>NC_133589.1:12582390-13782390 GCF_964106895.1 Numenius arquata | reverse complement strand
TCCCACAGGAAAGGTGGAAAGTTTGGTTACATTGTCAGACAAAAGGTGCTGTTTCATAACATGATTTATTCCAGTAGTCATACTTGTCCAAACCAAATGGGAGTCCAGCAAAGAGAATCCACAGTATGAAATCTTTATTCAGGATTAGGGCTGTATTACATGTAGGTGCATAAAGGTGCACAAAAATAAAGACCTCCAGTCCTATCAGTGGGCCTTGGAGTGAGCTGAAGAAAGTTAGGGAAGCTGATGCAAAGACAAAAGCCGCTTCCTCTTCCTTAAAATTCGCAGAGGGTATGGACAGTCAGGATAACCTCACTGGCAACACGGTTTTAGCAAATGTATGGATAAGGCTGGGCTAATCTCTAAAACACATGCTAGAGTGATGGGAGATTATTAAAGCTGTGTGAAATGGAAGCTATGTACAAACTGAGATTGTAAGGAGTTATGTACTGCCCTTGCTGTAAAAGAAGGTGAATGGTACCCAGGGATACATTAGACAAAGCATCGCCAGCAGGTCCAGGGAGGTTCCTGAATCAGATCATTGATCTCTGGATCATTAGACAGATGTTGGTATGAAGATATGCAAAATATTGCATAACTACGTGCAACCTGTATTTAGAAAAAGTTAATGTAAAATGAAAGAAAGCCTTTAAGGCCTAGAGGTCTTAAACTAAGCCTAAGCTATCTTAAGTGATGAGACTTAAAGAACTTGGTTTAGCTCAGCCAAACAACAGGTGTATGTGAACATGATTATTCTTTTATGAGTATGACAAGTGTAAAAGTTAGTGCCAAGTTGGGAAGAGAACCATTTAAATTAAATAGCAATACTAGCACAAGATCATATTTAAAATTACCAAAGTTTCTAACAATCACAGAAATGAAGCTCTAGAACTACTAGAACACAAAACAACGTAGAACGGAGACTAATTTTTTTTTCAGGGCAGTATTTAATAAAGTCCATGTAAAATGGAGTGCTATATGTTTCCAAGGAACTCGCACGGCATTCATACACTGTTATTAATCTAAATGTCAGAGTTACTGCCAGTCACTCTTAAAGGTTGAAAATGTCCTTTATCTTTGGCTTATTAGAGCTGGATGGGAGTAGTCTTTGGAACATCAGCAGTTGTCTGCTGTTAGTGTGTCATTCAGGGAGCTTTTAAGCAATACTGAAAAGTTTCTGAGGTGTGTACCTACCTATACCCTTCCCAATTACCGCATTCAATGGAGGAAAGAACTGTAACTGTGGTCTGCTTTGCTGGACCCACTGCTGTTGTTGTGTCACTGTGTGGTAAATCATTTATTACATCCTTAGGCTTCTTTACATGCATGGAACTTTAAAGGTGAAATACACCTGAAGTTGTGCTTTTGTCTTTTCTTTGTGGCACCGTGAAGTTCTGAAGCTCTTGACTGTTTGCAATAGGTCTTACATTTACTGCAAAGTGTTGGAAGATATTTTATGCCTACGGTCCCATAAAAGAGTTGGAGTAGGATCTTATGTATCCTGGAATTAACGTCTATGACTTAGTCATTTGTCCATTACATGAGTCTGTCCTTCCAATGCTGGGGCTGTAGAGGGTAACCACCATTTCTCCCATGCACAGAGCAGAGCACCAGTTGCTGAAATTCACTTTGATGTATCTCTGTCAACCTCAGAGAAGTGTTAAAAGTGTTAGTCTGTTAACACTGCCCGAACACCTGCACTTGTTCATCGGGTATCTATGTGTTCTATCACAGCCTGGCCACAGTTTAGAAGAGATGGATTTCGCTCCCTCCAGCCACTTAGTTTTATGTCTCTGAGCAGAGTCAGAATGCTTAGGCTTCAGGAAGGTAAAGTGAATTTCACGGTAAGAACATAGAAATCATTATCAAAATTATTGCTCTTTTCTACATGCTGAAAAATATTTTAAATTACTATTTTGTGAGTTGGTTCTAAATTTGAAGTCTCATGTACTGTGTAATAAATGAAAAGTCAAGTATCTGTAAGAGAAGTTTCTTTGCAGCCTGAATGGCAGCTTAGTTGTTTTTGTATCTGGTAGAGTGAGTGAATAAATCGGGGAGGGGACTGTAGTGGCCAGAATTTTGCCCACTTTATTTGTTCTTTGTGTCTTTTCTTAGTTGATGGTTTCATCAAACAATAAATGTTTGTAGCAAGTTGTAATATAACATGGGAAAGTACAGCTTTCGTCTAAGAATAAACTTATTTGATGCTAGATAGAATGGTATGCCCAAAATGTTCCTTGGTTTTAGCCATTACATAATAACTTTGGACTGCTTCACGTATTCAATTATCTTATCTTTACTAAACAGGTAATAATATGTTAATGATTAGTTGAAACTTTGGGGAAATTGAAGGGATTGGGGGGGTTGAGTTTTAAGTATTAAGAAGGCAGGTTCTGAGAACAAACTTGAAGTGCTGAATGATTTGGGAGTGGAATGATAAATACTCCAAAAGGATTCAAAAGAACTTCTAATTTATATCATTTTTGATTGGTAGTCACGAGGGATATTTTCAAAGGTCAATAGAGAGGTGGAATGCATAATTAAATACAGGTTATTCAGGGGAAGATTGGAGGTTGAAATATGAGCAGGTTAAATTTGTATCAATAAATACTAAACATAGGATGACATTATTTAATTTCAGCCCAGATTATATATCACTCTCAACAAATGAAAATGATGTACAACTGCAGTTTCAGAGCTGCATATTAAATGTAAGGAGTGAAGATTTGATGCATGTGATTTAGAATACAGAAAGACAACAAAGTTGAGTATGAAGAGGACCTGCACAGTGTGTGCATTATTTAATCCAAATATTTATACCTGTGTGCTAAGTAATGTGTTAAATAATTGAAATTTATGGAAGATGCGGGAGCAGGGGTAAGACAATTTATATCCCATATTGGATATCTCTGACGTATATTGACTTTTGAACAAAAAAAAATAATAATGGGTTTAATTCTGTTCTTTATAAACCAGAAATATATTTAGTTTGAAGATGTTTCACTGTTATGCAAAAATGATGTGAAAACAGAATCACATCTCTAGTGTGCCACAAATTAGGGGTGTCAATGCATATTTCAAATTAGAATTCAATACTTGGTCATACCGCAGGAGAAACTTTAAAGAACATGTAAAACTAGAATCCAATTTCAAATGTGTTACATTGTTTAATGATTAAGTCATTTTGTTGGTAAGGTTTTTATCTGATTCATCCAAGCAACAGTGCTCTTTTATGTGTAACGGTATTGTTCTTGTAAACAGGGTGGTTCAAGAATACAAGTGAGATGGAGTTTGTAGAGAGAGGCAGTATCTTTTATTGGACTGGGTGATGTGATTTGCCTGTGCACCTGACAGCTTCTCTGGTCTTCCCTTGCTATTTCAGGTGATCCAATAAGTAATATTGCCTACAAACCCTGCCTCGTTCTTATCCATACCCAGAGGCGGGGGGATTGTGTGTGTGAGTGTGCATGCACATGTGTAATTGTGCTATATTAGCAAAATGCTTTTATCATTATGTAATTAGAAAAAATGTTCAGAAAAATGAATTAAATTCTTATTAATTTAACCTGAAAACTTAACACTTTCAATTATTTCAACAAATTTTGCCTTAAAAATCTTTCCAAAGATTGGTGGCAGGAATGATAGTAGGAGAAATTCTTACTCACTGATGATTCTCTGTGGAATCTTCAGAAACACTGCTGCTTCACAGCTCTTGTGTATCAGAGCCCCTAGGAAATGCCTGCGATGTAGGCTCAGGAGCACACGTGCTGAGCTTCTCTTTCAATTGCTAGAGCTTAGCTTGTACAGCCAAACCACTCTGGAATGTCTGGGAGCTTTACCGATTTTGCTGGACTGGAGTCTTTAGGTGGTGTTTGCAGAAACAATCTCACAAAGTCCAATTTGTCCTCTTACTGAGTGCTTAGATTTAAGTAACTTCAGTTAGTCTTATGCTTGTGAAGCCTTGGCTAACTGTTCAGTGCTGATTTACCCGTGACCCCGGTGTGGGGGAAGGTGTGACTTAGTGTATTATGTCTGTGTAGAACTAATACGTGCAGCTCTGAGAGGTGCATCGTGAGCTCTGGAGAGCTATAAATCCGTGTCCTATGGTATGTGAGGGAGGATGGCCAGTACCCTTAGGGCCGCACTGAGGAGTCCCCATCGCCGGAGGCTATTGGTAGCCACTGGAAGCTGGAGAGCAGATTTGGGAGTGCTGCTCCCAAGTCCACGTCAGCCCCCTGGCAAAGCCTCCTGCTGTTTTGCGTTCTTTAACTTAATATAGACTGCTTCAGCTGTAGCTGTGACTTTGGTCTGAGCCTTTACAACACTTGGCACCTTCTTAACAAACAAAAAAATAAGTGTAGCTTAATAACAGATGTCTGCTAATAAGGTCTTGCAGACTTTTCTAAATTACATTAATATTTTGTATAGCTAAGTACCACCTCATCATCTTTCATTGTAGAAATATTTTATCTTGCCTAGGCTTGCTTAGGAGACATTTATTTGTATACCTTTAATGGGAATGTCATCTTAGTTTTTGTTAAAAAAAAAAAGTTGCGTGATATATCTAGTAAGAGCTAATTTTAGTCTGACATACATCTACTTTCTGAAATGAATATAGGTCTTTCATATCCTTTTGTTCATTCTGCTCAGACTACCAGGCTGTTTGTCTACGGTTTATTCCTCTGTTCTTTTTCATAAAAGCTAAATGTCCCACATGACTTAAAGAAAATTATTCATGTAATTTTGCAGCATTTTAATAAGAGCTTGTATATGACTAAGAATGTCTTAATCCAATAATATACCACTTAATTTTGTGGGTTTTTTCTTAGTGATTTTTTCTTAAAAAGAATTTTAGAACAATTCTGTCAATATAAAACACTAGTTTAGATAGTACAAGATGTGCAAATATTTTTTTAAACTAACAAGGTGAACCATAAAAACGACCAACAAAAAGTGAGAAGAAAAAAAAGTAAAACAAAGAGTCAAAGGAAAGCCTGTTTCCTGAAGAGACGGTGCCGCGGCCCCGGCCCTCTGTGCCCAGGGCCTCTGTGAGGGGAGGGGGGGGTGCCCCGCCCGCCTGCGGCTGGTTCCAGCCGGTTCCGGGCGGTTCCTGAAGGGCCGCACCTCAGGGCAGAGCTGAGCCCCTCATGGTGGCACCTCATAGTGCCTCTGGGGAAAACACATTTCACAAAGTCCAACCTTGTCCAGGCAGCGAGGAGACCAGCATGAGCCCCAGCCCAGCAGCCCCTGAGGAGACCATGGCGGAGCAGGGGAAGAGTGTGAGGAGGAAGGAGCGGCAGGGAGGAGCTGTTACCACAGGCCCCACTGCCCATCCGTCCACAGCCCTCGGGACAGGAGGTAGAGGAGACCAGAATGAAAAAGTGAAGTTGAGCCTCAGAAAAAGGTCAGGACAGGGTGTGGGGGAAGGTTTTTTATTTTTTGTCTTTGTTTCTCACCATCCAGTGCCATTTTAAATGACAATAAATTAAATTAATTTCCCATGCTAGTTGAGTCCATTTTGCCCAGGATGGTAACTGGTAACCAATCTCCCTGTCTTTATCTCAACCCACAAGCTTTTCCATTTTATTTTCCGCCCTGGTCCTGTTGAGGAGGGGAGTGAGAGAGCAGCTGGGTGGGAGCCAGGCAAGGTCAGCCCAGCACCTCTGAGCGTTATGTCAATCTATTGTTGCCACAGAGATTCTTTAAGGAAGCTGAATTTTGAGACCAGTGTCTTTTTGTGTCCTAATCTAGTAGTCCAATCCAAAGCCATCCTGCTTTCTTTAAACATGTATGTCTACTATTAGCTGTTATATAAACCACATGGCATTACCTTTTCCTTTTAGCCATCTCTCTGTTAAAGGATGAGGTCAAAATGAATTCCAAAATTCATGGTGTGTAGTAAATGAATTTTTTCTTTTCTGTTCTTTCTCTTGTTCCTGCACTAGAAATACATACGTTTGAACTGGGGATGAGTGAGCTTTGTAATGTCTGGTACAAGCAATGTTGTTACTTGTAGTGTGTATTACCATTGACTCATAACATGGGTTTCCAGTTTGGAAGGGAAGGGAGCAGGGGCCAGGTTGGTGGTTCCTACTAAAAACGGGATCAAGCATGAGGGAGTCAATTCCATATTCCATGAATTGTCTAACTGTACATTACATTTTTCATCAATTACCTCGGCAGTTAAACATGGCTAGGACGTATGTGTGTCCAGGAGGCAAAATCGATTAGTATTTTCCCCTAGTTAATAAATGTTACTAAATTTATTAGGTGGAATAAAATAGTTTAATGACATACCTCACTGACCATAGAATAAGTTATGAAATTAGAAATTGTCCCAGTTGTCTGTGTGTGTATATATATATATAGTTCCTCCATATACTCTCTCTGTATTTGTATTTTAATATTTAAATATAAATTGCATGAGGCATGCAAGAACCCCAAAATATTTCACCAGGTTCATCCTACATGTGGATGAAATTAATCCCTGATGGACTACCAGTGCCATTCAAGTTAGTAAAGGGAGTAATGATATTAAGTGACCTACTTAACCAACCACAGTGGAGTAAAATTTCTTAATGCTGAATGGTGAGAGTCAACTCATAGGATAAAGTATTTAAGACCAGTTCGGAAATGAGCTCTCAAACTCTGCAAGGTTGGAGCCGTCATTTTTATTATAGACTTTCAGGCATTTATAAAGTCAGTCCCTGTTTTAAATCAGTAGGTACAATAGGTATGATTCTCTTTTTATACCATTTCCCTTTAAGGAGTGTTGTAAATAGGAAAACACGTATGTGAGTTAGTTATGAATAACTCATTCAGTCTGTGTTCTACTGGATTGCGTGGTATCTTTTTTTATTTACAACATTTCAGCTATTTTATCATCTTATCCTGAATTTACCCCAAATATATCTCCTGATCTGTGAAAATGCATTTTTTTCCTTTTATTCTTGAATATCTGCTGGAGTTTCGGCTCTTAGTCTCATTACCTTACATTCCCATACACGGCATAATTCATTTATCAGACCATAAGCCTAATTCATCCAAATAATTTCAAATTAATTTACATTATTCTTCTTTATTTTCTGTGTGTCTGAGTGTATTTGTGCTGTTCAAAGCACAAAAATTGGGCATCTTGTATTCTCCCTCCTGTATTCCTTAAGATTGTTCTGCGTTAAACCCCCGATACTCAAAGGTAAGCATACACAGGAATTAAATGTATCTCCTTGGTTAAGGTGCTATAATGGCTGATACAAACGCAGCTGCCTTTATTATGTTTGAATTACAAATAAAGAAATCGCTTGAGGTATGATTCTCTTTTTATACCATCTAAGGCACTAACGTACACTCCTTAAAATATAATTTAAAAGGACTATAGAATAGTAACAACTTACCTCTGACTGAATGTTTTTAAACATTTGTCATTAGTTGTTATTTTGCACCATTCACATAGTTTTGTTAACAAACGTGGGGAAAAATCCACAAATGAAGAAACAAATAAATAGAAAGAATGGAAAGGACATAAACCACATCATTAAAATCCTGTTATTACCGTAAAACAGGGAAAAAATCCCTTAAACTGTTCTTTGCTCTGTATTACTTTGTGTGCTCATGCTGCTTTTCTTCAGCTTCTGATGAAAGCTCACTGATTACTGAGTACTGCTGAAATGAGTGTAGATTTTGTGAGCTTCTGCCGTAAGACGTTAAATAATGTAATTCTTAAAATCATGCACCAACAGGCTTCAAAGAGGTTGCAAAACATGAAGCAGTTAAGACTTGACCATCAAAAAAAAATTTCTACAAAATTGGTTCTTTAGTTAGTCATAGCAAACCCCTGGAAAACAAGGCCATGTGAGATGTGCAGTCGTTTCCCCGAAGCTGTGCTGGTGTGTTGGCTCCCGGGCGATCTTGGGAATCCAACGTGGCAAGGTGCAGCTTGCTTTTGTAACTTCATCCTGTGGCTGGTGAGACAGATGCTCTCTAGAAAGGGTAACGTTCATGCAACGCACAGATCACAGTGGGGTGTGCTCACAGTCACACTTAGATAGGGCTTGCTTAATGATGTCTGGGAGATGCTGCACAACACCAGGTTCAGCGTGTTGAAAAAAGATGAAAGAACTTGTCATAGTACAATACCTCAATAGTTGTAAGTTGTTGGGACCAAATGTTGTGCCCCAAAGAAGGTCTCCCAATGAGCACCCGTTCTTTTAGCTGCCAGAACAACTTTTCCAAAGTTTGGTTGGATGCAGCAGTACTTCATGTTCTATCCTAAGGCTTACTCCTGGCAGGTACAAACTGCCGATACCCCACTGGAGTCAGTCGTTTGGAAGTGTGCTGTTAGAGCAGCAGAAGAGCTGGCCATAGACTTGCTTTTTAGTGGTGTTATGGTAGCTTGTTTAAACTTATGCTTAAGCTTTGTTGTGAAGAATATGCTATCCAGAAACATCTGAAGGCATAGGCTTTCAGATGTATTTAGGACTCCGACTCCTGTGGAAGTCAATGGCACTGAGCCCTCTAACTTCTTTTGGTGATCTGGTTTTAAGATACTTTTCCTGCCGAAGTCTCCAAATACCCTCTTCTTTTTACTGCTCCTGAACAAGTATTGCAGAATATTATATTATATTTCTGCTGAAAGATGCGGAAAGTCTGCTTGCAAGTTCAGGGTGGGTTGACTGGTTTTTCTTTTTGTGGTTCCAGTTGAATTGTATTCACTCTGAATTTATGAACAGGGAAATGTTTTCATTGGGTAATCAGTTTTGGGGAAGAGGGGCAATTTTGAGAAGCATGTTCCTGGAACTTATAAGTATTATGTGGAGTAGGGAAGCAGAGTTAACGAATTCCCTCAAGCAACTTGGTATCTGTGAGTCAGTGGGTGACTTTACCAGCTGGGGGGATGGTGAAGAGAAAGCTACAGGAAGGAATTCTCTTACAGCTTATTTGTAGCTTGGTTTTCTATTGGAAACACCATGCTAATGTTTCTTGGTAAGGAGTTTTACAGTTCTTACTAAATAAACATGCTTACAGCTACCACTGTTCTCTGCCTTTCCCTCAGTGTTACCTGTGGGCAAAATAATCCCTTATATACCTATGGGGATGAGGCCAACCTGATCCAAGCCTTGCCCAGAAGGCGGCACAAAGCCAGCCCTGGCCCAGGCACTGGCTGTCTCTGCCTCGCCTGGCATTCCTTACCATCAGATTATTCTTATAACATAGAATTACCTTATTCTGCGAAGAGTACCACAGTGCATCTCACCATTAACTGTTGGAGGGAAGCCAACCAAAACTGCACAACGTGTCATGTGTAGTTTGCCTTTTCTGTGATGTATTAGAAGCTTTTTAAACCAGCTCACGTCAGAGAGTTTAGCTGTGGAGGTCTTCCTGAAGCCTGTATTTCACTGGGGAAGGGGAGCTCTCATAGTGCTGTGATGGTGACAGCTGTTTGTCAAAGGAAATATCTGCAGAAAGAGGTGCCAAAGATCTACCTTGTAGTTTGGGTGGGAAAGCAAAAGCAATGTAAGAGAAATCTGTCGGGATGTTACTGTTGTTAGACAGGAGGACAAATGAGTGGATAGTTCCTGCTTGTTTTCTTACCAAAAAAAAATAAAATAGTTCTCATCAGTGTTATCAGCTTAGCCTCAAAATGACTTTCCTCCCCATTATTGCTTATAAACAAACCTTTATCACAGATAGCTAGCCTGCTGAATTAAGACGCTGTATTAAACAGTATATTGCTTCTGTCAGGGCCGATCGGCTGTTTGTGCAGATAATAATGCCAACTGCAACAACAACAATCAGCTAGTGTAAATTAACTTAACTGTGTGAAATAATGCCTCCTATATCAGATTAGCTTGCTGAATGACTTTATCCTTAAATTAAAGCTTGCTGGGGCGTAATAGTAAATCATTTAAATGGTGCTGGGCTTTTCAGGTAATGTCTTCATATATTACTGTAATTTCAATTCGCCAAGGCATGCAGATGGCTGTAGTCTCTAGTTCCTTGTCTCCAAAGCCTCTCCCGTGCTGCCATTTTGTAATTACAGCGCAGGCATGCTGCCTGCTGCTGTTAGATTTCCCATGGTGCACCAGCAGCCAAGGCAATGTATTTTAAAATTATTATTCTTGTGTGGCCCTCATAACATAAATGTAAATCTCTTATGCTAACGCTGTCAGGGGTTTAGCACTAGGGCTCCAAGGTGCTCTGATGTAGAAATCACCAGCAATCCATCAACCAAATATCATTTGGGATCCGGCAAATGACTTGCATTTTGGGAGGACTGTAAGCAGAGCATTATTGTAAGGTTAGAGAGTGATTTTGTTACCTTGGAAGCCTTGAAGGTGTTCTTTATTTATTTATTCTGCCATTGTACATGGGTGCTTAAGTAAGAAATTCTGCCCCAGCTCAAATGCCCAGCGTATGACTTGATGAAAGCTTACTGTACTTAATATGCTGAAGATAACATCTGAGCAAATAACAGCCTCCAAATTAAAAGCCTTAAAATATATCAACAAGACCAGACTAAGATAGATAGCTGTTATAAAAGCAATATAGAGAAAGAAATTCTCCTGAGTCTGTGCTGTGAGAAAGAATGGGATTATTTAGTTCTTCATACTCACGTGCAAAGGTTCAGTGATTGCTTGGTATTAAAAATTCAGGTTTTATTGCCTACTGTTTCATAATTTTTTTTAATTTGCATTTTATAAAAGGGCAACAAAATCAAATGGTTTGAGAAAGCCTTGTGATCACTGTTAACTCTGTGTGCGAGATATCCCTGCCACTGAATGCCGTGGGTGTTAGAGCTCTTCCTCGGCCAAAGGTGCCATCGCCAAGTGCAACGTCCTGCCTGAGTGGTTCTGGAGCACAGCAATGGGACAAGTGGCGATGAAGGTGCACCCATGTATTTATGCAGTTGAGGGCAGAATGAAATTAATGTAAGACCGTGATGGCAAATAGCTGGGGAGCAGCATTGTGTCTGTGCAGCTACAGGGCTGCTTATGCCGGGTCACTGTTAACTCGGGTGAACATTGTGCTGCTTTGCACTTCTTATTTTTATTGACAGCTTGACCTGCCTGTATTGTCCACCACTGGGTGACATATCCCGCCCACATTTCTGTTTTCAAAGCAAGGGCTTTAGGCACCCCTGTTTTCCATGTCCATTTGTGGCAGGGCACAAGAGAAGAACTGGATCACAGAAATTCAGCAGGCCTTCTGGTGTCGTGCAAGCACAGTCACTTTTGGAAGCAGAGGCCAGGCTGCCTAGTTCTGAGGTTTTTCTACAGCATTGTGCATAAATCAGTCCAAGATTTTTCTGATACTGTTAGCCTTGGTTGGGTCTGTATACAAGTAAAGATTTAAGAGCATCGCTTCTGTTGCAGGGAGCAATAAAATTCTGCTGTTTCCATTTCTTCCACCTGAACACTTGTGAACCTATGCACTAAGTTTTGCTTCTCCCATGGTAGTTGTAACCCCCTTGCAAATTGCAGGTCAAAGCACATTAGTCTCTTTACACAATGCACAGGTAGAGAAAACAATACTAAGGTTTGTAAGCAATTGTGGCATGTTGTAGCTCTGCAATTCCCAGGAAAGAACAGAAAAGTGCTAGGTCAATTGCCTCTTGTCTTTTGGCTTCTCTCCAAAATTTGCCTCTCTTGTCTTTTGGCAACCATCCAAATCTGCTTGGACAACACAGAACAGAATATTTGAGGACTGGGCGCACACACTGCCACAAAGTGGCATTCCTCCAGTTTTATATGGATGCTGTATGTGCAGTCTGATCCTCATGACCAGATCATTCCTCTCCCAGATGGACAGTCAGGACAGCAGACTATTTAGAAGATCCTGCTGAGCCCAATCTATTTCTCTTCCTGTGCCAGAACTTGCAGCTGGATAAAACAGTGGGCTGTGCTAACTAGCTGATGTATTTAAAAGAGGTGAACAATTAAATCTTCTCAGCATGTATCTCTAACAAAAAAATGATGGATGGGGATAGCATCTTTTTCTTACAGGCTACAAGGAGTAGCAGAAGTCTGTTACCGATGAGAACTCTGGAGTCTGGTGTTTTGAGGATGTGGAAAATTAACTATTAACTGTAACAATGTAAATCTGCTAAAGCCTTTTAAAACTGAAGAGCAGTGAGATATGGCACAAAGGAAAAATATCAGAAGTCTCACCACTCTTGATGTGCTCTTCTTTGATATCATGAGAGCCATTACTGGTTTTAATTCAGCTTCCTCCATATTTGCTAGTGGCTTCATGTCTATTCTGGTTTAACATGAATATTTCTTTTTATCTCTGCTTATCTCAACAACTCTGCCTTTTCTGCAGATGGGCGATGTAATAATAGTATTATATTCTAATTCTGCTTCTTGGGATTTTTACTAAAAGTGTGCGTATTGAGTGTTAAATGACAGCATTATCAAGGTATTTATGATACTGATACATGGTCCCTTTCTGTTTCTGTGCCCCAGGGGTGGTCTGATGCTTTTCACCCAGCGTCATAGCTCCAGTAATAGGAAGGGTGAAGTCTGAAATGAACTGAACTATCCCCTTCTACTCAGCCGCATGGCGCTTCTATTACCAGCAAAAGTTCAGAGCGGAAGAGAGCTGCTCTGCACTCGGAGTCTCTGTGTCATGAAGGATGGGGGTGACACGAGGTTCTGCAGTGGAAGGCTTTTCCATAGAGAGAGGAGAAGGACAAAACATCAGTGGTGCTGACACCAGCATCATGGAAGGGCTCACTTGTGTCCTGCAGTGGAGCTGGCTGGAAGTGGCCGTGTGTGGCACGGGGCAGCCCCAGCCCTCTCCTCACGGAGACCCTGGACAGGGACACCCTGTACACCAGGCTTTCACCACAGAACTACATTGTTCATGCTATAGATAGGTACTGCTTCTCCAGAAGAAAGAAGAATTTGTGTCTAGGAAGCAATAGCCTGCATTGAATTAAAATGACAGTATTGAACTGACCTCATACCAATCACTCCGCCATGAGAAATCTAGAGGCAAGGTCTAACAAACTTGGCCTGAAATGCTGCACGTAGCACAGCAAAAGTGACAGGCTGGTGTCCTGCATGCCAGGAAGCAATGAGGTTAATTTGCATGATGTTTCTTGCAACACTATTAGCTGAGCTGAATATCAGGCAGTGCTGAGCTTTAGTCTTAAATACGCAGTTCCCCTGTAGCCACTGATTGCTATGTGATGGCTGGGAAGCAGCTCTTCCCTGGTTACTTTTCTGCAGGAGACACTGGAAAGGGTATCATAGGTATCTTTCGGTATACATTGAATAAGAACATACTTCAGCTTCCATTAGCTGTTCTTAAATGAACTGAGGAAGGAAAACTTGTATGATTTAATAGAGTAATATGTAACGCAGCAAAAGAGCAATAAAAACTCCTATTGTATTAACAGTGATAGATGGAAACAAATACACAACAATACTAGAGGTTAAAAAATACACACCCAAAAAATATTATTTAAGCACATGTGATGTGCTGCCTGATTGTGTAACTGGTTTCTTCTCATTACCATGATTCTGTCACTTTTAACTGGGGATTGAAACCAGTGGTTTTCCTGGAGAAGGCAATCTTCTTTCCTGGAAGATTGAGGATTGCTGCCTCAAAAAAGTAGTCTGAACTTCTTGTTTCAGAGTCACAACTCAGGAGGCATCATTGAATATTAAGGTCTGCTTTTCTTCTTTCATCACCTATAGCCGAGTACACTATATGTTCACTGTAATTTAACCATAGCTAATTAGAGCTGGGAAAATGGGAGTTTTGCCGTTGTTTTCAGTGGAGCCAGGATTTCTCCCAGCCTGTTTTTCTGCAGAGATCTAATACTCCCTCAGTGGGCTTAAGATTTTGATAATGATAATGACATAGCTGTATTATATCTCTGGGGGAGGAAGACTGCTAATTGTCAGCCACGACAAAAGTGTGATTACTCTTTAATTGTATTCTTATAAAAAGGCATTATATGTATTTCCTGTTAATTACCTAAGCACAAGAACTTTACTCTGAAATATGTAAGTTTCTTGTGTTCAAAGGCCATAATAAAGCAATTAAATTGGGATAAAATTTTTGTCATAGCAGAAAGAACGACCTAAGGCTCAACCTTCAGAAGAGCTGTACGCATAATTTTGGTAAAACTGGTGCTAGTAGATACTCACCATAATCAGGTGGGACCACAGATGCTTTTCAGACCTTGATATTTTCACAGTTCTGCTGTTATAATATTTTCTGCCATATAGTGTGAGTTCATTGCCTGACTGACTAGGATCTGAGTTGACTATAGGGTTTCAATGTGATAGCACTTTTTAATATTATCAAAAGTCAGTTAAGGATTTCAATCTTGGGAGACAGAAGTAGAGTCAACTTCAGACCTTTTCCAAATTGTTTTTCAGAAACTTTCCATGTTATGAAAATGTTACATTTGTAGACCTATTTCATGCAATTGGGTTTTTTGATAAAACGCTTTATTTTGCACCTCTCTTCCCATGCAAAGTGCAAACATCTCCTGCCGGAGTCCATGGCACTTTCTCTTGTGTAATGTCTTACCATTCCCAGCCTTGCCATCATCTGACCTCGGGTACTTAATTCTTCAGCAGTTTTTATTCTCTCTGGGAAGTCAAAAGGCACACTGAAACACCCATGCAAAATTTGCTAGCACTCCCATTTCAAATTTAGGTTGTTAAACTACACTAAAATCAGATGACAGTTGTAATCCATATTATTTTTTTTTTTGTGAAATCAGGAAGGTTTCTATATATCTTTCCTTTTCAAGTCCAAATATAGGAACTTTTTAATATCTTTCTCTTATAAACTTTATCTACTGTATATGTAATGGAAAACTGGTTTCCATTCTGTGAATTTTTAGAAAAATTATTAAATATAAAAAATATCAGTATGCCAAGTAAAATCTCCTTACTTTCAGCTGCTTAAGCTGGCAGGACATTATACATCTGTGATAATACTTGGTAACATAATCTGTAAGAAAAGTAAGAGTCCTTGAGGAGTAATGGAAGGCTAAAAACGTAATTTCTTGAAAAGTTGTGTTAAATGGGAATTACGATAAAAAGAAAGTTGTAGTGCTGAAAATTAGCCTTCTCTCCTTGAATTTGCAGAGATGTGGACAAAGGAAATGCTAATACTAATCTGTAACCAAATACCATAGTGGGCTTTGTTTTATACCCAAAAGATTACTTGTTTTGAATTTAAGAGGGTGCATTGAAGAACATTCCCTGCTGACTTTTCAGTGTGAGCTGACTGATCTCTTCTCCTTTCCTGTTAATCAATATTGGGCTGTCCTAATGCAAGTGAAGGTAATCTGGGACTTCAGTGGGGTAAAGGGAAGAAGAATCTGATCCTCCATGTTCATGTGCAGTTTACTTAATATTTTGCTCATAATTTTCTAAAACACTTAATTTTTTTCTGTAGAAAATAGGTTGGTTTTGTGTGCATGTAGCTTCACCTTTTCCTGATGATTATTTACCATCCTCCCTACTGCTCTAACCTGAGCAGAAGTGGAAAAAAAGCAGGGGAGGAAAGAATCCTGTGTAAGTGTGTGTGTGTGATTTATTTACATCACTGATTGCTAGGGAAATAGATGGAGCAGTTAATGGAAGAACACCTGCTATTGGGTATTCATATGTCCTTAGTAAGCATTCAGAATCCTAAAAAGACTTTATTATCATTAGCTAATTGAAACTGAGTTCAAAATAAGAAATAATGGCTATCATTTTTCTTAGCACTAAAGCTTGGATTCCTTCCCCAATCATTGTTTCTAATTGTAGCCTCATCTGCTGATTACATTTACCTTCTTTTTCATAAGATCTGCTGGAAACACTTTTGTATATAGTGTTAACGGAGAGTAAATCAATTGTGAGTTACTGGAAGCTGATTTTCCATAATAACAGCGTTCCTTTTATTTATTAAAAATTAGACTAATTCTGGGCTTTTAGCGTGCACGCACGCACTCCTCCTCCCCCCTCAATAAATACCATTGTGTACAGTTATGGATCTGTAGAAGTTGATAGAATTTCTCCATTTACTCCAATGGGACCAGAATTTCACCTTTACATTTTATGGAGTTTTACAAAATACAATAAAGGAGCCGTGCTTTTCTATCTTTTTTTGTTTGAATCTGGGATGGGAACATCTGCCTGTAAATGCTGCTGCATAGATGAGTTCCTACTAAACTAGGTAGAGATTTTTGTGGATGGCAGGAGTCACTACTGTTAATGACCAGTTTCGAACATCAGTCAAAACTCTGGCATTTTGTAAGGTTGATGTGCAGCCCTTTTTTCTTAGCCTCCAACACCATCTTTCTTCCTGAGACTTGGTGATATTTTATGAAATCTATCATATAACCTCAGTTGCTCTGGACATTTTCTTCTAGGTCTGGAATGCAAGAGTCAGCAGCACACTGCTATCAATTGTGCTAAAAGATACTGACAAGTCATGTATTACGAGATTTGACCTCTAGCCATGATATAAGAAGCCTGTGCAATGTGCCTTGAATTTCTGACCCTGAAAAACAAATAAAGAACAGAGAAAGTGTTTCTTCAGCTTCACTTCTTATAGGAAAGAGCAGGGAATAAGTGCCTTCTGGTTTATTGTGGGCACTGGTGGAACTTTCTTTTTCTCTAAAGTCTAAAAAAGTATGTGCCCAGACTATGAAGAAGCAGAGAAGACTGAACAGTAGTAAATGAAAAACATGAGAAATCTCTATATTCATCTCAAATCCAGATGAATATTTGGAGAATTTCAAGAGTGATGAAAAAGAAATAGTCCTTGCTTCAACTTAAGGTTAATCTTTTGACAATGACAGTGTGTTATAAAAATGGTTTAGTGACTAACATTAAGGTGAAAAAAAATACCCTATATATGTAATCTCTCACAGACAGTATATCCAGAGAAAGCCTGTTGCTGTAGTCTATTTGGAATATTGGATTTGAAACCTCTCCCCAACCAGCACATACCATAATTGGAGAATATTGAAGTTTAACTATTGTTGTGTAGAATGGGCACATGAGAGATGGTTCCGATAATAATTTTGTGAGCAATTTATGTTTGATGTTAAGGACATGGTTATCTGGCCACACGATTTCCTTCAGTAAGAGAATGGGAGGACACTTGGTACAGACTCTGACTTGTATTTGATGAATGGAAAGTTTAGGCCCAAGAATCCTGACGACTTTGGAGGCTGCTTTTTTAAATTCCATTGCAAAGAGGAATTGCAGAGGCTTTTTCTCTGAGCGTTGCCTTTCTTGGCAGGAAGATAGCCTGGATAAATTGCAAACTATGCAAATGAGGTCTTGGAGCCAGTTTTGGGCGTAGGTTATGTAAAATGAAATAGAAAGGATTCTGGCCCTCATTTAACATTATTTTATGGTGAAAATGGGAAACCTTTATTAAGCAATTACTACAAGCACTTATTAATTTTATACGACTCAGGTTGCAAACAGAGTTATGGTGCACTAAAGCCTTTAATAGGTCTTCAGCAAAGACTATGCTAAACTATGTAGCAAGCAGAAGGGCTTGAGGATTCTTCAAAAAATTGTGGTGGAGAATAATTGGACTCGGTTGCAATTCACCTATGTGAGATGTAGGAAAATGTCAAGCGCTTATTGGTGCAGCTCAGAGTATCTGTATTCAATAACTTAGCATGTGATTGTGCAAAAGAGTTACTGGTCTCACTTTCCATCTCTCCCAGAGCACATCCTGTGCTAAGCTAGAGACAGGACATCCTGCTTTACCAGTGGGCTTCTGACACTAGTCCAGACTGTTGCTCGAGCAAGGCGGTTATATTCTCAGAGATCAGAAAGCAAATGCCAACATGGGAGATGGTAAAGGTTTTATGTTTCTTGTGTGTTCCATGAGAGCGTGGTTTCAAACTGATCCTCGTGGGGAAGTGTAGTGCTCCCGTAGCAATCGCTTCTTTCATTTTTTTTGCTGAGATTTCCCAACAGGATCATCTGAAACAAAATTAAATGACTTTAGTATATCAAAGTGAAGTGACAGAACAGACTTAATGGGGGAAAGTACTGTACTCCCTTACCTTTACTGCTTCAGAAAAAGTGTTTTTATAATCTCTTTATAGAAAACCTCACTGTAAGATATGGCTTCTTAGTGTAATTGGTAAACAGCCTGACTTCTAGTCAAGCATATCTTTAAAAATATGATGCATCACCTTACAAAAACAGTTGAAGATTTTTCCACAAAAATCCATATCTTGTCCCGTAAATAAGAATGTTAAGTGATGAGCGCTTCCTACATTATACACATCCCTGGATGCGATGTCCTTCTTGGTGAATTTTTGTTAAGAAACAAAATACAATTTTTATTGAGATCAATAAAAGATTAAGGTGACAAAGTGATTTATCGGCTGTACTGAATGCTCATTTTTTCCCCAACAACAACACAACCAACCAAGAAAAAAAAGAGAGGATGCCATGAAGTGTTTTGTATTTAGCTTTGTTTTTACCTTGGGTCCTTGGAAAACTGGGAAAACAGAGCCAAGTCATCTATCAAATCTTAAAATAGTGCTTAAAATGAGTAACTGCTGCTCTGGCCCTCAGACTACAACATATGGAGGAACTTATTATATGACCCACTACACACCAAAGTCCATGGAAATACTCCTGTTAACTTCAATGAACATAACTCCAGCACTGCATAATGAAAGCTGGAGAGAAACCAATTTATCAGTGCATGAGAGATGGCGCTCACCATCAGGTCTCTCTTGATTACTGCAAGGCTGCAAAGCCAGTTTGCCTCCTTGATGTATGATTTGATGTGCCTCTGAAGAAAAATTTGTTTAAAAGCTCTCAAAGAGGGGTGGATTAAATGTCCCTGGAAAAAGACCCCCTGAATGCACTTTTTCCTTTAGGATTGACATCTCATATCGGTTTCCCCTCGTGTGAATTTAAGTAGGGTCTGTAATGAAGCAGTATTTAAGTTGTTGTTTCTGACTCCTGCAGCTCCTCCCCAGTGTTGGCAGAATTGCTTTCAGTGGCAGATCCCAAGTGAATCAGGGTATAGGAAATGAAACAGAGATTTGAGATGTTGTTGCTGAGTATTCCAGGTGAGCTATCACCACTGGTGCTCTGAGATGCTCAGGGCACTGCAGGAAGCTTCAGAGGCGCTCAAAATTGTTTTAACCTGACTCTCACTGCACAAAATTTTTGCACCATGTATTGATTAAGTGGCAAATATCTAAATCTGCTTCTCTCTTGTCTGGGAAGGAAAATATTAGAGGAGTTGCTTTGCACCTTCAGCAAAGTTGTTCAAACTTCACTTCTCTCTGGCCATTGCTTACAGCCTGACCCAAACACCTGACTTGGAAATAAAACCAGGGTGAATACTAGCTGTCTTGTATTCCTGCAAATTGCCATTGACTTGAAAATATGTTATGCATATATGCCAACGGCTAGACCTTGGTATGCTTGTTTAAGAGCATGAAGTGAAATGAAATGCAAATTTGAATTATTTACACTGGAAATGTTTGCTTGAACAGTTTTGTGTAAAGTGACATTGTACCAGATATATCCAAATACTAATCCCATATCTATTGTGTAAGCTGTAAAGTCTAAAGTTTAGCATAGTTTTTCATAACATGAAAAACAGCAGTAAAATACATATGAAATCCTAAAAATGGGATGCCAACTTCAAATGTAAGTAAAATTTACCACTTTTATAACAGCAATGATCCACACTGCACTAAACATGGGTTCAATCAAATATATAGCATAAAACCTAACCATTTATGAATGTAGTCATTACTGTGCTCTGCTTTTAAATAACGTTTTAAATTTGTATGTTTACTGTGACATATTCTTGATCAATTTCTTAGAGTACCATCACAACATTTTATATTAATGTTAACTGTAATTTCATCTTAATTTTTAATATCAGATCCTTTCCATTAGTTAATATTTTATGCATATTTATTGCCACTGTTGTTGCAGTGTCTTTGAAATTGTTGATACTATTGATTGGAAAGGAAAACAGCATTTCATAGAAAGTTTTGGGGAAGGCAGGTTGTAAATGAGAAAGCTCAGGCCCGTTTTCGTTGCTGTAGTCTTCTGTACGAGTGTTACAGAACAGAAGTGTTCCTGCTTAAACCCTTATGTCTTAAAGCAGTGAGATTCGCAGCCTTGTGAACCCGCACCATTTGGTTACACCATCCACCATCTATTCTTGTCTTCTCATGAGTTTGGCTTGGTTTCTTTTCTTTTCCTGCTGGTTATAGCTTTCTAGCTTATGACCAGCTGCAGATTATATGGCAGAGGGGAGGACTGCGTCACTAAAGCGTGGCAGAACGAGGCACCGTTCCTTACTTTCTGAGGGCTGCTTGCCTCTCTGTGGCCCCATCTCAACACACAGCAGAATTCAATGAACTTTTAAAAGCACTGATGCACCAGATTTTGCCTGATGGTCATTTGGTGCACCTAAACAAAAAGGAACTTTTATTCACTGGGCATACTGAGTGTTAAAATTGGCGATTTGGAGTTTAAGCACCGATTAGGCCCAATCGCTAAAGAAGATACGGAGTTGGAGAGTCCTCTATGCGTGGAAAGTGTGGCCTGCTCAATACCTGGAGAAAGGAGATCAGTGCAACACGCAGATGGCCCACTGCTAAAAGCAAAATAGTGTGGTGGCATCAGATTTTTTTAATACGTAGTAAAAAATTATTGTGCACAGAAAGTACTTGTATGTTTCTTATTCTCATCTGAAATATATAGAGCCTGGGTTTTTATCAAGTTTGGTGATTCCTGAGGCTTCAGAGGTAAAGCAGCCATCTGTACATTGTTTTAAAACAAGAACTGACTTTTCAGCATGCATGTTTATCCAGCTCTTATCAGAGAAGAAGACTGTGCGAAATGTGTAGTATATCTTTGAACTAGACAAAATCTCAGCTGGCAAAATAATCTGTTGGAATGATACTGCCTTTGAACACTGTGCATATTTAGAATTGATTTAGTTCCTGTGTGTTCATATGTACATACAGTAGAAATGCTTTCATCAGCCTTCATGCTTTTTTTGAGTGTTCCTACTATTTGGCAGTCTCCGAGTCCAGTTACAATAAATAACATGGTGTGCAGCTTCAGTGGAAAGCTCACTGGAGCTTTCCTGCAATGGAGAACAAAAGGAAGTGGGATAGAACAGGACAGTCAAGTCCAGTTATTAGTTTGATGTTCTGCAGACCAGTTTCTGCACTTAATCTTCCTGTATGACTGTTGTTCATTTATGTCTTTGAGTCTCTGTTTCTCCCACATTAAAGGAGGTGGTAGCATTGCTTTACTTCACAGTTGTGGGTTTTGAAGGTAAATGAAGCTCAAAATTCAATTTTTAAAATTCTATTTTAAACTGTATGACTGGTACAATGATGAAGTACAAACAGGGTTATTGTAATTATTGAACAATTTATGTCTTTCCCCTGAGATAACTGTATTAATTCGGCTTAGCTGTGCATGCAAAATTGTGAGAACGCAAGCCCATACCAATCTGTATCATGTCTTCGTTTGACCATATTGGCCTGGCCAAGAAACCCTGTAAAGCATGTTTGTAAAATACATTTTCATGTCTTAAGGCTATCTTGGAACACAAGCAGGTAAGCTTCTATCTTCTTCCAACGTACAGTGTAAGTCCGTAGCACAGGTTTGTGATATGGACTGTGTTTCCTCTGCATCATCCTTCACAGGGTCTTCACCTTTCAATTTGGCAGAGGTAGTAGCTGCCAGTCTAAATGTGCCATTTTTTAAAATCCATCTACACATCTTCCTGCTGAGATGAACACTTCTCCATCTTCTCTTTCTTGCTGCAGAGAAAAAGGCATATTAACGTTGTTTCCTCTTTCTGCATCCTGTGCATGTTAATGAACGTGTGTTCTATATTTTGTTTGTTCATCTTGCGATGCTTTCCAACGTAGTAATCAAATAGTAATCAAAAGTATGTGAAGCAAAATGTTAGTGACAGCATGTGAATTGAAAAGTCTTTGCCCATAGGTGGTCAAATGATTTTTGTGCATCATTTTGGAAAGAGCAAGAATAACTCTGGTGTTTTAAGGAACTACTCTGATTTGCACAGAATTATTCATAGCAAAATATGTGCAGATGTGGAACTCTTATCTATAGATATTTTAACATTTATTGCTGCTTAATTATTTGAAATTACATCCTTCTTAAAACAAGATTCAAGGAAAGTCACAGACTGCTTATTAGTGTATATGTATTTTATTGGAGGAGATTAATAAATAATTTCTGTTTAACTAAGGCAGATAAGACATTCAAAGTAGTACTACTGTTAATAAATGGAAGTCAAAGCAAATGTACGACTATGTTGCCAGGATTGCAGAAAACAATGAATCATGCATTTACTATTTTAACCTATATGATGCATTCAGCAGGGATCTCTTATTTAGAGAGCTGGTTAGTGTCTGCTGTGCTTGTTAAAGCCAAATCCAGGGTGCTTGTATAAATGCAGCTCATGGAGTGGGTCTAATGCATAGAAATCAGAGGGCAGAGAGAAAGAGAGCAATGTGAAGGTTTTTTATATACACATTATTTTTTTTTTAGAAACAGGATAGTCCTGCTTTACATATATTATTTGGCTTGGTTAAAGAGCACAAGTGGAGGACAGAGGATAAATAGAAGTCACTTTCCTAACAGAGCTGAGTTTTGCATTAATGCTGGGCAAGACTTGTTGTGCTATAGGGAGGTATTTTGAAACAGGACAATGCCTAAATGTCTTTCACACAGGTGTCGTTGCAGGAGGATGTATCTCTTATATTCACTTCGTAAAGCTGCCTGAGAGGGAGAGGGTAGCAACAGTACCAGATAACGGTTTAAGATGGGAAGTGAAATTGCAGGTGTTCGTGGTCTCAATATTTATGTATTAATTACTCAAATTTGCATAAAAGTAGAACCGTTTAACTCATGTAAAAAACCCTATGAGCCAAAATGGCTGTTGATATCAAAGATCCATCCGCTTATGGTCTCTCTCTGCTCCTTTCTTTCCATATAAAATTCTACTGACTCCTCCTGGGGGAAGGAAGCTGCCATCGTAAAAAGATCAGATAAAGGGAAGAGAATAATAATGGCAGCATTAGCAAGAAGCTCTGCGTAATACCACTGCCTCTGCCACGGTACCTCTGTCCTCCCTAGCAGGTTCCCTGAAGCAAGATGCAATATATCTCTTGGTTTGAATATTTCATTTCCAGGGGTACATCTCCTTTTCTTTCATGTTATATTCAGCGTTACCTATTTATAACACTTTTTAAAACAGATTTTCCAGCTTCTTGATATGGTACAAGAGAAACAGAAGCTATGTATCAGTGTAACGATAAAAGGCATGAGGGAAAGAGGAAAGTAATAATTGGTTGCAAATCAAGTTATGAACCTCAAGCAAAAATAAAAGTGGAAGAAAGAGGGAAGGGAGTTTTAAAGCCTCAGTAAATAGCAGAAATTACAATGTGCTGTGTACATTTGGTTTGTACTTTTCTACTGAGTTAGTGGATAAGGATATTTATCTGATGTTGTTTGCTCTACACATAAACTCTTCTGATTTAGATGATAGATAGAAACCATTTATACAGATAAACACAGTAGGGGTCTAAACACGGATCCCTGTGGAACACCAGATGTGAGTAAATGAACATTTGATTTTCCTCTTGTCTGCTTCTGACAACCTGATGGATAAGAAACCATCACCCGAATTCCCTTAAAACCTGATAGCACTAATGCAGATAATAACATAGAGTGAGATATGGTATTTATTAAATCTGCTCTCTAAATATTAATACGACAGCAGCTGTGATCTTTCTACTTTTTAACTGTACTCTTTAAGCACTGTGTCACTTGCTAACAAAGATAAATGCACAGGGCTGATGTAGAGGGTTTAGGACCACAGGGGTATTCAAATACTTAAGATTCATGCAATTTAGAAATTAATATTCTACATCACAATTGATTAAATAAAGGAGTGTGAGAAATTTACAAAATTGCTTTTAAAATGGAAACAGATTGCGTGAATGGAATAAAAAGCAGCTATGTTAATTCTTTTCTGTCCATTGTCCCAGGTGGGTCTAATGCTAACCACTGAAGAGTGTATTAGCAGAAAGGAGCTTTAGTATTTCATAAGTTAGAAATATCATCTCTGAAGCGTCAGCAGTTTTATATCCATTTTTCTCTCCCTCTCCATTTCCTCCATATCTCTGAGTTGAAAGTCTTACAGAGAAAGAGGCCACCAGGGGCCATGTCTTGGCCAGATGCTTTTATTCACTGTGTCATGTCTTTTCCAGAGTTAACTGTGAAATGCACTTGTAGTTCAAGCATTCTCGGGTAGTGGGGGGTGACTTCCAGTGATAGAACTTCTTACCTAAAGCTAAACTCACCAGCTCCCTCTTGCCAGAAAAGCCCATAGCCCAGCACCTCACATGTGCTGGGCTTATGGTCACATGTGCTTTGTATCTCTTAGCCCAATGAAGCTCAGTTTGATTGTCTTGGGCTGAACTGGGCTTCGCATTTATCAAAGCAAGCATAGCAAGGCTCAGTACCAACTTTTGCCCAGGCGATAATTACACTTTCTTTTATGTAGCGTAAATCCCAGTCTAAGGGAACAGGGAAAACTGAAACCAGTACCACCCAAACTCTTCGGAAAGCCTGTGGTCTGTTGCCTTGAGCAGTTGGTTTCTTTATATCTCTGGGAGAGAGTGACAGTGTCCAAGCACGAACTGTGGAGCTGTGTTTGTGTGGAGTTTGAAGAGCTGATCATGTGCTGCTTGCGTTGATGACAGGCAGAGCATGAGGTGGTATTTAGCATCAATGTTCAGGCAACTTTTGGAGTCCCACATTAGGGGCTTGCATTTAGCGTGCTCTTTATGTTCAGTTGCGTACATGTGTGGAAGAGAAGGCCCCATATTTTTCATAACTTCTCTGGAAAGAAACTCAAGTCTGCAGAAAAAAGCCCCATTTGTTTACACCAAGACTAAATTGACAGGCTGAGATGACAGGTTTAAGAGGAAGAGACTTCTTGGAGACTTTCTTGTTACATTCATTAAGGATCCTTTCAGCTCAGCTTTGTCCAGCTAACTGTCCTGATTTGAGCTGTTACACTTCTGGGTACCTGTTAATCTTTTCAGTCTGATGTTTCTGATACTGCAGTGTTTGTGAGTCTTGCAAATGGCTATAGCCACCTTCTACTCCAGGGCAGCACAGCCTCACCCTTGATGAGATAGTGCAGCTTTATAGGCTCTGCTGCATCAAATCCATCAGCCCCAACTTGAATATGTTGATTAGTGATTTCATACTGGATTCAATAAACACAGTAGCAGGTACTTAGAATAATTCTACTGTTAGGAATGGAAAGCTAATTGGCTTTGAAGAAAATAACCCACACACAATTTGTACCACTCCACTGATCAGAAACTGGACCGTGGATAATTGAGGTGGTATGAAACACCTACTGCCTCATGCTCACAATTTTTGGATCCATTAATTCCTACAGTGTTTTGTGCCTATCTACAGGAGGATGTTACAACAGCTTAGTTCATTATAAACAATTCTGCCCCATTTACTTTAGAATTTTGTGGTTGTTAATCCATAAATGTGTAGAATGCAAATTTGCAAAAAAAGGAGCTTAGAGATAGTGACTCTTTTCTGCAATCCACAGTTTCAGTATGATGTTAAAGATTAAAATTTCTTGAAAATGAGAACCTCATTTTCACATAGACACCTGTGTGGTTATTCTTGAGCTTAAATGTGAAGAAGGTTTCAGATGGTAGATGTTTTTGGAGGTTGTTTAGGATTTTTTGTCTTCTATTGCTTTGGGGTTTTTTTGAGGACATGTATCACAAAAGCATAATCCAAACTTGTGTGTTCAATTCCAAAATGGAATAGAAGTTTGATGTGGATTATGGGAGCACAGAGTTTGTGGCCAGTGTAATTAAAATTTGCTTCTATACAAATAAAAAAATTGAGTGAATTCTGTTTCACTCAATAAAAATGCTATTTGACATTGTTATTGCTGCTCCTGTTCTGCTTTTTAGAAGGAGGAAGGGAGGAGTTTTGTGGTGTGTCTGACAGAAAAAATTGTTATTTTCAGTATGATTTTCATATCAAATGAGGGACAAATTTTCACAGATGTAGAATTTTGTCTTAATCCAAATGATACAACTTGAAAATATTTTTCTTCTGATGGCTTTCATTAAATGATATGTTTTTAAGTCTTTCCACAGCGTTTCAGGATACTAATTGATAGTTCAGATGCCTTTCTTCCAGAAGACAACAAACTCTCTATCCCACTGTCAAGCAACCAGCAGATTTAACAGCATATTTTGTAGGTGGTATTTTCCTAGATCAAAGTTTTTTCAAATATTTTTGATATGTAGTTTATAAAAACTTTGTAGTCTGGAGATCCAAACTCCTATAAGGAAATTTAAACCTACTGATAGTAGCATTGAGTTTCTTGTTTTCCCTTTATGGATCCCTTACAAATAATCTTCAGATGTCTAAGAGTCAACCACTTGAAAGCCACTGTTACGGGTTAAAATAGTCTCAACAGATAAAAATATCTTGTTTAAAAGGGAAATTTCTTTCATCAGATCTGGTAAATTTGTGCTAACCTCAATTTTTCAGCCAAACTAGCAACAGAGTAATTGCTAGGAAGGAAAATAATTAGGGTTCTGATGTTAATATTAAAAGCAGAAACTTTCTTGGAATATTGAAGTCTTATTTTTACCTGGCATTTTATTTGCTTTCACTTTTTTCACTAGCCCAAGTCTAGATAAGAAATTCCGCATTGGAAATGGTATCCTGAGTGAATAACAATTTCTGTGAATGGAGTCGCCATATTTTTTTGTCTGGGTCTGCAAGAAGCTGATCCAGTCTAATGGGTAGAGAGAGCAGCGGCATTACTCATAGCAGTATGTAAAGTACCCTCTTGGGCTCATCATACATTTTATCTTTCATTATCAAATTGATACTCCTGCATGGGTAGATTCATTCTCTGCCAGGGAATACCACAGGCTATATTTCTGTACTTTTTCTCCCACCATCCAGGCATTCTCTCAGTGCCTTGGTAAATCATCATGTTAAATCATTAATAGTGAAGAAAGGCATGCTACGTAAGCAATTATATACTGATTAATGTCTAAGTTAAATCCCTCTCTTCAAAGATATTGCTGACCTGCTGAGTATCTCCATCATACTCATTTTTTTTTTTTTGTTCTTTGGTAGAAGCTGATGGCTTAGCAATCCAAGCACAGAGGCAGGAGTGTTCTTAGGTTCAAATCCTCATGCACAGCATTGGATGTGAACTGTTGACATTCTCTCTCAAAATCAACACGGGGGGGGACACAAGGGCTGAAACTCCTCAGTAAAGCTTTATCTTGCTGGTAAAATTCTGTGCGTGCCCTCAAAACTCTCATCCTTGTTAACATCACGGCAGTTCCAGTGGTACTAGCAGTGACGGGAGCTCTCACGGAGATGGGCCATTAGTGCTGGCAGTACTGCTTCAATTCAGCCTGCTGTGAGTAAGTGTAGATGACATGGTGCTTAAAATGTGGGCAACTCTAAGTGCTTTTCTCCAGTGGAGCTCCCAGTGTTGCTACTAGCATGAGAACCAAAGAGGCACTGGCTCACATAGGAGTGGTTTGAATCACTTCATTATCCAGGTGTTAGAGTCTGTACAACGCACGCAGGGAAACAATAGAATAAAATCCTGACTGCTGGTGAAGGAGGGTGGGATTCCATGGAAAGAGATTATATTTTGGTGTTTTCCTAGTCATAAAAAATAATGTATAAAATACATAACCTCTTAGAATTCCACAAGATGTCTATGATGCTCAGTCTGTGTAAATACAATGGTAACATCTGCAGAGTTATTTTACAGGTGAAATTCATTCTGAAACAGTACCACGTTAAACCGTATGTAATTTACTGTAGGGTGGCCTTCCTGAGCCCCGAGGTAGGACACCCTTGGTATGCAACCACTGAAATTACGAGCCTCTTGCTGCATTGTACTAACAGTTTAAATGCACTGATTTCTCCTTGCTGTATGTGTAAATATTTAACCCCTTACCCACAGAAGTGTGCTCACAACGGTGACCTTATGCCACAGAAATGTAAGTCTGTGCTGTTAGCTCTTTGGGATGTAGGTGGTGCTTTCTTTTTGTGCTGAGGGGCAAATTACTGGCAAGTAGCATTCATGTACTTGGTAGCTAAAAAGAAAAATCAAATACCAGATACTGTGTATCTGCTGACAGAAATAAATATTTACAGGACAATTACATCAATAGTATTTTTAGACATTTTCTGTTTTTAAATCAGAACTAGATACTGAAATACGACCAACAAGTTCTACGTCCCATGTTCCAGAAAATAGGAATCTAAGACCAATCTCTTCTTTTTTTCTTTTCTTTCCCTTAGCTGTGCTACTTATTCCATTGCATTGGGATAATGTGTTCTCTACTTGACCAAAGCCTGAATGAGAGAGTATGGTTCAGTACAGTTGTGCTGTAGTCAGGACCAAAAAGGTGGTGGCATGCCTAAAGGGTATTTTCTGTAACAGCAGATCTCACTTTGCCACTCTACATGAAAGAGTGGTGCCATGAGAAGAATAACTTTGCAAACTCTCCTTATTTAAAGCTTAATCCTCTCCCACCAAGGTTCAGTTCTCTTGGTTTGGTATGCAGGTATCAACCTTTGATTGCGGGGGAGTGTGTCCAGCTTTCAGCTACAGACAGATGCCTCTCCAGTTATGTAGCAGAAGTGAAAATATACCTTTCAGTATGACCAGTGCTATGCATTTTGTCAGCCCTGCTGAGGTGAGAAGCTATCACTTTAGAATTGTTATTCAAGCTGTCTTTTGTGCTATCAGTGCTAAAATACTCATTGTATATTAGTTTCTGATTATACTGACATTCTGTGACAGGTTCTGTTACAGCCCAAGGACCACATTGGATCATAGGGTTGAAATGGAAGGTGAATGTATCTTCAAAGGTATTCAGATGCTGTACTGAATGCGAGCCCAGCAGAAAAGGATCAGTTCCTTTTGCTTTGTATAATTAATTTTTATTGTTTCACATATACAGCTCTGCACATATTTAACAATATTCACTCTGTTTCTTTAGTGGTACCAGTGGTAATGTTATTTGTGAAACAAACATTTCTCTGCAATTTGAACTATATGCTACAGTATTTCAGCTGTTGTAGTCTGTGGTTTTTGGCAATGCTGATTACCTGCAAATCCTCTTACCTGTTTTTTCAATTGAAGTTATTCAACACTTGACAAAGTCTGGCACAGGGATTCCAGAAGTGTTGTAGCTATTGGAACTTTTTCTTTTTACATTATATTATGACTGAGTAAGAATTTTCAGTCAGTCATCATGAAGCACTGTAGTAAATTGTGCTAAGTTTGCGCTTCTTGAAAGTGCCACTACTCTAATGCTTTCTCATCTCCTTCCCCCAGCACCAATTACCGCTCCATCTCTGTTATCAGGTTAAGAAAAATCTATATTCTGTGCAAGCTTGACTGTACTAGTAATAAGCAATGAAGTACCACAAGCAAAATCACTCCGGTAGCTCATGGTGGGGCTCCCAGCCACACTCCTTGTGCTTCTCCAGAAGAGACTTGTATATTGCCCTATAGCCCCTTATAGACACTAGCCAGCCAGCCTGATGAGACAGGTCCTGGCCGTGCATCCCGAGGCAAAAGCTGCAGTCCTTGCTGAGGTCCACCTGATTGTTCCAGGGCTGGAGGGAAGAGGTTTTCTGTTTGCTGTTACCCCAGTTCAGGCACCTGTGCAATATCAAGGAGAGCATTAGCCTTCTGGATGAGCACAATTAAAGTCAACAAAGACTGAAAAAGCAACTACCTAAAAGTGCTACAGTAGTGTGGGGCTTATGGGTCTGGAAAAATGTGAAAGAATGAAATATTCATTGTTGCAGTAAGACTTTCTGTGAAGAACATATTAGTGCAAACCACATTTCTCCCTTTCATGTTCATTTTCTCCATTGTTGTTTATTTTCATCTGATGCTTTAGAGTGAAAAGGTCCATTAAAATAACAGATTAATGTTTGAATATATTCTTCATCCCTTCTTTCTCTTTCCCTCTTCTCTCCCCGTCTCTCTCGGACACACACACATGTATTTGAAAAGAATGGATCAAAAGCACAAAACAAGATCACCCTCCAGATGCAGGCTCCTGAGTGCGCCAGATTTGGAATTATGGACTGGGCAGATGACATTCCTCCTGGTCTTTTTCAGAGAAGGCTGGCTGAATTATACGAAAACTAGTAAGTTTTTTCAGGCTTGCAATGAAAGGTGAAACTACAAGAAAGTGGCAATAACCAAGTACGATTTTAGAGGCTCCAAGTATTCTTGAGGGGAAAATGTGGCAAGGGAATAGAGGAGACGGGAAGAGGTAGCTCTGCTTCAAAGGAAAAGCAAACAGGCTATAATTGCTCCAGAGAGACATAAAATTAATAGCAATTTGAGGTAAAATATTCTCTCCTAAGTGATGTTTGGAGAATATTATGCCAATAAATCCAGTGTCTTTTAAAAAGTACTAATTTCATCAGCTTCCTCAGTGATCTGTGAACAGGTTGACTCATAGATAGTGGTGGAGCTCAGGACACCTGTGATCTCTTGGGTTTATTGTCCTTGCCTTTGACTAGTTGTTTCAGCCCTTTGCATCTGTTTTCCCTTCCCCCGCCCCCATTTTACCCTCTATCTCTTTTCCACTGTAACTTGTGCACTATTTGAGTGATAGGCTCTTCCTGCGGTATACCTACCATACAGGGCTTCATTTCAGCTGCTGCTTCAAAATGTTATCGTAATTAAAAAATCAGATTTTTATATATTTTTAGTCGGACAAGTAATAGACCTTCTAAATTTTGATTTTAGCGATGTTCCCTTTTTGGTCAAACTTACAAATCAGACAGTCCATCCCCTAAATTGCCCCTATCCTTAATAAACTGTTGATATTAAAGGGGAAGTAATCACTTGTATTACATTGAATCTGTTCCTGGAGCAGAAGTAGTAAATTGTGAGGAAGAGAATTGAGGCTTGGGGGAACCAAAGCTTGTTCGGTTTGTCAGAAAGGAGAAAAGCATGGATGTAGGTTGTTTCATGAAACACTGTAGAGAAGTGTGCTTTAGGCTGCCTGTAACTCTGCATTAACCTTTCTGATCATTCTGGAAATACTATAGATTGCGTCTCACAAGCTCTCTTGCTTTCATGGGTGGATAGCGTTTACAAGCATGTATGTATTTCACTGCTAAATCAAAACCCAAAATGTCTTCTGGCCTGAGATGTAATTTATATTATCAAAACTGCAGGACCCACTAAATCTAGAGAAAATGGAAGGCAACTCAGTTTTTATTTAGAGGTGCAGTGCAGAGCAAAAATACAACTTAGATTACCAATTGATGATAGGCATTGAAGCTAATCCTTTGCAGCCAGAACCAGAACGGCATGTCACAAGGATAGAAGGAAAAAGTGAAGACACAGTATTTGGTAAGAAAGTAAACAATTATAAATCTTAATGCTCAAGGTATTAAACAATGAAAACGACTGTGTGAGTGGTGACATGTAGACAGTAGAACATGGCAAAGGTTTGTGAGATACTGTTAGTTTATATCAGGATCCTGAAAACGTAATTGTATTACTTGTGCCCAATAATGTTTTTGATAGGCAGGATGTTCTCCAGATCTCCAAGAAGTGGTCCAGACTTCACAGTTTAAAATCGATGGGGAGAATATTCAGGGAACATTAACTTCAAGCGGGACTTTCTGCTCTGATTGACAGAATTCATTACAGAAGGGATGTTGGAGTTTTCATGCTCTTGCAACTGGTCAGCTGGACTTTAAGCTTCACCTCTCCAAGCATAATTCAGCTCAGATCCCCTTCCACCCTTTATTGATAGTTTTTTTTTCTTGTTCTTTATGTGGCAACACAGAAAACTAAGTTTGGTTATTCTTAAACAAAACCTTACTTGTTTCAAATTCTCTGTTAAATCCCATTCAAAATATAATCTGATCTGAGAAAGTCTTTATTTCTGATGCTCTCGCTCTGCCTTTGCTTATTGAGGTTGGAGGCTCCCGAGAGCCCAGTGGGGTCCCTTCTTGCTCATTGTCCCAGCTTATATATGTAAGCACCACAGGAAATGTAGCCATTTCTACTTAGGAATCACCAGGATTTTTCACATCCCATGAGGGCTGTCCCAAGGTGACACTCAAGAGCATGACAAAATCAATCACTAGAGGAGACAACTCTTTTAGCAGTGGCAAAGTACGTATTGGAAGATACAGTGTTTAGAGAGGTCTCCCAAGAAAGGAATTTGCCTACTTGCCTAATAAGGCACATCCTGCAGTTTTCCTGGAGGGCTGGCTAGGAATCTTAAATTGTTCTTTATTTATTTAAAGGCTTTATTTAAAAAGGGAAGCAACAAGAAACCTCCCCAGGCATTTCCAGGTGCAAAGATTCCTGAAGTTTGGGAGTATTTCAAAGATGTGATAAATCTTCTCAAATGCTTGTGACTTGCAAGTCAGTCCTTCCTAAATGAGAGGTATGCTGTTAGGTGTTTATCCATCAGCTGCTCATAACAGACTGCTCTAAGGTGATGCACAGAAGAGAAAGCTCGTACAAGGTAATGTTAATTTGGAGGTCAGCCTAGAAAATTGTAAAGGTCCTTATTGGCCTTAAAAATCTATGAATTGATACCAAGTGCTGGCAAAAGATCACTGGTCACAGGTAAAAGGCTGACTATCAGACCGTCTAGCAGAGCTGCTAACACTTTTTTATTATCAGGAGGTTAAAATAAATCCTAGATTTGGTTGTCAGATATTGATCAGTCACTTTTCTTCCCCTTGAACAATTTCACACAGATGTTTTTTACCTGTAGGCTGTTCCTGAAAAAATACCAGCTACTCCAGAACACTGTATAGAGCTTCCTGTGAGCCCACCCCAAACATTTCCCAAAGTATTGTGCAACAAGCAGTAGAGCAGCTCTCCAGTCTGAGTGCCTTATGATTTATGAATAACTATGGTTTCCATTAAGCTGCAGAAAGGGGATAGTGTGTTTCACCCTGTGCTGAGAACCCCATTTGTTTCCGTTCCTGTCAGCAGTTTGCATAAGTGAATGATTTTATTTCATGTGAGAGAGAAGGCAAACACACAAGTTATCCCAGCAGTGGAAGATTTGTCAAATAAAGCTTTTAATAATGGTGTTATTTGACAGTTTTATAGTGCTTCAACTTTCGAGCAGTTTGAAGGTGGTAGGTTTTCAATAAAAATTAAGTCCTTATCTAGAAGAAACTCAGTCCCTGTTGTTTTAAAAGAACTAGTCTTGGCTGCATTGGAGCACCTTAATCTACTATTGAAAGTAAATCTCAATCCTTTTCTGTATTAATACATCTTGCAATCCATCATCAGTAGGTGTTCTGTGTATTTTTTTGCCCTAGTATATCAAGGTGGCCTGATAAACCACCTTCCTAACCAAAGTTGTTGGGTGATCATTATGTTTCTCACAAGAATAAATTATTCAGTGTAGTTCTCTGCGGCTTACTTAAATAGTCCAGCAGTGTTTCCAGTCACTCTTACTTATTTCTTTAATTTGTTTAAGGGGTCCGGTAAGTTATTCAGGTGAGGAGAATAGGGACAGGGAAGTTGCTGGTTTTCACAAGGTCAGAGTTAATCCTATCTGTGTTCATAAATCATTGTACATCATGGGATAACCACGTAGAGACTGAGAACATGTTAATAGGAAACCAGTTCTGCGTTGAAAGTTCCTTTGCTTAAAGGAGGGATTTTCAAAAGAATTTAAAGCTGCCTGAAATTCCCTGCCAGTTAAATAATTAACCCTTTGAACTTACGTTTATTTATAGATCTGTTATTTTTGTTTAAAAAGTTGGTTGATCTTCACCATCCTGCGGAGAAGTTAGATTTTAGTACAAACCTTTTACCAAAACAATTTCTGAGAAAGACAGGGCTCTATAACCTTGATAAGTGTTTGATTTGGACAAGCGGAATAATACACACTGGCATGAGTAGAAGCAGCATATCTTAGATTGAAATGATCTGCCCAAGTTCATATATAGAAGTTGTGAGAGCTAAGACTTGATGTGAGGAGATCTTGCCTCCAAATTGTCAGCTAACCCCACACTAGTTGTATAGACACAAACTAGCTCCATTAAGCACAGAGCCCTTTCTCATGCTTAGGAATTCAATTTATATATACTGCTATACTGACTGATATTTACAGGAAGAGTGCTCAGCTGGTGTATACCTGGCAAAATTCATTCCCATCCTTTGTCTGCATATCAGGCAGAACATCCTGCGTCTCAGTGATTTCAGCTAAGTTTCAGAAATCATTAGGATGAAGCCTTTCCACTTGATAGTCTCATTAGCAGTGTTGTTAAAACCAAACACACATATGGCGTATTTTCAAATGCAGTGCCACAGTTTTTGTTCCATGGATCTTACAATCTGGTCCAGTAAACAAAAAGAGCAGAAGACAGGAGCTGGAGGGAGGAAGGACAAGAAAACAGCAACAAGATTGTTAGCTGATGTGCTGAAGCTTTTTACAAGCTGGTGTCTTCCCTAAGAGGGCTTAGGGGAATTTTTATTTTCTTCTTTTCACTAGTATTTGCTAAGAATATCTGTTAAAGCTCTTGAAAGAGATTGTTCTGTTCAAAGGCCTTGAAATCTTACAACCTGCTCTAGAAAGAGTTACTGGTTAGGTATGCTCTGTCCTATCCTGCCGCCTCCGCTTCCGCTACTCGAGTGGGGTGTGCCAGCGTGGCACGGGGAGCACCCATGTGGTTAAAAGCAACTTTTGTTTAATTCCAGGGGAACCCCTCTCGCTATTACTTGATGACTTTGATTAGCAGTGATCAGACTGAGTCATTCTGTGTCAGCCCCTTCCTGTTGTCAAGCCAGAAGAGAGGGACAGAGACTGGTTGTTATTTACTGATGGCTTGAGGCAATGCCACTAGAGAAATTAGAGGAGTCTTTCCATTGACTTTATGAAAGTTGGATGGTGTCTTGGACTTGTGCTGTATTGTTTTTTTATTTTATACACAGTCAACTCAGAGTCTCCCTCATATCTCTTTCTCCCACAGTGCTCAACTCCTCTCTCTCATCACAGAAGAGTCTGACAGGAACTTTCCTCTCTTATCTGTCTCTTTCTCTGTGCTCTCCTCCCCCTCTTTCGCATTCTTTACCTCCCTCTGTCTCTCTCATTCTCTCCCCTGCTGCTCTCAGATGGCTGGCTTTGCTCAAGGTCTGCAGGCTGGCATAGAGCATGCCTGGAACAATATGTTCCTATTAAATTTGCCCTCTCTATTCTATAAAATTCTATAAAATTCAATAAATTGAATTTTACTCTCAAGTTTGTTGAAATCGCATAATAAAAACATCCCTGAATGCAATCACATTTAACCAGAAAGCTTTCCAGCATTTATAATGATAAAACACTATTTAAAAAAGGCTTGTTCTAGTGTTTTACAGAAAAGAAAAAGCATGTTTCTTATTTACAACAGAAATTAATCTCTAAAAGTCCCTCTGAAGTCTGAGTTCCCTCCATGGGTTTACTTATATGGCTTTCACACCACTTTGGCCACTCTGAGACTACAAAGATAGACAGAAACAAAACTCAAGGTATATTCAGTCGTAGCCCTGAGCTTTATTTTGTAGCTCATTAAAATTCAAACTGATATTAATTCCTTGTATATATTTGGTCAATATTTGTGTGTTCTGCATTTACGCTAATGAGTGCATTAGACTTACTGTAAGACTGTTAGGTTTGAAATCAGCCAAAGGCCTCACAAAGAGCACAGTAAAGCTGTTCAGGGTTGGACCTTTAAATTGGATACACACAGATAACAGATTTTGGGGTGTTGAGCCACTGTAGTTGTGTCAGTGGAAGTAAAGAGTTTTCAGCACTCCTGAAATGCTAATAGTTTGCACATTTCAGGATCAAATTTGTGACAGCTGGACAAGGAGGTGTTCACAGTTTGGGGAGATAAGTGCATAGAATAGTTTGCGTTGCACAGCTTAAAATTGCTGTGGTGTTAAAAAGCCACGGGAGTATTTTATTATTTCAGAAACATTCTTCTTTGATTTGAGTACAATTTGAAACAAAACCACGGCAGTATCACCATGGTAATATATAATAGGATATATTTCAGAGAGAAAATAAGACATGTAAAAATTGCAGATTGGTCACCCTGGAAGGTCCTGCAGGTTTGGGCCACTCATTGGCAATTCCAACATCTCAAAAAGTAGAACACTGCTGCAAGAATATGCAAAACTCCAGAGCCACGCTGTGCCTCTCTCTTATGTGCCCTGCGCTTGTTTTATATGCTGAAGACATCTTGACATCAATAGGGTGTTTTCAGAGCAGAATATGTTTGAAGTCTGTAATGGAAATCCATTGTACAAAGAAGAGGAAGATGTGAATGTTGGCAACAGTTTGACAGATCTTTTTCCAGTAGTGCTTTGGAAGATCCAGTGTTCATGTTTTTCATAACAAATGGTGGTGTTCATCAAAGCAGACTGATGAGTCTCTGGCCAATTACTTGTATTTGTTCCCTTATTAGATATAGTGGCCACCACAAGTATTATACACCAGGGATGCAGTGTACTGTACACACAGTACAAAAGAGACAGCTCTGTCCTGGCAGCCTTACAGCGTAAAGACTGTAGAAAAGGGTTAAGGATGAGAATTTACCAGATGATCCTGAACATACTGGTACAGCTTTGGTAGTTACATACAGGGTATTTTACTAGCAAGTAGTCAAGAAGGAGAAGGGAAAATGAGACTGGCTGCTATTTGCAGGCTACCTTATTAAGCTGACAAAGAAACTCTAGTGGGTTACCCTGACAAAGGTGAGTGGTGAGGGAATGATCTGAAGAAGCACAAAACTATAGCAGCTGGTGACATTTTGTCCGAGAAGCAAAGTGCGAGATCACAGAGGAGCAGAGAGATGAAACTTAGAGCAGAGCAAGCAGGAAGCAGCAGTAAAGGCAAGCATTGACATCTAGAAACATTCAGCAAGTACCTACTGGCCAATTCTACTGCCAGCTTTTCCTCATTAAAGTGGAAAGGCTTGGCAGCAACTGGTTACTGCTCCAGAAATATCTGGATAGCTTCTTTTCTCAGCTACTAGGACAAACTTCCTTAATAAAAGTCCCAAACAACAAAACTCACAGTGACTAGGCAGCTGATTTCCATTTGAGAGTTTTTCTAGTTTGTTCCTGTTTTAAGGGGAGATGGTAGCTAACCTAGGGTTATCTACTTGCACAAAGCTCAGCTATAAATAGGAATGAAGGCAGCAGCGTAGGCCAAATCACTGCTACATAGTTTGAGAATAAGCTGAACAAACCTTTGCTTGGAGAAATCAAAGCATATAATCATAAGCTGCTGTTGCAGGCGACAGGCTAATGATGTGCCAGTGATTTTTATTGCCTTGGGTTATAAGACCTTGAGGGGACCTTATGGTCTTCCCTTGGACCTGAAATATTTCTACAGTTCAGTGCTACCCAGTAGATATAGAATGGCAAAAGATTACTTCTCCATCACCTTAAAGATAAATCTTGAGACCTTGGCAACCTTTGGGAGAAAATATAATTGTCTTCCTAATTAAAATTGATTTTTTTCAGTGAATGTGCCCTTCTGTTGCTATCCCAGCTGTATAACTGACTGTATCTCCCTTATTACAACAGATATTTATGGTCACCAATTGACAGCATACTCAGCACAGTAGGCAGTGTGTATGATACTGGCTTTGGCAACGGATCACAGACCAGTTAATCCCTTGGGAATATACAATATCTCCCCAACTAGTGCTAAGAACGGCTGCGTGATGTGGTTTTCCTTGTGTATTGGACTGTACCTATGGGTATTTCAGGTGACACGTTAAGTAAAACTATCGACCAAGGCACTAGGTTCCTCAATCCTATTGTCAAAAAGAATCGGGTACCTCCCTCCTTCAAACGTCTTTGAAAATCCTGGGATTAGTAGTTTGAGTATGGATACCGGTCTTGAATATAAACATTTGCAGAACTGCGATGTTAGTATTCTTCATGGTTTTCATTGCTTTATTAGCTCTCTCAGGGTATGACTTTGTCTTCACAACAGTCTGCTCTATGCTAATGCTTCTGAAGAGGGTTGTGGAGGTGCAAGTGATGTTGCGGTTTGGCCTTCAGCGTGCTCTGTACTCTAGCAGAGGTAATTGATGTATCTATATCGTACATCTTACTGTAAAGGATAATAAGAGAACCTCTTGTGCATGTTCTTGGGGCTGGCGCTTTTTTAGGAGGAAATTGGGAAAAGGAAAATGAAAAAGGGAAATGTTTCCATCTGTGAACTAAAGAGAAATCCTTTGGATTCACTGAAGTATAATAAACGTGATAGTTCAAAAGGCATTTCAGAGTGATACCTTAAGATACACTGCAAGTTTAAAGGTAATGGAAAATGCAGCATGAGAGGAAAAAAAAACCAGAAGGAAATGCTTGCAAAAGTTGTATTGAGTAGAACTGAAAAAAGTCAAGCGACCTAAAGAGGACTTCTGCTGTCACTGGACTTTTTTCCCCTACTCTTCATGTGTAGTACATCCTCTGACAGGTTGCAGATATAACAACCTCCAGACGTGAGTCATCAGCGAGGACGGACCCTCTCGTTCTCAATACTAAAAATAAAGATCTCGCTGAGCCTAAGGAGCAATTCTCTATCTAGTAACTTAGAATCAGCCAGCAGAGCAATACAGAGGAAACACTCTGAACCACTGATTTATTCAACCTGGAGGCCTTGAACTTGACGTGACTAACCCGAGTGCAGTAAATGGGTTCAAATAAATGCTGGCATTATAGGAGGCACCATGTTTTATGACATATGGGATATGGGTCCAGGGGCTCTGAGGGCTCGTACCTTGGGCTACGTCCTGAAAATTAAGAGCTCCATCACCAACATTCGTATTGTTGAAAACTGAGCACAAGAGAGGATGCCGTGGATTACGTGCTAGTAGGAAAAAAAAAAAAAAAAAAGCCTTTTCCTTATTCTTTATTGTCTGAATGTTCCTTTTTTTAGCATGAGAGTAATTATTTAACCACTCTTCCAGGAAGTAGATTTGAAATCTTCTTTTCAACTTGTGGTGAAAGCTATATCAATACTCTCAGATGTAGGGCAGTGGAGGTGAGGGAGAAATAACTCAGTAGCTTGGCTTAAACCTAACTGAACATATTAGTCATGAAATATTTAAACCATCAATATCACACATTGATGTGCAAAATGTTTAATTATGTATCATTTCAGTTATTATTCATGTTAGATCTTAGACCTTAAGATGTACATACATTTAAAAAATAGCTCAGGAGATGTATCAGGAGTGTAGAGCAGCATGAAAAATCTGAAGGCTGGCTGTACACTTTCGTCTTGAAATGTGTGTCAGAGTCCCCTAAATTTCCAAATCCTTTTCTAGGGCTCAGTGCAAACAATGTTTTTGCCTTTAGTAAATGTCTCTGGTAAAACAAGACCATTTCAAAGGAAAAGCTTCAAAGTTTTAAGCTTAATGCCTCTTCTATTCTATTTAGGTCCATATGCTGTTTCCGTCACTGTATCTTAAGTGTGTGTAACTAAGTGTCTTCCAGTATCGCATTAAGCAGCACGACTACCATCTGTCACAAATAGTTTGTTCTCTCTTCCCAACAGCAAAATTGTATGTACAATGTCATGCTTCACATGTACATAACTGCTAAGTATTTGCTAGAGAAGGCAGAAGTGAAGGGGATTGTTTAGCACTTGCACTAGAAAATGGTGAGGGCTGAGTTTGGTGGCCCTTTGCTCAGTGCCTGCTGAGTCCAAGTAGGGCAGTGAGATCTTTGACTTCCAAGGGCACCTGATCACATCCACAGCGCTGACTGTTGGGGAAATTTCCTCACCGTCTATAGGACTGCTCCTGTGGACAATAATCATAATGAGGGAACAGGCTGTTTGGGTACTGGGCCTGAATTCTTATGTTGCTATATTTTTATCGCAATAATTTCAGAAATGCTGCTGTGAAAAGCACTTTACCTGTTTGTTTCTGTAGTTACCTGTGGTGCAGCTGCATGCCACTAAAAATTTGCATTGCCAAACCTTATGCTTGGCAGTTCATAAGCCAAATGAAGGGGACAGATGAGCAGCAACGGTGAGGAGGGTAGAGTTTTTTAATTGAAATATTTTAAAACTACTAAAGAAAAATTTCAAAAAAGTCAGAAATGTTTACTCTTTACACATGTACAGTAATAAATAGTGTAAGGTGTAAAACAATAGCCAACTTCCAGACTGCCGGGCTTGAGATTAGAATTTGTTCACAGGGGCAGAATCTGGTCCTGCTGTATTAGCAGCTTTGCTCAGTCATTCATACGCGACAGTAGTGTCATGCGGTGACTACTCAAACCAACACTAATGAAGGTATCTTTTGTTTTCATAGAGATTAACACGTTACTCTCTTCTCATCTTCAGAAGGCATTCAGAAAGACTGGATTGCTGATGCCTATATCCAGTTTCATCTTTTAATTAGCGTTTTGATTTTCCTTACAGTCCAAGAGCTAGTGGAATTAACCTAAGCTAATTATCATTGATGCACTGATCTTTCTGTGAAGTCTAGAAAGCAAGGCTGTCATATTTCATCTGAAACTTGCATACACATTTGCTTTGTGATTGGATTGCTCAGTTTTGGAAATCCGTTTTAAGGCTTAAACAGGCTCAGCTTCTCAGAAGTTTCATAGGTTTCAGCTGCAGCAACAGCATTTGTGTAAAATAAGCTTTAGGTTTATTTAGTTGGAGGCCTAAACTGTGAGTTATAGATGCTTATTGGACATGGTTTGAAACTTTGAGTCTGGGTGGATGGTTGTTAGTCTGGTATTGCTATTTTTTTTCTTTGAGATAGCTCTCAGCGGCTGTCCAGTGGAACTGCTGCTGGTGCAGGTTCTATACCTTCAGCAGTGTAACAAAGTGCAGTGCCTGCATGGCTTCCTGCCCCCCGTGTTAGGTGCATTATCTGCCATGGGAGTAAAACTGCATTATTATGGGCTGTGTCACAGCACAGCCCTGACTCCTCCTACCACTGTCTCTCAAGCTGTCTCCAGAATCCCTTCAGCTTCTGTAGAGGCTTGAGGTGAAAATACAGAATACTGATGGGACAAATTAGCCTTAGTTCAGCTCTTGATTTTCTTCTCTGAGAGGGTACTGAGATCTCCTTGTTGGTTACGTACCTCATTGGAGCAGAGTAAATCCTTCTTCGTGGTGATACGGTGTTCAGGTAACAAGAGAAGTGAAACAATTCATGTAAACGATGTGCCCAGAGCCTGCCTGCAGTGCAGTTCTGCAACATATTATTTGCAGATTTTATTTGTAAAAAAAATCTGTGTTCTTTTGCACAGAAGGCCTTACTTGCACATCCCACCACTTTGAAGCATTTAATAGATTTAACCACATTAAATGCAGTGTTTTAGGGAAATTTACATCTTACCTCTATAGATTACACCGTTTCCCAGTAAAATGACACCTTCTTAACTGCCTAGGCAAGATCTGCAGCTTCTAAAATCTGTTCAGAATGGCTGCAGTGCATACCAGTTGCCAACTTGTAAAGCCTTTTTGAACACTGTTGTGGCTCCAAAGGATTATTTATTGAACAGTCGAGCTTGTGAAACCTTCCAAAAGCTGCAATGCAAAGCTGTCACAAGCATGATTCTATTGAAAATTCGTTACAGAAATGTGATCCTCCAGGAACAAACGGGGCATTCGGGTCCCACCAGCCTTGTAAGAGCACTTTCCTTCCCCACGGGTAAGATGACTAACAGAAACATGCTACACAGAAAAAATGTGATTTTCCCATTGCCTTACAGAAAGTTTTCTCATCTACTGTGGTGAAGTGCAAGTATAAAACATTTTTGTGATGGGGAGAGTTATGTGTATTTTTACCCTGTCTACTTGATGGTATATAGTGCCCCAAGGAGAAGGCACTGGAGAAAATGGCTGAAGAGCTATACTTGTGAATTCATGTGCGTATGGTACAATAGACATGCTCAACAAGCAGCTAAAGCAACGCGTGTTGGTAATAGCTGTATAGGTGTTTTAACGCTTTTCTGTTTGATTTCAGATGTATTAATGACAGCTGGAGATTGCTTATTCTCAAGTATTAGCTGGTTAGGACTGTTCCTTCTTTTAAGGAAACACTGTTGACTGTAGTATACAACACAGGTCATTTTAAACTGAAACCATTTTTGTACTAAATTTTGTCCTTTCTTTGTCTTGGCAGTGATATTTTAAGAACAAGTAGCACTGTCCCAAAGAGAGATGAAATGGCACTATGCTAGGCATGGGGTCCACAAGTATTTTTTAATGCTCTTAATTGGAACTGCTCTGGTTTACTTCACTTGGACCAAGATTTCACCTAATAAAAGAGCCCTGAGATAATCTTGGCAATTGTAGACTTTGACTAATCCTGAGATCAGATTAGTTTATACACAGCTCCAGTTGGAATTTGGGGTACAGAAAGTACTATAAACTGTGTCAGCCAGGGGCATTTGGTGTATCTTGCTTGCTGTTGTGTGCCAACAAACAATGTGTTAGAGATCTAAAAATACAAGATGCTGATGTACAAAACAAGAACACGGAAGGTGGAGCATAGCAGGTGATTGCTTGTTGCAGTTTTTATACAAGAAGGGTGGCAGGACCAGCATAGACTCACCTGTGGGTTTGTCAGCTCTACGGCACCATAAAATCCCAACGGTACACAGACTTGTAAAGCTCTGTGGAGCAAGTTGCTCTCTTGGCGACAACTTGGTGGCACATGCCCCACTCTGGTGCTAATTGCAACGCATGTGGCAGTAAGTCTATGCAGCAGCACCCCACAGTCAGTCAAAGTGGAGCAGGAGATGTCCCTAGGTCTGTTTGGCCGTCGATACAGGGAGGAGGGCCTTTTCACCCTTAATACAAAGTCTCTGTTGTACTCGGTGAGATTTCACCCATAGGGATGGGGGGGGGGAGAGGGGAGAAGAGGAGGCCTGTCAATATTTTTAAGCTTGCTAGGCTAAGGAACAAATGTATTCTTAAGCATAATCTTCCTTTTTCAATTGTAAAACAGGTTCCTTCAGCAGGAAAAGTCTAGAACTTAATATGCAATTCTTAAGGGGAAAAAAAAAAAGGAAAAAGAATGTTTATTCTCAGTATCCTGCAACAATCGAACTGACTTCTGTACCTGTGCATGCATTTTAAGTGGGCAGTTTCAGTGCTGGTGTGGTGTAGCCAGGGCACAAAATTCAGCTGAGCTGCAGCAGACCATCTGCCAGAAGGAAAACCAGGGGGGCGAGTGGCAAAAAGCCTCTAAGCTCGCGGGAGGAGTGGGAGCGTTGCTGGTTTGCTGGAGTTCAGAGCTCTGGCAAACAGCATACGCTGCGGCAGCTCTTGCCAAAAAGGAGGAAAGGAGGCAACAGAAGGGCAGTGAGTTGGATGGCTTGGAGAGTGACATTCTTTTGTGTCAGAAGTGGTCAGTATTTTACCGGCTGAGTTCCATAAATTGGCCCTGGGCTGTCAATGCTAGTGCCAGCTGTTAACTTTGTAGCAGCCATAATCTCAGCAGGGACAAATAGGGAAAGATGTATTGACAAATGGCACTGAGCATAATAAACTGCTCATCTTTATGAATGCTGGGATCCAAATGATCAAAACAGATGTACAGTTTCCAGATCTTAGCTGCACTGTCAGAATATTCCTGGTTTCCTCTTGCATAGTCATCCATAATGAAAAGAAAACAAGCAGATTTGCCTTTCTCTTGGGTCTTTCTTTATTGCTCACTCAACATTAATTACAGAATATTGTTGGAATAGCAGACTGGCAGGCACCAGCACCCTGAACAGAGAATGTTGCTTACTCCTGTCACTTCTGCATGTAGCATATAGCTAAAATTATCCTCAGTACAAGCATAGCATTGACATGGTCATGTAGGAAAGCATAATTTTTGCCTACCCCTTTGTAGATTTAAGTTACCCCACAAAAATGTGTCATGTTTTAAGGCATGGGAAAGAAAAATGAGTGAAGGCTGCCATTTTCCCATTGAAGCCGTGAAAAAGGAGGTAGGGAGCCAAAGTGAAAAAATGTTTAATTCAGATCAGTTAACACAATGATTTCTTATATTTTCATGTCAAGGGAATTGTAGAGGGCAAAAAAAATATTTGCCTTTAAAAATATTTGGACACAAAAATTCTCTCCTGATTTATATGTGATTTGCAGGTTCATCAAAATGACTTTTATACTTAGTATTGCCTGAAGTGTTTGGGGTCATTAGGGACTTTTCAGCTTATCAGATAAATCCTATGTATCCTGCCTTGCTGTTTGACTATAGCATTTTTTAAAAGACTTGTCAAGTCAATGGGTTACCACATCCCTAAGGCAGTGCATTTAATAGTTATAAAGTGCTGTCCTTTGCTAAGTGAAATACCGAGTGCTGAGAAGAGTATACAATTCTCAAGCCATAAGCGAAAAGATGAGTTCTAATATATTTCCCATGTACAATAGTCATAAGAAATGCCCGTTTTCATTCTGCCCAGAATGATAAGCATATTGCTTATTAAATATTAATATTATCAAGCTGATGCATTAAGTTACAAGCAGAAGTGACTCAAAAATCAGAATATCTTGAATCTTAGACTTCCCAGTCAATTGAAACCTACCCTCATACAAGTGGTATGACTAGCACAATTGCCTGGTGGACTCCAAGTCATGTTCCAAGGGGATTCAGCCTCTCTGTTGGGCTCTGGGCTCCCAAAAAAGGCTCAGATTATTGACAAGGACTTAGTGCATCCTGTGCTGCCTAGGGCCGTCCTCAGCAAGCCACAAAACCGGCTGCCATGGAACTAGGCATTTTTAATACCCGTGGACAGAAACTTGCATAATTCTTACCAGCTTCCCTTCTGCCAGCCATTAGATAGCAGTGATGAATCTGAGCGTCTCCAGATTCTTGGGTTTAGGTGACTACTATTTAGTAACCGGCCTCAGTGAAGCTGACAAGAACTGTGCATCTCTAAGAACTGAGATCTGCAGCAACAGGACCCTAAGGCCAGGTGAACAGCAAGATGTTGACAGGCACCTCGCAAGTCAGAAGCTCCAGTCTCTGAGATGAAGTATTTGTGGGGAATTGAAATGCTCTGATTTTCAAGGGACTTCTGTTGTTTTTTTTCCATAAATCGATGAAAGAAAATACTCTGAGCTGCACAAATATTTCCTTTTCTCCACTTTGTTTTGCTTTCCATATAGAATCTTGACACACTGGGAAAATGATTTTAAAGCACTCCAATATCCCAGGACCAGGAGCCAAGTAGCAGAGAATCAGGGCTCATGTTCACAAAGGGGATCTTGTTTTTTAACTTCCCTGTGCCTTGTATCCTCTGGTTGGCAATGTGAAAGACACTGTAATACTTGAAATAATTTAAAATCTGTTAAATTAGAAATAGCAATTATACTGATCTTTTCTTGGTATCTGCTGGCTCAGTCTAAGAAGTAAAATCATTAAAACTTTCTCCTGCAGCCTGTCGAGAGAAATAATATTTAGTGGGTGTTGAATTTCATATGATTCAGCTCAGTCTTGAAAATTGGCAAACCTTTTATGCTCAATTAGATTTAAAATCTGCTTTCAATACCTCATTCTTCATAGACCTGACTTTTAATGGAACTCGGAAACAAAGAAAACACTGACCTCCTCAAGTAGGGATAGCTGCTGTCCTTCTTAATGTAGCAAACGTTTCAGACAGACCCACTGTCTTTGTGGGTTCAGCTGAGCAGTTCAGAAGAATGTTCTTTTGGCCCAAAATACCACAAATAGCATTACAGAAGAGTAACTTAACTACCATATTGTTCAAGTCAAGCATGCATGAAGCTACATGGAAATGCCAGCAGACTTTAATGCATTCTCTTAGTAGCTATCTAAGTAAGATAAAGTTAACCATAGCATGGATTATGTTAAGGCAGTGCACAGGATGAATATTACTTGTATTTTTGATACTCTGCCAAGTCAGGGTAACCTGCTGTGAGGTGCAGTGAGTTTTTGGCTGTGCATGGCTTATTTTTCTCTGCTTTTCTTTGCATTTATACTAAAGGTAAACTTCAGATCTGTGACTTCCTCTGCTGCATTATACTCAGTCTTAACATTTCACTTCTTGTCCATTTGGCATTACTGTCTGGCACCAACACAACTGGAGCACCTGTTTTACTTTTTAAGACTGCATGATTAAAACTTCAGCTAGTGTCTTTTCTTTTTTTTTTTTTTTTTTGGCTTTGGGACATGATACTCCCTGTTAATGCCCTACCACCTTTATTTAAGTTTGCCCAAATCAAAGTCATTGGACTGTCAATAAATTTTAGCTCCTCTAACAAGAAAAATGTAGACAGAAAGGATTTGAAGAGGGTTTGGGTAGGTTATGAGATTTGACAGTGTGGAAATTGAGTTTGTGAAAATTGTTCTAACTTTTTAATGCTACTTGATCCTCTCCAGAGGTTATAAATAACACATAGGATCCTGTAGAGATTATAAACCTGGCACATCTAGATTTTACTCAAGACCAAAAGTAGAAATGACTTATCTCCTAGATAAAGCTGTTCTCACAAGGTGTCCAGCACAATTTTAGAAACCTAAGAAATTTGATTTAGTACAACTACGCTTTTAAAATGCGTCTTCAACTTAAAACAGTTAAAGGATATTTATTCTAACAATATAATGTTTAACTGGTTCATTCTACCATCAAAAGAAAACAAGTCTTATCTTGGAAGTTTACAGTCTAAATAGACAAGAGAGACATAAAATAGGAAAATACAAACATTATTATCCCTAACTTGCAGGCGGGGATGTAACAGCCTGCTTTCTCTGCCCTTTCACATGTACTGACAGACCAAACCCTTATTTTTCAAGACTGTCAGCCATTTTGACAACAAACCTATTTTGTTTTGTTTATACTGTCACCAAAATTCCCATTGCTTTTCTCAAACAAATGATGATACAGTAGCTTTTTTATTTTTAATCAGCCAAGTAATAAGCCACATACAAAGAAACCCAGAAATATTCAGGATAAACCAGTCTGTTTTCATTGACAGTAATGAGTGTCCGCTACTGATTTTACAGAAGCAGAGTTTGGTCAATAAGTGATCTCTTGCACGTTACCACTCCTAAAACCCAGTAGACTTTAATTCATGGATAAATAAGGTTTTTTGAATATTCAGATGTCTTCTAAGCATCTGGGCACTTCTTTTCCAGTGGCCCACAACCTCTAGCTGCACTGTGCATTGAAACCTGTTTTCTATGGAATTCTGCTTTGGGGCTGCACTGGAGCATGGGCTGAGCTCTGCCTGAAGCTGCATATGCAGATTTTTCTGGAGTCTAATGAAGTGTGGACACACTCTGCATCTGTTCTCCCTGCTGGGCCTCGATTCTCTACTCGGATTTCTGTGTCTATGAAACAGAAAGATCTCTATCAAATCTGGTGGAAATCAGGCAATTTGTCCAAAATTCTTAAAGACAGAGGCGTAAAGACTGTATGAATATATGTGTCTGTCCTTTGGGAAACAAAGCAATAACATCCGTCACGACATGTCAGGTGGTGAGAAGTTGAGCCTTTGTTGCTGGGGTGATAAAAACTCTGTGGTCAACACTCCCAGTAGCTTATGGTACAGACTGTGTAAAGCAAATGAAGTCCTTACCTCTTCAGCTCCTTTAATTCAAGAGTTGATGGTATCCTGGGAGTCCTCCCCCTCATCTGTGGCACTGGGAATTGAGCATGCAAAATTGCGAGGGTGTACTCCATACATCCCAGCCTTACCACTGACTTTTTTTAATCTTCATAGTGATCAGCTCTATTATTACTGCTCATCAATTTCAGCTGTTTCATTTTTGTAGGTTTTTTTTTTTTTAATGACAGTTTAATATACTGCAATTTAAAACAGTAATCCTAAAATCTAACAGAGCAGCTAAGAGTGGGGATTTGCCTGAAGAAATGCATTCATTACAGAAATCATTTTTTGGGTGTGCGGGTGACATACCTTTATCCTGTCCTTGTGTGCCACAGTAATAAGAAGCTTCCTTGGGAGGAGGGCCAGGAAATACAGGCTTTGGGGTACAATCTAAACATGTGAAAGAGGAGGAGGAAAAGCTGCACACTAAGCAAGCACAGATGGCATGGCACTGTGGGACAGCAGGGCTTGTTGGAGGCAGTGTTAAGTAGACAGTTTGGGAACTGGCTGTGAGTTTTAGCAGCTGATTCAATCAAACCACCTGCGCATAGCCTGGTTCCACCTTATTTTGCCTACTGCAAATTAAGAAGCAGAGTGATTACTCTGGAAGCTTGTATCTGAAGTATCTGCACGTAGCTACTAATAGTGCAGAAGTGTATGTACAAGCATGTGTATGTGCATATATGTATGTAAAATGTATGATTAAGGATATGTTTTACTAACATAAATAAGGACCTTAATTTATCTCCTTTTTCACTCCACCTTCTGATCTGATCCCAAGATTCTATTTTTAATATAGTGATGTGAAATCACTCAGGACAAAGAGATTAAAAGCTTCTAGGTTGTTACTCTATTGATTTTGGTTTTGGAATATTAATTAGAGAGTAGTAGTCTGGGTCTGTGAGTGGCACAATCATAAAACTGTAAAATGTCTTAGAAAAGCTCAGTGCATTTTGTTACCTCTGAATGCATTGCTGATTTTCAGAAGCAAGGAGAAAATAATGGTCTGTATAAACTGAACTCTTCTGTAGCAATGTGGATAAAAATTTGGTTTCTTCCCTGTTTGTAAGCTCCCAGGTGGATTTTATTTCTTATAGAGGGGTGCAGAGGATTAAAGGTTTATTTCTAAGAAGCTACAATTGGCTTCTGGGCACTTAGTATGCTCTAGAGACGTTAATATCTAAACCATTCAGTGATAATTGCATTAGTTGTCTTTTCTCCCAACTAAATTATTTGAGTACATTAACAGTCAATTTTGTGTTGACGGGGCATGAGTTTCTACTGATGGGAATAGAAAGCTTTGTATTATCTCAAGCAAAACATCAGTCTAAACTTTCAATTCTAAGAGTATATCATTGGATCAGGGACTGATAGATGATATATTGCAGATGAGAGAGAGAGAGATCTCATTGTAGCAGTAATGGGAAGCTGTGGATTTAGCAACAGATAAACCATGTTTCTAGCTGGAAGTGTTGCTTTTAACCCAATAAAGCTTCAGATCACAAACCACCCCTTCAAATTAGATTGTTAATTTTTAATGCATGTAGCAATTACTGATGTGACAGCAGATCTGATCTTGCTCCCATCAAACTCTGTGGGAGTTCAGGCATTGATTTCACGTGGGGAGACAGCAGGTACAAAGGCATTTAAGTTAACAAGGCATGATGTATGTCATTTGTGTATGTTTTCAGCTATATATGTGAACACCAGTAATATGTACCTTGTGGCTTTTGACATTAGAAGGTCCTTTTGAACCAGTCTAAAAAGCAGTTTAAGAATGGGTGAATATGTTTGCAATAATAATTCCTTGTTTCTGATCCAACTGCATGTGAAAATTTCAGCAAATTCACTTTTTGTTGAATGCAGGCAGCAGGCAGAGTACAGCCCAAATTAGAAGTGGATCCTATCTTCATGCTGCCTACATTCTTGTTGAGTTCTGTGCTTTTCTATCTTCTATCTCTTTGACAAGATTATTTCTCCTTCCTAGAATCATTCTCTAACTCGTTCTTTCACAATTGCCCCTTCTTGATGTCGTCCTTTTGCTGCATCTTCAGATGCCAGAGGCAGCTTTCTACCGTGTAATCTACTTCCACTTTTTTGGAATACAGACAGTGCCTCCTTTCTTTTTACTGCAAACAGTTACTCATAATGGTCACCACTTTCCCTCTCTGATGTCCAGAAGACCAGTCCTTTCCTGACCTTGCAGGTTCATCACCCAAAGATGTCGTTCAAATACTGCAATTTACCTGCCAACAAAGTGAAGTATTTTGAAAGCTGTTATTTACTATGCAGAGCAGCTGTTTCTCAGATCTGAAAGCCATAAAAATGTATAAGTAGCCTATAAGTTTTGCTCTTCCCTCCCCTCACACATCGAAAACAGAAATGTAGAAAATAATGTAGTATTACCTTTGTTTCTGTTTTGTCAAAGGAAAGGGAAGGAGAGAAAGAAAAGGCAGAAACCACAGCTGGCCCTTAGACTAGAATTCAATATAGGAGGGTATATACTCAGTGTTCACATAACTCGGAGAGATTGAGTGCAATGAACCTGTTGAAAGTATTTAAATTCATCTAGCACTAATCTTTTACCTGTTATTTAAATACTACTGCACATAAAATAAAAGTCAAAATAGTCACTCTCTTTTTTGTTAAGGGGTCTTTGCTAATATGAGATAAGAGGCAAAAATTCAGGAATATCACAATAGTAGTTGACATTCTTTGTCTGAAACAACAGTTTTGTGCCATAAGAATGAAAAATAATTGTATAATTAAAACTGTATCTTATTGCACTAGGAAACAGAATCAATGTTGTATATAACTTGCCAAATTCCTGTTTGGAAGCATTAAGGGTGATTCATCCCCAACTGAGCTAATTGTTTGTACTCCCTCCGCAGTCAACGAAGAAAAGACACTGCCACCTCCTTCCCATTTTAAAAGACTTTTAAAGTACAGAGTGTTTGCAAAGCCGGTAATATGGCCAGTTCCCAACTCCTGAATATTTATTGCATTGCAAAACTCTGCTGTAAATCATGGTGGATGCGATTAACAAATTGTGAAAATGTTTGTTCTCTTAATAGCTTTAATATTTTTGTAAACTGGGATTATATTGTTTGCAATGTCTTATATTGGATGCAGAGCATCGATGGGGTTTAATTATGATTGCTCAGTTTTTAGCTGAATGTAGATATAACTAGCAGCTAACTGATGAGCAACAGATTGTCAGCTTCTGCTTTTACATAGGGGAGTAATACAACTTTTCACACTAAAGTAAAATTTGTCATCCAAGATACTGGAGAGACTGACATTGTTTCATATTGTGAACTTTACTAAGTGGGCTTCTGAGGACTGCTAGGGAAACTGTTGCTCCACCGTATGGACAAATTCTGCACGCGTGGGTATATGACTGAATGCAGCATATTGGTTCTGAACAGATTAAAAGTAAGAAGCTGTTATAAATCCTAGATCTAAATTCAGATCTGGATGGGAATGTTTGATGTGTACTTGGAACTGAGATTTTGTAGTGGACCCCCTCCCACACTTGTATATATCTGATAGATGTTAGAGGAGTGTTCCTCTTTAAGGACTAAAACCCTGGGTATATGCTTTTATAATAAAACGTAGGGCCATGTTGTGGCAGCTCTTTTTAGGCATTAGTCACCATTGAATTCACTGTGAAATTCTGCATAAAACATGATAGCATGCTGTGGCATACAGCAATTGCTGTGATGGGATAGAAGAGTATGGAGAAAACAGAAATGCAGTGGGTAAATGAAGTTGACATGCCACATGGGATATTTTGAACTACATTTCAGACTAGAAAAATCAATGTAAAGGGAAAAGAACTTTTACAAAATGAGTATCAGGGGCTGATCACTCTTGGAACTTCTTTTTGGTCTCTGATATCTAACTCCAGCGTATAGTGAGGGCTGCTTTTTCTGTCTGTAATGTATTCTGCTGCTTTCTTTATAGTGAAGGAACAGCTGTTGAGCAAAAATTCTGCCTTTGGCAATATCTGTTAATTGATGTGTTTCCTTGGAAAAAAAAAAAAAACAGCCCACAACAAAACTTAAAAAAAAATGGAAGGAAAGCACAGCAAGGTGTTTAATTTCTAAATATATTAGGTAACCCAAACCTGTTAAAAGTATGTAAGAAAATAATTTTATTGCCATTGTTTGTCAGAGGCACAATTCAGTTTGTGTTGGCTTTTCAAGTGGGACTAAACGGATCACAGCAGCCACTTGGGTTCTGCTGATGTCTGAGATGGGGTGGCAGTGGCAGGAGCCTGCTCTAAGGCGGGAGCTGCAGCCCTTCAGCCCCTTCCTCTCTCAGAGAAACCTGTCCCAGATGGTACCACCTGCCAATGGACAGAGATGCTTTTGGTGGGCACAACCACAGGAAAGGAAACCGATGTTAACCAGGCATCTGATTTTTCCAGTTGTCCACATCCGTGCTAGTAAAAGCTTTCTACTGTGTAGGGGAATTCAACGTGCTGGAAATGGATGCTTGCATTAGGTCATACTATTTGTCCTCCAGTCAGTTCAAAATTGTCCTCTGTATTCTGTTTTCCAGTGATTTGCTTTGTCCAATTTTAACTGACCCAAATAACCAGGCATTCATTTTCCTCTGTTTTTCAGTCCAGTTGTGCTAAATCTTAGCAGCTGTTTCCAGTACCTGATTTGAATTTGCCTTTTCTCAATTTTGTGGTATAAATGGGGGAGAAGAAAGAGGGGGGAAAGGCAGAAACAATACAGTATAGTTCATGGGCTTTTCTATCTTTCTGATTTTTTGCCTAGAAGTTACGAGTAGCTTTATTTATTGTCATCTTGTCACAGTGCTAATTTTGCATCCACTAAGACACTTGGGAAACCAGATGAAATACTTTGATTTGGTTCACATTCTGTCTGGAGCAGGAAAGCAGGCTAGGTCTTGAATGCAGCAGCAGACAGGCTCTTGCGGTACCTAATCAGGGAAAGGAAGAACCAAAAAAGCTGTCTTGTGAAATTCTCATCACAATTTTGCTGATAAAAGTTGTTCAGATAAGCTCCAGATAACCATCCAAGCTTATAAGTGCTCATCTGCACCATCTCCAGGTGGTTTTGAGGTTGTCATCACTAATGAAAAGATGTGATTGAAAGCAAAAGAAGATATGAAATGCCCTCTCCTCTAAACCAGTAGCTATCACTCACTGTAACAAAACATTGCAGATAACACTCCTGGCCACTTTCCTCAATCCTTTGCTTCGGTACCAAGAATATAGAGCAAGCTATCTCACTGATTCTACCATTAAAAATGAAAGTAATTCCTTTTTATCATTACTTACCAATGATTATTCATTTAAGTCTTGGCAAAAGAGGATCACAAAATTCCAAGTTGATGGAAGAAGTTCAAAGCTTTAAAATGTGTCATGAAACCTCATGCAGAAATTATGTCCTGTGAAATGTTTGACCACGGAAAGTTCAAGTGTCACCCAGCTGTAATTATAGCCTTGGTTTCCGAGAGGTTTATAATTCAGCAGCAGATACGATGCCAGCATGATCTGAGCATGCTGTACTGGGCATGGCTCTGAATAAAACCTCAATATTTTTCTTTCATATTTGTTCCTAAGGATGTTTGGGAGCTTTTTTGTTTGCTTGTTTTTCTAATGACAGCTACTTTATTTGGTGTCTTACTACTAGAAAATCCTCTAAAGAAAATATAGGCATTTAAATCTGGTCTGTATTATGCCTCCAGGAGATAAATCAAAAATAATTTAGTGTCTTGAAGTCACGTTTGTACCTTCTGGTATCAAAGATTTGGATCTGTAGTATAAAAGAAGACTTCTGGATGTTTCCTTAAAAAAACCCGATTCTTACCCTGCCCATGGGTTGTGCCGCAGACAGAGCTAACCGTAGTGACATGCTTACAGACTATTCTAGTTCTTTCCCTGAATTACTGAGAGCCTGGAATTTGCTTTAAAAATGAGATCTCCCAGCTCTCTGCTGTGTATGCCCTTTCAGCAGGGAAGGAGCACACCCCGTGACACCCAACCAGAGTCTTTACCCACGAAGAGACTGCTCAGAGCAACTCTTAGGCATTTGCCAGTACTGTTGCTGGGGTGGGATGTTACAACCTCCACAAGTGCTTTACTGAAGGAAAAGCTGTAACCTTTCTCCGTCTTCTGCAATGTGTGTTGTGGAATCTGTATCCCTTGCTTACCCTGTTCTCTCAGCCCTGCAGCAGAGGTTGGTACCGTATTGAACCTTGTTTAAAACTTCAGCTAGGGCTCAACAGGCTAGTTTTGTGAACGCGTTAAATAAAGAATAACTCCTGATTAATTTTTCATTGTATTTTCTTCTTCTTGCTATGTGCCAACATATTTAGAAGATGGAGCCACTTTCTGTGACTTGGGAACAAAGAATTCTCTTCTCAGGTTCCTCTTTGAGTTCCTTCTATGAACTATCAATGAAGTAAACCAAAATTGGGTTCCAGTTTTCTAAGCAACTATAGTTAAAGAGAAATGTTTCCTTATATTAGCCCATTCATCCTACTCATGCCACTTACCACTCTTCCTCCTCCTGATTTTCTTCTAATCAGGAGGGATTGATAGTTACTCTTGGTGAGATTTTTTTCCTGCAGTGGCACTTCTCAATCTCTTCTCAAAGCATGATCACATTTCCAAAGTGTGTCTATTATCGGTTTTCCATCTGAAGTATTTCAAGGGGGATACGTACTTGGGGATTTAGAAAAAGTCTTTTAATGAGTCTGTAAGGTTGAGTGAGAGGATAATTATCATCAACTTCATACCCCTATGGCAGTTACCAACTGGAGTAACAACTGCTGGAAGGGTCATGCTCCATAGTGGTGTGTCTGGGCAGCAGGAGAAGCGCAGCCCCTCTGTAGTGCCTGAGGTCCAAAGCGCTGGGCACCAAGTAACTGTGCTGGGAAACATCTGTCTTGAAAGCTTTTCTTTCTAAGTGAAACACTATGGAAAGATGGTGAATTCTCTAATGGCCTTCATTAATATTTTTCATGTTAATTATCTAGTGTATGTGATAACTGTGAGTAAAAACGTGCTTTTTTGGTTTGGTTTGTTTCTTTTGTGGGATTTTGTTCCAGACCCCTGATTTCTACATTCTGATAGAGATGATGTGTGGGGGTGTAAAGGTTTTATGCAGCCTTTGTCTTCTGTTTACCTGCTCCTCCTTGGAACAGTTCTGACTTCAATATCAGGTCTGAGGCTGTTCTCAGTAGTGTTTGGATTTCTTGTATCCTTAAAGATTGCTTTGAGAGAAGACAAATAACAAACTGCAGCAGATCTGGAAGGGAACTAGTTACACAGGCAGCAGATTTCTGGGCTTCTGGATTTCCGAGTTCCTCCAAGCTCTTTGTTAAAATGCCCTGGGAAAAGAATTTCTCTAACTATGCTTTTTCTTAGGTTTTGGCCACTACTACCAGCATTTAGCAACGGAAATATGTAGTGTTGTTTGGTGGTTTGGTTTTTTTTTTAATGTATGACTATAGACCTTTTTGAGTATCGTAACTTTCTAGAACAAATCTAGGCTGCAGAACTTACTAATGATTCCAAGTACAATATCACTTACGTAGCAAATAGTGTAAATATTTAGACTTCTACCCACCCAAGCATAAGAGCAGAAACAAATTAAAAGCAGACATTTTAGGTACATTCTAATCTCTAGTACTCAGATTTGGGAAAGCAATGTTTCAAGAAGAATTTGCTGATCGGTTAATGCAGAGAGACATACATTAGATTAATGTCACAGCTTGTGCTCAGAAATACACATCACAAAATATAACAGTACAAGTGTTTCTTCAGACTCCTGTATTCTTGTGCCAAAAAGAGAATATGTAAGTGCATCTGGATCTGGGCAAGAAACAGTATCTTATCCCATGAAAATTGTTGTGATTTACAAATGTTCCCACTCTGGTTTAGTGTAAAACCTTGAACTTCAGTTTTCTATGTCTCAAAAAAGAACCCAAATTACCAGATATCACCTCTTCTTGAGGTACTGGATATTTAAGAGACAAACCCATCTTCACAGAAAATTCTGAGTTGTGTTATGTTATAACGTGATTTCCAAAGTAACATGAAATTATATTCAGAGGCACACATATGCTGGTTTCTCCATGGAAAAGCAAAAATAATAATGCTTCTCAGATTTATTTTTTTTTATATTATATAATTATATGGTTTTTAACTTTATGAGAAGATTCTTTCATTGCTGTAAAATTTATTTATGTAAAAAGCCTAGCCCAATGGCATACAATTGAAACAGCCAAAAGCTCGTATTTTTCAGCTGAGAAGTAGCAGGAACATCCAGAAGATTATATAGTGGGCATATGCAGACAATACCAACAGTGTGCTTTGTTAGGAAGGAAATAGGATAGATGGCAAGTTTATATTAGGAGTTGAGTGTGCCTCTGTCTCCGAGTCCAATCAGTGACACAGGGACAAAAATTAACCTGTAGTTTTTGAAGCCTGATGGTAAAAACTGGTGACGAGGGGAAACAAGCATGGAGCTACTAGTACAAGACAGCAGCAAGAGCCCCGGCTGCATCAGACTATGTATTTCTAATACATCTAGGGAGTGGGTTTAGCACTAGCACCCAAAGTTCAGTTGCCATCTCAGCAGGAACACTCCCTGTGACTCTGGTCATCCGTGCCCTCAAATACAAGACAGAAACTAGAGCAGGCGCACAAATGCTGCTACGACAAAGAGAGGATGGATAGCTTCTCCTTCTAAGGGAGGCTAGAAAAGCTTGTGTGCTATAGGGTAATGAAATGAAGGTAATGAGGGAAATAATAACATTACGAAACACAGTTCAGAGTCTATTCCAGGAAAGAAGAATTTGCACCAAATAATGGCAGTAAATAAATATATCTGGACTGGTTATCAGTAATTTTAGATTGGAGATTAATAGAGGGTTCCTAATCATAAGGATAATTTTGGAAGAGCTTTCTGTCAAGGATTATGGCAGTGGGGCAAAACCCTAGCTTTTGGCAATACAGCCAATGCATACATTGGCTTGGGAATATTAAAGAGCAAGACTTTGCTTCAGCGATGTGCAGTGGGACTTAATAAAATCTGAACTGCAGTTTAATAGTATTTTCCTTGTTGCTCTGAAGAATCAATAGAAGTGTTAAAGTTTAGTGAATAGCTTTACATAGAATCAAGTAGTTTTAAAATGACGTTTACTTCACTATCTGATTTACAGCTATTATAACTTAGGTGAGGTGTTAGCAATATTGCAGGTAATACCCCTTCTAAAAGAGGTTAATGTAGCCTTAATTACAAGTAAAGAATGCATACCTAAAAATACTTGCTGAATTTTATTTAACTTCTATTGTTATGTCTTCATTATTGCTGACCAAGAGGTTCCCATCGAATGCAAAATGCCATAATCGGCATAAAGATGAACAGAAGAGTTTCTTGTACTATATTATTAATGTAAATGAAAAGTAAGATTGCAACTAAAATAGACCTTTCTGAAAACTTTATTATCTGGAAAATAAATTATCTGTTTTATCTCGTACAGTAAAAATAGATCTGGAAAAAACCCAAATATTCTGCAGGAATATTTGATAAAACAATGTAGTGCATTGTACCTAAGATTTTCAGTGGTGGAGCAGAGCTGGAAACAGTTCTACAATGTGTGTTTTATTAAAAATCTTGTACTTTCAAACACGAAGACAGCAGCTTACATTTATACAGGGAGATGTGTGGGAGGATATACTTAGCTTTTCATGACACTTAGCCCAGTCTTGGGCACCACTCCAGTTCCCAATATATGTTAGATGCATCCTAATATCAATCATCTCTTACTATCTTCAGAGCTCTTCAGGCAACCGAAAGTCTGTTGGGCACCAGAACACATTTTCCCCTTGTGCACATTCCTGCAGTAGGTCCTTTCTGGGTTGGAGCAGCTGTTGCAGTTCCAGGGGACTTTTTCCCACCAGAAGGTTCAAAAGACAGGAATTGCTCATCAGCAGGTTTAGTTGCATTGATAGGTCTCTTCAATTTAAAAGACACACACACACACACACACAAATGTGTGCAAACCTGGCCTAGTGCCAGTTCATTGGGCACTGAGGCAGGCAGCAGTTGCTGTAAAAAATAATAAATTAAAATCACCTCACAGTATTTGCTACCCGAGTAGATGAAGTATAAGAAGGAACTGCCAAATCCCCAAATGTTTCCATAGTAAACATTGGGAAAACCCTGACATTTTCATAGCAATAGCAGTCATTCAAAACTGGTGCCACACTTCTGTATTATGAGGAAACTTATTTTGCCCCTCAATTAAGTTCCTTTACAGGAATGAGCACAGTCTGGAGGGCTTAAGGCACCCTCGGTGATAAAGCAGACACCCTGAATGTGATAATCTCTGTAGGAAGCTCCCTAGCATGCACTGGGAATTGCAATTCATGACAGCCAGAATCGTTTTTTGAGAGCGACACGATCAGCCGGAAGTGAACACTAGTACCAGGAAATCAATGCCCCATCCCAGCTGCTGGTGTCTTCTGAGGAGAGCATCACAAGAAGACAGTCAGTTAAAAATGGAGAAGTTGTACCTTGAGTTTTTAGTTGCAGGTTATCTTCCACAAGGACGAATTTGAGGTTATCCTGTAAAAACCAGGCTGACTCTTCTCTAATACACAAATCTAGATGATTATTTCATCCAGAGTCCTTTTAGATAAAGGTCAATGGCACATTTTGCACATTCTTTACTTTGTCAGAATTCATTGCCTTTTTTTTTCCTTTGCCTCAGTTTTGCCAACTATTCAAGCTCAGTCCTTTTTCACATTACGAGAAGAAAGAGGTGAGTGACTGAAGCTATTCGACAATATTAATGTTTGTCCCATGGGATAGCTTTTATATTATAAAGTGGATATTGACTCTCATGGAGGTGAATATTAAGGTTTATCAACCCTAGAGGTATGTATTGACCAAGACAAACTAGAGGTCACTGCAACATCAAGAGTAAATAAATCTTAATGCTGCCAAAACAGGAAATCAATATGCATATTTTTCTACTTATTTTGAATGTCATTGAACTATCTGGAAGTATCTCGATTGTGTACCTGAATTCCAAGGTAGTGGTTGTTTTCTTACTGTGAGTAACCCTCTAAAGACAAGTCAGAGGTTGGGCAAGGGTTTAAGAAAACCACTGACTACTGTTGTCCCTTTCTGAGTAAGACAGGAAACAGACTGTAGTTCTTTCAAAATATGTCATTTTTTATTTAACTTATGTTGAAGGAAAGTACTAATCTGGACTGATTTTCATGCCAAAAATGAAATCCTTTCTGGGGTAAATTCACTGGTAGTCAAATTGTCAGCAATCCATTCCACACCACAACCTGTAATGACAAAAAGCTGCTTTGTACCATTGCGCTAGTCTGACTGTTCTTCAGATGAATAAAATCTAAGTGTGCTGCTGAGATGTAGCTATGATTTTGGAGTACTAAACAGCATTACATTGTTATAGCCTCTGACTTTCCTAGAAATAGCTTTTATATTCATGCTCTCTAAGGAAATATAAGGCCTTTCGTAATTTTGTGTGTGTATGTGGCGAGGCACTGTTCAAAAGCCATTGGCAACATTCCTTCAGAATCCTGAGCAAACAGGAAGAAGGATGGATTCAGTTCTTGCTAAACAACCAGGTACCAAGATGTGAATTAGAATCCAAAGTGAAAATAAGATGCAATTGGGTAAGGAGACAAATAGATACAGAAAAGCAATAGTTTGTTTTAAATAAGAAAACATTTACTCATTATTTAAGGACAGATGAGTCCAAGACAGTAAGCCAAATAAACACACATAACATGCTTTTAAGCTCACATGTGAGTAATTGGGTGGGGGAGAAAAAGGGATATGGGAAGGGGAAGTAGAAGAAAGACGACCCTGACTAAAAAATGAGCTTTGATAGTTTAAAAGGTCAACTAGAAAAAGAGCAGCTGCTTCAGGTAATGGTGTGTAAGTTCATGATTGAGGATTTCAGACTGATGGTAAACCATACTGACAGATTGAAGGTCAGCAGCACAAGGCTCATGGGGAATTTTGGCTTGGCCCAGGATTAAAAGAAAATGGGAGGTGGAAAAGAAACTTGAGGAAGTCAGTTATTTTGAATGAGAACATAGAGCCAAGCTCATGAAAGCAGCTGGCATTATCCCATAGCACAACTCCTAATAATAAGGTTTTGTTTTCATCTGGTTTTGCTTTGAAGTGTCTACGATTATTAAGAGGCAAATTTCAGCACAGTATCCTAAGGTCAGGATACTGGAAGACTTTGCCTGTGCTTTTGCAAACACCTATGCATATGCTTCACTTTCAGGCTGCAGATTGTGCCAAGCAGGACTCTTCATCCTCTATTTGAATCTCACTGACCTTGTTGCAACAGAGGCTGGTGCTTAAGAGAAGGAGCTGCTAAAGTTTAGTCTACATGCTTGAGATCTGGTTTGTTGTTTGGTACCCAAGGCAAAAAGTTCACTGAAAGGAAAAAATGAGCAAGTGTGACCTTAATTTAGAGCCCAATGAATCAAAAAGCAGTCTTTATTTAGGCCCTTGGCACTGAAGGATTATTTACACCTCTCTAGTCGGAGCTATGGGACTGCTCCTACGAACGAGGCATGGGTCACGTTACAGCTCATGCAGTCGCTTCTCTGCTCCTGCTGCTTCCGTGGTGACAGCACTGTTGCTTGTCTGACCTTGCAATAAACTGGCTCAGAGAGCTAAATAGGCAGCAGAATAGATGTGCTAGAGATAGGGAATAGTCTTCTGCCAGGAGGGTTCAGTCCTCACCCAAAGAAGGAAAAACGTGACCAGGAGAGGCTTTGAGGTTGCAAACATGCCCCTTTCGGTGGCAGCTAGCTGCAAGATCTTCTTGGTTATAGTGTGAACTGCCCCCAGAGGCACCCTTAGAGAGCCATGTTAATCTGCCATGAACCTGTGCTGCTGCTGTCAAAGGCCTGTCCCATCACGTCCTCATGCTTAGCCCTTCTTGCCATCACTAGCGTTCACGCAGCGTCAGCCCAAATGGGACAAGGGAGCTCACCCAACTCCCCATCTGCTGGCAGCAGAAAAGGGGCTGGGAACAAGCAGAGGGCTGGGAGGGAGAGTGGGATCATTGCTTTTATCAACAGTCCAGATTCATGGTGTTTAGATGGATGTGCAATCGTGTCCCTGCCATTGGCTGTAGGGCTGACTAAGGCACGTGGGGTTATGGGCCCAATGGCGTTGCCTGGAGGAGAAGTAAGAGCCATCCCACAGTGCTATTGAACATACTTAACTTTATCATATTGGCAGCTCCGAAGAGGGTGCCACAGGGCAGCCCTGCTTGCTCAAACTTGCCAGACTGGTGGTGAAGTAAGGAAAAGAACAAAGAGCTGTGGGGTTCCCCGAGTCCCATACCTTGCTCATACTGCCCTCTCTAAGCCACGCTAGATACTTTCAAGTAAGAACCATGTATCTAGTTATTTACAGTTTAAATACAAAGCAAGCCTATTTTTTCCTCTGTGTATATTTTTTTCCAATTACAGTCTTCTGCTACAAAGAACAAGCCACGTCTCCCTGGACTTGAGAAGAATCTTTTGAATTGGGAGAACTTATTTTTAAAGCCAAGTAATAAGTTTGTCAATCACTTCTTTATTATCAGTCACTCTCTGATGAACAACATTCAGACTTTAATATCAGCAAAGAGACAATCTGAGGAATGAATGCTCAAGTAATAACATGTAGGAGTTTTTATGGCCTTACTGTGTTTCTAAAGTGTATACACAGTGCCCTAATTTAACATCAGTGAACGTAACAAATTCCCTGTGGCAAATGCAGCATATGGGAATTACTTTTTATGCTTTTCTTGAAGTGCACAAAACTCCCATTAGCATCACACGTTACATATCGGGGGGGAGTGGAGGGAGAAGCCCCTTAATTTGTGTTAGGTTGGGGGTAGGGTTGTTTGGTGGGTTTTGGTGGTTTTTTTAGAGCAGTCTCACATTTCTAGATTGATTAATGTGCATGACTATGTTGAAAGAAGTCTCACAACTATGTTATTGCAAAGTAACTGTTGTTAGAAGAAAATGCTCCTCCTAAAATTTGTACTTGGTTATTTTAACAGTTCAGGCTCTCAACTACTTTTTTCAGCAGCTGATTTTTAAAATATTTTTTTGCAATAACAACTGCTTTCTGGGTTTAAAACAGGGATCTGTCCATTGCAGCCATGCTGTGCAGTGCAAGTGCAGAGCCAGTCACAGAGCCTGAAACGTCTGCATAATTAAACAGGACCTCCAGACAGCCTCAGAGGTGTCTTGGCTTTTTGTTGAACTAGATACAAAGCAGAGTTCTTTCTGCTGAGTTCAATAGTCAGCCTAATAAACTATAAAAAAGTCATTTCTTGCTTGTATTGAATCTTACTGGAATTTTCCATAAATCATATTTTCATTAGTTGAGGTTTTTTAATCTAAAGATCTAACTAGTGAAGGAAGGGTTACATCGTGGCTCAGTACACCTTGCACTTTTGGGGTTTTTTTTAAGTGTTATCTAATCTATGGTTCTGTGAGAGACTGTGAGGGTATTTATGAGGAACTGCAGTATCTGAAGAAAAAAACTTACTTTTTTCTTGTGAATAGAATGACATATGGTTTAAAGTATATTTTGCTGGATTTCCAAGAGCTGCATCATTCAGAGGCAGGAAAGCATCTCCAGTGCCTCAGCCTTTTTTTCTAAGTTCTGAACTGAAATGAGTTTGTCCCAGGTAGATGCAGGTGCTCTCTGATATAAATATATCCCTAGCGTACGTTGTATTCAAATTCAATCTACTCATGTTCACTTAAAAGAGTACCGGAAATTACTTAATAACTTACCTGTGACTACCTGGAAATGGGCAAAATAATTGCCTAAAAAGGGTGTCATGTTGGTCATAGGTTGATGACACTGAGTTTTTATACAGTTCCTATTACATCTGGTTTTTTAGTACCTTTTAAAACTGTATCATATTTTTTTTCATAGGAATAAGGACTCTGACATAGAAATTGCAACTCTAGGGAAGGTTTAGTGAAAGAAACATCAGAGATTTGAAGACCGAGTCTGGGAGCATCACAAATTTGAATTGTGAAAAGCGTCTATCTTCAGTGTCATGGGTCTTTCACAGGAATCATTAAAAAGATGAGATTCTCTTCATGGGAATTAAAGATCCATAGAGTTTCTCATAGGACTGGGAGCTTAGCACCACTTTCTCTGGCCAGGTTTTTCTCTTCATTAACTACTTGGCAGTGTGAACATCCAGAGGTCGTATTCAGCCTTTCAAAATCTGTGCAGTTGGTATCGTCTATTTAACTGTAACGTGATTTGAAGCTCTCAAAAGTCTTGTGGGGTTTTTTGGTCCGTATTTTCTTTCATGATGTATTCAAATTAGAAGGCAATTGTTTTCTTTTAAACTGCATGCAATTTAATGTTGGGGGTGTGGATTGACCTCTTGTCCAAAGAGAGCAATTCTCTTCATATGCAATCAAATTGTGGATACGCAGAGTAAGGGCTGCTGCAGTAGTTAACATAATTCTGGCTTTATGGACAATTTTGTAAGGCTTTTCCAGACTCTCTCTGTATTTTTAATGTGCCTTTAGCAATGCAAGTCTGATCAAAGGGAATAATTTGTGCCTGTTTCTAAATGGCTGGCAAGAATTTTAACAGATATTTTGAGTAGTAATTAATTAGAGATATGGTATGATAATTACTACAGAAACACAGGTCTTTTATTTAAATAGGATAATAATCATTGCTACAGTGAAATAGTTGTTTGGATTAATCAGAGAATCTTATTTCTCAGATAGAAATTTGTTTTATGGAATTTAAAAAATAACAAATTATTTTGAAACCTTCCATTGTCAGAGCAACATTTCATTGTAGTGCCTGGGTTTTGTAATCATGTGTTTTTATTTCTGGGTTTCTCATTTGTTTCCCATGGCTCCATGGGGAATAAGTACCTCATTTTCTACTTTTTTCCTTTCACGGTAGCTCCAGTACAGATTTGGTGGTGTTTCAATGACTCTGGTCAGATACTGAGCTAAAATGAAGCTCATAAGGAAGATTCTTGTCTTTTTCCAAGAACAATAGATCATGTAACAGAAATTTTCAAATAATTTTTCTTTTCTGCATTCTCGGTCTCAAGTGTAAATCTGGTTATTATTCTACATCATTTGAAAGATTTTGTGACTTATATTTGTACATTATATACATTTTCCTAGCTACTGCAGTGTATAAGGCAAGAGATTTCATCCTCATTATGTATTTATTGTAAGGCTCTTAAACTGCTGGCTAGGAGCAAGCTGGAAAAAAACTTTGGTAGGGCCATTTTCTGCTGGAGTCTGCCTTTCTATCAGAAGTAAAATCGTTGTTATCAATTGTGCTGAAATTCTGTATCTGCAAAAAACTAGAAGGAGGAAAATGCTGATGGTGTTAAACCGTCCTGTTTGATAGTATATAATACTTGGACCTGAATTCTGAGGTTGGAATCTCTTTAGAGCTGTGGTCTGCTATGGAAGAAGTGGGAAAAGGCGAAGAGGAAACTGTTAATGTTCCTGTGAGTACAGTTGTACCTTCTTGCTCTAATGCTTATTCTTCTTCTGCAACTGAAATTTTAAGTAGCCAGTTTCTTCCTCATACTGCCATACCTAAATTCCTGGGCTGATTGCGTGTCCAGCTGCAAAGTGCTAAGATATTGCCCATAGTCAATACATTATGATGACAATTAGCAACCTAACATTGTTACTTACATTGTAATTAAACAATGTGGAAATCTTCATTTGACAATTTTGGAAAAATTTCAAAACCCCAAACTATCAGAGCCAAAGGTTTTTATAAGCCTGGAGTCCTGAAGATTAAGCAGGTTTGTCTTTTTGTTGGTTTCTGTGAGGTTTATTGTTGGGTTTTTTTAGTTAAAAAACCCACCCAGATTAAAGGCAAATGCTGTAATCTCAGAATTATTGGCAAAATGTCTTTTGCATGTGCCCACTGACAGTGCTGTGCTCCCTACATTCTGAAGGAAACTACTCGCTGAGAGATCAGGGGCACGTACAGGATGAAAAATCTTTGTTACGCCATTCAGGAAGAATGACTACATTGTCTTCTCCCTAAAATGAGCCTGCTGCCTGTTTTCTAACAGGTAAACTGGCATCTTGCAGCTTTTATATACTGCATTATGAGCCTTAATTTCCGTATCTCCTCCAAAAATTCCTCTGTGACTTGGTGCTCTGCCATTTCTTTCCTTTTTTTGATCAACAAGGACACAAAAAAAAAAGTCATTGCTTGCAATTTTGGTAGGAAGCGAAAGGAAATTAAGTAGCATTGTTTTGGGGGGCTACCTTTGTGACTTTTAGCTGAAGGCCAGAAGGAAAAAATAATTATCATCAGAAGGCCAGAATTTCTTCTAAGAGCCACCTTAAATCTATAATTTCTATCTAAACTTAGACATCTTGACATGTCACCTGGTCTACTTAGAGTCAAGGTCTCTTCAAGCCCTCTTTTCAACTATTTTAAGACCTTTAAGACCTCTTCCCCCAAAATCTAGCTGTGACTCGCTGTGAGTGATGAAGGAATTCAAAGCTGCATTTTCTTGCTGGCTCACTCATGTAGAGAAGGAGCCCCCAGGGCTTCCCTTTTGACTGCTGGGTAACAGCAAGTGCAAGTGGAAGCTCTCACACATGAGGGGCTGAGCAGATGAGAATAAGCTTTCTGTGTTCCAACATAAGCTGCTTCATTTTTCTCCAATCTGAAGAGATGTTTTTCACTTTTTTGCATGAGCCAGTAGACTGAGCAAAGATGAGTTTTATTTTAGCACCTCAGCAAATTTAAGCATCACAATGCAAGAGCTGAAAAAAGACAAGCTTGAGCAGAGAATAGTTCGGTAACACTAGTTTACGGTGGCTGTTTGTGGGAATGCCCTATTCATTCAGAGCTGAATTCCTAAATCATACAGGTTTTTACAATTTGAGAGGCAGCAGCTTGTGCGTATGTGTGTGTAGAGGAGATTCCCGGCTCTCAAAGCCTGTTATTATGAGGCCAGACTTTCTTTGAATGCTGCCTGATGCCAGTGCAGATGAAATCAGCAGATTGTAGTGTAATATGGTAACTGCTTACAGAAACTGGTGCAAACAGGGAGGCGGCAGCTAATCGGATTAAGGAAAAGTCTATCACAGCCGCAGCTGTCAGTGGATTTTAGTAGATTTTTTTATCACTGTTTGTGTGGGAAAACACACGATAGAGGGAATCTAATGAAGGAGATAGAACTAATAAACAGAAGTACTTTTTGATCTGATAGTTGCTTTTCTGAGTAAAGTACTCTGGAGAGGTTCAGGGAAAGTTTTGATGTAACTCTTACACAGAAGAAATAACCTGGAGACATTTTAGGAAGAGGAAGGTGAAGTGATTGAAATGTTCCCTTCACATCTCAAAAAAAAGTAACAAAAGAGGTTATTTTAAAATCCAAAAGCTCTGCTTTAGAATGTTATAAAAAAACATCCTTGGGAACCAGGCACACACATTGTTACTGCCCCCTCCTACCCCACAAACACACATATGCTCTTGCACTTTTCTTGGAGAAAGAAAATACGTATATAGCAAAGGTTGTGGCTGGGAAAGAAAGCATGTGAAAATAACTATTCTAAGATATATGGTTAGGATCAAGCACACTGTAAATGGAGCAGAAATGGCCACCACATCTAAAGCCTTAAAAATTTTCATTATCTGACATGAATGTCCCCAGTTCTTGCAGAGTCCACAGCTGAGATGGGGCCTGGCTGGGAGATAAGGCAAATTGTCGGCCATTAGTTTTAGCCTCTTGTTTGAAAGAGGCTCACTAGAGTAGGTGGCATAGGCATAATGCACAGGGAACAAAGATACTTTGAACTCAGACCAAAACCAAACTAACAACCACCTTTATGTCCCCAGCTGGAGATCTTCAGCACCTGATTTTTCAAGGAATAGGTTGCATTGAGCTTATTATATTGAGAGCACAGCCCCCACTGACTTCAGTTCCTCCAAAAAAAGGAATATATCATTGGTGACCACCATGAAAAGTTGATCCCAAAATCTCCCTTTCATCTTATGGGAGCTCTATGACAGGGAGGAAAAAAATTACCGAATTACAAGTGAGAGCTGTATTTTTACAGACCCCAACCTTTGGTTGTTTGTCCTGCTTCCTTGCAGCTCAGGCAGAGCTCCATGCAGTGATGGATATACATTTTCCACTTCTAGGAGTGATGTTTTGAGGGGCTTAGTATCTCTGTTAAAGCTGCAGTGTAATAAAAGCTGTTGCTTTGCTCCAATTTTATGTCATAGCAAAATAACCAGGACGTCTTACAAACAAAAGCACGATGCCATGATTCAGAAAAGAACTATGGGATGTACTTCAGGTCTTCATTTAAAACGAGTGGTGCTACTGCTCATATGAATCAATGTAACTAAGACACGAATCAGAGGCCATGCTTTAATAATTAGATCATGACAGAAAAAGATCAAAGCAAAATTTGCAGTTTTGTTGGTTTAAGTTGTAACTTCCATACTGAAGTAGGTTTTTATTTCACTCAGATTCGTGGCTGGTTGGGGTGAATGTACTTTAACCTTTCTCTCTTCATCATATATTTATATCAGAATTGAGCAGTAACTAATTGAGGTTAGTTGAGGCAGAAAAGCACTTCGGATTTGCTGGGTGCTTGCTGTGAATGAGGCTTGTAAAAGTCATGGCAGAATCCTTTAATCCAACTTTTTTTTTTTTTTTTTTACTTTTTTTTTTTTTTTAATGCATGCAAAACAAACTGCTGTATCAGTGTGTTCAGTCCTGGAACTAATTGAAGGGAAGAGATTTATTCTGAGCTACTAGTGAATTAGAGGAGAGGAAAAAAGACCTTGTAGAACACGTGTGTTGTTTTTTAAAAAGAATAAGCAAGATGAATACTGAGGAAATGCAGTTTCCTAAAGGTTTTTAAATACCTCAGTTGTTTTTTCCTGGAAATTTTTATAGTTAGATTTAAAGATTTTCTAAAAATATCCTACTAAATTTTTTTTTTTTTTTACTGGTGTTTTACTGGTCTTGCGAGTTTTTCTTTTTTCTCTTTCATGCTCTTTGTCCACTGTTCTGCAGAGTCCATAGACTGGAAAGTCTCTTAAGGGCTAATGAGACTACTGTGTGTTCTACTGTTGAAGGTACAGAAAGCTCCGCAGGCTGGGCATTGCGGGCTCTTCTGGTCTCTTTGGAAAGGGAAAGGCCAGAGCTTCAGCTGGAATGGGCATGGCCTTTCTCTACACCCTGGATATCACACAAAGTTCCTGAGCAATACTCAGTGCTAGTGCTAGAGAGCAACAAATGGCAAATCAGAACGTTGTGCTGTGAATTTAAACTTGGACATGGAAAAACACACAGGTTTTTTTCTACTTTGGTATCTCAGTGCTTGTCACTTGGTTCACTACCAGGGTAAGAAGAAGAGTCATAGCTCGGTACATTCAGATCTCATTTTAATCCAGCTCCTGCACTGGCTGCAAAGCTGGAGAACATTTCCAGACATTGTTACGTCAATTACTAGCACCCTTTTTGTAGGATTTATTCTCAGGAGTCCAGTTCTTTGTGTTGAGAACCCTTTACGCTGACAAAGTGACATAAAAATATCTTGGTGTAAGACCTGCTTTTCAAAGATAATATCTCTTTGCTCAGTGGAAGAGTCCTTTGGCCTTGAGGGATCTGTCTCTCTGTCTGCTCTCTTTTTCCCTTGCATCCACACTCATTCTATCAGATCTTTCTTCTGTTCCACTATTCAAAACAAGAAAATTGCATATATGTCATGTTAAAAATGTATAAGAGTAAACAATTCACAGCATTCAGTGTCTTTTTGCTAACAAAATAATTAGAAATGTGTATCTGAAAGAACCTTCCACATCTTCGGTTGGAGGGGGAGAGCGAAGAAGAGGGTAAAAACAGAAAAGCAGGCAAAGTAGGGACACATCTTTTCATTTCAAATGCTTGTAGGGCTCAGTTCCATTGCACTTGCATCCCTGCCCCACCTTTGCAGGGTTCAAGCTTTGGCAGGTACTTCATAAGACTTTGGTTTCTGTGAAAAAGGCAGAAACTGTGTACAGAGATGGTTCTGCATGTTGTCCTGTCAAGACATAGGCTTTTGCTTTCTAAATTCTCATTTCATCACAGTAGCCATATACGTGGAGGAGATGAGATTCACTGAGATAAGAGCAGAAAATGAAGCACTGCGTTGATTGCAGAAATGTTGCTGTTATGCCTGGTAACTGGCTTGTGTTGAGTAAATTGATCCTGCTAATGCTGAATGATACAAGACAATAAATGTTTTTTAACTTAGGAAAAGGATTTGTACAGCCAAATAGGTCTTCATGAGATGCTGATAGCAAAACATTATCATGCATCCTGCTCATACAACTACTAAAACAGGCAGTAGTAGCAGATCTGTGGTTGGTGGCTTCAGCTGGAACTCAGCAATGTATGTGCTCAGTATGTAAGAAGGAATTGGTGTTCATAAGCAGAGACTAACAAGAATATTGTAACTAAAGAATGTTTGCAAAGTGTGGTATGACTGTTAAATATTGTTGTTTATTCAGTTCATCCCCAAGTATAAGTATCTTGCACTTGGCATTAGTGTGTCATAACATTTTGGTCAGTTTTAGCACTTCTTAGACAGCAAGGTCCTGGATTCCTGTGCTTTTCTATTCAACAGCATTACCCAGAAGGCCCAAGAAACTTTTTTCTCTGGTAAACAGTCTGGGAGGCTAGAAATCCCGAGGAGCACCAGCTTCAGATCTTTAAGATATTGCTTTGTTTGGGTTTGAGGGCTCTGAGATGCCCTTTATATTGCTTGGCTAACTGATCGAGTATTCAATCAACTGTATCTCCAAGATAGCTAACTTCAAGAGCACCTGGCTTTCTGGAAGTGAAGAAATGAAATTCTGGGGAGCCCAAAGGGTGCCCAGTTCTGATTCATTCTCCACAGCAGACATGCCTAGGAGAGGAGTCATGCAGTGAGAGAGTGAGGTGGTAGGAAAAAAAAAAATTTCTTGAACTTCAGTGGGACTGGTGAAAATTTATCTGCTCCCATGAATTGTCTCACTTTTGGAGAATCAGTAAATCTGATTCAACTTTTCTAATCTTTCAGAGGTATTTTCCCAGCCAGTTCTACTCTCCATTAAATAAGTGCAAATTGTTACACAGCAGTTTGAATACCTGGCCAAATGATATTCCTTTTTCTTTGCTAAAATCTACATCCTTTTCTCAGTTAAGTCAATGGCAAAATTCCTGTTACCTGTAATGAAAACAAGCTTGAGGTTTTGGTGCTTCCAGGGGTATTTCTCTTCAGGAATATTTTAAATAATACTTGCTATATTCCACTTAATGCTCCAAATTGCTCATTACAACCCCCCTATTATCTTTTTTTTCTTTCATCATGCTGAGCATTGCATCCTGCACATCCCAGACACGTGGGAAGGTGCCCGGAGCTGTATGTGCTGAGCCAGCAGCAGAACACAAGTTGCCAGCAGTCAGGTAGTGTTCCTCTACCAGCACCGTGCGCTGGGTACAGGGAAAGGGGGTCAGCCCTTCTGGCATGAGCATCCCAGCCTGCAGAGACTGGATAGGAGCCGCTGCAACAGGGCCAGGGCCAGGCCAGGGGCCAGCCGTGCTCACCTCAAGCAGACTGAGCCTTTGGTGTTTCCTGAGACCAGAAAAAGCATCCTCTACTCTATCTGGAGAGAAACTGTTCAAGGATCTTTCTGTCTCAAATGTATTCTGAACTGATAGTGTATATATTTTATCCTGTTGTGAAAACACGTGAAGATTGTGTATATGCTCCAGTGGACACAGGTAATCTTATACAAGATTTTGAAGAAAGTGGTAACTTCCTTCAATTTGTAAAAAAAAAATCTCCTAGGTTATTCTTCCATATTTTTGTGGAAGAAAAAGAATCCAAATAGCCCAGCATCACTCAAACGGGCTGCAGAAGCACAAAATATTACCCCCAAAATTCATAGTCCACACAAAGTAAGAATGTAGGGTTGATTTTTCAACCTAATAATATCACATGCAAATATTATCCCTCAGTTTTGGAACAGATGCATTTGTTCAAGACGTTACAACCCCCCGCTGTTTCTTACAATCCCTATTAGCTATGCCACCGTAACAGATTGTCAGACTGGATTAGGTTGAGCCACTTAAGAAAAAAGTTTAAAATAAGATGCCTGACTTTGCCCTGAAAGCCACTGGGAGTGTTCATGCAGGCAGTTGGCAACAGCTTTAGAAATGCCAGGGCTGCACAAGTATGTCTGGGTTTGCCTTATGTGACATAGATACTTAAGCCTTATTTTCGAAAGTGATTCAAGGGTTTTCAAGCCTAAGTCTCATTTTCTCCTACAGACCCAAATTGCTTTTCCCACTCCTCTCTCTAAATAAATAAATGATCAGCTCTGACTACCCACGCCAGAACAGATATCTGCACTCTACATGCATTCCACACTAAATATTTCAGGAGATATCCTAGAAGCTCTTTGTTATTAAGCAGTTTTGTCATTCTGTGAACCATCAGTTACCAAACAGTAGCTTAAAATAAACAATACCTCTTCTATAGTAAGAAATGTAGCTGTTGTTTTAACTCACAGCTGCGTTGCCACATCGTCTTTCTGGAGACTTCACTGTTTAGCCAGTTCTGCTTAACTCTGCCAGGGAAAGGAAATTGCTCTCCTTCTTTATGCCTTTCCATAGCACATTTGCATCCTTAAGTGTTTAAAAAAAAAAAAAAAAAACAACTCGAAGTATATCAAATTGAATAATATACCAGCCTGTCCAAACACTTGATTTCTCTCCTCAGCTAGTCTGATCCAGACTCAGTTTTCATCTCCTTTCTCCACTGGACCCTTAAGAGGGCTCACCTCTACCCTCTCTCCATAACTCTGTCCCCCCCTCAGACTGCATCGACTGGTTGACAAGGAAAAGCCATTCAGCACTCTGCAATCCTTCAGGGCACAACTCATTCAATCAGGATGCGACAGATTTATGGCTCCTACACTTGGGTCCCAATTTCCTGCACTGACATCCTGATTTGTTTCTGTGACATTAGGGGTTTGCCAAGAACGGTGTTTGTTCACTCTCAAGGTACGTGAGGGAGGTTGTTATGCTAACAGCCTGGAATGTCCTGCAAAGGGGTGGGAAGAGGCTCTGCCAAAAAGGGACCTGTTTGACTTTGGAACTTCCCTGGGTTCTAAATGCATTTTGTTAATCTGGTTTCTGTTTTCTAACAGAGCACCAATAATGCAGTACCAGTAAGACTGTTTTGTAAGGGGCAGCGTGAAACTTAACAGTAACACAAAAATCTTACTTGCTTTCTAGTATCCATCACGCTTGTCAGGTGTGTGTAAAGTATATGCCATCTTGTGTTGACAAGCCCAAAAAGCAGCTGTGATTTTGAAAACTGAAATTACGTCTACTGTTAGCTGTTTGAAAGGCAGGCAATACAAAAGATCACAGAAAGGTGCCCAAGTTTCGTCTGCTAGCTTTCCCTCACATTTCCTGGGAGAAACATGGGTATGAATACATAAAACATCTGAATAACATTTCTGCTGTCGAGGGCCATACGGATAGGAGAAGGGAACCACAGTTTCCCAAGAACTTGTTAGTTAAGCAGTAACAACAATTGTGGGGAACCTTTCAAAAGTACAATTAGGAGGAGTTTGAAATAACCTGAGTATGAAATGACCTCTCACTCACCTCCATAGGAGTGCTCATTTGAGAGATTTGATCCATTTATCAGACTTGTAAAAGTATGAACAATTTTGGTGCAGGTATTATCATCTACATGAATAAACGTTGAGCACTGAATCACTGTCAAAGTTACCACGTGTGCTGTAGCTCTGAAATGCAGATCCTGTCGTTAACCTTGATACACAAAAGCTGTGAAGCTGTGCCCAACCTAACTTTGTTGATCGTGATGGTAGAGAATTAACATAGTCAGCTTGTTATTTGCTCCAAGTGTTTATAAATCCTGTCTTGGGTTGATAAGAAGTTCTAAGTTTAGATCACTGTCACGGTGATCCTGATATGAGCTACATAGCCCTGGATATAGAACTTGGTTGAATTAATTTCCGTCTCCAGTCGAGTAGTTGTGGTTGGACCAAATCAACAAGACTAAACTAGGATTCACTCAAGGCACTTCTCCATTTCCCAAAACAGCAATGGTCCTTGAAAAGCTTTTTTTTTTTTTTTTTGCCTTTGGAACTCACCATTAGATATATTCATGTCCAACACCCCTGTATTGATTCCAGGTTCAAAAGGAAAGTGCTGTGAAGGAGTTAAGGAAAGAGGATACTGTTCGATCCTGTTACTGTGAACTAGGCTTCACTTCTTTTATAGTATTTTAGTTTGTTTGTTCAATAGTTTTGCTTTGTTTAAAATATTCAGTGTGGGGAGTCCTGCAGCTCACATACTGTCACATGCTTCTGAAAATAGGGAGGGCAGGTAATAACTGCAGCTGCAATCCTGTTTCTTTGTTAGCAGAAGAGGCATGAGAGGAAGCATCAATGCTGTTCCCACTACAAACAACAGCTGAACCCACTGCTGCCTTTCTAGCACAAGGCTGGTTTTCCCTGCTGTGTGATATACTGTCTCTCCAGAGCTGCTGCAGTCAGAACTGATCCTGTGGGTGATAGCCCACACCTGAGTAAACCTTCATAGCCCGCAGCACTTCTGTGAGTGTTAATTTGGGGTAGAAGCACAGAAAATATCACTCTCAGGTCAGTTAAGGGATCGTGATTTTTGGAGGGAGTACCTTTGACTGGATGATTTCCTGTGACATAGAGGACAATTTAGGGAGGATTACAAGGGAGGGTAGCTGGGCTGAGAGGCCACAGTGCAGCCTGCCCTGCCACTGGGCAGCAGCATGGATTTATGCTGGATTACAATAATCACGAGATGAGGTTTGTTCCCTGCTATTGGCAGGTTTCCTGTTGCTCTCCTGGTCTTTACTACTGCCCCAGATATGCTGTTTTCTGTGGCTTTTACTACCTGCTTTCCAAACACTTTCTCTATTGAAGCATGATGGGGTGTCTTCAAGGAGAGTGGTCTCACCCTTCCCTGCAGGGCAGGCACCAAGAAAGCACCAGTCAGTGTAAACTTATTTCTTAGTGCCCGGCTGTGCCTTTTTCACTCTGTTTATAGTTTAACACACTACACCCACACTAGGAAATGCCCTCTGCAGTAAGCCTGATTACGGTGAGGAAGGTGAAGGAAGGGGAGAGGATTAGAGGCAGTAGGTTTTGACAGAAAATGGTCAGGGCAATAGGGTGCAACAGGGGCTCAAAGTGTTCCTGCAATATAGATGAAGGCAGAAATTTGTGGGGGTTGGGGCTAGGCTGTAAGGACCTGCTGGGGAGGGAGGTGTGAAAGAGCTGCGCTTTCAGAAGCAGGACTCTTTCCTCCCTACCCTAAAAGGTTTCTACAGATCATAGAGAGGAAGCTTTCCACACCTGCCTCTGCCATGGGTATCCCTCCCATCCTCGCCTGGCAGCCATTAGGGCTGAGCTTCTGATTCACTCAAGACAAACAGGTTGGTCTTGAGGGCGGAGAATGCGCTCCCTTGTGAGTGAGATGAAAGGGTAAGGTCTCCTTCTGTTAGCAAAGAGGGTTATCTACACTCAAATTTATTAGTTGCTCATCCTCCCATGTGTAGCCAAGGTGCATTGGTTAATTCTGCATGGGAAAATTGCCCTGGTACACCAACTACTATAGCCTTAGTTGCTTCCCTAAAGCGAACACTGCACAATGTTAATTATCATTTAAAACCAAAGTCTGATATCTTTTACAACAGAAGTTTCTTTTTGAGTTAAACAATGATGAAGGGATTAATGGAGCTCTGTAGGAAGAAGATTTTTGATGGAGATGAAATACTGTCTGTGCAATTTCAGATGATTGATTTTTGTTGATTAGGTACCCATCAAAGTGCAGTCAGCAATGCTCAGGATATGATCATAATACAGTGAAGTAAGGGGCAGCTCATTAAATGAAGAGAATCATCCTGCCATCTCGTCACCCACCCCCCACACACATATTCTCTATTACTGCTTAAAGAATTCAGGCCTCACAAGACTTCTGTGCTATTTGGAAAAGGGTACGGTATATATACCAGACTGCGATAAGAGAGAGTCCTTGATATGCAAAATGAGGCATGCAGAGATTTCTCTTCATTTATTTATTTTTAAAAGTTTTGAACAAGCATAAATTATCCTGTGAATATTCCCAACTTTGAGTAGAAGCAGTTCAGTATAATCGGAAGAGCAGCCTTCAATTTGGCTATTCCCAGAGTAGGAGTATGCTGCTAAATCATCTCTGTTATCAGTGGAGCTCTAAAAACAAGGCTATTGACCATGAGATGAATTTTGTCACAAGCTTGATGTAGGAGTCAGTTTTGACATTGCTCTAAATGTTCTCTTCTCAAAGAAAAGCTCTACTGAGAGCAGATGAATAAAAGTTAAGCGGGAGATTTTAGATTGCATAAATGAGAATGAGACATCTGATTTACCCAGGCTTCCACTGAGAGTTGAGCATCTCACTGCCCTTTATGCCTTTGAAAAATCTTCCCTTTAACCACCATTTTACAACATGTGGTAGGAATATAGTACCAGGGCAAGTCAGATTATATCTGTACAGGTTTCTTGATTTTGGTATCGCAATGCGTGTTTGTAACTCTTTCAAGGGACTCAAATGTTTTCATGTCACTTAACCTATGCTACGCGAACCTTTGCTTTCACCTGTCCCTTAAGATGAATGCATTTTATTTCATCTGAGGACATTTTGGTGACCTTGGAGAAATTTGTTGGAAGAAATCTTAGCACATCCCTTTATGCTAGTAGAAAATGTTGTCATTCATAGCAGTCAGGCCATTATGCTCTGGGATGTGCCTTTGTGCAAGCTTTGAATTTGGTTTTGCCAACTTCATTTTGAATTCATATTTTAGAAGTATAACTCATAACAAAAGTGAAAGCTTATGTCAACTCAGCACTACTCCTGTGTATTGGGGGATTTGAAAATTTATTACAGAAATGAATTTGCGTGAATATTTATGCTTCATTAGTTACTCATTGGTGTGGAACGTAGTATGGGAACTTTGTACTTACTGATTTTCCCAAGTTAAACTGCCAAACTGTTCATGACTGATATTCTCATATTAAGTGTGTGCAGCTTTTAACACTTGACTTAACAAGTGCCTTTAATTTCACTGAACATAAGTTATTGATCATGGTGCTTGTTGCCTGGAAGCTTCATTCCTGATTGTTAATTGAGCCATTGATTTTTTTAATGTTATCATTTACAAAAGGGTGAATGCTGTATTGTAAGGCAGTCTGGTTAGAGCAGGGAGGGGAGTGGTGTAGCTGACCAAAGAAAATAAATATTTTTTTTAAACCTATCACAGCTGAAATAAGTTCAGAAACTCCTGTTGACTTGAAAGAAGAGTGGATTTGACTCAATATGGATTTGATTTGGCAAAAGTAAAGTTAATAGGAAAGTTCTGTAGATTTCAGGGATGCCAGATCAGACCAGATGTTTGGTACAAGTTCTGCATGTTAGCGTGCTTAGCATGACACTAAATCCAACCCAATAGGCCTTGCTGAGAAAAAGCTCATCTGTATAAGCTCAGGCTTGGCACCGCGTTCGTACAGCCAAATAGCTCCCTGTTTGGAGCTGGCTTATGGCCAGCTGACTTGCAGCTCAGGCACACGGAGCTTGCCTCTGTCTGCAAGAGACTCTGTGGGCTGTGCCAAGGTTAGTGGAGCCACACTGATTTACACCAGCGGGACCAGCCCATTGCTTTGGTTTCTGTTCGCTGTTACCACGTTATCCGTAAGGTGCACGTACAGCAAAGGAGCACACCCAACATCGGTACCACCTCGAGCTCTGAAATGGAAAGCAGTGTCCCCATGTTAGAAATAGAATCTGAGGACATGAAGACTTAGTGACAGTGAGGATAACCTTAGGAATTAAGGTGAATAATGATGCTGTTGATGGGATGGGGACAAGCATAATATATACACACATCATATATATATGTGTCTAATGTTGTGGATATGGCCTATAACTGAATTTTGTTTAGTTTCTGGTGTACAATGGTAAGCAGTATGCAAGTTATCTGTTTAATTACAACTGCCTCGTTGTCTTGAAACTATTATTACTGTTCATGAGGTCATCTCAAGCACCTACAGGCTTTGCAGAAAGTACGTCAGTTCACTGAAAATCTTTTGCTTGTATTCTGTCATGCACAGCTTTTGTGATTTTTAAAATAGAACAGAAACAATGTTTCTGTCTCAGAGGCATGTGATGGAATTCATTTTCCTCTTATCCTATGGGCATTGTTTTTAAGAACGTGTGTCATGGTATTCAGAGAGCAAACTGTTTCTTCTGAGCTGTCTTGCAGACTTACATGGTGATTTTTAATTGACATAACTGTTAGATGGAGACTAGATAGTTTGAAAGGATTCATTATTGCTATCCTTGTAGAATCATATCTAAAAAATAAAAATACCTATTAGACACTACCGCAGAGGTGCTCATATTCATGAGCCCCCTGCAAAACACTATCTGGGTTTGACAACTATGGTGAGAAAGTATTCATGAGTTTACGATTTTGAAGGGTTCGAGTTCTTTGTAGTTCTCCAAACAGCTTCCAGAAACTATTTTATGACGGTTTTAAAATACTTCAAAGACTTTTACTCTTGGGTATACCAGCTTCCTCTGGAAGACAGGAGTGTGGCGAGAGGTCTAAGCAGAGGTAGTAATGATTCAGGTGACATCAGCTCTCCTCATTTCCTGACCTTGTGTGGCTGACAGTTTTAGTGAGGATGGAAACAATGCTGATTTCTGAAGACTGTCAAGTGCGAGCAGTTTTCTGCTGAGTTGTAGGAGGCTGGAGATCTATAAACCTTTTTAAGTGCTAGGAGGAACGAGAGGGCATTGTTTTCATTGCAGCTGGTCTTTGAGACAGAAAGAGAATAGTAACTACTGAGGGACAGACCTCTGGAACAAGGCTAAGCTTTATTTATTAACTAGTAAAATTTCTTAAAAGATTGAGCAAGCAAAATTTTCATAGTTCTGCTGCTGTGGACAAATAAATAAGAATGCAGAAATTGTTATAATAACACAGCATGAAATTATACTGCTAAGGCAACACAAGTTCTTCTGTTCTGAAAAATCAACATAAATGTGAGTAGCATTTCAAGACTATCCAAAACTAATAATCCTTGCTACTGGAAAGCAACACCCCAAAAATTTTGGGGAAAGCAGTATACCAATGATTACTGGTTGCAAGTTTTCAAAGCACTTGTCTGACTTCTAAGATGTTTCTGTACTAAATCCTTGGTTCTCTTCCCAGCCCAACCAGTCAGATTTTTGAGAGAGTTCAGGATGTATTTATTGAAATAAAAAGTCAAACATGAAACTAGTGGGGTACCCAGTAGGCCCTGGATGTTCTGAAATGTCACCCTGGGAGGTTAACGTTGTGTAGCTCTTATTTAATACCAGTGTTTCAGGACAGTCTGTGGAACTAAATATACTGAGCTCTAATGAAGATCTGGTTACTTTGTGCCTGAAAGGAGGATGAGGACGTGAAATTACTCATGAACCAAGAACGTTTTGTGGTCTTCCGCTACGCAGGACTCAGCTGTTGACTTCTAGCACATTTGCTACCTTTAGAAACTCAAACTGGGAGAAAAGTGTGTAGTGTACTTCCATGGTGTTTTGTCCATAGTCTAAATACTTTCTGAGATACCATTTGGTTACTGGCAGTGGTAGCACATTACAGAACAACAAATGTTGTTTCCAGAATACTCTTTGCATCTAGGAGGAATGCACAGAGAACCCCATTTTCTGAATGCTTTGGATCTATGATTGGACCTGGCAATGGAAATAGTCATAATGAATCCTTGCCTTCTACATGAAGAGAACATGAAAATGTGCAGAACCAGGTGGAGTTCTCATGTTTTTTTCTCAAGGGGAGGCTTTGGTACCAGCTGTGTGATAATGATACAGCCAAATCCCTGCCCCTTTGAAACAAAGGAGAAGAGAAAGCCGCTGGCTTTGGGCTGGTTCTGCTCCCATCTATTTTTGCTCCTGGTGCAGACAGTGTTAGGGCTGTATCTCCCAGGCTTAGAGAGCAGGAGGGAAAGTCTTATTTGGGTGTCACTCGCAGCTTGATGACAATGTTGTAAGCTCTCCTCTCCCAGCTAAGCGTAATGCCACACTCTGTACAACTGCATAAAGGTACATCAGGTACATCAGCTCTTTCAGGGAACAAGTCCTTCGTTTAAACTACAATGTAAGCTTAGCTTACGGTAAACCCATGGGACACCTCCTTGATTTTATTTCATACAGTAACTTCCCAGAAATCCAGATCCCAGGACCCCTCTGAATAGTTAAAGTCTTCCTAAAGATTAGACAGGATTAGGTAGCAAGGGCACTTTTAATACTGGGTTGGTTTTTTCCCTACATTTTTGTTGTACTGAACATGTATACACTTTCAGATCCTGGCTGGACAAATCATCCATTCTATGGCATTCACAGCCACTTTGTTTTCTCCATCCTGTAGCGTTAAAAGTGATAAAAAAATTTAAAAAACAGCTAGTCTCTCAGTTTGATTTATGTCCATCTAATATTATTAATTGAACCTGAGGTCCAATTTTGAGCAATCCAGTGAAAGACACTGGCACTTTTATTCTCGCATTTGACCTGTCCAGCTGGAGAAATAAGTTCCAAATACTGTCAGTGAAGTTAATATGAACAGCATACAGAATTTCAACCCACCAAAGGGATTTGTTTTTAAGCTTCTCTGAACTCCAGTGTCTGGACGAAAGCTCTGGTGTTTAGAATTAATGATGTCTTGGGTTAGCTCACACAGCTTGCAGCGCTCTAGGTACTGCGGTTTGATGACTGTCACTGTTGGTTGGGTCAAGAATAGCTGCCACAGACATAATGAGTGCATTTCCTCATTTTATCAGACTGGTGCAAGAGGTAGTCATTTTTTCCAGGGGACAGAATTAATGGGTGAATGTGCTGTGGGGCTGGCACATGCTGCCTCCAGTTTAACAGCTGAATTAGAATCTTTTTAAACCCTTGGCACCAAGAAATGCGATTTCCCGATGCTTAGGGCTAATGCTGTGGTAAGTGCTGGGAAATCTTGACTGATAATACTAAGAGTTAACAGAGACAAAAAATAAAGCACAATAAATCTTACCTGAAGTGTTTGGCTGTGTATGAATTACATATGTGCATATATGTATTGGTCTGAAAGGTATGAGCACATGCAGAGAGATTAATTATAGTTTAACCTGCACTTAAAAGGATCATCAAATCTAATATTTTTTCGCTCAATATTTCAGCACTGCTTCTGGTGGCCAAGCTTGGGGGAGAAAAAGATTTATAGCCACTATGTGAGAAACTGTATCAAATAAATAATGGGGCCAAATTAAACACATTGATTAACTATCATTCACTATCCTGTAATCTCTTAATGACTAAGGTCTAATTTAAGACAGACTAGAGTCAGGATTAAATTCTGAATCGCTATTATTATTACATGTATTCATCAGGTTCTAGAGGAATTCAGGAGAGATTAAAAAGGCACCTGTGAATTCAGACCAGCTATTAATGGGGAAAGTTGAAGACTTATCCATATTAATGGCTTTTTTCTTATTCAGATAGCCTAACAAATGGAAGCATTAAACTTTACAGATTGATTGTGTATTCATGGTTTTCATCAGTCTAGTTTATTGTCAGAAACTCTGTAGAGCACCTGGAAATATAATAATGGCCACTGTGTTGCATTTACTAATTGGAGTAGCAGAAAGCTAATTAGAGAGCTTTTCGGGGCAGTTGAAAGGGATAAGATTCAGTCAGTTCTGCAGCCAGTCCAAGGAAATAAGATGGAGGGAGAATAGGAGAGGAGGGGAGAAAAGCACTGTTTGTCTGTTTGTTTTAATTGACCTGTGTAGAAAGCTGTTTATATTTAATACTGCAAGTTTCAGACTGGGAAAAATGTGCCAAACCCAGGCAAGCTACTTGAAGGACCTCATCAAAGAGGTGAATGAGAACCTTTCTGTTAGCTTACTTGTGCATTTGGGCGAGAACAGAGGTAGACACCACCACAACCTTCGTATTGTTTTGCAGTTTCTTGTATTCTTCTGTCAGTGATATGCGTGTAGCCCCTTGAGTCGGGTGCAGTTAGAAATCTATGTTTTCCAGCTCATGCTCAAGAAATCACTTCAGTACCTGTACAATTTTCTCTGGCCTCCAAAATGCCTGCAATTAAGTTATTAACCTTATGTGTGTGTTTGAGAGTTGCAAGGAAACAAAAATACCATATATTTTTCTGGCGTGAGGAAAAACTCTGAGAGTTGACTTTGAAGATCATATATGTCCATCTCTTGCTTGATAATCTTTTCTTATGCTTTACTTTCCTAGGTATCTGATGCTTTATGCCTACATGAGCATCATCTATCTTTAATACACAGGTAGCCTTGCAAAAGTGAATATAAAATGATGCTACCCTCTTGAATAGTTGATTCCATACTTGCTAATAAAGCACTTGCTATCTTCAGTCCCTCTTCTTCTGCCATTTTTAAGCCAGTTTTCTGATGTTTTGCTTTCAGTAAAGAGGCCATTATTCCTGCAGTCTATCATTATAAGGAGTGCTGCCTACTTCAGAGAACCTCTTGCAGCCTAACTGGAATCACTCGATGATTTGGATCATTAATATATTGCAAAATGACAATAAGAACTGAAGTGAGGGGGCAGGCAGACACAAAGTGCTGATGAAGATGTATCTGCTCTGCTGTCAAAATTCCACTTGCAAATATAGGAGCCACCATTGGATTTCTTTTAGCTACAAGGTGAAGTTTTAACACGCCTAAAGAGTATTGATTGTTAACCCTGTTGGTCTCAGTTTGGGAGTAGACTCAGAACCTTTAAGTCTTCTGTCTTTCCTCTAGGTTTTTGCTTCTGGATTTTAGTGTGAGATCTTTTAAATCATTCTGCTACTGATATGTTTTCCTTTCTTGAAGCTTTGTTTATTGTTAAGATGACACTGAAAAGGACTTCTTTCTCTTGGTGTTTTCTCCTTTGGCACATGTTTTTCTGAGTTCTGCTGCTTCTCCTTTTCCAAAAAAAAAAAAAAAATCTTGCTCTTAATTAGATTTCATAATATCAGTGATTTTTTTTTAAGAGGATGCAAGCCTAGGAACAGCAGTAGTTCATCTCATCTGCAGCAGCAGCACTAATCTTGTACACATTGGCATGCACACAGGGCGATAAAAAGTGACACGATGTAACATTTCAGTGAAGAATTGTAGGCACTGGAGCCAAATGCTGTCATTTAAGACTTTCTGTGAGGAGTGATTTATGCTCAATTTGCCAGTGTGGGCTTTTTTGAGAGAGAGAGAGAGATTGTGTGAGTGTTGGGAATCATGCCTACACTTTTTAAGTGTTACTAGTGACTTCAGGTATCTCTGTCTTCAGGTGCCCAACTTGGCATACCAGAGAGGCTTGATTCTTGGCACACGTATGTTTAGCTTGTTTAGAAAAACTGCCTCAAGGACAACACCCCAAATCATTGGTTTTGACTATCTGTTACCTTCTGTTCTGAAGACGCCAAAGATGATGTCTGTAAGGGACAGTGTTTCAGATATCATGCTCTTATCTAGCAAAAGAACTTCCAAAAGTTAATATTTTCTTTATCTGTACCGATTTTTAATAGGCAGAAATCTTTTTTTGCTGCTAGAATAGGAGCTAGGACAGAGGCTGACGGGACAAATCACTTCACTTTTCACATTATTAGTCTTCTGAAGGAATAGATCAATTGCCCAGAGCTGTTTCTTCCTTTTTAGAGGCAAATATATAATCTTATTAATGATAATGTTTTTTTTGCCAACAGCATGATATTCTGTATTGTTCAGTTTAATAATCAGCATGAAACCTATTAACTGCATGAGATATGGTGTCGGAAATCTGGGGTAAAATCTTTGGCACTTGGAAATACTAAATAACTTGTTTGCAGTACTGCGATCTCCTACAGTTAATATTCTGGCAATTACAAAGATACAAGCTCTTAAAGATAAGCTTTCTGCTTTGTGCTATGCCCATGCTTTACCCTGTACTCAAAGTCCAAAGTAAGCCTTTTCGGAAGCTGCAAAAGCTTGGAAGACTTTAATCTAATTTAATTTCTTGCGATTGTGAACACTTGGGTACTTCCTGGTTCTGAGTGAGTCTAGCAATGACTAAATCAACAGAGCATCTCTTCTCAGGCAGTGTTGATTTGGGGGGAAGTAAATCAATTACTCAGCCAAGGATTTCACCTCAATTGTGGTTTGATGCTCTTACGCTATATTTTGTGTTTCTCCATTGCCATTTCACTTTTGGCTAGCAAGAATGTGGAATTAAGCTGCTTTTGTCAATGACTGTGAATGTTTCTGCTTAGAGTCAGTTTTTCTTTCCTTGCATGTGCCTGTCTCAGTTGCTGAATTTTGCTGATGAAAGTTTTGAAACTTCCCCTTCATGAGAGGTCAGCGAAGCTTGCAATTTGTGACTTCAAGACATCAGTTCCTATAGCAAATCTCTCATTAAATTTTCCTTGTGCATATAAGAGGTTGAGGTCGTATGGCCCCAGGTTGTCTTGTCTCCGAGGGGAAAGCTGGTGCTGGAGTATTTGATTGCTCCACCACAGCTGTGAATTTGAAGAAGTCAATCTTTTCTGGTTTGCACTCCCTCTAGGGTATATTTCCTCCTCTACACAATTTAACAGTGATTGGCTGTTTTAATAGCTTTTGAATAAGTTTTTTCTTAAACGTGTTTCCCCCATTTCTCCTCCATGCACAGTATGGAGTTTGCACTCTGAATAACTTGCTGGTTTGCCTTGATGCTTTCTGTGCCCTCTGCTCCCTCTAATCATCTTTTTAAGTATAGCAATAAGTAATTAGGGAATGTCATTTACACTTTCCACTTCTGGTGCCATGAAAGGAATTGATGCTTATCATGGTGCCTAGAAGTCCCCTCGTGACTTTCCTGTTAAAGTGTTCTGCTATCTGCCAAGACCTGAATCTCTCTGTAATTACTTTCCCAAGATCGTTCTGGTAGGAAGACTATCTGTAATCACTCTATGACAAGGTTCCTTCTCATCCTTCCTGTAGACTTCCAGTTGCTGGAGTCTGTTGCTTTAGATTTCTTTACTCTTCAGAAACTAGGTGGTGAAGATGAAGACTTTCCACACCCATTTAGCCATTTCTCTATTTACTGGTTTTCTATGCGAACTTCAGAACAGAATCTTTCAATGGAAGGCTATGGCTAGCACGATTTTTATGTACTTTTAATTTCTTTGGCTGCAGTAGATCAGATTTTAGCAAGTGAAACCACCCTACTCTTTCCTTTCTATTGCACGGCATTTGAATTCACCTTTTCTCCTTGACGAAACCTGACCTTAGTGTTTAGTGGAAAGCACATCTATGAATTAGGTTTGCTGAATATCATTCACACAGGCAGCAATATATTCTCAAAATATTAACTCATAATACTTTATATCTGTTTTAACAGAAAATAAGAAATACAGTTCTGACTTGTATGACAATCCTGTGCTTATCTTCTCTCTTAGGCTGGTGTTGCTCAGAGCCTCCATGCCCACTCTGGCAGGGGCTGGGTACAGCACTGACACTTGTGTGCTCCCGGTGCAGTGGAATTTGCGGTCAGAGACGCTTCCATCTCCTCAGGGAAACCAGGGTGCAGGAATCAGAATAGGATTATGGCTCAGCTACAAGTCACTCATGCAAATCCACAAAGAAATTGGGGCTTCTAACTCTCATTGCTTAACAACGGATTTGGGCACTTAAATCCTTCTAAGAGGGCAAGTGGGAGGGGAGTCGTTACAAAATAATTAGCAAATACTTTGGACTGGAGAAAAACAGGACTTTGTTCTGTTTTTCCTGTGCTTTCCAGTGTATCCCGGCTTGCAGCAATTTCCCGCACTTCAAGCACAACACCAATGTTAGATGTTAGTGGTTCTTACTGAGCAACCTAATGTAGTGTGTTGTCTTTGCAAAATACATCCTGCAGGTTCTCATATGTGGTCTCTGTGTGCTTCCCTGCACATGCTCTTAATGTAAGCAGTGCCTTAGAAACCTCGCTAGCAGTGCAAGGCAGCTGAAGAGAAGAAAATGTGGAGAGAGGAGGCAGCCCTTACGAGAGAGCAGTGTAACCTGTTCTTTTGCTTGAGGTGTTGAGCTCTAAGGACACAACAAATGGGTGCAAATGCCCCTGTAGCCAGAAAAGCAGACGAGGGGGCCGGGGGCTGTAAGGAAAGAGAGGCACTACTCTGCTGGTGCTGGAGAGAGAACATTCAGATTGACAGTCAGAAAGGCGTTTTGGTGAGAGTGCAGTGACTGGTGAATGCAGGCATCAGGCCAAAGCAGGAGACACTTGAGTGAGAGAGGCACCACCCCCTTCATCATCACCACTGTAGCTTGAAACGGGAAGAGCATGTGTCAAAGCCCACAGCTGGAGCTGTTCCTGCCTTGCTGCATTGTTGTGAACAATCGCTGTGTTGTTCTGACAACCGTGTCCAGGTAATTGAAGTCACCCTTGAGACCAGGTTCTGTTGGCCTGAGACTTCCCTGAGCAGCCAAAGTAATGTTTTGTCGGCCTTGTCGTCCTGATTAGGAGGTCAGTAACAGATACCAAACATGAGATTCTCCTTGGTGACAACCACTCCTTGATCCAAAGGCATTCGATAGACCTTTTGTGGTCTCAGCTCACCTCCATACGCTCAAATTTTTCTTTTACGTGAAGTGCAGCTCCACCTCCTCTTCTTCCCTTCCTTTCTGAAAGAGTCTGTAGCCATCCATTGTGGCCTTCCAGTCACGCAAGTTTTCCCACCATTTCTGTGATTCCTGTGATGACCTAACTCTCAGACTGGGTGTGGAGCTCCAGTTCCTCCTGTTTCTGCAGTGATATACATGGACTTGAGGTGGCTGGACATAGGGTTCTTGCCTTTGGAGAGGGTACCAAAAAGTCATAAACAAAGGGTGCAAAAAATCATGAACAAAGAATCAATGGCCTGCTAAGGCACTGGATGCAGATTTTCCTTATCTTTTGTAATTGCAACGTAAAGAATCAATTGCTATCTAGAATTTTTTCATGATCTGGTCACAGTAGAGCATGGGAGAAACTTTGTCTTCTGTGCTCATCCATTGCTATTCCAAATGTATATATTCTATTCCTGGTGTAGTTGGCAGGCCTTAAAACGTGTAGGTGGGGTGTCAAAAAGAAGGCAGCACTCTTTGGCCTGATAGAGAGGAGCTGAAGAACTAATACCTTCAGTTTCCTTTGAAAATCCATGCAGTTAAGTGCTCCTGTGAAGTGTGTTTGACTGAACAGGTTGCATAGTCTTTTTATCCTCATATTAAAAAAAAGAAGAATAATAGTATTTTTTTAAAAAAGCAAGTAACAAGACATTTGTCGTTAAGCAGAGAGGAGAACTATTTGTGTTTCTAATAGGAGCCACTGGGAAAAGAGAGATTTGGGGGAAAAAATCAGCCAGAGGGAATAGGTTGATAAAAGCTATAAGTTCTAAGAGGGTTTTATTTCTTTGCTGCTTTGTAGTTCCTGTGGGTAAGCAAGTAAACCTGACAGTTCAAACTATGTTTTCCTCAATATCTCAAAATTCATTCGACTTCCCATGTTACTAATTATTTTTTCACCTGAGAATCAGCTATTTTGTTTCAGGCTACAGCAAGGAAAAAAGATGCAGCTTTATTATCAGGGTAAAAAAAAAAAAAAAAATCTTTGCATCCTTGATAGCACACAACCTTTTGTAAATAAGAATATTAGTTCCTTTTTTTTGGTGATTATGGTACGATCGTAGCACCTCCAAGGTGCAGAAAGGCAGCGAATCATTTTATTTTCTGTCTTGAATGAGTAAGCTCTGTTATTTAAAAACCTATTGATTTCTATAATGCTAAATATGTAATACGTTCAGGAGATTTTAGTAAGCACAGAATAACTAGGCTGGTGTTGAGAATTGTGGAAACTATGAGCATTAATTTCATTTATTTTTTAGAAAGCATCATAAGGCATTAATTTAGTCTCTAATTAGGCATCCTATTACATTTTGCTTTAGAGAGGTTAAAGGCCTGGCAAACATACTCTGTCAAATCAATGGGAGTCTTTACATTGATTTCCATGGGATTTGGACAAGCCACAAAGAAGTCGATTAAATTTTTTATGGGGTGACAAAAAATTAGATTCTAGATATCTGACCTAACCCATCTTTTCTATTCCTTTGAGCCTTTGGTGATCAAAGAACGCGCTCAGAGAAAAGAAATGTTGGAGTGAAAATATGATGTCCAGAACAATAGCTTAATGGTTCACATGATCAGTGCAAATTCTGTTGTCATTAAGTGAATAAGAAATTTAAATAAATAATTTATAAAATGGATACAAACTCAAGTAACCATTAGTAAATGTTTTGGGTTTGTAGTTTAATAGCAAAGATGAGGGACCAGAATTGAGCTGCTCTAAGGACAGGCCTTCCTAAAGATAAAACAAGCAACTTGCAAACAGTAACTTGAGAAATTATTTATAGATATAATTTATAACCAACCTTCAGAAATGCAACCTTGCAATAATGAAATGGGATTATACATAGAGCAAAAGCTATATAGTAAGGTCAAAGCTGAAATATGGAAATAATATATTCTGTGGTTTTACAATGTCCTAGAACACCTTAAAATATAAATTCACGCTACCTCTAACCAGCCTTCTGTGGAGCTGCCACTTTCACTGCCTTTTTCCTAGAAGACTGTTCTAGTCCTGTGAACAAATGGGTGCTGCAGAGCTAGGCACGGGGGTGCTTGGTGTCACTCATGAGGGCTATGTGTCAGGATTTTCACAGACCCCTAGAAGACATCCACGCTCTACAGACGTTAGTGGAGACTTGTGATTGTTGTCTCGTAAACCTTGAGGCCTGAGCTAGTAAAGTTTTTAATGAGAAATTTCAAAAATCTGTGGAAGTTGGGCCAATGACATCCCTATTATCAATAGGAAGATTTTAAGCTCAGTTTGAGGGAAAGTACAGTTGTAAATCATAACAGGCATTGTTTTGTCATCTGTATCAAGCATATGATTTTCCCTTCACCTGTATTTTCAAAAGTTGCTTCATATAATCTCAAAAAAATTTCAATCAAACTTTCACTGTATAATGTATTTCAGTAATAGCTTTAATGTCCTTTTCTGCTTCATTAGCTCAATTAAGCAGTTTTGGAAAATAGTTAACAACATTAGGAATTGTACTTTTTTTTTTTTTTTTGTTCTTTCAGAGGTCAGAATGCCATTTTAAAGTCAATTATGCTGAAGGCCTAACAACTTGGTCCACAATATGAAGCTTCTGAGATGTGGAGTGCAGAAATGACAGCAAGATCATCTCTGATCCATCGTTGAATTGTTTGATACACCAAGGACTCAACTTCAATCACAAGAAGCAAGTGAGCCTCCTAAAATGTTCCTTTGTAGGTAAGATAATTAATTTATCTTAATTCTTTTTATCATTTAAGAGTAAGAGAAACTGAAAAAGTCGGTCATGTAAGAGTTGAGCAGAGATCAAGTTCTGCCGTTTCATATGCACATAAAGGCAGATGGTGTTTTTGGAGTTTGAATATCTGTGATTGAACTACTATTTCTTATGAAATAAATGATTGTAATGTGATCAAGAGTATCAGACAGTTGACAACTTTGTCTTGTCCCTTGTCCACTTTTGTGTCCAGAATTCCACTGTATTCTTGCGGCTAGTTAATATCAGGGGATGATCTGGTCACAGATGTTTCTGTGGTCAGGCCATGTTTAAATTAAATTGACAGTTCTGATGCCGAACTGCCTCTTTACCTTCTGTCCACATTAGCTGGCTGTGGAAAATGATTCTTTATGATTCTGCGTAGTTAGCAAATAGAATAATTTTTAAAAGTATTCTTCAGTCTCCTTTCAGCAGTGAAAGGCCAAGCAAGAGTAATTCTGACAAAGGAGATGAAACTAATGATGAGTAACTTCTTACTTTTTCCTGAGCCTGGCCTGGCTTGGGGGATAGGCCAAGATACTTGACGTATCCTCAAGAACCTCCTTTGCTCAGATACTTAGCAACTTACTGTAATGAAATGATGTTCTTGCTTTTTCAAGCAGCTTAAATGGCATAGATAGAGCAGCCACTGGGAATTTAAATGCCAGAGTACATGAAGGAGTAGGGAGTCTGCAGTTCACTGGGTGGGTCTGTATGGCCCATGTGTTTAGACTGTTGGCGGGGAAACGACCAGTACAGTGACAGTAAATCACTTGAACCTTTCCAAATAAGGCTTTTGGAAAAGATGCTGTTGTAATAAATTACTAAGGGAATATTTGCAGAAATAAGATTTTTCTCTCCATGTTCTGTTTTCTGGAGGAAGGTGAAAAGAGGGGAGAGCAGATTTAAAGCCAAATACTGTAACTTTATTAACTACCAACATCAACTGATTGAAGGAAGACTTGAATCTGTCTCACAGTAGCCTCTTCACTTCCATTGCATTAAAAATATAATATGAAGTCATAGGTTTTTTTTCTTTTTTTTTTTAAAGAATTTAAAAAGAAAACAGCTGTTTAGCTGCTTACACAGTGATTTAGATAACCATTGCACTGGGTTTCCTCAGATATTTGGCATGTTTAATGAATTTCTCAGACATTTCATTTTCTTTTTAAGTGCCAATTATCAATCTAAGGCAATGGAGGATGGTTTAACATGAACTGTCAAGGAAGTTTATAAAATTATCATGTCAACACTCTACTCTTCCAGCAGAGTTAGAGAAAGATTACAAGAAAATGATACTGTCATTTAATTAAACAGTGTGCACGTTAATACTTTTCTATTACTCATTACTTATTCTTCATATTGGCAAGAATTAGCTGTCATTTTATGGTGCCATCAGTTTGTTGTGCTTGGTGATGGGCAGTTCCTTAGATGGCCTGAAAACTTCAGGTATTAAATTGGAGGAGGGGCCTATGTGTAGCAGAAGTGGTGATTTTTCTCACCCTCCTAACGCTACCTTAATGTGATTGCCAAACAAGATTTCAGTCACACTTGACTGTGCAAATATTTTAGATGTGATTTCCTGTTCTCACTTTTTCAGCTGTCAGTGGAAGGAGTACCCTAAACTAACATCTTTTTGAGGTATAGTCTCAAATTCTGTGTACATTCAGGCTTCCCGTATTTGCTCCAAATCATCAAGATTATCTGTTGTTGGGTATTGTGTTTAAGTTTAGATCTCAAAGTACAAGCTCCTGCCAGTCAGAACTCTGCTAGCTCAGATGCCCAGGCTCATTTGGATCCCGTGGCACAAGCACTGCCTGTGGAAACCACATGAGCTCACCTGGAGTAGCAACAAGAGTAGATATAAAAGACCTTGTTGTAGACTAAGGATGCCAGTAATACCTTAGTAATGGTCCAGATGGGCAGAAAGAGTAGGCTCAGATTAAGTCACCAATGTTAATCCCAATTTCCACCACTACAGAAAAACTCCTTTGAACCTAGCTTTATAGTTTAGGTCAAGAAAATGAATGTTTCTTTCCAGTAGTGCTGATAGGTCTTTGGTAATGCTAATTAATGAGCATTCAGTTTTCCCTAACAATAGCTCTGGACTTTTTAGGAACATTTTTGGCCTCTTTTGTGGCTCAATTATTCTTTTTTATTCTGAGTTTTGTGTCCAAAAAAATCCTGTTCCCTCCAGGATATTTAAGGCTGGTGTCTATGTGATGGTTTCCTTCCCTGTCAGAATCTAGCTAAATAAATAAGCACTGTCCATGATTTTGCTTTATTAAGTAATCTCACTCCTGCAAGTGACTGACTTAAATTTATATGTTGGCAGTTTTTGTGTCTGTCAAATTCTGGTCATTGTGAAAAAGTTTTTGTAATGTGTCTCATTGAGGAGGTAAGCATCTTCCTAACTCCCTCACAAGGAACTGTAAATCTTCTCTTGTGGGAAAAAGCAGCAGTCTGAAATAGCCACAGTGCTGGAAACTAAAAGGCTGTACAAAGGCAGTAAATGACAGACCCTCCTTTAAGAACTTGTAAACTGAAGAACAATACAGAAATATATACAACTCAAAGGGGATTCGATGTGATTCAGAATGAACTAGCATGACAACAGATTGGAAGTGGCTCATGTTGAGCATTTCTTTATTGGATTCTTGAAGCATTGAACACTGAGCAAGGCTTTGCATCTGAGCGAGATACTTGAGCACACAGAGCTGCGAATACCCTTAAAAAATTTTTCCTGAATCATGGCCTTTTTCTTGGGAGATGCGGATTTCTTGGTTGAATAACTTCCCTCCTTTATTGAAAAAAAGAAGTTTCATTTGGAACTGTAAATGCTTAACACCTCTATAAATCAGACCACGTGCATCTCCTCAAACCTAGAGAGGGGGGCACATGTCAATTCCCATTACTAGAAGGCTGTTTACATCTGGCAGAATTTGGCCTTCAATTTTTAATTAATTTTGCACTGGAGATTTTGTAATGTTATGCAAGCAAGAAGACAGTGATGTGTTCTTGCTACATACTTAATATATCTATCATTACAGGTACCTAGCAAAAATTGTTAGAAGTTATTAGAATCATGGGATAATTTGGGTTGGAAGGAACCTCAGGAGGCCATCTAGTCCAACCTTCTGCTTAAAGCAAGGTCAGTTGTGAGATTAATATGCTTCCAAGTTTTGGGGTTTTTTACACTTCCCAGCAGATCACAGGTTAATTCGAACAAAGTGATAATTTCACCAAGTGTCAGTCATTTCTATAGAAATTCAGCTATTATCACTTTTATATGCTTTTAATTCATGGGTTAACTATGGGAGCTCAGTAATGTACAGTGACAATTCTGTAGTCCTTTAAAATGTTACACTCATTATTATACCACCTTCTAACTTTCCTCATAGTTCCAACAAGTGCTAGAAATACTACTGTTATGGTAAGTTATGGATCCCCAATGGAGGCATTTAATTTCATGGTATGTTAAAGACTATAACAGCCTATTAAAACAGGGGGTGGGAAATCTTACTTTAAAAAAAAATGAACCAGAATGAAATGCTTAGTGGCATTTCTCCAAGAGAGCCATTTATCAAAACCCAAATCTTAAAGATAAGATTTTTTTTAAGTAATACATTCTTCAGGGACTAGCAATGAGAATGGTGTGGCCATCCTTTTTAGCAAACATTGACTACCATTTCTAATTCGGAAGAGCTATCAGTGGCAGCCAAAGAGAGACTAAGCTAATACTTTAAGTATGTATGTGATTGTACTTTCATTATTCTTACTAAAATAGCCAAGGAATTAGGACAATTAATGATTCTGCTCACGTGTGATTATAATATTGGTGCATAAACCAGTGAAGGCTTGCTCAGTGCTTAACTTTGTTCACATAAATAGTCCCTTTAGCTTAAAAACATGGATAAGGCCCTAGTGTTTGTTCTGGTCTTTTGGAAGCTTTCAAAATGCAGTTATCCCTGTGTGAACCTTGAACAGCGCTCGTAGGTTTGACTGAGAATCTGAAAATACGTCCCCATGCCAACAGAAGCGGCAGAGCACAGCTGCTTGCTTTTCAGCTCCAAAACCTTTGGGTTTTGTTTGCAGCTGTCTGTCATAAGTACTTGCTTTGGAGAATGTAAATAACTAAAGATGAAAGGTGATTTTTGTATAAGGGAAAATAAGTAAATAGATGAAACCTTTACTAAAGTCACTCTTTAGTTGTCCTGTTTCAGTGCCCATTGTAGCCAGCAGGAACCTTTCCATTGGCTTTAGCAGACATTGGGCTGATCCCTGGAACTGTACCTGTAAGTGCAAATGAAGAATCCTACAGAACTGTAAGTGCAAATGAAGAATCCTACAGAACTACCAGAGCTGAAGGATTCAGGGATCTAGAGTAGAATTAAATACTAATTTCTGCCTGGTTGGCATCATCTGGGACTTAGTCACAGACGGTATTAAAGAACAGGTTAAAATAAAACAAAAAACGCACAGCCTGAAAATCACTAAAGTCATTGCCTATCCCTTCCCCAGGAGTACAATTTTATTGTCCTTTATTATTAATATGTCATAATAGGACCAGATATGGGCTGACCATTTTACAGTCTGGAGCAACATACAATCCGTGATTTAAAAATGTCACGTAAAATTATAACCGATGAAGGGCGAAGCTGGAGAAAGCAGAGAGGTGAAATTCACAGGTGGCAATCAGATAATGTTGTCACCTTAATTTTTTTTAACACCTCCATGATGTCTTGGAGGTACTACAGTGGGAAACATAGTTAATAATGGTTTGGCGAGTCAAGGAGTGTTGTAGAGCAGGTGCTTGGGAGAAGTTCTAAGGAAATTTGAAGTTGAGGGAGTGGCAGCTGGCAGAAAATACTGAGTTAATGTGGAAAGAAGGACTTTGGACACCATCATTCCATGGTAATATTAAGAGCCTTGAATATGAGGGCAAGCAGCCTCAATTTGGAACAACTCATAGAGCAAATCAAAGTTTCAGTAGATAAGGAGGGAAATAATTTGCGGCTTTATCAGTGAAGGAGCTGTACGTATAGAGGGAATGTGGGGCTATGAATGGGAGGCAGAATGATTTAGTACAGCAGAATTCTTTTGAGAATATAATGAGCTCCTGCCCCTAAATTAAAACTTTTCTTTAAAGATTTTGAATCCAAAAATAACTATCAGGGGAGTTTCAGAGAAGCATTAATTACTTTCATTCCTAAATCTGACGGTGATCCAAATTCATGTTCCAACTACCATCCCTTTTCCCTTATAAATTAAGGTTGCAGAGCTAAATTATTGGCTTCAAGGACTGCAAAGGCAATTTTCTACATCATATCTCATTCCCAAGTTGAATGTTATACGTAGATTATGCACAAACAAAGCTGAAAACCTTTATAGCAGTATCCCTTGAGCCAGTAAACTCTTTGTCTACTAAACAGAATTTCCTAATGACAGTGCCAAAGTGTGTGACTGCCTATAGCGGGATTACCTCTTCCCTAACCCTCCAGTGCTCTACCTTTGGCCCTTATTTGATACAACTGTTGTTCTCCTTTTTTTATAAGCCTACAAGTAGTATGATTTTATGAGTGGTATTTCTTCATGGTCCTTAATTATCCTCTCTTCAGGCTTTGCAAAACGTTTTTGCTTAATAACATGGAGAGATTTTATAAGACATAGATGTGTCTTTCAGATGTATCTTCTGTTTCAGTTATCACTAACTAGGATTGGTGTTTTATTGGGTTAGGAAAAAATCTTAGTTGCCTGTTGGGATTTTGTTTGAATAAAACACGGAATTGGTATTGTCATAGTTCAAGACAGACTCTGTATCCGTGTCATACCCGCATGCTGTTTAGCCTGTCCACTGGTTGAAGTAGAGTATTCTTTTCAGCCCAAGATTAGTGCTTACAACTGGGGACAGCTGAAGTTTCTCCCTCCTCATTAAATGTATGAAATATCTCATACCTTTCTCTGTGGTAGGATTTCCAGGAGGTCCAGCTAGCTTCCACCCCTTTTTTTGACATGCTGAATGCTACTCTCAGTTCAAGTGCAGGGACAAGGAGGCCACAAAGAATAACAACTGGGTGCTAGGGATGGGACCCAGGAATACATTCTTAATTTTCTTCTGTGGTCAAATAGTGAAGGAGCATCTCCCTGCTTTTGGCTGGGACTTTGGGACTGGTGCAACGGTTGCGGGTCACCTGAGCACCGTGCTGATGCCTCACCTTGGATGGGCATGTGTGTCCTCTGGTAGTGAACACATTTAAACCAGTATCTCAATGAAATTTAAAAAAAAAAACAAAAACAAAAACAAAAACTTCTTTTTTTTCCCTGGTTAATTGCATCTACTCCTTTTCTTTTGTTAGATTTTGCCGAGGAACAAATGTGTTTAAAGTATCACAGACCTAAAAGGCCTGTGAACAAACAGCAGCAGCTTCCTCGGGACTGTTTAGCTTGGCTCAGCCCCAGCTGGGCTGTTCTTGCAGGCCTAGGTCTGAGAAATAAATTATCTTTCTAGAAATCAAAGTTTGGATTTAGCTGATCTTCAAGTGAGTGTGGACATCAAAGTAGGTGGTGGTGTTTGTTGCTGTTTATGATAGGGGTGTTTTTTTAAGCTGGCCTACGGCTCACATGGGGGTGTATGTAACCTTCCAGTCACTGTCATCCTTGGTTTTACACAGGGTGACAGAGAGAGGCTCTTGGATTTTCTGCTTTGGTTGTATGAGCAGTTGGGAACAGATTCTGGATTTTTTTCATTTTTCTGGTTGATGCTAGAACAAAAGCTGAATTTAACAGATTCCCACCCCCAGTCTGCTGGTGCTCTCTGAGAGCTCTATCCCTGTTTTCCTGCAAATATAATCGCATAAAAGTTAATGTTACTGGTGACCTCCTAGCATAACATCATTGTCCCAGAAATGTATGCTTAAAAATAAGGCTCTGAAAAAATAACCTCTTAATTCTACAACTGACATATTTTGAAACTTCTGAAGATGTTTTGCAATCCAGAGGTATTTAAATCCTACCTCAGTGCTTAACTTCCATTGAAATAACTTGAAAATGTGGTTATATTTTTAAGTAGATATTTTTTAGGTAATACAATGAAGTTAAGGGTTTAACAGGAAACGTAACTTGTATCTTTCACCTTTTTCTAACTCTTTGGTCTTGTATCCACTGATACAATATTAAACATTTAATATTTAAGGTTTAAGGAAAATGCTCATATGTTTCTCTGTAATCTGGGCCCACGCTGGAAGGCCCCCAGTTACTGGGACACCTGAATGGTGTAACAGTTCAGCATGATAAAGCCAAGACATGCACATCAGAGGCGCTTGACTCGAGGCTGTCGAAATATGTGGAGCTAGTAGGATGAAATCTTCCCTTTTTCAATACAAATGTTTTTCTGGTCCAGTGTTCTTAGCAAGGGAAGTTGGCAGCAGCTTGTTTCCCAAACTGTGCATGAGCCCCCAAGCTCTTCTGGCCATTGAATTCTGATTTCCCTTGTTTTTAACCAACTCATCACCCTCTCTGGCATTTGTTCTGTTTTGAAACATGTGGATGGGATGGTAGAGCAGTTTACTGCAGTATTCATACTTATTATTTGGGAACCAATGAGAAAAAGAAAAAAACTGGGATCTTTTGCAAGGGAATAGGGAAAGGCTTGTTTACCAGATCTCACATTTCTGGCAAACAGCTGGCTGTAGTTTTAATAATGAGCTGCCCATAATTGGAATTTATTTAATCCAAGTTAACACACATGCACTAAACTTGCTAATTGGGAATTTCTCTTTATAATAAGCACATTACTCTTGCTTTTTCAAGTAATGTTAACGTGCTGATACAGCAGAGAGAGTGCACCTCGCTACGTGAATGCAGCTAGCAGGCCCCAGTGCATGGTAATTTTTGAAGAAAACATATGGTAAGAGTAATGGCTGAAGTCTGTAGACAGCTTGCCTAAATTACAGTGCATCCATTGAAACCAGGACACATGCTAAGCTGCTGAAAGCAAAGAGATGTCATTAAAAAATGATTCATATACCTTTGCCTTAATGAGTGCTCGCACTTGAGGATTGCCAATTGCCTGATCAATAGCTTCACTGCTGCACAAGGCAAAATTCTTTGTACAAGTGAAATATTTCCATTACACAAGTGTGGAACTTCAGCATATACGCTTTTGCCTTAAAGGAATTTGAAAATAATATTTTAATATATTTCTGAAACCTGCCTATATTTGAATCTAGTAAATAAACAATCATGCACTGCCATATGGAGCAATTTCATAACAGCACATGGTGAGGTTCTAATGAGTTTTACCATACTGTGCCTGACAGGTGAATTTTCAGCTTTGATTACAGGAGGCCAAAAATAATTCATCTAGGCCAATAAAGTTTGATTTAGATAAGACTCGATTATTTTTGCTATCAGCCATTAAGAACTGTTCTGTCCTCATTTTCATTTTCAGGCACATAGCCTGGCAACAAGCAATAATGGATATTTATTGGGCTATCAAATCCACAGAGACTTGTTTACTTATCCGAGTACTGCAATTGTCAATATTCTGTAGTCCACTGACTGCTATCTTTAAAAAGTGTCATGTTTAGGAGTTGTTTTCAAGCTCAACTCTTAAACTTTAAAAAAGTACTTTGAAGTTATTATTAGTAATGCAGTGCCTGGAGACCCCATTATGCCAGCCAGGGTACAGACAGCGCAAGAGGCAGGCCTGACACACAGAATGTGCAGACAAGTCTTTTGTGCTTATTGACGAGCCCAAACAGCTCCAAAGCAGAGACAGCCCATCTCAGTCCCGCAGCAAGTGGGTGCCTCTCCGCTCAATTAATGGCAGCATGAACTCTGTTAACGAGACATATTGTGCTATTGAAGGATTACAACATGAAGCAATATAGGTGCTGCCATGCTCAAATGGAGCTGAGCTCTGTCTACTACGACACGCCGTATCTTGGAACGGACAAAAGCAGGTCTGATAGGGGAAGGCTTAGAAATCTGGTGTTAAGCTCATGTCATAAGCTGCTGCTACCTTAGATCTTGCCCTCATCTCTCGTAATTGAATAATGGCCTTAGGCCTCAAAGGCCAAGTTACATGACTGAGGCGAAGCCACAGAGTTAATTTTAATGAAACAAAGAAATTAATATCAGTTTGCTCCATTTTTCAACACGTGGAGACGTACATGTTAGTATACTGTTTCAGATAATCCAGTTTCTCTGGTTTTCCAGCAAACTAGGGCATTGAATTATTCACAGAAGGCGAGCGCGAAGGGAGGTGTGTGCTGCCTAGAACTCCTGCAACTGCAAGAATAACTAACTTCTGCAGCTCTTGCCTTAAAATTTGTAAGAGTTTCTTCCTTGGTGCTTCCCAAAATAGCTTCATGTTCCCAGAAGGCTGGTAGGTCTCAAACTTCTAAGATTCCACCTTAGTACTAACTACTGTTTTTTAGATATCTCAGGTGAAAAGGCATACTGGATGTCTGGATGTCACCTTGATCTCTCAGAGGCCCTTTATTCCCATTGCTTTATTCTTCACTGTTCTCCTCCTCCCTCTTAGCGTTCAACAGGTGAGAAATGAACATTTATGCCTTTTCACAAAACTGGCAAATAGGTAGGCGTGCCATTCCTGCGTAGCGTGTGACATTTTATGCAAAGCTTTATCTCTGACCTTTCTTTTCTTACCCTTGGTTCAATTTCTTTCTGCCCTGGGGTGTGAGACAATGAAAGTTAATTATGGCTCCCGTTAGGCCCTTTGGGGCGCTTGGTCCTCCATGTGCACCTACACAAAAAAAGTGACCTTGAAGGTCCGTTTTCAACAGATGTCCCCTATCAAACCACATCTCCTTTTTCTTCCTTTTCTTTCAGCAGAAATTTTAATTTAATTCTGAGGGTCATATAAGAATTCAGTATGAATAAAAATTATATAAAATGAAATTCTATTTACTATTTTTTAGGGAATAATAATCTCAGGATTCCTGCTCAAGGAATTCAGAAATCTTTGCCTGAAATTTGGGACTACCTCTTAATCTCAAAGTAGAAGTCTAATTTGCAAACACATTCCCAAAGATGCTGAGCTTGGTTTAGGTCCTGTATTTAAAAAATGAAATAAAAGGGGCTTCTGATGGTTTCCAGAATTACAATGAGAATGACAAGGGTACTCATTTGAAAGTATCACCAGTGCCTGGCAAATACTTTTTCTTTGCATTCATGAGCTGTGTTGCAGTCTGGTGTCCTACTTAAGGATTAAAAACTTAGGATAAGCAAGGAGCTATGAAATTAAACCAGCATATAACTGAGCCAATCTTAGGTAGTATCTCTGAGGTAATTAAGAATGGAGCAACACAGTGATCAAATCAAGGTTGCAATTAAAACTGAATCAACAGATCAATGGGTTCAAATGAGCAAATCATCATATTAATATAGCAGGTAATCAAGTAGAATTAAGAGGTTGGCACTGGAGGGAATTTCTGTTAGTTTTGAGTCTTAAATTGCAGGGAGAGACAGGGAAGAACCAGTTTTCTTTTAGCCTGAGATTGGATAGCAGCGATCACTGACCTAAGAAAGAAGCGCATTCACGATCTTTCTGATCCTAAGTTTACACCTTGTGTTTCTGTCCAGTATTTGTGACAGTTTGATTTTGGTTCATTTTTAGAAGGTGCGTTTTATCCAAACTGTTTTCTTCTAGCTCACAGTTTTACAGATTACTTGTTCTTACAGGTTATTGATCCCTAGAACACTACAGAATCCACTTGTGGTTTTAACCATCAACTCTGTGTTTAAATTAGGTACAATGGCAGTTTGGACTGTCTGCTGTTAACTTCTATTGCTGATGTTCCTTGAAGTCCAGTTCTGAACCAGAACTCTCTGAACAAGAAAAGAAGAGGCAGTCCTTTTTGCAGGGTCTTACAACGAAAATATAATGTAACAAAGAGTAATCAGGAAATCTCGGGGAGCAAGGTAAATGGTTTTGGTGTGTGAATAGATAGAAGATGCTCAAAATCATAGGGTGATTTGGATTGTCAGATCAGACAACCTCCAGTTCTGTTTTCAAAAAGAATCAGTAGCAATCAAGCATAGCCTAAATTTGAAAATTTAGCAAGAAGTCTAAATCAAGAACATACATGGGCTTCGGGCACTAATAAGAGATACCTGGAACCTGTAGCACAAGGACTGAACTTGATCATCAAGTTAAGAAAATGGGATGAATGCTTAACGAAGAGCCTCACTTATGAACTGTACAGTTTCAGTTGGGCTCTTCTACATGGCGTACTGTGCGTGGAGCTCAGAGACAATCTTTCCCTGCAAAGAGAGCTTTTCTGTGGGCCAGCTTAGACCTTTCTTTTCCAAATCTTTGGGAATGCCCATCTCTGAGATCTCCACAATCTTATAAATTTAGTTAAAATATGTGGTTAGTCTCAAAAATTCTTAGAGGCGTACAGACAGTGCAGTAACACAAGGCTTGTCTCAGTATACAAGAATAACAAGATATTGTTACATTTTATTGTAACAAATTCTCTTCCTGATAGAATGTGAGCATTCTCTACAGTTCTTTAAAAATATTTCACCAAATGGTTTAATTTCAACATTGACTCACGTTTCTTCACTGATGTAAAATAACTATAAACACAGGTTATAAACACAGAGGTAACTCATATGTGCCTGTTTAGTATGATAAACTTGTTTTGCCTTCCCTCTGTTAATGGGGATGGCCTTTTGAAATGACTGTAAAATTATTGTGTGAAAATGATATTATTTAAAATTCAGCATGATCTGGGGAGTTGGGCTGCGCATCTCCAGCCAAAATGGATGCCTACAAATCTTGCCATCTTAATTCAGAGACCAGATGCAACACAGGTCAATTTAATTTCATTACTGTCAGAAGGTCTTCTGAAAAGATTATAATGTTTGCAAGCCACTGCCCGCCGCAAGGTGATGCCACATGAGGAAAGTTCACTGGGGACCACATGCTGGAGTGAAATTAATTAACCCATGTCAGCAATGGAGACTTAAAAGCAGGCCCATAACTTCTTCAATTGCTTACCAAAGGCAAAGTAATAATCAGTTTAAATTCCTTATACTGTTAAGAATCAACATGTAAAAAGTTAAATGAATAGGGTTTTTTGGTGGACATTGTAACAAAAAGGGAAGACTGAAAAAGTAAAAGTAGGCATATTTTTATTTTCTCTCTTTATGGTAAGTGCTTACTAAGCTTAAGCGAACAGAAATGCAACTGCAGCACTGGATTGCCCATGATATCTAATTTTCAAACAGACATAAATACTACAGAACAACTTGTCATTTTAAAAGGGTAAACAGAAAAATCATATAAATTAAGTGACATTTAAGAAGTTCAGGGTTTATATCACAGCCACAAGGGAAATCAGAGACCTAAGGAAGAAATGTTTCTTTAGAGCATTGATGTAATCAGGCTTCAGAGAGATTTTTATTTTTTCTCCTAAGTGATTGTCCAAATAATTTAGAAGCATAATTTTGGGCTCAGATTGTCACAAAGGATTAACTCAGTTTCTTTTTAATTATGGACGCTGCATTTGGAACTCATTTTTAAGTTGATTGAAAATTAGTTCACTAAAGCAGTAAAAAGCTAAATGCAGTCAGGTGACTGTAAGAAATAAAAAGCCCCTCTGGGGCTCTGGTTTTTTTGAAAACAGAAGAAATAATGGCACAGCAGGAAAGATTGTTTTGGGTCCTTACCTAAGGGTTTGTAAGGCCAACAAAGCCTGCACTGGGGTAGAGAAACACTTTGATCACCTCCTGACGTCCATCCAGAACATGTGCTATAAGGCTAAGTTTGTCAAATGTTAATGAGTATCTTTGCAAAAAGACTACCTCGCTCTGGAAAAGGACCTTGAGGTGCTGAGTTAAGCACCACGGTGGTGTCTGTGACTGACTGGAACATACATTGGCAGTAGAGTCAGAACTGAACTGTTCAAGGATGCTCAAGGCCAAGCTCTGCTTAGGCTGGACGGGTTGGGACTGGAAGGGAGAAGAGGGAGTCTCCCACTAAAGCTTTGAAAGGATGAGTATAGCATGAGAGAGGTTCTCCTGAAGTTATTTGGGTGTTAATTGCAGCCATGGTGAGGTGCAGCCTGAGAAGGCCATGCCACCTCCACCCCTCTGCAGCAGCTGGGGGTACAGCCTGGTGTGCAGCCAGACTTTTGTTCTCGCTGAGGCTAGGTCAAGCCTGAAGACCCCTGCTAAAGACACCAACCTGTTCTGGGCCATGACAGCAAAAATGAGCTCTTGCTGTAGCTGATCAAAGGCATCCCCGTGGTGTGTTAGTGACTGAGCAGCCAGGCATCCGGAGTGGGTGCTTCTTGCATGGCTTGCTCTGAGTGCAAGCTGTAGCAGCTGCTGCTGCGTGGTATAAATGCTGTTCCCTTTTCAGTCTGCAGTCGGATGCTGCTGTATCAATGAGCAGATGATGAGAAGAGCAAGCAAGGGGAAAGGTCACCTCCCATACTGTCACAGCACATCACACAGCTAGCTGATATTTCTAACCCACAAGTGCAGGAATTCATCGTGCTTATCTCAGAACAGTGTTCTGCGCACCAGACAGCGGTTAGGGCCTGTCCTCGCTGCTGGCATTTATCATGTTAGAAGATGACCTTTGAAGGATCAAGCTACCAAACACCACTCTGGCCACAACTTTTCAATATGTATAGCCAAGAGCTGGCTATAATGCAGCGTTACGCCAACCTGCTAAGCCCAAACAGGACCGGAGCTTGACCTCAATACAGAACATGACCCATTCTTTGCTGTATTATCCAATTAGTCAGTCATTAATTCGTCTCTTTAAGGTCTTGTTCTAACAGGAGACAGTCTTATTGCCAAGATAATCCCTAACATTTTACAAACATAGCATTATAGACAGTTCTGATGAAAGGCAACCTCAAGGGGGTTGACTAATCCTCCCCTTATCCTAAGGCAGGATCAGCAAGACATTTAAGTTTTTCATGACAGATATTAATCTAACCCATCTTTAAAGAGAACCTTTAATTCTGGGGAGAGGGCTGGGTTATAAGCCCCGTCCCTAATTCTGTCTTTCTCTACAGCTTTTTTTTGCAGTTTTTTTTTTTGGACTTATTTCGTCCACCAAATGTTTGTTGGTTACAGATAGTAGACAGAATATATTTATACGTTGCCTATAAATAAGTTATTCCTATATGTCTTAATAAAAGTTTAGTCAGTGGCTTAGAGTCCATTCATTAATAATCTGAGGCAATCTATAGTAACTTCCACTGATGTATTAAGAGCTATCTGTGTACATACCGTTCTGATGCATCTTATACATATAACATCTTATTGTTCGCTTGGAAACCAAGTCACATCCACATTTAATAGTATGTGATCAACTAAAAAAAAAATCTTTAACTTAAAGTCTTTCCATTCAAACTTGTTTTTCATGAAATTTTCTATAAAAGCAAAAAAAGAAGTGCCTCTATTTTGTAGACTGCTGTCTGAAAAACAGACTGCGCTTCCACCTTTCTCAGAGGCATTTTACACACAGATTTTGTGCAGCAACTATATTATGATGTTCAGGAAGTAGAGCTATGATTGTTTCTGGTCCTTGTTTGCTTTTTATCAGTGACGTCTCTGACTTAGATATTTGTAGCCCTCTCATATACAAAATTATTAGTATGTCAGCAGAGAAAGCGTAAGCTTTTTCTGTCCTAAAGGGCTTCATAAAATGTTAGGCAAGTGTCTGTTACAGATGGAGTTGGTAACGCTGCTTGCTCTTAAGGTAGTCCAGTATTTGGCATTTTTACTTGCCAGTTTTTAATTATTCAACCTAAAACTTTTTATGCAAATATTTGCTTCAGGCTAAATGTTTTAGAGAACTTTCATGAAAAACAGTTCAGCTGCATCCAAGACTATAGAAATCTGAGGAAAAGAGGAGATTAGCTTTTCCTCACGACAAACAAAATGTTTAAATGATTTAATTAGAAAGGTTTGTTTGCTCTTTGTTAAAAAATTGGCAGAGAGATTTGCTCTAACATCAGAGATCAGTCTTGTCCAGCTCCTTGAAAATCCACGAGTTTCTGAAAAGCCTCATGCTGACCACACTCGGTGGCTGGGCGCTGGAACAGTCACCGAGCTCTCCAGGTAGCTTCTGCTGTAGCCTTTGAGGGATTGTGCAAGGTCATGGCCATCTAACGAACCTGTTTAATTTGCAAGAACAGCCAAAGGAAATTATAGAAATCCATGTGTGTTTTCTCTCTGCCTAGTAGGTGTCTGTAGGGCCAGAACGGTTCTCTCTTTATTCCAGCCTACAGAGAACCTGGTGGGAATGGGCACTGGGGGGTTTATTCAGTGTCTCCCAGGGGGTGAGATGTGCTTTTGCCAGCCATGTAGCTCTGCGGGATTGCTAGGGTTTGTTCTGTCTTAAACTGAGAGGCATGAGTCATACCGTATAAATCAGCAGCTGATATTTTGTATATAAATATACTAAAAAAACCTTAAAGTTGCTTCAGGGATGTCCAGTTGGTTTATATTTACACCTTTGACCCATCTGACCAACACTGCAAGCAACTGGCAATGGCAGCTTTAGTTAGGATGAAGTCTGTTGGCAATAACTCGCGGAGGGGTCTGGTGAGGACAGGGCAGGATATCGGCAAGTACTTGCAGTGGTGTTAAGCCTAACCATGCTCATCTGGTTATTCTAATGCTCACTTGAAAATAAAATAAGAGCTCTCTGGATTCAATCCAGAAATTATCTGTGTTGAGCGTGCTGCATCACCAGACTGCAGGGACTGCGCAGGACTTACCCTGGCAGCTGGAAGAAGCAAATGCAGAGTCAATTATGGTGTTAAGCATTGAACCAGAGAATGGGGAGACAGTGAAACCCTCCCTGCTTTAAGCACTTGATCCCTTGTGTTGATAACAGTGTGCTTATTGTTGCCAGATGCCTCATCGCAGCCAGTAGAAGTCTGTGCTGTGTACCCAGGTCTCTGAGACTCCAGCTTGAGGAGTCTTTCTCGCTTGATAGAATTTCATGATGAGTTGTTTCATGAAATTTAAGACTGTTTGCTCGTTACGGATATATACACAAACAGCCTCACTTAGGTTTGAAAAGGAACCATCTACCTTGTATCTCCAAACTTTGGCGTGCTGGACTGTACAACCTTAATAACCTTCTGAATTGTTTATTTTTCAGAACCTTATGTAGCTCTCAACACTTTTATCAAATTGGAACCATAGGAGAAACTTGGGCAGTAGGACATAGTAGCAATTATCCCCAGTGCTGCTCAAGGATATGATAGCTTAGCTAACCGGGTTTTGCTTTAATGGAGATTTTACTGACTCATGTTGCTTCAGAAGCTTGTTTTTTCAACCTTGGGTTGCACTATTATGCAAAAACCCCACCTCCAAACTGCTTGTTGCTGGCACATAGTGAACTCCTGACTCATTTGTAGTTCTGTAGCATGGAGTTGCATGGTCTTGGGCATCTGGGTCCAGTTGAGACATTCATTACTAGAGTCCAAATTTATCGGCATTAGACAAAGGGCTATTAATTACCAGTAATTCTGACAGAATAGTAATGTGTACGTTTTTCTACTTAAAGTATGGTGCCAGTGTATTTGGAGTGGAACACACTATATCTGTTTTTTTTCTTAAACTTGAAAAACAAAAGCAATTACTTTGTAAATCACTGTACATCGCTGTACAAATACTTTTTTTAAAAGGAAATAATGGTGAGAATGCTGTTAAAAAGGTGAGCTGACTGGTGGTGATTTTACATGCAGGACTCCTTGGGACTATGCTAGGTAGTGCTAGAGCATACGTCTCTATAGCTAGAGGATGTGGCTCTTTAAAAGTTTACTGCTGCTGGTAGATAGAAATTCCTGAAATGAGCAGTATTTTTGCTATTCTTCTGTTGCACCCAAAGTGGCGCTGTTCAAAGTTAGATGGGAGGTGTTTTCAGAATCAGGAGCTTGATGTGAAGGGGTTTTCCGGAACTGAGTATGTCTGGTTTTCACAATGCAGAATTAAATGGATTAGTTTAAGTAAATAGGCTTTCAATTTAACTTGGAAAGACTGTGGGATTTGAGTAAACAATTACAGGACTTTTTTTTTTTTCTTTTAAAAGTAGGTCTATCTTGTACTATTAAAAACCAAGAAGTACTTTTCTTACTGAAGAAGTATCTTCCAGAATGTGGGACAGGCTTTATGATGCACTGGATCATAAAACAAGGAGTTTTATTTCAATATATCTGTCTCTACAGTGTAATGTACGTTAGTATGTGTAATGACTGCAGGGACTGGTTAGATGCATGATAGAACACACAGGACTGTGCTGTTATCTTGTTTTAATTACATGCAACATTTTTCTTCAAAATGAAGAAAACAATAGAGACAATAATCCGTGAGCAAGCAGATATGTGGATGCAAAAGAGATGCCTACAGTATTCCTCTGTCGGTAGTACTAAGAAGAAAGGTCATGAAAAGCCCCATAAATAGCCTCTATTACCCAGAAAGAATGCCTCAGTAAGTGTCTGACAGAGAAATCCCCAGCTCCCAGCAGCCATTAAAGCAGACTTTCACTTTCAGACATTAGAACATAAAGCTCCTTAATGAAAGGAAGATGTTTTTAGTCAAATTGTTTTCCTTTAATATTTGTTTTCTCCACTTGAACAAAATGCATATGACAAATGACTGACTAAGCTTACAAGAAAGATCATTGTTAAAACGGACAGTTTGAATCAAAATTTTTTTTTAAATTCCCATTACGCTATTTAAATGGAAACAATCCAGACATCATTAAAATAAAGCAGGATTCCTTTAGGGAGAAATTATTTCTGGTTTGATTTCTGTCAAAATGACTTTGACTTTCAGAATACTTTTACAAAATGTTTTCCTGAGGCTTTGCCTTTGTGGAGGGTTTTTTAAACAAAGGAACTATTTGCCACTAAACAGAACTAATCTGATAAAAGATTGAATTCAAATTAAGTATGCTGCTTTTTTTAATGGAAGAGGTTCTTTATTATTTTATTTTGTTTTAAGACGTCACCTAATCAGCACATAAATCTTCATAGAATTCATCTGACAACCTCATTAATTTCCTGTGAATATTGCAGTGCGAAGAAAAGACCATAATTTCATGAAGGTAATTTATTCTAAAATCAGGTGCCTCGTATTTTTAGTTCCATGAGTTTGTGTTTTAATGAAGCTAATCTCAGTCATAAACACATCCTTGTGGACACAACACAGTTATATACTGATTCTGGAGAAGGCCTGATCCTGCTCTCACTCATGGGACTGTAAATCAGGAATAACTCTGGTGAGGACACGGGGAGCGTATGAGCAAATGTAACCTGGATGAAACAAACCTCAAGGGGTGGGCTGTAAGAGCTTCAGTTATGTCACATTGTGGCACAAGTGGTGTGTCTAATCATGACAGTGAAACAACTTGTCTGGAAACGTTATGGTGTTAGAGCAGCAAAAACCTGAGCTGATGCAATCCTGAGTCAGGTTTCCGATGGACACCAAGGCTCTTGCTTTTCCCCAGCCTCTCCCTCTTAATTTCAAGTTAATTCTTTACAAGTTCATCCAGTATGTGAAAAAAAATTTTCTGCTGAAAAGCACATCATCGAGGGCTTGATTTTCAGTTCCTTTGTGCCTCAATCACTTCTATTTGTGCAACTGAATCTGAATTTTTCCAATTGTATGAACAGAGTAATTTTTTTTTTTCCTATTTACTTTCTTTGTGTTGTGCTTTTGTGGTTTGGTTGGTCATGTCTAGGCATAAACATAACAACAGAGCAGAGGTTTCTGTTGTCCTCCCAGCTTCTGTGGGAGAGGACTTGGTAGAGGAGGCTGCTGAAAGGGGTGACAGGGTTCTCCTCTTGCCATCCTGAGACCATGGTTACCCCGGCGCCGCATCAAGTGTGGAGATGCTGCAGCCTCTCCTTGTCTACTCTTTTCTGCCCTGCAATGGAGGTGATCACGTTCTGAACTGCAACTCCCTAGAATTTGGGCAAATTGTCCCTTTAATGTCAGTGTTCTGCAATGGGCTCGATGATGAAGGTGCTTATATAACATATATAATATTGTTGTCATAAGGAAGACCTGGGCTATTCATAAAGCATTGGAGCTTTGATATCAATTTTGATATACATTACTAAGCACTGGCTATGGAAAAATTCCAGGCTGCTGCTGGTAGTCAGCTAAGATTTTGATGAAGTATGGTTCATCCCGTATTTCTGTAACTTATGTGTCATCTTCAGAATTCTGCCAACTTTGCAACGTTGTCATTCTCTTAATGCTGTTTAAAAGCTTGGTGATCACAAGCCCAATGCAACCATTAAAAATAATGAGATATAATTTCAGGGGAAAAAACAGAGCAATTTGCTTGAAAGTGGCTTGGGCTCAAAGCAAATGCAAAGAGAGCCCTTTTCATTGTCAGAAAAGTTTCAGAAACTTCACATGCAGAGTGTAGAGAAAGCATCTTTCAGACATGATTTTGAAAATTGCTAATATTTGAAACCAGCTGGTGTAACAAGGTTACTGAGGTGAGGAGAGAACTGCTGCCTGGAGGACATGTATTAGAGAGATCAGAAGATGTTGCAGGCAAGTTTCAATATCAGTAGCTATTTTTTACAGTAATTTCATTGCAACATTGACCACTGAGAACAACCACCCGTCATTTAACCAGTTCTGCAACTTCTTTTTCCCCCACTTTTAATCTTCTAGTGGAGGCAGCTGAATAATACCTTTTTCAAGGTAAGTGTCTGATGTGTTACATCAATCACTAGAATTTCTTCTAAGATCCACATTATACTTTAAACCTTGACCTTAACAGCCATATCAGCATAATAATTTTTAGGTATCTGAAGGATTTAATACTTGATCAAGACAGAAGGTGTTGGGGGCTCCTTTTATGACCCATGGCTGGTAGGAATATGATTCTGTTGCTCCCCCTTGTATTATTCTCCATCATCAAGCTTTTAGAGGCAAATAGCTGTGTAGCACGGGTGCAATCTTATCTGTATGGTAATGCTTTATTAAGAAATAATAACCAGTTTAGATGAATAGCAGGTAAGCTATTTTGGAGGAAGGTGTTTAGTTTCCAGGCCAAGTACAGCATGGAGAGCAGCAATAAAAATCTCATCTCCTTGCCCCATGGTGGGAGAGAGCTCTCTGTGGCATGTTACAGTGTTCCGGGCTTCAAAGCTGCTGGATGATTTTGAGACTGAGAAAGAAAAGTGGAACAGTGATTTTCTTTTAAATGGTGGTTTCTGTTATGTGAATGCATTAAGTAAATGGTGACCAGCTCATTGCATGAAGGCTACAGAACATCTTTCAGATCTTAATGAGTTTTGGTCCTGGAGGTTTCTTCTCTGAGATCCACTCTTGTGGATGTCTTGCCGCTCTTGTGAAGATGTCTCGCTTTGCAGCCATTTGTGAATGTGCAGAGTCAATCGATTCACTGGTAAAGCTGTTTGGTAATGAGAAGTTACTCCTGTTTCCATTAGGGATGATCAAATTTTTTTTTTATATTTGTCAGGTTTTTATGATTTTATTTTGGGGTTGGGGAGGGTGTCCAAAAGTTAATATATTTAACCAGAACATTTTGGGAAGAAAAGAATAATTTTGAAACACTGGTATAGTATTATTTTTACTCTCTCCATCACTGGGGAAGCAGATACTAAGATTTCTCATATTTAGTGCCTAAGACATGTGGGCTGTAGCTAAAGTGAACATGGTTCAGTAACAGGGACTGCCAGTTTGGCCTCTGTCATTCCAGGCCAAGACCCTGGTTTTAAGCTGGCTCTGCCAGAATGAAACAGTCTCTGCTGTTTGAGCAAATTGCAAAAGGTGGGTCAAGGCTTGCTCATGAATGGAGTGGATATTTATCCATTAGCATCAGTGACACATTGGCCTGGCTTTGGTGTCAGAATCATGTTCTAGCTATTGTGATAAATGAATTTTGTTTGCAAAGTATATACTGCTCTGTGAGGGACAGCAAGTTCTCGATGAAAATAGTCCTGTTTGGCTCCAGGTTGAAATGAATATGTAATAGGTTGTTAATTGCTTCTGGAATTTGCGGTTTACTAGTTCAGAAGTTAATTCTAAGTACCACCCAGCTTGACACAGAGTCAGGCTGCATTATTTTTCTGTGAAATAGCTATGGAGTTAGCCCACAGTATTACATTAGTGTTAAAAATGGATCTTTGAGTAGGGATTTCCATAGCAGAAAATGATTCTTTCAAAGCATGTATAGATGTGCGCTGCATGCACTTTATAAAAGGAAATGCTTTTCTGTTGTTATAATCCCCTCTGCTATTTCTAGCAAATACTCATTTGACTTGTAGGCTGATCCATTTCCATAAAGCTCCTCTGTCCTTAGCAATCACGTCATGCGACTGTCAGAATCCCCTGTTTGCGATGAGGCACGGTTTTCCTGGGCTTTATCTTGTCACAACCATATTAAAGCGCCAGACATGCAAAAGTAGATGACTTGTGAAAAGGAAAAAACCTTTGGTGCAGGTTTCTGCTTTTAGATTTTGGTGATTAGGGAAATGATGAAGTATACTTATAATGGCATATTTCTGCACTGGTTAAAAGGGGGGTTTTATGCTCTAAGACCTGTGGGGAGGGTTTCAGCAACCTAACGTATTTCAGCAAAGCCAAATTCCAGGGAGGGACTGATTTTTTTTTACATATATTTTATAATCAGGCTGAATCCTAATTATTCTTTCTTTTGATTGCTACGTGGATGGCTTGAGTCGTATGTAGTACAACACACTTAGTTCATGCAACTTCTTTATGATCATTTGTACAAAGTAATTTTCTTTATGGCCGCGCTGAGAGCGGTAAGACACGTGGTATGAGCTTTATCTCAGCGTGCTTACAGACTATGTTGGAAACCACAGGATTCCTCAATGCATTTAATAAATAACACATGCCATCCATCTATCAGCTGAATTATAGTGCAGTGCATAAGCTGAAGCAGTCAGCTGACCTGTTTATCTTCACCCCCCCACCCACCAGCTCTATTCAATGTGAGCAGAGTTATAGAAGTTTAAAAAAAAAAAAGCCATTAATAGAAGAGAGGCAGAAAATGATGAATTAAGGGAGCCTCCATTAATTTTTCATTTTGACAGATTATCGTCTGTCAAAAGGCAGAGGAGATGTTTCTCGTACACAGAGCCAGGGAGCTCACTCTTTGTAACACAGACTTATGTTTTTCGCATGAATTAGGTAGTGGGCACCAAAAGGATGAAAAATTCATGACAATCTATAATTTACATGCTAGAAGATAAATAATGAACTAAATCCTGTCATTAAATTGGTCTTTCGTTTTTTCTTAATCCCTAGGGTGATGAATCTGATTCTGCAACAACATTTAGTATAAATTGATATTTTTTTTTGGTGGGGGGCAAAGCTGTTTAAAATACTTTTTGTTATAAATAGCTTGAGCAGCACAGTACATTGCCTTAGGCTGAATGATATGCCAGCCTATTAATGTAATAGTACATTAAGATTGACGTTAATTAATGTCAATATTAACATCACCTTTTCTAAACCACATTGAGCTACAAAAAAAAAGTCATAAATATTGTAGGGTTTGGTTTAATTAACTTTGAGTTTTGTTCAAAAAAAAGAAAAGTCTGACACATTGTGAAACCTCCTTTATTCAAATGGTATTAACATGGATAAATGGGCGTTAGAATAAATGGGGGCTTTTCACATCACTTAATGTATGTCAAGGGACATGACCTCATTTCAAACAAGTGTGTTTTTTTTCAGATAAGACATTAGGGTAAGTGAAGTCTCACTGTGCATAAATAAATAATAAAAATACAAGCTTTAAAAGAAAAGCCTAACAATTTTAGTTGTGTTGTAGGCTGGTTACTAAGGGCTTGTGGAACTGTTAACTTCTTTTGTGTGGTCCTTATAGAAGGCGGAGGGAAAAAACAGAACTCCAGCTATATGGATATTACAAATTAGTTTCCTCTTAATTTTTTTAACTACCTCTTCTTTTTTGTAGAATGTTGTGCAAATACATTCTTGGAAGAAAAATTCTTTATGTATATGTACACATGTACACACCCAGACACATTTATGTATAGGACATAAGCTTGATCAAGCTCGATCGTTTTCTGTATTATTGTCTGATCTGATGTTTGCAGGACACTGCAGAGCTCTCTGCAGGAACGGGACTGTTTCTCTAGAACGGTTTTCCTTACAAATAACAAGGACCCTGATCTTTAGTAACCAAGTGCTCAGGTGGCTTAGCTACCAGTGCAGGCCAGAGCTCTGTTGAAGTCAAAGGGACTTCCAGCAGATGTAGGGGTTTACTTGGGTATGCGTCCCTCTCTACAGGACTGAGAAGTATTTGGACTTGAATCCCACTGACCTGCATTTTGAGGGAGGCCATCCTTACTGGATGACTCCTATTTGAGATGGTTTCCTTGTCCCTGTGGCAACTGAGGCATGGATCAGCAAGAGCAGCAAACACAAGGCCACATTATCCTGTTCAAAAGTACCGAGTGAATTAATGGAAGTGGAGAAAATCCTGGTTATGACTGGGTCTGTAGGCATGGCGGTTCCCACTCTGTCCCCCTGTGTTCGTACCTTGTGACTGTCATGCTATGAGATACAGGCAAGCTCTGCAGGGGAGCTAGTGTGTACCACAACGCGTTTTAACTTGTGTCTGTAACTGTTCTTTTGGCTTTTAGCTTGCAGGAAATATCTCCTAATGAGTTGCCATAAAGAAAGCCAAGCTAATGACAGACTGATTTAATGCAAGTTCATACCATTAATTTCTAGGCATTGGTAGATTGAATGAGGTTCCTGAAGAGTATTACAAAAATGTTTCAGTTAATTCTAGCCATTATGTGGAGTAATGAGCAGTAGCTGCTGTGCATGGCCTCCTTCCCATCATGTGGGTTTGGGATACTGTACCTGAAGCTGGGAAGCTTTCCAAGTCCAGCACAGCACCACAACACCTTCTAAGACCTCCCTAGTGTCACCGGGACAAGTATGCCGGCTGACTTGCCACACCAGCTGTTTTCCCCATGTAGAGCTGGTAGCAGTGGTAGATGTCCCAGGCGTCGAGCGGAGGTTCTGCAGGGAGCATCTGGCTGCCAGGGAGCTGCGAGCTGCCAAAACAGTTGTTCCCCTTTTCTCCCAAGAATGTTGGAGACAAACTGGGCCAAATCATCCTATGGATCACATTTTGCCTCTAGTTGTGTTTCACATAGTCCCAGAACTTAAAACTTCCAATTCTTTTCCTTACTTAGCCTTACAGACAACAGGAACAAGAAATAAAATTATGAAAAGCACTTAATTTTCAAAAGGGTCTAAATGTGGCAGTGAATCTTAGGCTTCTGAATCATTCTTGTGACACTGTCCTTAACTGCTTAGAAAGCCACTGGGACCACTAGATTTTGGTTTTGTTAATAACATTTTTTCCATCTGCATTTAATGATCCATCAAGATATTTTCTTAGCCTGATGCTTACTGGTCAGATGTCAGTTTTTTCTGGATTTGTGTTTCTTTTGTATGTTCTCGTAGTTACTGAGCAGACTGGGGATTAAACACCACATTTCCCATGCTTCCAGCACCAGGCCCTTTTCCAAGCACCTCTTTGCTCCCCAAACACTTGGGGTTTTGGGAGACCATGCTGCTGGGTCTTCCCCTCCTGTCTGCTACCAGCAGATGGTTTTGCTTCTAGAAGCCCACGGGGCTGCCAGAGAGCACCCAACCTTGCTCTCTGGAAACTGCTCCCTCCACGCCAGCCCAGCTGCCCACAGGCATTTCTTGGGTTTCAGCATAGATCACATTGTTTGCATCATCTTACTGCAAAACAGAGCTTGACTGACTCCCTCATCTAGAATGGGGGGCTGTTATCGGACCACCGGGTTCAGGAAGGTTTCACTAAGGCTGATGTCAGAGCAGTATCTTTTGGATGGAAACCAACCACATTTTTGCTACGTTGAGCCTGTCTCAACACCATGGCTTACCATGTTCCAAAATCCCCTGGAAAGTTGAGCCAGAAGGAACATTATGCTATTTTACACCAGCTAAGGATCTAACCTAATTCCATATGTACAGCCACGCATTCATTGCTCTGATTAGTGATGCCAAGACGTTCTTTAGGTCATGCTGTCTAGACCAGTAGGATGAGTAAGGGTCTAAATTTCATCCTGAGTAAGTCAGTAGGATATTTTTTTTCTGCCATTGATGTCCCCCTGGCCAGCATTTCACTCTCAGAATATGTAATATATTTTTAACACATCTGGGCTTTATAGCTTATTTCCTATAACAAATGTGTGGGAAATATTGGTGGGCTTTCAGTGCAGATTATGCTTTTGTAGTTGTCCAAATTATCTTGGCCTATTTAAACACATTTAATGCTATTTTAGGCTTGTTGGTATTCACGTTGCCCGCTGCTTTAAATGTAGCCTCGGGGGCCCTGCGGGCTGGAGCTAGAAATGAGGTTCTCCCTATGGAAGCCCTGTGGAGTCATATGGTAGATAATGGGATTGATCCAATTTCCACTGAAGTCTGTGGTGGCGGGATTGAGTCCAGTACGTTGATTAAAATTTTGTGCTTGCTCATGAGACTGGTATGCGATCAATAAGTAGAATGACATGAAATATCAGAGGAAAATTTATGCAATACTTTTTCTGAAAAAAAATGTATACATTGCTTCAGGACTGGCTCACTGTCCTGTTTCTATGCATTGCTTTTGGACCTGTAAAAGCACCACATTTAAAACTTAATGATTAGTACCTATTTTCTCCTGACTCTCTTTAGAGTCAAATTTATTTGTCACATGGGATCTGTATTTAGACTTTACAGGGTAGTGGGCGGTTGACTTGGGAGGCAAAGTCTGGATGCCTTGCCTTGAATCTGAAAGCACAGTTACAGTTCAGACCTTTAAAGCCTTTAAGATGTGTCAAACTGTAAGATCCCTTTTCTTCTGGCCCCTTTTGTTGCCTGTTCTTCTCCCTGTGTTGAGCACAGCCAGTCTAAGCTGTCATCCCGTATAAATGTGCTTTTGGGGTTGTTTATCTTCTTTTCTATAAATGCACTCTGAATATTAATGTCTGTGGAAATTAATCATTTTTCCATTTGATCTTCTTTTTACTGCATTGACTTTTCTTTAATAATTTTATTAAGGCCCTTGAAAAATCAAATACTTTAAATACTGGCTTCTTTAATGTTTTTTTTTTAATCCTGACTAGGAAATCCTTATGATTGTAGCAAAAGAATTCTTATTAAATTCTTCAGGGTTTTGGTAATCTTCATTACTTTTCAAGCTCAGTGAAAACCAAAGTCAGCTTTTGTAAGGCAACACTAGCTCTAAACCATTTCTTGGCTAACTGTAACGAAAAATGAACTTGTTAGAATGCTCGCTGAACTTAATTGCTTGTAGTGGAGGTAAATTTGAGGTACCTGGTAAGGTTCATGGACTTCCTAAGGAAGCTTCATAGCTTCTTTGAAAAGTTTTTCCTGAATCCAAAGTTAAAAAAAAAACACTCCAAGTGGGTATTTTGGATTTCTTCCTTTCTTTTTTTCATTCCATTCACAGAGAGCGCTGCAGCAGGAAAGGGCACTCAGGAAGTTTTCATTTCAGTTTTCCTAAGGGCAAATTTCCATGTGTATATGAGGCGAAATCAGAACTTTGCAATTAAAAAGAGCACTGTCCTAAAAACTGTTCACTGTGCTATTTAAAACTGACATTTGGGAAGCAGCTAGAGACAGTCAGTGGATGAAGTCTTGAAGTCTTTACCTTGGCCCGATAAACATCTTTAGCCTATACTTAACTTCAAAGCAATTAATAGTCTAATTTAAATAAGCCATTCATAAATCAGTCAATCATAAATCAATCAAGTCTTCAACTTGTGATGAAAGGCTTTTTTAGTGCCTGATATTATAAGTTCATAGGGAAGGAATAAGCACGCTCAATATGTATAGATACATTTTATAGGTGTATCTTACTGAAATCAAACATACTGAATCAGATTATGGGGGTTTTCTTTTTGGACAACACCCTGTTTAGCATCCCAGAATTTAAAAAATGAACTGGCAAGGTATTCAGTATCTTTTCAAAATGATAGTGTGTATGACCAAGTACACTGTGCGGTGTTTTGACACATGTTTTAGCATTGCTCTGTATGACATATAATTTCCCTTTTATTGTTGCTTAAATTGAGCCGTGTAATATGTATTATATACGTGCCTAGAAAGAAAAAAGAATTGCAAAATTTAGTAAAAATGAAAAAGCAGGGCACCCATTTCTGCAGTGTACTCAATGAGTTGGAAGACCTGGCTTTAAGAAACAAGATTAAGATATATGGTGGGAAGGCTGGGGTTTTTTTCTGTACAAGGTGGATAGATCATCATATTCTCATCTTGAGAAGAATGAAATTGTGATCATTTTGAGTACTGGGGAAATTCACTCCTCTATAACTTCAGTGAATAATGTTTTCAGCAGTTAATTCTGGTCTTACATCTGATATAACCACTGCTGAATTTGATGGTGATGTTTGATGGGAATGCAGTTAAGCCAAACTGATTGCTTCTGAAAATTCCAACCTTGTAAAGTCTTAGAAAATATTTAAATAAATCGGACCAAAGTAATACACTGTGCCTCTCAAAAATGAAACCGCTACCTATAGGGAGCAGATTTCAGCTGTCCATACAGTTACTGTCGTTGTCGGTCTGTAATATGATAGTATCTTGGAACCAAGCCGTAGATCAGTATTCAACTGTGCTTCTGCAGTGGAAACACAGGGAAAAGAAGGAAAGAAAAAAAGGAAGGAAAGAAAGAGAAAAGCTGTTTGCAGAGAGTGGCTGCTATTTGTAACAAGACTTGATATAAAGGAAAATAACACATAGAGAACATTTCAAGACAAAAACAAGACCTGATGTTAATTAAATGAGTGACAATGAACATAATCAACTTATTGCTACCTTACTGACAGGACGGAGATTGTGGGAGACAACAACAAAAAGCAAACGGTAGAAGCAGTAAGAACAGATAATGTTGAGTACGATGGGAGAGATGCACGTCCAAGCTGGCTCTTACAAAGAAAAGAACAAAGTTGGCAAAGATCAAACTGATCATGTTTCCAGTTTAATGTTCTAATAACTGTCCCTGTCAGTCAGAGAGGACTGCTTCTTCAAAGATATCAAGCCTTTCTGTGAGTAGCAAGATGAATATTCATATTGCATGGCACAGAAGGAAAAAATAATGATTGAAGAACTTTGGAAAAAACAATGTGAAGCTGATGAAAAATGCACCCGCAATCAGCACAGGTTTTAGAACTGTAAAGCAGAATGGTGTGAGGCAAGGGAGTTGTTTATCATGTTGGAAGTAAAACTGCACAAAACCTTTGGGGTTTGCTTGATGGATACTATACAGGACATTTGGAGGCTTTTGGGACACTCCATTAACTTTGCATCCTAAAATTTCCTTGGGAGCATATTTTCTCCTGATCACAAACTAATTTTAATCTAGTGAAGGACAACAAATGTGACCAGCATGGCCATTTAGAAAAAAACTCATGGAAAAACACATAAAAATGAAATGTGGTCATGACAGATGACTAAGCATTTCACTTGCTGAAAAGCAGAAAAAATTTAAGCTCCTGTGAAACAGAACAGTGAAATCTCAGTCTCATAGCAAATGAGGACTTTGTGAAGCTTAATGGGAATGGGGCCTTTTACTCTGATTTTGTTGGAATGTAGTGAAGATAGCTTGAGATTTTTTAAGGTCTACATAGCATGCATCTGTTGACACTGATGAAATCTGAACCCAATTAAAAATACCATGTCCATGTAATAACAGGCTTAGAACCACTGTCAACAAAGGGCATCTGGCTAGAACCGGAAGTCAGAACTATTTTCTGCTTTCTTTTATTCTTCTATAAACCATAATTCCTCATGACCCCAAATGTTGTTGTGTTCAGAATACTTATAGTGACGAGCATTTGGAGGAACAAAATATTTCTGAGCTTAGCTGTTTACGTTCCCTTTTTTTCCTCCCTGATCTAAATACATAAGCTAAGGGTCTAGTCCTGCTCCCACGGCATAAACCCCTGCATTTTGCAAGCTCTGACTATGGCAAAAACGTAGCAACAAGGCTCACTTTCTGTTGTTTATAGTCTCTTAGTGTTGGGACTCACCCTTGCCTGACAGATCCTCCTCTGCACATTAGAGCACCTACAGACTTCTCCACCAAATGCTTGTGACTTCCATGGGTTTATTTGTAGTATAGGGACTGGAAACTGCAAAGAAATATCTTTAAAAAGAACCCACTATTGTTGAGCTGATTTGCTCTTTGAGGATTCGTTTTAACTGGAGGAATCCAACTGTGAGGTGGTTCATGCTGCTTGGGCATGACATTTTCACCTTCTTGATTTTCAAGAAATGTATTTGGTTTATAGAAAGACCAGGAAGACCCAAAAGATAAAATCCTGCCCCACAGACGTTTACTAGATCTAGAATTGTGTTTATTTGGGATGGAATGTGTTAAATTATGTTTATCTTGTGCTAAAACCCCCACATCTTGTCCATGCAAGAGCTGTCAAAATATGCTATTCTGAAAGAAAATTTTGAGTGTAACTAGGAATTCTACATGAAAATCTGTTTTAAAATATTTTTAAACACACTGAAATAATTATCTTGCAGAGGAGAAAGAGTCTCAAAATTATTCTACAATTAGCATATTCAGCCTTGCATATAAATGATTTACTTAAGTGTCAACCTGCAGACTAATATAGATATATTTCAGTCAAGTAGAAGGGCAAGGAGTCTTTATCACAGTGCTATGAATCTGGACCCTAAAAGAGTTTGGAAAAACAGACAGCAATTAATTTTGGCCTTCAAGGATTATCAGAAGGCTTCACATAAATTAAGAAGAATGCTGTGGAAGTTAAGAAGGTAGGCAACTGTGCAGTGCTGGAATACCAATGACTGTCCTTGTTTATTATAAAATAAAAGGCTCAGTTATAAACGGAGAACAATGAATTTCTATAAGCGTATGAAGCTAAGCATTTGCCATTACTCTTAATTTGCTCATAATAGAAGCAGACAAGATCTTCCTTTGTATTTTGAAAAGAAATACTTTAATATGGAGGATAACTTGTTTGTTGGTCAGTAGCAAAAATGCAGTGCTCTGATATAAAAAAGCATTAGCACAGCACTGAATTTTCAGGCATCTGATAATTCAAGAGGAAAAAATGAAGACATATACAGCTTTAAATAACACCAACTCAATTTTTTTCAAATACCTTCCAGAAAAAACACCACTGAAGTATTTTTCATTACAGTTGAACAGAGAGATCCAGACATGAGCATACTAATATTGAGCTCAGAGTCTGATTTTGAGTACATGCACAAGTTGTATTGATTCTGTTAGTGTCCGTGTCTTCATACGAGAGAGACTTGACTCTAAGATGAATCTCAGGATAATGCTGACACTATTGCTTGCCCAATTAATTGTTGGGAAACCTATGACAAGAAATCACAGTTGAGACAAGCATGAATTCCCCTTCTAGATTCTGTGTTCCTGTTTTGTCTGGATCAGAATTCCTTCAAACAGTGAAAACAGACATTACTGCACAGAAGGGAAAATGAAAGAACTGGGTAAAGACCAATCAGATACCCTCTGGATGTCAATTATCTGGTTTTATTTCATCTCTTAAGAGCCACTAAATTATCATCCAGATTTTGTCTTAAAATTAGTATTAACAATAACATTTTTAGGTTGTGGAGTGAGCTATCAGCCTAAAGAACTATTTTTGGTTTGGATTATTTATTTAAGTCTGAAGCTTATATTCTCACAACACTCATTCCCCTTGGGGTATTGTTATTTTTGCTAAATGAAGAAGAAACAACATTTCCGATAAGAACATTTCATGACAATAAAGTTCTTTCTTTATGGTGAATTAAACTGCTAAGTGTTCATTTTATGTTCTGATCTCAACATTACAGAACAGCACCATTCCAAAAGTTAAGGAGCTGAGCTGTGTAGTTTTTGTACATCACGCTGCTACTAAAACTAATAAATTATCTAAATCATTTTTCAGTGGAGCAATGACCACCCAATTCTATTACAGAGAACCCCACTGATTACAGGGGTGTAAGCGAGGAGGGAACTTGATGCTTCATTGCAGCCCCGGATGCAGTAACCGGCACACTGAGCACAGGCACGGGCAGAGGGGTAAGGAGTCAGATCTTGCTGGCATCACTCTTGGAGTCAGATACATTCCTGCTACAACTGAAAATGCTGCCAGAAAACTTTATATTCTTCTCTAGTGTATAAGTTCTTAGTAAAACATACACCACTAAAGCCTTAAAGAATTTGCCGTAGGAGGGCAGGCTGGAAGTCGAGCAGCTTGTAGCAACCAAAGCTCAATCCCAGAGGAAGAGTCAGGAATGAGGCAAACACTTCCAGCAGTATTCTCCCAGTTACTGCTGGCTCACTGTTTTCCTTTGTGTTTATAATTTGTTGTGGCTTTTTCTTCCATTAATTTCTCTAGCTGATTTTTGAACCCATCCAGAGCATTTACATACTCTTTGGAGATGTACCTCCTTTGGCTTCTCTTAAACTTGCCTTATCTCCTTGTTATTGTTGCCCCCTCCCTCTTGCAGTGGAAGACAGAGCAGCTGTTAAGCTTCCTTCGCTAGCACTTTCTCTGTGCTACTTACGATTTTATAGACTTCTGTCATATGCCTTCATTCACCTCTTCTGCAGGCTCGTCTGAGTCTTACTCTGTGTAGCAGTTCTTTGTGTGGATGATGTACTTTTGAAAATGTTTGCCACATTCTCTGTTAATTTTCTCGTTTTACTATATTCTTTTTGGGACGTGACTGAAATGGGCTGCTGCTTTCATAAAGCCAGATTTTCACAACTTAACTCTTTCTCAGTGATAAACAGTTCAGAACCTATTTCTGTGTATGTAAAACTTGGCAGTTTTTCCTTATATGCATTCCTTTATGTTTATCAGTATTGAAATTCATTTGCCTTTCAGTATCATGAGAGCCTCCTGCATCTCTTCATAGCTGGCTTTCACCTTCACTGGAAAAAAGTTTTACCTTGAATAACTTGGTATCCTGAGAAAACTTTGCCAGGTCACTCTTAGTGCTCTTCGCTAGATCAGTTTTGGATACGCTTAGTTTGGCTGCCTGGGGGAATCCCCCAGTGACATCCTGCTCTGTGAAAACTGCCCTGCTTTTGTCCACTGTCTTTCAACCACATCTTTATCTGTGAGAGAACATTCCCTTGCATCCCACGACAGCACAGTTACTTTAAAACTCTTTGATGAGGGACCTTGTCAGATACCTTTTGGAAATACAAATAGACTATATGAGCTCAAACTGCCTTACCCCCATGCTTGTTGTTTTCTTCAAAGAACTCTTAGCAAGGAGCTTTGAGTAGCAGGAGCTTTGAAAGTCATGGCAAAAGTTGTGTTGACTTTTACACAAAATATCATACTCACTCATGTATCCAGTAATTCTGTTCTTTATTATAATTTATGCCCACTTGTCCAAGAAGATGGGTATTTTCTCTTTCTCCTTTTTTTTTTTTTTTAATTTTACTTTTAACTTTAATTTTACTTAGCGAATTTGGCATCTGTCTCAGTTTACTGGGTAGCTACTGGGTAGCTTTCACTTGAAAGAGTGCTGGCAGTGAAAATAAATCCTTGGTAATCTGCGCCGAATTACAGAGACAAAAAGGAGTCATACCTGGAAAGACATAGTGGTGTATGTGTAATCAGAAGGGGCTCTAAGTTAGGAGCGGACTTTGAAAATTTGCCTAATGGCAGGGCAAGGTTTTGGCATAAACTATTTGTGTTGCCTTTGCATACACATAAGTCACATGTATAAGCCATCATCCTCCCTCTGCGCTTCTCCTCTCTATGGGTGGGAAAGAAGTGACATAAAAGATAAACTGCAAGACCTAAGTAGGATAAACTGCAATCCTTTTAAATACTGACAAAATAGTAGGATAATTGCAGACCTAGGAGTAGACGTTCACTTTGGTGTGAGTGTAGCTACTGTGGCTGTGCAGCAGCGCAGTAGTGCCACAACGGGCTACCTTTCTGCTCTGGCTACCACAGGGATCCGGACTTGTGTCGCTGCATGTGTGGGTCAATGACTTTTAAAAAGCTCAATCTTTTCCTTCTTTACAGTAAATGCATCTTTATATTGACCCAAGTGGGTCTAAATCATGTTCGTGCTTACTAGATATTAAGAATGCATAGGTATAGGGGATATTGTAAGATAAGGCAAGTAAAGAGTCAGTCCCAGCAATTACACTGTGGACCGTAGGGCAGTGGAAATCAGAGTGGTTCTTTTCTTTGGAAGGAAGATATCAGATGCATCTGCAACTGCAGAGTTGGAAAATAAAGATAGTCAGGTTTGGTAAAAACAGTTTTCTCTTTGTAGAAAATACAACATACTTTTATCTTCATAGAAGACAGTTTTTAAAGTAATTTTTTATGTCCAGTTAAAATTTAGATGTGGAAATCAGCTTATCAGCATTTAAAAAGTAGAGAGCTACATAAGAAGTGTGGTGATACAGGATGTCCCAGAGGCAGCCTTACCTGCCTCTTAAACCATTGAAATGGTGACATTACACTTGAAGCTTCTGAAAGCGTATTTGATGATGACAATGATCAGTATCACCTGAACGCACCATTTCCAGTGGCAGCTCTGTACTCCCCACTGAAACCCCTGCTCCAGCAGCCTGCAGGGAGATTTGGTCTTTCAAACCAGCTTTAGCTGATGTAGCTCCTCCAAATGCAAAGTTGTTTCCCTAAATTCATTTCCTCCTTCCCAAGCTTCCCGACATGCGTTTCCGCAGGTGGTTCTCTAGACCCTTCAATCCAAGCTGCTGCAGCCCTAGAGCAGCCATTTGGCAGGGAGCAGATTTAGCTCCCCTTTTGTGTTTTCCAGCTAAGAAATACCTTTTCCTTTTTCATTTTTTGAGCTGGCAAATCCTCTTGTGCAGCATAAACATCAGAGACTAAAACCTACTTTTTTTTTTTCTTCTAGAAGTACAAATTACAATGATGGTTTCTGTGTTTAAATCCAACTGTCTGCATCACAGCTCCAGTTGTGTGTGTGTGTGTTAGCATGTTGCTGGGTATTTTCTGTGGTCTTTGATAAGACTGTGGGGGTTGGTTTGTTTTCTTTTAAGCCTTAAAAACTGTTTCCTAGCAAGCGATGTAACTTGAATTGGTACTTTGTCCTTCTCCCCGTGCCTTTTGTGAGTGTGTGTGTTTTGGATCAATATGTTTGTAAGCTCACACTTACACCCTCGGTCCGGCTCGGAAGGAAACAGAACTCCTCTGCTCACATCAAAGCCGAGTGACTGTAAATCAGTACGGAGGTGCCTGGCAGCAACAATAAGTGCTACGTACTGGAATGAAAAGGTTACTCATCTTGACTACTAATGCATCATGTTATATCTGCCACAGCTATTCTCTATATGATATGGGAATCAGTTAAATGAATTCCAATTGCTATTTGCATTCTGAAAACAAGGCAGAGGGGTCCCAAAGTCCATCCGCGGCTTTCAAATCCTCCCAGAGAAGAAGGGGAACACAGGCAGATGCTAAAGCATGTATTTACAGTACAGGGAAATGAAAAGTTGTGGGAAATCTTGCATCCACGGATGCAAGGGATGCCATTAGGACATTGAAAACAGGAAAGACATGGAGATTCCTAGATAATATCTGTGCTGTTTCTTTGGCCTTAGGAGAATTTTAAAGCAGATACACTTGTAATATATAACCTTGAGGGTTATCTGGCTGTTTTCTGGCTACAGCAAGCTGCTCTTATTTCTTATATATTCTGAAATGACATGGGATAACAGCAATGAATAACATCCATTAGATGAGATACAGGAGGGGGACTTACCAAGAACCCTATCTAGGTCTTTAAAGAAAATAAGTACTGTTTCAGAAACTGCAGTGTGTATACAAAAGCTTTCTGTGGTTGAAATCAGCTTTGAGTGAAGTAGTTAATCATAATAATCTGTGCACCTCTGAGGGTTATTACAACCTGTACCCATAGTATAAGATGTATGGTTACTTGTAGCTATTCGGTTGCAGGAGTTAAGCTTACTGTATGGAGGAGTCTGGTTCATGGGGCCAGTACTCTCATGTGCCGCACTCTCCAGGGGACACGTAGGCATGTGCTTCTGCTTAAACACTTGAGCAGATCTACTGAGCCCTCGAGGTCTATACGTTCGTTACCTTTGGCTCCAGGCAACGTGGCTCAGTGTCTGGGGATCCCAGCAGGGATGAGTTCACTGGGATTAGCTCTGTGTGTAAATGGTTTGCTGAAGGGGGACCTGCAGAACCAGTGAGTCCCTTGAAGTCCATGGAATTGCCCTGATACTAAAATGGAGCAAGCAAGAGACTACCATCTTTGGACACTTCTAGGTGTTCCTAATCCAGAGATTATAATTATCGTGGTGTTGGGTTTTTTTCCACAAAGGGTGGAATAGGGTGATCATTTATAGTCAGAACAAGTGATCTGTGTATATCTCGAAATTCAAAAGGTGCTTTCAGTCTTCTGCTCTCTCTTCCTTTCATCATACTCCCATGATTACACTATAAGGCTTAATAGTTATTTTTATACAATGTTTGTTCCTAATTTTGAAGTCCTTGGTGAGCTTTAATGAATGTAGCTGTGTGATCTCTCCGAGAGACAAGTAAATATATGCAATTTCCCCTTTGCACATGGAATAGAAGTCAGATACTGAGAGGTGTAAGAAGTGCGGATATCAGTGGCTCTCGGGCTGTATTGCTGTGAGCTTCAGCTCTGGCATCATTCCTCACCCACTTTGAGAGTGGATCTGCAGCAAATCTCTACTGAAAGCCTTATACCATGGGTTTGGGAGCAGGGATATCATCTTAATGCTGGTCACCTTTGAATGTTTACTCCTCTGGTTTCATTTAACATCACCCAGATCATTAGTCTGACCAGGCTGGATTTAGGTTTGGTTTGTTTTCTTTTTCCTTTCCATTAATTTTTATGACAGTAGCATTCATGCATTCTCCCCCTAGGGGAAAAAGGAAAATAAAAATTTGATGGAACTAAGGAGAGCCCATGTATGTTTTAAACAAGAAAAGACTATATTTATATCTCAGAAAGAAAATACCTTCAGTTAGAAGAATATTGTTGCCGAAGAGTAATTAAACTACCTTGGTGTTCTAAGAGTCCTGTGTGTAACAGGCCTATGTGTATATATTTCTATGCATATGTAGATTTTCTCTATATAAAAGATAAGCCAAACTCTAGTATTTGTATGTATGCATCTATTGCATGGATTTTATGCATAGCGTAGAGAATATAAAGCATTTATTTACACATGCACACACAGAGACCTGGGCTGGAATCCTTCTCTATCTATCAAATCATATAATACAATGGAAAATTACCAGATTTGTAAAATAAAATACAGCAAGATTGATCTCGCAGGAAATTCCTTCAGGAAATTCCTGCTGGCATGAATGAGAAGCCGAGCCTAGAGGACTTACCCAGCTCTTGAGCAGGAACCGCAGCTCACATTGACCTTGTTGTGGCACAACTAAATGCCAGCTAAATAATTTAAACAGAGTCACAGGTGGATAGTTCAGATTTAGCATCAAGAAGCATGGATCAGAGCAATTAGGAGTGTGAGCTCTTCCAGCAGAATTTTTACTCCTGGTCTCTCCAGGAGCTGAAGCTTGTGCAGGGGTTGCAATCGCCTGTTGCATTTATTTTCTGTGCTGGTTGCACATCTTCAAAGCACCAATTGTGCTGTACCACGGAGACACATTTCTGTCATGAGCTGAAGAGTCTGATGAAGCTGAAGTGATCCTCTACGCAAGCAGGGGAAATTGAGGGAGCTTCTCATAGTTTTCTGAGTTTATATTTGGTTCTTTCTAATAAAAACCAGAGTTAGATGCTTGCTTCTAAAGTTAACGTTTCTGTGTCTGTTTAATCTGCTCTCTCATCTTCCCTTCCTTAGCATGATTGATTGCTGTGTTCTGAAAACAGCAACAGAGCTCTTTGGCAGCTTGAGATTTTGAATTGTGCTGTAGTGGCAGGAACAGTTGGCAAGGGTTTCTGAAAGGTTAATCCACTGAGGATTTATGGGTTTGTGTTAGAGAGAGAGCAAACATTATTTGTGTTGTCATGCTATAAAACTATAATCTGACATTGATGGTTATTTTGATTTTGCTTATATTTCAATGAGTGGGAATTACATAATAGCGACTTCCCTGTGCAGATCTTAAAGTGGCTTAGAAAATCCAGTGAAATCCTTTCTGCCGGGGTGAGGAAGCAGAGAGGCTCTCAAGGTCAAACAGCGAGCAGAGGCTGAAGCTGTCTGTTCTTTTTTGCCAGGTTTTGGCGTCCATCGCACTGCTCTCTGATGCACACTTCCAGCTGTCTCTGCCCCCTCTCCCAGGCCATTAAATATTATTTCACATGGCCAGAACCATGGAAACCTTTTCAAATATGTTTTCTCCCTTTGGTCTCTATATGTTTATTATCATGGTTTCGTTCAGCCATCCCATTCTTAAAAGACCTGGCATGCTTTGCTATGAACTGGATACATATTCCAGCTGTTTCATCTCCACAAGGCTAAACATAATCTTCTACATTCAGCTGGGATATATTGCACACTTGTTTTACTTTTGACATCATGTGCTGTCTTTCATGGCAGAGCAAGTTCTCTCGGTCTCGTCTGTTCATCATATACTATCACTTGACTAGCAGGCAGAGTACACGTTGATTTCTTCCCCCATACTTCAGAAGCAAAGTGTTTACTGTCTTGTTAAAAGCGGACATGAAAAGGAACTGCTAGAATGGTGAGAGAGTGAATGATAAGAATTGTTGTATCTTTGACCCTGTAAAGAAAATAGAAGAGAATTTTGCTGAAAACCAGTGCGGGGTCTGGGGAGGAGCTGGGCAACGAGTCCATTTCCGTCTTGGCTCTGAGAAAGGAGTTAAAATAACAATATTTGGAGAACAGTCACTATTAGCATTTGGACATTTGACGGTTACCACAGAAATGCCATATTCTAAGCATATGGAACAATTGCAGCCTACTGGGTTGATATGTTGGCAAACATTGACTTCTTAATGGCAACTGCTGTGCAAGTGACAAAAATGCTTCTGTGCCTTCTGGTGTGAGGAAACTGTTTAAGCAACAGACTCTTGGCATGGCTCAGTGCGTCTATAGGAGCCACTCCTGCACTCAGCAGCAATGAAGGTGGCTGGGGAGCAAAAAACATCTGCCACCTGGGGTGAAACTCAAGGTTTCCTCAGCAGAGAACAATATGAGCTCAGCCTGTTGCAGGGGTCCGGACTCCGGGTCCGTAGCTCTGACTGTAATCTGTATAAAACAAACACCATAAGCGTAACCCCACACCTGCCTCTTTCACTGTGCTGTGTGGCATCTAGGGTGTCGTTGATGTGTAAGTGCCAAAGTGGTGTCAGTTAGCATTCCAGTGCTGGAAGCATCAACCACTACTCTGTTTCTGAGACATGTCTGTTCCTCAAGCTCTTTAGAGCTTTGTCTTATCTTTCTGTCCAACCTGTTCATCTCAGGAACTTTAGATTTCATAGGACTTTTAATAACTTAGTGTTTTCCGTGATTTCTATAGGTTTATCTTCACCGTATCCTCTAAGGGAGAGAAATGAGAAGTGATATTCTCATTCTGCAGATGGAGAACAGAAGCATAGAAAGATGTAGTAGTCTTGTCAGAGCTCAGGGACGAAAACCACGGCAAAGTAGGTCCAAGTTTAACAAGTTTTTAGCTGTTCCAGGATTCTAGTTTGCCTTCTGTGTTTGTCAGAAGTGCTTCCTTTCACCTTCATCTCCTCACTTTCTTTACACTTAGTCAGTGCTCCAGATGATATTTGCTCTGGTCCATCTAGCTATATCAAACCAAAGGATATTGTGGATTGCAAAATGTCACTTTCATTTTTCCAGCTAACCTCAGAAAACTGTCCTAGAACCTAGATATGGCTTTAAATTTTTCATACCTGAACATCACATGACCTACGTAACTGTCACATAAGAACGCTGCTTGTACCCTTAATTCTTTAGTTATATAAAAAATTGAAATAATCTAAGTGTGTAAAAGGGAAAGATAGATATCTTCTGTAAAGTGATGGTACTCTCAAGTTGAGATAATTAGCCCCAAAGGAGTCATTTCATATCTGTAAACAGAAAGGGCCGTGCTAGCTGTCTTCAGATAGGTTTGAATGTTCATAAAGAGTAGCTTGAACTTTCTAGTTTGGTTATAAGATACACAATGCCCTCTAGTTCTTGTTCGTGGTAGTATCATCACTTTAAAAGTGAAGTTCTAACAAGTACAGCTACAGTAAAATCTGTAGAGTCCAATAATATTATTGTATAGTAGTTATTTAGAGGTCATTTATTTTGATTTAGTTGAAATTGTTTTAAGAGGCTGGATTCCTCAATTAAAAATTGGAAGCTACAATAATCCTCCTCTAGATTTAAAACTCAGGTAGACTGAACTCTTGACCTCATTGTTCCCTGCCTCCGTACAACTCAGAGATGCTTGAAACTTAAATTGAAATTGCCCTTCTACATAATTAACTTCTGCCTGCAAAAATTTTGCACCTTTGTAGGGAAGTTCAGTAGCAGAGCTTTAATGTCATGTTGTGGTTTAATCTCAGAGAAGCAATTACTGTTGCTTGGTTACTAGTGCCATTGCTAGCTCATTTTTAAACCAAAACCCAAGCTAATAGCACATAGTTTAGGTTTAAGCCTTAACAGAAGATGCAAGTGAGGGTTAAGTCTGATTTACATCTTTGAACTTTTTTATCTGAGTCTCGGTATTTTTCTGTGCAGGTACAGGAAGTATTTTTCAGTAGGTTGCAGTTTGGTATTTTTTTCTGATACGTTACTGTAACTTCCAGGGGATTTTTGTCAGTAGGATGAAGTGCTGATAACTATGAGAATTCCAGAGCTGACCAGAAGCCTGATAGCTCTGAGTTCAAACAGAAATTAAAGGTTATGAAAACATATGAAACAAAGTTCACGGAAAAGATAGCCGATAACCTTGTGAGCAGAAACTAGTGGTTTCAACGTCCTGCCCTACCAGTGGCAACTGACTGTTTTTTAGCAGACGAATGTAACAGATTTCAAAATCTTTGCAGGGTGGATTTCAGCAACAGGGACAGAAGATCCATTGCTCTTGAACTGGAACAAAGGAAGCATCCCATAGATTTCATTGGAAATGCTGACTAAGGATTATATGCCAAATGCTGTAATACTTAGTCTTAATGAAAGTAACAGTAATTTCTTGGCTTGAAGGGCTGCCTTAAATGCTTCAGATTTGTTCTTGCATTAAGTGGAAGGACATTGAGATAGTGTATATTTGGGTCCAGTGCTATTTGTGTAGACACCCTTCCTTTCAAATAGAAATATTCAGTAGTTCAAATATTGAACTGAAACTTGACCAGCAAATAGATATACTTGGAAACTTATATTGCTGGTTTTGAGTGGAGCATGAAATGGAGGTAGACAACCACAGTCATTCTAAGCCACTCTCATTAATTCATCTTCAACGCATATTTCAGGTGCAGTAGTGCTCTGCCTGTTGTGTACTTGTCAGTCTTCCCTTCTGTAAGTGAATAGGTTAACTGAGCCTCTGCTGTTCTGCTGGTTGTAAGTCTCCCTGTCTTTAGGTAGAAAACTCATGAATGCTACAGATTTATAACCAAAGTTATTCCAGTATTCTGAAACTGTAAATTATGCCTCACTTCACAACCTCTCCCCTTTCACTGAAGACAATTTTAATACTAGGGTAATAAAGTGTTTCTCTCGTGAATAAGGGTATAATAAGACCATCAGTAAACTAAGGAAAACCACAAGCTCTGAGTATAGTGCATATGATGAACAAGGCTTGAGGAGAGCAACTCAGGCTTATTGCTGAAACTGAAGCTGAATTACATCCTTACTCATTGTAGAAAGAACTTTAAAATTCTCTTAAAGCTGAAATGATAACCATGATATTTTTACCCTACTATAGATTTTCTTTTTTTTTCCCCCAGCTGCAGTTATCAGGATATTTAAACTCTTGCATGGATTTGTAGATCGTTGTAAACAGAAAGTACTCTGCACTTTAACTTTGCTCAGTATTTTAAGGTTATACTTTTTCTTTGTTTTCCGGTTCCTTCAAGGGCTGGATCTGAGAGTTTAAAGCTGGGACCCCAGTGTTGTACCAGAGATACACATGCGTTGCTGATACCCATGTGATGATCAGATACTTCTTGCATACAGTATTGCATGTATCCAAGTGCTGAAAATTTTTACTTCAGATTAAAAATGTGGGCTTATAAGACAATCTCATTGCAAGCTTCTCTGCAGAAAGTTTGTACATACAGTTGACTGTCTCAATTGCCAGAAAATATCCTGTCCTTAAGAAGCACTGCATTGAAAATACAGAATAATTTGAAAAATGGGAGGACATAGGGTTGCATAACAGACCTGGAGCTTTTCTTTAGGAGGCCTTTCTATCTCAGGGTTTGGTTTTATATTTGTCTGGACTGATGATCGCTTTTCCTGTTATCCATACAAATCAGCTTTAACTCAGGTCTGTGCAATAAATAAAAAAAAAGAGAGAGACACCTACTCTGATGATGGCTAAACACTCCAGAGTCAGAGCTTTAAAATGAAACTTAGATCTGCAAAAAGCAGCTGGAAAGCCTTTTAGAGCAAGTTAACTGCCAGAGTGTTGCTCTGGCCCCATCCCCTCACCCTGAGCAGACATTAGAGAGGCGAGCCAGCAGCAAGCAGTACATACAGCACGTGGTGATCCTGCCGGTGCCCACCCGCCCCAGCGCTGGCAATGTAAAATTTACTCCTGTTTTGCCCCCCCACCCTCACCAGCTGACTGATGATTTAAAGTTGGCATGTGAAGCACCCAGATGTCCAGCTCCAGGAGGAGTCTCTTCAGTAGGATCATCTCCTTGACAACTCATTTTTCTTTGTCTGTTTCTTGGCTTTGTAGCAGGGACCTGCCTGTGTGGCTGGTGCAGGGCTTGACTGCTGCAACTCTGCTTGATCCTCCTTGATGTATTTTATTTTCCCTTAAGCTTATTAGAGGTACTACTGCCTACATTATAGGTCTTGGGGAGGAAAGAGTGGGTTATGAATCATGTACCTAAAGTAAGGAGAAAGACTTTCTCCTTTCCAGAATGAATTTTTGGGGTTTTCTAATGTGAGTATCTATAGAAACTGGCAGGCATAGAATAGGTGAATGTGGCAAAGTAACCTTGCTATCCCTCCATATATAAAACACGGGAGTTTTATAACACTGCAACACCATGTGCCTGGCAGCAACAAATTCATCCAGGTGAGCAAAGAGTCCAGTTATACTGTCCTGCACAGGAGGACCCAAGGGTAGTGATGTGGAGCTACCTCCAGATGCCTTTAGCCTCCAAGGTGAGTACTTGGTACTTTCTAAAGCAATATAGTGGTTGCGTTTTGTCTCAAACCATTCGCCTGCAGCTACTTACTGCATTTAGAAATTGTATCATCCCGTGTGCCATTTTGTACTTGCTGTTGACAAATTATCTCTCTCTCTCTGAAATTACAACAATCATTGTACTTTCCTCAGTCAGTAGCTACACTTTTAATCTTCATTCTTTATTACAGATGGCCTGAGCACGATCTGCACAGTTATCCCTCCCATGTACTCAACCTTGTGTGGCTGTCCTACCTTACTCTACTCTAGGTGAAAGCACTTTGAATTCAATGGCATTGAGGGGTTATTGCATTCATTTAAGTGTTGCAGTGATAATTTGTATTTTGGTGCTAATAGGATTTTATCTAGACATGCTTGAAATGGTAGATCCCAATGACAGTGGCAATCTTTTTAATGATAGTATATTCCTTCAAAAGCACACTGTATTTAGGAAAATAGGACAGTGCATGGAAAGCCTAGTTTTACAGTTTCTATCCCAAGCTTAACCCTTTTATCTCTACCCAAGACAGGCAGTTCTTTCGGGGGGAAGGTCAGGCTGCCCTTCAGGTTTATGGCGTGCCTCTGCCTTATTGCCTTGTTCGATCTCTCATCTTTCTCTGATGCTCCTTTGGCATCTCCTAAAGATGCACTTGGTACACTTAAATGTCAGGATGGTCTGTTTAGACAGAAGGTAACCTAACAAGGGAGTTCTCATATATTATTCCTTGTCAACATAGACACTGACAAAGAGATTATTTACAAATTTGTGGTGTACAATTATGATACATCCAACCTGTGATGGATTGTGCCAGTCAGACTAGTACGCTGTGTCCTTGAGACTGAACCATCTCTTTGCCTTGCTAATCATTTCAACTGCTTGTCTCTAAGCTGAACTGATTTGGATTCAGGTATTTTTTGAATCAGACAAGTAAATCCCCAGAAACAGTGGAGAGCATAAAAGTCTTTCTAATAGTCCTGTAATATCAAAGAGATGTAGTTTCCACACTTCTAAATTTCATTGGAAATATATGTCCCATTGGTAAAACTGCACAGTAGCTCTTCTCTCTTAGGTAGTCTTCAAGCCTTCACCTTCTCTCCCTACACCAGATGTCTCATGCTTTCAGCAGGACTTCAGGAGTGTGAGGTTCCTTCTTAATACCTAGACCACTTACAATGCTCTTGCATTGCCTACAACACACTTCTTGTTGCTATGCCACAATGTGTAATTGTGTAAATAAGCTGGTAAACCATTATACGCTCCTGAGGCCTCTCCTGTGCCTCCTCGGGGAGGTAGGTGCCCACGCTGAAGCATAGCGCACACGGGCATCTTGCATGTTTTCTGCTCTGCCTTGTGCGGCTACAGGGAGTACAAGACAACTCTTCTTTGGGAAGCACAATTCTGCGGGGGCCTGAGGAATTACACAGTCCTGTAGAAAAAAACATATTTCTCCTGGCACCAGCAGAAAGCAGATGTTAACCTGATCAATTATCGATGAGGCAGAAGGACAATATGCAAATCATAATAGACTACAAGCAGCATCTTGTATGTAGTGAAAAATAGAAAAGGAGAGGGAGCTTTGGTGTATGAAACAAATAAAAAGTGTACAGGCATATGAAGCTCTCTGTATTTCAAGATATATTTCTGCAAAACAGCAAATGAGCCACAATTCACTATTAAAACTGAAATGTGTTTTGCTGGCTTTACTCAGCCCACTAATTGCCCATGAAAATTCCGGTCTGGTATTTGACACATTAATTACTCAAAAAACATTTACACTAGGGTTTGCAGAAAGGAACAAAGGGAAAATGTAACTGAGAGAATAAAAAGCTGGAAAGCGAGGGGAGGAGGATTTTAAGACAAGTCTTTTGATGCATTAATCACACGATATTCTCTGGGGCCAAATGCTGACCGCTGTAACGCGTTGTGAAAGTGAGCAAATGCCCGTTGTCTAGACCAAAACAGTGTGAGGAATGACAGCTAGCCAGCAGGAACAGTCACTGGTACACCCACCCACACCACATGTGCTTAAGTTTCTGTTAGATGTGGAGGTGAAAACATCTGGAGGGTGAAGACCTTCAGGAAGTTTCCGCTTGGCCATTGCATTTTTCTAGGGATGCAGGGAATAACCGATGTCACAGCATGTGCCCACCTCTGCATGATCATTTGGTGTCCCTGACTGTCCTCTGCAGAGTTGTGCCTTGGCAATATTAACTTTTATGATGTGGTCACTGGTATCAATGCATTGCCTACAGCAGACTTATCACATCCTAACTCTCCTGAGATCACAGACACCGGTGGAAAAACTGGGTGGTAAATCTAGAAGAGAGGAAGAGAACACGAACAATGTGTTGGCGATTACACCTCATTACAACCAGTGCCATTTGCATAGGAGTAAATAAGAGCTTTGGGAAAATTTGTTTTTTATGAAGCCCCTGAGGAATAAAAATGAATTTATTTTTTTTCTTCCAGATTCCATTGATTGTGGTGCAAGGGTTATTTATATTGTGTGCCAGAAAGGAGGGAGGGAGGCTGTTTGCTGTGAGGAGAATTAAGGCATGAGTTACTATTGAAATTAGTACTCTTTATCGACTCAATCCAGTCATCTCCAGTCATTACAGTTTTACAGAAATGTTAAACTACTTTAAAACTTTCATTTCCCCTTTAAAACTAAATTACTTTTCTGTTTTCTCTAGCAGTAGTGCCACCCTAAGGCAAGCAAGTTACAGTAGAGCAAACATAAACAACAATCAAGGCATAATTACTAAATGGGAATAACACTTTCTAATGCTGCTTCTCCCAATCCAGCTCTGCGCGTACTGTAATGGAAACTCTCTCCTGCTATTTGCAATCGAGTTCTTCAAGCAGATGTCGGATATGCTTGAGCAGTTTGGGATTGTCTGGTTCACTGATTATGCAGTGCAATCCAAAGCTCTTCTATTCTTTCTCTTAAATTAAGAAAAATCCTTTTTAGGGATAGATAGGAAATTTTGAATAAAATAATAAAACACATGAATATTCCTTCTGTTATCTGTAGGTTTTACTGAAAATTGAAATCTTATTTTGGATTCCAAGATTCACTTTCCTCATTCTCCTACTATTACCTAATGTTTCTGTCTCAGTCATGAACATTAATCTAAATTATGATATGCTTTCTATGGAATGACACAACCGAATTCATCTTGGGCAAGAAAGACTATGGTCCCCTAAACTCTGCTTTAAAAAATATGAATTTTGCTTCTGTTTCAGATAGCTTTTCAAACTCTGTGGTGCATATCCCATTAGAGTGTAGGTTCTGAACTTTTTGAGATTTATTCATCACAAATCACCCTTTTCCTGTTCATCTTTTGATATTTGTCCTTAGAAAGAATTCACACTGTGCTAGTTTGAAAAACTCAGAAAGCCACAGTAAAGGATCACAAATCAGGTGAGCTTTCGGGTACCTCTAGACACCATAGGCTCACAGAGGGTCTCTCTAGACATATATTGGGTTAAACTTTTATTGCAGATTTCCAGAACTATCATTGCTGTAAAATACTGAACCGCATACTTTTAGTCCCGTTTATTTCTATTGTTACAGTAGCTTGAAGCGCTAGTCAGACACCAGCATACCGTTTGGCAAGGCCTTGTACAATAGCAGGGGAAAAAATTGTTCCTGTTCTCAAAGAACTTCAAATTTGCATCTTAAGGGAGAAATAGAGGAGAGCAAGAAAAAAAAATCTAAGCAGTAAGAAACATGCAGTGGTATCAGGGAACCTGCAGAGTACAGTGGGGTTTGTTTTGTTTGTGTGTTTGTTTTTAGATCTAAGGAATATTTGGAAATACTTTCAAGAGGTAACTGTGAATGTTTAGAAGGCAACAGAACTGGTGATAAACTTCCTTGGGTAGGAGCTGACATACTAAGAAGTAACAGACTAGATATTGGGGACAGCTACTACCATCCCTCATGATGCTTTTCCAGACTCTGTTAGATGGAATAACTTTAATCCACAGGTGACCTAGTTCGGCCAGATTTTCAGTACCTGAACTCAGTTGTAGAGGGTTACATGGTTTAGTAAGAGATTAGTTTTCAGAGACTGAGCTTCCTCAGCCTACCTAAGCGGTCTGCAGGACTGGCTCTTGGTTTGCATGTCTTGTACCAGGAATGGACTAAGGATGGAGCTGGGAGGGAGAGCGGGGTTTGCTGCTGCTGCTGCCACTGCGGGATGAGAAAGGCAGAGTCAGTGACTGCTTTGCTGTGAGCCCATGGGCCTAATCCCTGCCACAGCATGTACATACACTGGACTTCTCTACTGGGGGCTCAGGCTTTCCAGGGCTCTTACCTAAGCAAAATAAGCAAATTATCCATGGCTGTTTTGCCACCTCATCATTCTGCTGCCCTCCACAACTGCCTGCTCTGCCTACAAGCACTAACCTGCCAGCTGGAAGCTGCCATGGTCAGGAGTCACAGTGCAGGTCTGGCATCTTCAGTGCCTGTATGGTGTGAGCTCGGTGGGCGGAGGAAAGTGTTCACACCACTGGGAAAACCAGTATTTTGTTTACTGCCTTTCCAGATGGGTCAAAAACTTGGCTGTTCTCAGCTGCCATTGCCTGTTACTCTGGATCTGGTATGCGGATATGAGACTGGGGAAAGGGGACGTTTCTTTCCTGATCGATATTTTTCAGTGGATGAAAAAATAGCTTCAATTTTCTGGGATCACAATCACAGACTAACAATTCACTTAAAAAAAAATCAGCTAAACATTGTGATGAGTTGAGCCCAGAGTTTTCAAATGCTGGGTTTCACCTCGTAAAGACAGATGAAAGGAGCTGTATATCTTGGTTCTTCAGTCTGTTCTTAAATTTCCATCCCAGGTGCAGTCAGATATAATCATGATGCCAATACTGGTAATTTATCATTAAAGTCACAAATACCCGTTTGACATTGATAGAGAAAAAGAGTGTCAGAGCCCATCAGTGTGCTGTGCAGGAGTCCTTATGGAAAGAGTTGGCGCGGAGGCGTTCCTCGATTAGGCATTGCGGTGGAGTAACTCTGACTTGACTTTCTTGCGCTTCTAGTCAGAAGCACTTTCTGTGAGTGAGAGTGGAAATGTACACCCGGTGCATGCTGTATCTGTGACAGGAATGCTTCGAGCAGTAACACAGAGAGTTTCAAAATAAATTAACACTCACAGAAATCGAGAACTGCAGAAAGGCATCAAATCTGCCCAGGAATGTGAAGAAGCGCTCTGCTCAGAGACCCCGGCCTCTGTTTGTCCTCTGCAGAAAGTTATTTAAAAGCCCTAACAAGACCTTTGGAAACACTTGGGCATAACACATGGCAAAAAAAATGTTAGCTTTTTTTACTTTTTCAATTTTCAGAAAATATTCTTGTTAAAAGTGAGCTTTATTTCACTGCTGGGAGTGAAGTGGTTGCTTTATAAGCCCTCATCTAACAGAATTTTATGCAACAAATGAAACCAAGGCATGTTCAAGGGCAGTAGAGGAACCCAAGCAAATGTGCAGCTGGACATAGTGAGATGTAGAGGGAAACTGCCTATAATTTATTTTGCAGTGTAATTGCTGTCTGATAGTCTCTAAGGATCTATGTATACTTTGATCTCTACAGAGTTATTTGAGAGCCAAACCTAATGCTGCACATATATATGCAAATAGATATAAACTTTAATGTTCAGGGGCATTGTGTCATTCACAAAATATAATGAGCCAAATTATCCTTTTCTTATAGTGTGAGGCCAAAATTCAGCAAAGCATAGCAGCTCACACTTAACTTTCATTCTGAAGGCAATGACACTTAGATACATGCTTAAAAGCTTTGCTGAATCAGACTGGACTTAAGCATTTCCTTGCCCTGGGATGTGCATTGAAGAGAGTTGTTTATTTGGATCTTAAAATAATGTTCTGTTCAGACTAATGGAAAGTATGGTATTTCTTTCCTTTCTATCTGAAAAAGAAGTATCAAGGAGCAGGGGGAGAATCTAGGTTGTTCCTCAGACAAGCTCATTTTACAAAACATCAAAATGGACCTTGCAACCCTGTAAATAAGTGCCACTCTTTAGAGGTGTCAGCCGCAGGGAACAGCGAGCCAATCTTGGATGTAGGGAGTGGTGAGCCAGCCATTCGAGCTGGAATGATCATGAATTTGCTTTCCTTTTTGACAGCAGCAGTTCTTTTTAATTAAGCTACAATATTGTCGACGGGCCTAGGGGACAAGCAGGACACATGGCAGCGGTGTGCTCTTGCGGCAGAGAAGGCCAATGGCATCCTGGGCTGTGTTAGCAGGAGTGAGCCAGCGGGTCCAGGGAAGTGATCCTTCCCCTCTTTGGCACTAGCGAGGGTACATCTGGAGCCGTGTCTGCTGCTGTGGGTACTAAAAAGACACAGACAAACCGGAACAAGCCCAGTGGAGGGTTACCGGTGGCCAGGGGCTGTGGCACACAAGGTACAAGGAGAGCCTGAGGCGTTTGTTCAGCCCAAAGAGGAGGGTCAGGGAGGGTTTCACTGTGGTTTACAGCTGCCTAATTGGGGGATGTGGAGAAGGTCGGACCAGGCTCCTCTCAGAGGTGTGCAGTGGAAGGTCAAGAGGCAACAAGCACAACGTGGACATGGGAAATGCTATTCAGGTGGACATAAGAGCTTTTTCCCTGTGTAGGTGATCAATGAGGGATCTGTGGAGACTGCGGCCTCTCCATCCTTGGAGATATCCCAAACTGGACTGAACACAGCCCTGAACAACCTGCTCTACCTGCAGCTACTTTGAGTAGGGGTTTGGACTGGAGACCTCCAGCAGTCCCTTCTGACCAAAATTATTCTGTGGAGAACCATTTCCTAAAAAGCACCCCTACAGTCTCACATTTCTTTTATCTTTAGCAGTGTTAAATCTGCTTGAGTTGCACACATTTACCACAAGTCAGCATTTTCATCACTGTCTTTCTGTTTAAATGAAGTCTTCCGACCTGGAGCCATTTGGTGAGAGAGGAAAAGTAATTATGCACCAAGCTCTTGTCGACTGCAGATTTCCCGCTCATTTTTATGTACCTAGTCATAATCTAACTCTCATAAAATTTAAGCACTGCTGCATTGCTAGCATTTCCATTTTGCTTGGTGTATTTTTTTTTGTTAATACTGTGCTACCAATTTACTTGAAAGAGAAGACAGAGTCTCTTTTTAGGGATAACATGTCTAATTTTTTTTTTTATAATAACATGTCTAAATTCTGTTTTGATACTCCCAGAAACAGTAAATTGGGTGAAAAAGTCCCTGGATTTTTTTGTTGTTGTATTCCTCCCAAAGCAATCAGTTGGATTATTATTCATCTGCTGACTTAAAAGTAATGTCACCCACTGAAACTCCTTATTCAGGCAAACTGAATTATTCCTGACAAGGATTCATCTGTGCTAGTACTGTGCATTGAGCAGTCATTGAAAGAATATGTAGATTTAGCTACTTCTTTTAACATAGATGGGGTAATGAAACCCCATCTCACCTGTACACCTCAGAAATCCATGAGTAATTAAGGTAACCAGCCTTGATTTGTATTTGGAAAAGCTGAGTGCTCGTTGTGGTGCTCAGAGAAATGGTCTGTAAATGAATTAATACAGCTACCTCGGTATTCAGCATTATTTGCTGCCGTGGAGCGAAGCGAAGGAGAAAACAAAAATATGGAAATGAGAAAAGGAGGTAATGTGAGAGACGTGAGGAGGACACAATTCTTCTGAGCAACATAAGGGCAAGGACATTTTCTTTCTATTGTTTTCTTCCCTCTGCAGTAGAACAGTTGCTATTCCTTGTTGGGCTACACTCATTAAAATAACCTCAGTGAAGACCAATTCACTTTTTAATTAAAACTCTTATGTATCTAAAAATTTGGAAATTTTCTCAAACACTCTCTGGAAGGCTTTCTCTCAGGAGATTTTCAATTCGAATCTGTAAGTTGAAGAAATGGGGGTGATTATACAAAGTTGTCCGCCTACTTTGAACCCAGACTCGTCCTTCTTCTCCTCTTTTAATATAAGGCTGATGCATGTTTAAGGATAAATTTTCTCGCTATATCAGATGGCCATTTTATTAATTCAGGTTTAGGACTGTATCTTTTTATGTATTTTGACAACACTTACCACATTTAGATACCAGTAAAACCAACATGGATCTGTAGTTGGGATACAAGCAATTTCTTTAGAACAACAATGAAAATAATGAGTTCTCATATAATGCCTGGCAGAAGAGGCCAACGCTGTTACTGCTGGCTTACAGAGCAAAGGAGGAAGCTAAGTCAGAGAGAGCAATGACTTGGCTGCCCACCAGACAAGTCAAGAACAAAACCTAAGGCTGCACCTGTGCAGGCACATCCAAGATTTTTTAAGTTCACTTCTAATTTTAATCACACTTGTACCTCTGAAGTTTGTGGAGCTCTATGTCTGTCTGCTGACTTACAGCTTCTTACTGCTGATATCAGCTTTGTTAATATACCCACCGCTAAACTCAGTCCAGCTGATGGCTAATGGGGTAATAAAGAAGCCTCCACCACTTTTAAACTCTGCATTCCTAGACAGTTAAAGTAGCCTAGAGGACTTCATATAAGTTTGTATAAGACACCTAGCTTCCTCCTATTTCTATATTGCTATATACATTATCCTCAGAAACCGCTGGTACTTGCCAGTATTCCTGTGCATCTGAGAGAGCAACGAGGCTGGGGACTCTGCTGTCCCCCAGCCACTGTTACTGTGCCAGGGTTGCGGTTAATGAGCTGCGTTTGTCCACCCCAACGCTGAGGGCAGCCACAGAGGGAGGTTCGGAAAACCCAATAGTTTTACATTTTGTTTAGATGGATGAGAAAAATGTGGTGCTCATAAAGACAAAGAGGGGAACAGCAGAAAGAATCTGCAGCATATAGGAAAATCTCTGGAAGTGAAGCTGGAGAATCAAAGTAATTTGTAAGGTTGGATGCAGCGTCAGAGGGGATGAGTTGGCATCGGTTTTGACACCGTGAGTTTGTGTCATGAGAGGAGAAGAGGGCATCTGTGTGAGCGAGCTGCTCGGGCTGTGTTCTATATATGGAAAGCACCAGGGTCTGGTTTCTTTTGCTGGCGTACTATTTTGGGTTTTTTAGACAGACCAGTTATATTAATGTGTGGGTGATGGGTATGACGAGTCAGTCTGGAAAACCTGCGGCTACATGAAGCTCTTCCAAGTGCTCATAGCCTCAGGTTTGGTCCCAAGGTCCATGACAAACCTCTGCCCCCTGTGATGTGCATTCAGAAATCTCCTTTTAAAGCTGTTAGCTGCAAAACCAGTCAGGAAGTAGGAAACTTACATGCTATTTTCTTAAAAGTAAGAAAATTTCTTACTAAGAGCATAGAAAATTATGTTTGCTGTCCTTTTATTCCTTCTGGGGCAGTTTCAAGCTGCTGTCCCCTTGGGACACAATTTAGAAACCTAAAAATCTGGGTAAAACATTCACCTATTCCTCCAGGAGAACCTGTAACTTTGGGTGTCTTTTCATTACGTTATTTAAGATGTCCCATGTATGATTATTTTACACACGTCAAATATTTGCAGTGGGTCAAGTATTATTTGGGCATTTAAGAATCCTCTCCCTTCCCTTTGCACAGATGTAGCTGTAGCTTCCTCTGCAGAAGGACACTGCTGTGGTAGGAAGGAGGGCTGCTTGGACATAAAGGTCCACTGGGTAGCCAAATTGTGCCAAAGCATATCTAAAATAATCACCACCATGGCATACAGCGATAAACTCTTCCCTTCATGCAAACCCAACTGACTGCTGTTTGGCAATTTCGAGCAATGTGACCCCCTACTATAGCTATCTTTGCTTATTCTTTTCAGTTTTTAGTTATTAATACAGACACTTTAGTTATCAAAGATTTGACAGGAATGAAGGATTGACCTCCTGTGATTGAAGATGCAGACAATCTCAGCTTGTTAAAATAATAAATGGGTACCTGTCAAAGAGACACTCGGAGCAAATGTGGCCCCTGTAGATATCTCTATTGTAGATTTTTAAAAACTCCTTCTGCTTTCTTGTATGGATATTAATTAATAATAATATTTTCTTTCATTGAGATAGATGGAACTGCTAATTACTTTTTCCCCATGAATCCCTCACTAGTACCATTTATCCTGCAATAATTAAACATCTCAATGCAAAAAATGGTTGGTTAGTAGTTAGTAGTGATTTAAGTGCTGGTAAAGAATTGGCACATAAATTATTACAAAGAAGGATGTGGTTGTTTGTAGGATCTCTCTTGTAAGGCAATTAGAAATAACAATGTGGGAACAGGAATTTTGTTGGGTACCACTCTTCAATTTCTGTTCTCTGAACACAGCAAAAGAACTGCCTGATGCTGGAAACACAGCACGCTATAAAAACCCCAAAGCTGTATAAACGCTTCCAAAGCCAGCGTCAGCCTCCGGAGGCAGGATCAGGTCTCATGGGTGCAGCAGGGCTCCCTGATGCCACCGTCTCCGCTGGCTCTTTACCAGCACCCAGGCGGTCCTGAGCTTGGTAACCACAGTGCGGGGGCTAAGAAAACACAAAAGCCCCCAGCCAGTGTTCAGGGGCATATGATGAGTCACATGGAACAGCAACGCAAGCTTTTGGCATAGATTTCTTTTCTGGACCAATTCTTATGAAACTCCATCAGCCTAAAATGTCTGCTGCTACTCACTGCCTCTGTTCCGACGGCATGTGTTGTGGTCAGTGATGCCACCAAACCAGGGGCAGCTTTTGGTACAAATGTGGGATAAGTTCAGTTGTGAACTTACCACACACAAGCAATGTCTTACCCTACCAGTCTGTGTTGCTGCCAGTGCAGCAGTGCCCAGGATGCTCCTACTTCAGCCAGGTTATTCTAGGTTTACTGTGGTGCAAGCAAGATCAGTAACAAGCCCTTAATACCTTTGAACTGAGGCAAAACTTCCTCCCTCAAATGTTCAGAAACATTGGTATTACTGGAACCTAAAACTGCTTAAAAAGGGAAAAGTAAGTATGTGGTTCCTTCATCTGTGGGTGGGTGGAGATACTTTTATTGAAAAACATTTCTGGTGACCACCTTGCTCTGTTGTAAGATCCTACTTGAAAGAGAGGCAATACGGTGTTTTGCAAGGAGGTAAAGAAGTGCCCAAAGGAAACCGGCATTTCTCTACAAAGAGTAATTGCATATATGCATATGTTCTTCCATGATAAATTGTTAAAGGACATTAGTTTTGGACATTGGAAGCATGCCGAGTTGGTGTGGAGAGAGATAATGAAATGAGCAGGTATTAAGAAACGGCCATCAGAATCTCCACTGGAAGCAAATCTAACACTTCCAGGTATTTTTAGGGTAATTATTTTAAGCTATAGGTAAAAGTGGTATTTTTTACACTGGGTCTATGTGGAGGTAAGAATATTTTCATTCATTTACTATTTTTTTTAATTAAAGAACAAAAGACTGTCTGTGTGGCGTTTTGAATTTTCCTCATGTTTCACTTTCTCGGTGCAAGAAATTGAGAGCTAAATGTCATCTTCCAAAAGCAGGGGCGAAAAGGAGGAAAGACTAGTTTCTTAGACTTGAGTATATATTTAGGCTTGTTTTTTTTAGTGTGAACCTCTTGTGTTTGGATAGCATCACACAAGCATTATTATCACCCTTCTCCATTTTTGTGGACAGCATCCTATAGGCATTGTTTATAATCATTCGTCAAAACAGGTCTCTAAAAGTTGCATCCAACAGTCTCAAAACAGAACATGTGAGCTTTGTAAAACTTTACAGCTCAGATTTAAATATCCAAACCTGATGCTTGCAAATCAGTTACAATCCCACATCATGTTTTTGAAAAATTATTCCTCAAATAATAAAAAATATAGAAACTAGGTTGGGAAAGTTGTGATCTGTCGGTAAACTAATTGTCACATAATATCTATCTGTTACTGGAGGAAGTGGTGAATATAATTCTTTGGATTTTTTTCACTCTACATTACATTCTTCAGCTACTACATTCATTATTTCAAGTATTCTGTGAAGCAGTATCTTTGGTTGGAATCCCACAGGGAGAATTAGAACATCATCATTTATGCTGCTGTTCTGAAATACCCTGCAAAGGAGGGGATCTCCATCCAGTCTGAGATACATGACCACGAACAGAGCCTTTGTGGAAAGAGCTTCATTTTGTAAATAACAAATGACCTTCAAGTACAGGGCTTGAGTCACAGTGACTAAGAAGTTACCATTTCCTTTGCTTTAAACTACTGCTCTTCCAATGAATTTCAGTGACTGATGATGTACCAGCACCTGCTCCTTTAATATGAAGTAAAGTAGGTTCACGTAGATCACCTTCAGTGCTTGTGTTGTGTTTGAGGAGGCTGAGGAGAGCAATTTTCCTGTCTTTGATGCTATTGTTTCTTACAAGTCCCAGCCCCTAGCTGACTTTCAGAATACAGCATCACAAACCAGGAAAATGATGCAGATTCAGCTGTAGCAAAACCAGGCGGAATGATACTGCAATAGTGGAACTTTAGCAATTTATTCATTTGTGTTCTATGTAAAGGGATACCTGTTAAGAAAGATTATGAAAGAAAACATTAGCAGAATTCTCTCAGGAATCAATGTGGTGGCAGAAATCAGACCATTAGCTTTGAAATACTGAGAGTAGGACATGACTAACTAACTGAGGACAAAGGAACCGACTCCAGCGTTCATTAGTCTAGCCAATAAAACAGTATCACAGTATCAGAGTCTTACTAAGATTGATGGAGATTGAGGCACAAATTTGATTTTTGTCTATGGCTAATGAAAAATCATTTACCACTTTCCAGCCACTGCAGTATCTTTAGAACTAAAACTAGACTTGGAATTCACTCAGTAAGTATATTGTGATCTTCAAGAAATATCTAAAGTTCTTCATTTTTCAAAGCATTTCTAAAAGTTTCCAAGATAGAAAGGTTTAAAACAGCCTTGTGAACATCACATGTGTCTTGGGGAAAGAAAGAAAGAAAGAAGAAAAGTTCCAACATTCTCAGTATGTATTTTTTAGATTTGGAATTCTGTATGCAGATCTTGTACTAATGTACTTGCTTATAGGAGTTTTGGGAAAAAAAGAGTGATTTACCCTGGTTTCAAAGTGAGCTTGTAGAAGCCCTGACAGTTTTGGTTAAGAATATGGTCCTGTGTGTCGTGCTGTGGGGAGCGTTGTTCTGGGAACAGCGCTAGGCTTTTCTGGAGGGTGTCCTGTACAACATGTTACTCACTGGACTGATGCTGGTAACACTCAGATAACCTGTTTTGTGTATCTAATCATAGGCTGTAATTATTTGAATACTCAACCTAGCTGTACATGAAAAGAATAATAATGTTTTTGAACTGTACTGTGAATTAGATTTGCCGTCAACAGCCTTGGTTTGTTTAGAGTCCACATGTCAAACATAGGGGCCAATGTTTTGAACTAACCATCACGGTGGCTTCATTTCTTGGAGCCCAGTTGCATCTATATTAAAGGGCCTGACATGCACAGGTGCTCAAGCCATGCCCTCAAAAGGGAAGTATTCTGTCTTCTCCATCAGGAGGAAGTTAGGCTTCTAAATTCAGTTCCTGTCTTTTGTTAGATTTACTGCGATGCTTTATTTCCTCTTTCACCAGAGAGTTCAGGCAGGCAATTTTACTTTTTCAGGACCTGTTCTTAGCAAACTGTGTAAGGTATAAAATGTGAAGATGCATGTCATATCAATAAGGTTAAAGAGCAAATAATAAATGAATGGGACATTGTATTCCACAAGCGTAATGAGAAACCTGTACTTGTACCGGAGATGCAGAGTCAGTTGGTAGCAATGAGGCATTCACTGCTCAACAAAAGGATTCGGTTTGCTCTCTGACAGGGCTGCAAGGAGAACACCTTGCAGGTTGAGTGCAGCTGCATCTTTTTCTTTCTGCTGCCTTAGGTTATTATTTTCATGGACCTTGGCACTGTTCTGAAAGCTAGAACACAATGAAAATAAATATATATGCAGCAGCTGTATGTTTCCTGTTTCATCTTCAGAGAATGGATATTGTCACAGATAAGGAGAAGAATATAAATCATAAAATCATTCAACTGTGCTGCCTTACCAGTACCATCCTTTTGCTGCTACAGTGTCTTCCATGACACCGATTCCCTTGGTCTGGAGGAAAGCAGCAATTTCTGCTTCTCACTTCATCAGCTGTCTAACCAGGCAGGCTTTTAAACCCCAAAACACTGTACTTGAAATTCTAGATCTGCTGAACACAATGCAGAATTGCCATAGCCATCCCTGGACACAAAAATTCATATTTTGAAGCATAAATCTAGAGCTTCTGAATTGTGGGGTTTTTTCTTGTAGCTTTCTTGTAGTGTTTATTTTTAACATAACAGCTCTAAAAAGCCTCCAATGAGATCCCATCACATACTGGCAGAAGCTGTACCATCTCTCAGTATCAATATAGTACCTACCCAAAAGAGCTTTCAGACAGGCAAGACAGACTGACAAGGAGTATTAGAAAAGTAGCGCTGTTACCAGTCAAGTTCCTGCTGCCGAGTGTCTTCTCAATAGCACAGAGTTCTCCGATGACTTAATATTTAAGCCAAAATTGTGTAAGTATGAATGAAAAAGTTTCATTTGAAATTATGAGTCAACTCCTCGGCATACAGGGCATAGGTCCTTTGATATCAGTGGACTAACAATGCGTTACTTTAGCTGAATGTATAGGACCTGTATATCCTCTCACTGTACAGTGAAACTGCTCAGGCACTGTCCGCTCTCCCTTCATTGGGAGGTGTGGGGAGCATCGCAGGGGGATGTTCTCCCCCATGGCTTTAGAGCAGATGGTGCACGTTAAAAGAAAGGCTGCCCGCAAAGCAGAACTTGCTCAAATGTGCCTCCACTGGTCTCGTATCAAGCACTGAAAATAAAAGCAAGCACTTCTGTCCCCAAAGCAAAGTTTACAACATCCCTTAAGCTACCACAGGAGGATGAGTGCTCAAAAAGAAATTCTGCTTGATGGCAAGAGGATCCTGTGAAGGCTTCTTCTGTTTGAAGCATCAGGTGTGGAAGTAGTCCACATTAGCAGTGATCTTCTAATCTTCTTTCTCTGTGAATCAGAGATGAAACACTCAGAGAAGTGTTCCTGAAGTAGGACTCAGCACCCAGGAGATTCCCCCGTATGTTAAAAGGGCTATTTAAAGTCTCACATTGCAGCATTATGATGTCTGAGTATCTTTTTCTTTTCTCTCTTCTGCAACAAGTACTCATGGCCCAAGTCTTTCTTTGTCATGAAGACCAGATGGAGTTTCTCTGCTCTTGCCATGTCTGGTTAGCCGGGATCTGGCAAAGCTCATCTAAAATGCTGAAAAAACAATCAAAACCTCCAAGGTCTATTTAGCTCTTGGTTCCTCTTGCAGACTGGAGCTGCTGATGTCTTTTTGCTCTGAGGCCATAACCCCTCAGAAGCCATAGCTTTGGTAACTAAACCTTTTCAAAAAATGCCACAATAAAAAAAAAACAAACCAACAACCAAACAAACAAAATAATAAAACAAAACAAAAAAACCCCAAACCCAAACAACTCAATTACCTGATGAACTTGTAAATTGAGCCATTTCACATTGTTGTGAGGGCATAAATAGCAGGGCTGCTGTTTCATGACTCCTTGACTCCTTCCCTTTGGTTAGTGAGCAGTCCGTGAGAAGCAGGCCACGGAGCCACTCGCCGTGTTTTATGGGTGGAAACGGTGCATTGACCTCTGGAGAGTTCTGAATGCTCTCATCTTTATGTGGGTTGTTAATCTAAGGGCAGAGGTTGCATATCCTTACTTTTAGCATTGATGAAAAGAATTGACTAAAAAACAGTTGTTCGGAAGTGTTTTTAAGTGTCACCCGTTTTTCATTCCACCTCTTCTTGCTGTAGAAATTCTGAAATCTATTCAGGACACATAAAGTACAAACAAAGAGAAGCCAAGTGTTTTAGTGCCGGGACCAGCATGCCTTGCAGATGGGTTATAATAAGATGAGAGCTGTCTTTGTCAGAACTGAATCCATACTTTTCATGTACAACCTTTACAAATTGTGCCCATGTGGCAGAGTTTGAATTACATTTTTTTACAGCTTTAGAAAACAAATGCAAAAATCTTTCAAGTGCGTTCAAAGTCATTACGGTACTTTGCTGAACTGAATCAATTGTCGTAACCTCTGTGGGTGTGTAAAATATGAAATTACTATCACTCTCGTGGTCTTTCCGAGTTTGTAAATTAGAAGGAATTGATTATAGGTGCTTTTGGAAAGGACTCTGGTGTATTAAAAGTGTCTTGATGACAAACAACAATATATTATTTGTAAGATCTTGCTTGATGAAACTGTCTTGTCCACTAATGGCTGTTTGTCTTTGTTATTGTTCTGACCTGCCTTCTAACAAATTGATGTGTGGGCTGAGATTTATCATGTGATGACTTGAGGAAACAAGAGACTTTGCCTATTAAAGTGGTTGTAATACTTGTTTTATTTGATAATTTAAGGTATTTTAAAGTTAGTTAATGTCAGTATTTTCCATTTTAGTCACCCTTTCCCCCAGAGCCAATTTTTATAAATAGTTGCTGTAAATTTATTTTAAAATGAAGAAAATTGTCTGCTTTTCTGACTACTTGTTTCATTATTCACATATTTTGTTCACTTCAGAGGTTCTATAAATTATGTTGTAGTATTTTTCTTTATTCATTAGAACTACTTCATAGCTTGTTGTTTTCTTATTTCTTTTTTGTTTTTGTTCTCTGAACTTCGGTCAATAGGAATATGTGAACCTCAAAACATGTAAAGCTTCATCTTTACTCCAATTAGTAACCAAATTCAGCTAAAAGTCTGTGACAGCGTAATCATTAGTATGAAAATAGCCTCTTGCTAAGTATTTTTCTGTGGTTTCAGAAAACAATAGATGAAAGAAACATAAATATATGTCATATTTTGAAAAATCTTAATGAATATATATGTAGTTGAAAACCATTCTTCCATTTCTTCTTAGTAATATTTTAATTCTGAATCTTCAGCTTCTTATTTAGCAGAACCTATTCTGGTCTGTTTTATTAGAACTGAATTGCTGTTTGTTCATTTTCCAATGCAGAAAAGGCATCTCATGTTTTCATTTAGACATGACATACAAGAAAAAGAGGAAGATGATACATGAGGCAGTTGAAATAATGCATGTTGACATAATCTATAGATCATTACGGTTTGGTTTAAAGGTTGTGTTGGTCTGTATTTTAAATGGTTGGATACTGATAATACTTAACTATGGCAAGAGAGGGAATACATATAGGTGAATACCTGCTTTGCTGTCTTTCTCTGAACACCTACTGCAGGCCACCAACAAAGATAATGTCAGCTGTGGCAGACTGAGCCATTATGGTCATTCTTTATGGGCTGTTATCCCAAATAAGTGCAAAGAAATGCCCTAGGCCATAGTACACTGATATAATAGAAACATATTCTAGAAATAATTAGACAGTTAAATATGTATCTTCCGTGTTCTTCATTGTGATGCAGTAGGACCTTATATGTAGCTGTTGGATTATGATTTACATCATGTAAGAGAAAATCTTAGAAACTTTGGAGCTACACATTATATTGCTGTAGTTTAATATGTCCTGCAAATCACCACAGCAGAAGATCCAATACTAACAGCAGGCAAATGTTCAGTTGGACATCATGGGATTTTTCAGGGCTAGAATTAAGTATCATGCATTACATCAGTGGGAACTGGCCCTGTTGAAAATTCCCAGTGGTAACACCGATGGGTTGTGATGCAAAAGGCTGAACAGCAATACTTGGAAGGAACAGGGAGAAACCTGCTCTGTGGCACATGAGAAGTTTAAGATGTGTCAGGTTCTTAAAGATGATATTCCCATTTTTTCATTGAAGCTTTTGGAGGTGCATGCAATCCAAATAGGTAAAGAGAAGAGCATTTTGATGATCAGATGGGTTTTCTCTGTGTTGCACTGATTATACATATCAAATGACTGCGTATGTGTTGTATGAGAAAAGTCACCTGTTATGCTGCTATTCAATACCCATCATTTTTATTTTTTTCATAGACTGGAAAATAACAGTTACAAACTGAAATGAGGAGTTAAGTAAGACAGGGATATCTTGGTCTTAGAAAAGTACAGTGTGTGTTGGAATTTGACAGGGAAGGGCTTTAAGACTGTTACAAGTAAGAGCAACAAAGGCAGGAGCTCTTCAGGGACCTTTAATGCTTCCTTAACGTCGCAAGCTGACTAGGCAGTGAAAATGGTGACAGGTGGAGCTTTTACAACTCTACTAGTATTTGTGCCAAATTCGGACAAGCTCTAGTTCAAATGGCAGCTTGCATCCTCAGATGACAAATTATACCTGGTCAGCACAAGAATGGAAAACAAGGAAGACAACATTTTTTCCTAACGCTGGGTTCTTCATGAAACTAAAATACTGCTTTTCTAAACCTTGTTTTAAACAAACCAAAACCTGCAGCAGTGATAAATGTCCAGGCCAGTAAGTCCAACTGACCGGTTCAGAGAGGTCATCCAGGTGTTCTTGTCAAAGAACAAATAGATGATGCTTCCCTGCATGATCCTTAGTTACTCCACACAGTGCCTCGCTGAAACATTTCCGCGTGTAATAGCTGTCACTCCTTTCAAAACCCTAAGCCTGTGATGTCTTTATATAGCTTCACAAACAGTGCAGCAGTGCACTGTGGCAAGCTTTATGGTTTTGACAATATATGCCTTTGCTCTTCTTTAAAACAAAAAGGGTATTGTTGAAGTCCCTGTGGCTTTATTACATACAAGTGGCAAGCTCTTTACTTTTTCAGTAATCCACATCTGTCAGCCACTGCTTACGAGATAGCCCAAGGGTTATCTGCCCTCTGTTATTGCTTTGATTCCTTTCATTTGTTTGCTTGCCCAATTTAATAACAAGGAGAGATCCAGCTTCTTGATGATTTTGTTGGCATAACACCAAGCTCATCGGCACTTAACTCCAAGGCGGTGCTGTGGTTGCAGCTCTATGTGTTGGAAGCTGCTATATTGGGTCAGCATCTTTGCCTAAGCATCTTGCTGTTTGGTTTATTCTTTGTTCTTCCTCTGTTGCTCAGTAGTTGTCGTGTGGGCTTACTTTATCATCTCAGAGAAATGTTTTGTAAAGCAACAAAATTTCCTTTGAGTGTAATGAACCATTCTGTTATGTGAATTTTGGGGTTTTGTCTGTCTAAATGTTTTAAATATGAGGGGATACCACTGCTGTAGTTCCTTGTTGTCTACCAGCATGCAGGAAAGCTGCAATACATAAATAACAGATGCAGAAGAGAACAGAGCAGAAAATTGCCAATTACAGAATGCTGTATAACAACTTCTCCATCTGGGTCACCAGCAGGGTTTGAACCCGGAGCGTGCAGTGCAGCAAGCACAGTGAGGCTGTTAGCCCTTTCTGCAGCAGTCCTGGGAGAGAGATGCACAATAAACCCCTTCTCACCTGTGCTGCTTTCCTACTGGTGATGAGGAGGGGGGAGTTTCTCACTTCAGTAGCACCATGCAATAAAAATTCGGCCAGTTTGTTTTCTAGTGCAGTCAAAGCAAAAGATCTCTCCAGACAATCACTTCCTGCAATTTGGCAGGGATTATTTTTTTTCCCTTCCACAGGTGCAACCATAGTAACTCTTTTTTTTTTGAAGTGTTGATGTATATTGAGCTCATGATGTGTGAATGTTTCCCACCCTCCTCCAGGTGCTGTTGCTCACCTTCATGACTTTCAGCTTTGCTGATGTGTACCTCCCCCTTTCTTGCTGCACTGTTGAATAGCCATCACCAGGCTGCTGCTTCCCTGCCAGTTCAGAGGAGGAAGGGGAGTGTGAAAAGCATTTCCCTTCCTCACGCATGACACAGTCCTGTCTGTAGTGCTTTACAGAGATTGGCATCTTACAGAGGGAAATTTGCTCTAGTCGTTGGTGCTGGGATTTCTGTGATTCCACAAAAAATGATCTGGACACTGCTATAACTTCTGGTAATGTTTATAGACAAAAACTAAGTCACCCGCCAGTTTCTTTCCGAGAAGAGAAGCAGTCGTGGGTACTGCAAAACAAATCCGCTTCAAACTGCCTGTTTGGGGAATCTGCCAGAGAGTAGCTCAGGAGCTTTGCTACCTGTGCTTCCCGCAGCTCTGTTTCATAGGCAGGCGCATCCTATCAGATAACCCTCAAATCATCTCCTCAAGACAGAATTGCCCTTGAGTGCCTGAGCGGCTCTCGGTGTGTGGGATGACTCGCTGCACTAAGCGTGGGGGCGACGCTTTCATCAGGTAAAGACGAGGGTTTCTGACACATCAGCGGGGAACGGTTCCCACAAATCCCAGTGTCAGGCTGAATGCAAGGATAACTTGGCACTTGTCCGCCAGCAGAGGTGTTAGCCTTCATTGTCAGCTTTCAGAGTGATTTACAAAATAATTTTAAAAATTCATGAACCTTCTTCTTTATAAAGCGTTGTTGTGAAGTTTAATATTTTATTACACAAGGCAATCATCATTCATTTCTAGGAAAGAGTATGTGACTGCGGTTTTGAAAGGCCAGGATGCTGGGATGGTTGGTATTGGAAGAAAGGAGTTCTTGCACTGTATTTAGTGGCTAATTACTTAAACAAAACTTTCATACATGGGCCTTCCAAGAAAGCACTACTACTGTTTGGTCCAGTTTTTTATATTTCGTTTCTATGTGCATGCCCTGGCTGTAATATTTTTCTTTTTTTAAGTACTTTTCTTTTTTAATGTTTACATATCCATTCTCCTAAATGAAAAGCTGATCTAGTTGGAAATACAAGTTTTCTAGATAAGCTTTTTCAAGAAGGTCAGGTACAAGTTTTCCACATGGTTCATCGTGGCTACAGCTGCCCACCCAGAGCAGAGACAACGTGGATCTCACTGAGCTTTGCAGGTGAGTTCTTGCCAGTCAATAAGTAAACACAATGGAACAAAAAAGCAATGGGTTCTTTATTTGTAGCAATATGGTATTGCTGTTGCAGGTAGTAGGCCATAAGTTTTGTCCATAGTTTGCAAGGCCTGAGGACGGAGGCGCGTCAGGTCTGCCTTGTCTGAACTCCTCTTGATCTGCCTTTGTTTTACTTGGTTCAGCTGTGATGGTAGTTTCTCTAATTGATCAGGTGTCTATCTCTGGTTTACTTTTGTTTGTCTGTGATAGACACCTGCAGTTTTATATAAATATATGGATATTTATATAGATAAGCAGGTGTTCTAGGTAGAATGAGATATTTATGACTCCAGCGCAATGATGCAGTGTAGAGAAATATAGGCTTGGTGTGACAGCAGGGACACTGAGAAGGAGGTGGGGGATGCAGCAGGGAGGAGTGCAGACGTGGGAGGATAAGAGATGGGGCACAGGGTTGGCATTGGGGACACAGCAGCTGTCAACTGTTCACCAGTGGTCAGTTTAAAAAGTGCAAAAAGATATAAGGTGTGCTTTCTCTTTACCCATAAACAAGATTTTGAATGTAACATGCTCTATATTACTGTGTGATATTACAATATGAAATAAAATGCTTTCATGCCATGTTAAGAGGTGATAGGCATGCTATGCAAACATGGTTATGAAACTAAAATCCAAAGCACCAAGGATAATTTAAAAATGACTGCCACATCTCCATGAGTGTCATGTAAATCCCCACAGCTGCACTGAATCAAACGTGTTCTGGGCAACAGAGCATGAGCACAACCCACTGACCATGATTAATCATGATAAGGGCCATAGGTTGGGTTTTATTGCTTTGTCTTTTATTGAAAAAGCAATCCTTTCCCCCACAATTTATTAGTTTAAAAACTGGTATTGACCTAAATTTGAGATAATATTGGTAGAATAGAACTCTGTGCCTCTGTGATTAGTTACAGTGCAAACCCCTCCAAGTTCTCATTCTTCAGCATGTGAGAGTCTTATGCTTTAGGCTCCGTCTCAGCCCCCCTCTCCCCTCTGCAGCCCGTTTGCTGGGACCCCCCACCCTGGGGCAGCCCCCCCGGCACTGTCACCCCTGGTTGATACCAATAAAGCGTTAATTGGACAGGACTCCTTACCCAGTACAAAACTATTAGATGTCCCCTCCAGGGTTTTTTTGTGATTTCTGACCTTGGCAATACTTGAGCTTCTACAACTGGCCAGAAGAGGAGAGATGCCTCTTCCCGTGGCACAGGCAGCCTGACAGCACTTTGAGGTACTAAGTGTTAGCGTTTCACACTTGAGAGACCCTGGTCTCCTTGGTCCCCTGCTTCCTTCCATGTGGGAGGGATGTGCTCTGTATTAGCATCTGACATTGCGGTGAGCAGCAAAAGCAAGTCCTTGACGTGCCCCGATGCTAACATTGGTCATGGGAGCTGGCGGGTGCTGGCAGGTACACTGCCTTTTGTGATACTGAACGGGACCGTGTGGTTATGGTTAGGTAACAGAAAGCAGTCACAAATCAGCATTCCTGGTTTTTAACGTGTTTTATATCCCACTGACTTCAGCTGCTAGCCATTGGCCCAGGCTCTCTGCATCTGATGGTAACAGCAAGCCCATTAAAACATGAGGAGTGAAGGATACCTTTCAAATTTTGCTTTAAAAGGACAAGGACTACTCAGGACAGTTACCACATCGTAACTGTCAAGGACGGGAGGTTAACCATAAGCTGTGACTGCTCTATAGGCAGCAGTGTCCCATTCAGTGCGTAGAACAAGCAGAGAGAAAAGCATCATCCTTAATTACGGCTTTAGCAGTAATGACACTTTCCTTAGAAAAGATCATGAAATAGTTCCACTGTGAAAGAGTGTGCCAAAGCAGGGGCCTGTTGCACCTATAAAGTGTAAGCATATTAGGCAAGATATTACTAACCTGGACGTAAGCATGCTAAAATAGTGTGTCTGATGACAGTGTGTAAGTATGCCCTGATGTTGTAACACCACTAATGGGGTAAGCAGCAAACATACAAATCTAAGCAGAAATATAGACATAATGTGTAACGGCAAAGCGGGCAACAGGGAGTTGTATACTTGCACAAATGGGGTACAGGAAAACGTGTACATAGTAAAATCTGCAAGAAAAAAAGGATGTAGGACAGGCAGGAAAGATGTATGGTGAAACGAAAAGAAACATATGTGCTTTTTATACATATTTATGTGTGTGTATGTATATACACCACAGAACAAGCAAGCAAGATGCCTGGTGAAACCAGAACAATTCCTGCCCCCCCCCTCCCCCCCCAAAAAAATAAACGGTCAGAAGCAGACGGGAGCTCCTTTTGGAGAGATGGGCTATGAGCACAAGGACAGGAACAGTAAGCAAAAGAAAGACAGGGAAAGAGCTCATAAGCTGGGCCACCCTCAGTCAGCCTAACTACCTGCACCAGCATCATGGTTGCGGTACACTCACAGCTAATTTAGAATAAGATTCTTAAGGGCCAAGTGATTTGCATATGGGATGCTAACTATTAGTGAAAACTAATTAACCATTAGCAATCTATATTGTTAGTGAATGTTAATCTAGGGTTGTTCTGAAATTTGAATCTGGTCTGATTTATCAGTCTTTCAAACACTCCCATCACATTGATCTCTTAATTGCCTGTTAAGTACATGCAAACTTATAGTAAATGTGTGTGTATTCAGTCGCAAGAAGGGAGAAATTAAAAAACCAGGACATGAGTTGCTGTAGCCTTGAAAGCCAGGTCGGAGACTCTGGGATATGGCCCATGGCAAGTTCTGTAACACAGCTAAGATAGGCAGACAGAAAGGATGCACTGCCTTAAGTGCTAACCACAGCCAGCAGCAGGGGCAGCCAAAAATCCTTGTAGTTTCTGATTCTGAATCAAAGGTTTCTTTCCATTCCTCTATTTTGCCACCAGCTGATCAGCCCCTATCCATTTTTGCTACTAGCGCTGTGATGAATGCCGCTCTATTGTAAGAAGTGCACATCCCCTACCGAGGTCCATGGAATTGATAGCTTCTGCCTCATTAGAGACCATATCAAAGGTCAGCTTCTGAAATGGAATAAGCTTCAGCCTTCATGCCACTGATTTGTAAGTGGAGAAAGGGAGGATCATTGATGCCACAGGCACAAATTAAACAGAACTGCATTTTCAAATTGGTGGTGCCCTTTCCCTCATGGAGTTTCATGCACCACAGTATAATGTGTAATACATATATACTATTTTAAGAGTGTACATTATATCTCAAAAGTGTTTAACACACCTCTTCAGTCCATTCTTCTGCTTCGTCTTGTTTCTGATTAATTTTTCTACCCCAGCACAGATTATGAAACACTGAGCAGCTGCAAACAGAGATCTTGTAGATAACAGAAATATTCAACCTGTGATAGAAATGTTCTCATATTTAGCATTTTCTCTCCATAATTGTCTCATCCTGGGAAAGTATGATTTTTTATATCCATAACAGTTGTGCATTTTTGTTACCTTTGGAAGTGCCAGCCTGGGAAGAGAAGTGTACAACTATTTGAGTTGGGAATTGCCCACCTCGACAACACTTCCCCTGCAGTTTCAGCACGCTTATATTTGGGACACCTTTAGATTACCTTGTGCCGCCTGATCCCATGCAGGGAACCTGCCTCTCAGATGCGCTTCCTCAGCACAGATTTTGTTTTCAGTCAAGATGTATGTATTTATTCCAAAAGGTACAATGTTCATCCCAGCATGGATGGATATTACCTTTTTTTTTTCTTTTCTGAAGTCACAAGAGATTTCACAAGACAGTTAAATTGTTTGTACTTCTAGCAAAAGTTGCTAGAAGTTCCTTTGCCCAGGGAAGTTGTGGATGCCCCATCCCTGGAAGTGTTCAAGGCCAGGCTGGATGGGGCTTTAAGCAACCTGCTCTAGTGAGAGGTGTCCCTGCCCATGGCAGGGGGGTTGGAACTAGATGATCTTTAAGGTCCTTTCCAACTCTAGCCATTCTATGATTCTATGATTCAAAAGGCATACTATTGCTGACAGGCCAAGGTAGTAGCACCTCTGTGTGTGCCCCTGTACCCATGAGCTGGTAGAAGGTGACTGGAGAGCACTGGGCCTGTTTAACGCGACAGATGCCCTGCCTGTTGCCCCATTGCCATGATCCCATGGGCCACAAAAATACAGCATTTCTAGGCACTGCACTTAGGAATATAGGCAGGACCCTTCCGCTGTGTAACCGTGCATCTCCAGAGGGAGCGAACGAGTCCCTCGTGTGACATCTCCCCACATTTGCCTTCAGAGATTCCTGACAAACTATTTTGCAAGTGTAGAGAGGAACGCTGCTCTTTATTCAGTCACTTATTACATGAGGCTGTGGTACTGTTTGAATCACAAATTGCATGCTAATGGCCTAATTCATAAACCATTGACATTTTTTATGAGTCCTTAACATTCAAAAATGAAGAATTTGTGCTCAAAAAATAATTTGCATTGCAAAATTCAATAATTTAGTTTCTCATATTCATTAATGCCTAAGCCCACACCACATAACTTACCCCACTCTAACTACACTTCCCAGCACACTGATAAAAACAGGATATACAGTAGTTCACATAAAGTGCTTCTATTTGCAGCTAACTCTTTACCTGCACTGATTGATTATATTTGTAGAGAGGAAAAATCCAGCTATGCAGCAAGTGTGATGAATGCACTAAGCAATGGCTGCTTTGAAGCTGCTTTCTGCTCTAATCATGTTTTCCTCCAATGGCATTAACTACCATAAAATATGAGATCATAAAGGGTAACGATATCAGACAACAAAATCATCTTACAGACTGCTCAGTCCCACTGTATTAGGGAAGGATTCATGTTTCATTAATGAAAACTTGCTTTGCTTTTGACCTAATATCACTGGTTGTCAAAACCAGACGAGAAGACTAATAATAATGTATAGCTCCTAAATCATCCACAAATTCCCAGTGCTGTATATCCCCCCCTTTTACGGAGAGGGAAACTGAGGCGCATACAAAGTAAATAGCCCAATAACTCTTGCAGGGTCAGCTAGAGCTCCCTGGCTGTCCAGGGCTCAACACAGCTCCTGTTGGATGTGTACGTGCAGGGTGCTATAAGGTAATTACTGCTATCTAAACAAGTTTCATTGGTGGTATTTTGGGTACTAAAAACAGAATAACAATGGCACCCTAGGCCTCTGTCCTTCCAGAAGAGTGCAGGAGCACGTCTGGAGGGGCTGCTTGCCCGTGCACGGTTGGGTTGTGATGTACAGACACTTACAGACAGTGTCTGTTAAAAGGGAAGTAGTTTGGGCGGCCTTTGCATCAGGTAATGCTCTCATGGGGAATCAAACTCCCAAAAAGGATGATTGGTCACTGTCTGAGTGGAGATGGGAGTCTCTCTTGGAAGTGTCTTTGCAGAAGTGTCCTTTGCTGGTTTAGGTGAGACTCTCTAAACTACCGTGCTGCTAAATTCTTATAACTCAGCTGGCCTGCGATCCTAGGGGACGGCTCCACCACATGTTTAATTCATTGCTATTGGTATATCTTAACTAAAGAGAAAACATCTCTTAAATAGCTTAACTACATGCAAATGACTTCCCACATACCATTTTCTGCAGCAACAGAACTATTAACTATTTACAAATGTCTTAGTGATGCACAATTTGATCCCTTCTGCAGCAGAAATCACCAAGGGGCCTCTCTGGAGGGCAGGGCCGGATTCTCCACCCAGGATGTTAACCAGCACATTTAGGCATTCAGGCTGGGCTAAACACAGCAGGAGCTGCCTGGGGCAACTTCTGCAACTGTCCAGAATTCCCTCCCAGGGAACTCCTGTAGCAATCATTCAAAAGTTTAATTGTGGTGATTCAGTCAATCACCTCCTTTCCAGCTGGTCTGTTCGCTCACGCCAGTCCCTTTTCCCATCTGTGCGGAGACTGGCTGGGCTTCCCCGGGTCAGCCGGAGAATTAGTGGCACTAGTACCCCAGGTGTGCACACAAGCACAGCCCTGAAACCCAGCTACACCACAACTAGAACTAAAGTTATTTCTACTTATATACTTATAAGTGACTTATGTCCCCCAGCTCTTGCAGCAATTGTTTCCTGTGACGTATTCAAAACTGGCTTCAGATGTCCTTACACGGCACCGTAGCACCAAGTGTGTGCATATGGCTGCAAACCCAATTGTATGAGGTTAAGGATTGCTTTCCCGTTGCGATGACATTTTGAGTAATAAACTTTACACGCATCTTGAGGCTTCTGCTACGTTTTTGTTCAGTTCTAGTGAAGAGAAAAATATAATTTACAGGATATTTACTGGTGTCCATTCCATCCCAGTATACACTCTGACCTTGCTTGCATTTAAAGCCTTCTCCGTAACACAGTAGAGAAAGGGATGCTTATTCTAGAGCAGTGAGTGCTTTCCAGTGTCATTAACTTGTTGGAAGTGAAGTTTATGTAGTCCCTTTGCTGAGTTGGCCCTGAAATTTTAGCCACAACATGGGAAGTGCCACCTCAGGAATCAGATAGGCATGTCCTTGCCAAATGGTCTGCAGGATCCTGGCCTTTGGCTGTACCGTTTCTTTCTTATTCTCCGACAGCTCTTAATGTTTCTTTGGGGTATTGGTGACTTTCAAACTCCAGTAGCTGAAGTTGCTGACAGTTAATAAAGAAGCAGCTACAATATATTTGCAGAACTTCCTGTCTGAGGTCAGTTGCTAAACAGACCTGAAGCACAGTTCCGTAATTACATGATGGCAAAGGCTTCAGGAGCTGCTGAACCATGGATACTTCAATTTTAAAGGTCAGATGAAATGCTGATTTACTATAAAACAAATCAATACTCACCTCACCCCCCACTCGCCCCCCCCCCCCCCCCCCAAAAAAAAAAAAAAAAAGGAAAAGGTTTAAAAATTTGAGCTTCCACATTGCCAGTAGAAAACACATGGATTTGAGACTGGCAGGTAATGTATGTGTGTAATAAGAGGACATCACTTCTTCCTTTCTCTGCCGAAGCTGGAGCAGCACGAGACCTACAGGACACTCCTTCCCATGCGACACTCAGTGTTTGCAAGGAGGCCTGAGTTGGTACCTGCTGGTCAAAGGGATGAAGGCAGAAGCTGACTTTTCAGTTCTCTGTATGAGGCGTGTCACACTGTAGCAGGTTTGGGCTTTCTCAAATCTCCAGTCAAGCTCTTTTGTTTGTTGCTTTCTGCCATGTGAGAAAGATGCTAATGACACAGGTACAGATCTGTCAGTGATGCTAAGACAAGTTCCCAAATCCTTCATCTGTTCTGGATGGGTCCTTTTTAAAACATCCTGGCAAACTAGAGAAGGCAGCCTGGAGCTGTGGCAGTTCTGGCCTTGGTGGGGTTTGGCCATCTCAAGGCATTGCTCCCATTAGGTGTTCCACCAGCGGCAGTGGGCTGATTTGCTCCTGCGATGGAAGAAATGGGCAGACACTGAACAGCCAGTGATCTCCCACCGTGACACCCTGTCACCTCCCAGCTTCTGCTCAACGCTGCCATTTTCCTCGTCCCTGAAAAGTGCTGTCTTACCGGGACTCTCTTTAGGTTCAAGGCTTCAAAGTTCCCTTGGGAGCAATATGGAATCTATTTTGCATTTTGATTATATCTAAGATTCTGTAGTGTGTTTCATGGAGCAAAACATAACTTCTAGACACCAGTTGTGCAGCCTTAATATTTTATGCACCAGGCTCTTGTAATTTCCTCTTCTTGCAAGAGGACTTGTCCATGTACAAAAAGAAGCTGAAATTTCCATAAGATCCTGTTGTGTTGAGCTCTGCCTGGGGTGCTCTGAACTTCAGCACCTAGATAGAGTGTCATTGGGTGACATAAATGAACATACCTCAGTAGTGGTTTTTTGACCAATATAGAAACTTTAATTTTTCATAGGCACATTTCAACGTGCCCTCCTCCAAGTTTAGAAGCTGCAATTATGAGTCTGCCTTTTATAAGACAGACTACATTGCTCTTAAAAATGAATAAGCTTTCCTATTATTACTACACAGCAGATGGAGTGGCAGAACAGAGCTGCCTTGTGGATTGTTAAACCAAACTGTTGCTGAGAAAAAAACACCACTGAAGATCAAGATTGGTAATCATTTCAGAAAAACAGGTTCCTGTGCCCCTCCAATATATTTATGTGTTACATCCAAAGCAAAAACTGGCAAACATATGTGTTTGTATGAAATACTGAAGCAGCATGAGCTTAATGTTACAACTGCTTCTAAGTGAAGATTGCATTTGTAATTTAAAGTTGTTTCAAAGTAGTGAAGGGAACTAGGGAGTTGTTTGGGGCGATAGAATATAGAATATCATTACAAGCACATGCAGATCATATTTTGCTTGAACTAATTCCTCCTGCTATTTTAATATCAAACATAACCCATGCCAGTTTTACATCTCAAATATATTTGGTATTTCAAAAAATAATTAATAGTGTCAGTTTTATTAATGTGTTAAAATATGAATTAAAAACATGACAAATCAACGGGAAACAGCAGTCTGTTTTAATGAATATTTCATACTGTACATCAATAAATCATAGATCAAAGGGAATGAAGCACTTTCTGCAATATTTCTTTTCTGTCAATGTGGGGTTACTAAAAGTTTTACAAGTTGTTTTGGCACTTACTTAGTTGCACATTTGAATTAACATTTTAGGAAGGAAATAAAAAAAGTTATGGCTTTGAATCACAGAAGACTGGTGTTCAAAACAGATTGTCCTGTTCTCTCTCTTTACTATTTCATTGCTTTAAGTATCTGTGGCTGACCGTATAACTGTAGGTCTGTGGGGCGTGCAGGCAGCTTGCTGTTCTCTCCTCCCAAACCAGGTTCTTCCCAACCTTCTCCAACGGCACCAGCAGGAGGTGAAAATGTTCCTAACAAAGCACCTTGGCCTCATGTCCAGCTTTGGGACTGATTTGCTGCACGTGACTCTGGGTCTCTGTCTGATGTCTCTGTTTTCCCAGGGTAAAGGTGGATTTGAATTTAAGGGCTTAAACATGAAACGCTGTCTTCCTCAGTTGTGTGTGCATATGTTTAGCATGTGGATATGATGTATTTTATATAAACAGAAAACTTTACCTTCTTTTTTACAGCTGAAGCAGGAATCAGAACTGCATAGGAAGTAAAAGATTCAGATATTCAGTACCTCTCCTAAGCTTTCAATTCAAGTGATTGATTAGCACTAGGGACGGTTAACGAGATGGGGATATGGGCAAGACGGTTTCTCTGGAGGAAGCTTCTCATTCAGAATCTCAGTTTTTCTCTAAGCACGCTAACTCTGTCTTTGAGGCTACAGAAGTGACCTTCAATAGAGGAACTGGGCTGACATCTGCAGCATTGTATGCCTGAGTTTGTGTAAATAATGACTGCAGTGGGCAAAGTTGCTTTGTTTATCCTTTAAGACCTTAAGCTTGATCCAGTCCTGCTAATATCAGAGCAATTGTCAGACTCGGTTGTCTACATTTTAAGCAAGAAATTCTTGACTTGCCAAAGATCTCAGTATTAGTATTAGAAGCAGCATCTAAATTTGCCTGAGTGGACAGGTTCAAATCATGAATCATACTTGAAGTTTATGCTTCTATTTGTTTCAGCCAATTATCCCCTTCGACAAACAGCAGATTGACTCCACCTGAGATACTTGGTCAGTCTCTGATCCTCTGAATCAGTTCTTGGGCCCTGGGACAATTTATTTTCAGAAACACATCATGGGTCACAGTTCACAATAAAGACACATTAAATGCTGTAAAAGGGGAGGCATATAGGAGGGTGTAGTAGGCTAGGGATCAGGGGGTTTGACGAATGTCTTCATGCCTTCCTACCTCTGAAGCTTTGGATCAATTCGCCATCAGCAGCACAGGAAATTTTCACCGGTGAAGTTTACTGTGTGTACCTCTGCGGTGACATCTCTTTCCAGAGTAGTCAACAAGCTTGATTATGTGATACTTTCTAGCCAGGAGGATGGATATACAGCCATCCTTGGATATGAAACCTGGAAAGTGACAATAAATTGCAAAAAATTTTCCATTTAAACTAAAAAAACCCGGAAGAAATAGGCGGTTAAAAAGCAGAGCTCTGGCCAAATGTTCCTTGCAGCACCAAAGGGCACAGATCCTGTCATTCCTTGTTCTGCAGACAGCCATGTGCAGAGTCTTGTGTTGGTACCCATCATCCAGCCCATCCAGAAGTAGGGGTTTGCCCTAATACAGGCCTTTTACTCTTGTTTATTCCAGAAATGCTATACCTATGATCAGCCCTGCTAAGCATGCTTCCGAGGTAGCTTTTAGAAAAGGTACTATTAAGAGTATCCTGTTTTCTCAGGAAGTTTTGCTTAATTCTCCTTTCTAGGAAGTTGAGATATTTGTGCTTTTGTGGACCAAGGTGTTTACTTATTGGTTTGGCTGACAAAGTACCTTAATTTTCAAGGGTATATTTATTTGTAAGCCCCATGTTTCTAAGTGGGCAGTGGGCAATTAATCAGATACACTACATAACAAATCTTAAAATTCAACCAAACCCCATTCCCACCAATAGGAAAACTTCCCTGGTGTCTGGGATTTGGTTCAGGTTCAGACTAGGTGACAATTAGCTCATAGTCAGAGCTGAGGGAAATATTTGTAGCAAACAACTCCCTTCCAGTTTAACAAACTTCTATTTTCATGAGTTGCCTGTGAGCAGGCCACGAGTTTCACATACTAAATGTACCTTTTAGACACAGAGAAAATAGGTTTTAGTTGTAGCAGATGTGAATATTTCCAGAAAAGAGGCAGAGGTACAGACAAACAGGCCTGTGGCAGTGTACTCGTTTATCTCTTTCACAAAGGTGTTGGCTGCTTGTGCACAATTTTATGACATTTCTTGCCTTGAAGTTTTATCTAGAACTTGATACACCATTCATTCATACTGCTTTGCGTAGCCCAAAGCAGTCAATAAACAGGATTAAGGCCTCCAAATTTACGAGATTGTTAAAATTTTATTTTTCTCACTGTAGTTGAGTATTCAGGGTTCAGTTTTGTGTCTTCTTTTCTGCAATGGTGAGAACTAGAAATCTGTGGGGTCTTTCTCTTTTTTTAAATGCAAGCTGGCCTTCGCACACGGCTAAATGAATCCAGTACTGAGACTTAACAGTGACACATACAAGAATAGAAATAATTGATCAGGCTAGTAAGCTCATAGTTTTCTCATATAGAGTCAAATACTAGAAGTGAACCTCATTCCTGTTCATAGATTCAACGGTAGAATCTTATATAAACATGGTTCTGTGTGAAAGACCCAAGGGTAAAGTTTGTCTCTTTGATCTACTATAGCTCTCAATTAAAAGAAATGACCAGCCTTTCCAAAGAAGCCAGCTACCTGCTTTCTCTCAAGTCCTCCATTTTTCATTTTCTTCTTTCTACAAGAGGCAAATATGATGTTTGCCTAGTGCCCTAAGATAAAAGGAGTGCAGGATGAAGCTGCCCATTCCACTGCAGTTGGTAGTAACTGATCTTGCTTCATATCTCTGAGCCAAGTAACAAAAACCTGATTTAACTCAGAGTGGCTGAGAGACTCGGTGCTATACACACACAAAATCCTAAACTGAGAATCACATGTGTAATTCTAGGCAGACTCCTTCATCAAGATCATATTTCTGGAGCAAGAACAAATGCATTTTTCTACAGTTAATTATTTTAATCCATGGCAAAACTGTTTTTTTTTAGAGAATCTGACACAGGAAAATACTGTCCAGATTTGGCATATGGTTTTTTTGTTTTTGTTTTTAGCAGCATTGATGCTCAAATATATTGGAAATCATCTTTTTAGTAAGGTAAGAAGAGTAGCAGAGGCTGACGCTGTCAGTACTGCTCCTGGGGTCTTCTGATGTCAACTGCATCCACGTAGGGGTCCCCCCGAATGCCCTCATTAGCGAGGGAGCCCGGTGCAGGGCTGCAGAGTGGACAGAAATAAGGTGTAAGAAAGCCTTAAACAGAGACAAAGCCAGGTTATGTTCGGTGTAAGTCATGTAACGTTCGTTATGGTTCAGTGAAATGTTAGCTGATTAGAGTGAATGACACTAGCATCTCCCATAGTATCTCCTTGTTAGTGGCTCATCAGGTATGGAAACACAGAAGTATCCTCCTGTGGGTGCTGGTGGTCTTGGAGGGAGAAGCTTTGCCCAGCAGGTTCAGAGCACTCCTCTTTGAGTACCCTAATGCTCTGCATTACAGGGGGAGGGGAACAAACTCTGCTGCTTCTCAGTGTCACCCAGCAGCCACCAGCCAGCTACCTTGCTGTACTTCCTTGAGCTCAGCTTAGTGTCACAATGATCCCAGGACTTCTGACTCACATCCCCAGGAACTGGGAGCCCAGCAAACATGGAACAAATGTCCTACAACTCCCCAGGCAGATATTCCCATGAAGCCTATTTGTCTGTGTTAAACCACCAACCCCCTTTTTTTCTTTTGTAATAGAAAAATAGAGAGGATTACGCACATTCATTTAGTTAAAGATGCAAGGCTATTTACAGTAATTAGCTACCACTAATTAAGTAGTGAGATCAGGGATAGAAATGGAGACAGAAGTCATTCAGTGTACAACTGCTGAGGTGATGGGATTTTGCTGTACTCCACTGATGTTCCACAAGAACAATGAGTCCCCAGATCTCTGCAGTGGGCAAAGAGGAGTTTAAGTCTAAAAATGGTTATATTAATGCTAGAAAAGGTTACAGGAGGACTTTGAGGGTGCAGGTAATGGGGTATGTCCTTTTTTCCTCATCTCAGACACCAGGTCTCGGCACTGTATTCTGCCCCGTGGATTCCTCTGGGAGAGCCCCAGCTGTGTTGTACCACTGAGTCCCTACATAATCCCAGTGAGCAGGACAGAAAAAGCCAACCAGAAAGGGAAAAGCCTATTGACCAGCAACACAAAAAAGCAATCCTGGTCTCTGAAGACAGAACTGGAATGCCAGAATGTGTAGAGATTAATCTGAAACTAATACCAATTGTTTCCCATCGTGTTCAGTATATTTGACATAATTACCTTAAGAAGAGTCTAAAAGTGTTATATTGTTAAAGCTGCCAGATGGAGGACATGCTCTGCTGATAGCAAGCACGTCAGACAACGATATTGAAGAGATTTCTGAAAAGTTTTAATTAATCTTTCTCTCTTTTTTCATATAATTGACATTACTTTGGGCTCATTTGTCGCATGGAACCCAAGCGCTTGGCTCCTGGTTACAGGACTTTAATGGATAAAGGTTTCCCTGAAGAGAAATAATAAGAGAGGAGGCTCTCAGCTCATATGAAGTCTACTGCAGGGTTACCTTAAAGAAAAGATGGTTTTCTCCACTACGTGAAGCAAAACTTCATATATCAATGTTGACATAAGATGGTGCTAAATGGGTGATTTTTTTCAAGCGTTTGTCTTCTCTGGCTGAGACCCATTATTTTATTGCACCGGTTGGAAACCACCACACTGCATGACACAACCATGTTTTTAATTAGTCTGAAAAGTTTTAATTGGGAAACAAAGGGAGATATCTTATAGGTTATTATTGCAACCTTTAATTGCCTGGCTCAAGAGACCATTAATTATCTTGATGGGGAGATGACACACCTTTGTGAACTAAGACACTCATATTTACAGCACCTTTTGCAGAATACAGTACCTGTTGACTTTCTTCCAGCCTTTCATTAAGGAACTGCTGTGATAGGAATTAACTACAGTAATTCCATTACAAAACCTGCTGTCCAGTGGAATTTTTCTGGAAGATTAGATTTCTGAAAGGGAAAAAGGCCATTTAAGCTAAGCATTTCCTCAAGGCCCAAAGTAAATAACCGATGAAGAAGGTCAGAATGAATTTAGAACTCTTAAAGGTCTGCTGTACACTTGCATGCAGTGTACGAAAAATAAACAGTGCAGCTTTCCAGTACAGTGATTTTTATTGTTTTAAATGTTTCACATTTCAGTTTAGGGAGAGATGAGAAACGCAGAGGACAGAGTCTGATCAAAATGATTTTACTTAGAAGAAGAGCAGCATTTTAAGCAGACATTTCAAGGTTGAAGTAATGCTGGTAGCAGTTGCTTGGGATTAACACCAGAAGAAAACACTTGTTAAACCCATCGGGGCAGAAGGGCAGAGAGAAATGCAGTGACCTCGGGTTCAGCTCATGCCACAGTGCATTCACCGTGCACAGGGAAGGTACAGAGCACGGGGGCTGGCTATATATTATGTCTGTTTATTACTAACTTTGCAGTGTCCTGGTACCCAGTGTCTGTCTGCAGTAGGTGGCATTCATTGCCTGCTTTCATCTGCCATTTTACAACTGAGATGCTTTCAGGACTTGGTCATTTTTAGCAGGTCTGTAATTGAGTCTGTATTGAGTAAACTTGTTGGGAGACTTTTAACCTTACTTTATATTGTCTTACTGGCAATTCAGAAGACTACTTTAAACTGTGTTAATATAGCTGCTATTGTTTTTTTTTCCTGGAGGTCAGCAGTATCTACTCTATTCCTGTGAAAGGAAATTAAAATATTCCCTGGGCTACCATAGGCTAAGTAGATACTGAGTTTATTTTAAAAATACAGCCAGGTAACCTCTTTTTCTTGACCAGGAGCAGGTGGAAAAGCGGTGGCTAGAGCTTTGATCCCATACAAACCTGCTTCCCTACCAAGCTTCAGCTAATACAGCTCCATGGGAGATGGTATTACACTCCTGCTACTGGGGCTGGAGTAATGAGAAAGGAAATGGTTATGTCTGAGTTGTGGTACCTCACAGGTGATTCACAGGGAGCTGCTCAGAGATGGAGCTAACAACACAATTTAAGTTACTGTGCCTTTCCTGTACACAACGAAAGAGCGGTAAAGCTAATTCAAGCAAGATGGACATATATTGTATCCTAACCAAGAGTGTACATACACACGTCCATGCAAAAAACCATAGAAATGGCTTCCCCTTTGTGTGTTCTCTGTCTGACTGAACAACGAGTGGGGAAACAAAGTTTTAACATGCACTTTAATTGTGGGAAATCTTTCCACAACTACAGAAGTCATTACACTGCATCTGCAGTAGCTGCAGTCATTGGAAGCGCAGTGGCTATCAGCAATGCTGGAATGTCATCTACAGCAGAGCTTTTGCAAATGAGGAGTCTGATGTTGCATACTGATTGAATGCTGCAAACTACTTCCCCCTTCACTGTCCTTTATTTCTTCTTCTCTCAAGTTGCTGTCAGTAGTAATCCCTCTTCTAATATACTGAGATAGGGAAAATCTCTCTTCAGGGTTTTTCTGGTTGTTTGTTTGCTTTTCAATTAATCTCAGCTAGGGCTGTGTTCAGTTGATGACATTGGTTTGCTATTCGCATGTGCAAAATGTGCAGAGGGTAAGACACAGACCAAAGGAAAAATTTTTCTAGAGTAGTGGCTATTTAGGCTTGACATCAGCTCCAAAAAGCTACACGTAGCTGTGTTATTGGATAATAATTTCAAAGGGCTGTTCACCTGATGGCAAAAAAAACCCCTGTTCTATGGACAACTTTAGCAGTTTAAGAAAGCAATGGCTAACTGATTGCATCTAACAGTGATGGCACAACTTGGGGACCTGCAGCATCAAATGTCTTTTAGTGCATTGGTGTGTATGTGGCTGCATATATATTATTTGTGAAGAAGAAATAGTGTATGAATTTAACTTAATAAGCTGGATATACAGCACAAATGTGTGGCGGGGGGGTTATTGTGATCTGTTCGTATATGGGCTAGTTTTCCACCTGGGAGATGAGCTGGATGAGCAAAGCCAGTCTGAATGCCTTGAACTTCTGGGAAATTTTCTCTCTTTGAAAATAGTGGCAGCTTCACATCTTCGTGTCATTGAAAATGTGACCAGGACTATGCCAAGTTAATTCATTGTACTGGAATTACAGCTATTGTTTCAGGATTTAGTTAAATACTAGAGTCCTGTAAAAAACTCTCTGGAACCAAAATAAATGGAAGAAAATGAAACTTGTTTCATCATAATAATACTGAATTTTAATATATTCTTCAGAAATTCTATTTAATTAGTCTCATCTAACTTGTTAGTTTTATTAACTGCCTCTTAAATGTTTAATTTGGGGGGATGCAAATAAGAACAGAGCATACCATGAGGCATGAATGGATTCACTGATTTTGTATGCGTGTCAGTGCTGTAGGAAGAAAAGTACAGCGCGCTGGACTGCAGTAACACTGTGTAATTACTTATTAAACTACAAACTTTAATCACATGCTGAACCACTTTTAATGTTAACAAGCATTAACCATTTGAATTGATGCAAACTCAGCTCCAAAGCTTGATGTCTCCAAGACGGCAGAAAAAATGCATGGGAAGATGTGGGTCTCGATCATGGAGTTTCAGCTGTGTGAGTGACAGACCAGTGACCCTCAGTGTCATCTGCTTCCCCCGGCCGCTGCTGTTGATGCTGGAGAACTGAATCTAGATCTAGGCTGCACTGGGCAAAGAGGGAGCCGTAATCACGCAGGGACTTCTTAGGCCTGATGGGCACTGAGACAAAAATTCAAAAGCTTTGAACATTCCTGCCTTTTGCCCTCTCTTTCTTTTCTGGTTTTGTTGTGGTCACTTTGTGTTTATTTGGAGGTTTTTTTAGTATATTAAGACCTTTTGCATGAATGGAGATTTTCTCTGTACTCCAGTATATCAGGAATTGAAAACATCACCTAAAACTCTTCCCAATGTGTAGAGTTTTTTCCCTTTGTAAGCAAGTTTGGTTGTTGCTACAGGTACGTTATAGAAATTACTATTTCTAATCACTGGTGAGAGAGAGAAAAGATCATGAAGCAGACTCTCACTTAGCTGTAGCTAAGGATGTAGTTTAGGGTTAGAACTACATTGCTTAAAAATATCCTCCCCTCTCATTCTGACTTGCACTTGCCAGTAGTTAGTTGGATCTGAAGACCAATGAAGCCAATAGAAATATTCTCCCAGTGGTATTTGGCCCCAAATGAGTTTGTGAACCTGGACTTTCAGGGTGCCAAAACTAGATGAGGAAAAATTTCCTAGTATTGATTTTCTTGAGGTTTCAGAATTTAGATGCCTTTTATTAAATGTTGGAGGCAAGAAGGCACATGAGCAACTGTGCTTTAAGACCATGAGGATCTTGCTGTCTTTTATAGGGTTCCTTGCTCACCTGAAACTAAGAACTTTACTAGGTCCAGGGAAAACGTGAATGACTCATGAAAAACTGCTCTGAGAAGGCAATAGGCTCATGGCAGTACTAAACTTCAAAGAAAAATCATGATTTTATTTAAGAAGATGGTGCCTACAGTCATGGCATGAACACTTGCAACTGAAAGTTTGCTTTCTGGCTTTTTGTACCTTTTCTGCCCTGCCCTCCCCCTTCATTTTTTACATTAGCGATGCTTATTGATTATTTGATTATCTTCTGTGTGTTTTTCAGGAAAGACAAACCACGCCAACAGGAATTGAAAGCCTCATGAGACTCAAATCCCGAAGAAAACATTGAATATCGTAGAATTTAATTATACATAGGATGATCTTTGGCACTGAATCTTATGAAGTTTATGAAATTACTGTGCAGAGCTTCACAAAGCATCATGAAAGGTGAAAAAAGACCTGTAAGTAACAGCCGGAACTAGTTCAATATAAAGTGAAGCATTCACCTTTTTGAACCATTTAATTCCTAGCTATGACACATCACTGCTGCTTTCTCTTAATGGCTGACTGGACTCTGGGTTCCAACCATCTTTAGTGCCAGGAGGGGCCCACAGTTCGAAGCCAGCCAGAATGGTGGGGTTTATTATGTTTGTACCTAAACTAGATTTTAAACTGGATTGTAAGTGAGCACTCTCAAAGGAAGGACTCTAAAAACGGACAGATTGAGGGGAAACACATTCGAAGTTTTATCTCTATTTTTAATTAATAAAAGTAAGCCCAAAGGCAAAGCGAAATGCTTTGGGACGCCCAGCCAGCTTGATGCATGACTTAGTGTCCATGTACCTATCCACAGAATGAAATCATTTGGCTGAGATTATCAAGTGATTACTTTGTGCTCTAAATGGTGGTGAAACTCACTTATTTCCCGAGTTAGCACTGGAATATGCCTCCATTGGGTTTGTCACTAGATTTTTTTCTCATTCCAAAAAGATGGGTAATGCAGTTATCCTGACACATTGGGATACTGACAAGCAACGTCAAATCTCATGATAGCATATAATGACTCTCATTTTCAAACAAGAAAGAGAAATGGGTGTTATTGCAAAATGTTGTTAGATTTTGTATTAAATCTTGCATAGTAACAGTATAATTATAATGTGTCATCTCTGGCTCAGTAATTTGACAATTCAGTTCTTTTTTTGGGGGGCAGATGGCCTATAACATACCATATTTTTATAATTAGTTTATTCTCTGCAAACTCAGTATGTAATTACTCCCTCATTCATTACTAGTTTCTTTGAAATCTTCTTTTTCAAGAACTAATAAATCCTCCAACACAAGTCAAGCTTAAATCTCTCTTTGTACTGTTCTCCATCCTCTCTAAGGAACTTATATTTTTAATACTAAACACCCTGGTTATTTCACACTCCAGATTACTTTTAAATACGTCTTCAACATCAGCCCCTGTATAGCACTCTGCCGCCTTTCTTTTTCAGCCTTGTTTTATTTAAAGAATAATGAACTTATTCCTACCTGAGAAACATGCAGTTTTAAGACGAGGTTTTGTTCCAGGATGGTTAGGTACATAAATAAGCAGAGTTTAAAATGCAAAGAGCTATAGGTGTGTATATATATGTATATGCTACATTCCAGTATATGAGCACTGTAGCTCACAGTGCCAGTACACCAGGCATCTGTATAAATAAAAAAAATGTGAATTTGTTTTGTTAGCTTTGAATCCCTGCTGCAGTATTTCGTTTGTTTTAAATTGTCTTAGGTAGTGACATAATCTCTGACGATAAAATTTCTTTCCAAATCCAGAGCCTCCTATGTAGTTGCAGGTGCTTCAAACTATCTCAACTGCTCGTTTGAGCCCAGCTTAAAACTCTGCTATGAGCTTTCCTCCCCAAGAACAGCCCCTTTGTTGTGGTGCTTATCTGGGTATTGCCTGTGGCCTGATGCTGCTGCTCCAAAGTGGTTCCCATGCTGAAAGCACAGGCTCAGATTTTCAGTTTGCCCTCTAAATACATTGACTCTTAAAAAAAAACAAAACCAAAAACAAAACAAAACCACAAAAAACCAAACTAGAAGGGAATTCTGGCTTTTTCTACCCCATTTTGTTTTAGGTAAGGTTGTGTTCTGTGTATTTTCAGAATTACACTGTTATCTTAGATGTAAACCATATCATGGAGGCTGAGATTTTCAAAGCAGCTTAAAGGATTTAGAGATATTTTCCATTCAAATTAAGGATCTTTCTTTCAAAATCCTTTTGAGCAGAATGTCTCGGTGTGTTTTGTAGCTGTTCTTTAACCAGTGCTTCACTTCAGTTGCTTAGAAATTCATTGTACTGCCGCTTAATGTTTCCCAAAAGGGGCAAGAGGAGAAGCAGTGGGAGAAGGGGAATGCTGCACATCGCCTTTGCTGTTTGTAGCGTCTCCCTGGCTGCACACTGCTGCTCAAAACTGCTTTAACATCCTCCCTGCCCCATGCAGCGCTGACTTCAGGTGTTCTGCACCTCAGCACATGGGAGTGAAAACAGTTCCCAAGATTTAGGGTGGCAGCTTCATCTCCTGCTGAGTAATTTAGTTACTGTCATTATCAGCTATTCCTCTGCCTCTTTCTTACTCCCTTTCCTGCCTGAGATAGGATACTAATTCACACCACACTGTGCTACACGGGGCTCCTTGCTGCATCGCACCTGTTGGTGTTTCTGTGCCAAAGCACATTACGGTGGCTGCCGTGGCAGGGAAGGTAGGGCTGCAGCGAGTCCCCAAACAGGACAGGTTTGTCTCAGGTCCCCCAAGAAGCTGCAGTCAGAGCTCACTGCCATGCGTGGTACCAAAGAGGGGTGCCCACTGAAACACGCCAAAGCCAAGGTGGGGAGTGTACAAGTTGTTTGCCTGTCTTAGGAACCAAAGGTGTAGCACTCCTTTTCAGGCTTTTAAAACAATGTGTTTTCTACCCTCTCTCGTAGTCCAAGGCAAGAAATGAGGCATTGCTTTTCCACATGAGCCTTGCTTTCTACTCTGCTTGTACAGTACAAGCTCCAGAAAACAGCTATATTATGGGCAGCATGTCTGCACCGTGACTGATGGCTGTATAGGGAATTTGTGGCAAATGTTCAATTTGTAAGAGATGACTGGTGGTGAGCTATATGCTGTTAGAAATTCAGATTTTTTTAGGTCAGAGTAGCCTCACTGTGTTATATCAGGGGCCTGTTTGGTTCAGAAATGATGTCTGTGACACTGGCCCATACTAACAGTTGAAAGACTCTATAGAAATCATTTTGGAAAAACCTGCACAAAAAAGAAAACATTATATGTTTGCTAGAAATTGTTTGTGCTATAGAGCTTGAGCCTTGAAGCATCCTAAATTAGTTGAGATTTTTTTCTTCTTTTTTTATGATTTTGGCTGTTAGAGTAAGCATTAGCATTTAAATTCTATATATCTTTTAATGTTAAGTGTGTAAGTGTCCAACCTTTTTAAGGTTGTGTTATATATATTAAAAGCAATCACTTTGAATGTTAATGAATGCTACTGCAGTGAGTACCTGAGACTAGCTGAAAACTTAGTCTGAATGATTTTGTCTTCCTTTAGGTTTGAAGGGTGTCTTGGGTTTCTCTGTTGCCACAGGGCGCATACCAGGAGTGACACACCTACTGATGACACTGCGCTGGCACAGCCCACCTGTGGCAAATGGACAGGAAAACACCGCTGCGAAAATAAGAACGTGAGTGTGATTGTTTTGTGCGTGGATGCAGTACACAAATATACAACCCAGCTGGAAGGAGTCTGTCCAGAACTGTTCATGCTAAAGGGAAAGTCGGCCATCGGCCAGATTATACAGCTACCGGGGAATTATAAAATTAAAAAAAAAAGAGATTAAAAAAAAAAAGGAGTAGCGATAGTAGTGATGGGCCCAGTAGCACAAAACCAGCAGGACTGAGTGCCTCTTCAAGGGCACCACCACCCAAAAACCTCCACCAGTGTGTTTCACTTTTTGACACAGAGACCCCACAGTAGTGTGTACTCTGGTCTGTCTGGGCAGAAGTGGCAGCATAAGCTTCTTATAGACACAACCTTTTAGATCCTGTTAAGTCACAAACAACCCTTCAGGAGCTACTTTCTTACTGCTGCTTGTAATGATCAGGCATCATATTTGAGACAGGCAAAACTGTTCTGAATTTGCCGACATAAAAACCTTGATATTGAAGTTGTTCCCACTTGCCTTTTGTTGGACTGAAAATCCCCTGCCTCAACACGAGCTCAGCCCTGCCTGTGACATCCCAGACACTTGTCTGAGCTTTTCTGGAGCGTCTGTGCTGCACCTTCACTGCCAGCCTGGGCGGTCCCCTCCAGACAGGAGTTTTTTCCCCATAGGTAAGCTTGACCACCCCTGCTGCAATTCCAAATGATGTTCCCTTTTGTCTGGTTGCTTTGTGTGTCCCAGTTAGTGAGTACCTACTGCACTAAATGCATGGTGGCTGTAACTGTATCCAGGAGCTTGAAGAAGAAGCTGTATTTTTATTATGAAGCCATTATAAACCCTGCATTAAACCATCATTTTTTTTGCTTTGGCATTTCAGTTTCAGACCATTTCCTCTCAAATTGTAAACATGCAGCTCCATGAGCAGTGCAACTAATGAAGCCTGCTTTTCAGTAGATTTATATCTTGTTGGTTGGATTCCCTGGTGTCCAGGGTGATGTAAGCTCCTTCTCAAATTTTTATTGCATTTAGGATTGGCCTCTCTCCTTTCTGCCCACTCTCTGTGCCTTCCCCTTATGAATTCTTGTGTAAATGGTGTGTCGCTCTGTAGTTTTCCCCTTAGCAAGATCTCTTTCCTCAGTGAAGTTTCCTGTACTTGCAGATCGAGTAGACTTGGTTTGGTAGCAGTGTGCCGCTCGAATATGGATCAGATCAGTCAATAGCTTCAGAAGGTATTAGGAACAGATGAACAAGCACAGCGTAACTATAAGAAGCTAGAATAAAAATGCAGCTTCTTTCCTTTCTCTTCTTTTTTTTTTTTGTCCTTAGTTCCAAATTTGTTCCATACCCCAAATCTTTGCCTCCCTGATCAAGGTTTGGTGATGTCTCACATGCAGCATCAGTTGAAGTGCACAGAACGACACCATTGCAATTGTAAGGGGAAATGTACCAGCATTGGCCCTTCTTGAAAACTGAATTCAATTATTTATTGGTAAAATCCCCTTGACAGTTAATTTGCTTCAGTATTTGGCTTCTTCAGTGCAGTGTAACACAGTGTCGGATATTGGAAGGAGAAAAAGATGTAATGGAATACACCTTCTCCTACTAAACTGCACATAGGAAGAGAGTTCTTTTAATTTCTTTTTTTCTTTCACTGTGATGAAGCTTTCTAAAAAGCTGCCAAGTTCATTGTCAGTATCTGTTTTAAAAGCCTTATGAAACAGAGACAGCTCCTTAAGTTCCTTTCAAATTAATTGTATTATTGGAAAGTTAGCTTCTCAAGTCTTTTCTAGTATTTTAAGGAAGGAAAAAGCTGAAAGCAAACAGGAATTTGTGTGCTCACTTGTTCTCTGTGCTTTTAACGATTACTGCCAACAGTGATCCACAGTGCAACAGTGGATTCAGTGAAATTTATTTCAACAAATATTTTACAAAATACCATATATTATTAAATAGAATTTGTTTCTTTCTGTTCAAAGTTCAGCAGATCAAGATTTTTCTCTCATCAGGTCCTTTGCTAAAAAGGAGAAAGTGGTTTGAGGTGTAGCAACCTGTACTAGCAGGAAATTATGGGTAAGCTATCTATAAAGAAAGCTTCATCTCAATTGATACCCATTAGCACCCAATCCAGAGATCCAGAGCTTGCAGAAGTCAATAGAAAGTCGTGCATTAATTCGTGTGGGCTTTGTGCCCACAGCCCACTCATAGGCTTTTTCTAAGCAGTCTTATTTATTATTGTAGATGTTCTGGTCCACGGAAATGTTCAATCCTTTTCTGAAACCTGCTAAGCTAAATTGTATCTACCTGTTCCTTACATGTTGCTTAAAGAAGAGAGTTACAGAATGTTTCTATATTGTCTTTGATCTCTAAAATTGGACTGGCAGCCTCTTGGCAATAATCATACTCAAGAGATTTCTGATACTTCTTAGCCTCTTACCTGGATGGGAAGTTTGCTTTCTTGTCCATCTGTATAAGGATTTAGCTGTATAACTTTTACACCAAATCTTGGAGTAAATTCTGTTGGAATTCAGCATAGATGTGTGAAAGGGCTTTTAACTTGTCTGTGTCAGTTCATTCAACTCATTCAGACATCCCTAACTGCTATAAAATTAATATTGCTTTGTGATCTTCTCAATAAACCTTGACATCATATTTAGCTTTTGTAGATGATGAGACAAGCCAAAACATGAGGGAGTTGGTATATCTGAAAATGCTACCCAATTTGCAGTCTTTGCTTAGCAAAATATCCATATTCATATAATCTTTACTGAGGTGCTGTATTATCATTGGTGTGGCCACTCCAAAGGGAAGGTCTGCTGTCACCTCTGGTTCCTCTAAAAATGAAGTATGTGAGCTTTATAACATCATTTACTCCATCCATATTGATTAACAAATTCTCTAAGAAAAAGAATAGTGTTCTTACAACAACAGTGCATTGACAAAGAATTGGACTTTTGGGATTCCTTGCAGCAAATAACCTGAAATCTGTGACCAGACATTAGATCCAAAGATGGTCTTTACAGCATTTTCTGGAGTAAGGAATAGTACGTCACTGAGTATTGTAACCCAGAGAAGTTTTAGGGTCATTCCTTTGTCAACAGACTATGGCACTGGCTTACGGGACCTGCAAGTTTGTCTAATGCCTTGTGCTAACACGGTAGTGGGGAAAACACACGGGAAAGTGTGGCTAATCCATTTCTAAAGAAATGTGGATGAGAGGACAGTATGTGCTGCAAGAATCCGTGGTTTCATTAAACCAAAAAGCTTTCCAAAACTACATCCCTTAAAATACATTTTAAGAGAGGAGTTTGAAAAGTAGTGTGGTCTAAAAAAGGAATAAAGACAAGACTGATTGTCAATTGGGGTAAACTGGCTGAGGGAAATAAAAGTAGCTACCCTAATGAGCTGTGGATTTTAGCCCATTGTTTTTAGTAGCCGCCTTCTGAGACTGGTTTTAAAAAATGGGGAAAATCTTCTCCAGCACCTGCATGTCTCTCTGCACTGCTCACCGTTTGTCTAGACAAGAAGTCATGTCACCTCCATTCCTAACTTTTTTGATATGGGCTTTTCTTTCTTTCTTTAAGTTTAGATGGCTGTTTGTTCCCCTGGTCCCACAGCAGCATTGGCTTCCTCCCAGCCAGAGCCAGACAAAGGCTGCCACAGAGCAAAGCAGGCAGCATATTGAGTAATGGAGCTGCTGGCTTCTGAAGAGCCGGACCTCATCCATAATTCAGAGTTGCCTTTTCCTCCATGCCTTCGTCTGCCAGTCCAAACAAGAAGGCACAACTACCCTGCATCTCCAGTAGCGAGCAGCGGTTGGTGATGTTGGCCAATTATTTGCACTGCCCCAAAGGAAACTGGGAAAGTCATCTTTGGAAACACTCAGATTTTGCTTCCTGTCACCAGAAAGGTTACTTTCTTTAGTCTCTGAAGGCTTTGGTGGATCAATTCTTTTGCATGGGAAAATAGATTAGAAATATGCCGTCAGGTACACTGTGCGCAAGATAGACAGATGGAGACAGTAGTATCTATCTGCTACAGGGAATTGTCAGAGGGGCACAACTCATCACACTGGTTCTTAGAGGGCTTAATTTGCTGCTGGTAAATAATCTATTTTTTATTACCTCACATCCCCAGATTGTCAACATTCTCAGCTTTTTGCCACAGCTAATTAGACAGGCAAAAGCCTTATAGCCTAAAGAACAAGTCTGAGCTAAGCACCTGCCAAAATATCTGACTTTTTTTAAGAACTGGAATGTCAAAGAGTGAAGGGGCTGCAGATCACATTTAAACGCTTTGAGCGTCAATAAGATGATTAGACCCATGAGGCAAACGTTCAGAATTTCTCTTAGACTCACCACTGAGAGAAGGCAAGATAAAACTCTGATAGATAAAAACTACTGTGCAACGGTACCAAAGCTAATTATTCTGCTGAACTCTTGGAGAAATCTTGCAGGGATGTGTTGACATCATGCTCTGTGTGGCAACTTCTGTTCAGGAAGGCAGTATTTAATTGCATATTTGAATGAATCTCTTTGCGGAAAGTGTAGCTTTCAGAAAGGAATTTGTGTGAACCAAAACAAAGAATGACCTCACTGTTAGCCAGGCATGGCAGATTTGGCAGGGAGCAGGGCTTTTTATTCTTTCTTATGGTGTTTTTTTGTTTGTTTTCCCCATCCGTTGTTTAAAAATCCTGTTTTCAAACAATATAGGAGTTTTTCCAAAGAGCACTGCACTAAGGACAAAAGGCACCAAATGGTGCCCCTGTATCAGGCATGCCATGACGAAGGCATGCGTGCAGATAGCAGCAAAGGTATCCTTGCGGTCTCTGTGTGTCCCCGAGGGACAGCCCAGTGGTGCTCACGTCTCTGTGTCTCCCTGTCCCACTGTCTCTGTGTGCCTGCCCCAGCCTGGCTTCCACGCAGGGTAGTGACTGCGGTCCCCGCTGCCGGCAGCGCCCTGTATCTATGTATCTATAAAACTGATGAGTTGCACAGTGCTCGTATATTTGGAGGAAGAGATGATGGTAGAGATATTGGAGAGTAAAAAAGGCTGCTGGCTTCTCCAGACCTGAGTGGTAATTCAGCTTAGAGGGACCGTCACTATTTAAATATAGTGGTGCAGTCAAGCTATTGACCACCTTCGACTTTCCATGGTTATGAGCCCTAGCACCTATTTTTGCCTTTGGAAGTCATCCCAGAATTTGCTGACTTGCAATTTCTCATCAGGGACACTGCTCTCTCAGTTAAAGTGAAAAACCTGCTTTTTCCTTATATTAACTTTTAATGCAATAACTTTTTGGACTTTCACATTTCTGATATTGCAGAGGTGGAGATGGAATGGAGTTCAAGCAAGGGAAGTCGAGATACATTATCTGCCCACACGGAAATATAAGCATTCACCAGGTAATGCCATATATTGTTCAATGACGTTGATGTTGCTGGGAAAAAAAAAATGTAGGGTTGAAAATAGTAAGGATAAGAAATTGGCAGGCTGTGTGGTTTCTTTTCCTTGTTGAATACAAGGTGATAAATTTGTTTTGGTTCCATTTATAGGCATAGTCTTGTTTTATATTGATTTACTGTTCTTAAAAAAATTAACACCAAATAATTTAGGGGTACAAGAGAACCCACTCCACTCTGTCAATGGCTTTCTGAGTAGCAAAATTTAAGGTAGTTCTTTCTTATTGTCCTCAACGCTGAAGGTGATCTGTCTGCTATGTAACCTCAGTAATTTCCGTCTGCAGAAATTTGATATATTCTGAAACCAGCAACACCTTGAGAAATGGATTAAACCTTCTCTCTCGTATGAAATAATTCTGCTCCAAGCTCAATCTCCAGTGCAGGAACACCATATTATTCACAGAGGAATCACTTACGCAGAGCTTAGGGTTATATCACCAGACTATGCACAGGGAAGGATTTTTGACCATGTATGTGACAGATGATGTTTTATGGAAACCCTGTTCTTCTGCCACTGCATAAGCAGTGAGAGGGGGAGAGGGGGGTGGGAGAGCAGCTGGGTGGATGTCTGGCAACTGGTCAGGGTCAGCCCAGCACACGTGGGTAACTCTGCGTGGGCATGACTGTGAAGCAAAGTCAAAATGCTTTTTCTTTCCTTTTCCTCAGTTTAGGGTGGATTCATATTAATTTTAATTACTGTTGTTTACCTGAATTATCAAAATTCAAATTGTTTCCCCCCTTTCTATTGCAAGAAATGTGTTAATTCTTGTCTTAATTCCTTTCTAGTTGAGATATTTTGTAGTATTTTCTCTCCTAGGCAGAAGCACCAGTTAGAAAGTGCCAGAGCTCTACAGTCATGGTCTGGTTTTCCCATTTGAAATTTATACTTCTGCTGAGAAAGCCGTGAAGATTCCCGAAGCAATGATGTAAAAATGAAGGTGAGCAATGGACAGACTAAACTAAAACTGGATACATCATATTGTACACCCACAGCAGAAAAAGGAGGTTAAAAATTACAAAACCAAAAGACATTGTGGCCACTCTCAGCTTGCATTTTTCTTAGCTCTGGTTTTAAAAGTCTGGCTAATATCTTTCTTCATTCCAGACAATGTCTGCTTGAGATTAGGACACTGTTGAGTCAGGCATAGTATGTCACACACAAGTGAAGTACGTCATCCTCATGAGCACTTACAGCAAAGGGTGGGAAAGGAATTAGTAGAAACTGAGGCAAGGAGCTGAAGTGGTCTCGCTCTCACTCTCTGTTTCACACACACACATACATACGCACACAGACACCCCCCAGGTACTGGGATGGTCTTTCATCCTTCCTGGTGTCTTTTCCATAGACTGCTCTGTCAGTTGGGTTTTTTTAATTAATTAAACATTTTGCATATCCAGTGAGAGTTTCTGAGGGTGACCGTGGCTTGTTGTGTGATTGACACTGAGCTGCGCGGCCTCCCATGGGTGCTGATGTTCCGGCAGAGGTGTTGCAGTGCTGCCGGGGTGCTTGGATAAAGAGCTCAGCTGTGGGGCTGCGTTCAGATTACATGCAGGGAGCCAAAGCAGCAATTTATACACTGCTCTCCGATGCACTTCCACCTTTCCTGGAAGCCAGGTTAAGCCATCTCAGAAATCCCAGCCTTGGCAGGGAAATCACTCAGTTCTCTGGTTCCCCCAGCCTGGAAACGCTTTCCCTCTCTGCCAAGACTTGAGAGAAAGGCATCCATAATCCACTGCTCCTGTTTATAGGAGCTAAGCTTGCTTTACTTTGCTTGAATTTAAATAAAGGTATTTGCACATCCCTGAAGAATTTTTTCCACCTGTATTTTTATCCATAATAGACTGTCTCTGTACTAGCAGTGACTGATCAATTGTTTGGGGGTTGTTTGTTTTCAAGGCAACGCGTGGGTGATTCTCGATTCTCTCCTGTGGCAGAGCATGCTGTTATCAATATGTTACTTTGTTTTCACTGGGAACATAGCTTTCAGAAGGCATGTAAAATAAATGGGGTCTGTTTTAATTCAAGTGACGGTTTGGAAACGCATTTGGTAAACCAGCTTCCAAAGCCTCTTCCCCTCTGGAACCGGCCAGTGCAAGACCTGCACTTGCAAGGTCTGAATTTGTTTATATTTTTCTAATTAACAGGAGTTAGTCTTTCAAAGTATCTGCAGCAAGTGAAAGCCAAGAGGCTGGAATGAGTGCTCTCTGTGGTCTCAAAAGAAATGCATTTGCTTTTCAAGGGGAATAGTGAGATTAGAAAGAGGCCTGACTTGGGCTGTCAGGTCCCTAAAGCAAAATCCATGCTGCACTGGCTGCGCACTGATGGGGCCAAGAAAGCCCGCTCACAGAAATGGGTGAGAGCAGTGTGTTTCCTCTCCTTTGAGTTTAGCAGATGCAGTGCTCGTGAGAGGTACCTGAACAACAGAGCAGCTAGAGGCAAGGGCTCAGCCCAACAGAGATGTTACCATCACGGGTGCCGGTACCACCCCAGAGCAGCAGTGACGACACGGATGCAGGGCTGGAAAAGCAGCTCAGACTCCATCATCCCTTCAGTCCTGGGCAGAGTATGTCAAAAAGTTGTGTCCTACCATCCACCAGAGATGTGACCTCTGGCAACGCTCTCCGTATCTCCTTTTTCCCTCCACATTCAGTTTATTTGCTTTATCTAGACATAAAGACAAAGGCTAGCCCTCCCTCAGTTTGTACCCTTCCTACTGCAGAGGGGTTTCTGTCTCATTTAGTGACTTCAGGCAGTGCTGAAGTTCAATGAGGAGGAGCAGGGCCTCGGCTGGAAATGCCAGTGTGCCTGCCAAACTGTCACCCGAGGTGCTTTCAGATGAGGATGTCTGCAGAAATTACACTGAGGCTTGGCATCACCAGGCAAAGCTACTCTCTTACATCTATTGCTGACTAATACAGACAGCATAGTCTGTTGCTCCATTAAGAAGCAGCAGCTGTACTGAAAAAAGAGTGGAATTCTTTAGGAGCAACTTTTATTACCAGAAAGAAACATCGCTCACATAAAGAGTCATTCCGTTGCTGCAAACTTAACTATTTTTCCTCATATTTGTCCATCCAGTTCACTCTGAAATGGTGCCTGCAGGGCTACCCTACATGTGGGATAGCTGGCACCCGGTCCTGTCTGCTATGGCTGCTTGGCACACGGGAGGACCCCTCCACGTGCCACACAGCAGTGCCAGCCAGGACTGGGTGCCCTCCAACTTCATCGGCCCAAGTCTGGAGGTCGGTGGCCCTGGCTGTGCAAGTAGCTGCAGTCATTCATGAGCATTGCTGAGCTCCTGCTGGTCTTGGGCTGCTGAAACTCAGTTCACCTTGGAAAACAGATTTTGAAAACATGCCGTTGTTCACCTCTGTGGTTAATGTCTTGCAGAAGTTTTTAGTGGGGAGTTTTTGTTGGTTTATGTGTAAAGAGAGGGGGTTCCCCCCGCCCATCCACAAGCTGAGCTTGGGATCTCAGTGTCAAGCTGCGCTCTTTCTAGCTTGCACTTCATTACCTGTAAGAGTTTCTGAACAAGAGAAATCTTGAACCTTTAGCATTTTCTTCATGCAAATATAAGGATTATCATATCATCTCAGTTGTTCTTGCAGACCTTACCTGTGGCAGCCTACCTCAGTGCCACTAGCACAGCTGAGAAAAAACAAGCATGAGCCTTTCCTACAGTTAGAATTTCAAGGGCATTGTCTCATTCAGTTCCAGCTTTATGTCTCTCTAACAGTGAGATTTTTCACACCAAAAATCACCTCTTCACAGATCATCCTACAGACTTCTAGCTTCTTCCTCTTCAACTTTTTCCTGATGGTCAGACTGTATTTTACTGTTTTGTTTTGTGTTTGGGTTTTTTCCTTTCTACTTTATCCTTTTGTTCTTAGTTTCTGGATTCCCAGATTTTCTCCGAGGAGCCATCTGGGGCAAAAATACATCTGTTGTCCCTCTTAGCTCTTAGAGCTGAGAAACCTTCTAATAACAGAATTTCTGGGCTTCTGCTCTGGTTTTTGGAGGATCGCTGCAGGGCTGGCTGCTCCCATTTGCTGAGGCTACTGTAGGAAATGCCCAGTCTACCTCCTCTCTCTTACTATGCGTTGCAGTTGAAGCTGGTTTTATTGTCAGATTTTAAAAAGCAGGAAAATCTCGCTGGTTGGAGTCGGGGGAAGTGTTGTTTGCTTGTTTGGGGGATGTTTGAAGTTTGTTTGAACACAGTGATTGACAAGAGCAGGATTACTGTAGATCAAATAAAGCCTTGAGGGGGTTGGAGATTTTTTTTTCTTTATTCTTAAGAATATATTAGCCTTCAGTTGACAAATAAATTACAAATTCCAGAAAATCTGAATCTCTTGCTTGAGCCTCTAACAGGCTATAAATAAACGTATACTCTCTTGCAACATGTTTGGGGAGTTAGAGATGTTTTCATTTTGCTAACCCTGATGTCTGTGTTTGATTCTGTATTTACCTTAGCGTGTCCTGAAGTGTGTTTTATTATTTTGGGGAATGTCAGTGCTTTTGAAAAAATTAAACATCTCACTCATATCACCCATAATTTCATTAATATTCCACCCAAGGGGTATTAATCTATGTCACGGCTTTGTGCCCAGTAACAGCATTTCAGGTATTTACTTGCTGCAAGGCAGTACCAAAAATATCTTACAATATCTGACTGGTTTGTAGAGTCCAGTATTGCTGATTTTCTGTGTAGACAGAATAAAATAAAGGTATCCCCCTCTATTAATGTGGATATTTATATTTTGATCTGAGTTTCCTAGTCTTGCTTTGCTTGTGCGTTGCCATCAGCGCTGCTGGCAGCAGGGTATGAATGCATTAACTGAAGGGAATACTCAGCTCTCCAGATATCGTTCATATTCTCAGGGACTATTTGGTGACAGGACTAAAGAAGCTTAACTATTACAAAATACTGGGAACCAAGTCTTTGGAAACCTTCCAAGTACTTTTTAGCTGGACTCTAAAAAACGTCTTAGCACTTCTGACAAATGCTGGAAATTTTACAGTCTGTTCTTCTACAGAAATGCTTACTTAATCTCTACAGATGACTCTGTGTGTGTTTTTCTTCAACTAGAAATTTCTGAGCTTATTGACAAACTTCAACTCAGTCTGTCACATTAGAAGTCCTGAAAGAAAAAGATAATTAAATTCCTGCATGTTTTCATGAAAATAGTCTGTCAGATGCAAGAGGCTAGTGTTTGAGAATGTCCCAGTAATAGTCCTAATAACTTCTGAGCTCTGCCTTGGTATGAACTTCATGATCCCCTTACATCCTCCCCAGCCTAATGAATTTTATGACAGCTAAAAACCTTAGGCTAATTTAGTTGTGGGATTTCTTTTAAAAAGTCATCCAAGAGACACCAACCAATAACAAGCAGGACTTCTCAACTTCTTTTGCTGATCGAACAGATCATCTTTCTTCTGGAGAGCCCAGGAAATTTGGATCCACATTGAACTGATGAAAGCCGTCTTTGATGAACTTCTGAGAGCTGTGCCATACTCTTTCAAGCAGTCCTCCAGTTCCACCTCTTAAGTCACTTTGGTTAAATTTGTTTTTCAGAATTAATTTTAAACTGAAATAGTATTTCTTCTAGTTGCTGAAATAGCCTATCTGTTTTTTTCGGTCAAAAAAAGTGCATCCCCAAAGCTTAGATGGAAAGAGAGAAATGCTTAAATAAGTCAAAGATGCCATTTTGGGATTAAACTATTTTCAACATTTAAGAGGAGAACTAGGCCTATCATCTGTGTTTGGAAAAGAAATTCACATTAAGGAATTTAGAGGATTGTGACTTTAAACCGGACGTGCCTTGTGGCTTTTTGTTTTTATCTTTAGATCCTCAGCAACGATGCTTGTGACACTTGAAATGGCCCTGGGAAAACAAGAGTGAGGAGAGCCCGCTCGGTGGTGCCAGGTGCTCCGTTTGTGGGTGGTAAGTTGGCAAATGTGAACCCCATCCAAACTGGCTGATGCTCACAGCCCACACTGCACAGGTATTGACCTTCCTGCAAGACAGATGGGGGTATATGTACAGCATTTGTCAGTGTTAGAATAAAAATATGGTGATCTTTAAGCACGGAGTTTCTTTAACCAAAATTGTCTGTAATACTTAATGAAACGTCACACAAGGTAGCTGGAAAGACTCCTGGTTTTGTCATTCCTAATGAACCTTTCTGCGCTGTCTCTCTTGTTGTTTATGGCTGCTTAAAATCAACTACTGTCTTCACATATTCTGAGACTCTTGATTTTAAGCATATGAAGAAAATTCTCCAGATCTTGAAGCTAAAATCATAGTTAGCACAAATGCTATTTGCAACCCAACTAGCAAAGCTGGGAAATACTTGCTCTGCTGCCCAGCCTGAGTGGAGCTCTAACAGCCACCAGATACCGGCGGTGCTGAGAAAGAAATTAGATTCTTTAGAATTCAGACTGGAAATCATCTGAGGACAAGAACGTGTGAATTTGCCTCACTTTATGCATGTTACCTGCAGTCAGTCGGTCTCTGAGGAGCTATAACTCATAGCTAAGTGTTTGCAATATTGTAATACAAATACCAGGCGCAGCTGTACCGGCGCGATGGCCGTTCCCGCACAGCATGGCCCGCTGCAGCAGGGCAGATGGGGTTGCTGTGCTGTTGTGCACGGAGCTGGGAGGGCTGGGGCTGATGCGGCAGTGATCATGCTTAGCTGGGGCTGCCCAGCAAGGCCCCCCAGCACCATCCCGAAGGAAGGCAAGGAGCATCCTCACAGGTGAGGCAGCCCAGCAGCACGAACATCCCATGGAGAGCAGGCTGTGAGAAGGTGCGGAGGAGGAGGGACATTGTACCTTGCCGCCTTGGCCGTGTACAACTGTGAAAGCAGTTTTGAGGTTCAGCTGCTGCCAGGAGTTTTACTTAATGGATATTTACTGGTTACTTTTCGCCAAGTTTCTAGTTGAAGGTTTGTAATGTTTGTGCTTCAGGGCATTTAGTGATTTCTCAACCCCACCAAGCCCTATTCCTTATGAACAAGACTGAGAAGAAGTGATACTTCTGTGGGCCAGCAAATGGCAAACGTGAAAGCTGCTGGGAAAATCCTTCCTGCCAAAAAAAAGCACATGAAGTTTGGTTCTGGGGTGTTCTATTGTTTTTCTGTGTTTTGGGTTTTTTTTCCCTGCAAGGAACAATCTAGACAATGTGGGATTGCTCCCAAATCTGAAATCAATTTTGCATATCTCTGCTCCTCAGCTTTTTTTCCCCCCTCTTCTGGGCATCTTTAGAAGGGCAATGAACGTGGAGAATTGGGAGGAATGGGTAATTTGTTATAGGTGACTGAAATACGTGAGGAACATTAGATGTACTTAGTAGACAAAGGTCAGAATTAACATTTAGGTATCTGAACACATACATTTAGAGGAAATAGTGTGTTAAACCTGAGCCTTTATTAGCAATGATCACAAAATTCAAATAAAACATTGTCATATTAGGAAACAGGATTTTCTCACCAATTTGTTGCATGCTGGCAGTTCTGATATCCCCATCTCTTTGAGATAATCTTCAGAGAGAACCCTATTTCTGAAAACGCCAGTCCTAGATAAGCATCCAAACTCAAGTGCTTTACTGATTTTCAGACACTAGGTCTGAAGCTTTTTATTTTTACTCTGTGTGCAGACCCTGAATCCCTGAAACATTTGTGATTCACTTAGAATTAATTAATCTTGTCTCCCTCCACACTGTTATTTTCTCAATAGCTTTAACCCCCCCACCCACCCAAAAAAAAAAAAAAAAAAAGAACATAAACTACACTGTATAAAAGGTAGTCACTCTGGCTGGCACAAAACACTCAGAGCTTCATTTTGGTGTGAGGCTATCAGTGACCAGGGCAGCCTTTCAGTGTGCTGACCCTAATCCTACAATCCCCTCAAAAATACATCGAAACTTGCCTGTCTGATTTCCATCAAAGATTGGGATTCTCAGGTCTGGTTTCTTGGGTTTATTTATTTTGTTCCAGTTCAGCTTTTCAGCACATCACAAATACATTTACAAATACCTTGAATTATGCATTTCCCATGGGATGAAGAATCTTTAGTCTAAACCCTTTGTATTTTCTTTTCTTATATCTTATTCTGGTGCTGTTTCTTCTCGAATGGAAGGTAGCTGTAAAAGCTAATTTAACACAGCACCATGATACAGTCGATGGATTCTGGGGAAAGGAAGGCAGGGGTTGCAATGCTGGGGGGTTTGGTGGTTGAGGGGTTGCAATACAATGAGACTTCTATTTTCCTCTGCAATAAACCATAAAGCCCACAATGTATAACCCGCCAGGAATGAATTACCTAATAATTATGTAGGAATGATCTGTGATTTGTAGGCGCCACCATCTGGGCATAACGTCTGTTTGCAACTGGAATAAATGGAATCGTGTAAAGGATTATAAACTTTTTCAAGCCTAGCCAATCCTGAAAATTGTTCCTACTAATAAAATAGCATTTTTCTCTAAATAAATCTATGTGCATATACCCCCTAACACACACACTCAGTCTGTGAGTGTTTAGAGATGATAAATGCTCGGTAGGAAAGGTGGATTAATCTTTTTTTAAAGATTTAATTACGTCCTAGACTGTTGGGACTAAATCCACTAAATCAAGATGGAATTTCTGATATATCAGCATGTTTATTCCAAGCTTTCTGGTCTGCACCAGAGCCAGCTAATCAGTGAGATGTAGCCCCCTGGCTCCAGGCAGCATGGAAGCGAATGCCCATGCGTGGCCGTGAGACCTTCCTAGACTGTTGATCCGTCTTCCCGCCTTTCGGGTACTGTGCTCACTGGTATTTTTTCACCAGTATCTGGTGCGGAATGAAATCGGGTTACGTGGAAACCCCGACCATCATGCATGCTCAGGGGAGTTTCAGTCATTTATCTGATGGTGAGGAAAGGAAGACCATCCTTTTGTGGTCAAAAAATGATTCTTTGGGCACCCAGTGCAATAAAAGTCTTTGCTCCCAGTGTCACTGCTCCTTCCTGGGTCAGGGGCAGAGGTTGAACTTGTGTGACTTCAGGCACAGCAGCCAGGCCAGGTTTCAGAAATTTCCTTCTGAGATAAAATCCTCCTGAGGTAAAAGTTTCTTCCACAGTGAACTGGAAAAACTGGGTTTGGTTTGCCTTTCTTTTTTTAAACTGTTCAGTGCTTTTGTGGGGATTCCCTCTGGCAGAAGAGATCCAGGGCACTGGTGTTTCACAGTGGTTTCCATAGTTGTGACAAGAACAAAGCAATGGACAGTTTGACCCCAAAGGTAAAATCCCGGTAGTTTTGAAGTAGATAGGACCTCCTAATACCTCTGCTCTAGATATATTACCCCTGCAGAGTAATCCAAATGAATAAAATATCTAATGAAATGTAAGAAAAACACTGGGTTTTTAAATGAGAATCACTGTGAAAGCAGCAGAACCGGTGTGCTGGGACAAAGCAGATCATAGGCACACGTTGTTGCTGTTCCTTCCCTCCTGCTTTCTTTTCTAAAATTCCTATCGGTCCCATGAGGAGCAGGAGAATAAACCTGTTGTCAGTTTTATTGCAGAGCTGGCTGCCTAAACTGATGTCTCACTGCAACATGGTTATAAAAAGGAAAAAAAGAAAAACTGCCAAAAAGCCTTGCTGATGTAAATGATATTCCTGTTGGAAGACTCTCCAGGAAAGGGCCTCTAAAACAGGAGAAGCCTAATACATACAGCAGTATTTTCAAAACACCGACTTAAAAATTTAAAGCCCTATGGCTTTTTTTTCACTGCTGAAAGCTGTAAGGAGAGCTGCCAGGGCTCTACTCTGAAAAGGATGGAGAGAACAGGCCAATATACAGCTAAACAGAGTGGTCTGGTGGTGATATTAATTTAAAATCAACCTGCGAGACAAATAATTTTCCATATTTTGGAATACAGCCTGACCTAAAATTGTCACTCACATGTTTGCTGTAGCTGCAGGGAATTACCATCACTGATGCCCCTGCTTTTAGCATCCAGCCTACGATGCTCTTTGGTTTTTTTCCTTTCACTAAGGGAGGTGTTTTGATTATACAATTCCTTGTGTCGTTCAGATGAGACAGATTGTTGATACAAGTTGTCCCAGGGTCTGGCGTGATTGCTCAGTTGTAGGCTGTGTGCGCTCTCTTCCCAGACAGCACCGCGTTCCTTCCCGGAGTCATGTTTGTCATGTTGTATTTGAAAATGTCAATACACTTGGAAATTTCATTAAAATCTTAACATTGTCTTGGGTCTGCATAATTGGGATGGAAATCTCATGAGAATATTTTCCCTGTGATGCTGCTTATATTTCTTACTTATAACCAGGCAGAGAGCAATACCAATAGAAAGCTCACTGAAGTCACGTGCGTTAAAATGAAAAACAAGCAAAGAAAGGCACTGATTTCTAAATTCCCAGAGTTCAGTTTGGTTTTCTTTGGGAGCAGCATACCAAACTGTTACATTCGCTCCAACTGGCTTTTCACTGCTGAGACACCAGGCTTCCCAGAAGACAGTTCAAGGGGTGAGTCCTGCTCTCTCACAGTCCTTAATGACACCTCTGAGCCAGAACTACTGCTCTGTGCAGTACCAGCTCTTGTCTATTCTTCATTGCCGGTGCTTCCTTCAAAAGGGATTTAATTACTGATTTTTACTGGTCTCAGCTTGAAATTTTAGGAAAAAAATGTGTAAGGATCCATTTGACCTCTCTTCTGAAGAGTAGTGATGTGAAATGAATATTTGTTGCACTATTGATCTGCGCTTGTTCTTAAATACACTGCAGCCTTAATAAATGCCTTTGGACTATCCCTCAGCTGGTGTAAATTACCATGGCTCAGTGAAGCCAAGCAGATTTACATCAGCTGAAGACACAGTCCTTGGCATGTTGTAGCAGCCTGCTTTTTAAGACCGTGGCAGTTAGTGTGCCACTGATAGCCTTTACAGCACACCTTACACTGCACATGCAAATCCACAACTGGGCTGTTCTGATCACCAGGTAATACCTGGTGAAGAAGGGCAAGGACCCTTGCTTTTTGTGCTGGTTTGTGTTCTGTTTTGTGAGTTGCTTTGCTCAACTAATGTGAAGTAGTAGAGCGAGGGTGAATTTTGGGGAGCCTGCACACCCCACAACCCCTGTGGCACTGGTCAGGGAGACTCCCTGTGCTGTCCTTGCGCCTGCTGCTTCTCACCCGTGAGCCAACCCCATTTCCAAAGTTATTCAGTGTGCAAGTGCTCTCACTTTTATAGGCGTTTTATGACTGTTATGTTTGGAACATATAATTTTAATGGGTGGAAACCAAATTAACTCTAAACCCCACTTGACCAGTGCTTCTTGTGAAGACGGTGAAAATTCTGTTCGCTGCATTCGTGGCTCTCCAAACCATGCTAACCTCTTGGCCTCCAATACTTGCTATGTGCAATGGGAGTCCAGAAATTAGTGCTGTTTAATTATGCTTTGCTACAATGTGCTATTTCACAACAGTTTGAATTTTCATAAAGTGAAGGACTTAACTAAAAAACTGTAATACTCTCCCCGCAATACCAGCACACACGCACGCTGATGGACAGAGGACTTACCTCCATTTGCAAGCTACTAATTGTGAAGACATGCAATATAACAGGGATTGTGCTGGGTTATAAACATTCTGAACAGGACACAAATGCAGGCAGACTTTGAATTTTAAGAAACATTTGTCCATTTGAGATAGTCAAAGGGAGTTGGAAATAATTGATCCAGTAGAAATCTCGTACTTCAGATACCTGCCATATTCCTGCATGTGTGATCTCTTCTTCCGTCCTGCTGAATACCTCTATATTTTACATATTTCTGGATATGCCTTTTTCTCTTCCAAAATTTTTCTGTTAACTAGTTGTAATATAATCAAGAAAATGCATTTAAATGTTATATTGATTTGCTCGAGGTACTGCAATTGTGAGATAACTATATGTTGGTAAACTCTGTTTGGCATCTCTAAAGTGAAAAATAGATTAAGATTAGAAAAGACCATTAAAGCATCCCAAAGACTATTCCTGTATCTATTGGAAAGGCTTGCAATGCGCAGTTATTTCAATAAAAAGATGTGTGGGAAAGGAAGGGGGGTCATGCTTCAGGTCTCCAAACATTGCAACATTTTTATTGCCATCATACTATGCATCCCTCTGTAGCTTTTCCTCTCTCAGATAGTTTTTCTTTCCTGCCTACATTTGATTATTCCCTATTTCTTTTTAGGTGTATTAAGTTTACCCTCAATTCAGTTTGGTTATAAACCAAAATAGCACATTTTGTAGGTGGTCAGGGCTCATGATTTCATAATGCGAACAATGCATCACTGCTGACTGGCTCTTTTTTTTGATGATTATTGCTACACAGGTGTTGTGAACACATGAAGATGCACTACTATGTAGACTTGTAGCATCTGTGGCCTGATGGTTACTCCTCACTTAACGCCAAGGTGTGATACTGCTTTAGGTGCCTGTGTCCTTCACGGTATCAGCAACACGGTCTTGCTCTCATTTGGAAGGGCACTGGGGCGATACAAGGCAGTTTGGGTTCTTTAGCTCCTATCACAGGATGTCGGGTTTTTAGCTGTGATGCAGTACTCGGCTGTGAAGCAGTGGCTGTGACATACATGTACTACTTCCAGGAAAGGGAGTGGGAATTGTACACGTAGCCAAGGACAGCATTTGGTGAGATGAATGCACAGGAAAATCCCCAATCAAAGGATTTGCAGCAAGAATGACAAGGTGCTGTTACACTTCCATTATTGGTGGCAATTTGCAGGGTTTGGGTTGTTTGGTTTTTAAACCAAGTTCAATTTTTTGTACAGACACTACCACCCTCCCCGGAGCAAGCAAGTAGCAAGATTTCCATTTCTTCTTTTCAGTTTTGTTTAAATGAGCTGGGCCAAACACTCGGAGCTTGGTGCAAATGTTCCATCCCATTCAGTCAGACAGCTGTAAAGGCAAGTCTGGGTTTTAAGGCCTTCTCAGAACTTGAGGACTCCTTTTAGCTAATCCTTTGGTCCTTGTCCCCTCTTTAAACCCTTCTTAGGAGTATTTCTTGCCTGAAAGTTTCAGTTCCTTTCACATGAATCAAGTGTTGGGTCTCCAGTGTTGCATATGAGCATCACCCAGGCACCTGGCTAATCCCCATTGGCACCAGTGAGGGACGCTTCCAAGAGGAAGGTTTCGTGCGGGATTGGGTGCTTGATCTGGAAATCATACAGAGAGAAAGTGGAATTCCATGGCATTGTTTTACAGAATTGCTTTTTTGGCTAACACTGTGCTTTAGTTAGCACAGATAGGAATATATGCTGACACTGCAGAGCTGAAGTTTGACTCTCTTCCAAACTTCTTTACTGACCAGGAGCCTTAAAGGTTTTTGAAAACTACAAAGGAACATCTGGGTAACAGAATTCATTGAACAGAAGTCTGCCAGAGCCTCTCCAGGGCTACCTGCACCCTGCTTGGTTTCCTCTTATAGATTATTTTAGAGGGGGTTTTGGCATCCGTCTGATACTGTCAGATCTTCCAGCAAAGAGCATCTCTTCTGATCTCATTCATTGTGTTTGTTATCGTTATTTTTCTGTATACTTCCATCCTTCACAGGTTATAATTCTAACTGCATTGGAGTCTTTTAACTGAAATACTCTTTTATATTATATACCTGTGACTCTGCTACTAGCCCCATAAAGAGTTACTCTTACCTTAATCTCCTCTACTATGCAGCAACAGGATCTAGCACAACTTGAGCTTTCTCACGTGTAAACTTGCATCTAGAGTGTGTTTGTTATCCTTTCCAGTTTTCAATATTTACTTTGCCAGCTGTTTATTAGAAATATCTTTCATCTTTTTAGAAATCAGTATGAGTATCTTGAAAGGTACTGTTTCTATGATTAAATTTCTCTCATGGTGCTTAAGGGAAAGGTCTACTGCTGATCTCTTGCCAGTTGTCTTTGTAGCATTTTCAAGCTATTGATCAACAAGGTCGGGAATGTCTCAGTTCAAGTTGGTATTATATTTTCTGGTGTCCTCTTTAATCGTTTGATTCAGATTTCCAAAATGAATAATACCAAATGGTATTATTCCACCATTCTCTCAAATAAGCGTCTTCATGGCATGTCTCTAATAAAGAAATTTGAATATTTTATTCCAAAGAGCTTTTACTTTGAATGCTTCACCTTTGTACCTCCTGTTTCCTATGACCTGTTCTGAGCCCTTGACTGACGTGTCTAGCAAGCTGACTCTGGTTTTGCAAACGTTGGTACAGACCAAGATGTGCTGCTAAATTCAACTGCATGTTGCCACTGTGAGAGCAGCTGAGGTACTGTGAGAGGAAAATGGCGCTTTTTGCCTCAAGCTGCTGTGCTAAGGAAGAACTTCAGTACTGCTTTGGTGTCATAAACTACAGAGCAAAGACAGTTTGCAACACAGCATTTGTAGGAGCAAGTAGATGCTTTAATAGTCTCCACTTAAGTCGTAGGTTTAAAATACATAGATAAGAGTCCTAGGATGGACAAGTCTATCCTTCACCCTTTTGGACCAAAATGCCGTGTTTCTCATTTGTGTTGGATGCTACGCAAGCCCCTTGTATTAGTGTGCTGCCTTCCACACAGCATTCGGAGTTGGCTTCTGTATATCTTACACTGCTGCAACAGTGGTAATAGCATTCATATAGGAAATCTGGAATATTTTCCTTGGGAAATGTCTACAGCCTATGGTGCCAAAACCCACACTTGCATAGGAGAGTGGCATGGTCCTTCACACTTACACTTCGCAATGTGCTTGTACACTCTGTTCTCAGGAGGCTACAGCTATCCAGTCCACATCAGGTGGAGGTTTTTTGCTTACCAGGAATGACTTCAAGAGCATCCTCAAAAATAAGTAAGTTTAAATAGTGTCCTACATATTGTCCATCATTGAGAGATTCAGACCAATAATCTGAAAAGAGCTAATTAGAACTCTTCTGGTGTAATGTGTTTTTAGTGATTACCCTGGTAGAAAATTTTCCTAATGCCATTTATCTTTCCACAAATGTAGGCAACCATCACCTTCTCCAGTTGCTCATGACCAACATAGCTTTATGTTTTCAACTTAAGATGTCCTTAATGTCCTTATCCTTAGAAGGCTAAACTATTAATTTAAGGGTTTGTTAGCCTCAATTCCACTTCTGTTTGGTGTGATTATGCCAGTGAAAGTTTCTAAGGTTCTAAGAGATGTATCATCATGAAGTTTGTTGCAAACTTCTGCTTCCTATTTTTTCTGAAAAAAAAATTTCTGCAAGACCCCCCTTCCTCAGTGCACATTAAGCCTTCTCTGACTCCTCTGCTGCCAGCTGAAGAGAGGAAAGCATTGCACTGCTGCAGCTGAGCTTCCCCTAAAGAAAATCTAGGAATGTGGGTAGTCCATGCAGATAAATGGAAAGAACCAAAGTCCTTGCAGTCTTGCCATGCTGTGCTGCTGGGCCTGCAATGGAAACTTCTACAGAGTTGTGAGTATAGAGTTTAATAGCAGCGTTGGCGAGCAACTTAGCATAGTGCTGACCCTGAAAGCTTCCATTTAAATTCATGTCCAATGACTATGAAGAAGGTACAAGACTCTTTCCCAGGGGCTTCAGAGAGCAGCAGGATGGTTTCCCTGGGACCCAAGGGCACCCAGAACTGAAGAAGGTCATGTTAGAGGGAAACTTCAGCCCTTTGCTTGTGCACATAAACTACACTGTAGTGTTTGGATTGTATGTGTCTTCAAAACACCCCTCTAGATGTGTCTGTGCATGTGCTAATGTCCTGCTTGTGTGACGCTGCTGTCATGCTAGGTGTCTGGAGTAAAGCAAGCTTACCACCTCACTTCTTAAAGGAAATTTAGTTACTGATTTATTTCACAGGGGAGGAGGAAAGCAAAACCACAATCTACCAAAAAGAAAGGATATATGTAAGTGACTAGGTCAATACATGAAGCCTGGAAAGACTTTTTTTGATTTTTTCATAAAACTGAAATTAGCTGAAAGCATTTCAAGATAATGCATAAAACAAGATGGCACAGCACAGTTGTCAAGACCAAATTCTCTGCTGATTTACGGGACTATGCTTGATAGTTACGGGAATGAGCTTTGGGAGGGATGTGGGAAGAATGAAGAGGGGAGACCCCACTATTTCTCTGAAAAATGTCTTTCCCACAAGGTTTCTTGCTGAAAGCTTGCACCATGATCTGTATTTATGTGAAAGATGGGCGAGTAGCTACCTCCACTGGAGCATTTTACAAATTAAACACTGGGGCTGTGATAAATTCAGTCACAAATGGAAATGTAAAGGACACAGCTTTGGCTCTCTGTAGGCTAATGCTAGAGTCTAAATAATTTGAGACTTGTGAACTTGGATGTGAAAAAAAACAGAAATGCTGACAGTCTAAGCAGAAAAAAATGCTAAAATACATTTTGCATGGGTACAATGTGGGGAAAAGGCAATGATGGGTTATTTTGTATCAGAGCCACTATGACCTGTTAACATATTTCCTCGACCTCACGTCTAGCACTCTGGATTAGCTTAAATTTTCACCTAGTAAACTAAAGAAGGAGGCCATGCTGCTTGATGGTCTTTGGGTAAGTATCTGCAAAGAACAGGGAGAAAAACTCATCATGAGTCAATTCAAGCCAAGCTACACATTTAGTTTCTAAAGTTTGAGGGGTAGGGTGGGCATTGTTAGGAGAAACTTTCCACTGGAGAGATAAATATTAACTTCATCATGGGGGACAAGAGAAGTTACTCAGTGATGTAGCTGCTGCCTTGGTATTCCTAAACTGAACCTTTCCTTAGTGCACACAGAATAAGGCACCTTTTAGGCAGGAGTCTCCTAATGCCTTGTTGGCTCTGCTTTGAGTAGAAGGTTGGATGAGATGACCTCTTGTGGTCCCTTCCGACCTGAATTATTCTGTGAATCTATCTTGCTTTTTTCCAAAGCTTGCAGGGGTTGTCAGCATTCCTGACAGGTCACACTAATGTAATAAAAACCGGAAATTCTCAAGGATGGTTTATTGAATGCCTATGAAGGCACAATTATTCAGACATGAACAAAATTATGCTGGACATAGAAACAGCCTAGTTAGAAGTAATTTGAAGGCAGAGATACTACCAAAAAACCAACCAACCAAAACAAAACCCCAAAAAACCCCAACAAAACCAACCAAAGAATAAACAAAAAAACACCCAACACATAAAAATACAATCCAGAGAGAGAATGGGGAGAGAAAGGAAGTAACAATTTGGTGGCCACAAAGATCAGACGCAGAGACTGTGTCTGGATATTCCTGTTACAGTTAGTGAATAATGTTTGATGGCACTTGAAAGTGGAAGAGGTTTTGAATGGGTCCAAGGAACTCCCAGAGCCTTTTGAAGCCAGAGGCAGAGATAATGAGTCTCTGCATGTGTTCATTGTTAAGCTGTTTTAGTTGCAAGATTAATCAAATTTAGAAAAAAACCCTTTAAGCCCCTAGAGTTAATGTTGCAGCCGAAATAATGTCTCCATTCATTCAGATATAGGGTGCTCACTGACTCTTTGAGGTGGTGGAAGAAAAGACTAAAATGGTAGCAAAGAACATTAGGATATTTGTATGGCTGTGTGGTAACTGGTAAAGTCAATCTTATGCGATGAAAATTTTTTTTGGATTTGGGTTTTTTCAACAATGCCTTGTAGGAATCAAGAGACCGCCTGCAGGATCGCTTCCAGTGCACCAGGCTGCTCTTTTCAGGAGTCCCTGGAGTATTTCTGATGGCTTTCTCTGGCCCATGAAACAGGGGGTTTGTGAGAGGTTTCCGTGTCCTCCCTGACTGGCCTGTGAAAGGGGGTAGGTCTCAGCTGATGGAGTCGGGGGGGTGAGGCTGTGACTGAGGAGCTTTTTCCTGACACAGCTGATCCCTCACTTTGCCTGCTTAATAAATAGGAATAGCCACACGGCGCTGCTTGGTGCCTTTCCCCCGCGGCAATGCAGAGCCCAGCTGCCTGCAGTGCCACAGCATCATGTGAGGACAGGCCACATCTGCCGTGGCTGCACGAGCTTCTGGTTTGTGCACCCAGTTCAGGGGCTGCTTCTTGCAGCTCTTTGAACAGTCTGTGTTTGGTTTGTGAGCTAGGTCAGTGTGTGACTCCTTCCCCAGCAGCTCCACAAGCCCATGGCGTTAGCTATCTAGTCCTTAAAGCCGAAAGGGATCCATTTTCTGCAACCAAGCGGTATTTTGCAAGACATAAATCTATGGAGGTGCTCGAGGAGGGCCAGCTCCATGAGGGCAGTGAGCGCCCCTTCATGCTGCGCTGGACATGTGTTTGGAGGGATAAATCTGCGTTGCAGCTGGCTCAGTCTCTGTCGTGGGATGTGGAATTCTTTGCACGTGTACAAATGATGGAATGGGAATGTTTCTGTTCATCTACAAATCCAAATTTCTCATTAAAATTGGTCATTAGTGAAATTAGTGAAAGTATCTATTAATATATGCATTATCATTTGCAAATCTGCTGCAGGCCTACCAGTTCCAGAATCAATTTAGATGGCCATTTCTATGGCTTTGGGTATGTAATACACATGGCTGAGTTAATTCACATTAAGCATTAAACCCCTTACAGTTTTTGCTCTTTTTAACAAGTGTTAGCAATGCATAGAAGATTTTTTTTTTTTAATTTCAAGTTTATGGGCTAATTTTGGCTTATTCCAATTTTATATTTAAAACAATTTTCTTCTTTAACGTGTTTTCGAGGATAATCTGTTATTGAGAACACTAACGACCTTGGATATTAAGTTCTAACTTTTATTTCCCCGCGGCTGCTTGCTGTATCAAAATGGAGGAGGTACAGGGCAATGTTGGCAGCTCTTATGCCTTTTTCCTTCAAATGGACTGATACCTAATGCATTTTCCTTTAGATTGTTTTGTTTTCAGTGGTGTTCCTCTGAAAATTGCATTCCTGTCTCATCCCATGAATCATAAATTACGTTTTCTGTGTGGGTTTTAGTATTTGTTTCCATTTCTTGCGACTCCCACATATAAGCGGATTTTGATGCATATTGTGCTAATATTATGATTGCTGCTGGCTGTGCTGTCTCTGTATCAGGTAACCTTATTGATCTTTATTTCACCTCAACTACCAGCAGTTTCGCTGCGCCTGACCTAATTTCAACCACTGAACATGCTCTAAAATATTGATATGAGCAGAGAGGTTATTTTTCTTTAACCATAAAAATAAGTCTAGCATTATCCTAGGAAGATCCAGATTCTGGTAGTTTCATGTAACCATCTGAGCAGTACAAAAGAACTGAGAATATTTACTCCAGTGGAGGTCCCTGGTCTGGAGGGACCCAATATTTTTAGAGGAGAGAATAAGCACTTTATGAATGCATAAGCATATAAACGGGCATGTGCCTGCACACACACACATGGGTGTCTTTAGGACAATCCCGGATAGATATAGGCAAATTTAGATTCCCGAAGGCCAAGAAATCATTTAATTATTTAATTAAATAAGAAGTTTCTCCAAAATATACATATCTATTTTTAATGAAGGTGCAGAAGCTTGGTAACGAAGTAAAGCTGTAATTACTTTTTTTAAATGCCAAAAGGTTTACTGGCCTTCTTTTAAGGACTTCATTTTTTTAAAACCGCCTTTCCCCAACCCCCACCCCCCAAAACGACTGCATTTGTTGGCTGTGAGCAGTGCCTGAACTATGAGGGCTGTATATTGATCACACCAGCCTCTGTTTGCATTATTTAGCTCTTGAAGAGCATCTGCTGAGCATCCATCAGTATGGGGTGTGTGCCACCACCATATGGACTGCCAACTGCTGGTGGAGCCAAGGAGGTGCCGTTATGCTCCCATATATTCCCATACAACAATGCCATTAACATCTGGCGTACCATGGCACACGCTTACTTTTGTGGTACAATAAGAGCAGATTATTCATTCCTAACTACGATGAAGATCCTTAATGGAAGTGACGGTACTGACTCAAAATGAAGTTAGGGAAACAGTGTTACTGCAACTCTCTAGCTGTGTGGAGCATTGCGTGTGAAGGTCACGTCCTGGGATTTTGTTCCTTCTATGAGTGCAAAAACAGTCCGTTGGAATATTTGAATGGTCCTTCTAATACTGCCTTGTGCCTCTGGCCTCAGGAAGGCAGCGACTACAGGAAAGGCTTTCGCACAGTCAGTTGGAAGGTAGGATTAATACCACAATAGCTTAATACTTCAACTCATGCTGGTCTGCAAGCCATTGATGTAACTGTGAATACATTGTCCACAAAAGGAAAAAAAAAAAGGTAATTTTCTTCAAAATTCAGTAATATTTTGATTTGTATCATGTTTTACTGCTATAAGACCCAAACATCTAGTTAGGTGTTGAGTGACCACGTTTGCTAGTAGCTGTTGGAAATTTTTTGCTTTCTGCTTGATGACCGTAATTCCTGTTCTCCAACTATGGGCAGGAGGCAGAAAGGATCATGTGGTTTCCTTTTCTTATGCTGTGTGCCCCTTTTCGCAGCCCTGAAGTTGCTGTACACTTTCAGTTCATACTCACTCTTATGTGTTTTGCTGCATTTGGGCTTAAATCTGAATCCTTCACACTCTGGCAGGATGAGGTTACAGAAATGTTTCAGATTTTCTGGGAATGTAATTCTGGCTTTCAGGAATTTGCTGACAATTTTTTTCCTTATCCATAAGTCACTTCACAGCGATCAGAGGATCATTTCTCCCTCTGAAGTTCCTGCGGGCCCTTGTTATGAACTTATCTTTTGTTCTTCATCACTAGGTAGCTGCCAAGGCACGTGAAGTAGCTCCCTCACACGTAGATTTGCCAAGGAATCTCATAGTAACATACTGAACATTCATTTTTTTACACTGTAGTATGTGATTTATGGTGGGACCACTGCCAAGAAAATGCACCACTGCAGACTGTCAGAAAACACTACTCAGATGTAACAAAGCATTCATTCTCTTCATCCATTAGCCTGGAGAAGAGAAGGCTGAGGGGAGACCTTATCAATGCTTGTAAGTATCTAAAGGGTGGGTTGAAGGAGGAGGGAGCCAGACTCTTTTCAGTGGTTGCCAGTGAGAGGACAAGGGACAACGGGCACAAGCTGGAACATAGGAGGTTCCACTCAAATATGAGAAGAAATTTCTTTACAGTGAGGGTGACAGAGCCCTGGAACAGGCTGCCCAGGGAGGGTGTGGAGTCCCCTTCTTTGGAGATTTTCAAGACCCGCCTGGATGCAGTCCTGAGTAACATGCTCTGACATGCTCTGGGCAATCCTGCTTCAGCAGGGCAGTTGGACTGGATGATCTTTATGGTCCCTTCCAACTCTAAAAAAAAATTCAGTGAAATTCAGTGAAATTCAGCCGTGTGGTTCTTGTAGGTAACTTCATTCATTTCCTTAAAAGAATTCCTTTTTAACTAAAACTTATTGCATGAGTTCAGTTAGCAGAAAAAAATACGGTTCATTTCATATAAGCTACCAAACAGATGTCAAAAGGTGAAAAACGGCTTTGAAAGTGTTTGTCATACAAGCAGCACTCATTCAGATGTTAAAAAAACTGGACAGATATTCAAACTAGCCTAATTGCCAGGGAAAATGCCCCATTTTCTCAAGGTCTGGCTGCTTTACACAGGCAGCTCCATAAGGCTTCAGGCCCAGCTTTTAAAATGTATCTGGGGCTGGACTCCCTTTAATGTTGGCTGAATCCAGGTGCTGAAATGCCTGCTGAGAAGCTGGGTATCAGCTCTTCTGAAAGTCTGTTCTCAGCTGCAGAACTGAGCATTCCTGATGCAGGGTTGCAGGGGTCTGTCTGTAGCCAACTGTCATATAATCAGAGTTTAGTGCAGGCCGATTTAGGATTGATTTTGCACTGAAGGGAAAAGAAACCATGATGCAGGAAACTCTGCCTTCTTTACTTCAGGATAGGCAGGCTAAGAGAAACGCAGTAGGGAAAAATGACCCGTTCCTGCATGGCTCCTTGCACGCTGAACCATAAGTGCAGACATCAGTAGTGGGATATTTAACTACCAGAGCTTGGCTGCATCCCGAAAGATTGTCTGTAGTGAGCAGAGCATCCTCCTTTTCTAGTAGGAGTAAAATGCAGGCAGAGGTATGACGTCCAGCTACAGCAGAGAAGACATTCAAACTTAACAAATCTTGTTATTATTCTAGTACTCGGAGGGCCATTTTCTGCCAAAGACACAGTTAAATGCCCCGAAGTGCATCAGCTGCCTCTCTTGACACCAGAGTCACTTCAGAGGAGGAGGCTTCTCTCAGCATAACTAAAGGACTTGTGAATCTGGGCTTAATCTGGCTTAATACCTGGCATAACTGTGCTTTTTTATAGCTTGTTTCACTATAGGTACTTCTAGTTTGTGCTTGCAGAAAAATACTTCCTACCAGCTGCTTTAGACGTGGAGGAACATGGATATACTCATCCATTTGCTTTGCCTCTTTGTGTGACCTTAAAGTGAGTCGAGGAGAGGAGATGCGGAGCAGACAGTCTGGTTTTTTTCTGTAGCCATGAATTGCTCTTGAAGTAAAAGGCCGATGCGGGAATGCCTTGCCCTGTATTTTTGTAACCCCATAACTATATGCTTCTTGATAAAGATGATTTGTTACTCCTGTTGACTCGTATTTGTGATTAGATTGGTGTAGACAGCAGATGGGTTTGAATTTGGTTATAATTAATTCCTGTAAAAGAAAAACCTAGACTACGGAACCTTCTCACTCGAAGACCTAAGGCTGCTCATCTGGTCTGAATAAGTTAGAATAATTAAAAAAAAACCCAAAACCCTCCAGTGAGGTTTTCCCAAACATAAAGAGAACAACCATTGCTCTGGTGCCTGGGGGCAGCAGCCCTGTCTGTATAAATGGCAGATACAAATTGGAGATACCAGAAGAAGCAAACATAGAAGTCTTTGATATCTTCTAAAGTACAAATAGTTTACATTTTGAAAAGTTGTTGTCTAACTTGCATCACAGAAAGAATAAAATGATTTACAGGTATTTTGTTACATGCAAGCTGTATTTTACAAGAGGTCTTTCTGAAAGACCTCCTCTTCTCAGGCTGCCTCAGGTGTGGGACACCTTTCTGAGAATACCACTACTCTCATCTCATCTGAATGTACTGCCAGCATCCACACCCCCTCCAGCACGGCCCAGGGACTCCCGCTGAATTACTTATCTACTGGCGTTTTGACCAGGAAGTTTGCGTTTCCTCCCGAGCCTCTGATTCCTGCAGTCGTTGCCAAAATCCTGTCAGAGAGTCTGGACAAGGTCATGACTGCAATTCCTCTGTGGCTGGCGAAACCACGCTTCTCAGCTCATTGGTAGACTCCTTAGTTGTCTTTAGGAAGGTTATCATCTCAGGGAATCGCTGCTATCAAAAAGATTATTCTTAAAAGCTGTGGAGTTACTTATTCAGTCTGTCAAGCCTCGTTACATTAGAAGAGTCCATGACAGAATATCTGAGAAATTTATCTTTTTGTTCACGGAAGGAAATGATGGTCCCACTAAGGAAACTGCAAATTTAATTATACAGTAGATTTCCTCACAGACAAAATTTCCAAGGACCTCAGTATGTCAGCACTTGCTTTCAAATCTTAATCCTCAGCGCTGACTTTGGTTTTCGCTTGCTAAAACACTTCAAGTGACACTGCTCATCCAAAGCTGTTCTCTGGGTCCCAGCTCTGCACCCCTAATTCACTCTGAGCTCTATTTACTTCCAGAAGAGGCTGGGGGATTCTTCGTTTAATGTAAAGTTGGTAGAAGTGTGCCCTAAATTGTTGCTTTTTATTAAGCATTATCTGTTCCCGTTGAGCCGAGAGACCCGAGTGCTATTCCTGGCGCTGCCGCGGACTCGCTGCGTGCCTGCAGATAAGTCGCTCAGCTGCTCGGTGCCTCACCTCCCTCATCCCGAAATAGCGGCACTTTCCCTCTGCAAGCGCTTTCCATCTGTGGTGTGTGCTGGAGTCAAGGGAAAGGCTTCACAAGGTCGCTGTCGTTATTCCTGTTTTGCAAAGGAGAAACTGAGGCAGGCGAGGGTGTAGACTTGCCCCAGCGCTAGCAATTCGGTCTCATCATCCCACAGCACTTCAGCGCTCGCTAGGCTAGCTGCCTCCCCCGGTTACTCCTTAGATGCTAATCATCAGACCCAGATTAGGATTCATTGCTGAATTTCATGTCTTCTTCCTTGTGTCCTTTCTTTGTGGACAACTCTGACTTCTGCAATATCTGAGCAGACACTTTTTGAATAGCTGAATTGCTAGAAAGAAATTCCTGACAGGTTTGAAAAAGAGCCCTTTTGGACAGCAATTGCAAAGCTTAAGCTATTGACCTCCCGGTTGTATTTGCCTGTTCCTTTGTCTCTAGAGAAGCCTGGATTTTTCTCTTGGCTCACAATAATTATTAACAGATCTTTTTCAATTTAGGAGAGAAAGGTTTAGTCTCTGTATTTGTAATTCTGGCCTTTCGGAGAAAGCCAGTATAAACAGCACTGTGTCCTGGCCCAAATCCATTCTGCATTATTAGGGTGGCATTGATTTGAGATCTCACTCCATTAAAATTTGAAATCTAAAGCAGTTCCTGCTACAAATGGGGTCTCTCAAGGTTTATACATTAGTTTAGCCCTCAACGTTGCCAGATGGTCAAAAACTAGAATGTGTCAGAAATGTTACTGGTGCCCTTCACAAAATGACATTTTCAAATTAGTCTCCATTTCCATCCGTTTACTGTAAGGTGCTACTTCCCGTAGGTAAATAAATGGTGATTCATTACTCCACCAACAGAGGAAAGCTGCTTTTTGAGATGTGAATAGTGAGTAGGTAGCTCAATTGTTTTTTTTCTAAGTGAATGAAGGGCACTTCCCTTCAAGTGCCCGCTGGCACTTGCTACCATGATCCTCCCCAGGACTCCTCCGGGGCAAGTGGGTGCTCTGTGCTGACCACAGCAACCTTAATGCTGGTATCACACTCATTCTTATCAGATTCCCTTATTTCTGCTCAAGGCACAGATTCTACATGTTCAGGAAAGCTATAAGATTAGAAATATGTTTGCCACCTCTTCCCCACATACAGCTCCTAACTGGTAACCTCTCACTTGGTGAGAACTGCCCCTCATGCAGGCAGACGTGTTGTCAAGTTCCCCCAAATTTCAACCCTCCAAAATGTAGAGAAGCTGTAATTCTGAGTAGGGTTGTGTATACATGTGTTTTGTTTCTTTTAAAACACTGTTATATACTGTATGGTACGTGATGAAGCAAGAAATTCCTGAGCTTTCACTGTGTCTAGCTCATTGATTTTTAAGAGTCTGGGAGTTTGGAGCCTCTGGAAGCAGCTTGACACATAATGTGAAACCTGCAAATCCTGCCAATTGCCACGGAAAGGTGAGAGAGGTGAAAAAAATCATTTTACACTGTAGACTTTGGCTCATTTTTTGACACTGAGAAAACAACTTTTGCCAGCGAAAGCAAAACCTGCAGAGCATGGGGTGGGGAACAGAAAGCCAAGTAGATAGAGCTGCAGTAGCTGCAGTCCCAGGACCGATCGCGTGTGCCCTGTGTACCCTGGCCACCGCAGTAAGGGCAGCCAAATTTTCTCATGCAGACCCCAATTGCTTCTCAAACCTCAGCAGAATTTTATTTGCAGAAGAAGTCTTTGAGGCAAGAAGGTGACAAGGAGTGTCAAAGCCTCACACTCTGCAAGGACAGGTGTGCCACATTTCAGTGGCTGTAGCTCTGCTTTCATTGGTTTCATTCAATCCAGCATTAAACTAATATTGTCTTTAGCAGCTACATGAAAGGCTTCTTCCCTTTTTGAAATTCCTCAAGCAAGATGGAACTGGGATTGTATAATCTTCCAGCTGACAATGACCATATCACTCTTTAACCCCTACTGTTGGTATTGTCCCACTGTCAACCTTAGACTCCTACTGATAAACTGGTATCTTGCTGCAGCTTCAATGATCTTAAGGCCATAGGTAGGACAGGGCTTGTTAAGTGGCAGTGATACCTTTCATTAGACCAACTGGTATAGCTGAAAAAAAATAGACAAGCTTTTCAGTGCACAGATAAACAAATGCATATGTTGCACTAATAAACCGGTCTCCCTAAGGAACTCCAAGCGCTCTACAGAGATGAGCGAAGTGACTCAGCCTTTTCTGTGTGATTTGCTCACCCCATCAAAACGCATGGAAATTTTTGTCTCTTACTTCACCAGGACCAGATTTCAGCTGCTGTGCAGTAAATTACACCTCCGTTTCCGATCTCACTGCAGTGCCAGAGAGAGAGGAGCAAGATGGCATCTCCTATTGCAGAGGAGGGGAAGGGACCCCAAGTTCCAAGGGAGTTTCTCTTATTGCACCTAAGATGAAAAATGGAGGACAAGAAGAGGAGAGAAATCTAAAAATCAAGACCCAAAACAAAAAATCTGAGAGCAAAATGTGCTCCTTTCTGTGAAAAGCCTATATATTGACGTTCATTTTGAAAAGTAGTTAGCCATTATTAAACAGTTCCCGTGTTTGTATGGGAAATGGTATTGTTCGAGTGCCCTCCATTCTTTGTATCTGATACCTGCCCCTGTTCCCTGTCTTATTTGCCACGTTCTTCCATGTATCTAACAGCTTAAGATCTCTGGGGCAGGCCGTTAGATGGGTCACACTGTTACTTGGGGTCAGTTCCAGTAGCATCTTACTCTGTCAGTGGTCCCACTGAATCCAGCTAGGCTATTACTGATGCTGTTCAAGTAAGGATATCATCGCAGCTTGCAGCCAAATGTCTGTGGCACATTTAAACACTACCGAAGAATAAACAATTGTAAGCAATAATATTATTTCTAAGTGCAAACTAATGCTGAGTATCCTTTAATGCTGTCATTCTCAGCTAGGACTCCTGGATCTGTGCATGCCATGCCAGCTAAAATGTTCTTGTTCAAGAGCTTTGTGAAAACCCCACTAGAAAATATTGCAGTTGCACATATGCCAGACCCAGCCATTCATATCCTAACTCAAAACCCACTGAACGGATCATCTTGAGACATGTTTTGTTTTTCCTTCCTCAATAAGGGCAATAAATCAAGCTAAGTTAAAAATTTTATAGCTACAGCTGGTTTTGACTTATGCAAATGCAACATTTCAATCACAACATATGGGAAAAGCATATTTTTTCCCTCCCCTTACGAAACTCAAAAACCGCTATCCTGACTTTTCTGAAGCTCCTCAGAAATCATTATCTTTGGGTGGAAGCTACAGACAGGAAATACAACCCCGTAGGAATTTGTTCAATTGAAGGACGGCTGAGCAAATGAAGAAGATGAAATTGGAGATTTTAACTGCTATTTGTTTGCTAACAAGAACTGTAACCAGTAAATATTTATAGGATACCTCAAGTTCAAAATTATGATAATTTATTACCTGGGCTTCTCTGTAAAAGAGCATGCCTGAAAAAGTTGCAGCGGATCAGGTAGAGTTTCATTATTTTTCCAGCTCCTCCGTTGCTCATTGTGCTTAAAGCCGCTTTGTGATACAATTTCTTTGTTGCAGACACAATTCAAAACCACATGAACTGAATTGTATCCTGATGGAAGCGAGTTGTCATTATCTCATCTTTGCTTTTGAAGCGCCAGCACACCAGAGCGGCTGGGAGCGCCCGTCCCGAGCGAGGATTTAGTGTCCTCACCTGCCTGCCACCATGGGCCAGGCAGCTGCTGAATGGGCTTATGAAAGGGCTGCAAAAAACCACAGGGACCACACGCATGCAAAGCTCACTTAACCCCACAGCTTTTTTTGTCTCCTCTCCTATTATTTAATTATTCCAGAGTTGTTTTGGAGGAACAAACCCTGTGGCACTGAAGCACATTCAATTACAGGCGGGCTAATCCTGAATAAACATGTGCTAAAAGCTTGTTCCCGAGAACCGCCTCTACATACGCAGCATGGCATCCAGCCCTGACCACCTCCTCCTCCTCCTCCCTGCAGAGGACAGGAGGGTGGCAGTAGCTGATGGCAAGGAAGGGGCAGCGTGGCCACCACGCTGAGCACGCTGAAAGCCCCAGCCTCACCTGCCACCACCCCAACACATTGGTGCAGCCCCGATGGTGGAGCAGCCCCTGCCACTGCGGTCCTCACAAGATCACTGCTCGCTCAGCAGCTTGCTTTATGAAGGGAAAACCTACAGGATAAGCCTGTTTCTGTAATTATAATGATACGCTTTATCACTCCTTTGCAATCCAATGCAAATCCCTTATGTGCTGTGCCAGAGAAAGTAGCCTTTTCCACAGAAGCCTCCTGGCAGCAGTGGAAGGGCTGGTGTTTACGCTGGGGGCGGCAGAGAAGGCAGCTCTGGGGTGAGTGCAGTGAGAGGAGGGCAGGAGGTCATTAAAACATCGGACACATTTAAAGATTAAGCATGAGGCAGGAAAACCAATCCCTGCTCTGCTCCCTCAACTGCCTGTTTCAGGAGCTCAGCAAATTGCCTGGGTTTCACCAGGGCACATCTTCTGGGAAGTTATGGATCTCTGACCTCCTCAAGAGGAAGAGAGGAAATGCTCTGGTGTCCACTCTAGGCAAAGGGCCTTCATTTATGTATCCAAGTGGAGTGTGTGAGATTAATGCACACAGGAAGCTGGGAAGTGGCTGTGTATGTGTACACCCTGCCAGCGCAGGGCAGAAGAACAGCAAAGCCACCCCAGCACAGGGCAGGGCTGAGCCCTCCGGGCAAACACATTTCAGAAGGTCCAAACCCTGCCTGGACAGTGAGGAGTGAGGAGACCAGCGTGAGCCCCGGGGAGAGCAGGGGGGCAGAGGAGAGCCTGCGGGCGCTGAAGAAGGGATTCCCCGGCAGCCCCTGGGGAGACCATGGCAGGGCAGGGGAAGAGCGTGAGGAGGACGGAGAGGCAGAGAGGAGCTGTTACGGGCTGACCACAGGCCCCACTGCCCATCCCTCTGCCACACAGGACAGGGGGCGGTAGGGGAGACAGGATTGAAGGAGTGAGGCTGAGACTGGGAAGAGGGATTTATGTCTTTGTTTCTCACTATCCAACTCTACTTTAATTGGCAATAAATAACATTAATTTTCCCCAAGTCAAGTCTGTTTTGCCCATCATGATAATTGAAAAGTGATCTCCCTTCTTTATCTCAATCCATGAGCTTTTCCATCTTGTTTTCTCCCCCTGGCCTGTTGTGGGGAGGGAGGGAGCGGCTGGGTGGGCGCCTGGCAGCCAGCGGAGGTCAGCCCAGCACACCCCCCCTTTCTCACACTGTCTCCAGGGAGAGCCCAGCTGGACTCCAGGTCCGGCTGAAGGACTAAGGGCTTGTGTTGAACCCTGAAGAGCTACAGTTGTGAATGCAAAGCACGTGCTTACAAGGCTGTTGGTACAGGTTAGAGGACAATCTGCATCGCAGGTTTCTTTTACACATCTCGTTAAGTCTGGTGCACAACCAAACTGTGGGACTCCTTTCCTGAGGCTGCCATTTGTAAATGGGTTCAAATGGAATTTAAGCGCATACATAAAGGACAGATATTATTGCATATTAGCTGTTGTGGTCTGAAGGCAATTGCTGGCTCAGAAAATGCTGAGCCACTCGGAGGTGAAAGTTAGGAGTACTGTCTAGAAGGGGGGTACCATGCAAGGGAGACCATGCGACCTGCCTGCCCTTGCCGCCTGCCTTCAGCATGGTTTGTCAGCCAGGCTGCTGAGCTAGACAGACCTTTGATCCTGCATTTTTATAGCTGATCTTGCAGTCTGGTATTGAACAGGAAGGGTTTCTACAGCTTTTTGTACATCCCTCCACTTGAGCAACAGGGTTCAGTCCTTCTTAGATGGGTTTTGGGAATCTTGTACTTCTCACCCATAATAATGCAAGAGTCCCATTTGGGACCTGGAATTCTAAAATAATATCTCCAGAAAAGAGCACTACTTATTTCTTATTGTCCAAACTGCAAAGCATATAAAATGAGGGATATACAGATCTCTCTTTCCTTGCTGGCTTTGGTAAGTCAAGGACTCATGCAGCCCTACCTGTTTACGTCTGCATTTATGACAGTGTGGCCTATAGGCACGTGAGACTTCGCAGTGCCATACAAGTACGTGCACACCAACTTTTACTCGCTCCCCATCACCTCCCATCCCGTGCCTGCTGTGACGCACAGCTCCATGTCTGTAGGCAGCTGCACACCTCTGTCCCACATGCCACCACCATGGGAGTGCCTGCTTCTCCCCATGCGCCTGCGCCAGGACCCGAAAATTAGTCCCTTTTCTCTCTTTTCTTCTCAGCTTTGGAAATTATCATGCTTGGGACCAGGAAGATGTGTCTTCATGGCTATTGTCTGACTATTGTTTAACTAAGCTGGTGTCAAATTGTCTGTTTCTCCTCCCACATTATTTCTTTCTATTCTGTTACATGAATGAGTACACACGACTCATATCACACCCATGTTTCCCACGGACCTGAGGAATTAGCAGCTTGCAAAGAGCTGATCTGAAGGACCAGCTGATGCTCAGATGGAGCAAACAGACCATGTTTTCAGAGGGTGGCAGCTTGCACATCCTCCTTCCCCACCACACACCCCGCTGGTACTAAGTGTTGGTGCCAGAGCCCATCCCCAGTCAATGGCTGTCCGGTTGCAGCTTGCTGCTGCAGGCTGGAGAAAAAAAAAACTCCTCACTTTTTTGCCTTTCTGTTTTTCCCTTCTTCTTTGCTCCCTTTTAGGAGAGGGCAGAATTTTCCCCGCAATGGTACTATCTAGCTCTTCATGTAAGAGAACAGCTGTATTTACTTGAGTTACGAGTATCTTTACTGACAGATTTATCCTTTGCATCATAAAATGCCTATTTGGGCTTTAAAAAGTGCATTGACTGCTTCTTTGAAGCTTGCAGCAATAGGCCATTCTCATTTGAAAGACATATTATTACACCAAAACTAAACATATTATTTCACTCATCCCAGCTACCCTGATTCCTTGTGCCTAAGGGCCTCTGAGCAAAAGGTGTCATTTGGAGCACACAGCAGAGAAAACTCAGTTATGTAGATATTAGGTTTTTCTGCTCCTTCTGTTCCAGAAGAGCTGTATTCGCATCTCTCACTGGGAAGCCGCTGGGTTTTTCCTATCTGATGGCAAAGTTGTATCTGTGTATATGGCATTGTTATTTTTGGCAGGCACATACTTCACGTTCTTAGCATGAAGAACGAGAGCTGGCAGCCAATCGCATTAACTAGCCCCTCATGTTTTGTTTTTTGCCATAGGCCAAGGCCTGGGGGAAAGCGTGTGTCAGGGTGATGCATCGCGAGGCTGCGGGGGGAAGCATCCAGGCGGTGCACGGCACCAGGCAGCCCTGAGCAGCGATGGCTGCGGGGCCAGGGGACACGGGAGAAGAGGGAAGGGTGGGATGAGGCTGGGCAGGCTTGGGCAAAGGCAGGGCTTGGCCGAAGCTTTGTGCTGCCTGACAGCCAAATGCTTGGCCAGGGAGCTGGGGAGGTGTATGGTCAATATTGCGTGTACCTGAATCCCGCACCCTGCTGCCACCAGAGTGACAGCACCGCTGCAGCTCACGGGCAGCCCTGCCAGCAAAGCCTCCCGCCCCAGCCACGGGGGACACCACACAAATACCCCCAGAATCCAGCAGATTTCCAGCACAAGTGAGCCTTGGATTCCTACAGCTATAGAAGGGAATAAGTGGGGGTCCGACACCCTCCAGCTCCAGGCCAGAGTTAGAGAGATGTTGCCAGTGAACTGCTTCTGCCTAATGAACTGCTCCTTTTCTCTGCAGCAGCAGATAAGAGCAATTAAACACTAGATAGCAGATTAATGATTACTGCAAAATCATGCTAGCTCATGGTGACAAATCTGTATAAACATTCACCACGGTGGTAGGCGAGGTGTTCAGGCAGTGATATACCCTCTGTGTGGCAAATCTTTCAAAGACGATGCAAAGAGAGAGCGTCTGGTGCTTGTCAGATTCATTAATTATCACTGCAGATGAAATTGGAAGAAAGACCAGCTTATGTACATTGCGTCGTATTTGCCAAAGGTTGTTTTGGGCCCAGCTGCCACCCAGAAAACAAGGCAGGCTCTGGATGGGGAATTTCCACCTTTGGAGGATGCTCGCTTTGTGCTGTGATGGTTTGTGGCCGTGGAATAGCAGCTTATCTTAGAGCTGGCTTTAGTCTTTGTCTTTTTATTGGAAATTACGAGGAGAGTTATGTGATGACGGTTTTACCCCTGACCGCTGGCTCTCACTTTCTCTTCTGCTCACCTCTTGCTTGCTCTCCTTGAAGACAGCAAGCTGGACTAAGTGAATTCGGGGGTCTGATCCCATCTAAGAATGCCCATTAATAAAGAACGGAATGAAAGATACAAATTTCTGTCACTTATATGGAAGTTCTGGCTAAATTATCTTTCTGACTTTTGAAGTGCTCTGATATACTGCCCTAGTAGTGTTTGAGATACCCAAAGTGTAAGACATCACCTGTGCTGTAATTTGTGTAAACAGGCTTGATCATGGCTTTTTAATATTGCATGCAAAACACCCACAGACTGCAGGAGAGACAGAGAAAAAGCAAGATGATAACTGGACTGGGTTGAGGAAGATCTGGATTTCTGCTCTGAAATCCTTGATCTCTTAGATCAGAGATCTCTTGGAGAGATCTCTACTGATCTCTTGATCAATAGACTTTACAGAGCAGCTGGATTCTTGGGGGGGGTTGCCTTAAAGAGTGTTTTGCTAGCATTTACAAGAATGTCATGTGAAGCATGGGTAAGAAATTTAATAGATTGCTCTAATATGGTTAAAATCTTCAAAAACAAGGATTTTAGCTGAGTTCATGTTTGAAAAGTCAGTATGAAGTATAGCAATGTCCTAGCGTGCAAGAGATGGATGTTCAGCACCTTCTGCCACACCAGCTTCTTGAATCTCTCAGGGTGGACAGGGTAGCCAAAATCATTGCTATTTGAGAATCTTGCTTTAATCAATGGCTCATCAACAATCACAGAAGGCACCTGGGTTTGAACCGATACCACATCCAGCTTCCAGAACATTTCATACACCTGTGTTCACATATACATATCCATGTAACAGGGAATTTAATTAGATTTATTTCTTAATGTGTCAGCTGTATCCACATCAAAGGCATTTAAGTCTTTGCAATATCATCAATAGTTTTTGGATCTGACCTGTGATGAGTACAACCCTGAAAACAGACAGTCCTTGAATAGTAGCTGGTAATAAGTATTTGAAAAGATGATTGTGCTTCAGAATGAATCATTAAATCCTATAAAATGCATCTGTCACTGTAGTGTTTAAACTCTGCTCTCCCCACCCCTCCCTTTACCCACCCTCCCATTTGCACTAATTAGTGTGGGATGAGCTGCTGCCTAAAAATTAAGGATTCTAGAATATTTAATTGATTTTAGTTCTTGTAAATACCACGCCTGAGGAGTCAGTAGTGAAGACCCCCGCACGCATGGCTCACGTAGGGGCTGCATTTACGGTCCCCCCAAGTTAAGAGAGGCCAAAGGGGGAGCAGCCCTGCAGGCCTGGGGTGTGGGTCAGTGGCCCAGTCCCGGCCAGCCCCGTCTCCTCCTCCTCCCGCTCCCTGACCCCCCGCAGCTCTCACTGTCCCCATGCAGCAGGTCAGCAGGTCTGGACAACGGTGTCTCACCCAGAGTCACCCAAGGGGTGAGTTACCTGAGCAATAAGCGTCTCCTGGATATGCGAGGTGTTTCACTGTGTGGTAACTTTTCAAACCCTGCTTTTCAGACACAGAAGTTGCCAAGGATTATGAAGTTTTACTCTTAAAAGTGACATAATGTGGAATCGGGCTTATTGCACCCCAGTGATTCTCTCCTAAATGTGCTCAGCCAGTATATAAAGATGTGAGCTCTTTTTCACTCATCAGCTCTGAAAATTTACCTTGGATTCCTGCTTTGTCATCCGTAATCTATTTTAAAGGCTCCGCTGGGCAAGACGTTACCGGGAGCCTTCTCGGGAGCGCAGCGCACATGAAGCACCTCAGCCCCTCGAGGGCTGCTCAGAGCCCCCTTCCCAGCAGTCGTGGGGGGACCATTTACACCTCATTCTTTGACAGTAAAAGTCCCCAAATGCCCGATTCTTTCCTGCTGTGCATGCCTCAGTGCTACTACATCTGTCACACCCCAGCACTTATTTGGGATTTGTAATAATTATTTGTAATTGGGGACCTCTTTCCCAGCTCTGCGCTGTGTGAGTGGGGCACCCCCCAGCCCACACGGTGTGAGCAGCCGGGAGGAACCCAGCGTCTGGGGCCGAGTGCGGGAGAGGAGGATGCCTCGCGCGCCGCGTTAGCCCCGTTCTGCCCTCATTTCTCTCGGGGTAAATGGACCCCCAACCCCCGTGGCTGCCAGAGCGGCAGGCAGAGGTAGAGCAGACGCGTCGTGAGAGTCCCTGCACAGTGCAGGGAGCTGAGCCCCAGCTCGCAGCTTCTCAGGGAGCCGAGAGCAGTAGCATTCAGAGAGATGGGCACAGCGGAAACGCCACCTGTATCGGGCTTGTTCTTGTATTTGTATTCGTTATGGCATTTGGTTCAAGCTCTCTGCAGACCTAACCCCAGCAAAGTCAATGGAGCAGAGAATTTGGCTATTTTATTTCATTTAAATTCTTGTCAGAGCCTTTTGCTTGCCTCCTCGCCTTCCCCTCTCCCTTTGCTGGGACAGCTGCTTAGCTGGGCTGACAGGGCGCAGGGCTAAGAGGGCAGGCCCAATTAACTGCACTGTGATCAGTTCTTCTGTCTTAAAATCCCACATGCTTCCAAATTAATTTAGAATAGATTCAATCATAGTCATTTACAAGGTCTGCTGCTGGGCGCTGCAAGGAGCAATTTGCTGGTGGGATTCTCATTCTTTGCAATGGCAAATCATGTAAGTTCCCCGTACCATTTTCTACAGGAATAAAAAGCTGGAATTTAGACCTGATGTGGTGAAATGCTAAATACGTCTGTTTGCATTGAAGCACACCTCATGATATCCTCAGGGTCAGGGGGCTAATGCCAGACAAGGTCATGGAAGAACTGCTTCATTTTCATTTATCTGCAGCTAGGGGGGACAGGCTTAAACACTGGGAGGAATATGTCCTGGAGCACAGCAACCTTCCCAAAAGTCCTTACTCATACCTCCATTTCCTTACGCTGTGACTGTCCACAGAGCAGAGCCATCCACATCTCAGGGTGTCCTCTCTCCTTTTTCTCTTGTTACACTGCTGTCTTCAGTAAATCTAAGGCTGAATGCCCACTCGTGTGCTCTGATTGCAAACGCCTTGTGCTTTGCCCTATAAAAGAGAAGTGCTCTCTTCAGTCTAACCTTTAAGAAGCCATGCTTTCTTCTTTACATTCTGCTTTAAGTATCACTGCTGCTTGGACAGCTAGGACCTCTCCTGTGATATGAAACAATTTCTAAATAGAAACATCTACCTTGTGAAATTGTATGATCTCCTTGCCATAACTCTTATTGTTCGATTCCCCTGCTGCCTTTTGTTCCTTCAGGGTCTTTCAGCATGTCATCTCAAGAGTAAACAATCTCTTTTTTTTTTTTTTTTATTCTGTTTTTAGACCTAATTGATGGCAAAGCTCTAGTTTAGGATATGGAATTTCTCTGGGCATTAACCAGCAAGAAATAGGTGTGTCCTCTCTGGCAGTTGGTGCGCACAAGGAGGCATCATTGCCTGAGGTGTATGGACGTGTAGATACAGATAGTCAAAACCAGGCACAGGTTTAGGGCTCCTCTCGTATAAGCTCTAATGACTTCAAAGAATTTGCATTCACCTGGCTAAAAAAATGGCTAAGGGTGACTGAATGAATGTAAATGAGGCAACTCCTCACCCTGTATTTCTTTTTCTGAGGAGCAGTTTATAAATTCAAGGTAAGTATATCTTTCCACCAGCTTTGCACAGTTCTGTTCTCTCAGGGTGAATAAATTTTTTTGATGGGTGAGTTAAAACATCATTATTTTTTTCATTATCATTGTCATCAGTATAAATGGCAGAGGTGTAGGTTTTTTGCCCAAGCTTTTAAATTTTCATGACAATTTTACTAAGCTATTTTATACGTTATTAAGCACACTTGTGATTTGTTTCAACCTATACCTTAATGTGATGTTTTAAGCGAGTGTTCCCAGAAGAGGGCAAAGGAAACCTGTACGTGGGGGACCCAGCTGCGGCCTTGGGCTTTGCTGCTGATGCCAGCGGCTGGACCCACAGACAGGGATGGCCAAGGTGCCTGAGAGCGCACTTCGCTTTCACTGAGCTTTTCTTTTGAGATTCTTTTGAAAAACCCAGCCTAAGGGATTAACCGTGTTGATCATTCTTGAGAATCAGGACACCCGGTTTGCTAAGACTCAAAAGCAATGGTTTTGTGACAAACAGGATCTGTGCAGGCTTGTGCTGGGGAAAAAAAAAAAGAAAGAAAAAGCTATAGATTGAAGCCCTTGTTCACCCAGACACAGAAACAATTCCTTCTTGTGGCCATTTCTAGAAACCGAGGTCAATGCTTGTACTTATTTTTTGAACAAGACTTTTCAATGTGATTTTACAGACAGCTGCTTTTTGTAAAGCATTGAAAGAGAGCAGGGGCACCAGGATTTCAGCACAACTCACACGGGAACGTCTGACTGCAAGGGGAGCTGAACCTATTCATGGTATTACACTGTTCCCAGTAGTGTATTGGCCATATTTCTTAGTAAAATACTGATTTCTCTAATATGTAATGAAATTTGCTTGACCAAATCCTGACCTGTACAGTTGTCTGTTGTCAGTTTAGAACAGCTACAGCTCTGCCTCTCTAAACGGATACAACCCCCCTTTCCAAATGCTGGGTTAGTGCTAAGTCACTAAATACTCTACATGGGACTTTGCAGGTGTCTCATTTTTTCTTGTTTGCAAAGGAAACTCTCTGCCAATAAGTTTGGATTTCTGCTTTCCCAAATTTGTCTCCCGTAATAGATTTGGTTTAAACTATTGTCATGTATAAGAATGTCATCTTGCAAATACAAATTACCGCTCCCTTCCCTTCTCCCCAGCCCTCAGATTTCACAAATCCTGAGCATTTTTTTCAACTCTTGCTGAAGTTAATGGGAGTTTTTCCTGCCAAAAAACTTCCTGAAATGTTCAGGGATTTCAGGATTAGATTTGAGTAGCTTCCGAGGGCAGGATAATACCTCACGTTAGAGGCAGATGCTGGCCTCCTAGTCTAACTGGACATGTTTCCAGTCTAAATATAGAAGCATCCCTTTATTCACCCCAAGAATTGTTTAATTTCCACCACATTTCTCTTCCCCGTGTATTTTTGTACTCGGCACTCAACATGTGTGTTACTGTTTCTTTACAAAAGTGCCAGTTATCTATCAGGCTCTTCTCCTCCCCTTCACCTCAATAATTTCTTGTTTTTCTGATAAGAGATTTCAGGCAGAAAGGTTTTTTCCTCTTCTTTTATGCTGTACGCTATGGTGTGTCCGCCAGGCCCTTCAGATCTAAAGCACGCCATTAGAAAAACCTAACACTCCATATCCCAAATGGGTCACTTCCCAAGTCTAGTGCTGAAATCCTTTTAGCTAATACTGTTCAGGTGACTTAGTACTAAATTATATTTTAGAAAGATATGGTCTGCCCTTTACTTTTTCATGGGGCTACCATTCAGTCAATTTTAAAGCTGTAATTCTTTTTCAGGGTTGCCATGGAAACAAGTTAGTGTTCCACTGCTGCCTTGTGAAAACGAGAAGAGTGCTCATACATCATTTTACTGCTCCTGGGTCGTTATGCAGCGTTGCTGTTCTGGGCTTCTCTTCTCCTACGCATGCGTTAGCAGGGGCAGAGACTCATGCTGTTTTAGCTCTTTTAGCACCACGAGTCAATTAGTTCAACTGCAATCATATTTAAAGTGTGAATGCTCCACTCGTTCCTTGCTCCCAGTGCTGGTAGCACCAATCTTAATAGATGCTCCAGTTTGGGGATTCTTGGCCTTTGAAGAACAGCTTTCCTGAAACCTGGGCTTTATAGCCTGTAGTGAAAGGATTGTACTTCATATCAATGTTACATCTGCACATGCAATATTAGGGCTAATACCTGATATACTCTTTTACTAGTGTTGATTAGGGATCTAATTAAGGTAAGCGTAGGAGTTATTGATAGGGAGGGGTGCCACACGTAAAGACCAGACTTCAGAGCACTGTTGAATGTAGACAACACACGCAGCCAAATCAGGCTCTTCCCTGTGCTGCTGACACAAAGCACCGTCAATGAGATGCATTAAGATTTTATTCTGCCATCTTATCATTAAGTTGATGGCTTTCATTTCGCTGATTAATGTTGATCAGGTGTGAGGCACCACTGTTAGACGCTGCTTTAGCAAAAGTGATCTCACTGCTTTTGCAAAAAGTAATTAACAAATGAAAGGCAAGGCACGGAAGCATGACATATGTGTGCTACAGCACAACAGCAAAGCTCTACCAAGGAAGCACATGGCTCAAATGAGGATGGTGCTTCTTGTTCATTTCTATTTAATTTTGTATGCCCTTTGGATCTATATCTTGCTTGTTGTAACACACAGAGAATTGAGGTCACGGAAATTTTTCTCCTGGAAAACATTTTTTTCAATTATTTCAGCTGTTTCTTCCACGTCTAAAAATCTATTAGGACTTTTTCAGCAGTAGATGTGCCCAAGCAACCTGCCTACCTTCTTCCCATTGGGGGTGTATTCAGTCAAACAGCAGTGCTTTGCCAGGCTGTGGGACGTTGCACCCTTACACCAGCCAGATCAGGAGCAGTTTCTCTCCCTTGGGCACAGAAGCCAATACCCACAGCACTGCTCTCCTACAGCACCTCGATAAAAGCCCAGGGGCAGTGTGAACTAGGGCAGTATGTGCCACAGGGGCTACTCCACCTGCAGTCTGGCTCATGAGCTCTAGGAGAAGGAGTACCAGCCTCAGGTTAAGAAGTGGACATCATGATTATTTCTCATTCTTTTCTGAACATCTTCCTCCAGATCTGGTGACCTCGATCACCATCTGAGTACCAGTGCCTGTATCCCTAGCTCACAGCCATGGCAGACAGGGGTGATGCACAGAGCCGGGTTCTACACTGAAGTACGGTGTCTCTGTTTCTTTATCTGTCCAGTGATAACCAACGAGATGCTGCGAAGGTTAAGGCTACTTGGAAGGCACACTGACTTCACCAAACACGAGATGCTACTCACTTGAAAGCTGCTGTTCTTCAGGATTATCAAGTGCTAAACATACCCAAAATGCTTACAGCAACGTGCAATGCTAAAGCGACTGACCCAAACGCTCCTCAGATACCGTGGACTGAATGTTTGGTGAATGATGTAGGCAGTTGTGTAAGGTGAACAGGCTGATGGCTGTGTCATATAGATGCTGTAGTGTTAGATTTCGTTCAACGTTTTAGCGTTGCCCAAGCGAGTCTTGGACCCGAGAAGGCAGCACAAGGCTGCACGTGAACCAGCCAGGCGGCAGAAGAGCTTGGAACAGGGCACTGCCAGTCCATCCGAGCTGCGGAATGAAGTGTGCCAGCTTCTAGGAGTAAACTTGACCCTTATAGAAAGTGACTACCTTCATTTTATGATTGTAATGTACTAATAGCAACTCTTGGTATAACCTGCAGGGCTGGAAATAATGAGGGAACTGAATACAATACTCCCAGGGCATGGGCTTAAAGTGATAACTATTCAAGCGTAGCCTTTGACTAATGCAGTTGCTCTTCCACATCAAATAATGTCAGAAATGCCACACTTCATAAGAAAGGGCTATAAAACTTCATTGTGATCCTTCAGCCCAGAAATCCATGCTCAAAGGACTAAAAAGTGTTTAAATCTGCTGTATTACATATAGGGAAATGGACACAGGGAGGGAAGATATTCCAGGTCACCTGCATTACATTAAAAATGTGCTCTCCCTAGTCACTGTTTTTACAATACCGTGTCCCCACACGTTGCTTTTGCTTTTTTTATCATCTCTGCAACTTTGTTTCTACAATGTTACATTAGCAGATAAGGCTGCTGGAGGGCAGCCAATAGAGCGATACTTAGAGAACAGCATGGATGCCTCTTAAAGCTTTCCCAATCTTTGGCTCCAAGCAAGCCATCCTGCAGCAGCGAGCCTGATCCATCATGAGTTTCGCCGTGCTGGCAGCCAGGACAGCAACAGCTGAAGAAAATGCAAACACCAGCATTTTCTGCCCAGCAAAGGAATGGGACGTTGGAATGAGTCCTCAGTGCTGACTCTTGGGAGGGAAAAAAACTGCTTTTGTTGTGCTTTCTGGGACAATTCCTATGATAATGATGGTGTAACAGAAATAGTCACTCTAAAGCAAAAAAAAAATCCACCTTAAGCATGGGCACAAGTAGCGTGTATGTTTGTCTGGTGTTTGAGCACAAAGTCCCAACTGTAATTTGCCACCGACTTAGAGAAAGCAAAGCAGGCGGCTTTGCCAGCTGATTGAGGCAAGTGCCTTTGAGGGCACGCTGGCCAGTCAGTGAGTTTAACATTACAGCCTCTGTTCCAGGTAAATGGCATTGAATTCACTGAGATTGCAAGATTATGTGGTTTTCATCTTTTGTAAAAAACTATTATGGTTTCCTCTTCATTTTTTTCTCATAGCTGCTAATTAGTATTATATAACCATTTATGGCTGATAGTTCAGGTAAATGAATTTTCATGTTTACTCAAAGGTGCCTACCAACCGAAAATAAGGACAGCCTTTTTATTTCATTAAGTTCAGGCAAGCTGTTGTTTGCAAGTTCGCTTGCGAAAGCAGCACTTCCCTAAATGATGGTAGAGCACTTTTAGTGCTAATCTGGCAGGCACCTTGCTTGCTTTAACCTGAGGTCCGTGCTCTGCACAAATCATCTCTCCTGTGTCCATACAGCACCAGACTCATGGGACCTCAGCCCAGGTGAACTCTGCTGTAGCAAGAAAAAATCATTCCTTGAGACTGTATCTTGTTTCTTTCATATTTTTTCAGAACTACAATAGCATTTTCTAAAACGCCACAATTTGCCAGCAGTTGCATTGCATCTTAAATATCCAATTTTCTGTACACATGAAATAGGCAAGTTCTTATTCTACCTTAATGCCTGACTTTTGTTGACTTGTTAGTGCCTTTTGTCTGGTTCATACAGTGCATCCAATTCAGCAACTCCTCAAGTAGTTAGGTCCAAAATGTTATTTATTTACTCTCCAAGGATCTTTTGCCGTAACTTAAAAAAAAAGAAAAAGCAACCCAAACCAAACTTGTTTGCTCCTCTCTGCAGGTTGTTATCTACCGTAAACAATCCTTAACCTCTTCTTCCCTCCCCAAATAGGTAACCACAGTTTGCCGCAGTTCTGGCTCCTGCTATCGTCAGTAAACACCATGGCTTACTAAATCACTGTTGCGGAAAGACATTTCCCAGAATTGTTCACGCTCCATAGGATGCAGGCACAGGATTCCCCTGCTCGTGTCTGAAGACAGTCTTCTGCTGCCTCTTCAGCAGTCGGCTCACTGCCACAACCAGATGTCGAAGCCACCATGACTTTGTCTCACCTACTGCGTATCTGAGCTGATGGAGATGGGGATTCTCGCTGCTATTCACAGGAGCAGATGATGGGCAGGACCTCACCCACCATCCCGCTCAATGCCCGCTGGTTCCTGGATCCTGCTGTCACGAGCCCCAGCACTGCCCTTTGGTGGCTTTTGCCAGTCCCAGAGGGTCCCAGGGGATGCACTGGTACGGCAGGACTGGTTGCATGCAGAGACAGATAGTATGGCCTGATGGGCTTTAAGTCAGGGCATTTGTTCTAAGTACAAGCAAAACCAGAAAAAAATCCATTGATGTGTGGGGTTTTTTTCTTTTTTTAGCAAAATAAAAGCATGTTTCCATGCTTTTTTTGTTAAGTTTTATATGCTATATAATCTGTTGCAAAATAAGCATTTGACAAGAGTGATTTCAAATGGAAAAAATCCATTTTAGCATCAGATCATATCATTCCTTTCCCAAATGGGACGTTCACCAGTGCTGCCAGACCTTTCACTCTCCTCTCCCCTGCATCCCATTCCCAGAGTGAAATTCCAGCAAATATTACGGTGTTTCACAAGACATTTTCGGTTTCGTTATCCTCTGACAACATAAAGGTTCTTCAGCTTTCTCCATCTGTCCCCATCCAGCCCCAGGAATAAAGCAGGGCCGGGGGAGGCGGGCAGGTCTCTGCCTGGGAGGTTGGGTCCAGCCGCGAGGAACCGCCATCCAGTGCCTCTGGGGATCCAACGGATGTTGCAGGTTTGTTGGAGTCCAAACCTTGTTTTCATGTTTCACTCCTCCACAATATTTTTCCTGGACAAAATTCAAAACTGAGGCAATCATTTGCTCTCATATTTATTACCCTTGGCTCTTCTCTGTTATATAAACCAGCTAATTTTCGAAGTCATCTTTTGACATATTCAGAGATACTAGCTGGGCACAAAAATGTTCTGGGCAACGTTGCAAAGCAGTGGCAAGGCTTCTTGGTGGCAGCAAAGTAAAGGCAGCCTCTCGTTTTTCCATCTTGCAGTAGCCATTTTGTTTCATTATATTATGCAAAGGAAAACTTTATTTTACCAGTAATACTTCCTACCAGTAGCCAATGAAGTGAAAAACAACAGTGGTATCTTTCAAGGGCTGTTCCATGACCAGTGTAGTGACTAAAATTCATGCCTGTCCAACACTTGCTGGAGTTTACCTTCGGCCATTGCTACAGAAACAGGGCTCTGCTCACAGCGTCAGAATGTATGTAGGTACAGAAGGTATATATATAAACTTCGTAAAGTTTTCTGAGTGAAAAAAACCCAAATACTCTGTAAGACCTGAAAGTAGAAATCTCATTTCAAACTTTCTCTTTAGGGTAGTGGGTTAAAAACATCTAGATGGTCACATCCTGTCCATTGATACTTTTTTTCATCTGAAGAGCTGCTAAGCTACAAATAAGGGTCTAAAGCTCTTGAAACACCTACCTTTCAAATGCCATTTTTTATTATCGCTGGTTTCTTTTATTATTGTCTTGGCATGTACGAGGTATCATCACAGAGCAGGGTCCCGGTGGGGACAATTGCTTTGCAAGCACAGAGAGTGCTATAACCAGCGTGACTCAGGTGTTGCATTTCCAAGCTGGCATAAAACTGCCACCAAGGCTGTGGAGTCAGCGTGGTAGAGAAAAGGGAATGAAAGAGAAAACTAAGCCTTTAGTCTCAAAGGACCGTGTTATGCAATATTAACTCCTAAAAACACGGTGAGGGGAAAAACTATTAGTAACATGATTGACTAGAAGGCTGCAGCCAGAGAAGCTTTCAAAGCATCCAACCTGGGCCAGTGACAGGAAAAATAATAGCCATATGCCCTATGAAAATAGCAGCTCTGCAGTAGAAACCATCTGTATTTGCCATGCGATTCATTTTTCCACTGACTCTTCTTATATACCATCAAACATGTATGGCTTTGTAAAAAATTAGTGTGTGTCTATACGGACATTTACATTAAAATGTCTCATTTTAAGAAAAAAAATCCTTCCAGACTGTTACTGGACTGAATGCAGTCATTAAGCATTATACACTGATAGCTTATTGTTCACTTATGTGATAATTTTACTTCCAATTATATCTGGGTAATGAATAAAGACAGTTAAGACTTTAACCTATTTTCAGAAACCAGAGTTCTATCAACATGCAGTTATTTATGCTAATGAAAATAATGATCTTTTTATAGTGCTTGTCACTGAAATGGAATGATGTCCTGCCAACTGTGCATGTTTGCCAGTGGCTACAAATTAATCAGCTAAACTGGAGTGGTAATTGGAGTAAAGACAAGTCAAGGGGCAGCAAGGCCAGCTCTGGCAGAAGAGCTTTTGAAGACGAATACCCTGCTCAGCGCACAAAACAAAAGAACTTGTTTATATAATGCTGTTGTTTAATTAAATCTAAGCAGCTGTTTCATCAAGAGGTCTCTGAAGATAAATGTGGAAGGTGATGGGCAGGGGAATCAAAATGTGATGATGATTGTGTTACACTGGATTACACTGTACATTTACCTCACACCTGCCTAATGAAATGATTTCATGGAGCTCCTGATTATAAACCGCAGACAGACACCTGAGTGTAACCCCTGGCACTGAATACACACAAGGAGCACGTTTGGAGATGTTGGCTTCAGAGTTCGGTGTTTAACTGAGCATGTACAGAGCTCTGCTTTGGTGGCCCATGACAGATGTCCCTGTGTGCAGACATGGAGCAGATAGGTGACATCCTCAGTATCCTCCCTTGGTTTGTTTTGGGTCCGTGTTGTCAACTGTAGGGGTGAAACGTGGGAAGTGCTTTTGTCTTGCTTTGCTAGAACAGCCTTTTTTTTTTAACCTTTCTTTTTCTCACCTTCTTGCCACATTCTCTGCTGATATTTATTTTACCTTGTAGGCACAACTAGTAATTGCTGTGAGCAAGACATGTAACTAAGCAGTGGTCTTTGCTGGAGCACCGGGGCTGGGGAGAAGCTTGCAGTGACTTGTGCTGGTCTCATAACGTGCTGCAGAAGAGGGATGGGTGAACCCTCCCAAGTGCATGCTCCACAGGCTGAAAACCTTTCTGTTCTCCTTGATGCTGATCCATTCTGGGAGGTTCTTCCTGTTCCCTGCCCCTTGTCCCACCTTGATCTTGTGCCAAGAGCTAAAGCAATTATACTGGGGGGATGTTTCTTAGCTGAAGGCTCAGAAGCAGTGGTTGGTTGAGCAGGAATGAGCAGCCATGGACAGGAGCCTGGAAATGTCATCAGAATAATAGGAAAATGATAATTATTCATGTATATGGCATTTTAAAACACGCTTTTAACCTCCACAGTTGCAAAGGAAAAAACTGGAAACCATGACACTAGTCTGCTGTAAAGACTCAGAAACCATAAAGCAGAGAAAAAATCTGCCAGACTTTCCCCTTTCCTAAGAGTCTTATGATTTTCTGTATTGACTTTGTGTTAGAACAAAATTCAGCATTTTGCCCACAAAGGAATTTGGGATCCAGATGCTGAAGGTTTCCCTTTTTTTTGGTCTAGTCTGCTGCAGATCAGGTCTCATCGGTGGCTGCAGATGCCCTGTCTTGAGAGACTGGCATAGCAAGGAGCTTCACTGACACCCTGGTCCTTGGCAGGTCTGACACGTGTCTTGCACACATTTAGTAAATATTTTGAAAGGAGTTTTAATAGGCCCATTAGTAAAAAAAGCACATTTTGTTGAAGGGTCTGGTTTTTGAAGTGATGAGATTCTTAAGCATTTTTGCAATATAAAAAATAATAATTAAAAATTGGCACTAATTGAAAAAGTTTTCACAAGGGTTTTAATTTCATCCAGAAAATGATGTTTCATAACAGTCAAAGTACCTTACAGGAGTATTTCATTTGGACTTCCTTCTCTTACTTTGTTCAGACTCAAAGAATATTTCCTCCATGACAGATGGGGAAGCTTCTTGCTTAAAGATGAAAAATAAATTTCTGAATTTTAGTTTTCCGACCAAAAGTATTACAAGCAAGTCACCTCTTGTGAATCATGTAGCCATTTTCCTCACACAAACACAAAACGTTTACGTGATGAGAAACTCATCCTATCACAGGCTCAATAGGATCTTTGTTTGTCATTCATTCCCATTTAAGAACTTTCTATAGCCCTTGTAAGAGCAGCCGCTGCTCTGTGTTGTTAAAGGCAGAGACCACATTGCACCCCAGAAGACATCGCAAGTCGCTCCCTTGTGAATATCTTTCTTTCTTTAACAGGTCAACAATTTTGATCTGTGCCGGGTAGGAACAAGAGAGGAAAAAGGAGCTTACTAGTTTTAAGTGCTATTTAGGGAATGTTTAACATGCCATTGACAAGTCACTTTTCATCCGAGATCATCAGGTGTCTTTGTGCTGTTAGAACCCAAATCCTATTCCTCTTGCCATACAACACCACTTCCAGTGTAAGAGGGTGTTTTGTGATCCTTAAATTCAATGGCCTTTCCTCAATCTCGGGATGGAGACAGGCAGGTTTCCTGCAGCCTGTGCTCAGCAGCTGCGGGTGCGATTCTGCTGTCCTTTGTGGCAATGAAGGTGAACTTCTGTAGGATCAGGCCTTATTTGAGTAAAGCAGTGTACCGTATCATATTAAATTGGCACCCCTGACTGCTTCTGTGAGCTTGGCCCTGTGGAGTTTTCAATAAAATCTGAGTAATTATTTTATAAGGTGTATAAAGAGCTTATTCAAGGCACATGCTCATTAAGCTCTTTCAGTCGTCATTAACATCAACCCCTAAAGGACAACAATGGTAATAATGCGATATGGGGCTGAAAACTGTGGCATTTAATAAGAGAGCACAGTGGAGTAATTTAAAAGCACTAAGGCTCTCCTGCAACCTTCTGCTAGGGCCAGGAGAACGTGAATGCTCGGAATTAGTTAATGATTCTTCTGTTACTCTTGAACTAATCTGGATGCTTGGTATTTAATTGGAATGAATTCCAGATCAATATTACAGTGATACATGAGAATGAGTACTCATTCCACATCAAAATTACGAGGCAAGGTGAAAGAAAGACACTGTTTCAAACAGCAGACTAAGCCATCATCACACAAGGGGCCTTTGGTGGCCCTTCAGCTGCAGAGGGGCTTGAGAGCAGCTTAACCTGGTGGATCCAGCAGTGAGCTGGAAGGGTGACCACACGTGGAGAACTGACACGCTCCTGTTTGTTCTTCAGCGCAGCAGAAGAATATGTCAGATTTAACAGGCTGTTCCAGATTTGCACTGCAGTAACTGGGACCAGACTTGGTCCTTTAGGCTCCTGCATCATGGAGGTCCCCAAATTGTCATGACTCAGTGTTGTCACAGCTGTCCCCTGTCAGGTCTCAGAGACCAGTATGAGGTCCTGTACTTTTTCCTTCTTCCAGTTTGGATTTGCAGTCTCTCAGCTTGGGCTCCTCTGTCTTTCCAGCACAGCATCAGGGCTATAATATACTCTAAACCAGCCTGTTCTCACTCAGATGTTTCACTGCATTCAGAAAAAAACCCAGGGTAATTCTTTCCTGACCCAGAATTTGTGAACAGTAAGACTCGCTGAAGGCTTATCAATGAGTCGTGTACTTCAGAGGAAAAACAAAACACATGCACGCTTCATTTGCTTGCTATCCTGCAACCGGAGCCACCCAGCACAGCTCCCAGTGAGCCCCACTGCCCTTCGCCTCTGCTCTCCCCCGGCCTGAGCAGTCACAGACGTGCCTGGCAACCCCAAAGCCGCACCACCTCCTCCTTCAGGGGGACAGGAAAGGCACTTTGATTCCTTTATTCACAACCTGGGCTTCCTTACTTGCCAGATACACCTGACAGACCCACCAGCCTCCTCGCCCGGCTGCTTGAAGGAGAGTCCCTGTGCAAGCAGGTTCAGTTAGCTCTGTGAGATCTACAGAAAACTTTGCCCCTGCAAAGGAGAAACACTCTGTGTAAGAACTGACCTCCAAGCCCACCGGGGTGCTATGTACAACAAGAGCTAACTGGCCATCATCCACATCTGCACCACACGTTTGATCATCACATGAAAAGCCAAGGGGCAGGGCTCATTCTGCAGGGACAGCTCTCTGGGTATCGCAAGTTCAACAGAAGACTGTAATATTTTTTACAGAAAGATGAGGAAGGAGGCAGGGGGGAACTGTTAGAAGTGGTTGAGAGCTGATGAGCCAGAGGGATATATGCAACCCACAGTATCAAGCCCCGCTCAGGTGCCTCTCCTGTGTGTGTCCTCCCTGCCCAGCACTTCCAGAGCCACCCAAGAACCATCACCTGCAGTCACTGGGGAGCAGGGACCCACCGCCCCCCACCCGCTGCCACCTTCTCCCCATCAGGATCAGCAGCAAAGCTCTTCCTGGGTGTTACAAAGAGGCAGCTGCTGATTAGCATGTGGTCCTGAAGTAAGAGGGTGGTCTAATAACAAAGGTGGGAAGAAACATAGGCTTTCCTCAGCTCTAGCAGTGCTGAGAAACCTTTTACACATGATTGATAGGTTTCAGCCACAGGGGAGGGCCTGCTGGAGCCCAGATGGAAAAGCAGCATTTTTTTCTCCCACTGCCTCATCTCGCTCCCCAGCCTCAACTCCCAACCCAACAGAGGTTGCGCACAAAAGCCACTAATCAAGTTTAAAAGCCAGCTTGCAGTGCCAGAGGAGGGGCTGGCAAGAATTATGTAAAGAAGATTAAACTCAGCAATGGGAAGGGACAAGTAATGAGGGTTAGAAGTTGAACCGATGGTCTCTACCCATTTTGCTGCTCCAAGGCTAGCTTCTCTTTTTCTGTTTCCTCCAGTGTATCTTTAATATCCTCCTTCCTCTCTGATACAAATCATTGATTCCTGCTTGGGTACTCTGCTCCTGTAAGATTTCAGAGCAGAGCTGAAGGCTACAAGGTTACTGAACAACAAGCAGAACCTGCTTTATTGCCAAGCATTTAATATCCTGTTTCCAGCAGTGGAGGCTTAGAGGAAAAGTATGGCATGATCCTCCTCCCAGCATATCCACTGTGCCTCTAGCGGAAAGAAGGTGAGGAAAAGGGGTAGGTTTGGAGCCATCAAATAAGATGACATCCTTCTCACTTTAGTCCCTTTTTGCACCTAAAAGCCATTCACAGTCAAAAAAGGCCAAAATGTCTCACAGTTATATCCATCACTCCCAGGTCTACCACTGGGTCATTTCTTGCATAACTGCACTATTGGGTAGTAAGTGCAATGGGACAAAGAACTAGGCTCAAGAGTTGTCCACAAAATGCCTAAAAATTTGGACTACTATATTAAAAAGTGTTTATAAATCTATTGTGTGAAACAAGGGGGTGTTTGTTTTGTTGTGGGGTGTTTTCCAACAACTGATACTGGTTTCCTACCTTTTGCTTACACTTTTTATTAAGCTCTTTGCTCAAAGATGGAATTTTTTCTTATAGAAATTACTCCTTGTCATCTGCAAATTGTTCTCTCTAGCTTTCAGGAAGGTCTTTTTGCATGTGAACTGCAACAAACGGGTTTTTAAGGGTCTGAGTGAAAAAGCTGCCTTTGTTAGAAAGCATGTAGCTTGGGAATAAACATTTAAAGACAACTGTGGAGTACATTTTGTAATACCATGAATTTGCAGCAGCTCATGGTCCCTATAGCTCATTTCATGGTGTGATGCCTCTCAGGATGCTCCTGCTCTGCCGTTTGCTGGTGCCAAAGCAGCACAGATGGACCTTCCACCCATTACAAGTCCCTCATGAGCTCTCCTCCCCGTGCCCAGGTGCCTCCTGCAGCGCCTGGGGCAGCGGCATGTCCCAGCCTCAACCGGGGGCTCCATCCGCAGCAGTCATGCGTCTGGGCTGACTCTGTCCCTGTCACCGCCTGCACATGGCTCTGGGGCACCTCGCTTCTCAGAAGCCCACAGACTTGTGCTTGTCATAATCATTCCCCAAGTTATGTCCCCATGTGTAGGGATCGGATATGGCTCTGGTTCAACAAGGTATTTAACCATCTGCTGAGCTAATCAGTTCCTTCAGCTGGAATTTGCAAACTGTGATGCAGAGAAAACGGCCTGAGCGTTCATCAAACCCCACAACAACCAACATCAAACCTTCCCCAAGCGGAGAACTTGCCGACTTCAAACTGAGTTGTGTGTCACCTCTGGGGCAGCCACCTGGTCAGTGACAAGTCCCAGGTGGTACAGAAGCTCTTGGCAGCACTGCTGCCTCCTCAGCTGAAGCTGCAGATTGAGCTTTCAGCTCTGGAAGGATGCAGTTCATGGTTTCAGCTAAGATGACTGTCACTGTGCCTGAATCCCGACCCACCAGATCACTGCTTCTCTGCAGACCCCTCTACACCCAACTTCTGCACAGCTGGGATTGTTTTTTACAGCAGAAAAAAAAAGGCTTGTTTTGAATAGCATCTCAATTGATATTCAAAACAAATGGTATGTAGCTTGTTGTAGCTAAAGGCTAAAGATTTTTATTATTAAAAATATTTCCAGCTTACCATTTTCTTTTCTCAAGGTGTTCATTTATGGATAGGCCGCTACGTGCTATATTTAGCAGTAAAAGTGAATTTGAAAAAAATTACATTTTAAAGTAAAATGTGGTGAAATTTATTTACCTAGAGAAATGTTTATGTAGCTATAGATCGACAGGCAAGGGAGATCATAACATCCCAGGGCGCACTCGAGCGTATGAAAAGGTATGCATGAGTTAAAAAAAAGACTGCTGACTAATATATATGTGTGTATATATAGAAATCTGAGGAACAAAGACACTCCGGCTGAAACCAATGCATATATTTTTGCTTATGTTTACATTGTATTCAGAAAAGATCATAAAAATTAAAGACAAGTAAAGCAACACAGGTGCATGTGTGTATGCATGCCTGCACGCAGGACTGATGGCAAACTGTCACAAACCGACTTTGCCACTAAAGAAAAATCCTCCCATATTTAATGCTGAGTGGTTTTCATTGCCCTTTGTTGAAGGCATCTTTTTTTCTGGTTATAAAACTATTCTAGCCATCTCAGTTAAGTGTCTATAAAATGGGGACAGTGTTTCTCCTGTTAACACTTTGAAACCTCTATAGGCAGCTGGCACTGAGAGAGATGTTCTGTAAGAGCTGGATCCAGACATTAGACATTTTCTTAGATCCTTAGCTCCTCTAAAATCAGATCATACTGTATGTCTTAATGTTAGGACTCAGTTAGACCCTGAGGCTGAATGCACTAGAAACCCATGAAAGAATTGGAGAGACCTGATACAGATGCTCTTTGGTGAATAAATTACCAATCTGTGCTCCGGATGAGCAACCCGGATTCATCTCTGTGTGCAGCGGGGGACTGTAGTTTAAACAGCAGCAGCACTTCATGGGTTAAACTGATGAGTCCTGAAGACTGTGCCATGTAAATAATTATGTATATGCATAGCTCCAGTGAATTCAGTTAAACTATCAGCAGGTGTGGTTGCAAGAAAAAGGTTTGCAGCAAGAGAACTAGGTACAACCAGGCCTGCCCATGGCTCCCTGATAATCACTACTCAGGGCTTGTATTTCAGATATGAGCAGAAGCCTTTAAAGTCTTACATAATTCTGCAAACAAAATCAGCTGCTTTCCAAGTTTCCCACCCACTGCAAGGGTATGACACTGGCTCAGGGGTAGGACATTTGTTCTCACCTCAGCACCGCAGGACTCAGAGAGGTCCTCGACGCGCGGCAGGCAGCGCTACAGGCTGGGCACCCCAAACTCTGGGCTTCAATCCGTTCGGCACGGTTTTAGTTCGGTCTGGTTTTGGGTGCCTCCTTTTTTCAGACCCACCTTTAAAGAAAGCAGATTTTTCAGAGAACGAGCAATTAGCTTTTGTTTCAGTGAATAAATAAATAATGCTTTCTAAATTGTTGCTGGTTTCCCACCAAAGTCCCCATTTATTTCTGAGGACGTAAGTCCTTTGAGCTTGGACATCCTTGCAGTTCTCCCAGCAAACGTACAACCAATACACCACACTGCAGCGCATGTAAACTGAGCTGAGCTCTGGGCACGCTGGTGAACTTCTTAGATGGTTGTACATATGGGTATGTATCTATTTCCTCCCCTGTGAGGCTCCCAAATACAATGAGCACCAGCTGGAAATGGAATGTCTATCTCAGACCTTCTCTTTCTGTTAGTTACATGGGGGAAAAAATTGCCTTGTTTAGTCTGGTTTTGCAAAGTAAACTAATATTAAAAAAAAAATCCATTTTCTTTGGGTTATAAATATTCCTGGGCAAAGAGCACAAGGAACTCCATGTGATCCGTGATGTTCCAATAAACTGTTCAATTACAGATAATAAATAATAACATATAATAATAAACAAAAACATATAAACCCACATTGACTGCCATGCTTAAATCACACTTAGTCCAACTTGCCAAAGAACTATCCTTAGGGAGCTTTAGGGACTGATGGGTATTAGAAGGTCAGGTTTCTTTTAGATCTGGACATTCTAATTTAATTCTGGCTAATGGCTGACGTATGAATAATTCATTAGTATTTCTCAGTTTGGAACTAAACTTCTCAGAGAATTTAGTAAGTGTGAATGTTGCTGCAGTAAACATATGCCGATTATTTTTTTAGAAGCTAGAAAATGAGGTTACTCCCAAAAAGTGGGTAAAATAATTAAAATGTAAATTGAAATAAATTATTCACACTACTAAATTTAAATAAATGACTCGAACACCTAAACTCAATTAAGGCATGTTGTTAGTTAGAATACTCAGTATTGTACAGCAGATGTACAAAGCCAAGAACTGGCACCAAAAAAAAGTGTTCAGTGTGCATGAATGTTTTATAGGTAACAGGGTGTATACCCTAAGGGCCTTGAATATTACATTAAATTATACATTTCTAATAAAGAAAATATAAATGAATATGGAACAAATGTCGACTTTCAGCTTAAAACACCAAATACATCTTTCAAGAGTGAGCTTTACCATTGCATAACAGTTGCAATATTATCTTGTTTAATGGCTTAAACACTGTTGTCAGCTAAATAGCTGTGTGTATGTACGAGAAGGCATAAGCGCCATTGGCAACTGTTGCATAGTGTTATGGAAACCAGTCTAAAATAAGACCACATTTACTGTCACTTCAAACTCTTTTAAAATTTTAATGGAAATAACATAGTCAGAAGAGGAGACTTATTAATTTGCCGTAACTTTTCTTTTTCTTTTTTTTTTTTTTATGGCTCACTTGCAATCACAAAAGCAAGCTACTGTCAAAACCTACCTATCGGGAGGGAACATTCCTCGCTCCACAATAGGTGCCTAGTGTTAGGAGCAGGACTGAGGGGGAGGAATCTGCCAAGCATTCAATATATATTCTTTGCCATGGTTTTATAAAATATGATAACGCATGTTGAAAATTCATGCATATATAGTATTTAAGCCTACAGCCTAAACTCCAAAATAGAATTCTTCATTTTCTTTTTTTTTGTTGAAGGGGGGAAGAGCAGCCATAAAGAAGCTTTGCTAATGTGTCTGACATACCACGCCATCAGCCACATTTGGAGGCCCGACTTGAGTTCAGGCTTTCTTTGGACTGGGAGGTTTGGGCTGTGCAGGGTGAGCAGGCAGAGACACCCCCCCACCCCTGGCTGTTGGTACCGCTCCAGCTCCAGCCGCTGTGGCACCCGGCGCCCCCCCCTGCCCTGCGGTGAAGACAGAGCTGGGCCACCTCGGCACCATGGCCAGCTTGAAAGACTGCTGGAGCCACAGCACATTGTCATGAAGCGTGTGTTAGTTAAAGCCAGCGTGGGCTGGAAGGGGCCAGTGATGTGACCACAGAAACGCCATGCCGTGGCAGACTGCAGGGCTCAGACAGCCCGCGGTGGAGTTACCAAGCAGTCCCTCTGCAAGAGCCTTTCCTGGCTGCTTTGCTTGTTTAGTGTCCAACTGCTGAAGATACACACGTAAATCTTCCAGAGACAGAGGAGATGATACACTGGGAAGGAACTTCTGAAAGATTTTTTTTTTTTTTCTCTAATCAGCTGTGAAGTTAAGATGTAAACTGGTTTTGGTCCTCTGCAAAGCAGCGTAACAGTTATTGAACTCAGCCCTAATTGGATCTGTTAACCACCTAGTGAAGCCGCTGCACATTAACTGGTTTCAATTACAGCAGCTATGAGTAAAGATCCAAACACAAGTGCAAGTGAGGAAAACAGTGTACAGGCATTTTAGTCCAGGGAACCAAACTAAATAGGGGTATTGTTTTGAGGGCATGACATTGGGCTTTAAGGAGAGGGAGCATTGGGGAATATCAGTTCGTTCTCTCCCTGGAACTGAAACAGCGAGCAGCCTGAACCTGCTCTGTGTAGACACAAATACTTAAAGCAGCTTATTCTCTCAGCCAGCAGCTGAGGGAATAGAAATGCTGCAAAGAAACTTGCAATATGCAGCCTATTAAGAAGCCAAGCTCTGATCCTTTACGTCCAACATCAGCACAGGCTTGAAGGCAGCCCAGCACAGAACTCACTGGGGAGACCTTTCCCTTGACGCCAGGCGACGTTGGGGCAGAGCCCACGCGGTCTGAAGGGTTCCTTCGTAAGGACAAGAAGAGGGTTAAAGCTCTTTGCCTTGGCAGAGGACACCTCACAGCTGCCTGACCTCATTTCAGGGACTGCCAGGGAACCCTGCCATGGGGAAAGGAGGAGGGAGGGCAAATTTGTGCCTGGGCCCAGCTGGACTGAGTTGCCATATTCCACAGGGAGCTATAAAACTCCTCTGGTGAGGCTGGCACTTCTCCTGGTTTAACTCAGCAGCCAGATCTTTCCTGCAGGAAAGCTGAGGAGCTTTTACCAGAAAGGCAGACTTCAGTGTCAGGAGCAAATGAATCAGTTTCCTGTGTGATTTTTGCTTAGCTTTGATGTGCTTTTGAATAAAGGGAAAATACCTACACCAAGGGCCAGTCTTGGCTTCGTTATTGACATGCGAGTGGTAGTAATTCAACTAATGTTGTTAAATGCAAGCAAAATGAAGTTTGAATCAGTACAGTATACAGTGGTGCCTTAAGAAAGTTGGCTTTATAAAGCCAAAAAACATTACAAGCAAAATCAACTGAAAGAAGGAAATAAGGCAGAAAATATGAGATTTGTAAGAACTACTTAAGAATATTTTAACAGGAGAAAGAAGGTTGTATCTGTGTAAAAACACAACAGAATAAGCTTAGCATAATAAATCAAAAACCTCTGCAGCAGGAAGGCAGGGAATGCAGCCATAAAAGTAAATCTTACCGATAAGGAGGAAAAAAGATTAATTTGATAGTAAAAGAGGATAGATAATTGACAAGAAAACAAAAATGTATAGTTGAGAACATTAATAAGGAAACAGTTTTAGCAAAACATTTCTGAAGTGGAAAAAAAAATCCTTGAAACAGGCCAATAGGTCTGTTCCCAAACAGAAACAGTAGATACTTTTTTATTTAGTACCAATGCAAGAGAATTCAATAAAGATGTCTGTTCTGTACTGGGGAGAAAGGATGATGTATTTGTTATATGATGATGGTAATATACTTTCTATTCCTACTGCAACTAAAGAGGATATTAATCAACAGCTACTGTAGTTAGACATACTTAAATCAGAAGTTCTGGGCAATTTGCATCGAAGAATTTTAAAGCAGCTGGCTGAGGAGCTTTTTTGGCAGCTAATGTTGATTTCTCAGTAACCCATGGACTGGGGAGAATTCCAGAAAACTAAAGAATGCTAGCTCCTTGTTAGTTCATTAAAAACCACGGGCAAGATGGCTGAGATAACAGCGATTGTCAGGCTGACATCAGTATGGGAAAATAAAGGAAAAGCTCATATTTAATTCAATTACCAGAGACTGAAAGGTTCATGCTGATCAACAAAGTATGGAAAATGTATCTTCTCAAAGTAGCTTCTTTAATCTTCTTAGAGAGATTATTAACCCGGTTGATATAGGAAGAGCATTTAATGAATAGACTTCAGTAAAACACTGCTGTATAGGTGACAAAATAAAACTATGAACTTAGAAAGTTTAAAAGAAAATAAATCAATAGGTGAACTAAAAGGTCAAATAGAATAGAAAGATACAAAATGACTTGGCTATAGAGTAGGTAACTGGAAAGGTAGAAGCCACCAGAAAGCAGGAACCTCTGCTGAACAAAGAAATCTATAGTAGAACCCAAACCATCCAACTTTAAGCAACGCAAATTGTGTATATTCCAGACATATATTTCAAGTTGCTAACAGTGAAGCTTCCTAAGCAGAGGAACAATTTAATGAAGGTTGGGATAGTTTTCATCACTAGGAATCTTTATACTAAAGGTGGATTATTTTTTCTAACTGAGGGTATAGTTCACTACTGGAAGTTAATAAAGTAGACAAAATGTTTCAAGCCCAGCAGGAAATGCAGTTTGCCCCTGTGGCTCTGGATGCTCTGTTGGGTTACAACATGTATATTACACTTGGAGATCCTCACCTCTCCTAGCTTTCTTTTATTCTAATTGCTTTTTTTCCAGCATGTACCATTGACTCTTGCAATAGTATCCTAAAAAGTTTATTTATAATGTACTAAAAGATGCAATCTTAGTAGCTGAACCAAATTTACAATAGCAGCATTTTGAGTGATGAAACTGCAGTGCTGCAAGCTTTGTGAGTGATGCTTTACTTGGCTTGGGGTTTTTTATTTGAACTTAAAGAGAATGATCTTACTTGTTTTACATCAAAGAACAGTGGAAGCAGGAGTGACTAATTTGATTGCTCATGCAGAACTACTCACACCAGCTCCTAGAAATTAATATTCTTCAATGTTCGGAGATACAAATTTCAGCCAGTCATACAAAATCAAGCCTCCTTCCCAGGTGATTTTTACTGTTTCAGTCTGTGACTCTTAAGTAGTAAACAGATACTGAGCATATGAGCTTTAGGGACAAATAAGCTGACCTTTAATGATTCTTTAAGTCCTTCCCTCATTTTCTATCAATAGCATATTTATTGATCACAGAGTTGGCTGGTACAGAATTCCTCTGGAGAAATTCAGTATCAGAAAAGCTAAGAAAAATCTTTAAAGTGCATAGCTTAATTCTCTGGTCTGCTGTCATCAAAATTGAACCTCTGAAACTGCACTTTACTAACTAAAAAGGAGTCTCTTCCCTTGAATCTAACGTATTGGTATTGCCACTTTGGCTTCCAAAGTAAACTCTTCCCTTCTTTTTAAACCTACTTGCAGGCAGGTGACTCAGCGTGACTCCCCAAACTCACACCACTGTTTGGGAGCTTGGATGCATCCATTCTTCAGGAAATTTCACTGGAGATTAATCTATGAGTTATGTCATCTGGGAAGACTTCAGTGAAAGTGTCACCGCTGTGATGCCTTACATCTGTATAAGCTTCCAGTGAAGATAGCTGCCAAATGAAAGAAACAAGGAATAAGAATAAGGAATGAGAAACATCTTCCATTTTTCCCTTGAATTACTTGGTCCATCTGCATGCATATCAGGTGTAGGATCATACCATGATTGCAGAAGAGTTGGTTGGTACTCACAAAATAGTTTGAGGGCCCTCCGGCACTAATCACTGTTTTAGGAACAAGCTGAGCAGCAGTCACAAATTAAATCGAAAACTTGCTGACCCTGACCTACCGTGCCAAGGCTCTACATATCATTTTGGTGTATAAATACCATAAGAGGCAATCACCCAACACACTCACATTGCAATGCAGGATGGTGACAATCTGGAGAGCTGATTCCCAAGCTGCTCCATCACTCAATAGTCTAAAGAGTCTTCTCCAACCTAAATGATTCTATTCTAGGGTTGTTTGACCACTCACATTCCCTTTAGATTTTAAGTATTCAAATGAGTAAGAAAAACCCGTATATGCAGCATACATTTCATATATAGTTATTGCTGAACACACATACACAGTGCATACAGTACATCGTGTTGTACACTGTGTTCAGTATATGTATATTGAAGTTTGCCTCTTCCACTAATGCTCAGACTCCATTGCCTGATGATGTATTGCAATAGTACATCACTGGAGTGATGACGATCTGATGGTATATTACCATCATTTATTACTGGAATATCATCACTAGCATATTATTGCAATGTATCACCACAGCAGCAGCCAGCAGGAATATAGCTGCAAGAGAGTCATGTTATATATTTTATTAATTCCTAAGTGATAGTTGTAGAATTAGTATGACACAGAATCAGCATATACCCTGCTTTGTCCTCATTCACATACTTGCATCGTGAACTGGTATATTTTGTTTGCCATTTTCAGTATAGTCTGTTATTTTCCAGGTGTGAATCATTTCCTTGCTGAATTTTTAGACTGGGACCTTCATTTTGAAAGTTTCTTAGCAAGTATGAAGTAACAAGAACCAAAAAAACAAAAGAAAATGGAAATCTGATCTTGACTGTCTTATTTTATCATCATCTCTATCATATATGAATTTTGTGGCCCTGACTAGAAAACTTTTGCATATTACCCAAGTTATTATACAAAGACTAATAAAATAGACAAGCTGTTACAGTATGGCATTCATTTACAATGATTTCTTTTTTTTTTTTTTTGCATCTGCATGTACATTTTAAAATTCAGTATCTCAGTTGCTGCCAAAAATAAAGTATAAAACCCAGTATATTCCTGCCACTCAACCACTCAAATTGGCAAAATGATATCAGATATTTAAATATCTCCATGAAAACTGAGTGCTCTTTCTCCCATCAATGTTAATTCTGCCTATCTCACTGTGCTTCACACAAAGCAAGAGCGTACTTATATTTCATTCTCTCTTCCACAATCATTGCCTGAAGGAATTCTGAAAACTCTCCTGCAAATGTCCCCTGGAATTATGTCATTGTACCACCAGAAAATGATGTTTGCTGCAAGCTTTATATGGAGAAACTTCTGCAAAGTGATTTCAGTATCAGCCTGTCTGATTCACTCAGGAGGACTCTGGTTCAGTTAGTGATAAGACTCCTATCTGCATCCCACTAGGATCAGATGGGGATATTGGATAACTACAGGTAGTTCTAGCTACTCACTGGAGGGTTGCATTAATCGTATCTCTGCTACTTCTGGCCATTATCTAGCAGTACATAAATATCTTCATCTTTTTTAGTATCATGCATTTTTAGGCTAAAAAAAGCCTCTCTGATAGACCACTTCATATTTCCATCATTCATCTGTGATATATTGTAGTAGAACTATTAGGAATGAAATTTAGCACTACGAGTGCTGTATATTTTTGGAAAATACCTAGCTAGTTTCAAGTTGCTGCACTAGCTGAGACAGCCAGCATGCTTGACTGTGATTGTTCAAGACAGAGACAGGCAGGAACAGGCAGCCTTGGAGAGAAGCTGCCTCTGTGGTTGATAAAATGTGATACCAGACTAGAGGTAAGTCATAACAGCACAGTGCCTTCTCCAGAATTAATTTTTGGCTAAACCTAGTGCTGTGATAACCGGAAGATCCTGAATAGTAGAGCAAACTGTGAAAGAAGAGGTGGGGAGTAGTAGATGAGAAACAGGAGGGATACTGCCTCTTTGAAGAGATGCTGAGAACCAGTTTGGCAAGAAGCAACCCCTTTTAGTGGCACCCTGGGCTGTGACCAGCTCTGCGAGAGCACCACTCAGGACTGGCCAGTATCACTGAAAGCACAGGACATGCTAGTGATAAGAGTACAATGTCAAAGGTTACAACAACCTGTCTGAAAAGAATTTCTCGTTGCTGGAGAAAGACCACCAACCTTTCATTAAAATTTTCCTTTCCTGCCTCCCAAGAAATGGTTAATACACATGTAGCAACACGTAGATCAGGAGCGTAACCCTGGCATGGGCACAGTGTATTTGGTAGGACAAAAGTGTACAAACCAACAACATCTGTTTCAAATTACTTTCTTGCTTATCTGCATATCCACTGTTGACAAAAACGGATTACATTCAGCAGCAACCCTACCCCAGGTTAGTAGTTTGGAAGCCCAAGTCCTCTTGCCTATTGTCAAATAGATTGTTCCTTGCAGTGACTTTCCCAGGACCAACTACTATCATAGCAGACATTCATTTAATCATGCTACCTGACATATTGCAGAGAATTCAGTAAAAATTCATGGAATGGATACAGAACTAATGGAAATGTTATGTCTCTTTTTTATATGTTGGTTGGATGAGAGTGTTTAAGCTCAGCCTTAGATGTTGATGTCATTCTCTGACCATTGGTAGCTGTACTTTTCCAACACAGCCTGACTTCATTGCAAGAAAACATCTGGAGGATGGCACAAAATTTGACATCCCTTCAGAAGGATGTTTAAGATTTCTTTCCCCTCAAGACCCCAGTACAAGACTCAGAAAGGATGGGTTGGGAAATTAAGGAAGGTTCTCAATGTGAGCCTAATTAGAATTAAAAAAAAAACCTACACAACACAATTTGTACACTGCTACCATCTAGTGAATTAAAAGAAAACAAAATCTTCCTCTGAAGTAAGATGAACCATATCTAAGGGTATGAACCTTCACCACTGAAGTCACTGGGACTTTTGCCATTGACTTTACTTGGAACAATCCTTAATGGAATAGGCAGTATTAAACATCAGGCATTTGAACTTCAAGTGCAATTACAGAAACTATCAAAGACTGTTACATATATTTGTGATCTAGATAATTGCCATAATTTGTCCAGGATAACACTGAACCAAAAGAATCATTAGCAATTACTGCTTTAAGCCAGTGCAAATAGGTTCAACTGGATGAAAAGGCACATTTTAGGACTGGAACAAAGAGAAGCTTTTTCATGGGTACTGCATTTTCTGTTTCAAATTAACTTAACCCTTAGGAAAGAGGTGTACACTGCAGCCTTGGAAACCTCAGTTCCGCATTTATGCAAAGAACTTCTCCACAGACTTTGGCCAACTTGCCTTCTTGCTCTTTGGTGCTTCCCCAAAGCAGGATGGAACAAGTCACTCTCATTCGGGCAGGGACACCTCCCACTAGAGCAGGTTGCTCAAAGCCCCATCCAGCCTGGCCTAAACACCTCCAGGGATGGGGAAGCCACAGCTTCTCTGGGCAACCTGTTCCAGTGTCTCACCACCCTCACAGTAAAGAATTTCTTCCTAATATCTAACCTAAATCTCCCCTCTTTCAGTTTAAAACCGTTACCCCTCATCCTGTCACTACACTCCCTGATAAAGAGTCCCTCTCTCCCGTAGCCCCTTTAGGGACTGGAAGGGGCTATAAGGTCTCCCCACAGCCTTCTCTTCTTCAGGCTGAACAACCTCAACTCTCTCAGCCTGTCCTCATAGCAGAGGTGCTCCAGCCCTCTGATCATCTTCATGGCTTCCTCTGGACTCGCTCCAACAGGTCCATGTCCTTCTTATGTTGTGGGCTCTGGAGCTGGATGCAGTACTCCAGGTGGAGTCTCACCAGAGCGGAGTAGAGGGGCAGAATCACCTCTCTTGCTCTGCTGGCCATGCTTCTTTTGATGCAACCCAGGATGCAATTGGCTTTCTGGGCTGCAAGTGCACATTGCTGGGTCATGTTGAGCTTCTCATCAACCAACACCCCCAAGTCCTTCTCCTCAGGGCTGCTCTCAATCCATTCTCCGCCCAACCGGTTTTTATGCTTAGGATTGCCCTGACCCACATGCAGGACCTTGCACTTGGCTTTGTTGAACTTCATGAGGTTTTCACTGGCTGGATTGGCTGGAATTCCTTTGTGCTGCACTCCAGGTGCTCTCCTGCTGACCTGTGATCCTTCTCCAGGCTCTGGGCATCTATTGCTGGCATTGGCATCAAACTGATAGGAGTGGGATGGATTGAGTTTCTCCTCCTTTGGAAACTCTAGTTAAAGCCCTCTTCATGAGCTTGGCTAGCCTCTGAGTGAAGACGGTCTTCCCCCCTTGCACTGGTTGTCATATGGGGAGCAGATGGGGCTACCTTACTCAGCGCCAGTGCCTCTCCTGGTCCTTCCTCTTCAGCCTGCAGAGCAGTGAAGCACTTCTGCAAGGGCACCTATGACAGGAGAAATCCCTTCCAAAATGATCTGCAGGTTAGATATGAAACCAGATGACATGCCGCTGCTCAGCTGCCCTGTGACTTTAAGCAAGATGTCTGGAGGTGCTAAATACAATCATGGCACACAGAAAAGAGTGGCAGAAGAGGGGGTTTTACCTTCATTTTCAGAATTGCTATCAGTTTGACTGTGATTTTTCTTACCTATCTGTGAGCATAGCTAGGAAGAATGCAAGGACCTTAATTACCTAATAGTAGTAATACAAATGCATTTCTATGCAATCGTGCTTTAATCACTTTCACAGTATTTATCATCATTAGTCTCATATCATAGTTCAGCAAAGACCTTAAGTGTATTCATAACTCAAAGCACCAGTATTTTACCCTTAATTTCTCAGCCCTAAAATTAGGGATATTATCTGAGGCTGAGCCCAGAATCTGATCTCACAACAGCCCTACTTTTCCCTAATTCTGCTGTGTTTATCTGGAGCTCAGATATATTCAGAAAAGAATCACAATCAGGAAGAACACCTGGTTAATTTCCTCTCTCTTTTTTTGTTTGCAATTGAAATTGCTTATGTTAAAGCTAGTTGCAAAACAGCTCTGCAGAACCTTCTGCAAAGCAGTTTTCTGTCTCAAAAAATTATTTTGGTAATTAAATGTTCTATAAGTGATATTTTAGAAAGATTACAATTTATATGTCACAAAAGTCATGCTTTAGAGGAAGAAAAGAGTTTTAACATTTTATCAATGTTACTTTCAAGTTGAAAATAGGTTCTTAAATAGTCTATATTACAGAACATAATGTTGAAAGCAAAATCAAACCTTTGATTTTTTTCCTGAATTTTCTGTAAGGTAAGTTTTCATAATATAGGGGGTCTATTCAAAACTTAATTTTGATATCTTAAACTCTTCTGTAAAGTCATAGCGTGTACAATCCTCCCTGCATTGTCCTCCCAGCTTCCATAAAAAAATCCCCAGTTTTAAGGATCTGTTTTAAACATGTTAAATACACCTTCACAATGGCTGACGTAGCATTTTATGGCAGTGCTGGGTTGCTGGCTGCTTCCCCCCTGAGCCTCCTGTAGTGGCTCACCCATATTCATTTTAACTTGTACTTCGAGTTGCTACATAAAGCATTATTTTTTCTTTCTTCAGGGCAAATGGATGGGATATGTAAAGCAAATGATTTTGAAATGCATCTTAACTTCCAGATCAGCCTTTGAGAAATTAATTTCCACTTAGTTTTTGGATTCATTCCAACTCATCCTCATGAGTGAAATATGGGCATCAGAAGGTGGAACAGAAAATACAAAGCTAATGATCTGGTTCATGTTAGTTAGTTCTCTCTTAATCCTTTGAAAGATTGCATTTCCCGTCTTTGGAATTTCCTCTCACTGACGGTTTTTAAAAGAAACAAGACAATATTTGCCATGCATTATATATCAAGATTAACTCAAGAAGCAAAGATGATCTATTCACCATCCCTATAAGCCTTTCATAATTAGGTCTACCAGCTTTCAAGGACAGGACTGTCTTAGCTTTAAGAATAAGAATTCCCACTGAAATTTAAACTGTTTCCCAAAGTTAGAAAGGACAAAGGGACCTAATCTTCATCCCTTATCCACCTGTCATTTTTACTGTCCTCAGTCATGAGTATACAAAAGCTGCAGACCAGCAGTCACTTTGCTCCTGAGAAGTGGACTCCACTCCTTCCCAGCCAGCCTCACACCACAGCTTTCTTCAGTTCTGATCTGCCCTACACCAGGGACCACATTTTAACTTCTATACACTTCAAGCTTCTCAAGTGTTGTAGGCTTTTCATGCAGTTTTTTGCAAAACTCTGTTGCCTTCAGCTGAGCCATCTACAATATTTTTGCTTGGAGATCCCTCAGGAGGGGGAGGTAGGAGTCTCTGCTCGCCTTTTCAACAGTGTTTGGTGGATTTTTCATTACGATACTGTGTAAGACAAAGAGCTGGTAGCTGATCTTGTGCATAGCTATATCTTGGGAGGTCTCTGCATTTCTGTCAGTAGGATTAAAAGTGGGTGACACAATGTGGTGTGGCTTGGTGGCCCATCAGTTAGATCAAGTCTGCAGAAGGCTTCCCTGCAGTCAGCATTTCCCCAGAGAAGAGGGGAACCTACCAGTCACTCAGAGAAACTTGCCCTGACAGTTGAGCACTTTCCTCTTGCTCGCAGGCTGCTGCCATGACCCAGACAAGGCATAGCAGTCGCCTCCAGAAGAGCCGAGGGGCCAGTCCTTTCGAGCAACTGAATTCCACCCATATTTGTCACTCTGCTTTCATCCTCCTGGTTGCTCTCCCCAGCCCGGAGCCAGGCCATGCATAAGAGAGCAGCCATTCACTCTCAGCCCTTCTCCAGGAGCAGCCTTGCTCCCCAGGGCAGATGCACAAGTATGTGCCAAACACTGCTGCTGCCTCTGGCCCAGTGCAAACCCCAGGCACGATTCCTATGGCTAGGAAGTTTGAGCCACCCCTGTAGGCTGGCTGGAGTTGTTTTTGATGGATATCCTGGAAAGACATTCAGTAGAACTGCTGCATGAATGAGAAATGAGAATTAAAATAGTATTTCTCCTTCTGCCCCCAAATCTCCTCTTTTGTCCAGATACACAACAGTAATGTACTAATGGAATTTAATAGTAGTATTACTGATATGCAAAGATAACAAACAATATTTGTTTGAAGTCATGAAATGAACAGTAATGAACAGTAGATCTACAGAGCTAGCAAGATTTTCTGTTTACTAACAAATATGTATGGGGGGGTGTATTTGCATGAAACCATCCCAGACATCATATTTTTCCTCTTGTATTTACAGTCCTGGAAAATGGTTTCAGAAATCCATCCTCTTAAAGAAATAGCATTCTATTGCAGTCAGATAAAGAAAAGTAAATTTGAAAACACTGTCTATTCAATTTTGTTCCAACAGAACTGCAAACACTTTACTTTTTTTCTACTGTTATTTCAAATGTTGGGCTGCAAAATTCAGTCCAGCTTCCAGTTCTGATACTCAGAAGCTGCAAATAAAAGAAAATGTATTCACTCATTTCCAAACAGTAAGGAAGATTTGGTTTTTTAAATGAATGAAAGTTTCTTGGAAACGGGTAATTTCAGTCTTCGTTACTGGAGATCAAGCTTTAGCATAGAAAGACTTTTGTTTCTCTCAAAAAAAGGTAGCTTGGGTTCAGATTTTCAGAATTTGTCATCTTTCTTCTCCCCTTCCCCCGCCCCTCCCCTTACATTATACAGCTGGTGGGGCTCTTAGACTATAAAATAAGACATTAAATCAGAGAGCCTTTGTTTGTCCTACTTTCTTCACTTTTCTACATTCAATTCTACATTTACTAGCAGGGAAGACAAAAGAAGGAGACATTTTCAATACCCAGACCCTAATAACATCCCTCTGGGATTACCTGCAGCTCAATACATCATTCAAAAGCAAAGATTAGAAGTAATAGCCACGTTAATATTATTTCACAATCCGCAAACATAAATCCTCATTTGTTATTCATGAGCTTATAACACACACCTCTTAAGGAGCAAAATACTGCAGCATGTGCAGAAAATGGTAACACAAAGTAAACAGTGAAGGAGAGGCAGACAACTTTATAGCTCATTTAAGGTAAAGATATTGCAGGTATGTTTGCTAACAGAGTAGAAGTGTTCCTGCCTGGCTCTGATGATGCACCGTGCAGCAGTATTCATTGTCTCCCTAATCATTACTTAACCAGATCCCAGTCCTTAAACGCCCACATGCAAAGTGTGTTGCTTTTTTGGGATGGGTACTCATAGAAATGACTTTTCTGTAAGGGGTCTGAGGTGGTGGAGGGCACCAGCACCTTGCACACGCACACCCCTTTATGTGGGGTGACAGACCCAAGTCTTTTAATTGCATTGAATGAGATGGACCCCCTTTCTCAGGAAGTTCAGAGCTAAATCTAAACCTTTTGCCCACCACCTGTCTATCAGGATATTTCTGCTTTCTACATAGAAATGAGCTGCTGACCTTGAGCACTGCATGTTTCCTGGGCTTGTAACACACTGCCTCCCACACACAAAGCTGGAAGGAGAGGAGGCTGCAAGAATCACTTGCAGGCAGGCACAGGTGGGCCCCGATCCAAACACCACATTGCTGGCCAGAGGCAGATGCAAATTCAGAGCTGATTTTTATTTCACAAGCAATCTCCTTCAGGTGCTAACTCATCACCGTAGTGCCCACTGTCTGACCACTCTCAGCTTTGCAAAGTTGGAGGCAAAGCAGGCGGCGCTCTGTACATGACACATATAGGCTGCTTTTGCTCGGTAGCCACGCAGTTTTGAACCACTACATGTGAACCGCAGCTAAAGTAAACATGTACACCATCCTCCTGGTGGTGGTTACTGTAGAAACAGAAAGGAAACTTTCACCAACGTTTCTCTCTTATTTCCCAATAAATAGCAGCATCTCCCCTAGAAACTATATCGATCTCTAGTTGTTCAAATAACTACTATTATAAAAGTAGATGAACTCTCCCCTGATAGACCTGTCAGACTCCCTGCTGATGAGAAGGCTTCCATGCAATCCATATCCAAAATTGCTTTGGAAGTAGACAACTGACGTTCCCTCCCTTTTCCCCCTCCAGCTATATCCCTGTAGCTTTTTTCAGTTTCCTCTCTCTATTCTTTTTTAAGCTGATACTTGTTTTGAGAAACTGCTCAAGTTGTGACAGAAACTTCCGAGCTATCCCAGTAATTGGCCTGCCCATGAAGAAGGGAGAGGTTGAGAATGACAGTCCAAGGGAACAGAACCTTGAAAACATGGTGTCTTGGGAAGATCCTATCACAAACAGGGTCATGTCACACTATCTTGCCACATGTGTGCAGTACTCTGTACAATGAGTATTTCCTCTCAACATCTTCTCACATATTTATAGATACAGGGTTTGATCTTACATATTAATCCTATTATGTCAGTCTTTTGTATTTCTATAACTATTGCAAACCATTTTCTCCAGCACAGAGAAAAATACACAACTTGTTTAATTGGAACTGATGCAAGTTTGCTGATGAAGACTCAAACACTGAAGAGTTAACCTGAGCAATGAGAATCTCATTATTTCACTGGAACTACCAAGATAACAAATATTCATCATGTGCTAAAACATTTTATTGTACAAGGCTTAAGCAAAAATTAGCATAGGCCGTATCCTCAGCTGTTACAAGACAAAGTTGCATTGATTTCACTGTCACAACATCACTTTATGGAGAGCAGGCTCTGGCCTGCAGTGGAGCTGTCCCAAGTGAAGACAATTTGCATTCCACCTAAAGGTAATTAATTGAAAGCTGTTCGGTAACTTTCTTGACAGATGGGTAACACAGTCCACTGCCTGATTTTGTGATGCTCATGGAGTGACCTGACTGAGCCAGCAAAGTTCTTAATACTTCACCACCTTGGCATCCAGGGAGAGACTTAGGCATCTAGCTTTTAAATGTCTTTGTTTTCTTAACTGTTTAGTGAAAGAGACAGAAAAACATGCTTATGCTCTCCTTTTCTTGCGACAAAAGGGATGAAGGAGCACCCTCCTGTGCAGGCTTAACGGCACACAGTGTGTACGTGGCTGAACTAGAGCTGTCAGCTTTCCCATGCTCTTATTCAGTCCTCCCACACCTGACCTGATGCTGTGCAGGAGGACCTGCTAGACAACACCACCTCCAGCTTCCCAACAGCTCTCACCACACCAAGCAATCACCATCCTGAACTTCCCCCGCAGGAAAACCTAGAAGTGGGGTAACTGGGAAAATGAGTTTATTCATCTGTCGCCTATACGTGCATGTAAGAAAGACCATGGATACTCACCTTGATGCTGTCACCTCTGTAGTTGTCCTTAAATGGAACTGGGTGAGCAGTAGAAATCTATTATATTGCAAGGGAGCTGGATACACTGATTATTTAGTTTCAAACTTTATTATATAGAGAGGTTATAACCATACCATGACAACAGAGCTTTAAAATTCTTCAGGTGTTAGCCATCTGCTGACACACTCCCTACTTAACCTGTCATTTAGCGATGTTTTTGGCATTGGTGTTCTTCTAAGTGTATTTCCCTATTTGCCTTCCAGGTAATTTCATTATCTGCCTGAGTGAGGCTAAAAGAAAGACTTATATAAGAAACCTTTACATCGAGACACATCCCATTTTGAAGCTTACTATTCCAGCCCTTTACAGGATTAAAACCAAGTGCTCACTCCCAAGCTTTTTCTTCTCCTTCAACATAACAGACCTCCCTTTTCCACAATTCTGTTTTTAAATGTAAAAAAATACTGCTACTAGTCAGATATTGGAGCCTGTCCCTCTCATCTTACTAATGAGCAATTTTAGTGTAGAAATTACTGCTTTCAGACACCTGTAAGATCAGCAGATACTTCTCCAAGTTTTTTGGTTTTGTTTAAAGTGACATCTGCTTGAAAATTTTCAGGTGTCTGGAAAATTACAATAGGTCTCCTGGGAATGCATTAATAGGCCACAGACATGCAAGGCAAAGCTAAATGCTAAATAAAATACCTCACCTAGCACTGCAGTTCATCATGTGGGTTCCCACACCTCCAATAAACCTCTCCCATCTGTGCCTGCCAATACAGCTTTCAACCTTCCCCAAGGAGGGAACTCCAGTCACAATAAGGTTGACCCTGGCACAAATGCCCTGATATTATGAAGTATTCAATCCATTTAGCAGGAAAATTGCTGACTTTGTCTCTCAAAAGTAGAATGAGCAGGCAAGGATTAGATTTTTTTAGTAACTAAATACTTCAGAAAGTGAGACCTCCAAAGCCTGTGGGTGATAATGCACTCTGTTTTTGCTAAAAGGCTACCAAAATGCCTAGGCTGTAATCTGAAAAAATGCTGTGTCAGTATTTAGTACTTGATTACTGTTAAGGGAAGACTGAAAGATATTCTAGCTAAGATATAGTGTGAATTCCATGTGTTTATACTGGATGTGTTGCAGGATAGAGGGGAATGTTGCTAACGCTGTTTGAGAGTCTGACTTGGCAGTGCATGGCTCTTCCTGAAGTGTTGGGAGACCTGTATTTAACTTCAAAGAGGTAAAGACAGTGGCCTTCTTCTCAGGCTTGGAAGGAAGGCTTGAGCTTATCCCAGTACCACCACCTCAGTGGAGAGTCCAGCCACCAGATTCACTCACTCAACACAGAGGTGAGCTGTGGCATCGAGACCAACGACTACTGGCACTAGGAAGAGAGCAGATCACACCGTTCACTCACGTTGTTGGTTATCACACCAGTTACTGAGCTAGAACCATGCTGAGATTACATCTCAGAACCACAAACACACACTCCTGCCCAAGGGCTGGAGGGACCCCAGCATATCTGGGGTGAAGGTTGCTTCCCCAGGCAGCAAGTGCATAGCCTCCACCCAGCAGGGAACAATGCACAGATCCTACAGGAGCCTTACAAGTGTTACAAGAAGATACAAAGGTGAAAGGGCCCAGGAGCTTCTGAGCTGAAGATAGAGATCAGGAACACCAGGAAACCAATTGAATAGAGATGGGGAACAAGGTCTGAAAAGGGAGAAGAGCTGTAGGGAGGAGGAGACAGAAACTGTCTCTACAAAGACACCTAAATTTAAAAAATGGGGAGTTTGGCCACAGTTGCAGGAAAGAGGGTCTCTTTTTTTTTTTCCCTCCTACATTTAATCAGAGCAATTAAAATGATTACCCAGTCCAAACAGTGTTCGTTCTATGGTGACCACAGAGTAGCTTGGCAACCCTGCCCAATTCTCATCATCTCACACAGTTTGTAATACTCTGCCACTCCTTCGGTGATGCCAGATATTGTCTCCACTGGTTGAGATGCCTGGATTAGCAATTCAGAAAATTGCAGACATTGTCATCAGAGTAGTGTCCTCCACAGAAAGCACAAGGCAGCTGATTTTACCCTGCCTCATTCAGTCCAAGCCCGTAAGTCGGCAGAGGGTATTTTTCCTGAAGGGTGCTCAGTTGACCCATCCCCAAACTGATAAAATTATTACATACTGGCTTAACATTAAATTCAGTGAGTCTATTCATATGCTTAAATTTAATGTCTGTATATAAGTACCTTTTCTAGACTGAGCACTGGAATGCACATCCTGTGTCAAATCAAATATTTACTACATGATTTGCAGCTCCATTTTGTGCATATTAAAAAAAAATCCCTTCCGCTGTCATATCTTTTTATGTTTTTATATATCTATCTTATAAGATTCTTTGAGATCCCCATATAAAATACTTCACATCAGTGAGATTTCAACCTGACAGGCAAATTCTTTACTCAATCCTCATCTGCATCAGTGGTCTGCCTTAAAAGCTAGCCGTTAGCCTGCTCTTCCATTGTGTACCTCTAGTGAGCGATGCCATATGGACACGACTGTATGATACCTGCCCATGTGGCAGGAGCTACCAACTGACACTTCGAGAAGTCAAAGAGGTTTCTGCACATCTAATGCTGTGGGAGTTGGCGTATAGGCAGAATGCAGCAGAATTGTACTGTTAAGCCAACCAGCTCTTACAATTTTTCACAGACAATAATTACAAGGGATGACACAGTATCTAGGACCGTGTTTGCCTGATGTGTGGTTAGTTCATAGAAGGTTAGCAATTCCAGTTCATGAACAACAAAGCTTGATTCAATCCACAATTAACACCCCAAGCTTCTGATTTCTTGCATGAAACACTGAACGACAGCCTGCCGGGCTGTATCAGACCACAAACTCCAACGTCGGGGACCAGAAAGAGCAGGGCTGCTGAAGGAGACCCAGAGGGCAGGGCAGGGCAGCACAGCGGGACTGTACAGCAGGCAGAGCTGAGGGCTGAAAGCAGGGTCCATGAGGAGTCCCAGATCAGGGGAGGCGATGAGCCATGGGCAGAAAGAGGCCACAGATGAGGATGCTCAGGGCCATTAGGGATTATTAGTCCCCAGGCATCTAGGTGGCTAAGGGAGCCACAAACGGTGAAAACAAGGCCTCCAGGTTGTCATTTAGCAGGCAGGTTGCCACGAAGCAGAGTTGCTGAGGTGTCAGGAATCAAGGCAGAGATCTGTAACTCTGGCTTCTATTTCAGAAAATCAGATTATTTCCATGCACTGTTTAAACATTATTGAATTGGCTAATGGCCACAGACAACCCTTATTTTACCTTTTTTTTTTTCTCTCCAACCAACTTTATCTATAGTCCAAAGGAAGGGAGCGTTAAAAGAATTAACGTTTATTCTCACTAATTCCCTCTTTGCAGGCATCAGGATAGAGACTGGATGAGCAGAACCCAGAGCACCTGTATCACCCTAGCCACATCACTCAGTCCATACTTCCACCCACGTTTCCATAAATAAGAATCATATAGGGTTATATGCAAGGCATGACTTATCTACTGTTGATTGCCCCATGAAATGATTTCTGGGTTAGAGTTAGCCTTGGATCTTCTGTAAATGTCTCTATCTTATTCAAAGTACCATGTTGTTACCTGAACAGAGCTTCTGCTGGCTTGACTTCAGATTTCAGACTTGCTGCTCTATGGTGGGACTGTCTCTTCGACATCTTCAGAAGTGTGATTTTGGTGAAGGAGCCATAAGCTGAAGAAAGAAAGAAGAAGTTCCAATTTATTTTTTTGTTTCTCAAACATTTTCATTAATTGATTATTGTTTGAAGCAGATGAAAAAATAATCAATTTTATGTGGGAATCTTGGTGCAAGTAAGGGTCAGGGAGAGACAGGGATTTTTAGTAAATTCAGTTTGGCACCCAGCTCTATAATTTATTTGATGATGGCCCTCACATATGTTATGCATAACTGAGTGCACTTGTGTGTGCATGTGTATATAATACATAACTTTTTAGTTTGACAATATTGATTGAAATCCTTTCAGTTTGATGAATGAGTGCATTATGCAGTGAACAGTGAAACTAGCCTTGATGAGTCATTGGCAGGATTTTCCCAACTTTTTGAAGGCATCCTCTCCCATGGGCTAGCATTCAGAACTGTCCTCCCAGCATGTCTGCTCAAGCTAGCTTTTGACTGTGACAAGACAAGCCCAGATATTACTTCAAGCCTGTCAGTTCTTCCCACCTCTTCAAATCCCTCTACACATACCCTAATATACACATGGAGGATCAAGGGATGGAAAGTCTCTCAGGGTTCATTTGGATTTGCAATGCAGCTCTTTCATGTTAATTTTCCTTTTCCTTTTTCTTCACCTCAATTCAGTCTGACGTCTTGCCACAATATTGTCAGTCTCAGAGAAAACAACAAGCCAAAGCAGATGTGCTGAACACATGGTCACCAACAGGAGCAGTTCCCAAGCAAAGTTAGCATGTGAAATCATTCCAAAAGAGGGATGTCTTATCCAAAAAATAATCTGCATCTGCTCCTGTTGTTTGGTGGATTGAAAAAAAGAAAAAGCCAAACTTCCATGTCTAAGTTTACAGTTTGAGTTTATCCAATGCTCTGAAGTTAGAAGGGTCATGATTTTAGACAGTCCACTGATACCATTATAATGAATTTCTCTTTTGTTGAGTAACAGAGACATATCACTTTTCTAGTGGGTTTTTTTCATAAACATATAATATTGCAAGGTTGCCTTACGTTTTGGTGTCACAGAGGTTGTGAAGGATAACTGCATTTCTGCAGGTACTCTAAAAATATGAAATCGGATAAAAATTATCATTTTTTTGAAAGAAAGATGTGACTTTCCAATAAAAAAAGGCCACTTTGCTTATAATGTTTCTCTCTTAATTTTCTTTATCCTATAGGATTTACGTGACTAATCTTAAACTGGGCTGGGAACTTACCTAAAGGCAAGGTATAGAGCAGCAATTATACATTTTTACTGCTATTCCTGTTCCCTTTGAGATCTGGAGTCACTGAAAATGGGAGAATACGAAGTAAACTCCCCAAAGAGTGAGACACATCTGGCAAGCTCTAAAGATAAGCTCAGCCTGCCAAAGAGAGAGCACAGAGTGCTGAGGTCTGGCTTGGGTCTGAAGATGAGGAGGCAACTTTCTAGCTGAATCCTGAATTTTTAGCTCAAGTTTTGTACTGGATAAGCCTATTCACTATTCTCCCTGATAGAGGTCATCACTGCCCTGTAATATAAATAGAAGGGGTACAGAAAAGCGAACCATAACAGTTAAAGTAATGTGATAGCAAAATCCATGCCCGTGTTTGGGAAAAGAAGTGGCCAGGAAGCTCAGAGAGTCAAAACATGCAGCCTCTGAATTTATGAGGCCTTATCCGACTTCAACACAACAGCCTGAGAGACTTGCCTATTGCTATGGTTTGATTACCCATACATTCAGATTGAGTATGCACCACCTGTTAACATACAGAACAAAACACTTCCACCAAGAGCATTTGGTAAATAAATGACTTGGAAAATATTATTAAGCTCAAAACCAACATTTTACCATGTTTGATTTGCCAACAGATGCTGTGGGATGTGAAGATACAGGGCAGGGGGGGTGGGGAAAGTCAAACTGACTAAAATATAAAGAAATGCCAGGTTTGTCGTGAAATTATGGTCAGAAATGAATGCAAGGCTCTTGTTCTACTCTGGACTATGTCATGAACAATAAATCCAGCCTATTCCTGGAGAGTAAGCACCCCTGACAGTCTTTGCCACATACCTTATGAAAGATATTGTGCTTCATTCAAACAGTAAATAATATATTAACACGATACTATTTTTTGTGGTGCATTGCCCCACATGCTGGGGCAGGTTAATGTACAGATTAGTGGCAAAGAGTCAGTCTCTCCTGTTGAAGACAGCTAATAAGCCTTCAAAGAGTGTTTCTTGCTGGTAAGATGAATGCTGGTAAGAGCAGCTGGTTGATGATGCCGATTAAACTTCCGTCTTTTTGCCCCTTTCCTCTTCTCAAGTTGAGGAGGAAGGACTGCTAGTATAAACAAGCAATAACAGTCCTCTCAAATACCATGCATTTAGCAAACATGTACAGCATTTTCAGTCTTCAGGGCTCCTTCCTTTAACACAAACATTTGCAGGTTCCCTTTGGGAGTGACATGTCATTCTTGGAAAGTTCCATTAGAAATATTAGTAACATGCCAAAGATCATGGAATGATCTGCTTAGAAATCATCTTAGAAATCATCTGCTTAGAATCATGCTTAGAAATGAGCAATGGCCATTGAAAAGAGACAGTAAGAGCTGTTTGTGTCTTCCCTGATCACTCTGCATAGCACCTTTTCACCCTGTACTGAGTTCATAATGATGAACTCCATCAACCCAGACAGACCAGACAAGACCCTAGGGAAGGCATAGTCCAAGAGAGTCCATACTCCAAGTTTCCATCCTGGAGAGGTAGCATTCTTTAAAACCTCTGCGCTTCTAGCAGAAGGGCACTTTGCCATCTCAAGCATGGAAGTCTTAGCACTGGACAACTCAGCCTTAGTATCACTGAATTCTTTTATTGCTCTTAATCTAGATCCACGCCCCAAATTCAGATATACCTCTAGACACCTGCAGTAGATTGAGCTAAATCAACTAAATGCCTTCAAACTGAAACACATATAAAGGTGTTATTTTTTTTAAGCTGATATGATTCTCTTACTACTGTCCACAGCACTGCTACACGGTCATACCAGAAAGCACGAAAGCAAGCTGTCCAAGAGCATGTGCTTCACAGCCAACTCAGCTGGCTGCAGGGACCAACACTAGCTGCCCATTAATTCTCTTCTGATATTTTTCCTCTCTTTTTATTATATTTGAACTGAACTTTACTCCAAATGAAACTGACTCCAGCACTGTCAGGGAGATAAGATCTCCCGCAGATACATGACCACAAAGTGGATGTGTGCTAACAAACTTAACTGTGTTACAGTAAAGGCAAGACCCTCACTGGAGTCCTTGCTGTTTTCCAAGTCATAGGGTACTGAATTCAGCATCTTGGTCCCCAAGAGATGTGACACTAAGAAAGACTATTTCTTCAAGGACCAAAGTTTGAAAGTTATCTAGTGACTTGGGAAGGAGAGACTTCCCTCCACCCCCCCTTTTTTCTTTAAAGCGAGTGCAGGATGAGGTTACATGACTAGTTGGAATCAATGCAGGTTCTTAATGATGCATGAAATGAAATATTGCTGTCCAGTGCACAGTGAATATTCAATGTTCTGTTCTATGATAGATACATCCTGTGCTGTTCTGACAGGGGAGAAATGCCCCGCACAGCAGCTGCACACTCTGCCCTGCACCTCAGCCCGTACTTTGTGTAAAATGGGTTGCTATCTCCTGCTGCTACACACTCTTCTCTAGGCTAATACATCTGGCAGCCAGTTAAGTTCCTTTAGCCAAGAGGCAAACAAAAAGCATTTTCTGTGTCATGGTTCCTGCCCTGGGAAAACAAAAAAAATCATGGATGTTATGGAATTTCTAAACAACTACATATCTTTATCTGGGACCTCTGCAGTCCAGGCCTGAATTGTTTGTACATGGTACTCCAGCTTTTTGCCCTTTTAATACCTATGGAAACATTGCCAGTTGAAGCTGGACCTAGATGGATTAAAGCACTGCTCAGTCAGGGCCAGCATGTTTGCAGTTCAAGTGCCGCATTTCCAAAAGCTTTCTTATATCAGAAGGGAGAAGCAGCATGGAACGGGTTGAGCTATTACAGAAGATGGGAGGAATATACGTACCTGTAAGAGACAACCTGGAGCAAAGAGCAGGGAAACAGCCTGTGAGTAGAACAAGCTGTCTGTAGGTTTGTGCTGTTTTAAAAACATGTGATGCTCTACTGGAAATAGAGCAAAACTTTCACAAACTGCTAAAAAGGTAAAGCACTTCAGGGCTTTTTACACAAAAAAAACCCACCTGACCAGCAAAGATATAATAAAGTGGAACAGGACTGCAGAGTAATAGTGGCTAGATACCTTCTGAACCACAGCTGCCTTTCCAAAGGGAAAATGTCCTTCTGGATTTGTGCCCACAAGAAGTATGACTCTGAACAGTTTGTTCTGCTTTAATTGTGCATGGTTTCTTATGCAGACCAGTGGCATCATCTTTGTCACTCTTGTGGAGTTGAATTTGGTATGAGAGAAGAAATAGAGAATAAACCAATGAGAAGAGAAAGGTGTAGGTTTCCCTGCAATAGAGTCCCATCTCCAGTATAATTTCCTCCTTAGAGAGCGGATGCAAGTGACCAGAGGAGACAAGCCTTTAAAGATCTAGTACCAAAACCAACTCTTTATCTGATGCAGGTGGCTGAAACATTTTAGATTTGTAACCTGAGCACAGCCAGATGTCTCTGACACACTACAGGCAAATCCCAAAATGAAGGCAGAGAGTTCAGAAGGAATCTGCATAATTTCAGAAAGAGAAGTTACTGCCCTTTTGCTTGTGGCATAACGGAGCAGACTGAGGCAATTGCAGCAGAGATCTCCATCTGCCAAAGGGCCCATCTTTGCACTGATTTCAGGGGCACCAGCTGGTTCACAGCTGCAGCCAGGCAGGACTGGGCCACATCTGGGAGGAGCACGCACAGGACAAGCATGGGGCGCTGGCAGATGCTGCCTTCTCCATTTGCCCATAACAGCAGGACTGCTTTACCTTATGAACCCTTTGAACAGTCAATGGTACAGCACCTAATGCAACAGAACATGTTCCTGGTGCCTTTCATTTTAATGGTACACACAGACTTGCATATTCCTCCTGTTTACGTTGATAAATAATCTGGATGCTCCTTCTCATTGCTCTTACCCAGGTGCAAAGGACAGTGCAAGCTATATGCTACGTCTCATCTTTCCTCCCAATCAGCTCTATTCAAAATGAAAATCGGTCTCTCTCCCTAGAGAAGTCTCCAGGGAGACCCTGTAGCAGCCTTCCAATACCTAAAGGGGGCCTACAGGAGAGATGGGGAGGGACTCTATCAGGGAGTGTAGTGACAGGACAAGGGGTAATGGTTTTAAACTGAAAGAGGGGAGATTGAGATTAGATACTAGGAAGAAATTCTTTATTGTGAGGGTGGTGAGGCTCTGGAACAGGCTGCCCAGAGAAGTTGTGGATGGCCCATCCCTGGAGCATGCAAGACCAAGCTGGATGGGGCTTTGAGCAACCTGGTCTAGTGGAGGTGTCCCTGCCCATGGCGGGGGATTGGAACTCAATGCTCTTTAAGGTCCCTTCCAACCCAAACCATTCCATGATTCTATGAAAATCCAGCCAGAGAAAGGACACCAAGGGCTACTTGTTCAGTATTCCCTCTGTGATTAGACAATTACTTATGTAATTAGACAATTAACAGGGAAGAAAAAAGGAGGGAGAGCGAAACAAACAGTAAGAAGCCAAGACCCAATAATAGGAGAGAATAAACATTTTTACCCCACAACTAGTGCAGAAAGTCAGAAGAGGAGCCGTTAGCTGAATTGCAATTTGTTCTCTCCTGTCCCTTGTCCAAGGAAGACTATAGCTTTATTATCTTAGTTTCAAGCGTTTCAGCCAGTCTGTGCTAATTCTCCATGCCTTCCTCCCCACCCCCACCAACTCCTGCTCCTACACAACCGACTTCAGCTTTATCTTCATCCTTTAAAGCAGCTTGAATCACCATTTCAGACCCTCCAGATTTACGGTTAAAATTAAAGTTTTGGCAAGCCTCTGTCACTACGTTGCCCATTACTGTGGTACAATATAATGTAATTAATGTTTTTATGTTTAAAGAAGAGGAGGCACATATGTTCCTCAGCTGCTGATGAACAGATTTATAGGTAACACATCTGAGCCAGTGCCCATGTTTAGACGTTAGCCTGACAGATCACTAATCATTTTCTAAAAGCTGTGCACCACTGCCCTGCTTCCCTAGATTTGCAAGCAGGACTGCGCTGGGATACCATAGTGAGATGATAGATTTCAGGTGACACAAGGGGAGGAAGCAAAACATCAGTAAATGTTTCAGCATATCTATCTCTTCATAAGCAGATGTTCTTGCTTAACACATACCATTAAGCTAGAGTACACCGTGTGCTTTCTTAAAGAGAAACCCAGCCTGCTGGGGGTAGGCAATCTGCAAAGGCACCCGAGCCAGCCTGTGTTCCGGCCCCAGAAACTTAAGCCGTTATTCAAACAAAATCCTCTCCGTGAAAGAGGGGAAGCCATCACGTCCACAGTGGCCCAGGAGGAGCTAACTCATAACTTAGACCAACCCTTTCCACCTCTTGTTGCCATTCCCATTTTGATTAGACTTAGCTGAGGGGTACCAGGTTCATGGGGCTGGAACAGTGGCAGGTGGTACTCACCTGGGCAGGGTGGTCCCTAGCAGAAAGACAGGACACGCAGATAGAGGCAACTAACCCTCTTGCTGCCTCAGGAAGACATTCTAGATATCTGTCAGAGCATTGTCCAATGTCTTTGTTACAAGAGAGAAGCGTGCTCATGTTTAAACACCAGCAGCTTTCACAGCATTTCTTCAACTTCACACTGATCTAGCCAAGATGAGGCCCAGCAGTGGGCTGATCTTGGCCAGACCCCCACCCAGCCACTCTCACCAACCCCCTCCTTGACAGGCCAGGGGAAGAAAACAAGATGGGAAAGCTCATGGGACAAGATAAAGAAGGGAGATCCCTTATCAATTACCACCACAGGCCAAACAGACTTCACCTGGGGAAAGTTAATCTAGTTTATTGCCAATTAAAAATAGAGAAGGATTGTTAGAAACAAAGACAAAAACTAAAACACACTCACATGCCATAACCCCCTTCTTCACTGACCTCAACTTCAGTCTATCCTGGGCTCCTCTGCTTCCCATCCCCTTGCCCCAGGCAGCACAGCAGGATGGGGAATAGAAGCTGTGGTGAGGCCATAACAGCTCCTCTCTGCTGCTCCTTCCTCCTCACACTTTTCCCTGGCTCCACCATGGTCTTCTCAGGGGCTGCAAGAGGATTTCTGCTCCAGCACCTCACTGCCCAGTCAGGCTTTTGCCCTTTCCTAAATCTGTTTTTCCAGAGGCACCACCAACCTGTGCTGATGGGCTCAGCTGTGTCCCAGGGTGGGGCCATTAGGCAAATGGATGGAACCAGCTGTGCCCACCTCGAGCAGTCCCAGTCTCTCCTCACAGAGGTCTCTACAGCCCCCAGTGCCAACACCTGGACAGGGACACCCAGTACAGTGCTACATTTTCACCGTGAAATAAACTGGAACTACATCCAGCTGGATAATTGCAACAGCAGGAGTGCAGTGGAGAAAGTCAGATCCAGAGCACACAGAAGCAGAGGGCTCTGCTGCTCCTTCTGCTGCTTGTCCCAGTGTGCACCCAGGGAGGAACTCGTTAGAAACACATGGATGGCCTCCCCTGGCCAGTGAACTTAAATTGTGTGTGATAAATACAGAGATTTAAGTAAGAGAAACAAATGTCTGGCAACAGAGGAAAACCTGAAGCTTCTGTCTCCTTCACAACAGTAAAGTTTTCCTTTGTTTTTGTTTTATTTTTTTACGGATTCCAATAAGGGGAATTGATAATCTGAGAACTTTTTTTCTTTTTCAGCTCTGTCCTTGTGGGGAACACACTGGTAAAACAGGGACATTCAAGGCCTCAGTCCCCTGTCCTGCATACCAGAGAAGGGAATTCCTTTTCTTTTGAAAGGTGCAAGACTAAGCTCTCATTGAGGGATTTAATTAGTCTAAAAAATGTTAGTTTTTTCCTATACTTATAGCTGGGGGCTGTTTATGCATTTTGGTGAGTCATCCTCTACTTCCAAGCATAGCTTCTCTTTCAGAGCCCAGCGTGTTCAATCTGCTGATGACTGACTTAAAGGCACTAAGAAAAAATAATGCAGCTTAAGAAAATCTTTGCACAGAGCAGATTTGTTAACCTATACTAAAGCCCATTCTGGGCACTCTCATTCAGAATTAAAGTGGCTTTAATTCAAGTTAGTGTTTGAGTTAAATCTAAATTAAATTTGAATTTAAATCATTAAATCTGCGCAGGGATTTAGTGCGGTTTACATAATCAATTTTAAGTTCATACCCTTCATTAATTTGGATGACTATCATCCAGTCTTTGCTTACTTAAAAATAGTTCTAATGCATTTATTAATATTATAATACTCAAACTGGGTTATTCGTGAAGAAACAGAGAGTTTGAGCTTTCTTTGAAGTTTCACAAAATGAGAGTATCTTGCTGAAGAAACTCATTTTGTTCTCATGCATCTTAAGGGCAGGAAGGGCTTTTAATTCCACTTAAAGAGCTTCTGTGTTGTCACAGCCAGTAAAGCAGGCACAAGGAGCATGGCTCTTCCCTCATTAACACCAGTGAAGGAGCCCAGGCTTGTGTCACGCTCACATGGCCACACAGCCTCCCTTCCCAAACAGGGGTGGATGTCCTCTGCTCCAACCTTATGTCCTGCCTGCCCCAGCTCCCTCTATCCAGCCCTCTGCCTGCTCCAGTCCTGGAAGTGTCTCCGGGCTGGCATTGTGCTGTGAAGACCATGCTGAGTAGGCAGTGGTAGGTCTGCAGAGTCAGACTCGCCAGATCTGCTCCCAGAGCTTTGCTTGCCTCTGGCCTGGCCCCTGTGCTACCCCGGCTCCATGTTATCCTCCTTCTGCCAGCAGGGACCAAATGCTACGGTGTACACCAAGGCTGGGCAAGAGACACGACTCCCACCTCCTGGAGCAACCTGCTGGACTAGAATAAGGGGTTTATGTGGGCACTGTAGATCCATTCCTGCCACAGAGATTGAAGTGCACTTGGAAAATGTAGCCTTGGTTGTAGATTCCCTGCTTTTTCCTGTTCTCCATCAAATGCCAGCCATTTTTGATTAAAATCCCACCTGTCACCAGATTTCAGAGGCATGCAGAGTGGATTGATTTTACAATATCAGAACCAGCTGCTCACAAAAATAGCTTTCACTCTCCCAAGGTCTACTAATCATTTCAAGAGACAAGCATAGAAGAGGATATCTCAGCTGACACTGGAGAGCACAAATGTTGACACAAATATGAATCTGAATTTTCTGACAGTAGTTGATTGTGTTGCTTTAGAAGGTTTAGCAGACATGCCACTCAGACGACAAGACCCTGTTTAATGCTTCACTTTAAGTATTTGTATGATCTTTGGGGTTGTCAGTTCTGGGAATTGCAGTTCTTTGAGAGCAGTTTTGGTAATCTCCCTGTATGTTACACCTGTAAAAGTACAATGCCTGCTTCTTTTTCAGGCTGACCTGCTGATAATCTGAAATCACATGACATCTGCTTGGGAGAGTGGCTGCTAAATCTTTTTCATGCTTTCCCTGCTTTATAGTGGCTAGTTTTCATTGATGCCTGGTGCTCATTATGCCAAGCAGGTATGTGTGAAAGCAGCAGTTGTGTCACACAAGGATGTGTCCTGTCCACGGTCTCTGGAACTTCATCTCAGATTCATTGCTCATGCTTTAGGGCTTCAGACTAGAAATCCCATATTAACCTATTTGGTGGTGCTTCTAATTTTCAGTTGATCAGGGAAATATAGTTTCAAACAGTTCAAACAACTTTGGAATGTTTCAATATAGTCTTTTCTCTTTTGTTCAAAAATATTTGACAGGAATTTGTAGATAGTCATAGGTCCCCTCAAATTACAGTTTGGGGCAACCAGAATATTTGGGTGAAGGCTCGCCTGTTTCTAGCAGAAGCAGACTGCTGTGTTATGCTTGTAAGGCTGCATTTGTGTATTGCTTGCTTCTGGGGATCTGAAATTTCATGGGAATGCACTGAAAATTATTAAAAATTAAACTTTGTATCTGCTCTATATGTTCAGCATTAACATTGTCTTTCATTGTTTTCTAATAGTGATAATTAGGTATTGCATTACTCTAGGGTATGCCTTGTAGCACTCCTGGGAAGGCTTTTATGCAGAAGATAAATACTACTGTATAAATAAAACTAAGTTTTGTTGAGATAAAGCCTTTGTTGGTTTCATTTTCATAATGTTTGCTTTCACCTTCTTCCTCCAGACCCACAAGGTTCTTTTCCCTTTATCAGCTTTTTTTATTCCTTTTACATCTGAGTTGCCATTTATCTCAGACCTTTCATTCTGCACCAGTGTCATCCTCACCACCTGGGTGGACTTAACCAAGCAGTTAATGCTATTACCTTGCTGGATCCTCCTGTACCGGACTGTGCTAGTGCACATCAGCCTCAGCCAGGATGGGAGTCTGACAAGCACATGGGAACTGTCACACAGGGACCAATGTCTGTTGGGCTGTAACTGATATATTCCCAGTGTCCTGTTAGAACAAATGACTGCAGAGGCAAGCTCTCCTCACAGGAAATATAACAGCAGACATTTTAAGTGCCTAACAGGGAGAGCTATGAAAACTGCATTCAGCCTCATTCAGGGACAGGCTGGGCCATCTCTACATCGATTAGCATCTTCTTCCACAAGTAGTCCTCATGGCCACTAATGCTGTTTAGTGGGGACAGGGAATAGAAGTTTGGCTGTATGTAATAATAATAATAACAATGATGATGATGATAGTAATAGGAAGAAGAAGAAGAAGATGGGCCAATAGTGATGGATATCTGCAAGTTTTCAGCATTTCTGGACACCAAGAGATTTTCTTAGCCTAACTTCTGGTTTCCAGTTTAAAATTCCTGGCTGCTACATGATAATCTGAATTCGTCACATGTATCTACACAGACACAGTGTCATAAAACGCTCTGAAGTGAATGACTATTCAGTTCTTCCCCCTGCCCAGAGAGATGGACATAGGGAAGCTAACTAGATCAGTTAATTTTTAGTGAAGCTAGGAGAAATGCAGTAAGAATACTGCAGCCATACATGTCTATTTCTGAAATTTTTAGTTATGATTCCTAGATGTTTTAAAGTGGGCCATGTGTTCCTACTTTTAGGGTTTACAAGACTAAAAAATTCACTGTAGACAAAACTTGGTGCAGCAGTCATGTACAATAAAAAGGCACCCTGGAGCTCCAGGAAAGTATCTATCTGCTCTGAAGGTCTTGACTACAGGGATACAGGGATACTAATCCTGACTTTCAACAATAGGAAAATGGAGAAAGTCATGATAAAAATAAAGCTGCAAGTAATAATTGCCTGAGCATGAATTGTAAAAGTGGATCTTCTGTATACAACCCCCCCCCCCCCGAAAATATCACATAGATTGCTGAATGTTATTTATTTAGTATTATTACTACAGCTATTATTACGACAACCAGCATACAGTCTAGGGCTGAGTGACCACCTGCTGTTTGTGTTGATGTTCAATTTGCAAACAGTCAAGTACCATTTGGTTTGTGCCAGCTTGCTGCATTACTTCAGCCATAAAAGATATTGTGTAACCTAACAGCAGCTTTTTAACTAAAAATAGGTGTTCTGCTTATATCCAGTAGAAATTAATGATTACAATACAACGTATTCAGATTCTTTCAGCTGCTTCAAGCTGAAAGAACAGCTCTTTCAGCTGCAACAAATGGGGTAAACCTCCTTAAAGGAAAATTTAGTAACACCAGCAAGCTCAGAGACAAGACAATTGGACAAATTTACTGCTGCCATAGCACTGCAAAAGGCTGCCTGTGTGACCTTGGGAAAGCCTTCAGATGTGGTTTTAGAAAAGTTGAGCGTTCAAAGCTCCTCCTGAAGTTACTAGCAGGCCCAGTGTCCAAGCTCCTATGAAAATCAGACCCTTAATCTTTCCCATTTGTCATTCTGATACCACACAAGGGTACAAGGGATCTTTTGTGTTGGCCTCAGAGAGTCAGACCAGGCCCTTGCTTACAGGGTCCAGTCTGAATTCAATTCATTCATTCATTTTTCTTATGATGACAGATCACCTGTCCAGAAAAAGGTCAGTTAGTGCAGTTACCTGCAAAAGGAAGTGTGATCTTGTGTTTAGAGGGAGAAACTGAGAGTCAGAGCTCTTGGGAGCTGCTATTATATCACATTGTGGCTTTGGGCAAGAGGCTTCACCTCTGTCATTCAGCTAACCTGCCCGTAATACTTATATCACCTAGGAATGGTGATACTTAATTGTTATTTATAAAGTGTTTGGGCATCGCTGGAGATACAATCCTCCAAAAATTAAAACCACAATCATTTGCAGCAAGCGTACAGAAGACAGAATCTGTGTCTGGGCAGACAGAAAAGCTGTTCAGATCCCTGTCACTGCTGCTTGGGCACAGAATGTGTTAAACTGCAGCATGCAGAGACGTTTCTTATTCATTAACAGCCTTATTGTGTGATGAAAGGAAAGGCAAACTCTGCGACCATTTTGCTGATGTTAAGGATTTCATACACATAATAAATTATACGTGAACGTTGTTGCCATGCATCCATCCCAGAATTCAGCCCCTCGGGGACTCAATCATGCTGTTCTCCTGTAGCTAGGAATATCAATGCACTGAAACAATGAGCTAGATCTACACGTATCTCATCAGTGGATATTATGAAGATAACATAAAAGGGGAGTCAAGGAATGTGGACCTCGCTTCCTACCTGATCGGGGGTGAAGGTTACTGACCTCATCATCTAATGTAATAAACACCACCGAGGTAGGGAGCTATCACGGAGCCCTGAGCAATACGAAGCCCCGTGGAATGAGATACAGCACAGTACATGCAACTTTCATGAAGATTTCCGTGTGGGTAGTTTTTGGTTTTGATAAGAAGAAAGGAGGAGGTTGTGTGCCCAGTCATGAAATACAGGCCAGCAGCACCGAGCCTTTTCTCACAGCACCCTCGTGTGCTCTCAGCAGAAAATGCTGTGTGTCACAGGGGGAATGCTGTGTCTTTCAGCAATGCTGTAACTTGCTGAAAGAACTAATTTAAATTAAATAGGACAGCGAGTACATATTAATTAAGTATCAATTGATTCTTAAAAGAGTACTTATTGAGGGTTCTCAAGTTGGGAAGGGATAAATCTGGCTGTCATGTAATTAATTCAGAATGACACAGGCAACAAATGCATATTACATATTTTTCCTCTGAATATTAACTTGTAAAGAATGTTTACATATCCAATTAACATTTAACAAGATAACCTTATACTACGTTAATTAGCTGTCTGCTAATTAAAAATGTACCAAAATTAATATAGACATTAGGCAAGTCAACTGTATAACTGCTTATGCATAAGGGGAAATCAACATGAAATATTTGGAAAAGCTCTTGAGGCAAAATATGGGAGGCTCTAGACCTATTATATCCCTGCCACTGGCTCTGGAAACCAGCATCTGACCAAAGTAAACAAGGAGCGGTGGGGTTTACTTTTTCTTATGCACACGACTAATAAACTGTTTTCTGGCAACATCTCATCCCAGTTTTGTTGGTTTCCATGTTTTGGGAGCCTTATGAAACTAGACTGGACGCTTCTCTTTGGTTTTGATCTTAAACATGGTGGGGATTTTGAGAGCTATGTGAAAGATGAATAATTAAAAGTGAATAGGAAACTCAATTATTATTAAACTAAACACCTTGTTTGACCTCCTAAATTCATCAATACTGCAAACATCTGACCAGCCCCTGTATTTGTAGTAACGTATCCTCCCTGTAATAAACCAACTGCTCGGTGAACAATGGAAGGAAAATGAGTGGTTGTCCCTGTGTTTTAAAGGACAGAAACAGTTCTTGCCCATTAAAATAAGAAATTAAATAATACTTGTGTTTGTATCGATTATTTCACTGATTTTAGTGTTTGAGCACTTGTTTTGGCACCAGGGAAGAATTATACACCTCTGATGGAGGGTGGTTTTCTGAGGCAACGTGCCTTGCCTTTACCAGCAATTGCAGCTAACTGGAAAATCAAGCCTGTTTCAATTCTAAAATGGGCTGTGATACTCCGAAACTTTGTAAATTGGCCTATTTTTACATGAAGTAACTCTGAAAAGCAAAGCAGAACCAGGAAAAAAATCACCAAGGCTTTGTCTCCTTTCTTGCATATAACACAGCTCTTGCTTACAAAGGCCCACAAAGCAGAAGTACAGTTTCCAGCCAGCACAAAGACGGGAGTAGTCATGCATATGGATACTTCAGTGTACTGTAAACCTTTGGGAAAGTGTCTTACGCTCATCGGTTTAACAGTCACTCAGTTACGTCTACTACACATGTTTTATTTCTGAGTGTGTATGTGCATACATGTATATGTGTACCTGTACTCACATGCACCTCTGAATCGTTTTGTAGGATTACTCTCTTTCCGAACTGCAGCACTGATTAAAGTACTTTGAGATATAACTGATCTCTTTAATACCATTGTCAAGCCATTTACATTCAAACATTACAATATTCAGCTTTCATCTGAGTTTATTCATAGTATGGATATACTTTAATCCCTTTTGTAAGATTTTTAAGACCTATGTAGTTCAAAAGCTGATAAGTTATAATAGAAGTGAAGCAGAAGAACAAACGCAAAGCACTGAAGGAATTAAAATTTTATAAGGAAAAAATAAGAACAATTAGATAAACACTGAGATGTACCAGTGAAAGGGAGTGCAGGAAGATGCCACAGAAAGTGTGAAGGAAAGCAACTAGGATGGGAACAGGACAGGAGGTGGAAGGTATGTGCAAAAATAATGGAAAAAGCTGAAAATAGAAAGTGATTCTGCAGAGTTTAAGAGCGATCCACAGAAAGACAAGGAGGACATGGGAGGGAAAGACAGATGTCATGTTCTTGTAATGGAACTGACTGTGCTAATACCCCTGCAAAGCCTCTCAGCACACCCCTTGTAAATGAGAGTTTTCGGAAGCCTGAGAAGAATCAGACAGAGTTGACAGCCTATGTGGTCAGAAAAAAACCTCAGGGTTTAGACTGTGGCCCCTCTCTGCCTCCTACTGCTCTCTGAATCTTACAAGAAAGCACAGTCCTCCTCAAAGTCCTTTTCAGTGGACCTACATATAAGGACCTGAAGATTTTTGGCATACATGCACTGCCAAAGAAGGCTGTCAGTCATTCCACTGCCATATTTTCAGCTGTGTTAATAAGGCAATGACCAGTTCAATTCCAGCTTGATAAAATCCAAGCAGCGGGGATAAACAGCAGTGTTGGGCTGGAGAAATGTAACCAGATGTTGGAAAGGTACAGAACGGTGTGGAGGCCAGTGAATAAACAGAAGCTACTAGTCCGTAGCTATGAAAATGAGGAGATGTTATTGTTGGCACTTTGAAGCACTTGACTTACAGAAGCATCGTTCACTGCTAAATAACATGGACAAGTAAGCTTGGCTGATGCTAGTGCAGCACCAACATTTCTTCAGGGTGAAGAAGAAAGTGAAGCTGTGACCAAGCGTCACAGAGACTAGATGTTTTCTAATAGTAGAGCATGATTTCTTGGAAGAACATGAAGAGCTAAAGGACAAGCTGGAATTGGAAACAGACGCCACATGAAACTATGAGAATGCAGTACGTCCTTCTCATCAGGTTATGGAGAACTGAGTCTGCAATGAAGAGGCAATATTGCAGCTTATTGCTGGCTAGGTGCAGAGCAGTTAGAGATGCAGTGTGATATAGAGAAAGGAAGACTTGGAGTCACAGTGGTGCAGATCAGGAGCCAAAAGCATTGACTCTAAATGCCTTGATAAATACAGAAAGGGGACAGATAGAAAAGGAGTTTTTGGCAGCACTCTCTGGAATGGAATGATTCTGTGACTGGCTTTTGGCACAAGGTGGATGTGCTGGCTGATCACAAGCTGTTAGAAGGTATGATGGAGAAACAAATGCTCAGTGCTTCTGCACAACTGCAGACAAAAGCACTTTCATAAAAGGTGAAGGCATCATTTGGGAAATCCAGTCCTGGAGGCAGTTAGTGAAAGGAAATCCTTTTTAAGGTTCCATGGGGAGGAAGAAGTTCTGGGTTATGTGGCAGTCTGAGATTAAGATGACGGTGGACATGCTAGACTTCTAGCCAGAAGGAAACCATTTTTCACTTTTCTTATAGAGAGAAGGGAAAAGACACGGTGTAGGCCTTTATCTTTCAAGCTGCTAAATCCTGATTTTAGATTTGTAAGTATTGCATGTATTACATTGATGAAGTGCACAGCAGTTCTGACTCTCCACAGAGAGACTGTGGTCTAGGACTGATATCTAGGATGTGGTTTTATAGGTTGAGACTCTTTTTTGAGAAGGATGAAGATAGTTAGCTTAATATGAGGTTAAAACCTTAGACGGTTTTACCAGGTTCTAGGAAGACCAGTTTTGTCCTTCACAAAACTCATTGCAAAATTCAGCTTTTAACTGTGTGACAGACTTCCCAGGGACATTTCATAGTATACTACAGCTCAGTGATCAGTAATACATTCTTTACTAGGAATTAATCTATCAGGTTTTGCCTTTCTAAAAGACTGTTTCAAAACAATGCAAATCAGTATGCTCCCATTCAAATTTTAAATCACTGCAACCTTTTGAAGGCTTAAGCACCTATTTGGAAAACAGCAAGCAGACGCCAGGTTTCTATGTTGCTAAATTCTGTTCCCAGATCAGTTTACATGTGAAAGAACTGTCAAATAACTGGGCATGGGTGGGGAACAATGTTAGCTTTTGGAGGGTTTCTAAATGTTTTATTACGATTGAGCCTGGTCTGAGATTTGTGATCAGCTCAGAAAACCTTGGTGTTCTTTACAGCCTCTGAACGACTTGTATCTTTCTTTAGGGAGTTCTGGTTCTGTGTATTTTGGTGTGAAATACCACCCTGGCTTTTTTCAGGGTGTTAGTATTCCAATCATTTCAGGTAGTAAGCTGAAGTAACAATATAATTTACTACTCTTTTTTTTGTTGTTTTTTTTTTTTTTTTTTTTTTAATCGCCACCAATCTTTTCACGTATGCTACTTATTTGAGTATTTTGGTCTCTCTGGATGCCATTTCCCCCATCTGAACAAGAGAAATAATGATAGCTACCTTACAGATGAGTCATGAAGTACAGGTACGTTCATGTGTTTAAAATACTTTCAAGACACTGAGTGTCCTGGCTTGGCTTATAAAACTCTTTGCTATTATTAGATGTTCTGTTATCCTCTTTTCCAGAAATATACATGAACATTTTAAAACAAAGAAGGCAAGCTGCTACTCACTTTTAGATGATTATGTATGTGCACAATTTGCTAGATTCCTCACTTCTCAGGTGATCTATCCACTTTCTAATCCTCCTACCAATTACAAAAATTGCACAATGAGGGATTCTCAGGGGGAAATTTTAAATGTGAATGTCCCTGGAAAAAAGGGGGCAGGAAGTGGAATGGAAAGACAGACAAATAATAACAATTTTCAGTTCTAACACACAAACATTTCTTATCTATGAGGTGTTTTTAAATCTAGAATAATTGGGAGGAGTGGGCTGCTTGAGATTTTAAAAGTGTTATTATTGCTTTTATGCAGAACTGTGTAAACAGAAGCAATCTAAGATTTCAGGTTAAATTATGTGTGTTTCAGTGTTTTTCCTCAGAACTCATAGTAAATGTATGATCTCTTACACCTCAACGAAGAGCAGGATGACTCCTATTTGGAAGCATGATAGCTGTAGTCCCAGAGGAGACAATAGTTATTTGCTATTTATTGTTACAGACGGCTGCATTACCAGAGGGATTTAAGGACATTTAGCACAACACATGCACTCTATAACTGAGTGAACATGCCCTTTTGCAAACACATCTTCCCCTCTCAGTGCCGCCTGGAGCACTGAAACTTTCAGGCATTGCCTTATCTGCGATTGCTGACACCTGTTCTATGGGAACAGATAATTCTAGAGGCCTGTCATTTTCTTCTCCAGCTGCCATCTCACCTTCCAGTCTCCTAAGGGCCCTGTCACCCTTAATCACAGTTTTCTTTGTGATGGAAACCACAGGTGAAGAACCAGACAGGTTCCAGACTTGCCCACAGCAGAATTGTTTTCACTATATTCCCTGGGAAAAGGATGGGGAAAAAATGGGGAGACAAGGGCAAAAATGCAGATGTACTATAATAGGCAGCTACACCAAAAGCAAATGAGCATGAATAACTCTCCTGTTGGACATTTCTTTCTTATTAATTCATTTCTCCATGTGGAGTTCAGGTATACTAATACTCCAGGCAAGGACCATGGTGTCATAAGGTTTGGGCTGAATTAAGTACTTCTCTTTGCAAGACTGAGAAACGGATTTTCATTCAAAGCTCTCCAAACCTACATAGGCCAGTTCCACTCAGGTCAACAACAGCAAAGCTCTGATTTACCTTTATGGAGCCTGAATTCCCATTTATTCTTCAGAACTTTTTCAGCCAGATTTTAAGGTGCTTACAATACATAAAGCTTTTTCTTCCATTTAGGTGTCTACATGAAAACAAAAATAAGAAAGTGTTAGGACACTGCTGGCCAGACTCTTCCATATACATCCAATACATTAAATCCTTGGAAAATATGGCTGTGCTGATGATGTTAAGCCTTCCATGAAATCTAACCCTCACAGCTTCTAAATTAGGACCTAATCTAATGTAGGGATATTGGGAGGGTTACATGCCTCTGAGAAGGTGAAATAAGATTTTGTAGAGACTAGGGCCAATGTGATAAAGAATTCCTTCAAATTTCACAGAGTGGGGGTTGGACTGGGTAGAAGTTACATTAATTGTTTTTCAGGTTCACTGTTTTGGCATCACAGCTCAAATGTCTTTCTCTGATCAGATCCAGCATTCAGTGAAGGACTCTGCAGAAACAGCAAACCTCACCCAATTGCTACTCAAAATAATATTCAGCCCAGGTCCGCTCAGGATGCAGAGCTCGGTCGCCACGTCCCACACTATAATTTGTGTTGGGAACTGAATACTGTTTTCACTGTCTAACCTTACGTCACAAAAAGCTTTGCAGCTAAGGTAGACAGTGATAGTCTTCTTTGAATGTCACTCTATGCCATTTTTCTCTGCTGTCACATTAAAAAAAAATGAAAGGCATGCTCTGGAGTATAGTATGCCTAATTTAACAAAAACTGTAAGAAAATGTACTGTGCTCCTACTGCAAGATTATGTGCATTTGCTGAAACTACACTGTGCTTGTTAACGACTTGGTAAAGACTCCTATTACCTTCAGTGGTCTTCGGATCTGACACTAAGTGAAGCAGCATAAATAGATCAGGATTTGGAGGAAAGTTTAACTGTGCACCATCAATTTTATAGCACCTTTAAACCAATATTTACAATAGCTAGCATCAAGTGATTCACTACTTAAAATGCTCCCAAACACACTATTGACAAACCTGCAATTTGCCTTCCATCTCCAAACTCTGGATGGGTATTTTTGGCCCTGTCTCTTTTTATATATTGATACTTAACTTTTTCAGTGCAGAATGTATATTGATGGAGCCATCAAGAGAGCAAACACATTAAACCTAAAACAACAAGCAAAAGCTCTAAATAATACAAAGCTGCACCTACAAGCATGTATGCTGAAAAGCTTTAGATAACTGGGTCTGCAAACAGACCCTCAAGCCTTCATTTGGGCTCATGTAGCAAACAAAACAAAAGAAAATCTTGCAATTATACAGACAATAACAATTTATGGTGTCAGGTCAGAGCCAGACTTGGCCTCTCTGGCTCCAATCATTTAGCAGGACGTTAGTCGCTCAAAGAACTTGAATCTGCTTGGAGCTGCCTTGCTAAAAACTCCACCAGCAAAGTATCTGCTAAAATTTTTGTGCAGTAAAGATCAGGTATTACTGGTTTAAATGATAAATTTCAGCTCAGCCAATGGACAGGGCAAAGCACAGCTCTTCCTTAGCCCTGCCTGGGGAATGAACTTGCAGTCAATTAGGCTCAAGAGGCAGCGGACAGCAGGACATTATCACACAGCAGCTGTGACTCCCCAACGCCCCACTTCCTCTGCCAAGGCTTCTGCTTGAGAGGAGAATCTGGCCCATCGTTTTTGTCAGGTTTCTTTCATCTGTTATTTGTAGGAAAGAAAACAGCCTCAGGTCAAGTATACTTAGGGCAGTACAGCAGCAGGGATCATCTTGACCAATGCACGCTACCGTGAGTTACAGACCAAGACATCTGAAATTACACATCCCTTAGCAGAACAGGAGTAACACACAAAATGGAGAACAAAAGTTGCAGGTAAAGGTAATGCTATTTTCTCACAAAGTCTGAAGAAGGACAGACATTTTCAGTCCTCTGCCTTCGATTCTAGACTTTGATTCACTTCTGTGTCCCTTCACTTCTTCACTCAGCTCGGCAATCTTGAGGCAACTGTTTTGATCGCCAAGCCGTGTATGTTTTCTCTTTTATAAATCATCCCTGTCTCAGTAGGATGCAGTGTTACAGCCCAGTCATTTGCTTCAGGAAAGGGTTTCCTTCCCTCTGGCAGTATGATCTCTTCTCTCATGTTTGTGGATCTGGGCTTATGAAATAAACATTGGTTTCATAACCTCAGAAACAAAACTCCTTGTTCTTGTGCTGCATGAAGAATTCTGGCCTGATTTTAGGCCTCTGAGGATTAAGATCATGCCTGGAGGTTGCAGGATAATTTCTTTTTGGAAGAATGGGAGTCATCATGCACCACACAAGCCTGGCAGCAACACAACTACTCCATACTGAAATTTGTCCCTGCACTTTGCTGATGAAACTGGAGGTAGATGAGTAAACCTGGCTTGAGTACATCTACATGGCACCTCAGTGTCACCTGCAGCTGAACTGTCGCTTCCTCCTTATGACCCCAGATCCATGGATTGCCAGCCACATGATGAGTTAATATGCCAACGGCAGCCAAGTTGGGCTGCAACAGTAGGATCTGGTAAGTACAGCTATGACTGATGGGTTGCAAGCACAGCAGGAAAAACCACAGATGGTGAACTATTGTTTTTAATACGTTGAGTGCTACAAAGTCCCTACTTGCTACATCGTTTTCTGTTACGTTTATGTATCTCTTCTATTGTTAATTCCCCTCAATGTCTTCTCATGTTTTTGTTTTATTTTTTATTTTATCCTTCAGCATCTTTCTTCCTACCCTCTACTGGAATTGTCTTTACTGGCAATTTCATTCCTCTTGAACTCTTTTGTATGAAACTTTATTGAGAAAGGAATTTTAGCCTCCCCATTGCACTCAGACAATGTGGCAATTGCTGAAAACCTGGGGAGAAAAACATCATGTGAGGAACTGGGAATATTTCTGTATTTTTAGTGGCAGGTACTGGAAGGAAGAGCTTAGTGCCAGTCAGGTTACGTGACTTGACATAGTTGTTGACAAAGCTTTCTTAGGAGTGTCGTGCTTCTAGAAAAGCATTTGGATCCCTGGTTGTAGCTGCCTTCTTAGGCTTAACAGTCATATCAAGTTTGCAAGCTCTTTATTTCTAAAATTGCGACATAACACTCCAAAATTTCCCCTTCACTTGAAAGTTAGAAATGGTCCAAATCTGAGAAGGTATCCATGATGTTGCTCTCACAGTTATATCTGAGCACCTCATATCTCTAATTTGAGACCTTACAGTAAAGCCAGGAAGCGGGGTATGGTGTCACTGCTGCAGAACTTGGACATCAAGAGGTTTAGTGATCTGTCAGTTCACGTGGGGTCTGTGAAGAGCAGGCAATTCCTTCTGGACCTTTGTGTCCCAGGCTAACGACCATTCTCTTTTTACACCTTTACAAAGAAAAGATGGATAAAGCCTTTTTGCACAGTCAAATGAAAAAGCGAAAGAACAACAGGTATGGCCTCCCTTCAGTCTTGGGGAAAAAGTGCCCCTTGACTTTAGTAAGCTCCATCCCTTGGTTTGTAGCACATTTTCTTCCCTTGATTGAAAAGGCAAATAGACTCTCCGAATCCTGCTACCTGCTCACGTAAATGAGTCTCTTTGACTCTTCTGTGTGGAACAACAGTGACGTGCAGTGGCTGCTCAGGCAAAGCACAGCAATAGAGAACTGGGAATGCTGTTACCACAGGGACTGCTTCTCTGCAGTAAAATTACATTCATACAAAACAGCTAGCAGTAAGTTGGGTGCCTGTGTCATGATAACAGTTTATAAATGAGTTTGGTGAAATGCCAAGTTATGATTATGTGTGCTGCAGAACCTATTTCAAGCACTAATTTATACTGTATCCTTATTTCTCATGTAACAGTGCTATTTAGAGGGCAATCACGTTTTAACCGAGTTTCCAAATTAGTAGAAAATATTTGTATTGACTTGTAGTGCTTGTATGGGTTGCAACTGATAGTGCAGGCTGAAATCTCTACATGTAAGGAAAGAAAATCTGATGAAAATGATTCCATCTCTAAATGAGCTATTGGGGAGTTTTAATAAAGTCGTTTATTCGACTTGAGGCAATTGAGAAGGAACACTGCCATTAAAGATGGTGAAGTACAGAAACAGATATCAATTAGTTCAATGTCACAAAGTTAGTGACTAAGTAAGATTTTGGGGATGCATTTGTCATTTTGGAGGGACATGCTGCTTTCCAAGAGCCTTTAGTGGTTTAATGCTTGTCATGTTGTCTAAATTCCAGAAGAATTAGGAGTTACAAGGGAATTTGCTATGTGAGTGGTTTGCTCTCTATGCGGTTATTTTCTGAATTCCTTGAGGCAACTGTTCCCACAGGCAAACCCAAGACAATAGGGTTAATCACAGGGTTAGCTGGTCTTTGAAAAGACTAAGGCTTATCTGTATCAAATTCAATCCTCTTCCCAAATGGGTGAGTATATGGTTCATCGGGCTTTTGGAAATAAAATGGCAGAGAAGCAGCTTTAGAAAGAGTGGGTGTGGGAGTTACTACTCCAATAAAAAATGTAGAACTGCTCAGGGAAGGATTGATGATCTCTAGAGGGTGTGTAGGAAGAGGACCTTGAAGTTAGAGAGGGGAGTTTGAATTGTAAGACAGATACCCAGTTATGGTGACAGAGGGTCCTGATACACTATTACTGCCAAGGAGGAGTAAAAGGACTTTCTGGTGAACAGGAGAGCAGGAAAGTGAGCCCAAGACAGACTCTTAAGGAGAGGTCTGTGTCCAGGAGGGGCTTGGGAGCCAAAGTGTGGTTTTTCTATTGGATATCTGTACAATAAGTGGACTTTTCTCTCACTTATGTTGCTGATGTAACAGCCTCCTGGCTACCCACACAGCAAGCCAGAGACTCCTAAGGGGGAACAACAAATCCTGCTTTCAAGAGGAAGCCAACCCAGCAGAGCTCCCTGCATAGAGTTAGTGTCATGTGTCTCTGTGGGGTAACGTGATGAGAAAGTGTTTACTAAAGTAGGACAATAAAGACATTGTACTGTGTTTTTTTGTTAATCAGCAGATTCAGCAAAGATGTTGCTATTCAGCTGGATTATTAACACCAACTTCCACTTACAGGTTCATCTGTGGCAAACCACAAAAGTCAGGCAGAACAGTGCTCTTTAAGACATGGTCACTGGTGATGTTCTTTCTTCTACTTGTCTGCATGTGCCGTTTCAGTGATGTCTGCAGGACGGTGGGTTCCAGCTGGTTCAAACCCTCACTGATACTGGGTGCTGAGTACCTCAAGACTGACACCAGTGTCTCTTGTTGATGCATATTGTTATAGTAGCAGCATAAACAATGAATATCTGCGTGTGAGGTGATCCTGTAGGTCTGAATCTAACGTGAATGTCTTTATTTCTGTTGGCTGAGAAAGCACCCTGTAGCCATTTCTTTCTTCTTTGGTTTTTGTCAAATATTGCATTATTCCTGAGTTTTAAGAAAGAATTATTCACATTTTTATGCTGCACACTGTATTAAACAGATGTCTTATCTGCCTCTTCACTGAACGAAACAGGCCTGGTCTTCTTACTTACATAGAACTTTTCCATTTTATCAGAAATGTCCTGGCCCAAATCAAGGTCCTGTCATGTGTGAAGTTTGCCACAGACAGGAAGGAGATAAAGCTTCCAAGTCTGCTGGCTAGAGCAGTTGCCATGCCTGTAATGTACTGTTTATAAACAGAAAGACAGATAGCTCAAAAGACTTGTTATTGCAAGTCCTACAAAGTTTTTTCCTTCTATGGATTTTGTCTGACAGTTATAAAATTCTTTTTATGTGGTTTTTTTGCATAATTAAATGCTTCACTGTATAATACTAGTCAAATGGGAGCTGTGGCAATAAAAGGTTTATGATGCCAAAGGGTTTTTCACAGTGCTGATGCAGCCAACTCCAAAAGGCTGTGGAAACAGACTCCTCCACAGTGCAGTTCAGTTCAGCCTCTCTGTATGCTGCAGGCACTGCAGACAACATTAGCTTATAAATATTTGAGAAGGCCAGGTTGGATGGAGAAATATGTTAGCTCCTTCAGCAGCCAGATGTGTTGTCCAGAAGCACAAGCCATTAGCAAATGCTGTTCAGCTATTGGCAGACAAATTCCTTTCAACACCTAGGGAGCATTACACTGAGAGAGTCCCAGCGTTCCATGACAAGAGTTTGCCTTGTCCTTGGCAAAAACGAAAACAGTAAAATAATGAGCCAAAAGCTCTTCAGGGAACTGCCTGCCATCCCTCCAACCCCAACAAAGGAGTCTTTCAGCTAGCTTTGAAATGAGTGGTATAAGCAAACTATCACAAGGACTAAGATGCTACATTTTAATATTTCACTGCTCACGAGCTCTAGTCTGCTCCAAATGAAATATTAACTCATTAGCTTAAACTATCATGCGAATGGGACCAGGCTGTAGAAGTGGTGTTCTAAATAAATGCATTTTAATTCTCAAGAGTGATGTGAGATGACTTGAGAATATAGAAACATTCAGTTGTGACAACTTGGTTGATAAGCAGTAACTCATTAACAGTCTCATATCCCTTCTTTTCAGACAATTTTACAAGTACTGACTTTAGTGCCTTCTCCTCAATGGTGATGGAACCTGAAAGGCTCCTGTAAGATCACAAAGATGGGTTTTCTTAGGTGATAGGCTGAGAAACTAGGTCAGGCGTAACAGATTTCCATCTCTCAATGCCACTTTGGTTACAGTGGGATATGGCATTGCATCCCTCTTCCTTTCCCTCTAATACTCAGCTCCACATACCCGCAGATTGTTAACCAACTGCTCTTCATCTGTTTGGGGGCTACAGTTCAGGGATGAAAGTACTATCCCCAAATAGTGTTCATCCAACATATAAGTTTAGCAACCTGATCCGCTATAGCTAAGAACATTTTTTCACAGGAGATGCTCTGTCCTAGTAATTTGGCTGGGAAGAATCACGGGTGTGTCTGAGTAGTCTATGCAGAGACATATTTGTGGATGAGGAGTGGACAATGCTCCACAGTTCCCAGGAAAGGAAGACTGAATCTAATAAATGTGACAGGTTAGAGTTGGTCTCTTCTACCTGGACAGTTGTTGCATAGTTTCCAAATTCAGCAATGTCCTGGTGAATCTCACTGAAGTTGCTCGGCTCATACTGAAAGCAGAAGTTCCTGACTTTGTTGGAAAACATGTTTTCATTGAGAGAGGGTCAAGAAATGAAGAGACACAAAAGACTGTAGCATGCTGTTTCCTGCAGAATCCATCTTACATTTTCTGGACCAAGTCTGTCCCTTTCAATTTTTCAATTCTTAGACAGTCTGTCATACTCAGAAAATAAGCCATGATATAAAGCTATTTATTTTTCTCTTATTGTCTGTACCCTTAGATATTCAAGTCGGTTAGTTTCAGCTTAATAAAATATAAAAAACATTAAAAAGTAAAAAAAAATTAAAATAAACATTTATGCCACGAATGTAGACAAAAAACAATTCTGGTTGATCCAATCAAAACATAGCCATCAATGAAATGGTTTTAGCATCTATCTCCTACGAACAGAAGCAGTTAAAAACTTTAAGAATGTTTTGTGATTAATTTTTGTAAAGAACGGGGAAGGTTAACAGTACATTTCCAATCATCTGACATTTTAACTTAAGATGGGCCACGGCTGGGAGATGTTACTGACTTGGATTCTGCAATTTCCTGGTGACATTCTCTGGGCTATAAAATACAGGAGAAAGGGCCTAGTGAGCATGACAGTCTCCTCTGCTCTTGAAACCAGACAAAAAATACTATGTATGGAAATTAATGGTTTCTTTCCAAATACAGTCAACTTCTTAGTGTAGCCATGAGATGTCAGCAGAGACCGCTGTTTCTGTGCAAAACGGTATAAAATAGAAAAGTTCTCACAAGTCAGAGCATTCAAACTCAGATTACAAGCAATACAAACGCCAAAGTGTATATACTGCCACTGCTAATACACATCCAAAAATTGAATGTGACAGTGACAGGCTGCAGAAAGGGCTGGCAAAAAGGGAAGGAAAAGTTTGAAGCCCTACTTAGGGTTAAAGCTGATGTGTAAAATGTCGCAGAAAGGTATTACAGTAAAACAGCACTATAATGTTTTAGTAAAAGTAAAAAGATCTAATTTTTTGTAACCTAACTAGAATGCAATCCAGTAATAAAGATCTGTAACCTAATCCAGGGATTGCTAAACTCTGTACGTTGAACCTGGCCTTCAAGGTAGTTTTGTCTGGCCTCCAAGAACCAAATTCCTGTGAGCTTGCAATTGTTAGGCTGACAATTGTGCCCACTTAGCAAACAAACTGGGAGTACAGAGGCACAGGGGAGTCTCTCTTGAGCACGGTTATACCAATTCTGGGGACAGTTTCATTCTCTAGTACAATGCCAGAGCATTCGTTCTAACATTCTAATTGCCCAGAGCTGGGGCAATTTAGTCTGTTAATATGAAAATGACAGTCAGGAGGCCAAGGGACATGTTTTTTTTTTTATCTATCTTGGCTAACTATGAACTGCTTCACTGCAAGGAATTTACAAAATGAGCCAGAGAAAAGGATATCCGATTTATGAAGTAGGCTCAGATTTTTCAGATTTTGTTTTTCAGTTTTACATAGTTCTGAGACCATTGGATTTCATTTGTAAAACAATGCAAAGCAAGTGATAAAGTTGGAGACCAAGATTACCTGGTGTCAATCAAGATTGGGAAAATCTAAGTCTTTTGGATCTATCTCATGGGCCAGTTTCCTTTATCAGCTTCAGTGGGCAGGTACTCCATGCCTTGCTGCGGTCACCTGAGTGGAGAGGTTCTGGGCAGATTCTGGTTCTCTCCCCCTGACCAGCCAGGCAGGCTGGTGTTTTAAATTTGGAAAGAGGAAATTAAGAATCACGCATATCTGCATAGTCAGTCAGGTCTATTGGCTTTGGATCAGCGATCAACAAATGCATAGAGTTACTTGTATTGAAGCTGTGTCTGAACCAATAACGTCCCCTTGGTCATCAGAGGTGGGTACACAGAGACATCCAGGCTGCTCTGCAGGAGCCAGCTCAGGAACAGTATAGACCCAGACTGAAACCTTGTTTCATATCTACATTATGTTAACCAGCATCCCCTCTAAATGTCTTGTACATCTGCAGTCTTTTCACCCTTAAGAATTCCTTTGACCTCCCCTATCCTTCTCTGCCATGCCTTGAGGAGGCCTTTACATTAGTGACTAGTATTGGCCAGTAGCTCGTGCACTCTGCCCGCTCAAACAGTACTGCTCTGCTCTGTACATCTGTTTTTCTTCACTTTAAATGTGGCCAATTACCTACGAGTTTGTAATTCACCAGAAAGTAATGGGAACAGTCAGTGTCCTCATCTTGGTAGTGCATTTTGGGGAAAATGCAGCAAATAACTGGGTATTAAATAAACATCAGTTTCAGTAAGAGAAAGAAGCTGACAAGGTCACTTGTATCAAATTGCGTAAAGACCTTTCCAGGATGTTTTCTCTTTCTAGCATAACTCTTCAAAATGTTCACGATGTATTTGTCTATTCCAAATCATCTTTTTTCCTTTGTATTCAGAAGGAATTTCAGAGAAATTCAGGAATTATACAAATATTCAGGAACAGCAGATACTCTTTATTACCATTGTGCTAGATACTGAAGGAAGCCAGAATGAGAAACTTAGGAAAGCCATGGAAATGAGAATTGCTCTAATTCAATAACAGATTCATTGGCTTTCTAGATTAGAAAGCCAATCTAATCTTTCTAGATTAGATTTGATCACTTCAGTATTTTCTATTGTAGCTGCATAAGTATCTTATAAATACCTACCACATGTGACACAGGCACTTCAAAAGCATCATATAAACTGTAGAATAGATCTGCAGAAAAAGTTAAAGAAAAATACATATCTTAGTTCTTCCATGTCTTTGTAAATAATTCCCAGCTCCAAAATGTCATTTTATTAAATTTTACAACATTCAAAACCACTGTAAAATAAGATCTGTAATAAATACTCAAAAAATAACTCAGATGATATTTTACTATTACAGCTTACAGTAATGTCTGAGTAACATCATACAAATTGTATTATAAATAGCTTCACCACCACCAAAACATAGAAATATTACATTTTACATAATTCACTTAAGCACATGGAATTTTGGCTACAAAGGACTTTTTTCTTACTCTTCTTGTTGAGCTTTAACTTGTAACATGACTCAATTACACAGTTCAAATATAAGGCAACATGGAAAATATGTGAAAACCAATGTGTGAGCAAGTGAGAATTACAAAATTGTACTGGCTATTCACAGAATTTCTACTTCTCAGTCTATTCAGGATTTCTAGCCTTATTTCATTCCGATAACAAGCAAGGTCTGCCAACTAAGGTCTTAGACTGGGATTCAGAAACTCTGGTTTCATGTGACCTTGGGCAGTTTTTCTGTCTAAGTTGTCCATTCACAGCATGGTAGTAATAATGCTTCCTTATATCTCCAAAGACTGTAAGCTCTGGGAAGCTACCTGCCACTATTTTTTGTAAAGTAATTGGTACAGTGGGACCATGATCAGAGCTGAGCTCAGTAAGAGTAGGTGTGCAATCTTTAACACAAGACACAATGATAAAATTGTTCTGATATTTAACAGAGGTAGGTAAATGATGCCCTTGGCACTACTGGAGGAAGTACAAGGGACTTCCCCAATGACAGTGTGCCTTGCTGACACAGCTCCTGAGTCAGTCTTGAACTGTAATATGCTGAAGTCCTCCAGAAATACATGATCTAACAGAAATGTAGTGGAGCTGTCAACACAGCTTATTTAGTCTTATTAAGTCTTTATGCAAAGCCACAGCAGCCAGGGGCAAATTTCTTCATTAACTTCAGTAAATTTTCTCTTAAATACTATAACCTAGAGGAAAAATTAATAAAGAAAAAAATGGATTGCTAGGTGTCTAGCATGAAATTCAGGTATCCTGTGTGTTCAGTTTTACTCAACACTTTTCAGCAGACTTAAACATATGCTAGCACAAAGCATGTTACTGATTTCATGAAAAGGAAGCATTATCAAAATGCTAAGTAAAATCTGGGAAATGTATCAGATACATCTTCTGCATTACAGAATTGAAAAAGCAGCTAGCAATAAGATGGAAGAGGTAAGTGTGTAGCCTGAGCATCTGATAGATTGAGGCTGGCTACAGTAGTTAGTTAAAACATCTGGAAAAGCAGCTGTATCTTTCTCTTGCAGTGCGCTCACCATTGCACTGCACTTGAGAACTTCACCATCATAGTCACTACCATCTGCCGGATAACTAGTATCAAGTCATTCACAGTATCTGGGCCTTATATCCTTTCATTTTATCACAGCACCAAAGCTCATTTTTAGAAAATTACTCATTTCTTTGTTTTCACCATGTAAGAAATGATTTTAGGAAAGAGAACATGATGCTGTGTCTCTCCTTAGACATTACACATAGATGGCATGGATTAGGCTTCTGGGGTTCTCTGGTTTCTCAAATTAACCCATTTTTGTGTGCTGTCACAAAGAAAGTGTGATTGTGGTACAGGAGAGAGGAGGGCCTCTTTGCGGAGACATGAGGGAAAAGAAAGATACTATAAATACAGAAGGTGTACACGAGAGCAAAGATTAATCTTCACCTCACTAGATGTCCTAGCCACGCCCTAGATTGTCACTGGAGTTCTCCAAATATTCTGAAGTTCTTCCTATTCTGGATCTTTACTTTTGATTTTACTTCATGCAACAAAACTGTGTTGAGTATGCAATCTTAATTGAGGATATTTATGCCTCACGCTCTCTCTCTGGGTTCAGGTGTATAGACATCATATCTCCCTATGTGCCTCCAAAGGCAGAAAGACCAAAGGAAGAAAGCATTACCTACCACAAAGGAGCCACCTCAGAGCAGCTCTGCTGGCAGAGGCTGCCATCGTGACTGGAATCCTAGGCATACTTATTAGGAGTCTTGGAGGAGAAACCAAAAAGCTAAGCAGACCGTGCAGACTGGCCTGCAAGGTATTCTGAGGCACTTTGCTGGGACAGCAGAAAGCAGAAGAGAAAGTACGAAGTCTGCCTTGTTCTAAGCAATGAATGGAGATGTCTTATGAGCTGCCAGCTGAAATTATTTTGGAAACACTAACACTGGAATGTACTTTCTTCTTAAGTCACAAGGGTTTCCTTATTGACAACACTTGAAATGTTTTACTGATTTATCAGAATTTTTGTGGTTTGTAGCTAACTGTGAGGAACAGGGTTTATGACAACTGACAAGATACTCAGTCACAGCCTTGCCACTTTTATTACCCCTAGTGACCGGATAGACCAAGCAATCCACATTTCTAGGCTCTGCAGGGTTCTGTTGTTTCAATGATACCTGTTGTTCATAACGCCTGTTCACGTCGCTGTTTTACACCCACAGTTCTTGCTGCCAGGAGAAACACAGCCCCAGTGAGCACTTCTGCGACAAAGGAGATCCAGACTAGTGCCAGCGACCAGCCAAACCTGATGTCGATTTCTACCAGGAGATCCTTACTCCTCAGGAGACAGACAGCTTCTTCAAAGGCAGCAGCTGAATATGCAATATAGACACTGATCCCAGTAAGTGTAATAAGAGCTGGGAAAGAAAAAACATATTCAGCTAGTTAGTATCCACTGCAGAAATTAAAAATAATTAATTTGATATCACTTAGGGCTTCTTTGCCACTCCTTCCTATCTTCCCAGGCCAGACTGCTGGTTAGCTTCTGTTTACCTTTGAAATCTAGTTGAGACTGTTTTTTGGGGAAGGGTGACAGGGAAGTAAAGGGAAGGTTATTTCTGTCCATTGAATTTAATGTGCTCTCACTGTTAAATACTGAATCAAAATGTATAACAGCAAGCCTCTCACAATAAAAATCTAGTCATGTCTTTTACAGATATCTAATGCACGTACATCTCGGTTCTCAGTACTGTATTATAATGCATCCTGCTTTCTCACTGCTGTTGTCTAACTATATGCCAGAAAGCTCATGGAGACAAAGATTCTTGCATTTCAGGTCAATGCCCTGAATTTAGACCGGTTTCTAATTTTGAGTATTTTAAGTTTTGTGTGTTCAGTGTAAATGTGTTGGTCTTTACTGTCACCTCCCACCAAGTGTTATGGAGTCATGACTATTCCTCACTTCCAAATAATTGACATCTTTGGAGCAGACTAAAAATAAATTAATAAAGGCACTCAAACAATAACTCAGATGTTTTCTGCATGAAAGGACTGTATAGAAGCTAGCAAACTTAGGGAATGGCACATCTAGCACAAGTACATGCTACATCCTGGGCCTGGCATCTATGTTACTCAAAGGACATATACTAACATGGCTTTATTGGATCAGTGGCAGGAAGGATGTGATAGAAAGGCCCTGGATTAAAGGACTGTAGCCCAGGGAAAGTAGATACTTACTGGGACACTTGTAGGACAAGATAGTGTCTTATCTGAGGGAGAAAAATTTTGCTCTGGCTTTCTGTTAAATCACCGTGTAAGTCTAGATGAGTCTGCATTTTTGCCAGAATGAAAAGTTTGAGTAAAGACAAACCAAGACAGAAGTGCATTGGGTTTTCCAACAGTCAAAATTCACACTCATATTCCTGATTTTAACCATGCCATGATGCCTGTACCTTATTCTAGTCTTCTGCAAGGTGGGGGGGAACCCACTTCTCTATACCTTTTGCCAGCAGAAGTAGAAATGACTGTTTTGTTGACATTTTCAACAAGGTATGCTGAGTTCTGTGATCCCCCTTAAATGTGGCCACATCTCAAAAATTGGGGAAGCATGTATGATGTCCTGGGATGTGGAACATATTAGTTCTGCTATTTTCCAAAAAACTCAGGTTTCTGGAATTGCATCATAAAATATTTATTTCTTCTGACAGAACTACCAATACGAAACTTGGTGAACTGGAATATCCTATAAAACTGTGCGGGCCTGTTACATGTACCAAGCCTCAGTGCAGCTGAAACAGCTGAACAATACTGTCTGAGCAGGAGGAGGATCTCGTGTCACACCAAAGGCCACCCTTCAGTCTGTTCACGCTGTGCTGGGAAACAGCACTACTTGCATCTTCAGAACATATTCAAGCACTCCTCTCCTAATACTGTCTTTGTGTTTCTTTTCCCTCTTTGCAACCCCAAGTGTTTTAGAAAGGCACAGTACTCCACTCCTCAGCAGGATAATCAGGCTTTGCACTTCACAGCTTTTCATCTTTCACTTACTATTTGGAGTAGTTTTCAAATAGCCTAGAGCCTTTTTAGTAAATACAGCTTTCTGATGTTCTAAGGAAATAGAATTTACTTTTTTTTTTTTTTTTTTTTTTTCCCAGAAGAAAAGCATAACGGGGGATGGTTGGTCTTCGTAAGAGCTTTTCAGACTAAAAAGGTCAGTCATGACTTTGAGACAGCAGCATTTGTTTCCAGCTATCTCTTAGCATTCTCTTGTTAGAAACAGGACTGTATGATCAGATGATGACACCCAATATTGAGGATCCCTTTTTCTGTTGGGGAAAATTTCTGTTTCAAATTACATTGTGAAAGAGCACTGAAAATCTGTTTGGAGAAGAAAATGGACGTTGATTTAAACCCAGTTTTCCTACTTTGATAGAATGTTTTTAGTTTTAATTCATAAATCACTTTCTAAAGCACTGAGGTTTTGGTTACAGGCAAAATAATAGAAAACAAAATGTAAAAGAATTTTACTACCTTTAAAATGAAATGTTACACTCCAACATAACTCTTTGTTAACTCCAAACCCCAAAATAACTCTTTGGGGTTTGTGACCCACAGTTTAGGAACACCACTGTGGTTCAAAACTAGCAGCACAGCTAGCCCAGGAAGGCTTAGCATAACCCTTTTCAGGAACTCAATGCAAATGCCTTTGAAAAAATGTCACTTTTCTTAATAGTTGTAAGATCTGTGCAAGGATATTGAACCCTATGCTTTACTAATTCCAAAGTCACTTTCCCATTACTCCATTACCCTTTCTGTAAAGAATTTGGGCACTGTGCTGAGAAGGTATTAAATCTTTTGTGATAATGAGCACTGCAAACACATGGTGTTCGAAGTGTTACTCACAAGGATGTATGGTTGTGTGTGATTATTTGCCTTTCCTTACTCTAACTGGCAGCTTTCTATTTCAGAATCCTACCAGGAGCCGAGCAGACAACAAGTGAACAAACACCAGCATTATTCTGAAAGCAAACTCTTGCTTAGCTTTTTTCCCCTGGAAGACAAAGTGATGATTCCCAGATATAATATCTTATTATTTGAAATGGTTAAGCAGGGAGTTTGATACAGTACCTCCAAAAAGAAAAAGCAGTCCCGTCATTAGAAGCAGTAGGTAGGCCCTGGCAAGAATACTGATGAATCCAGTCATTCCTCCAAAAACCATCAATATGAGGCTAAGTGGCATCAGGATGACAAATGTTCCATGCATGTCTGAAGAAAAATGAAGAATTTTAATATTTTAAGATTTTATTATGGTGGTGTTGTACTAATAATTATTGAGTGCAGAGCTCCATTCAGGATCAAAGCCTTATTCTGAGCTGCACAAACAAGGAGGTGGATAATCTCTTGGGTTTTCAGTTTAAGTCAGCAGGACAAGTATATGTTATGGAGAAAAAGGTAACAAACAGAGAAGCCCTCCACGGGATTACAGCTTGTGTTTCAAACAGAGACCACAAATACAAAGGATATGTCTACATGGATATATTTAAGCAATTAAACAGTTCTCAGATATTAAGCCTAGCTGGTGATGCATTGCATATCAGGTAGTCACTGACAACCTGAATAAAAAGTAGCCCTGGTTACCTGAATCATACAGATCACAGTGAGTGGCATTGTTCTGTTTGGGTGGTGACATCCAGCAGATGTTTTCGTTAAACACATTCTGTTCTGTCACATGTCCTCTGTGGAACTGATCTAGCAAATTGTTGACCTTTTCCTTTGTTGTAGCTGACGATCAACTGGAGGTAAATTTTCCCATCCAGCTCTGATTCTGTGTCTGTCATTGTTTTCTACAGCAGCTTCACTAAGTACATTAACCTACCCTGGTTGCTTCCTCCCATGCTAAATGCTTTACATTAGTCTTTCTTGATCCCTGTGACATTTTAATAGCTCTGTAAACAGAAGGTTGCTATGTATTTTTTCATATCACACTGTTTTTTCCATCATAAACCATCTTTGTGTCATTGTTCCCTCTCATGCAATCTATCCACAATATTCAACCAACCTTTTCTAGAATTATAACTGAAAAAAAGTAATTCCAGCTTCCAGTATCAATTTATTTTATACCAGAGTGAAGTGCAGAGTTACTGAGAAAGGAAAACCTAAAATCCATTTTCTGAGGGGCTCTAGGCTTCAGTGTCTCATTTAATTTCACAGAGGAACAACCATACACCATTAGCTGGTTCCCAAGGAAAAGAGTCACTTAAGAGATCACAGTTTGTGTGTGATCAGATGATCAATTTTTTTAAGTCACTGTAACTGCCCACTGAATTGGAGATGCTCTGCCTGCCACTAGCTAAGGATCCAGTTTATCCTCTTCAATATCGTTATAAAGATAAGACACAATCATGTACGTATCTCTGTTCAGTTCTAGAACTAGTAGATTAGGAAGAGCCTGCTTGGGATCAAGGCAGATACTGTTAATTCGTTTACTTGAGTGGAATGTGGTTTCAAGACGTAATTATTTGGTTAGTGTAGTACAGAATATGCTCACAAAGAAAAATGTTGCACATGACAAGGTCTTGGGAGGTGACCCCACATATTCCCACATATGCCCACATCAGGATCAGTTGACAGCACGAATTCAGCACTATGCACTGAAGGGAGCACTTTCTCTCCTTGCTTCTAAATTTGAGGCTATTCCCTGGGCTTTCCTTCAGCAAAACTGGCCATGGCTGCTGTTGCTGGCTAAGGAACCCAAACCTATAGATAGCAATTCTCAGACACTAATGGTCAAATCAGTCTTCAGCTTACTGGGTATAAATCAATCTGTCAAAACTGTTCGAAAGTCTTAGTTAAATATCAAGAAGAGAAATAGCCATGGAACTTGGTTCAGGAGTTTTATGTAGTTAGAAGTGGTTGTCAGGGATGCGAAGCTACATGATGTGACAGAATAAAGATTTGGCACACAATTTAGTTCTCATATTCTAGAGAGGCAGCAGGAACAGGCCAGTCTTCTGCCCCGTTTGTGCTTCCTGAGGGTATTAGACCTGATTTTGATTCCCCACCATTTTGAAATCCATGTGTCCTCTTAGATTCGGTCTTGCATGTAAGGAGTGAAAAGGCCTTGGGATAAAATCTGATTCAATTAACATTTTAAAAGTAAGACCTGTCTCAGACCTGGCTTTGCTGGGAAGTAAGAAACAAAAGCAAGCTCATCACTGGGCCTGTGCTTTGTGATTTTCCAGGTGTCCCTCACTAGGCAAAGTTGCTGCTAACAAACTGTAATAGCACTAATGGTTGCTATTTCTTTGACTTTCCTTTTAAGGGTGCGATTTCAGCTACTGCAGCTAGGACTGTGCACTTAGCGAGGACAAGTGCAGGTGAAGAAGATAAGGCTCTGAATTGTAACCTTTTGAAGCAAAGGGAAAGCAAATCCATACCAGAGTATTCTCCTGGGAAGTGCCATAGATCATATCAATTACCTGTGACAGTTGCATGTAACATCAGAATAACTAATTTTATGACCTCTGCAGTGAAAATATAGGTTTTAGGGATATCTCAGCTGAAACCCACAAATCCCACTGTGACACACCCTTACTTTTCCTACACATAGATGGGATCACAGTTCTCATGAATCACAGAATCACAGAATGGTTTGGGTTGGAAGGTACCTTAAAGATCATCTAGTTCCAACCCGCTGCCATAGGCAGGGGCACCTCCCACTAGACCAGGTTTCTCAAAGCCCCATCCAGCCTGGTCTTGAACACCTCCAGGGATGGAGCATCCACAACTTTTCTGGGCAACCAGTTGCAGTGCCTCACCACCCTCATAGTAAAGAATTTCTCCCTAATATCTAACCTAAATCTCCCCTCTTTCAGTTTAAGACCATTACCCCTCATCCTATCACTACAGTCCCTGATAAAGAGTCCGTTCCCAGCTTTCCTGCAGGCCCTCTTTAAGTACTGGAAGGCTGTGCTAAGGTCTTCCTGGAGCCTTCTGTTCTCCAGGCTGAACAACCTCAACTCTCTCAGCCTGTCCTCATAGGAGAGGTGCTCCAGCCCCCTCATCATCTTTGTGGCCTCCTCTGAACTTGCTGTAACAGGTCCATCTTATGTTGAGGGCTCCAGACCTGGATGCAGTACTCCAGATGGGGTCTCACCAGACTGGAGTAGGGGGTAGAATCCCCTTCCTCACCCTACTGGCCATGCTTCTTTTAATGCAACCCAAGAGGTGATTGGCTTTCTGGGCTGCAAGTTCACATTGCCGGGTCATGTTGAGGTTCTCACCAATCAACACCCCCAAGTCCTTCTTCTCAGGGCTGCTCTCCATCCATTCTCCACCGAGCCTGGACTTGTGCTTGGGATTGCCCCAACCCACGTGCAGGACCTTGCCCTTGGCCTTGTTGAACTTCATGAGGTTCACATGGGTCCAATTCTCAAGCCTGTCCAGGTCCCTCTAGACGGCATCCCTTCCCTCCAGTGTGTCAACCGCTCCACCCAGCTTGGTGTCATCAGCAAACTTGCTGAGGGTTCACTCAATCCCACTGTCCATGTTGCCGACAAATATGTTAAACAGCACTGGTCCCCGTACTGATCCCTGAGGAATGCAACTTGTCACTGGTCTCCCACTTGGACATTGAGCCATTGACTGCAACTCTTTGAGTGTGACCATTCAGCCAATTCCTTATTCACCAAGTGGTCCATCCATCAAACCCATGTTTCTGTAGTTTATAGACAAGAATGATGTGCAGGACAGTGTCAAAATCACCTGCAGCTTTTAAAAAATCAAATATTTAATGGATTGTATTTGGTTAAACAGCATTTTTATCACCTCTCATGTTCTAGTTCAATATCTAATACTCTTTTGTCCTTCTATGAAATCTGCAACTGCCTGGAAAACTTATTCTAAAATGCTGCCATGGAAACCACTCGGGAATCTGAATTCATGCCGTCTGGCGTATGATATTATGCCATTATAGTCCTCGATTAGACGGACAGAATTAGTTTATAGAAGACATGACTTAAAATATCTTTACTGTGTTTCTGTCTTCAATAATCATCTAGAAAGAAGTTGAAACATTAGTTTTGCAGTCATTTCAGTGTTTTTAAGTTGTGTTGAAATACAGATCTATGCATCATATATTATACATAAAACTGTCTTAATTTTGATGAAATTAATCTAGTATTGAAAAAAGCCCCACAACCTAATCATTTTGCACAAGAAAAGGTATGTGCACTTTCCTGCAAAACAGAGTTCAGTTTGCCATGTCTATTTCTCAGCACTTGAGTTCTCTTACAATCCAACACAAAAGACCCCAATAGTTTAATCTTGAAAATAATGAAACAAACTGACAAACACTTAAAAACACTCCAGTTTTTGGTAGCAAAATATACTTTAATTGCTTGATCTGAAGTTTTACACCAGCTAGCCAAAGCTGTTTTACTAGAATTCTGACCAAATGTCTGCCAGAATGACATCTGCAGCGTGTGTCCAGATCTGTGAATTTGACAGACAATTCTAAATTACCACCCAACACAGTTGATGATGAGCTGTTTGTAATGCAAATGTGTGGAATGAACTAGAAAAATTGAATGATGTCAAAAGTAACCAACTGCAGATCTAGCAGTTTTGTTAATCATCTCCTGTTAACATGCTGGAGCTTAATTGTTTCAAACTAACTTTGGATTTGTTTGCACAGCTTACAATAGCAAATAGTCTCTAGAAATCTGTAATCGTGATCTCATCAGAAATACTCCAAATGGCAGCAGCTCAGAGGAGCTTAATTAAGGACCTGTTTATCTTCCCCAGCAGTACCCAAAAAGCCAGTTAGAAAGACAAAAGCCTCTAGTTGAAACAGAATGCTGTCGGTAGCTAAAACCATTGGGGTGCTCTAGAAAGACTTGGCAAAGCCAGGAAGAAACAGTGCACTGACAAAGCCTGACCTGTTTGCAAGGAAGGAAGGAAACAAGCAACTTAGAGAAACAATGAGCAATAAAAAGAACTGCTGTCTGTGGCTAAATGTGAGGCTTCTGGGCTTGAACCCCAGGGACAGGAAGGCCTGGATTCCCTCCTGCTCAGCAGAGAAAAGATGAAGGTGGATGGGAGCCCACAGGGTTAGGGTACCCCAGGACAATGAGTTAAGCTCTGGACTTTGTGCTACATGTTTTGGCCTTGTGCGCTTCTCATGCAACAAGTCTCTGAGCTAAACTGCAAGACAAATTGCAGACAGTAGAAATAAAATTATGCTAGACTTGGTACAGGTGGACACTGACAAAAAACTTAAATACTAGGAATAGGTAGAAAGATAAACGTAAGCGATGCATTGTGATACACATTCTATTGCTACGATACCAATGAATTTGAAAATGAGAACATTCAGCAGAAGTTGTCACTCATAGGTCTCAGCTGCAGTGATGCTAGCTATCTCAGATTTCTATATAAATTTATTGTAATATCTACTGTAACTATCAAAGCAAATTTTCACTGGAACCTCTTTGAAGGACCATTGCACTGTTGCTCACAAACAAAGCAGACATGTTTAGGTATACACCTATGACATCAATTCAGTTAGAATTTCTATGTACCCATCATTTGGGTTTTATTTCATTTGGCCTCTAAACTGGCTCTTCCCAGGTACTCCAGCCCTAGCTGTTTTCCTTCTGGTAATTTAAAACCAAAAGGAAAAATTGTGAAGAACTGTAAAACCCCAGGAAAAATGTAATGGCAGCCAGAGAATAAGGCATTCTGGGATTAGGAGCAGGAGTATTAACATGTAACTCAGTACAAATGAAGCAGGCCCATAAAGAGTGGGGTGAAGAGTGAAACAGCTGGTTAGTGACTGTTACAGGGTCCACAGGCTGTAAAGAAATCTAGTCTAGTTAAACTGTAGCATTAAACTAATTTTGTTGAAGAAGAAACCAGGGCAGCGCTACATTATAACAGCTAAGGTATCACTAACTGCCCTTTCTGCAAAGATTGTTTCCCGGCAGGAAGCACTAAACTTCCCTGCAAGAAGCACTAACTTGTCTGCAGCCTCATGGGTCCAGCCACATTGATGTATAAAAAAGAAAAAATAAAAATACTCTGGAGAGAAGCAGTTGTGCATGGGCAGCTGCACTCTCAAGTCTTCATTTTATAACAAGAAAAACATTTTCTTCCAGCCATATATAAGTAGAAACCACATCCATTAACTGATCATCTCTGGATGGCTCAGGAATAGAGGAGTGCACTAAAAAATGACTTGTAACAGGAAATCGATCACTGGCCATGATGTTCATGTCACTAACAAAAAATCAGATGCTTAATCATACCTTGTAGGTACCTAACACAGCTGGTTTCTGTGTCAGGGGCAAAACAGGCAGCCGTTAAGAAATAACAGTAGTTCCTCTCATGTTATTTTTCGTAACACTAGCCCCAGCTTTGTAGTGTAGGTGGGACCTCGCACATCTTGGGACAAAAATGGCCTCTTACATTTTTGTCAAATAACAAATAGATATTGCTTTGATGTCCCAAAACAAAATAAAACAAAAAACCAAACAAACAAACAAGAAAAAAAAAAAAAAAAAAGAAAAGAAAATGTTGTGGCAATTTGGTTTTAAATTATGGGGGGATAGGGGAGAGGAAGCCACACAAAAAAACTCACCACATTTAAATTTCACCATGCTCTGAAAAAACTTTAGCCACAGCTTTCTAGGATCAGCAAATCATATAGCATTTAGTGCAGAATGTAGATGGAAGTAATTTTTATGTTACCAAGCAGGGGTCACTATCCAGCCATAGCTGAGACACATAGGAACAGGTTACTTGACTTTCTAAAAAGTCAAGCTCATAGAATAGTTTTAACAGGTTACATTAGTATCCATCAAACACATTACTTTCTTCTTTTGACAGTTCATCTGTACTGCAAGAAGTACTTGAACCAAGTCCAGAGTAAAAATTGATTTTGATTAGAAATATTTACAAAATTGTTCATTTTGCAGGGATTACACTGGTGCTGTCTTTAGCTAAATCTATACTAGTATTTACTAATTATTAACAATACAGACTTTGGTAAATGAAAAATATTTATATTAGAAAAACACTCAAAACCAACCTTACCCCAATGTAACTTGTTGGTTTTGATTCTTGTTGTTTGTTTGTCTGTTTGTTTAAAGAAATTATTTTACAAAGCTGCCACTCTTGGAGAAATTTTTTCAGTAGATTAAGTACTGATGTCTCTTCTACACACCAACTTCTCTCTCTCCGTATGTGATCCTCAACATCTTAGATGTGATTTTGAATGTTATGTTTGTTCTACTGGAAAATGGCAAAGCTGCCCAGAACTCCTGATGCAGCTTCCTTTGAAGTCAGAGTGACATCCTTCTTTTACCATTTAGTGAGAGATGGATTCAGCTCATCATGGAAAGAAGTTGCTTTTTCTGTTTGTCTCCCATAGCTGGCACAGGAGAACACATTGCAAGACAAGCTATCTGGGGTGCCTTTGCTGACAGATTTCAGTTTTAAAGGTGACTTTGAGAGGACTATCTTTAATCATCAAGAGACCCTAATAACTGTCTAAATTGTGAAAAGTGACACTTTCATTTTAAGAGAGAAGGTATACACTGCCTGTCCAGCTGGAGGGAGTGGTAAGAAAAGAAATGGAAGCTTAATGTACAGAAGGCATGTTTATGTCTAATCCACTAGGGAAATTGCTCAAGAGTACTCCTGTGATGTGAAAATACATCATACTCCCAAGCTTAACGAGAGTTAGGTTGATTGCCTGAGTAATATCGTTGGTAGCACAGAACTTTAACTCCAAAATTAAAAAAAACTCCAATTTTTTTAATTTGCCAGGAGCTCTATTTGAAGTACGCAATAAGCCTAAATGGAATATGCTGGGGATGAATAGGAGAGAGATTGGAAATGTGGAGGGAGGGAATGTGAAGGCTTTTCGTTCTCTAGTGAAGGGTTTGTCTTCTGGCAGTGACCAGCACTTCTGCTTCCACTTAGACCCAGCTCTTTGTGCTCAGGTATAGACTTTCTCCCATCTTTTTGGCACTTGTGTCTGGTAAAGACCTGTCAGGTGAAGAATGGGGGACGGGACTCCTGATGTGCTACTTAAGTGCCTGCATTAGGAGACAACCCTTCTAAATCTTTTTAGGAATAATGGATAAGAAACACGTTTGATGTTGCCAGAGCTCCTGAAATTCAGTCTGCCAATCAAACAGTGAGAAATATGGGTGGAGAGCTAGATAGAATGAGATCAATTGCATGTGAATGTGCCTCACAGACACCTGCAAAGGCACACACAGAGAAATGATTTTTTTAAGTAACTGATTAAAACTGTGCAGCTAGCCTGTTTGCCTCATATAGCAACACATGAAGAAATTACTGCAACTACACTGGAATCCACGATCCCAGAACTATCTTCTAAAACTCCAGTTAAAATGTACTGTAGATGAAGATGAAGGTTTGCCTTGATCTGCCTAAATATGATTCAGTTACCACAGTCATAAAATATTTAAGAAAGAAATGTAAGGGTGAAGTACAAGGTAATATCTCAGCACTTAACAAACCTAGATGTCACTTAGAAATATCTATATTTCCTAGAAATAAATAAGAAGTACTGACATGGTACCTCCTATTCACAGCTGCTATTGGTGTGGGTCTGTAGCCTCACCACACAGAAATTGCACTGAAGTTGCACATCTAAAATATCAAAAAGTTCTTTCTTCAGGGCATTCTAATCAAACCTAGTAGGTTCTTTTAATGAAAGTATCTTTTATTTCTTAACTCGTCATTTTTAGGCAGACTACACCTGCTTATAATAAAATCTGCAAGTGTCTTAGCAGACCTGAAGGCTTTGTCCAGTAACCTAAAAACAGTACTTGACATGACAGCAAGAGATAAAAAATTTCTCTGAGGCTCTGAAGAGTCTGTAAGCATAGTTATGTATCCAATTTTTACTCATATTCACTATTTTATTACACTTCATGACTACCAAAGAGCTGTCCTTTGTTTCCAAGCGAACATCATATTTATAACAAAAAAAAAGCTCTGTACAGTCTCTGCTTTTGTTTTTGCAGAATTCATTTCATTGAAGAGCTGTAATCTAAAATTCCATGCCTGAGAAAAATCAGAGATGTAGCTTTTGCAAATATAAACACAACTTCTGAAATGCTAATAATTCTATCCTTAAATTTTAGACTATCCACAACACAATAGTTGAGGTGCCCATGATCAGTCTGGTAAGGTTCAATTAACTTTTAACCCTCAAAGGCTTAAGTGATACAGCAGATAGATAACCATTTTCACTGATCCTCACAGTTTTCAGCAACATCAAGCAGCAGACCTCTCTCTTAGGCAAGGAAGATTAAAGATTAAAGAAAAGACACCTTCCAATTTGAAAGCACAAAGAGACAATCTGTGCTGTTAGTCATGAACCTGTCAATATGTTTGTACAGCTGTTTCAGTAGCCCACTGGGATCTTATTCTTACTTTAACTTATTCCTACTTTAATCTTATTCTTACTTTAACTTTCTAGTTACTGTTGCAACACAGCTACATTAGCATCAGGACCTCATAGGCTTACTTTGCTATGTTTGCTGCACTTTTAGGTATATCATGAGATGCTGCTCCAAGAGACTAAACACACCCTAAACCTCTCTGAAGGATTGCTCAGGGAAATTGCTGGTTTTGAGGGATAGAATACCATTTTAAGACACAGGACAAATATGTTCTGCCAGCAAGGAGAAAACAGCCAGGGTCAGAGAGAAGAGGTGAGTAAATAAAGGATTAAAAAAAGCAAGTCCGTATACAAGCATGTATGAGAGATGTGTTGTACAGAATGTGATGCAAAGAAGCCAAATGATCTTTTAGGAGAAGCCTAAAAATATTTGAAAATGTTTATTTTGGACTTTCTGAAAACGTTCTGACATTGATAAATCAATCTAAAGAAAAAGAAGGAAATCCAACCAATGCAGTTAGAAACTTAAAGTAATCTTCTTGAACACAATGTTCTTCAAAGACTTTGAACACTGCTTTTAGTCATTGATTTATTTTCTTAAATTGCCACATATGTAAGGTTTTTTTCAGTCCAGGGAATCCCACTGAAAGGATAGATATGTAGCTGTCTTGAAGATTAGTTTAAATATGTGTTTAAGCATTTTCAGTGATCAAACTCTTTTGAGGGGATTTTGAACATCTCTGCCTTTTAACAATTGAGTACGTTTCTGAGCCATTCCAGGAAGAAACATCTTGCTCCTGTGGAAGAAATAAGCTGAACTCGACATTAAATAAATGGTTATTTCAACAGTAATCCCACTTAAAGACCACATGCGGTGACAGATATTGTACAGAAGCAGAGTCAAAACACTATCTCAAAGAGCTTCCCCTCTGAATCAGAAATGGGACCTTGTAAGTCAGGAGGGAGGGAAGGGTGGATGGAAGTATAGAAACAATATAAAAGTTACTCACACAAAAGCTGTCTGTGTGAATCAGTGATGTTTGCATTCTCATGCCAGAAGGGGTTTATCAAAGGGTAACATTCACTCCTCACTAATAGAGAAGGGAAAAAACAATGAGAAAAAAATAGTATCTTATTGCAATATATCCTCTTTTTTTTTGTGTGTGTACATATGATTAGTATCATATTATCTGCTTTAAAAACTGTCATTCCTAGGCAGGGAAGGAAAGGAGGTGACTTTCAGTACCCAACATTGGCCAACTTCTGCTCCCACGGGGCCTGACCACTGAAGTAAAGAGAGCAACATCTGCTCATTTCAGTGGGGCTCAGGGTACAGTGAAGGGGAGAACTCCCTTAACCTGCTCCTCCCCTGCTCCACTGGAAGTAACATCCTTTCCTGCCTGTGATGAAAACCTTGTTTTTAACGGTGGAATCAGAACCAAAAGTAATATCCCTGGCATGCAAATTAAACCAGATGAGGAAATCCTATAATACCCACATAGGGTTTATGGATATTTCATTAAAATCCAGAACTGTGAAATACCAAGCAGGATCAGATGCAGTGCGATTACTTGGTGAACTTGGTAGATCTTTAGTCACTTACCTTTAGCTAGTATGGGATTAAGTTAATTTTGTTTACATTTATATTAGTTATAGATATGTTTCAAACTACTAACACATATATTGATATAATCTGTATTATTTATGCGTAAAAACGAAATTGATTAATATTTTTTATTCTTTAAATTATTATTTATCATTTTAATAGCTTTAAAGCATAACTTTCGCCTCTTAATTCCCCCTGAGTCAAATGAAAAGACATCTCTTCCCTTCTAAATGGTTAACGCTTATTAAATTAGTTTTGAACTAGAAGTTAATGTAAAATTAGGTTACAGCAGCAGCGAATTCGCTGTCCCCATGCCCACAAGACATGTTCGACAAGGAACTGCCGGTGGGTCGAGGGCGCCGAAAGGGGAGCGGGCTGGTTTTCTGAAGTAAAGCCAAAAAAAAGAAAGCGGCTATCGCGACAGGCTGTCACGGCCCCCCCGCCCAGCAGCCATGGCCACAGGCCGGCGCTGCCCCCTCACTCCCCTCCCGCGCACTCACCGCGGCAGGTCCGCCACAGACCCGAGTGCGAGCTGAGGGCGTCCGTGCCGTTGGGCGACCTCTCCAGCCTGGAGGCATCGATGATGTACCAGAAGTCCGTCGCGATGGCCACCACGAGGAAGACGAAGCTTGAAATGCCCACCAGGGCCACGAAGAGGGAGAGGACGCCCAAGCTCACCTTCATGCCGCCGCCCGCCCGCCCGCCTCAGGCAGACCCAGAGCTCGCGCCCGCGCCCGCGCCGTCTCCTCAGCGGCCGCGCGACGGGCCGGGCCAGCGGGTCCCGCCGCAGGTAGCCCGCCTCGCGCTCCGCCCCGCCCCGGCGGGAAGGGCCGTCTCCCTCAGCGCCTCGCCAGCCGCCCGGCGGAGCGGGGACCCCACGTCCCGCCGCCACGCCTCAGCCCCGGCTCCCCGCGGCGCCACCGGGCCCTGCTCCCGGCCCGGCCCCGCTTTCCCGCCCTGCCTGTCAGCCCCGGCCCGGCCCCGAAGGTCCGTGGGTGTGGGGAGGGGGCGCTGAGGCGCTGAGGCACGGATAGGGCAGCCCTTGGGGATAAGGCTGCCTTCCTGGAAAGGGAGGGCGGGGAGGGGGGGTATCCTGATAGCTTTAGGCAGCTTTGAAACTCTGGGGTGGTTTCGCCTCAGGACAAAAGCCTCCTTACCCCAAACAGCACTGTCCCTGAGGAGAGCAGGGAGCAGAAGTCATGGCCTGGGGAGCAGTAAGTGCTGGTGTTCTCACAGCCTTTCTTTCTGCTGCTATCTGTATTTACAACAGATTTCCTCTTGCTCTTTGCCTTCCAGATGCCGACCTGTGAAGGACAGATCTAATTTGAGAAGTGGTGTGAGAGAAGGCAGTAGCGTGGCAATTGCTGCCTGATGTAGTGATGTCTGTACGCTGCTCAGGATCGTTTTCCTGTCAAAGTGTCACTGATGGAGGGAAGGACGCAAGTGTACCCTTTTCCAAAAACTTCGGAAGGACAAGCAGTGATGTAGTTTCCAAGGGCACACGTGTTCATGTGTGAGCCCCTAAGCCACACTTCGCCTAGCCTCCTGCTGATTTTCGGCCCACTGAAATCTGCTGGATAACAAGGTAAATTGCAGTAACAGAACCTTGGTTTTAAATCTGCAGAGCATTTACTAGGGAGTTTTACTGCGTCACTTCACTGGCATAAAGATAGAGTGCAGGTAGGGTCAATAGGGCATCTTGTTTTCTTACTCACAATTCACTTCAGGCCTTCCAGGGAATTGCTAAGTAACTCCAAGTCATTAAAAAATCATTTATTTTCTGGCATGGACACAGGGCAGAATGTGTGACATCATTACCCAACCATAGCAACAAGCTGTCGTGAACCAGTAGGGTTTCAGCAGAAGGATCAGTCAAAAGGAAAATATTCCTTGAGAGAGAGTGTTTATTTAAACACAGTAATCATCAGCACTACAGACCACATTTTACTCTGCAAAAGTACTGAAAGGTGTATGTTTCTGGGATTATAACAGTCTTTCCATTCAGGAATACACTTTAGCAGCTAAAGCATTGTTTTGAGCTTTTGCATCTCTTTCTTAACATCTCAAAGTTGTATCTGTAGTATATGAAAGTGCCTGTGTAGTCCTACAAACTAAGCACCTGTTACCTCATCATAATTGTAATTGTTGGGTGATAGAAGCCATACAAGTCTTATGAAGCAAGGTGAAATGTTTTGTTAGACTAAGTGATTGAGTAAGAAAAAACGAATGATCTTTGGGGCACATGGGTCTTAACTGCAGAGTTACTTGAAAGTTTTACTTACCCCATGAACACCATGTATTAAGCAGATGTTTTACCAGCTCTCTTCTCAAATCTAAACCAGAGGCATTCATACATCTAAACCATCATGCCACTGCAATGATCAGCCATTGTCATCTTTCAATTAAAATCAAGGGAAAGCAAAGTGTGTAAAACTTCAGGAATATCTAACCCAGCTGGGTCCAAGCTGTTAATCAGGTATTGTACAAAATGGTTACTACCAGTGATGATCTGTGTCCTGGAGAGTTCTTGTACTAGTCTTGGGCCCACAAAGTCCTGGACACATACTTATTTTTAGAAACATTATTAAATAATTTGTTACAGCCATCAAGATATGTGGAGGTCCTTGTAGAATCTGTCTAGATTAACTTCACAGTAAACAAAAGTTAGAGCCTGCTAACCCCTGATCCTTTTGTGACCAGGCTGTGAGGATAGAAAAGTTTATGTCAAGAACAAATCAACTCTACATGGAGGTTTAATTTCCACATCAGCACAATCTATTCAGGCATTCATTCTCATGCTGAGGAAAAATTAATTCCTACAAAGACAGAAAACTAAAAAAGTGTAGTTCATCAAAACACCTTCATGTATTCATTAGGAAAGGTTCATAATGAAAGGAAATATTCTGTAGTACAGATTAGTTTCTCCAGAGATTTAATTTCCAATTTACTGAGGTCTCTAAAAAGAAAACAAGGCTCTTCAAGTTAAACTAGAATTTTCAGAATTAAAGATTCAAAATTTTAATCTGGTCTTGTGAAGAAGAAGTGACTCGCTTTGCATAGACAGACCAGGTGTTGGTTAGATTTGCTAACATCAATCTGCTGCTCAGAATATCAGACATAATTCAGAAAATGCTTGCAAAATGGCAATTATTAGTGCACAGAGTGCGATACAGCAAAATTAGCAGTCTTCCAGTCTGAGCAGAGCTTGTGTAAGTAACTTTTACCCCATCCTTTCTGCTTGCAAGATTACACAGGTACTGAAGGATTCAGAGGGCATTGTGCTCTGGAAATCACCAGTGTGGCTTCCCAGGACTCTTACTGGGCAAAATGCATCTATAGTACAGTTCCTTCTGAGTTGTTCTGAACCTGTGCTATACTGGTGCAGCAGAGGCCTCAGCCCAGTTATGTTTAATGATTGAGAGCTAAGTCCAAATGAGATCTTTGAGGTAAAGTTGCCGTGGAAGTACTATACTAATTGTGTTAATACTTGAAAGTGAGTGAAAGCCAGAGAAAGTGATTTGGCACTTTGTGGTCAATCATTATAAATGGTTTACTGAATATCAGTGCTCAAAGTAGGAAACAGCATGCCATTAATCATATTACAGACATGCTTGCTATCAGCAAAACATCCACCTGTTGTCTGGACTTAACTTCTGTCTGGATTTAAAAGAGCCATTCCTCTCTCATGGGTCGAGTGTTTGTCTTTTCAAACTATACAAACTATCCATGTAAATTTGGTAAGCAGGTATACTTTTTAAGATGTTCATCAAAATCTTTCTTTTTAAAACAGACTCTTCGTACAAGATGAATTCCTGAATTTTCCCCAATGTTTATTTTATTTCATTTCCCCTGCTCTGTTTGTATTTGTGAAAGAGGTGATTGGGTTACTAAAAGTAAATTATATGTAAACTGAGGAAGGAAGGGATTTCCACAATATTTACCCATATGACTGCAGGAAAGTGAAAGCCAGGCAGCATAAATGTGCACCAACGACTGTAATTAATTTCTGCCACAGAAAGAAGTGCTATCAACACACCTGATGTTATTCACAACCTTTCCTGGGGAAATATCATGCTTTTTCTGTTTTTCATTGACTGAAGAAATAAACAGAAAACCAGTTTTCCACTCAGCATTCCGCTAAAGCTAATTGGATTCTGACATCTATTGTTATTTTAAGCTATTAAACGATTACCACAATTACTTCCTCTGTGGTTCAAAAGAGAAAAGAAGAAAGGCTATAATACTACTATTTTCAGATTCGCTGCCCTTTGAAATTACTAGCTTCTGGCTAGTTGATCTGAAGTTTGACCATTACATCTCAGATTTAATCTTTTCATCATGCAGTTGTACACATCCATTTTTTGAACAGCCACAACCTGCAGTGGATTTAAAGGAAGACTGACTAGTCACAATTTATCTCTGATGAAAGAAACCCACGGGGTGTAGACATGTCATATTGAATTAAAAGGGGAATTACAGGAGGGACAGGCCTGAAGTACTCAGCACAAATTATCACAACCAACTTTGGTTTTTTTTCAAGTCTTGTTGTAAATTGTTTTGATGGAGAACTAGTTGTTGAGGTTATAGTAGGAGAGATACCTCCTTTTGAGCCACCTGGTTAGATTATACTCTGTGACCTTACTGCAACAAAGTTTAGCAATTTTATTCTAGCAAATTACAGCAACAAAAAAATCTGTAGTAGCATCTACCATTTCACCTACCATTTACCAGGGAAAAATCTTCTATCTACACATAAACAGTACTACCCATTTCTAAAGGTAGGTAGAATAATAATATGTCTACAGTGATGCTTGCATGGATAGTAAAGAATCCATGGTTAGTGTTTTCATTTGGATGGTCTATAATCTTTTTTATGGTGTTGTGTTTAAGTGTTTTAGTCTCAGGTTTAGTTCCTCTGTGATATGGGAGTGGCTCTTCTCCAAGGTCACTAGGAAATACACTGCCAAGGACACCTAGGAAGGCTCATTTTAATAAAGTCATTGCTTTTAGATAAAAATTGCTAGAACATGCTGTGGAAAAATGAAGAAATATAATTATCTGGCTTTCTGACAGTAAAGGAGATGACTATTTGTGGAGTATTAAAAGCAGTGTTTTTGAATGGCACAAATCAAGTATGTGCTTTTCTTTACAAATTTCAGGTTCTAATGAATCTGGCAAAACTATGGTGTGTAATAAGTTACTGCTGCTGCATACAATGCAGGACTGTGCTTTGGTGAAAAGAAAAGGAAAAATATGCCAGTAAGTTCTGAAAACTCCACACTGGGTGAGCTAAGAACTTTACCAACTTATGGTGTGCCCCAGAGGGTCTCAGGCAGTTGTTCTGATTACGTGTACCATAACTTAGTATTTTGTTGTCTTTAGAGTGTTTAGCTTTCATACAAGCTATAAGCAAAGCATATAAGGATGGTTCAAAACATGCTGAATAAGCTCCCTTGGCATTCTTTCTTAATGTATTTGTGTGTTTCTGTATTTGATCACATGATACTTAGGCTTCCTCCTTTGGATTGTGGTGAACTCTAAGTCCCAAGTTTCCCTGTTTTCTCTATGTGAGAATATAGAGTGTGGGAAAGCTTTGATTACCCACGCTTATGCTTGGTGATACGAACAAAAACTGGACTGAAGAAGGATCTCAAGAGGCTGGGTCAGATAAGCTTTGTAGTTAAGTTTTTCCAAATACTTTCCTGCTTGAAAGGCTGTACAAAACACTCAATAAAGAGATTAGTCACATCTCACATTTTGAAAGTTTTGTCTAGAGCCAAAAAAATAATTCTATTTTTCAGTCTAGGCTTTCTTTGAACAGGTAGCTGCAAAGTATGCAAGATAGTTAATCCAGTGCTCCAAATGTACAAAGTGTTAGCTCAAATATGTGAAAGAAAGCTCCTCGTTTAGGCACTCTACTTCTAATCCTACCTAATAACATTCAAAAATTATCTCATTGTTGTTGTACTGAATATAAGATTTCCTAACATTTTCTTCTGGGCTCGATCTCCATCACTTGAAAACACCCAAAGATTAATGCTGTTCTTATGTGTCGCTTTTCTTACTCAGTAATAATGTCTCCAAGTCATCTACTTGACAATCCCCAGTGATAATGGCACTGTGTTTCACCATGGGGCATCCCAGCTCAAATATTGCATTTAAACATACCCCCAAAAGTTGCCTTAGCCTCACATCCCTCAGATACACAAGAAAGATGCCAGACAAAAAAAGATGAGTATTGAAAGTAAAAAGCAACAGCTGGTCTCATTTCTCTTCTCTTTAAACTTGTGCACTCTGGAAATTGATTTACGGAGCACTGGTTTGAATTCTGACATGGCTACATACAAAGAACTCCATAAAACTCTGAAAAGCATAATTTGATTTACTGGAAATTGCTGTAGGAAACACAAAGTAAAAAAAGGAAGTTTGTGTTACTTAATCTTAGTCAAGCAAGTATTTATGTAGCGTGTCAAGGAGAAGAAGATCTATTGCTAGTAAGAGTGTATTGAGCATGTGGAACAGATGCTGATAAGCTCAAACACCGCAAGTGACAGGCCTGGCAGGGAGAAACACTGTTCAAGAAGACAAGGGAAAAGAGGGCACAACACAAAGGCAGTGCAGGAAAAACAGAGAGGAACCAATCCACCCAGAACAGAAGTAGTTTTTGACTGTTGAAGAAGTAAGTGGAAAATAAGAGCTTGAAAGAAATCCCTCCTCAGTATTTCAGCACCATGACTTGCAGGATGTGTTAACTTTGGTCTTTCAGACCTATCAAGAAAAAAAATAATGGAGTAAGGCAGCTTTTAAAATAAAGAAATCATGTTAAAATATGAGACTTTTCTTTTCCATCTTGCCCACTGAGACTTTCACAGGGTGGGCCTTCTCCTTTTGCCTTACCATGCAGTCTTGAAGTGCCCTTCTGCATTGCAACACTCTCCACAACCTTTTCTAGGTCCCCAAGTGTGTCTCCCCATCAGCCCTGACACCCCACCAGGCTCTGTTCTCCATCCATTCCCAGGCAGGAAGTTCCCTATGTGTGTCCTTCAGTTGCCGTTTGCCCAATCAATGTGGTTCCCAGCTAAGCATGTCCATTTGGTCTCTAAAACGCTGCAGTCTCCTGCTTCTTCCACAGGATCTGGTGGTGCATATCACAGAATCACAGAATCTTCATGGTTGGAAGGGACCTTTGAGATCATCGAGTCCAACCACAAAAAAAACCCCCAAAAACAAACAAACACAAACCAACAGACACTAACCAACAATCTCGGGCACTAGAGCATGCCCTGAAGCGCCATGTCTACACGTTTCTTAAATACCTCCAGGGATGGTGACTCCATCACCTCCCTGGGCAGGCTGTTCCAGTGCCTGACCACTCTCTCAGTAAAGTAATTCTTCCTAATATCTAATCTAATCCTCCCCTGCCCCAACTTCAGACCATTTCCTCTGGTCCTGTCATTATTCACTTGGGAGAAGAGGCCAACACCCACCTCTCTACATCCTCCTTTCAGGTAGTTGTAGAGGGCAATGAGGTCCCCCCTCAGCCTCCTCTTCTCCAAACTAAACGTGCCCAGTTCCCTCAGCCTCTCCTCATATGACCTGTTCTCTAGACCCCTCACCAGCTTGGTGGCTCTCCTCTGGACACGCTCCAGCAGCTCAATGTCCTTCCTGTAGTGAGGGGCCCAGAACTGAACATAGCACTCGAGGTGAGGCCTCACCAGTGCCGAGTACAGAGGCACCATCACTTCCCTACTCCTGCTGGCCACACTATTCCTGATAGAGGCCAGGATGCCATTGGCCTTCTTGGCCACCTGGGCACACTGCTGGCTCATGTTAAGCCAGCTGTCCACCAACACCCCCAGGTCCTTTTCTGCTGGGCAGCTTTCCAGCCACTCTTTCCCAAGCCTGTAGCGTTGCCTGGGGTTGTTGTGACCGAAATGCAGGACCCGGCACTTGGCCTTATTAAACCTCATCCCATTGGCCTTGGCCCATTGATCCAACCTGTCCAGGTCCCTCTGTAGAGCCTTCTGACCCTCAAGCAGATCAACATTCCCACCTAGTTTAGTGTCATCTGCAAACCTACTGAGGGTGCACTCAATCCCCTTATCCAGATCATCAAAAAAGATATTAAACAAGACTGGCCCCAAAACTGAACCCTGAGGGACACCACTGGTGACTGGCCGCCAACTGGATTTCACCCCATCAATCACAACTCTCTGGGCATGGCCATCCAGCCATTTTTTTACCCAGTGAAGAGTACATATGTATCAGGGAAAAACAGACAGGCATGTAGCAAAACTGAAACCTTCCTTCTTGGGCGTTATCCAGACATTAATTATCCAGATATTTAAAAGATAATACGTCCCTAAGTGCTTAGTATATAGATAAGAATTCTAGGAGTCTTAGAGAATAGCCTGATCTGAATCCTCAAATTGTGAACAAAGGTTATAAAACCCTGCCTCTGAAACAGATCAGGGAAGAAGTGAATGAGGTGGATGCGATACAAAACCTTTTCATAGTATCAAGGTCAATGGTGATGCTAAAGTGCTTAATTTAATAAAAGCATCTCATTTCCATTGCACAGTTATGATTTGTTACAAAGTAAGTGAAATACCGTGCACTTGAAGCAGATGGTAAAGGTGACCTCATCTGCATGACTTTGATTCAAAGTGATTATGGGACATGCTTACAGTCTTAATACCAGTAGACAAGATGGTGGATTGCATTAAGCAACAGGAACAGCAGCATTTTTTGGCTAGCCCACCTAGCTCAGAAGAGGATGTCTACCATGGTATGTGTAAGCAAATACAGAGGAGACACAATGAGAGGGAGGTGAGAAGTACAGGATAGCAGAAAGGAGCAGGTCTAATGAGATTCTAAATCGAGATTAAATGACCACTGATGATGATGTGAACAGCTTGTAATAAACTGCTGTATTATCTAATTATTACTCTGTCTTGAATAGGCCCAGTTTGTCTCTAGCATAGACTTCTTGGGACTCAGTCAATAGATGAAATTGGCCCAATTCATCATTTAAAACAAGCAGTTAGACTTCTCTAAAGCTGTCTGGTATGTGAGGTAAATTAAAGTCTTTACCTTCCTCTTTTTCATACACTACAGGTCCAAGCCTGAGGCTGATTCACTGCCGTGTTAGGCTGACATGCTTGAAAAAGTAAGGAGAAGTAGTGCTAAGCAGAATGGTTTCTCTTACTTTCTGGAGCGTTGATCAATGTTAAAGTCTTTGCTAAAATTTTAAGGGAGCATTTGGTATGGAGCATGTAAATATAAAATCCTTCTCTTCAGTTCTTCACTGTAATCTAGTGTAGAGATATTGATTTAAAAGACAATTGATGATCCCTGATTGCTGCTGAAGAATCAGAGTGGCTTTTGTATTTTGTGGATTTGATATGTTTGGGAGGGCTTTTCATTTACTTTAATTTTGCTCCTTTTCCCCTGACTAGTGAGAGATATTTTGGGTGTTTGCAGTCATAATCACGGGGTTGACATTGTTCTAAGAATCACTTGAGACATTACATAGATGCCTCTCTTAGAAAAAATTCTGTGCAAATCAGCTCATGTTGGACGTGAGAAGTCATGATGAGGTGATGACAAAGGCATGCAAATTGTTGTTTTGAATAAGCCCATGGAGAAAAATGCTATAGTCAGAGAATGTAAATGTCTCTGATAAACCACCATAAGATAGTTAATGAAAAAGAAATCCCTGTGGATTTTAGCTCTGTGCTGCTAATGTTAGTGCTTTGTGATTCAGTTTTCCTGCTGGTGAGGCAGTATGATTCTTAGCTTCCCCTGGGAAGGACCAATGCATATTCAGGAAATGTGGAAACAAGAAAGCTGACAGCTGCAGTTGCCCTTTTTAATTATTTTTAAGTTATTCCTCTCATGCACTTTTCAACTTCAAGCAGTTATTTAGGAATTTTCAAGCTGGTGACCAACACTGCGGTGCCATACCTGCTTGGCGAGCAGAGCAAAATCCTGTACTGATTTATCATCTAGTCCAACAGTCCTTTTATTTGCTGTGTTACCTGACATTTCTCAGTGCTGCTTGATGGCTTATGGAACTTGCCTCAAGTACTTTGCATACCAGTAAACAAGATGAAGTGAAAACCGGTTCAGCATATCTCCTTTCAACAGCCCCAGTACGGTAGGATTGAAATGATGAGGGCTGATACATTTTTTACTTCCTAATAGCCTTCAGTGTGTTTTTTGTTTTATTTTTTGCTTTTACTGACCTGATGGAAGCACAGAATATGCTTCTGTCTGGTAGACACATAATGAAAGAAAAGACGACAAGAAAAGAGACAGTGCGTATGGGAAAGCTACTGTCAGCTATCAGCAATATGCTACTGCATAGTACTGATGCCGTGAAAGACAAAATCAGGACTCAATAGTCGGGATGACTATTAAGCAGGTATCCTTTATTGCAGCGCTGGACGCACAGGGGATAGCTCCTCCAAATGTGCGTGTCCGACAGAGTCAGTTTAACAACATATATGCACACCATACATACATATTCATGCAAGGAGTTTTAACATATTCATTAGTTTCCAGTAACTCATTGCCATATGCTACCTCCCTCTTGGAGCCCCCCATTTGTCAGAGATAACATTGTGCTGGCCTCACAATTGCTATCTACATAGGTACCTTCCTGTCTTGTTACTTATCGTAGCTCTGCAGGGGTGTAGGCCCCTATTTGTGGTCAGCCAAGTTATATTTGCTAAGCAAACCTTCAAGCCATACCTAGCCTTATTCTTTAATTCAATCCCCCCTTTTCTTTATGCTATTGCAAATTCTTTTGCATAATTTTGTTTACAGTCCATAATACATGTACTTGTTGAGCAACAGTTCGTACTTTCCACCACAGCCAAATGTTGAGAATAGTCAGCAGTAGGGCTGCAACAATCAGCACTAGTACAGGATGCACTAGGAAATTGAAAACCTGTGCAGTGGTTGGAGATTTTAGTGAGGTATTTAGAAAAATGTCCCACCAATGATGTTCACCAGTTTTCTCAATGGCTGTGATGATGTTCTTTATTTCTACAGTATCATGCTGGACTTGCCATAATGTTCGTTTCGAAGCTTCCTTCACCCTCTTTAGCAACATTTTAATGTCTGGGTGGGAAAGCATTTTCTTCAGGACATTAATGTCCATTCCAATCTGTAATTTAGGTATATCATTGTATAGCGTGAAACTGTCAGAGATCAACTGAGAAGTGGTTATTGGAGCAGAATAATTAAAATCACAACCTTGTATCTTGGTAAAATTACAAACACAAAAGTTAGTTCCATTTGTTTCTTCTTCACAAGTATCAATGCTGACATTAACACAACTAGTCCTTATACAGACACATCCTTTTCCTACATAATACACCTGTGATTGAGCATGTTCTGAGGGAAGCATCTCAAACGTGCATGTACTGTCCTCTGTGTCTAAGCACAAATCTTCATTTTCAATTACTGCATTCTCACAAACATATCCTAGTTGTTCCTTTGGGATGCAGGCTTCGGTACTAATGGTCTGCCATTTTCTTATATCATCATTATATTTTGCCCAAACATTATGGTTTATTGGTCTGACTACTACATCTTGATGGATTGCCCCTAGTGCTAAAATAGGGAAAATATCCCATACCTTTGCCTTTTGAATTGTCAGCACGTAGGCTTCAATTTGTTCTTTTGTGTCATCATAGGTGAAATTAACTAATTGCCACCAAGCCTGATGTTTTAATTCGAATGGGGTGGTAGTATCGTTCTTAGCGATAATTTCTCTAATTTCCTGTGGTAGGTTTCCTGACATCCCTTCTCTGATTATATCAGAAACCACAGATTGTATCCAAAGTTGTGTTTGTATACACTGAATGGCAATAGAGACATTTCCTTGTAGTCCTTTTTACAAAAGTTGCTACTGCTTGGAAATCCTCAGTAGTATGGTTAGATAATAGGGAAACGAAATCAACAGTTAATTGCTGAGTTTCAGCCAGAGTGATTAAAGATGACCTTAGTGGTACTTCTAGCCTTCCTAAATCAGAGGTGACTGTGCTCAGTTTATTAATTATTACTTCCTGATCAATCGAGTTTAAAACTCCTAGTCCAGATCCAAACCATCCTGTTAAATCTCTCTGTTTCCTTGAGTGGTGAGCTCTGGAATGTAATCATGCCTTCCATCCTTTAAGACTTTGTGAAATAAAAGGTAAGCATTCTGATTTCATCTGAGATATATCAGCTTGTACCTTTACCCGTACCTTCTTTAAAGAATATGTGGGGTCCAGAAATAATTTCTGCTCATTGGATTGTCTCACTACATAAGGGCCTGCGAACGAAAGGTTATGGTATTTCACAGCACATTTAGCTGGTTCAAACAGAGGGATGGTGGTTGGACTTGGAGTAATTATATTTCTCCGAGGCACATAGAGCACAAAGGGGAATAGGAATGTTGCTGCACGGCTTTCTAGACTCCATAGTGCGCATATCTTATAAACTGCTTCTCCTTTATTTACTATAGTAAGGCTACATTGAGGTTGCTGACATGTAGCCTTCAAAGCAGTTGTTGGTACTTCCCATATGGTAAATTTCCCTTTTTCAGTGCTATTGTATTTTATATTTATAGTGATGTTTTCAGCCTTTTCAGATGCATTACAAGTAACCCTACTCCTAAAGGTAAATGTTTGAGTGAAAGTTTTTATCTCCTTTTTGCATGCTATATTTTCCCCATATATTACATAATTTTTATATATTACTGGTGCATTATAATTGAGAATAGTATTTGAACGTTTCACTTCTGGAAAGGGGATAAGTTGGGGAGAGAGAGTATCCATACCATGTGTGGCGGTTATATCCTTTGGGACTAAAATCAAGGCCGCTTGTCGGTATGATCTTATAATTTCCCTTGCATCATGTATAACTCCTATGCACCTAATCATTGAACTAACTTTAGGTTGGACCTCTGCTCGACAGTAATCTTGGTGGAGTGTACATACTGCTGAAAATATGCATTGTTGTGGCTCTTCTAAATTATATACATAAATGCCAACCGTTATTACAGTGGTTAAGTACACTTGTGTCATATCAAATTTACATGCTATATCAATCAAGCTGTTTTCTCTTATTTCAAAGGATGGTATCTGTTGTGAATCTCCCCAGTCTCTTTTAATCTGGCCATCAATTTTTAAAACTGTGTATACCTTAGTCTTTTTATATGTGATATTCAGACCTGCATTGCCCAAATGTCCATTCCTGGTCCAGTCTTCGGGGTCGGGGACATCATCTAGGTCTTGATGGGTGGTGCAGTTCTCTGTCCATCCAGCTGTGATGTAGAAGATCACAATAATGATCTCCGGAATCGCAGTTTTGCTGATCCGGTACATTCGGAGGTCCATTTCTGCTCAAATTGGGGATCTTCCTTATGCCTCGGAGCCGTCTTTTGTAATCTTAGTTTTAAAGGTCCTAAAGGTTCAGAAGTCCACTGCTTGTCTGGAGCTTTTTTCACTCGAGAGTAGTGAATCCAGGACGGCTGCTCCTTCACCTTGATTGCAGTGAAGGTGGTCAGTAACACTTGAAATGGTCCGGTCCACCTCTCTTCCAGTGGATTGCCTGAAAAATTTTTGATATAAACCCAATTTCCAGGACTAAAGGGATGGATAGCGTGATCCAATCCCTTAACTCTAGTTCCTAGGACACTCTTATTGATTTTCTCTAATTGTTTTCCCAAAGAAATAACATATTTTTGTAAATAAGAATTACCCAACTGGTTTAAATCTTCTCCTTTATATTTTGTCTGGTATGGTCTCCCATATAATATTTCAAAAGGGCTTAGGTTTTCTTTAGCTCTTGGCTTTACACGTAGTCTAAGCAGAGCTATGGGTAATGCTTGATACCAATACAAATCTGCTTCTTGACATATTTTGGCTATCTGCTGTTTTATCATGTGATTCATTTTTTCTACTTGCCCACTGGCCTGCGGCCTATATGGGGTGTGTAACTGCCAATCAATTCCCAATAGTTTGCTAACTTGCTGCACTATTTGTGCACAAAAGTGAGTACCTCTATCTGATGAGATGACTATAGGTACCCCAAATCGAGGTATTATCTCGTTCAATAACACTTTAGTCACTTCTCTTGCCTGGTTTGTTCTACAGGGAAAAGCCTCTGGCCATCCAGAAAAGGTGTCTGTAAGCACCAATAAGTACTTATACCCCCCTTTTCTTGGGAGTTCGGAAAAATCGATTTGCCAATGGTCTCCTGGTATGTTTCCTTTCCCAATAGTTCCTAACTGTACTCGATTACCTGTGTTGGGGTTACTTCTCAAACATGTTTCACACTGCTGAGTCACCTGTCGAACAGTGGTATATAAATTCTTCCCTATCCATCTTTGGCCTAAAAATTTATATAACGAATCTGCTCCCCAATGTGTCTTATCATGTTCTTCTTTAACAAGTCCCCACACTAGTTTGGCAGGTATAATCATTCTACCATCACTCAAATGAGCCCATCCCCGGGAAGGAACTTGTCCTCCTAATTCTCGTATGAACTCCTCATCTAATCTAGAATATTTAATGCCCTCGTGGTCATCCAGGTCTTGATTTCTATTGTCTGGAATTAAGGCTAGAATTTGTTCTTTCTGTATTCTTTCTGCTGCCTGTTTAGCCTCATAATCAGCCAATCTGTTACCTCTTTCTTGGTCAGTGTTACCCCTCAGATGTCCTCGACAATGCATGATGGCGACGCTAGCTGGTAACCGTACTGCCTCCAGTAGACGAAGTATTTCTTCTGCATGTTTGATTTGTTTTCCTTGTGCGGTTAGCAATCCTCGTTCCTTCCAGACTGCTCCATGAGCATGAACAACTCCAAAGGCATATTTGGAGTCTGTCCATATATTTATCCTTTTCCCTTTCGCCAGTTCCAAAGCCCTAGTCAAGGCAATAATCTCAGCCTTTTGAGCTGATGTCCCGGTAGGCAATGGTTGGGATTCAATTACCTTATTTGTTGTGGTCACTGCATATCCAGCCTTACGGATACCTTGTCGGACAAAGCTACTTCCATCCGTAAACCAGGAGTCCTGTGCATCCTGCAGGGGTTCTTCTTTCAGATCTGGTCTGCTAGAATACACAGCCTCTATTGTTTCCAAACAGTCATGTGTTAGCGGTTCGGTTGTTGCTTCACTAAGGAAAGAAGCTGGGTTCACAATGTTAGTCACTTCAATTTTAACGTCATCCGATTCAACGAGGGTGGCCTGGTATTTCAGAAACCTGGATGGGGAAAGCCAGTGATTCCCTTTTTGTTCTAATACAGCGGATACAGTATGCGAAACCAACACTGTCATCTTCTGGCCCAAGGTAAATTTCCGGGCTTCCTCAATATTTAGTATTACGGCCGCTACCGCTCGTAAACATCCTGGCCATCCTTTACTTACTTCATCTAATTGTTTAGAGAAATAAGCTACAGCTCTTTCGTATGGTCCCAGCCGCTGAGCTAAAACTCCTAGAGCTATTCCTTGTTTCTCATGAGAAAAGAGCCAAAAAGGTTTGGTTACATCAGGCAAGCCCAAGGCCGGGGCTCTCATGAGTTCCTTTTTGAGTATTTCAAATGCGTTCTGAGCTTCTTTGGACCATATCAATCTAATGGGATTATTTTTCAAAAGTTCATATAAAGGTTTCACTATTATTCCGTAGTTATAAATCCATAATCGACACCAACCTGTCATTCCCAAGAAGGTTCTGAGTTCTTTTACCGTCTGAGGAAGTGGGGTTTTACAGATGGCTTCTTTTCGTTCAGTTCCCAACTCCCGTTGTCCTCCAGATAATTCATATCCCAGGTAGGTCACTTGCTGTTGTACCATTTGAACTTTCTGTTGAGAGACTCGATATCCATTTAGTCCAAGAAAGTTTAACAAGCTCACAGTCCATTGGATACACTCAGGTTTGGTTTCAGTTGCTATTAACAGGTCATCCACGTATTGTAAAAGGGTTCCATTTTTGGAAGGAGGCTTCCATCCCTCAAGCTCACGTGCTAATTGATTTCCGAAAATTGTTGGACTGTTTTTGAAACCTTGGGGTAACACTGTCCAAGTAAGCTGGGTTTTCCTACCAGTGGTAGGGCTTTCCCATTCAAAAGCAAACAACTTCTGACTTTCTTTAGCCAAAGGCAGACAAAAGAATGCATCTTTTAGGTCTAATACTGTAAACCATACCTGACTGTTTTTCAATTTGGTAAGTAATGTATAGGGATTGGCAACTACAGGGTGTAAATCTTTAACAATTTTGTTTATTTCTCTTAGGTCCTGAACTACCCGATAAGTTCCATTTGGTTTCTTTACCGGCAGTATGGGGGTGTTATATTCTGATTCACATTCCACTAGTAGTCCATGTTGTAAAAAGTTCTTAATTGGACCTTCTATCCCTCTGCGATCTTCTAATCTCAGGGGGTATTGTTTTTGACGTATTGGGCTTGCTCCCTCCTTAAGTTGTATTACTATGGGGGTAGCGTGTTTCGCCCTTCCTGGAGTCCCTGTAGCCCAAACCCCTGGATATACCTGATTAATGACTTCTTCAAGTTCGGGTGATGACACAGTGGGCTTTTCAGAGTGCATTAGGGCTAGGCTCAAAATTTCAATCAACTGATCTTCTTTCACTTTTAATTCCATGGCTCCTTGATTAAAAACTATCACTGCTCCTAATTGCTCTAATAAATCTCGCCCTAACAGTGATTTGGGGGAATGTGGTAAGTATAAAAATCGATGTATTCCGATCTGTTTTCCTAATTTAAATCTAAGGGGTTCCGAAAAGAACGCCTTTCTCTGCTGGCCAGTGGCTCCTATTACATTTACAAAATCCTTGCTTACAGGCATTAATTCTTGATTTAAAACAGAGAAAGAGGCACCTGTATCTATTAAAAATTCAACTTCTTTCTCTTGTTCCCCTAGTTTTATTTTGACCAGTGGATCCGCTAGGGTAGATGCCCCAGGTCCCCGTCAATTAGTCTCTGTTTCAGCTATCAGGGCACGTGGGGTATGTTTAAGTTCAGGGCATTCATTTTTCCAGTGTCCTGTTTTCCGGCAATATGCACATTGATTCCTTTCCAATAAATTCTCAACATTAACCCCTCTGCCTTTTGCCAAATTCCTCAATCCTCCTCTATTCCCAAAAGGCCTCCCTCTTCCAGGTCCTCTAAATCCCCTACCATTCACTACTCCCCTCTGTTCTAATGCTGCCACAGTGGCTGTGGCCATCACTTTTGTCAGCTTTCCCCTATCTACATCTTCTCTATTTCTAAAAACTCTCCAGGCTTCTTCAAGTAATTTCTCGAGATCCCTTATATCTGGTTCTTTTAATTTCTGGAGCTTCTTTCTAATATCTGGGGATGATTGTCCTAAAAATAAGGAAACAAGCTGTTGTTTCCCTATATCTGAGGACGGATCTAAAGTGGTATATTTTCTCATTGCCTCTCTCAGTTTGTCCAAAAACTCTGTAGGGGTCTCCCTCTGTCCTTGTTTGACAGCATATAATGCTGACCAATTTATAGCCTTTGGAATGGCATTTTCCAGCCCTAATTTGATCCAATCTCGATATCGTCTTAACATTGCATAATCTTGTCCATCATTGGGATCCCAGTTCGGATCAGTCAGTGGGACGTGCTCATCCACACTCCCTTGCAGGACTCTCCCTGTAATTTGAGCCTGCACATGGGTTCGGGCAGTCTTTAATACCAACTGTTTTTCTGTCTCAGTCATCTCCCCCAAGATTAAATCTACATTTCTCCAATCTGGATCTTGATTTCTAACTATCAATTCAAATCGTTTTGCCACCTTAGAGGGATCATCTCGATACCCTCTAGCTACCTCCTTCCAGTCATTTAAATCAGTGGTGGAAAACGGAATTTTCACTCTAGCTGGTCCACTAGATCCCATTACTTCCCGTAACGGGGCTAGGAGTTGTGGAGCTCTCTGAGTTTTGCTCCTGGTTCTTGCAGTAACTGGAGTAAAAGCAGTTGCCGCTTCCCCTTCTTCCTCACCGCTACCGCCACCCTCTGTCTCAGGGAATGGCGACTGGGGTGGAGAAAGCGGATCTGGCAATGGAGGGGGGGGCATTCCCAAATCCTCAAGCTGATCTTCTGTTTCCTCTTTCCTCTTACTGGATTCTGTCACTTTTAAACACCTTTGTCCAATACTACATGCCGAGCAACATCTCTTCATTTTCTGCTGCCCCTTCCTTTTATCTTTATGTTCTTTCTCGAGGGACAAAACTAAAGGGTCTTGCGGTGGTATATTAAATCCGCAGTCCTTTTGCCATTCAGGATGATTTCGCAAAGTGAAAAACATATCCGCATACATAACCTCATCCCATTTTCCTTCTCTCCGTAAGAACAACATCAACTGCAACATAGTATTATAGTTTAGAGTTCCATTAAGAGGCCACTTTTCTCCATCATCTAATTTGTATAAGGGCCACCATTGATTACAATATTTTATCAAAGTTTTCTTATTCACGTTCCCACCTGACGGTCCTCCTATATTTTTCCAATGTTTTAAAATACATCCTATGGGGCTCTTTTTCACAATTCCGCCACTTTGCTGTCCCCCCATATTTGCTAATTTAACACAGTACAGTTAGAGGATACAATCTGTCTCCTCAATATTCCTCCCACTGCATCCACAGCTGGCAATTAGGGCACTCAAGATCAGTACAATCTGGATTAGACCCAAACCAGTGAAAAAATCTTAAAACAATTTTAACGCTTAACACTTATTGTTTGCTTTACACCCGTTATCTGGGTGGAAAGGACAATATCCATTTATATGACCGATCATATTCATCCAGTCAACCAAATACACTCGCTTTGTTCATCTCCGGCCGCACCCCTCGCGGGATAACGGAACCGCGGATCAGAACTCCACACTCGCTTCGCAGCTGTGCCGCGTCTCAGTCATACAAGAGCTAGCTCAATTCATTCACACACCTTTTACCAAATCCAAATCAACTTTCAATAAACAATTCCTTTAAACAGTTCCAATTTCAATACCGATAAGTTACTACCACCACAAAGTACGTTAATGCAAAGGTACTTAGCTTTACTCGCGACCGTACCTAACGTACTAAAACCAAGTGTATGAAATACAAAAGTACAAAACACAGCATGTGCTCATACCCGCATACACAAACCAAACCAAGTGTACGAAATACAAGAGTACAAAGCACAAAATGTGCCTGTACCCGCGTACACAAACCAAACCAAGTGTACGAAATACAAGAGTACAAAGCACAAAATGTGCCTGTACCCGCGTACACAAACCAAGTGTACGTAATGCAAGAGAGCGCAGCACAACCTGAGTTGCGCAGCACAACTCACGTACACAGTATGCCCTCAGGCACTAGTAGCCTGGCATACAGCGCCCTGCGTAGGACGTCTCCTACGACTTATGGGAACCCCAAGTGACCGGTTCCAAAAACCAAAACTCTTTTTTTTTTTTTTTTTCTCTAATTTTTCTTAAAAGAATACCTTATTTTCTAGATGGTCCTTGTCTGCCCCCGCAGTGATCCGTATGAGGCGAGGAGTCCCTCCGGGAAGATCCCGGGGGTACCCTAGGGAGTCCTGTTCTCAGAGGGTCCTGCAGCCGAGCAGACAGTGTTCCATCTGGGTCGCCAGAATTGATGCCGTGAAAGACGAAATCAGGACTCAATAGTCGGGATGACTATTAAGCAGGTATCCTTTATTGCAGCGCTGGACGCACAGGGGATAGCTCCTCCAAATGTGCGTGTCCGACAGAGTCAGTTTAACAACATATATGCACACCATACATACATATTCATGCAAGGAGTTTTAACATATTCATTAGTTTCCAGTAACTCATTGCCATATGCTACCTCCCTCTTGGAGCCCCCCATTTGTCAGAGATAAGATAACATTGTGCTGGCCTCACAATTGCTATCTACATAGGTACCTTCCTGTCTTGTTACTTATCGTAGCTCTGCAGGGGTGTAGGCCCCTATTTGTGGTCAGCCAAGTTATATTTGCTAAGCAAACCTTCAAGCCATACCTAGCCTTATTCTTTAATTCAGTACAACATCATATACGTGGTGGTGTATTAATTCATCTGCTTATTCCTGACTTCTGAGAATCAGCTCTGTTCTCTTATCTGTTCCTAAGGAATTAGATTTTCCCTGTGATACATATTTTTCAGGGTTGTCTGTATAATTTTCTTCTTCTCTGAGCCTCCTGCAGCATTGCTGGCATTTTTGAAGGCAATCTGTAAGGAATTGTCCTAGCAATATCCTTTGGGCCATGAAAGGATTTGGCAAATGTAGTGTGGGAAGCAGTCATTTCTTCTAAGTCCCCTAATGCCTGGTGTGATGTGACTAAGGGATACTCTTGGGTTGCTTTCTTTAAGCAAATTCCTAGCTCACACATCTGTGAGGAAGATACGAAACGTAACTGAGGGGCATCATAAAGTCTTTAAAATAGAGGCAGATCTCAGGGATTTGCTGCCAAAGCCCTCGTGTCTGTAGGACAGAAACTGCGTCTCCAGAGCCAGATTGTCCCTGAACAACTGTCATTAAGTTACCACCCACATTATAATGTCTGCAGCCACACTGGCTCCTTTAAGACTTTCTGCAGCCACAAGATATTCCTGCTTTGCCTAATAATTATATATACACGAGAAGAATTTCTTTTAGAAAATAAATGATAGCAGCTCCATTTCTCATCTAATGTACCTTTGTGTTTAAAAGATCCTGTGTAGTGCAATGCAACACAACACCTAACTTTTCAGCTACTCCTCTAGTAATACTGAATCTGCATGGTCTGCATACCAGTGTCTCTTGTTGCAAACTGGTGACATTTTGTGAAAAATATAATCTGCTTTGTCTGCATGTTGTTAGCACTTTATAGCAGTGGGGAATATATGCCAGCAGAGAGAGACTGCAGTAATAATTTATGTGGCAGCGTATCACCACGGGAAGTAAAATAATATTCCACTCTTTCATAGGAGCCAGAAAAAAAGGAAAACAAATCTCCAAAGTATTTTTGTCAGATGTTCATCCAATATAATTCCCCATAGAAGCTCCAATGAAAGATTTGAGTGGCTCGCTCTGTTTTCTATTTCACTACCACTCAACACTCTAGACTGTAAAAATAGGGAAAGATTACTTCACTCTCTTAATAATTCTCAGCCTTTATAGAAGGATGCAGATGACAAGAAAGACATCTAGAAATAAGTACAGACTATGCATTACATTCCAAGGGTTTTTTCCAGCATTGATTTTTTAATTCTTTCTTCCCCACAAGTATCCACTAAAAAAAAAAAAACCACCAGGATCATCTGTAGCAATTGGCATTAGTTTCATATAACAAGTAATTAATACGCAAATGCCCGCTTTGGAACCAGATCCTCCCGCTGAAAGATAGGAATAACTTCAGCAGCCTTTGCAGGCTTGCAGAGGAGCTAAACCGGAATGCAGAGGGGAGCCTGGCGTATATCCATGTCTGTGACTTGCCCAGAGGGGCTGCAGAGCATCATGCCCAGCGGCTGTGCCATGCTGTGCCCGCAGGTGGCCAGCAGGCTTGGAGCAGCAGGGCTGGGCCACAGGGCCCGTCCAGCGCCAGGCCAGTGGCCGGTGGCGGGCTCTGGGCTCAGCTGGGCTGGGGCTACCTCAGGCACACAAATCCAACACGGGGGGACTGGAGTCTGCTGCCACCCAACTCTGCTAGTTAGATAAATTTCTGTTATTCAAGTTTCTCAGAGCACTCTGGTATGGGGTTCCTGTTCAACACTCAACTCAGTTTTCTGTTTATTTTACCTGGTTCATGGTACCTAGTCAAAAACTCTGCAGAATTAAGCAGCTAACCCCCCTGTTTCCCAAGTGAGCAGATACTGCTATTGCTCCCTCCAATCTTTTGGAGGTTGTACGGTTCTGACATGATCTGGGCTAAAGGAAGAAATTCCTACTTTACTCCGTATAGGTTTTTCCATTTTTTTTGTTATGAAGCTGTTTGCATGGAATTACGCACGAACAGAGTCAAGGTAACTAATGCTGAGATCAAGCAATAAATGAACTGGGGTAAGAAACATGAGTTCAGCCGCTGTGGATGCTTCAGTGGCAAGACTAAACTTAGATGCTGCTGCTGTTTCCTTTTACCGGCTGCCGGACTGGTTTTTACCTCGGGGTCCAGCGCTGGGCAATACAGCAGCACCCCCACGAGCACCATGAGGGGACGGCTGTTAGGCTCTGCCCCGGGAAAGCAGCAGACGAAGTAGAGCAGGGACTAGCCGCAAGCCTACCCAGCTTCAGCGGCAGGAGGCTCCCACCCCACCGGCCCGCAGCGTCCGCCCGCCGGCGTGGAGCCCGCCCGGCCGCCCCCAGCCCCTCCAGCCCGGCCTCCCCTCAGCGCGGCCGCCCGTCCCTCAGCGCGGCGTCAGCGGCGCGCCGGAAGGGGCCGTCGCCTCCGAAATGGCGGCGGGCTGCGCCGTGTGGCGGCAGGTGGGGGTCGTGGCAGCGGCGGAGAGACGCGCTCGCCTCGGCGCCTTCGTGCCCCCGTCCTCCCCTCCCCGCAGCCGTCCCTGCCCCGCCGAGCCGCTCCTCCCGGCGCGGGGCCGCTGAGGGGCTCCGGCCGGCCGACCGGCCCCGGGGAGGAGGAGGAGGAAGAAGAAGGGGGCGGCTTCGTTGGGAAAGCTGCCGGTGTGGGCAGGGCCGGGGGCTGCGCCGGCGGTGCCCGAGCAGGAGGCGATGGCTCCTCGGGGAGAGGCGGCTGTGGCTGCGGGCAGGCCGAGTCTCCAGGCGTCGGGCTCTGCCCTGCCCGCGGAACGGCGCCCGGCCTTACCCCGGTGGCGCTGGGCAGCCGTGTCCCCTCCGCGGGTGGCGGAGGAACCGCCGTGTGTGGCTTCGCGTCAGTGTGGATGTAGCTCGTGCACAGATTTCTGCTGGCAAAGGGCAGGTTTGCAGCTGGGCAAAAGCTAATAGAACTTCATAACTAGAGTTAGGAAGGCTGCCTGTAAATAGAAGCATTTTAAGCCTTTATATTTATGATCTTGTTCAACTATAAGCAAATAATGGAAAATTTAGTTTAATCTTTCAAGATGATAATGGCAACATAGGAAATGGCATCCACAGTTTTTACGTAAGGGGTATATTGGAGTGCTCATAGCTGGTGAGACCTGGGTGTCTATTAACTAAATTGTTCGTATAACGCTTGGTGATCTGTGTGGGTGTGGTATAAGCTCAGCATCTCAGTTTATAAAGTTTTTTAAACATAAGTTTTGCTTTCAGATCTATGGTTCATCAATGTTTTGCATACCCTTCACAAAACGTAAAGTTTTATAGAATGTAGGGAAATAAATGTCCTTTTCTGTTCATAAGAGGAATTAATTTGTTTGTGCCTTAGGGCAGAGAGACAACTCAGCCTTGGACATTAGGTAGTGAGGATGATTTCAGGTGTTTATATTTGTTTTCTGGAGAAGAATAAAGAATGCCAAAGGCAAGAGACATTAACTGCCCAATTAGTGAAGGCATATAAAAGGAGCTGAATTTTCTCCAGGAGGGGCAGATACTCCTTTTACAAAATTTTGGGGACCAACCTATGATAATACATTTAGTAATTGTGTGCATTTCTGAGAAAATTCAGAGATTCTTATGAAGAACAAGATCCCTTAAAATGGTGAAGTTGTGCACACAAGGCCTTATGTTCCTTTAAATATCGTGACTTAACATTGTAAGTCTGTGCATTCATAATAACATCAGGGGTTTTTCCAGGGGTGGGGGGTGTGTTGTTTTGAACACAATGTAATTAGTAGCTCTTCCTAATATATGTGATACCTGCCAGTGAGCTACTACCAATTATGTATTTTATGATTCTTTGGAGCATTGTAAAAGAGAGCACTGGAGCGTTGCAATTTTATTGGACCGTGTAATCTGATTTTAACTTCTAAAATATTGCTGGAGTAATGTTCAAACAGTGTCAGGATGTGACTCAAAGCTTTCTGTTTGCTTTTAGGTTGGATATCCTGATGCGCAATTTGCTGTCTTATTGGAGCGTGGTGGAGCTTGCATGGCCACATCTTGCCTGAGGTCTTCTCAGAAACTATGTCATGAGGTTATCTTGCTGAGCAAAACTGTTATTTGATGCCTGTTAATGGAAAAGTATCAAATCACTTTGTGACAGCACTTCATAGGGGACTGTTTGGGTACTGTGGATGTTCCTGTCACCGGCACATCATGGTAGATGTAGTGGAGGAGGAGATGGATAACTGCACATTTAAAAGTGACACTGTGCTTTCTGATGTTCACTTACACTGTCCAAACAAAAGACATCTTATGGTACGATTGAATGCAGTTGGACAACCAGGTAATGTATATTTAGACTGATGGAGCTATATTTTAAGAGTATTCATATCTTTGTAATGTCTGAATCCTCCTTTGAATGGTTGATATTAGTCATTACATATTTTATTCCAGTTAGAAGCAGCATCACTTCCTATTCAGTCTTTAGGAGAAGGGCTAGCTGGATTCTCTTAATGAAATTAACTACAGAAATGAAAACTATTAATGCAGAATTTATATACAGCCTATCTTAAAAAAATAAATTTTAAGTTACTTTCTGAAAAGTAACCAAATTAACTTGCTTGCAGGTTTAATTTTATTTATTTATTTGCTCATGTAGCTATAATCTCAATATAGCACTTTGGGAACATGTTTAAAAGTTGGGATGTTTCTTGCATACAAACAAAAGGTGGGAAGCCAGGGGTTTTAAACAGCGTAGCTTAAATATACAATAAAAATTATCAGTAATTAATTTATGAATTTTTATAAAATCTTTATGTGATTTACCATCTATTCCAGAGGAGCCTAACAGCTTTATTTGGGTTTTGAGGGTTTTTTTTGTTTAAAAAAAAAAAAAAATTGGCAATGGGAAAGCTCAGAATAGCAATGGTTTTGACTGACATGTAATTTGAAGAGTCAAGGCTGTAGTGGAAATGAGTTGGCAAACGCCTCTGATTGCCAGCTTGGGGGTTTCTATAAAGTTGTCAAGGAAACTGACCTTGAAGCTGCTGGTAAAATGTTCTGTAGAAAAGTACTGCTCCTGCTGTGACAGAAGTGTTAATTGTTTTTTCAAAACCAGTTGTGACATAAGAAGAATAACTTTTGTAGCTGTTCTAGCATATGACAATGTGAAAAAATGACAAAGAAGTGGATAATAATTTTGACCCTGGTCAGGTCAAAACCAGGTAATTAATGCTGTGGTGTGTCTTCATGCTGTTTGACATTTGTTTGCTATGATTTTGCTTAATGCAAAGAACCTTTCAACAGAATGAAATGACAGCATATGCTGCCTACTCTGAATGTACTTGCTCTGGGAAATTCTTTATTTATTAAGACAAGAATTGGATTGTAGTATGACAGCTTTTACTCTAACAAGTACAACAACAATCTCCCACTGTCTCTTTGCTGGCTTTTAGGGAACCTCATAGGGATTTAGTCTCTGCTGCTTTGGGTCAGTTTTACCTTACACTGTTTGAAATGCCATAGGACGTGCAGGGGGTCAGAATGGACTTGGAGAACAAAAGCACTTCATTCATTGATGGCATCCTTTAAATTGTTAAATATTCAAATCAATTTAATCTGGTTGTCATGCAAGCAGTAGATGACTTTAAAAATTTCTCATGCTAGGATAGGCAATGAAGATTTTATTAGATCTAGGTGAAAATGATCTCTAGGGAAGAACTTTTCTCAGATTACAGTAGATCAAGTTTGAATTTCTTGCTTTCTGAAGAAACTGTAATAGAACTCCATAATTTGTGTTACTAAATCAGATGGAAGTGTGCGTTGTGACTGAGTGGATGCTGAGTCAGCTGGCTGACCATGAAAGTGCTTCATTCATTTCTACTGACAGAACTTAATAACAGAAATATTTCTTCATAGTAAATCGAACTATATTTCAAGTTATCTGTATAATTTTTTATCCTCTAGATTTTTAATATGTGACATACATACCAAGACTTCATGCGTGTGGAAGCTGCACATAGATTCTGTTCTTACCTGGTGTTTAACTTTTTTTCCCTCTCCATGTTCGTACAGTGTTCCTGTCATATTTCAAAATCCTTTGGAACACAGAAGATTCCCCACCCGAGAAACGTGTGAGAGAAGTTACAACAGAAAGAGAACACCAGTACAGAAGTGAAGATGAACTGTGTGACCAGGACAGGAATAATCTAAAAAAAGAATTAAACAGTGAAGGAGTAGAAGCTCTGCTAGATGATGACGGAGACTTGGATGTAGTCAGAAGACCTCGAAGAGCTTCTGATTTAGAAGCAGAGGATCTTTTGAGGGATAGAGTGTATCCTGTAATTCTGATGAAAGGGAAAGACGATGCTTTTGAAGATGAAGAACAAGAATGCACTTGCAGTGATGTTGTTAAAATAGGTAAATAGCAGGCTTATGGTCTATAAATAAATATGTTTGTGTAAAACAAAAGAAAAATAGGTTTTCTTTAGAAATGGAACAGCAGATGTTAAGTGAAGGGAGATAATAAAACAAGCATAATACTGTGATATTGTAAATATTTTAAAAATTTACCATTTTTCTCCAGAAGTGATTTGGCAATAGTATACCATGGGAAACTCGATGCCTCTTTGTTAGAGTGGTGTTTTCTGCATTATCTAGCATTATTATATAGAATGAAGAGTGTTTAGTTCTATATTTGAAAGGGAAACATGACTTGATTTGAACAGTGTTTTGAGGTAATTACTTCTGCTCTACTTCCATTTTCACAGAACATACTATGGCCACCCCCTTAGAAGATGTCGGTAAACAAGTATGTATTCTGCCTTGTAGTATCTTGCTGTTCCTGGGTTGTGCTTCAGAATTGACTCAGTTTTAACTGCTTCTCTTATCGCCAGGTCTGGCGTGCAGCCTTTCTTCTTGCTGATTACATTCTGTTCAAACGGGACATGTTCAGGTGTTGCTCAGTGCTAGAGCTTGGAGGTGGCACTGGAATTACAAGCATTATCATGGGAACAGTTGCCAAGAGAGTTTATTGCACAGGTAAAGCAGTTATTTCCAGTTAAGCATTTTCATGAGACTTCACAAAGCAGCGCTTTTATCCTGGCATTTTCATCCTCATCTGTTCCATTTTAGCTGTTAATTCTTTTATTAACAGGTAGAAAGTTGTGTTGTTTATTGAAAAATAACAAGAACTTTCTCAACAGATTGAAAAAACTGCTACTTTTAAGCACAAGACTTTAAAAGCAAGATACATTGCTCTGAACTCAAGATAGTGTGCCTACATTAAAATAACTACTGCAGGGATCTAACTTCTTTCTTCAAGGGTGTCTCAGAGCTTCATACTGAAAGACAAAAGCAAGAAGGATACTAGGAAAGCAATCATCAGTGGATAGAGTTGCTCTGAATTTTCCTTAATCTTGTTAGTTTGAGAGAAACTTAGAGCATTAGGCTGAGAGGTCAAGGTCATATGTGGCCCATGCAAAATATTCTTATTTTGAATAGAAGTATCACTTTTTTCCAGATGTTGGTGAAGATATTCTGGCCATGTGTGAGCAAAATGTTGCATTAAACAAACATCTGATGGAGCCGGGAAGTAAGTGCTATACAGTTAGTGTTTGTGCAGTTGCCTGTATATGTACTACTTCGGATTAAACAGCCCAGTCATTGACTACCTCACGTGTTCACAAGTAAAATAAAAATTTTGTCTTGGTTAAAAGTGACTCATTTAAAAAGAAAGATGCAAGATATTTGTATGTGATCCGTAATGGGACAGCTTCCTTTTGAGAAGAGCAAAATACTTTCTCTGCTTATCATTTAAGACCAGCTGTAGTTCCCACACAGTCGTTGTGTGACTTTCACTGAGGTACTTGGGAGGATCACAGATATCCAGGTGCCAAGGGTCACATAAACAGAGTATAGATGACAGAGGTAGAACTCTGGAAGGGAGAAGTATTTTGCAGGTGAGACATGTAAAAGAGAACATAGGTTGTCTTTCTGAGCCTTAAGTTCATCCTGTTCTCTTGTGAGTGGGTAACTGTTTTTGAACAGTAAATGACTTGATGTTCAACTTCACTTGTTTCAGTATGGGTTTTGACTCTTTACTTTTGCTTAGGTACTGTCTGAAAGGCCATTTGTGACTGATGTGATCTTTCTTCACTTACAGGAGGGGAAGTTAAAGTGAAAGAGCTGGATTGGCTGAAAGATGAATTCTGCACTGGTAGGTTGTTATGGGTCCTTTCAGATAGGGTTAGGTGGTTTGTTTTGGGTTTTTTCCCTTCAGAGCCATCAAGAAAAGCTTACTCTGTTGTTTATGAAGTCCTCCAGCACATGTCTCTGGAAAAGTAATTGAAAGTACAGTATTGTCTTTGGGAGCATCATTGCCATGTGAATGAGTAAGGAAGGGTTTACTGATAGGTTGAGAATAGACAAGTAGTGGCTGTCCCTCACTTAGGTCAAAATCCAGAGGTGCAAACGAGATGTGTCTGTTATGTGGTAATAACGGAATCCAGGCACTGTAACTTTCACTTTCTAGTGACTGCAAGGTCAACACAAAATTGTAGCACTAGGTTAGATGAAGTCTACTTTATAGAATTTTTTATCATCAGTTGCATTTTCTGGAATGCTTCTAGAAAATAGAGCAACAGTTTAAGCAAGTGGAAACAGCCTTTACACATTCAAGAGCCTCTCTAGGACCTCAAAAAAATCTGGTTAATGAAAATATTCCATACTGTCAGTTGAAAAGGCTTTATGTTTTTTGGACATTCAGAGAAAGTTTCTATATTTTAACAGAGTAAATTTTTTAAAGCATGATGAAGTAGGAAGCTTAATCAAAATTTATACAAAGATGTGTTTGTTGTTGGTTTTTTTTTTTTATTTAACAGAGTATTTTAATCTAGTTACCTCTGTGATCTTGTTACAGGGTAGTAATTTGTTATAAGTTCTAAAGTCAAAGAAAACTTACTCTTATCAGTCAGCCTTGGGAGGACTGAACATAACACAGAGAAAGCAAAGGACTGCATGGAACTTCAGAGACTGAATAGAGGGAGGTTTTGATTTCCCTTCAGTGCGGTGCTCCATTTATGGAGTAGCAGATGACCACAGGAGTTAGGAATTTCTTTTTTCCAGCTGTCAATCACTTGAGACATTTAGTCATGTACACCAAAGCTATATTTTTTTTGTTACAGATCCTGAAGCTCCTTATAGCTGGTCAGAAGAAGAGATCGCTGATTTGCATGACCATTGTACTGTGATAATGGCAGCTGATGGTAGGAAAATATAAACAGTAAGCTTTTAAATTGAACACTTGAGCATTATGAGCAATAATTTAAACATACCTAATTTGCTTTTAAAATCTACTAGGTCAGATCTTACCAAACTTGTCAAAGCTCTGCCTTAAGTGTCCCTGCCTGTAATTATTATTTTTTTTTAAAGCAACTATATTCACATTCTGAATTAGCAATAGGAGAACAGATGTTGAAAACTACTAGCTTTTTCTTTCCTTTGGTATGGTAATTATTTGTGACTAAATAAATGACTCAAAAAACATAATCACAAGTTAGCGATGAATTTGACCACCAGAAGAGTTTGGTTATCCGATGCAAGACAAAGGTAGGACAACAAAAGCAGTTTCAGATGCTGCACTTGCCTATGGAGCCTATGCCTTTGGATATCTCTTTTTTTTTTTTTCTGCTCTTTTTGTTGCTTAAGTGAAAGACTGAAAAATTACAGGTTTTCTATATAGGAAAACCATTGTTGTTTTGGTATATAAATGAAGGAGAATTGGTTTTAGTTATGATATTGAAAGGTGTTGCAAGAGTGCTCTCCAAGGAGATGTGGTTATAATGGTATATTAGTTACTGCCTTTTTTGTATTTTTGTAAGCAAGGAGGTCCTATACATTGTGATGTCCTGTCTTTTTTGGCTTTGCAGTAAGATATTTCCAGGCTGTGAGAAATCTTGTTAAAGTTTTGTAAGTTGTCTGACAGAATTGATTCCCACTGATACAAGAGGAATCTTAAAGAAAGCCTGACATAAATAGCAGCAGTGGATACTGTTACAGGGTCAGGTGTTGCCATTAAAAATATGCTTTAGGATTTAGTTAAAATAGTAACTTGTTTGATTAGAATAATCAAGCTAAGGCCTGTGGTTGTTTCATATCTGAGACTTAAGTAAATAATACACTTAAACATATATATTTTACACTTTTAATCTTTTTTTTTTGTAGTGTTCTATGACGATGACCTGACAGATGCCTTTTTCAGAATGCTGTACAGAATCACACACAACTTGAGAAATTCTTGCACAGTTTACCTAGCATTAGAAAAGAGGTAAGTATTACCAAGAAATTAAAAAGCACGAAAAACATAACGTGCTTTCTTTATGTGGAAGAAACATCTGATTTGATTGAAGATCAGGTTCTGATTTTCATCATATTAGTTTATCATAGGCTGCAGTATATACTCAGAACAAGTATTTGTTTTTATACATGCTTAATTTTTATCAGTTCAGAATTTGATTTCCACAAGAGTTCGGCTTTTGTTGTCCTACCTTTGTTTCACATCAGATAATGTCTGTGCAAATAAGGATAAATAGGTGGCTAGGCTGATGTATTCTATAATGCCTGACAACATTTGCTATGTATTTTTGAGTTCATCGAGTGGAGTGAAGGGGCTTATAATTAGGGTATGTGTTTCCCAGGTTGAGTACCTCTAGAACAATTTCTCTTGTCTTTTCGTTCAAGGAATCGTTGAATGTTTTTACGTAGTCATGTGTTGCAGTCCATTCATAAACTAATATATAAATAGGCTTTGCTTAAATCTCTGGAGATATCTACGCTATTCATATGATTTGTTGCCAAGTGTTTGTCCTGGAAGCCAAGCCAATAATTGTGTTGTGGCAAAGTGCCTTAAAATCAGTGGAAAGATTCATCCAAGAGTTATTGGTGTATTGATGCTAATGTAAATCTCATTTGCTTTTCAGGAATAGTGGGGGAGGGGGTTACTTTTTTTTTTAGCTATCAAAGTTACTTAATTACACTGAGAAGACACACATTTTCCATTAGCTGAGGAAAGTTACAAAGGTATTTAAGATGCCAGTACAGGAGAGACATTTTTAATTAAATATTCTCTTGCCAGGCTGAACTTCACTTTAAGACATATGGATGTTACATGTGAAGCCTACAGTCATTTTAGAAATACTCTAAATGATTTGGAGAACCTCCAAGACAGAAAAATGAAATATATTGTGGAGCCCATTAAGCTTGATTTCTGTCAGTTTCTTGTTTATGAACGAATTGAGCAGTTGGTAAGTGCATTGGTTAAAATAAATGTAGTATGTTGGGCTAATCATCTCAAATTAGTTTTTGGCTGTTTACTTAACATGAAGTAAGAACAGGGGAATAAACTTTACCTTTTCATTTATTTCCATTTAGCATTTTGTTGTTTTAAAAATATTCTTGTTTGTGCTTTTGTAACCTATACTAGATTGACATAACACACCCTTTTCTAGCACCAGCAGGACAGTGGCTTAGATTGCACTCATTTCCTCAAAGGTTAAGAAACAATATCTGTTACTTTGTAAAATACGATTTTTATGATTGACTAGAAAATGGGACCGATACCTCTTCTCATTTATTTGCTTGTAAAAGAGCTTTCATTTCATAGTTTTAGTAATTCCTTTCCCAGTTCAGGGTTCAGGAAATAATATTCTAGTATCTATGAAGAAGTCGTTTAGCTGTAAACTACTGTTCTGCATAAAGGTGTCAGCTATAATTTTGTAGTTATGTAATTACCTCCCAAGCACTTACGGTTCTCTTTATTTATTTTTCCCAATTGTCTACTCTTACGAATATTGTGCAGGGTAGCTAATAGCTTGCTAGCTTCTAGAACAATACAATTTAACAGATCTTTTTAAAGAACTTGCAAATCTTGTACTGGGTTGTAGATCTTTTACCAAGAAATGATGTTCCTGTAGTCAATATGCTATTGCTGTGTCTTCTGCAGTATGTATGCCTAGTAAGATTTAGGAGGGCACAGTTACTTAAGGAGATTGATTTATTTTACTTAATGCTGATACCTTCAGGCATAAAACAGTCATGCAAAACTTTAAAACAAGTTTTACAAGTATATAAATGTAACCTGGATTATACCTACATGTGTAAACTCATTCCCTAGCCTTTTTGCAGAAGGGTACTGGTCTTTGAAATATATGCATTTTCAAAACGTCAAAGTTTTTATTTATCACGAAGTATATTGCCACAATTCATGGTGAAGAGTGCGTGATAGCCTACTTACTAATCTTTTGTACAGCAGACAAAGTGTATACTAACTTGCTGTATAGAAATAAAGTGGTCTGCTTTTCATCTTCATTGTCCAGTAGACAGAGAAGCGCCTGTGTGTTTGTATAAGATATACATTTGTGAGAGCTTGATTCCTTACGTAAATAGTAAATTACGTATTTTTTCAGTTGTATTTTTACTAATGTTATTGACAGCATTTGTCAACAAAGGCTAAGAAAAAGAGCAAGATTATCAATCAGAATACTGCAGAAGGTCATGCAGACCAATGACATTATTTTAAAACAAGTTATTTGAATGATAATTTTTTATTTTAAAAAGTCATGCTAAAAGAATAAAGAGATCAATTCTGTTGCTCTCAGAGAAAATTTGGTGTTTGTTCTAGGAGATTACATTGATGCATTCACTATCTGTAGATGGAGGTATAGGGTGTGTCTTAAAACTTGTCTTCAAGTGGGCGTGTTGAACTTTTTTATAATTGCAACCTACTGATCTGAGAAAATACCTGTATGTATTTTTTCCACTACAGGAATTGTGGAAGATCATTGCTGAACAGCTAACGTGACAGGGACATGAGAAAATAGAAGATCTTTATGTAAGGATAAAGGCTTTTTTGATGTTTTATTAAAAATGGATTTTCATCCCAAGAAAAGCATTTTCCTGGTGGAACTGTGTTCTCAGAAAGTATTGCTATGCAGATGCGCTTTACTTCAGTAAGTTTTCGGTTTGGCACTTAGGACATGGTTTTTTTGATGTTTATTTTACAAAACTGTTTAAGGTTGATCTTCAGAGTACGTGCAGGATGCCAGACGGTGACAGTGTCACAGTGACTTGCTCTTTGGGATTGATGACTTAGGTTTTAGACTCTGACAAGGAGGTATTTTAACCTTTTCCATGTGGCTGATTTGCAGATGTCATGCATTTTCCTTTTTAGTTTTCTGAACATGGACACTGTTCTTGGTCTCATCCTATTTCCACATTATTTACATTTATGGACATTACTGAAACTGTGTTCTGGGCAAGACCTGTTTGTCTTTCATGGACTTTTCCTTAAGCAATCTGTTTATGGAACTTAGTCCTTAATTTTCAGTTTATCCTATCTAAATCATTCTAGTTTAGGGCTACTCTCTGAACTGAAAGGAGATGAGATGTATTTTGTTTGGCCCTCTAAAAATACTCCATAGAGGTCTTGGAGCTATATTGTCCTGCTGGAAGTTCAAGCTATTCTGTCCTTGCCAGGTTGAGGGTGGAGAGGTACCATGTGAAGTGCTATGCTACTGCTCTTCCAGTATTTGGAATTCCACTCTCGATCTGTATGTGAGGCTAGGGAGAAGTAGGAGACCGAGAATGTCTTGCCCATACAAGTGGAGCCTTCAGTATCTTAGCTTTTGGATTAAAGTACAACATATTGATCAAATCTCTCCTGTGTTATTAATGAAACCAAAAATTTGTTCGTACTTCTTATAAATTTGATGTGTACTATTACGTTTGTATCACTTGCCATATGTACGCCGTCACGGAAGTTCTTGTGCCTGCTGGGTTCTTCAGCATTGTGAGAGAGTCGGTGATGAAGCTGTTCTGGCCTGAGAGTCGTGGGAGGGTGCGTACATTACATTAGAACTGCCTGCCTCACTTCTTGAAAGTTTATTTTACATTTGGTTTAGTTCAGTTGGTTTGGGTCAGTTATTTTGTAACCTGCTTATGTGTATGAAGACTTTTTTTTTTTTTGGTGTTCGTTAATGAGATGAAAGGTCATTAGACAGTAATGGCCTTTGGCTGTGAGTATAGTCAAAGCAAAAATTACATTCTGTTAGCATCTATCTGCCTAAATTAATACAGAAATTCTCTCTCACAACCCTCACTTGAACTTCAGAGATAATAAACTGTAATTTAACCCAAAGATTCCCAGAAGAGTGTTGTTGGTTTGTTTGTTTTGTAATGCGATTAACTTTGGTAGATTAACTGAAAACAGCTGTTTTTGAATGTAGCTGCTTACTTAAGTAGTTATTTTTTGAAGGCTGTAGCGAGAAATGAATTTGAATTGATATGAAATAGCATGTGCAGTTAGAGAGGATTTTTACTCACGCAGGACTTCTGAAAGTCTTTGGAATTATCAACAGAAACTCATCCCGGTAGAGGGATACTGTAGATCTTCTAAACGTAGAATTCAGCCATTTTACCACAACTGGTTTAAATTAACATCTGGAAAAGATTTTTATACTTGTGTATTTTTGGTTGAATAGATACAAACATCATGGCTGCCTGGGAAGCAAGCTGAAGTAGAACTTCCTCCTAAAGAAACAATGTTAATCTTTCTGTTGAAGGGAAAGAACAGCTTTGAGGGTTCAGTGACTAAGATCTAAAGGTCAATGCAAATTTGGATGTGACCCTTTTCACTGATGATAAGGAATAGTCAAAAATAGGCAACAATTCTAAGAACACGAGAATCACAAGAGTGTTGCAAGGCCTTAGCTTTGTGGTGTTAATAAGATATAATATAGCCTGTCTTGCCAGAGAATTGTCCACTGCTACTTAAGGATATTAAGTATGGATGCCCCCTTCTCAATTTTGACTTTAATCATACTTCAAGTATGTCCTACATGGTAGTTGTTTTCAGAAGTCATCATGCAAATTTACACCTTTAGCTGTTCATTGTTTATTAAGATGATGAGAAGTGGGGAATTGTTTAGTCTTGGGCATACAGGTTATGATTGGAAATCAAGTTGGTGCCTAAAATGATAATGCCTTGAGCACATTATCTGTGTTTATGTAATCAAGAAGGATTTTTTCCTAATAAAGCATAATTTAAAAAACACTATGCTCCTGTGGTGATGTATCTAAATTTTGAAAAATTGTAACAGGTAATGTTCTTGGACTTTTTTTGGCAGTTCTGTCTTATACCTGTTTTTTTTTTTGCTGTGTGTTAGACACAATTTGCCATGATCTTTAGCCAGATGGAGAGAAAATGTGATTATGAGAGGGGCAAGATGTTAGCGTGTATTCAACAGCCCAGTGTAAATTGCATGAGGCTTTCAGTTCATGCAACTTACGGAAACATCAAGTGATTCAACATCAGGTTGGATGGTCTTGGATTTGTGAGCTACTGGGAAAGAGCTTGCATGTTTCATTGTAAGACCCTTAGGAACTGTGCTGGCCTATTCATATGCTTCTTTTTGATCACCTCATAGCTAGTCGGAAAAAAAGGAGAATTAGTAAATGTTTCTAGTCAGTATCGCCCATTCCTGCAAGTCCTTTATTTCTGTGGAGGGGAAGGAAGAGAAGGTGGGTGCTTGATCTAAAATTTATTAATGTTTCTACTCTGCTGTGAAGCTGAGGTTGGAAAGATTTTATTTGGAAAATTGACTTTCTCCTCTGCTAAATAAAGTGATTCTGCACTTGGGAGCCCTTTTGGGTCTGGTTGGCATCGTCCAGTTGGCAGCCAGATGGATCGTTCTGGGGAGAGAGGAGGTGGAGGGGAGCCTGTGGAACTCTCGCAGTGCACTTGTTTCTGATAAAGGAGAGGAGTGTCACAGCTTTGTTGGGAAGTGTGGTAACGGATGGACACATGATCTTCCAGGAGGAATGTTGTTTGAAACAAACTGATTTTTACTTGTGTCACTGGTGCATGGTGAATTAACACATGTTGTTTCTCACTCTTGTCCACCCCACACCTCAGATGAAGATGGCAGGCATCCCTGTCCTGCTTTTCTCTGAAGAGGAACACGGATAACATAGTTGTAGATACTGGTGAAAAGAAGAACTTGAACTTCAATGGGACATTTGACATTCAAATGAGCATTGCAAGCTGATTACATTTCTTTCTTTTCAATCTTTGTTGACGTGAAACTTGGAGAGCTGCTTTGTTGCAAACTTTTGTTCACAAAAGTGAACTTCTGTGTGTCAGTTTGCAGTAGAAAGAAAAGTTGTTTAAGATAATCACTTGATGGGATACATTATGTATATTTATTATCTCTCTGTGTTCTCATGTGTAGGTGGCTATTCATAGACCATACTTGTAGCTCCATCTGCTGTACAACACTTTGAGTCAAAACATTTTGCAGTTTGTTAAACACCCTGTTCCTTTCTGTTTTAACAATATTATATTCTGGAGTAACAGCTTAGGTTGAATATGTAGTTCTGCATTTCTCACCTAGACTTGTAGATGTGTGTATTAGAGATGAAGTTACCATGGAAATAACCTTGAAGAAAGTGATGTTTAATTACCTACTTTTTAACAACAACTTTAGGAGGCTGCCTCCAGCAGTTCTGGATTTTCAGGAAACATTCTAGGAAGAAGTAGAGAATTTTTTGTGTGGGGTAGGGCCTTCTCATTCATTAGAAGGTCAGGGCTTACATTGGATCTCAAAGTTGTATAGCAGATAAATCTCACGACATTGTCTGTTCGTTGACTCAACTGTTCTCGTGAACTTCTACATACACCACTAGCTCCAGTCCTTTTTTGTTTTCACCAGAGAATTAAGGGCTTTGTCTCTGGCAGTTGCACTTCTGGGTTTTTTGTTTGTTTGTTTTGCCTTCTCATTCTGGTTAACATCTTCATGGAACTTGAAGAAATAATTTTGTGTGTTTGATATTTCTACTGTCTTTCATTTCAAGACCAATAAGTCAATGGACTCCAGCATCGTTCCTTAAGGAACCAATATAATACTTGCCTATCGCTAGTGGGGTAGCACAATGTGTTTAAATTAGGAAATTGATTATTTTACAACAATAAATGTTACTAGAGTCAATTTTGGAAAGACTGAAATGCACATGAACAATGACCTTGCAGTATCTGTTAATTTTATGAACTTTTGTTACACTGTTTTTGAAGCACAGACCCATGTCTTGCTAGAGGTCTTAACGGCGTAACGGGAAAAAATAGCAGAGAGGATTATTGTACTTTTCCTAGTGCTGTACAAGCAAATCATATTAATTATGAAACAGAAAAGGGAGAAGTCCTGGAAAGAAAATGTGATTCCTTGAAACTGAAGGGGGAGCGATCCACAGTGGTCCTAGAAAGCAGCAGAAGGAATTCCTGGAAACCTAGAGGGATTTGGAGGGGCAGGGGAATCCCTACAAAACTGAGGGAAATCCTAGAAAGTAGTGTTGGGGTTTTCCTGGGAAGGCAGGAATTGTGGGGAAGTGCAGTCCTAGGCAGCCATGTGGGGATTGCCAGGAAGCAGCACAGGGAGCTCTTAGACAATAATGGGCAGTTAGGGGATAATTCTTAGGAAGTAGTTGGGGGACTCCTGGGAAGAAATAGGGGAAATTTAGGAGCCCAAATGTCCAGATGATGCATAAAAGTAGGTTTGATCATGAAGTGTTTATATTTTTTTTTTCCCCTCAGTGTCCTTTTATGTAGAGATACTGGCTTGTCAAAAGATGAAGATGCAAGTTATAATGCTTATAGAAATAAAGTGATAGATTCTTACAGAAAGAATGAGGAAGCAAGTCCCCAGTTTTATTCCATCTGTGCAGATGCTGTGTTTCTTGCATTGCGTGAAGTGTTTTCAGAAGCAGCCTTTTAGGTGTGCTGAGTTTTGGCTGCCTGTCTTTGAAGAGCCCTAAGAGTCTGAGTCAAGTTCATGGGTTACTGTGCTGTAGCTGAGCCACAGTCTGTCCATCTGAACCATGATCACTGAAGCATTTATATGTTTTTTTTCTATGTGGGCTACATGTGAATGGTATCATTTTGTATTGTGCTTTATTTTGATATGAGAAAAGGCAGCTGCTGTAGAAGCAGTCTTGCTTTCCACCCCCTGTGCTTATTTAATAGTCTAGTTGTATATTTAGTATGTTTTCCCCTTCCATAGTGTTGGTTATAGCAATTTGCAATCTGAGTCAGCTTTTTTGATTCCAAGAAAATCTGATTGCAAGTATGTTTCTCCATTGGATCGATGAGATCTAATCAAACTGGCTCCTGTGATCCAGTACAAGGCCATCAGTAGAGTTTTGTTGCTGGGGGTATAAAGAGAGAGCAGACCAACTGTTTTGATGGCAGCAGATAGTTGGGTCCACTTTAGAGTTATATGGAGCTGTACTCGTAACACATATGGCAGTGCGTGGCATTTTAGCAAGCTGATTTTTCTCAGTCATGTGCCTGAGACTACGATTACCTGTGGTTGGATGGCCAGAAGTGTTACGGCCAAATGCTGCTGGTGATTTTAAAGAGTTGTTGGTGCCGAGTGTTGGGTACAGAAAGCTAAAGACTGCTACTGAGAGGTGGATGCTGAATTCCTGTGCATCTGCTTGTTGTGAAATGTCAAGAAGAGCTGCCTGCCTTGTAAACTTGTAGAGGTTTTTCAATCTGAAAGTAAATCGAGAATTATTCACTTAATGCTTATCAATATGTCTTTAGAATGCAGTTCGCCTCTTGAGTGTGATTATGGTGTTCATAACCTGAAAAATACAGTTGGCAGAAAAGAGCTTTCCTGTAGATTAATCCCAAAGGTTAGAGACTGAAAATTCTGTTAAGATCCATGTGACAAGAAATAACAAATGGGGAAGGAGCAGAGTTAGGGAGTAAGTAGTAATTCCCCATTTCTTCCTGCATTCAGAAGCTTGTTTTTATTTATTTGAAGACATTAACAATAATTAGTTTCTCTCTTGACAAACAGAGATAAGCAGGCTCTAATTCTGAATGGGATCTGCCACAGCTGCTGGAAAGAAGCTGCTTCTTTTCAGATTCTTCTGTGTCTAGTTACAAATCCTGCCCCTTCTTCACTTTCCCTTACCTTCTGAAGAGAAGATTATGCAATAGTTTTCATAGGGAAAAGTATAAATTATTGATTGATATGCTATTACCTAGACCCCGTAAGCATGGTGTGATGTGCGTAGCTAAAATAAAACAATGGAAGGAAACAAAAGAGGTCTTTGGAGGTTCAAGTCAAGTAGTAGGATTTGAAAATGAGCTGCTTCTTGCTGCCAGGCTGTTATATGCTTTGTCGTGTGACACAGGTCTAAAGGCTTGTATTTTCTTACAGACTTCCTCCTGCTTTTGTTTCACTTCTCCTGACCCTGACTTTCTGTGTGTCTTGTGTGTCTGTGCTGAAAGTTGGTGCATTAACCTGGTAAAGCTTCATCTTGAAAAATCCTGCCTCTTTAGGCTGCCAACAGCGTGCCGTCAGATGTGCTGGTACGGCACGTTGCCTCAGAATAAGATTTCTTCCAGCAGATGGCATAGGGGTTTCTTTTAACAATGCCAGCACCCAAATGAAGTAACATACTATCTACATATGTGTGTGTTTACAGATTGCTCGCCAAAGTCAGCCCCAGGGGTGTCAGGAGAAGGAGGTACAAAGGAACATCTCCAGCTTCTTCAGCAAGGTGAGTGCATTCTCCAGGCTCCTGCTACTTATGTATCAGGGATTTTCTTTTGTGATAGGGATAGTGACAGCAAACTGTACTCTATAAAAATTCTCTTTATTTGATGGATTTTGTTCTCTCCAATTTCTTACAACTAATAATGACTCTGAGAGAACATGAGTCTTGTTTGTTTATACTCCTAGGAGTAGAGGTGATCAGGCAATGAAAATAATACACTAGCACCAAGTATAAAGAAAATAAGTTCTTTGGAAAAGGAGGGAGAAGACAGAGTTTTTCATGGGAATATATGATCCAAAAATGTCTTTCCGGTCTTTGAGTGGTTTGGTGTTAGCACAAGTGACTGTCCCATGTAATCTCTTGGGAACTTGCCAAGCGGACCGTCTCTCATTTCCTCAAGAAACACTGTTTTTCTCTTTGAATGCTGTGTATATTTGATAGTGAATCAGATAGTGACAAGTAAGATGTTAATCAATAATAATTAAAAAAGGAACATTAACTCCGGCCTCAAAGATGAGGAAAAGTATAAATAATGAGTTAGGCAAGAAAGTTAACAGTGAGTTGGACAATAGATACCATGAGAAAAGTAGCATCTGCTGCTCTGTAATTGCCCAATTCTATTCCTACTATGGGATATCAGGAGTAGGTTTACACTGTAGCTTGATCAGAAGAGACACCAAGAAATTATCTGCTCTGTTTTCCTCTCAAAGCAGAATCATACTCATCTGAGAATCTTGATGAGTGTTTGTCTTGCTTCTTACTAAAGCATCTCCTGATAGAGATCTTGTATTTCTCCCAGTAATCTGTTCTAATGCTTCATTATACTTTCTGCTACAAAGGTTCTCTTAAGGGCTAAACTGCTGCTTTTCTTGCAATTTTGGACCATTACATCTTTCTTATTGTAATAAACCGTGACAGATGTAAGAGTTCTACCCAGGATAAGTGGAACTGAAGAAGTGCAGATGGCCCAGCCTTGAGTGATGTGTGCAGGGACAGAGAGATCCTGCAGCACCATCTGCAAATGGGTGGCGTTTGCAGCAAAAACAATGGCTTCAGCAGCTCAGAGCCTGCAGGCTTCCTGCCTTGCTTGTGTTCTGTTCAGCTCTCCTGTCTAGTGGCCTCCAGCTGCTTTACCAGATTATCTGCTCCAGGATGCTCCTTGGAGCCTTCAGTGGAGGTACCTAGGGGCTGAGCAGGTACCTGTTGGCCTTCTTCAAAACCTAAGACCTGGCTAGCAGAAAACCAAGACCTTGAATGAGACCTAGAATTCTGTGAGATGAGAGTCAAGGCAGGATTCAATGTGTTTGCAATAGCTTCTGTTGCGGAGGAGATACATAATAATATTTATGACTGGGTGGGAGTTTCAAGGGTAGTTTTGTGTCTGCAAACACCACATTGCTGTAGATGACCTAAGCAGCGACAGAAGAAGAGGTCATTCTTGCTTACGGAGAAGCTATTGTGAAAGCACTCCCACATGAGAGTTGATTGATGGCTGATGTCCTCAGAGAGGATTGAATGCTGGCTAGAAACTTACTGATGCAGCAGCTCTGCTACTGACTTAATCTCATCTGAATTCTGGACTGTTTCAGTGCTAGGGACATGCGTGGTGTTGGGCAGGAGGATTCACGTGCCATTTGCATGTCACTGCCACATGCATCGCATCTAGCTGCTTTGATCCACTAGCGTCTACATGAAAATGGTGTTTGTTCTGGGCAGGCTTAAATATTAGACTTGGATTTTAAATCTGGAGTTTGACATCAATACTAGGTTTAATTTGAGTTTCTGATTGGAGTTAAAAGCCCAAATGACTTCCCCTGTTGCTGTGTTTGCTAGATTAGGTATGTCCCAAGTGACTGACAGTAAATATTAGGAATTAATGAAGAGAGAGTAAGTCTTTGGGAAGCTGTAATAGCGCAGACCCAGATTCCCATCACGATTAGCAAACAGGCTTCCCTGCCCTTCTCTCGGGTGCACCGTGGCCTGCAAAGCTGAGTGAGGCAGAGCAGGCCAAGAGACGGGCTGGCAGCTCCTTTTTCAAGAGGAAATTTGCTGCTCGTGCCAACAGGATTTCAGTTTCTCTTTTTTTTTTTTTTTTTTTTCCCTGGTAGCCATTGTGGGCAATGTTTCTCTAAGGGAGCGTGCTGTGACAGTGGTGACAAGTCAGGTCCGGCTGTAGTGGTGCTCTCAATCCACCGGCAAGGTTTTGGAAGGATCTGTCCTTAACGAACCACCCTCGGAAATCATAAAATGGTTTGGGTTGGAAGGAACCTTAAAGATCATCTAGTTCCAACCCCCTGCCATGAGCAGGGACACCTCCCCCACTAGAGCAGGTTGCTCAAAGCCCCATCCAGCCTGGTCTTGAACACCTCCAGGGATGGGATATCCACAACTTCCCTGGGCAGCCTGGGCCAGTGTCTCACCACTCTCACAGTAAAGAATTTCTTCCTAGTATCTCATCTCAGTCTCCCCTCTTTCAGTTTAAAACCATCACCCCTCATCCTATGGCTCCACTTCCTGATAAAGAGTCCCCCCCCCCATCTATCCTGTAGCCCCTGTAGGTACTGGAAGGGGCTATAAGGTCTCCCTGGAGCCTTCTCTTCTCTGGGCTGAACAACCCCAACTCTCACAGCTTGTCTTCATAGCAGAGCTGCTCCAGCCCTCTGATTATCTTCGTGGCCTCCTCTGGACCTGTTCCAACGTGTCCATGCCTTTCTTCTGTTGAGGGCCCCAGAGCTGGTCACAGCACTGCAGGTGGGGTCTCACCAGAGCGGGGCCCTGCTGGCCACGCTGCTTTTGCTGCAGGCCGGGATGCGGTTGGCCTGGGCTGCGAGCTCACATTGCCGGGTCACGTTGAGCTTCTCGCCAACCAACGACTCCAAGTCCTTCTCCTCAGGGCTGCTCTCCATCCATTCTCCGCCCAGCCGGTGTGTGTGCACGGGACCGCCCGGCGGTGCCGCGGCAGCCGTCAGTCCCTCAGTCAGTCTCTCGCTCGCCCGGCGGGGATGGACCGGAGGTGCGGCCCCGCCCCCGCCGGGGGCGAGCCCGAGCCGCGCGTTCCCATTGGCCGTGCTGGGCGCGGGGCTGCGGGCGGCGGCGCGGATTGGCTGCGGCGCGCGGGGCCGCGCAGGCAGCGGGCAGCGAGCGCGGGGTCCCGTGGCGTCCGGCCCAGCCCCCGCCCGGCGCCAGGGAGCGCGGCGGCCGGAGGAGACGCAGCCCCGCACCTCCCGGTGAGCGGCGGAACCGCGCAGGGACGGCGGCCGGGGCGTCGGCTGCTCGGGGCGGGGGGGCCTGCTTATGCCTGGCGAGCGGGACTCCCCGGCTGGGTTTAGGAGCCCGCAGGCTGCTGGGTCGCCCTAGCCTGGCGGCACCCCTCTCTCGACGCCTCCATCCTCGCAGACGGCGGTGCCCCTCCTCGCTGGGGATGCGGCGGGGAAGGGGAGCGGGCTGCCCCCGCCCGCCCCCTCTCTGATACCCTTCCCGTGGCTAAGGGCTGCCAGGCGCCCCTCCGTCGCGGTGTCCCCACGCCAAGGGCACCCCCGCAGCCAGTGGGTTGGCGCCGGGGCTTCCTGGGGATCCGGCCGCAGCCCCTGGCCCTCCGCGGGGCCAGCGCGTCGGTGCGGGCGGAGGTACCGTGTGACGCAGGGGGGATGTTGGCATCCTCGGGGAGCCCTTTTTTTTTTTTTTTTTGTTTTTCCTGTCAGAGCTGAGCGTGGTTCTGGACCCCACCAGGTGCCAGACAGGGCGCAGCCGGCAGCCATTCCCGGGGGATTCGGGGGAACCATGCTGAACGGGAGGATTTGTTGTTATCCGTGAGTTTCAGCGTATAAGGAGGCGGCGGGTAACGCTGTGTGCACTGGCTGCCCCCGCAGGGGTCGGGTCTGACCGGCGGATGGACCCTGACACAGACCCGCGGAGAGCAGAGGGGGGAAGAAGGGAATGGGAGGGCACAGAACCCGTGAGAAAATACGTGCATGCCGTGGGGAAAACACGATTGGCCTTGCATATAGCTCTCCCGTTCTTAATGTGTTGCATCCAGCTGAGTGGAAATCTTCAGTAATGGTGTTTATGGAGGCCTGCTGCTGCACTTTCAGCTGAGATTCATCAGTTCTTTTCAGTTTCCTGTTCTCCAGCTAATGTCTGTGGTGCAAAACCCAGGCTACTACCTTAGGCTTTGCCTTAGGACCTCCCTGGCTTCACTTCCCTTACCTTCATTTGTGCTTTAAAGTAGTGTCATTTATGCTTTAAAGTAGTGTGTGGCTGTTTAACCAGAGCTTTGCCTTTGACTAGTTTAGATTTGCTTCTGTGATTCTCCTCTGTTTATAAAATACAGTGAAGGGAATGATATGCAAAGAAACTGAACTATTGCAGGAGATTTCCAAGTAATTTTGTAATCAGTAATGAATGTTCAGGCTTATAAAAGTTGGATTTTGCCCTACTGTTCAAAGACATGGCTCATGGATATGACCTCTTAAAAGAGTCTTGGCTCGTATAATTTGAGGCAAGGTATTCAGTAAAGGATGAAAGCCAACTAGTATAAAAGGACAGTACTAGTAGGGTTACCTCCTGGAAGTTCTACGGTAAGGAAATTGCCTGTTAATCATCATTTTAGTCTGATGATTGTATTATAAATTTAATTGAGGACACTTTTTGCAGCTCTTGTGTTTGTTGGTTTTTTTACTGTAACTGGTCTTTCTGTCTACTTGAGTAGCATGGGTGTTGGGCAAATTGTGTCTGGGGTCAATTTGTCTTCTCTGAGTTACACATGCAGGCTTGGAAAGAAAGCTGGTGTTGCAAGTTACCTGCTAGGCAGCCTTTTGGACTCAGGATTGGTGTTCAGGTCTTGTGTCTGCAGTCAGCCAGTGTTCTGCCATTACAGTGCCATTACACTGCGTTGTACCTCTTGGACAATCTGGAGAGCAAAAAACCATGATGCAGACATCCCCAGATAATGGGGACCCAAGTCTGTAAGTAGACAAGCTGACTGCTTTTTTTCCCACAGTGGAAAAGAAACGCAACAGAACTGGTCTCTCCAAAGCCCAGCCCTTTAGTCTTCTGGGGAATAACAGGCTTAGAGGCATACTGTACATGTCTTGTCTTGTGCATTCAGATACAAAATAAACTAAAATACATGGATAAAATTGGATATTTATGCCCAGGAGGCAGTAAACAAGCACAGCATGCAAATAAACACCAAACAAATCAGTAGGTGTCCTGCTGGCAGCTGCGCTGTCATTGGAAAAGGAAAATGTCCTGATCTGGATTCTTTCAGAAGCAGAGAGGAATTAAGATGCTCACAGGCCATGTGTATATACATCTAAACCAGTTCTTGCCGCACCTCCCAGCAGCTTAGTTTTCCACGTGGTTCCCCTTGCCCTGTCTATTTTGTATGGTGCTTAACAGCAAAGCTTCAGAAGAGTTTGTACAGTGCCTTCTGTGCCTCACAGCTGTATCTGTCAGCACTCTTTAACTGTGCAGATCCCAGCCCTGCCGGGTGTGCGGGCAGGCATGACTCCTGCCATCGGAGGTGCAACTTCTGCTGCAGAGTGTTCCTTCTCCTGGTTTGTGCTCTGATCACTGGGCCTGAATTAAAGCAGCTCAAGTTATCTCTTGACATACACCTCTACTACTGCTTAAATTCATACTTTCAGTGATTATAATATCAAGGTTCACAGAATTAGGAAGATGTCACAGCTGATCTAAGAAAAATTGGCTCTGCTTCTTGGCTTCCCAGCCCTGTTTTATGACTTTTAGGATAGAGATTCTATTCCAGAAACACTTTTAAAAATTTTTAGCTGTTTCAAATATAAATTAAGATTCTCTTCCTTTCCTATCCAAATGGAAACAGCTTGTGGAAATGTCTCAGAAAAAAAGGTCTGTTTAGTGGCGGTACATGTATGTACTGTATGGACAGCATAGCACTCTATTGGTTTGGTGGGTTTTTTTGATTGATCTCCTTTACTCTTGGCTTTGGCTTGCCAGAGGGAGCAGGGAGAAGAAAGGAATACGTCTTGATGGGGTAATTCTCAGATTTCATGTAAGACATTTCTCCTCCTTGTTGTTTTCAAAGACCACTTGATTCCTTCTTGTATGTTGCAAATGGTCACTCCATGTGCACCATTTTTGTTCAACCAGCCTTTTCCAGCAGTGCCTACTCTTCTTTTACCGTTCCTTACAGGCTTTTAAGAGTTTTTCAGGCATAATGGTAAGTCTGAATCAAATAGTGAGGTATCTTATCCCATTTGAAAGAGTAATAGAAAAGAGCTGGATTTCATCGGAAGGAGAGCAGCTAGTTCTGACTTGTAGGAAGCTGTAACAGTATAGGTAAGTAATGCAAAAATGACACATCAGGAGCACTACAGCTTAAAGACCATCAATGCACTACCCAGAAAATTATCAGTGTGGGGCCTATCACCTATGAAAGGATGGATATGCTTGAAAACTTATGTAACAGATTTCATTCAGGAGGCTGAAAACGCCCTATTCTTGTTCCAGACCGATCTGCTTTCAAATTCTTTTTCTTTATGAACAGAAGAGGTTGCCTTGGGGGTCAGAGCTGCTATCAACTTAAAGTAGATAATTCTACCAGCCACTGCTCTGTGGCTTGAAAGCCGTACATTTCTGTCCCCTCTTTGTTTCTGATTTTTTTTGATCTGTTTTATCAGATCACAGCCCTGTTTCCTGAAATGACGGCTATGGGCCAGGAAAACAGTGATATTTTCTTAGCCATATGGTGTTTGTGCAAAAATAACAGTGTTCTGGGGGTTTTCCAAAGCATGCAAAGTGTATAAAACAGAGAATATTGTCCTAAACTGTTTCTGTGGCTTTCAGACTCTTCTCTGATCTGTGGGAGTAGGGTTCTGTACTGTGTCCTTGTATTAGATTGTTTGTCTTTCCTTTTGCAAAATATTTTACTGTTCATTTCCTATCTCTTAGTTAGCCAGATACTAGAAATTCAGCAGAAGAATCAGGTAGGAGCCTTGGTTATGTGTTGTAGTTCTTGGTTATATGGAAGAAGAAAGTTGTCTCTCTTGCTGTCCAGTGACGGTACGTCTATTTGCAGCAGAGAGAACATTTTCAGAGAGTATGATTTTCTTCTGAAAAGAAATCCCACTTTTTGCAGCATGAAGTGCATGTTCTTTTGTCCTAGTTTGTGGATTTGGAATATTTTTCCATTTTGTGTGTGACAGCTTCTACCATTGTAAATTCTATTGAGGAAATGGATACATGTTCTAGCTCGGGCTGGGTAGTCATTTAATTATTTTACTGCACCAGCTAGCAGCTGATCTCACTAGCTGCCTTTGTGAAGGTGTATTGCAGTCGCTTCTGAAGCTGTGCTGCTGAAAGCTTGACACCTGCAGTGTCAGGGACACAGGGCTGCCGTAGTGATGAGGTCTGCCCTTACCATTTTTAAAAAATGATAAAGCTCCACTGTGCTGGTTGATGTGAGAAAGCACTAAAACCACTCCACTAAATGTACTGCCTTTAGTAAGCGAACACTGCCAGCTTGAAGAAAAGGACCAGGAATGTGAACTTACTCAGATTTAAGTGATTCCCCTTTATATTGTCTACTGCAATTATTTTAGTGAATCTCTCTCAGTTTTAATGCAGGAAAAAAAGCATTTGTGTAGATGAGTGCTTATATTGTACTGTATCAAACTCTGATTTTGGCCTCCGGCTGAAAGGCAGTGTACTATATAACTCTTTCTGTGGCAAGGTATAAGGCTCTTTAAAGGCAATAAAGCTTCAGACTTGGCGAGTTTCCCATTTAGATTTTATGTTTTCACTGAAATACAACTCAGCATTGGCAGGGAGCGGAGGTCTCTATGAAAAGTGTATCTTCTTGTGACTTTTGCGAAACTCAGTAGTTTAAAAATTAAAATCTAATTCTGATGGTGTTTCTGGGGGCAGTTCAGAGTAATGCAGCTTGTGAGGGTTTCATGTAAAAAGTCAGTATGTCTCAAGTACGCTCTAGGTGACAGGATGAAGTGCCAGACTACTGTTTTAGCTGTGCTGCTGTAATTCTGAGAGTAAAACAACTTCTAAACCTTTCTCCAGTTTTCCTTATCTTGAACACTTAAAAATACTCCTTCTTCTGGATGAAATTTTCCTTGCCATTCCCAAGCAAAACTCAGGTTTAATTTTACAAGTGAAAATACATTGCTTTGTAACTATTGTACCCATATGTGGAATCCAGTTTAGCCTGGCGGGGCAGGGGCAGGTGGCTGCTGGGAGCCTTTGCATGACAGTGATGGTACTGGGAGTGCATCACTGAGACCTGGTCTTCCCCAGCAGAAAGATGTTCCTTGGCCACAGGAGGAGATGGTTGATGTGGAAGAAACCTGCATGTGCTTCCTTTGGTTTGTAGCACATTCCTATTTTATGCTGACTCCCTTATGATACTTTTCACTGCGTCAGCTGAGAGGTTTGGATTCAGGTTCCCGTGTCAAACTGGTGCTCCGTTCCCTGCTGACAGTTCCACTTTCACAGCTGTGTGGGCTCTGTTGGTGAGGAGGGATCCTGACATCAGGATCAGCGCGTCTGTCTCCCATTTCTTTTCATCTTGTCCACCATCTGCATGTGATGGGCACCAGATTTTTCTTTTCTGAAGCCTTTTAGCCTGCCCACAGTGACATCCTCTCCATTTCTACTGTCTTCCCATGTAGCTTTCCAGCCTTTGTGTTTACTATGTCTCAGATCTGTTCTAAGGACTCTTAGTTCTACCTTTCAGCTCTAAAACCAAATCCTTTTGACTGGAAGACCATGATAGCTCTGTAGGAGGCATAGCAGATCATACACTAGCCTGTCGGATAAAAGATGTGCTGGTGTAGAAAGTGGAGCTGGAGCGGTGGACAGGGTAAACGGACAGAGAAAGTGAGGAGAGGGGCTGTCCTGCCTGCGACCTGAGCGGGCATCTCCACCTGGAGCGCACAGGTTACCTGTGGATCGGTTGGGTGGCTAGAAAGCACTGTGATAGATGTATGGCTGTGGAAGAGTGTTACCAAAGAGTGCAGATTTCCAGCACACAGTTTTCTTTCTCATTTGTTGGGAAGGTGGGTGTTTTGAGGGCTTTTATTTTTTCCTCCCCTTGTAACCTTGGTTTCATCACTGGTTTCTCACAGAGCAAAGCAGAGGGTGTTGGGAGGAGACATAAATTAGTGATGAAGTTTTCATGACGTCCTATTTTTAATTTTTGGCTCAATTTTAAAGTATCCAGCTTCCATCTGTAAGCCTTGTACCAGGCAAAGCACAAGGCAGCAAGCTCCCCTAGTACTGCATGATTTCATGCTGTCTTGCCTGTAATCTTGGTATGAAATCACCCCTTCCTCTCCCTCCTTCCTACCCAGCAAATGAACAACCCTACAGACTTTTTCACAAGAGGTGTCTCCTCTTGCCTGCCAGCACTTTTCCTTTCTGAATGAAGCAAACCTAGAATATGGGCTTGCAGAAGCCACTGAGGAAAACCAGGGCGGGGGGGGAAGTAATTTTCAGGGAAAGGAATGAATAATAACCCTCATTTGTATTTGTATAGCATCATGCTCAATCTTGATTAAAGACTTTGAACATCACAACAGCATGCCAATTTTGGCTTCCTCTTTTAGCAAAGGATAGAGCGTGCATCGGTTCTTGGCAGCACCCCTTGACAGTAAACACAACTGAAATCAACATGTATATTTTAAATTGGTCTGGAAAAAATACAAAAATGTGAATAAGTAATGTAAATAACATAGAAATTAAGTATTTTAAATAAGCTCAGTGTAACTTATTAGCAGTCATATTTTTTGTTTGTGTTATGTTTCCTCCAAATCTGTCTGTCAGCCTTTCTTCATGTTAGATGCCAAATACTGGGAACCAGCTATCCTGTTCTTCTCTGCCACCTCTCTTTCTGCATCTGGCATTAATGACGCATTTTTTGCCAGGTGCTTGCTTAATACTAGTGTTGCAATGTACACCAAAAAAACATTAGGACACTACAAGTAGGATGGAGGGAGTAAGTTTGTACTCGCTGTGTAAATCTGATGATATAAATGATTGCCTCAATGGGAATTGGAGAACATGGCAGGTTAAAAAGCTGTTTAGAAGCCAAAACAAACTGCTCTGGCATGACAGGACAGACTTCAGGCAGAAGATGCTTCCTGGCAACAGGCCAGAGCGTAACCCAACCACAGAATGCTGCAGACAGGGTAAAGGCCATGGGTTCTGAATCCCTGTTGATCTCATCCTTTGGGGCGAAGCACGCTGCTGAGCGTGCTGACAGCGACGGTCCCCAGACGGCAGGCACGAGGCACGCATTTTCCCTCTACCCACCATCCTGCCAGCCACCCCAGTGTTCTCTCGTCCCAGCTCCAGTGTAAAGCAAACCTTGTTTTTTGCTCCACAGCTATTGCTGCAATGCAGCTTCTTGGAGAGGGAAATAGGATTACACAATCAGAGTGTGCTGGTGGAGGTAGGAAAGCAGAGGATGAGCGTGGCTCACATGAACTCTGTGTTCCTTGTTTGCAGTGCAGTTCTCCCAGGTAATGGAGTTACAGGGGCGAAAATCTTCAGTTTGTTGCATGGTTTGGGTAGCGGGTATTCTAAGTGGCTGATGTAACTGCTGTAACGTGATGATTCTGCCTTGGCTGTTGTAAAAAGCAGCTGAAGAAAAATGTAAAAAAGGCCAGCTTGTGTTATTGAGAGAAGGAGTAGAGGCAAGTGGAGATAATGACAAACAGTGCCAGGGGCTGGATTCATGACGTTATGGGGCCTTTGACAGGGAAGAACTTTCACGATCCTCGCAACCATCTGTGCGTTGCATTAACTATAGCTAACAAATCTTGTTGTGCTTTTTTTCTTCCAATTATGAAATCAAAAATGCCAGTTCTTTTAGAAATGTCTTTTAGCAAGCAGTAGCAGGAGATCAGCGACTACTTGCTCAAATTCTCATCAGTAATCTCCTTGGCCAAGAAGGTGATTGGAAAATAGCCCTTCTGATGCGACCTGTAAGATTCTTGATGTTAATTTATTCATAAAAATTGGACCATTACATGATCATGAATGAGTTCAGAGTTTGTTCTTTTGCTTCTCTGTAGATTTTGGTGTAGCGGGACTTCGGTCAAAATGATAGGACTGATGATTAACATGGTTTCACGTGTGCGTGGTGTTTCAACAGTGAGTCAAGCGTGGTGGCTACTCTGATTTGTCCTCTTGTTCCTCACTCTGCTTGGTTGTTTCCTTTCACTGGTGTACCTCATTTTCCCTGAGCTGAATTGTGACTACACTGGATGCTGTGAAGGGTTTGGTGATGTCTCCTCTCCAAACTGGGAATCCCTCTGGTGTAGGTGCGAGGCTGAGCCACAGAGTAGAGAGGAGAGATAGATGGAAGTGGAGTTCTTCAGAAAAGAGGCTGGGAAGATGCTACTACCCTTGCAAACCTGAGGTTGGTTGGGTGACACTATACAGTATTTCTGGCTGCAACCCTTGCATAAAGTGTATTTTCTTCACAGAAAATACACAGGGAAAATCATGTTCCAGAGTGATCTGATGAATGATAGGAAATGGCTCACAAGTCCAGTTTTATTGTTCTGGATGGAAAAGGGAGGCAAAAGGAACTGTTTGTTACATCTGGTCAAAATCCATATGCAGCCTTGCATAACTGATCCTCTGCTTTGGCGCGTTATCAAGCTTTGGAGGCTTGCACCCACATTCCTCTCCTCTGTTGCGAAACTTCAGCTTCCAATTATCTTTCAGCTATTGTCAGTAGTTAACAGCAAAAAGAGAAAGGGCCAGCTTGAGGTAATACTGACACTGCTTCTAAAGGCTAACAGTGCACGTGATTTAGTAACTTCTAGGAAGAATTATCTGATTACTGATAAATTCTACAGTTGCATCCATTTGGTGAAACCCTGATTTTATGAAGAAGAAAAATTTGCTTTTTTAATTTTTTTGAGCTGCTATGACAGTGCTCTCTTGGGGCCTCTTGAGAGGGAGAGGTTAAGCACCACTGGAGGAGGATGGAAGGCAGTGCCCTGAAGGGAGGTGCTCCGCTGTCCCATTGTGCTAACACCACTTACTTTCATGGGCTATCCTTAGAAAGATAAATATTTGCCTTAAAAGATTTTTGTTAAATAAACAAACAAGCTGTTTAATGTACTAGCTCCTTATTCCATACTGACATACTCAGCCTGGAGTAACTTGGGGGAGCTGCTTAACATTACACTGGCAATAGCTTCACCTTGATCTCTTTTTGGTACAGCAGCCATTCCTAGTGTTTATTAGTGTCTTTGTGGCAATATTGTAGTTACAGAGGCAGGCCTGTCTGACAGTGTGGAAAGGGAGGATAGCTGCTGCCCTGTGCTACAGGACAGCTTGAATTAAGATGTCTTTCTCTGCTCTTGTACAGTGTTTTTGTGTCTTGACAGAAAGCGCAGTGTCCTACCTGTTCCACCACACTAAGGCTAGTGCTATTGCCAGCTGATTTGTTACTTAATTTTCATAGTTACAACTGATATTTGCAAGGTATTTCCTTGCAGCACACCCATGGATGTTCCTCATGGGATCTTTGTGGAGCTGCAGGACGTCCACTGGCTCTCTTGGTTGCTCAAAGTGAAATGGCTGGTGTGGGGGGCAAGGTGTGTGGCACTGACACTGGCTGGTGGTGGCATGGACGCTGGCTTCGGGTACTTCTCACAAGCTTTCAAAACGTTCTTGGAGCGTGGGTGCAAGTAGATATTCCAGATAAGGTTCTCTCCCAAAGCCTTAGAAATCAGTTGTTTTCCATTCCTGCTTTTAGCTTGTCTGTAAATCCAGGCCAATGGGCCTTCTCCTTTATGAAATGGAAGTAATGGGTATCTTCTGTGATTCCAGAAGCAGCTGAAATAATATCCTGGGTTTGTGTCCCCACTCCCAATTTTTCCAGCCTCTCCGAGCATCACAGTTGCACGAGGATTCCTTCAACACTGTCTTGATTCCAGGTCCCTCTTCTCTTACCCCAGCAACTATGCTGGACTCGCTCAACTTGTAATAGAAAACAAAGATTTGCCCAGTACTAGCAGCCTTCCCAAAACTGTCCAACACTTTTTAACTACCTAAATGTGACATACAGAATCTCCACAGTCATGTGATTCATAGCTTGTATGTACCAGACTGAAAGACCAGCACTCAGCCTCTTTTGTGGGTGTCAGTGTTATCATGAGAGTAGAGGGTACAGTACAGATGGACCTCGCTGAGACTTTACCAGAGAGTTTAGCCATTAGCACACTTAGTAAGGTCTATTTTACCTCCTAAAATTCATGTCCAGGTATTTAATACTTGTGTTAAATGTTATAATGCAGCAGCTTCATTATTTTTGTCAAATAGGCAACATATAAGGAGCAAATAAGCACAGTTTATGCAGTAGTCATGTGGTTTTTTTCCCTAGTGAGTAACTTTCAGATTTTGATACCTTCAGTGAGTCTTCCAGTTACCAGTTCTTCTACCTTGTTTTTAATTTAACAGTGCTTTGTCTCATTCGCAACATCAGTTTTGTGAATGGGCCCAGTGAAGTAAAAAGGGCCACTTGAGAAATATGTATTTTGCTGAATCAGATTGGCACTGGTTTCATCGTCCATCTGGAGCTCAAAAATAATTTTCAAAACATACCAGGGAATTTAGCCACAGTCTCTATTGATTAACACTGTGTATGTATCTGTGTTCCCTAAACTGTTTTGAAAACTGCCCAACTGCTGTTCTTTTAACCTGTTGCCTGACAAAACAGGAAATAATAGGACTTTTGAATAGTATAAATTCATAGTAATTGTGCTTAATTCCTATATCCCTTTCCTTCTCCTCCTTCCGAGTGTGAAGTTCTCATGTTTAATGGGAATTAAAGTAGTTGACATCTGAAGAACAGACGAGGGTGATCCCACTCTCCCTGTGTTGTGTAAGTTATACCAGTTACTGGTTTGTAGGAAACGCAGGCGCAGCTCAGGTGTGCCCTTGCACACACCCAACCTCTGATTATTTTATTTTAAGCTGAGCATCTGCCCACCAAAGAAATCCCTGGATGTTAGTGGCATTGATTGCATTGAATTCCACTCTGTTCATGTGGCTTTTTGCTTAGTTCAAAGAAGAAAAAACTACCTCTGTATTCTTAGTGTAATGTTATTGAATGTCTAGGGTAGGAAGCAGTCTTCTGAGTAGCTACAGGTTAGAAAAGCTGCAGTGTCCTGGTTTTCCTGCAAAGCTAAGCAGTCCCAGTCTTTCCCTTTTTTTCTGTTTTGCCCTTCAAGATAATCCTCTTCGTCCAAATAAGATTCTTATCCTTCTGTCTGCAAACCATTTGCTCAGATTTTTATAATTAACTTGGGGTCGACATTTATATAGTCATACTTTGTTTTCTTCCAACTACATTGAAAGATTTTTTTTTTTTAATATATTTTAAAATGAACTTACTAATTACTGTTACTGGTACCTAAAAGTTGATTTGACGCTGCTTTTAGTGCTTTATTCATTCTCCAAACATGGCAAGCCCTTAAGAGGGATGTTGCTTTTCCTCTTTATGCAAGTTTGAGGTCCTGAGACCATGCTTGTAGTCCTGTAGCAACTCCGTTTTTTGAAGGAGGACTAGAACTTGGTGCTGAGTATCCTGGTGTGCCTTGTCCTCTGCTTTGTGATACTAATGTGTTTTTTTTCTTGTTTCTTGCAGGCGTGTATGACGTTTAGGATTTTGACATTTTGTTTCTACCCTAGAACTGCTATTTCTGGATACTGAATTTTTCTAAAGTACCGTAGCTCTGTGTTGTTTGAAATGCTTTGGTTTTCCTAAGAAATTCTAGCAGATGCTTTCTAGAGTGTGAGGCAAGGATTAAGAAGGGCTAAAGAGTTGCTTCTAAGAATTTGCCATCATTTGCAGTTGATAACATAGTTAAACCTTCTAATATTATCCATAAAAACAAAGTATCCTTTATACTAGCCTTGTACTTTTACGTGATTTTGTGGACCAGCCTGGCCAGAATCTGATCCCTGTTTTGCCTTGTATGTATTTCGGAGATATATATCAGATAAATAATATATTTCAGAAGGGTGTATGTAGTATTTCATAAAAATATATCTAGCAGTGGAAATACATGCTTTTGATTCTGCTAAAGCAGATTATTTCCTAACAGTGAAAGATTGTGTAACGACTCTTCCTTGGAAAGCTGCATATCAGTGCAGAGTGTATACTTACTGTGATTGGTGATGTCCTTTCCAATGACGGACTATTCAACTAGATCTCATTACCAATGTTCTCTTGATTAAATCAAACGGAAGTCCATGGCCTTCTTGTTACAACTGCACATTTTTAGTAGAACTTAAATAAGTCTTTAGCAGTTATAGTTGCTTCAAATCACTGACATAAGAATGACTGGGACTTCTGTGTTCTTTGCCCTGCAACAGGACTTTGTCGTTCCCTTTGTGCCTCCAGCCTGCCAGGCATGGTAATTATGGAGGATATGCAGGGGCTGTGCTGTGAGCGAAGGGGCTGAAAGCAGCCATACATAACAGCAAGAACTTATGTCCTACCTAGGAAGTGACAGTTCAGTGTCAAGCCATTTGATGCAAGGGTTAAACTAAAAAAAATTCCACTACAAATAAGAGTTTACTACCGAATTATTCTCCCTCTGGATGATGAGTTTGCAAGCAGTTGGACGCGACATGGCTTAGCATGATGGGGCACGATGCTGACTGGAGTCTCTAGGTGATGTTGTCATATAAATTGTTAGCACCACTGTAGCACTTCACAATAAGAAGTACTTTTCATACAAGATAATTTTGTTTAATGAGTTTAGCCTCACATCATGTAAGGTAGCACTCAGCAGATGCACAAAAATTTCTTTGTCATACCTCAGTCTCTCTGGAGTGCACCCTTAGGAGCTGTAATCCCGATTATTCACTGAATAAGTGTCATAATATATCGCTGATACAAAGCATTCCTTTGAATCCAGTGTTTTATACATGGTGAGCGTAAACATCTACAACTTTTCTCAGTCCTTCCCCCTCTACTTTGTGATGTGTCCCTGCACTAACCATCTGTCTGAATGGTATTATTGCACTTTTTGTAGTAGATCAGCTAGTTAACAAATTCAATTTAGAGTCAGCAGTTTGTTTTACTGTCTGGCAACCAGTAGAGGCCAGCTTAAATACGTCATTTACAGTCTGTGTATGTAATTGATAACAGATTTTAAATTATGAAGAAGGTGAGGGATCGGCTTCAGTCTTTAATTTGGATCAAATCAACAGCTTGTTACTTAGGAGTAGTATGGTATGTGTCTTATAAATGACTGCAGCCTGGACTCCTTTCTTGACAGCTGCTAGTACTTGCTTGGGATCCAGGCCGCAGTCTTATAGCGAAGGAGAAGAGAACCGAGACAGAGTTAGCCACGTCTGATTCCCTTCCTTATTGGTGTTAACGGCAATTTCATTAGCAGTTTGTCTGGGTGGTGATGAATTATCCATATTGTGTAGAAGAGCTCTGAAGAGGAGCATGGTGCCTTTAAACCATATACTTGGGCAATGGATATAAATCGCTTGTGTGGTTGCTGGCATTGCATCCGTGGGTGTGTAAATTATCTGTGTCGGGATATTGTTATAATGGAGAGAGGCTGCAGAGTGCGTTTGGTCTACCTGAACGACTTTCTGTCCCTTGTCCTTCCAGTATTAGCATGGTAATCATCACAACATCCACCCCAGCCAAATAAATACTCCTGCTGTTACTGTACTGAGAGAAGGAGGAAGAAGAGAGCGTGATGCTGTAATAGCAGCATGAACCGGAGTCACAAAATTGCCAGGGGCCTTAGCCGCTTCCTACAAGCATTGCATCTTCCATCTTTGTCACTTGCTTCTGATATCTGTCCTTCGCTCTGTCTTCCCTCTGTTAGACCCTTCCTTGTGCTGAGCTGAGGTGGCAGGAGTCTGGGGCTGGCTCTGGTTCCCTGAGGACTGGGCTGCTCCCCCATCTCCCTCCTGGCAGCATGTGGGGGCAGGTGCTTGGGTTGCAGCCCCTCAGGCAGCCTTCAAACCCTGCGCTCAGCAAAGCATCCTGCCGAAACCTTGCATCCCGCAGCTGGAGCCCATGGGAGACAGGGTGTAAAGCAGGTCCCACAGTTGGGATTCGGCTCCCTGCCTGCCAGTGGGCACAGAGCACCCCCTCCTCATCTCGACTTCTTCTAATGCCCTGATTACTGAAGTGGGTAAGTCACCATCTTGCTTGTAATAATTACAGATTTCCTCTGTGATTTTTCACTCGTTGGTTGCCACAGCAACCGCGCAGTGGCTCGGCCGAAACGCTGTCACAGGGATTTAAATCTGAAGCGGCTCAGCCTTTTCTTGCACCCTGACGCATCTTCCCTCTTGCCCGCTGGTGCCATGGCAACCTGGCGATGGCATCTCTGCCTCCGCCATGGCACCCTGTCTGCGGGCCTGAAGGGATGCTGCAGCCGAGCCGCTGCTGTTATTCTCTGTGCGTATCCGCGTCCCTCCATTCCCCGTCTCAGGCAGTGCGCGGGGGTGGCCCTGGGATGTGTGCTGGCTGTCGGACTGCCTGTGTGCAACCGGGACAAACTGAGCCCAACCAAGGTTGTTTTCTGATAGTTGTGTGCCCGGGTGTCACCCGCGGGATATTTCCAAACCAGAGTTAAATGAAGGGGTTTAAGGACAAAACCTGTTCTTCAGCTTCCACAATTCTTGAAAACTAAGGGGCCATTTCAAACGTCAGTAAAGTCTGGCTCTGCACTTCGGGACTTTGTTTTCAGAAACCTGGCAGCAGGCATTGGGGTGAACTCAGACTCCCAGGGCCCCGAGCGGATGGGCTACACCCCATGCCAGAGTCACGGGAGTAACAAGGGGCAGAGCTGCTGGTGTCAGTTTGGGCAGGGTATGTCTCCGCTGGCTGTGGCTGAGCACGGGGTATAGCTTGCGGGAGCGGGTTTCGTTAACCTTCATTAACTGGGGCATCCCCCCGAGCTGAGCTGCAGGGTGGCAGCTCGGGGTTTCCTGCGGGTGATGCCTGTCCTCGCTGCCGGCAGTGGTGAGCGGCTGCTGGAGGGAGCTGGCAGCAATGGCACTCATCAGGGTTGCGGCCGGCAGCAGCCTGCTCTAAGGTGAAGGAGAGCAGCGTTTCCAGGACCTGGCTGGCTGCAGGGAGTTTCATCCAAGTGCTGTAAGTGCCTCTCTCTGTGTGCGGCGGGGGTTAGCACAGACCCAGACCACAACGGCAAGGGCTGCGCTCCCCTGCTTTCTGTTGGGAGGGGAATTTGTGTCTCTGTGTGTGTGCGGGCGTGTGACATGTTAAAATGTCCCTGTCATGGATACGCGTGGTTAGCTGTTCTCGGGTTGTTTGCTGTACCCCTTGTAAAAGAGATCTCCCGCGTGCATCTGCTTTTCTGTGTTTTCAGCTGAAATGGGGGTCACCTTGAGAAACCAGAGCACTCGCTCCCGGTTAAGACGTTTCCCTTGGTTTGGTGCAGGCTGCCTCCAAATGAACTATTTTATGACTTCAGGAAGCAGAAGAATAAATTGTGCTTTTACAGTACATTTTATTTGATGCTATTTATCTACCTATTTTCATGACCTCTGGGGAGGCAGTGGTAGGATACTGAGGAATAAAATCTTACAAGGATTGTAACTGAATTTCCTCAGAGGAAGCTACACTTGAGGATATTTTGCAATACATTAATTTTTCTAAAACTACAGAACGCTTGTGGAGCAATTAATCTGAAAAGCATGGCTGTGTAATAACTTAAGCTGTTTAACCCATTGAGAGCTGGCCTGTTTTGGTGTGGGAAACATGGAAATTTGCAGGTGTGGTTTGGATATGTTGTTGCCATCTGCAATTAAAATAATGGATTCAAAATACGCAGGCTTGAAGAGAGATTCTCATGGGTAGCTCACTAGTAAAGTTCACTGAAATATCAAAAAGTGCAGGTTTTTTCAGTGGGAACTATTAAGGAATGTCAAACTAAAAAAGAATTAAAATTTTTCAGCTAACATTAGTTGTGCTTGTTTTTTACCAACATTTATGTATAGTTATGCCATTTATGTACGTATTTCTAGCTGTTGATCTGCAACTTGCCCAATTTCTAACAGATGCTTTTTAGACCCCATTTTTTCTTTTCCTGAGACCATGTATTTCTTTCACAGGAAAGGTGTGGGCATATTTCATCCCACCTTAGCTGTTCCAATAGCTCTTGAATCAAAAATATGCTGCTCAAGAGTTTAGTGGGTCACCTGAATCCTAGTGTGCCATATTCACAACATTCCCACCTGTTCTTATTCATTGGGTTATGGATCAGGAGTCTTTTCTTGGTCCAATATTTGTTGGAGACGGGCAGGAAGATTATTACTTTTTAAAAATTAACAAAAAAAAAAAAAGAGAAAAAGATGTATTCATATCCAACCACCATGTGCTTAGAAGACATCTAAGGAAGAGAAACTGGACATGAGTGTAATTACATTTGTGACTCTAGATGAGTTTTAAAACTTGCTGGAAGGACTGAAGGTTTCTGTTCCAGCTTCGCTTGTTCTGGGTTCAGCTCTGCCCCGATTGTTGGTCTCATGAGGCAGGTAGGTATTGACATGTCATGATGGATACTGTACGGTACTTTCAAGCTATAGACATGAGGTTTTTCTCTCGGGTGTTGCATCTTGCTTTGGGCTTTTGCTGCAGTTTTCAGAACAGACTGACTTGAATGCCAGCTGAAGGTGGAGTGAGGTAAGGTAGCTATGCAAAAAGTCAGTTTATTAGGGAAGACTTACACTGTCGTGTGCAATATTTACTGTTTTGTCAAGACTTGAAAGACAAAACCAGTCTCCCCATTTCTGTTCTTCTAAAGATTAGTGGGAGTGTTTGATCCTGTTGGTGTCAATAAATAAATAAGCAACCCTGAATAACAGACACTTGAGCTTTCCTTGTAACTATGACAACTGTGTCCTTGACAACTTAAGTACAATCATGGAGTTTCCAATTACATCCTGTTCTACACAAAGCCATGAAGGTTATTAGAGGAATAAACAGCAAAAGCAACTGTCAGCATGTGAAGTGCTCTCTAGCAAAATCCATTTTGGTGGTAGATAGAGGTTTCCATTTGCAGGTAGCTGTTGCTTGTTTTGTTGTCGGTGTTGGTTGGTGGGAAATGCCTTGGTGAGCTGTGCTCTCCAAGGACAAACTCCCTGTTCCTTGGCAAGAGTCACTCTTCAGCTGACTTTCTCAGTTGCTGCCTGATGTTGTGGGGTCCTTGTAACCAACTTTGCTTTTGAAGTATGATGCTGTGGCCTTTGATTGACCAAGTTGGGTGAGGAGCAGCCTGTTTCTCTTTTCTTTACTGTCTCATGAGGATGGTCCTAGGTTCTGTTCTTCCTGAAGTTGAGGGTTTCAGCTCTGTTTTGGGTTTATATAGATGCTTGATGGAAAATCTAATGCCAGCATTGTATGAACGCTACTTGTAAATTTTCTTGCAGCTGCCTCTTAACAGGACTTTCCTATTCCTCTGATAATTTGAGATAGCCTTAGTCTAGCTACCATTAGAAATTCTTGGTGTTACGCTTACAAACTTCTCTTGCAAATGCTGTTGTAAGCTAATTCAATTTTTTTCAGAAATATACCTTTGAAAAAAACCCTGTTGAACTAAAAGGAACTGTTGTATTCCATTGTGTACACTCAGGCTTTCATAACTACCTAGTCTATATTGAACTCTTAACTCTGCTTCTGGGACCAAGTGAATTGCAGTTAAATACATCAACATGCTGGCAGGCTTATTTATTTATTTACTTTGTTGTTTACTACATTTAAGTGGCTAAAGCAGTAAGTCAGGATTTCTGATGTCACTCTGTGCCCTGTCAATAACAACTGGTTAAGTCATTCAATTTTTTGCTGCATTGATCTATTGGATGTGGACATTCCCCGTCTCCCCAAGGGAGGGTGGGGCAGTACTTAATGATTGCAGTGCATTTTCAACAGCGAGTGCTGGATACATTATCTTTTTATGTAGATACTGCCATGCCGTTAGGTTGCCCCATTCTTCTTCAAATGCAGACTAAGGAAGAACATGATTATGTTTAATGGATGACAGGCTCAACTGTCTTCCACCTCACCCATACTTAGATTTCTTTGTGAAATTGCAGGGATATTCCAGACTCTGGGATCTCCTTGTGCTGTTTTTAGAAGTAAAACACTTGAGCTTCATCACCTAAGGCATGAAAAATGCTTGTTTATGAACAGTGCAAACCAGGAGACTTGCCCCCTTTTAAAAATCCAAGGCTGGCTGTTGCTATTTTTTTAAGGCAGGGCTCTTCAACTCTTCGGCAGGCCCTAGACGCAGAACACTATCTGCCAGAAGTTGGTGAAAATAATAAAAAATTAATAACAAGGCATTTTCAGGAGTGTACTAGATGCAGAATGTAGAAGGGCTAGTTAAGATTTTTTTCCTTCTAACTTGTCACGCTGTTGCAGAATAAGAGATGATAGGGCTTGGGCAGCATGAATGAGGCTGAAAGCTTGTCCCTGTCCAGCTCAGAAGCTGCAGCCCCATCCAGCTCTGGTCTTGGCAGCCTTTCCATCTTTTCCCTCTTTCAGAACTACTTATCTCTGACCTACCGTACGGTAGTCGCTGCTTGTGTGACAGGGTCTGTGACTCCCTCTTCCTAGTGCCCATGTCCTGGCCCCAGTATCTGAACTATTTCCAGCTTTTCTCTGACGTATGCCAGTCTGATTCTCTTCCAGAAAAGCTGTTTGAAGAGCCCTGATATGCAGGTGTGGGAGCGTTGTGGTGGTTAGAAAAGGAGATACAAGAGCTCATGGAAGATAACACAAAAAACTTGACCAGTAGCACTTTATCACATTGTGGGTCTCTGTAACAGTAGTTGGACTCGCTGTCCTTTGAAGCCAAGGAAATTAACTTTTAATTCCAAAGGAAAATCAGCTTTGCCGTGTTATCCCGCTTCCAGTGCAGCTACCTGAGTACTGCCAGGCTTTTCAACATCATTCTTTTGTTTTAGTCACAGGAACCGTAGCTGACTTGGCCTCTCCATTTGCAGTTTAAAAAACATTTTTAACGTTTGCACTGTTAAAAAAAAACAGATGCAGAAAATGCAGTGCGGAAGCATGCTGAGCTGTGAACTGAAGAGCCTTCTCACTGCTTTGAGAAACACCCTCCTTAGAAACTGTCTGCACCAGCTCACCTCCAGGATGCCAGGGCAGGCTGGGGTGTGGAGAGGGTGGTTTTGCTTTCAGGTGTTATGCTGGTGCTGCTTGTGGGCTTCCGACAAGTTGGGGAAGTGGCCGCCGCTGTCTGGGATGCTAGGGCTTCAGGATCTTGGGCTGCTGCCCCTGCGCCACCAGCAGACCCTGTGCAGTTTGCGAAGCGAGTAAGCCTGGTGCTGCTTTCACGTTGAGGTGGATCCAAGCAAACAGGAGTAAAGGATAGTTTGAGATGTTTTAAATTTCATTACAATTAATATGGAACACTGCTGTGAGTCATAGAAAAGTCAGGCGAAGGAAAACAGCAAAGAAGGAATTAATTTGCCCTTACCTCCCTGCTCCCCTGCCCCCAAAATACATATTGTGAGGACTTGTGGAGTAATTGCAGTGTGCAGCTTGTGCTGCTGTTTCTAAACCACTTAATTATTCTGGTTAAATGGGTTTGGAGCAGCTGAGGGACAGATGAATGTGCCCCCATGAATTTAAAACAGGCTTCTGTGTCTTTGGCATGAGTTGCAAGAAAGAGATGCAAATCTGCAGTGCTGACTTTTCATCCATGTCTTGCAGTGTCTCTGTCTCACCTCTTACCTCTGCGTCTGTCCCAAAGATGCTTTCAGAGGCAGGTTCGTGCGAGCTGCAGTCTGAAACGAGGACGTCATGCTGCATTAGCTTCTCTGCCAGCAAGCAGGAATGTTATACAAACTCCTAGTTTGTATGGTTTTGTTCTTGTATCTGGATCAAGTCTCCCTGAATGTTGGGGTCCGTCTTGAATTTTTTAATTTTTTCAAGGGGTTCCCACTACAAAACAGAATCTTGTTAGCTCACGGAAACAATGCACCTTTGTATGTTCACAATAGGCTACTGCTACTGCTGCTGAATGACTGTTGTCGTTCCTAGTAACTAATTTTGCCTGTCAGAAATAATCACTCAGTACAGAATTTTAAGAGCTGCTGTGGAAAAAAATACATCCAATTTCATGTTGTGTGCATTTAGAAAATCCACATATCAATGTTTCATGTGTTCAATAAACTGTACTGACCTTCCTCTTAGAAAAATTTTTTTCTTACTAAAAGAATGCGATCGTGACTTAAACTGTATTTGCCAATGCATGTGTTTACATAATGCAAAATTACATTTAAAAAATATGCAAATACAGCTGTTTTGTAGAGTTATCTGTAACAATGGCCTTCGCCAGCTCAGAGAGTTGCTATTAAAGGAAAAATATTTATAAAGAAGACTTGTGAATCTCTTTTTTTCTGGAAAAGCCTCACCTCTTTGAGGTCTAAGGTAACTAGGGTTTAATCACACACTTAATCCAAACATTGTCCTTCACATCCTCTTTACAGTCCGATTATCTGAAATTGGTGGATGTATTTTCCCCAGATTTTAAACAATGTGAGACGGTAGGCAGTTGTTCCAAAGCAGCAGTGGTGATGGAGCGTGGCTTTGCTGTGGCTTTGACATGTGCACAAGAGCCTATGTCCGCTGGTTACAGACTGTGCTGCAGCTGCTTGCAGTGCTGGAACCAGCTGGGCCTGTGGGAATTGATTAGGAGATGGATTAGGGAGGCAAAATTCAATTGGTTATTATGATAACCAAATAATATGTGCTTAGACAAATATACCAATCACATCGGCTGATCTCATGTGAGAATTTGTGCGTGTAATGGAGATAGAAAAGAAGTTGATTTTAGTTATAGGCAAATATGATATTACATGATTTATTCTGACTCTGGACTAAAAAATGGTAAAACTTTTTATATAACAACTGTCAAGGAAAATTAGGGCTAAGCTACTTTATTTTTAAACCTCTTGCAATATTTTTTTTTCTACGAGTATTTTAGAAAGCCAATACCATTTCCAAATATGTGTTTGAGCCTTTTATGAATATTGTATTTTAACCGTTAAAGGACTTAAGATAAACAGTAAGTTTAAGTAAAAGATAAAATAACATTCTGGGAGCAAAGAGGTAGGAGTGGTTCACCTAGGGAAGGAAGAGTTAGGTACCACTGCAGGGAAACCTGGACACTGGTGGGTACAACCATGCAGCACGACTTGACAGTATGTTTGATTTGTATGTGAAGAGGCACCATCTCAGCATGGTGGGGAAGGTGGATTAGTGAGTTTGTAGCATAGTGCCTACGGGAGATGACCAAAGGGGACTAGAATGACGAAGCGAACCTTGGTGGGTTGTTTTTGTCTTCTGTCATAGGTACGTTTGCACTGCTCCGTTTGTTAGTTCCTGCAAAGCTATATTTGTGTTAGCTTTTAACAGCTCCAGGAGACTTTTAAAAAGAAATACTTTGCAGAGCAAACTTAAAGAGGGAATTGTAGATTGCAGAAGTAAAGGCCAGATAAATACCTCTGAGCAGAGGACATCAATCAAGGTGGTTAAACATTGTGAGAGGTGCTGGGCTGATTCACCCTTTTAACAGCTTTTTTCCATAGTGGTAGTCTCACTGATTTAGACTCGCATCTGTTTTTCCCTAAAGGATGGTCATAAGATAAGAAATTTATGGTATTGGAATATTTCTTTACACATTGATCATGCGAAAGCTAACACAACGAAAGAAAGAAGCTGATAGTGAAAAATTAATGACGTAAATGAATCTTGTCTTATAAGTGAAGTTACTCTTTTCTGAAAAAAATTAACTAGATCTTTCTATACTTCTAACCCAAAACCTTACAAAGCTAATCTAGCTTTTTCCAGCATGCGCATGAATGTTGTGCAAGTGTTTGCTCACCTTGGAAAATTTCAAAATACTTTGAATTTTAAATTGAACTCAGAGCAAACTTAAGTGAAACCAAGTGCTATGTCGATTGTCGATTGTCTGGGAAGACACAGGGAATTTTCTTTGTACCTGAGTATTAGTAGGTCCATGAATGAACAGATCTCTGTAGGCAAGGAGTTTTTTGTTTTCTTTTGCTCAAGCATGAAGGAAAGCAAATGGTATCTTGGCTAAAAACAATACAGAAATTAAATTTCTGATATATTAGTGTTGGGTAAGAAAGAGGTCCTCTCATGGTAGCAATAGATCAGCTGCTTCCCTGCATCTAGTCATCAACATCTGTTTACATATTTTATTGATGGCATAGAAATGATGTAAGCGGTAAGCTGTGATCTATTTCTGCCGGAAGATCAGCTCCATTCTTGGACCATGTTTGTTAAACAGAGTTCTTCACAGGAGTGTTACGGGTAATAGTGACATTTTATTTGGACTGCAAGCCTGGGTTCATTGCTACTAAATGGTTGGTCTACACCCGCTGGGGTGGAGGGACATCCAGTGAGGTGAAAAATGCCAGCTTGGTCTCTGTACAGGCAAAAAAGGCCTCTAGTGTCCTATATAGAACACAGGTTATCACACTTCTAAATGTAAAGTTTGAATTTAACCTGTATTCTGGATAATAATTCCATGACCTGTTTTATCTATTTATGACTTCCAGCTAGGCTTTCTGCACAGATGATCCAGAGTGAAAAAGAAGCCTTGTTATAGTTCAAACTAGTTGACTTTACAAGGTCATTTATATTTAACTAGCTGAGATAAAATCACGGAACGGTTGAGGTTTGAATGGACCTCTGGAGGTCATCTGGTCCAACCCTCTACTCAAGCAGCGTCACCTAAAGCAGGCTGCTTAGGACCATGTCCAGTTGGGTTTTGAATGTCTCCAAGCATGGTGATTCCACACTGTCTCTGGGCAACCTGTCCAGGATTTTTCTATGTTTAGATGGAGCTTACTGTATTTCAGTTTGTGTCCATTGCCTCTTATCAGCCACCGGACACCACTGAGAAGACTCTGGCTCCTTCTTTGTTCATTCCCATCAGATATTTATTACACATTGATGGGATGCAACCTGAGCCGCCTTCAGGTTGCATCCCATCAATCTCAGCTCTCGCAGTCCCTCTCCACAGAGATACAATTAATTGGTAGAAACTGTTTTTTCAGGGGATTGATTTTTCTTTTATTTCCTAGTGCTTGTCCTGCTGTCTTTTTGTATTAGATGAGATTTTTCTCATAAACTTAGGTCAAATCAAAATAACACATTGACTTGAGAGGCTAACTGGAAACAATTTTTTAAAAGTTCAACCTAGTCCACATACATAGAGAAAGTAGAGAAGAAGAGCAAGAGAAAATAATGATCTTTACCCCCTGGCCCAATAAAGCTAGGAGATTCAGATTTAGCCTAGAAGTCATTTGCCTCAACAAGACCACTCAATCCCGAGACTGCTCTGAACATCAGCAGTAATCCTTCAAAGCATGCTCTCAGTTTCTTTGGATCGAAATTAGTGAAAGGGGAAATGGAAATGAATGGCACAGTAATAGGGGCTGCATCCATAGGCACACGAATGACTGTTTGCTTTTCTTGTTTTCAGAACGTCAGCCAGAAAGAAATCTCTCAAGATTGAGTCTTTTTGAGTAAAGCAGAGATAAAATGGCGTCAATGTTGCTTAGTCGACAGCTGACCTGTTGCCTGCAGCAAAACTCCAGGCTGCTTGTATTTGGTAAGTGTTTTGTTTATTTTTTTAAAATATTTTCTTGGTTTGTATTTGGTGAGTGTTCACTTTATGCTAGTGGAGAAAATTCCAGTGTGAACATTGCTGGGATTTGTCTGGTGGTGTGGAATCTTTCAAAACTTGAAGAACATGCTGTTCTGCATCTTAAATAATGATGCAGTTGTAGTCCAGAAGTGGCACACAAAGGTGCTGTGGGTTTTTTTCATTGTGTTTTTCTTTTTTTTATTCTGCAAACAAGAACTTATTTAGATAATTGCGCTGTGAACATGCTAACTGAAATGAAGCTCTTCAGCCCTTGGAAATCTGCTCTTACAGAGCTACTTTCTGATGCTGTGTGGTGCAGAGGTGAAACAACCATCCATCAAAATCAGCCTTTTTTTGACTTTGTGGTGTGATCCTGCCCATCTTCCCTTGTGGGGAGGTTTTGTGTGACTGACATGACGAGGTGGCCCTCACTGGGTTCTCACAGTTTCTGACTGTAGTTAACTCTAGTGTGACATAAAAACCTACCACACAGCATCAGGCTACTTTCTCCATAGTGCATAACAACAAGTTCTTGCTTGGCCCCAGCTTGTAATTTAGCATGCGTATGTGTATATTAAGCCTGCAATCTCTGTGAAATAGATACAAAAACTAAGCTTCTGTTGGCTTTCTTGGACAAAGTGCTGTAGAATGTAAGCTCTAGCATCCGTTTCTTGTGCTCTTGTACTGAATATCGTGTGGATGAATGGCTGTTTCTTGATCAAGTAAATAATGGTGTTTCTTCTCTCCTCTGGTGCTTCTTCTGCAGTGCCACTGTGCCCCTTCTGCCACTGCCAGGCAAACACAGAACCCTTCCATTTGCTCAGAAACTTAAACATGATTGATTTCCTTTTAAATAATACACTTTGGGGAGCAACTGACCTTTGGATAGAGAACACAAAGTCTGGTCTTGTAACTATTGGATAAGTATTAGGTCAGTATTTCAGCAGAGGATGCACTTCTATTTACGGGATTGACGCACTGATTCTCTGCGCTGTGCAAGAGCAGTGATCGTTTGGTCGATAGTGGACAATGGAAAGTGCTTGCAGCAACCAGGCCTTCGTTAGCTGTCAGTCATTTGAGCTAATCTGTCATCTCAGTATCACTTAATGCTCCGTGTCCCTCCCAGTGTCTTGCACACTTCTGTGCTGCTTCCCAACCACAAAGACAAATATGTTACAGTTGAGCAAGACACTTGAGGTCACCAGAAGGCAGATGCACTCACTCACTCACTCAGCCTTTCTTACCACTGCAATGAGGGGGTCTAGATCTTCACTAAGAAAGGATAGTAACTCCGGACTCCCTTTATCCATCCTTGCTTTCAGGAAACTTGTAAGTGGGAAAGCCTGCTAAAATATTGACACAAAGAGTAGAGGGCCTTGACTACAGATTGTTTGACAGACCTGGGGCCTTTGGGACTTGAATGCTTTGTGTGTGTGTCCAGAGATTAGAAAAGATGAAGCAAGAGGAGAACCCCTCGCCAGAAGGAACTCTATCCTGGCAGTTTTTTAGCCTGCAACGTTCCTGGCTGACAGAATAGTCAGGAGGCTCTGATGCTTACAGCAAAATGTGGAGTTTCAGGCTGTTTTTCTGGTGAGCCCCAGCAAAAGTTGCAGTGCCGCTGCTCTCTGCTGGCTCTTAGGGAAATGCTGAGGGCAACGTCTCAGAGCTCTCTGGTCCAGAGTGCTCTTCTCCAAGGTATTTTTGAGCACTCAAGTTCAGAGATTTACAGACTAAAAAAAGAGACTTGTACATTACTCCCATAAAAATCCTGCAGTGCCATTTGGTCTGCTTTTTTTTTGTTTTTTTCTGTGGATACTGAAATGACAGGGTTTGCAAAGAGGGGATGGAGTTGGAGAGGAGGAGAGAATAGTCTCTACATCTGTGGGCTGTCATGTTTCCATCGTGTGTGCGCATGAAGCACAATAATCCTGTTCAGCTTGAATCTATGCTAAATTTATTTACAGAAAGAGATTTTTTTTCATCCTTGATTATTTCTGATTTTTAAAGCAAATGTAGGAGTCAGCATTGTGCTGACCCTGGGCATGAAATAAACTGGTTACTGACAAAAAAGGGGCATGTGAAAAGGAAGGCAAGTTTGCATTCACTGCAGCAAAGAATTACATACACATTCATTGTTGTAAAACATGTGGGAACAAAGATAACTAAGCTTTGTAGTAATCAAAATATTTCTGGGATCCTTTTCTCTAGTTGTACATGGGGCATAGTGTTTCATTCTAATTAAAATGAATTTCAAGCCCTCAATCTTTTAAGGAACACGGGACAAGAGGTAAACATCTGGTTGGAGAATCTTTTTTACTTAACCATTCCTTGTAGTGTTCTCATTATTGACACAGTACTAGCCCCTGGCAAGCTAACTGGACAGGGGAAGTGAAAATCATTTAAATTGATCAAAATGCAAAAGCTGAGCAAAACATGAAAGTAATGTGTAACTTACAAGCTTCACATTTTGGGGGAGGATTTAAGTATTTGGAGTCCTTACATCTTCCTTAAAACTAAACCTTAATCAGGTACTATTTTATTTTCCTTATGTATTTGATCTACTTGATAGTTTGGCCTTGAATATGAAGTTCACTAGAATTTGAAGGATGGCAGAAGAATGAGACAGACTGAGTAACTAGCCCAATATATTTTTACAAAGACTCCTGCGTAGTGCTGTCAGTATGGTCACAGCCAGGCAAATCCGGGAAAGGTGGCTTATGTGGTAGAAATGACTATGTACCTCTGCACTATGTCTTACCTGAATGTAAGCCCAGTGTGCTGCAAGGTGATCACAAGTGATAGTCATAATGTAAACACTTATTCTGCTTTGTTTTATGGCTGTGCCACTGTGGTAGGAAAGCTGTTGCATTTCCATGCTTCGGAGGCAAATGAAGATGCAGTCAGTTGTTAGCTGGTAGGGTCGTACCATAATTTTGAGGACAGGCTGGGACTTCATAGATCTAGGTTCAGTTTCCTACTGATTACCCCAAGGGGTTGAATTTGTCTGTAAATCTTGAACTGGAAAGCATGCCAAAAGGTCGGTCTTCTGCCTTAAGGTTACATCAGTTTGCATTAGTGCATGCCTGTGCCCTTCTAGGATGCTGCCCTGTTCTTAAAGGCCCCCAGCAGCGCAGCTTCTGCAGCCTCTCCAGGCAACCTGCTGTATTTCTGAACTGACTTTACCTTTAAAACTTTTTTCTAACATTTAGCCTAAGTTTCAAAACAGGGAAAAAATCAAATCCTTGCTACTTGTCATGTCCTCAAAGGACCTGGAAGCTGGAATGTTTATTTTTTATTTTCAGCATCCTTTTACGTATTTGAAACCTATTACCTCCCCAAAGACCTCATACTTTTTTCTCAGCTGGTCTACATACTGTTTCAGTCTCTCCTCGTAGGTCCACCTAATGCTCCAGATTCTCTGCACTTTTATTGCAGTTCCCTAAATGGACTAACTCTGGTTGAGGCTGTACCTTGCCTATCTCAGTCTGTTTCCTATCTCTTTACAGAGGATAATAATGTTTTATCTCATAGCTGTGCTGCAGTAAAGTCTGAGAGATGTTCGTGTTAATTACTGAATTGTCTCCATCACAGTTAGAATCATGGAATCATAGAATAGTTCGAATTGGAGGGGACCTTTAAAGGTCATCTAGTCCAACCCCCCTGCAACGAGCAGGGACATCTTTAACTAGATCAGGTTGGTCAAAACCCCATCCAACCTGACCTTGAATGTTTCCAGGGATGGGGCATCGACCACTTCTCTGGGCAACCTGTACCAGTGTTTCACCACCCTCAGTTTAAAACACTTCTTCCTAATATCTAATCTAAATCTACCCTCTTTCAGTTTAAAACTTACTCCTTGTACGATTGGCTTTCTGGGCTGTGAGCTCACATTGCTGGCTCATGTTGAGCTTCTCATCAACCAACACCCTCAAGTCCTTCTCCTCAAGGTTGCTCTCAGTCCGTTCTCTGCCCAGCCTGAATTTGTGCCTGAACCTGTCCAGGTCCCTCTGAATGGCATTCCTTCCATCCGGCGTGTTGACCGCACCACACAGCTTGGTGGTGTTGGCAAACTTGCTGAGGGTGCGCTCAGTACCCCTGTCAGTGTCACCAACAAAGATGTTAAACAGCGCTGGTCTCCAGTACCAGAGAAGCTGTGGATGCCCCATCACTGGAAGTGTACAAGGACAGGCTGGATGAGCCTTTGAGCAACCTGGTCTAGTGGGAGGTGTCCCTGCCCATGGCAGGGGGTTGGTTTGAAAATTCAGTGGAGATTTTCAAGACCCGCCTGGATGCAATCCTGAGTAACATGCTCTAACATGCTCTGGGCAATCCTGCTTCAGCAGGGGAGTTGGACTAGATGATCTTTATGGTCCCTTCCAACTCTCAGTGAAAATTCAGTGAAATTCAGTGAACTAGATGATCTTGGGTCCCTTCCAACCCAAACCATTCTGTGATTCTTACTCTTCCTTACAGGAGCTTCCACTTCTGTATGGCCTGTTTGGTATTGGATTTTTTTCTTTGTCTTTGGAGAATCCCATTCCAATAAAATCTCCAGTGTGTATGTGGGAGTACTGAAACACAATTTCATGTGGAACAGCTTCTGATCTTACAGCATGAGCATTCTGTAAATAGCAATCTCAGTTTTCACAATATTATGCAATCGCGATGTTCGTTTTCCAAACATCTCTAGCTAGCCTGGCCTTTTGCCATTCCATTTCAAGATCTGTTAGTAACAGATTCTACTTGCAACACCTAAAAGAGGACTTGGGGGAAAGTGCGGTCCTCCTACTTTTGGCTGTCAGGGCCTCCACACGCTAAAAATTGTGTCTGGAGGGTGGTTTGATAGACACGGTGGAGTGAAAGTTAGAGGCACGCATGGGAGATTGCCTTTCTGCACTCGCACAGGGCAGCAGTGCTGTGGCACATGTAATGTGCCTCCTTGGAGACTGTGGAGCTTTCATTTCACACTCTTCACAGCAAAACACTTGTATTTGAGAGATGTGGTGTGCCAGCACTTATTTTCATCTATCCTCTTCTAATTTTTTAACTTGGGGTAGTTCCTCCTCTTAATTACACTGATGTAATTTCAGTTCCTACACTGGAGTTTCTCCCAGGCAATAGCCAATTGTTGTACACTCAGGAACTGTGATTATATGAGTAGTATTTGTGGTCAAACATATCAGAGGTTTAAGCACTTCCTTTCTAGGCCTGTGATGAACCTGGCCCTTGTTAGCAGAGATCGGTACTTAGCACAGAGACCTGCTAACAGTAGTGCTCTTTGTGACTACCGACATCACAAAATGTTGGAAGGGTGCACTTATATTAATTATGTTGCTATAGCAATGTGGTACTTTGTTAAAAATCACTGAGTTAGACACCTGGTGAGTGATGAGGGCAGCACAGAGGAGAGAAGTTGGAAAATGAGCTTTTCTGTCTGCTAGCAAATGATGACATCCTGTTAGATGGAAAGGAAGGATGTGATAATTTGCTGATTTTACTCAAGTGTTTAGAAAAACGATGTATGTTGCATAGAGCTTTGAGAAGTCTGGAAGAAGCAAGAGAAACAGAATTTAGCTTATTATACCCACCCTCTTTAAATGGGTAGAAAATTCTCTGCAAATTGTTCAGCCAATGTGCTCACTGATAATTATGCTTATTAATAGTACGTACATTTCGTTTTTTACTTTTGCCATGATGTGAAGAGATAGCTTTGTTTACCAGGGAGAAGAAGGGCTGTTCTTTGTCACATTAGCTAAATGTAATTTAAGAGCTTTTCTAATGCTTCTTCAGAGAGGGACACTCTGCTGTAACCCATTACCTCTACACACTTTTAAGGTGAGAGCTGAGGTCACGTCATTTGGTCCTGTTCTTAAGCTAATATAACACAAGAAACCCTTTTTCTGTTGCAGTTTGAACGTAGGCCTCCACAGGAAGTCAATGGATTGACCTCGTCTATTGGCTCAAGAACATAACTTTAATTAAACCTCTAGGTACTGATTTACATACATAGTGTAATACAAATTGATGAATATTAACATAAAATTATATTTTAAAAAAATCTGTGAGGATGTTTAGGCAGATAATATATTTCTGCTGAGCTTCTGCCTTTTCTTGAAGAAATTTTAAAATAAAAAAGCCATACATCCATCAGCCTGTCTGCATGGAGGAGTTAGAGCGGTGCAGGTATCTTAGTATCAACAGCGACAGGCTGTCACGTGCATATGTGTCCATACGTGACAGTGACAGTCCATCAGCGACAAAGTCATAATGAACGTACACACTGTGGAGATTTGTTGGAGAGTTTCAGCTCCCCCATTTGGGGAAATACGGGTCTCGCTTGACCCTTGTGGCACTTTCTGTATTCTAGGTCTTTTATTACACAGGTAATGCTGTTAGTTCACTAAAGGACCAGCCGCCAGGGATTCTGAATTCTTGAAAATACCTTAGTTTGACATAATAAGAATCTCAGGTTTTATCTGTCCCATCTCTACTGTCTTTTGGAGGGGTGAAGTGCAGTGTTCAAAACCAAGGCCTGAAGTGCAAACGTCTAAACTCATCGGTATCAAATTGGAGTAACCTGAGTTACGGGGTGACTTCAGGGCTTCTACTGCAGAGTAAGTTGATCTTAAAAAGTCAAACAGGAATAATTTGGGCTAAATTGTAAAGTACATTGAGTACCCTCAAGGCAGAAATGCCAGCTGAGCAGACCGCGCTGCAGTTTACTGGGGGATGGAACACTGGGGGGGGTGATCTGATTTACTTGCATCATTAGGAGAATGCGATACCGATACTTGGGGTGGGGGAAGCAAGAGAGACAGAGCATGGCCTCTGGGCTGCCATCCTCTTCAAGGCAAACCAAAGCAGGTATGGGTGCAGCCCTCCTATCACACAGTGACCAGGTGCTTGGAAAAGCCTTTGCAGGAGAGCCACAGGACACAGCGTGGCAGAGTTCTGGGGCCTAAAAGTTGACGAGTCTCCATGCAGGGGGTGGCCAGATCATCGTTCACCAGGACTCTGACGCCTGTGCCTGTTGAGAGCAGTCTGAGCTCCGGGTTTGGCCCATGCGAGGGGGGCAGCCTGCCGGACTCTACCTGTGTGTGCCACAGCAAGCGACACCGAGACTGAGCTCTGCAGGAGACGGCCACTAGACTATCATAAACATTCCTGATCAGAGTCCCAATTTCCTTGGATAAGAGTAGGGAAAGAAAAAAAAGGAGTTAAAAGGGGGGAAGGCAGGAGAGCCGTGTTTTTCTGTTCTTAACATTTGGGTGGTTTTGTTTATTTTTAACCAATCCTGTGACCAAGTATGCATATCTGATGAGTAGTGAAGTGGGCTATTTGGAATAAATCTGTTGACCTTGCTAGAAATTGTGTGAGCTTGTGCCAATCATTTCTGTTATACTCTCAAAGGGAGAAGAGTTTTGTTAAAAAATAAGAAGTTTGATGATTAACTCCACTTTGGTTTTAGCTTTTGTCATCAAAGGCTTTGATAGTATGTTGAGATTATGCTTTTTTGACGGTTTTGTTCTAGCCAGTATTCTTCATCCTCTACCGAAGCAGAAGTTAAAAACCCCACTTTTCAAAATCCTTTGATCTGGTAACACAGGACATTTTCATTTTATTTATGGCAAGCTGTTCCTTCAAATTCTAACCATAGCGTTTGCCTGAACTAGGAGGTGGAACAACTCTTTGGCAAGTGTAAGGACCAATAAATCAGCATAGCTGCCATTACACTGGTGTTAATAAAATGAGATACTCTGTGGGCTCCTGAAAACAAGTATATAAAATTAAATTTGTATCAGTGAATCAGCCTAGAAACCACTTGCTGGTAGAGCATGATGACGTGCAGTGTGCTTTAGGAGATAACAGGCAATGAAGGGAAACCTGCCACTTGTGTTGCTCATTTTTTAGATGGCTCTGGTTTGCTGACTTACTGAAAATTACTGTGGTTTGGATAAGCTGGTCCTGAAGCTGTTATTTAAAAAAATAATGTCTCACTATTTGACCAACATTACCAATTTGATAAAATGATCTTTAAACCAACTCTTCTTCTGGGGAGACCTGTATCTTTGAGTTTCACTTGGCTAATTTTTGCTGTGTATGAAAACCTGTGTGTTGATAGACACGAGCTGTGCAGTTCAACATACCTGTGCAAGAGAGGCTGTGGCATAAACAGGAGCAAAAAGATGATGATGATGATCTACAAAGCAGGCTGACTGGTGCTGGTCTGTGTTACTTACACAGCCTGGCTGATGGAGGCAACCTCCTCTTGACTTGTGGTGTGAAACAAGTTAGGACAACAGGAAAATATTCTCCAAATGAATTCCCTGCGGAGCAGCTCTGTAAATGTGTGTGTTTTCATAGGGTAGACTGTGCCCTTTGTGATATCCACAGCAGAACTTTCTTAGAGAAATAATTAAATTTGTGTTTAACTTGGAACCCTCATCTGTTAAAATATTTCACAGCTTATCCTTTAGAGGAGTGGAAGAGGGAAAATATTATCCACTCCTCACAGGTGATGGCCAGAAAATCTTTGACTGTCGGTCTTGGGTTTAGAGCCTGGCGGTCTTGCATGTTTGCAGGAGTGGCTTGGTTGTTAACAGAAGAGATCTTTAATCACTGTCCAAACAAGTGCATTTTTATGAGAACTCAGTTAAAAAGACAAATGAAGGCAGTGGCTGCATAAGCTGCTGCTTGGGATGGGAGGATGCTGCAAGAAGGACAGAGGGGACACAGCAGCACAGGGTCTCTGGCACAGAGCTCCAGGCAGGGCTGGGGAGGAGGAGGAGGAAGAAGGGGAGGAGGACCATGTGTGCAGGTTGTAGTTCACCTGTCTTACATTCCCAGCTGTGTCAAACAATTCCAAGTATGCTGCTGGGTTTCCATATCTTTCCTGTTCCTGCCAACTACCAAAATGTCCTATATATTCTGTGCCTCTCTTGGTGCTTTCCCTTTTATCATATCAAGTAGCACCCGGAGCCTGGGGAGCGGGAGAGAAGAGGACACGGGAGAAGGAGAAATGTTTGTTGCTGGTTTGCTGCAATCTCCATTGGGGAAGGAGCAGGGTGCACAAAAGGGTTACCTTTGTCTCTTTTCCCAGACTTCATAGCATGTCTGATAAATCTGCAGCTTTATTTGGTATGAATTGTGTTGCTTTTGATCTTTTATAGGCAGTAGCTTTTTCCCCCAGTGGAGCAGTTGTCATGCGGTCCCCAATTTACATGAGCGCTAAACAGAATGACACAAAAATGAAGTGGCATTGCTGTAACGAAACCTATTAATAGCTTAGCGGAGAGGCACTGACGCATCTCAGATATAATACTTGGAATTAAAGCTGAGGAGAATAATCGTCTTTGCAGACTAAGTTTTCCCAAAATGAGCAGTGGATTTAAGTGCACAGTTAGAGATGCTTTCAAGGGGCTGTGATTTTTCAGATAGTTTCCCAAAATCAGGCTTGCTTGAGACCTCTCAGCCTGGGCTGGCACAAACTGAGGCAAACATCTCTAATCCCTGTTGGAAATTTTGGCATCTCCCCTTCTGCCCCTCTGCAGGACTGGGGCGCGTTGTGTCAATTTAGCATTGGGCCATGCTGCCCTGGCATGGGGTGATGCTGGGGAGCACTGACTTCAGACTACGCTGCTCCGAATCCAGCCCGGCAAGAGCTGGGATCGCCTGGCTGCCAGCGGGGAGCGAGGCACCCTGAACTGCAGCTTGGCTTTCCACTGGGGAGGAGGAGACCTAAGGATCTTCATTCTGGGCTATCCAAATCACACCAACTTAAAAATGCCTATCACAAACTAAAATGAGCTATGCCCTCATCTTCTGGGTGTTGATCTGGTCCAAGTGTCATACCCCTAAGTGTATTAAGATTAATTTGTTGTGTACAGAGCAAGCTCATGGTCTCTTGCTGTCACTGTGGTAGAGCTCTTGAGTCTGTGCTTCCTTTGTTGCAAATGTACAATTCCCATATTACCCTGTAATCCCCGTAATGGAACATATATGTATTTGCAATATATGCTTACCAGAACTGTCTCTGTCATATGAAGTATGCCTAAACCCTTCTGGTTACTTCAGAAATGGAAGCAGAGCCTGTTACTGATGAAGCACAGGAGAGTTTTGCCTTTTGGTTTCATTAAGATGTCAAGTTTATTATGATCAATTGCACACGTGGATAAAGAACAGCAAGGTCAGAGGCAGGATCTGAGGAAAAACTGTCACTATTTTTGACCCAGATTTCAGAGCTGCACTGCAAGATGCTGGGTTCATGTGAGATCTGAATTTATTTAAAACACAGCCATTTACCTTTCTGAGACAAATCTTTCCCAAACGGTGTTCTTTGGGCTATTGCAGAACATCACAGTGTTTTTTACCTGTGGACTGCATCAGGCTTTTCCATTATTAGTGATAGTGAATGAAACCATCTCTGCATAGCTGCGGGGAATTTACGGCAAAGGCTTGCTCAAGACATAATGGACAGACTCAGCAGCAGAGATGGAAACAGATGTGCTCATAGTCCTCCTGTCCTTTGCAGCAGGATTTGCTTCTGTTTCTCTAGAGTTGCCTTGTCATTTCACTTGATTTTTATTTTTTTTTAAAGCCACCTCAGTGGTATTAGTTTTCTTTTAACGCTTGTCAAAGATGAGATATTTAGTGCACTGCAGACGGGACAATGTAATTGGTCTCATCTGTCAAGTGTTCTCAGTCAGGTAAGGTATGGATATTTATTCTGAGAGGAGAGCACAGCAAATATGGTCTGTACTCAGGTTTTCATTATTTCTTACAGGACACAGATATATCAGTCAAGCTGCAGCTAAAATTGATGTGGATTTTGATTATGATGGACCTCTAATGAAGACAGAAGTTCCTGGACCACGATCTAGAGTAAGTTCCCAAAGTATAATAGCTTGTATTATTTGTTTCTTTAGCTGTGTTTAACTTGTTAGAAAACAAATTTCATTCCAAACCTTAAATCTGATATGAGTAAACATCATTTCACAACAGTCTGTGCCCACTTTTATCAAGATGCCAAGAAAGAAAAGCTCATGAATGAAATGTCCCTCTCTGAGACAGAGATCTGGAGCTCAACTGCCAACTTCCCTTATACAGTAATTGAGAGCAAAAGAGCATCAGTTTGATGAAACAGATTTGGTTACCTGTACTCCTGCTGAAACAAATTTAGTTGGCTTTTTATGATGTGAAATAACACTTTGGTTTTGAAGTGAAGCAAGAGTTTAAATTTTCTGGACATTGTTTTACTCCGGCAGAGTCAGTATTTATATGTGTGGTGGTGTGTGGGTTTGTTGTTTGCTTTTGGTTTTTTTAAAAAAGGAGCTGTCTTTCTACAACCAGTGTGCCAGTATCCCTTCTGTGTGTCTCTGGCTTCTGTTGTTTTTCGATTTCTCTCTCATTTTCTCAGTTGATCAATATAGGAGAGGCAGCTTTCTCCTTTTGGAGATTTATAATTGCACAGTGTACGCAGCCCATATAGCTCTGCGAGCCACAGTTAATTCTGACTGTCATATTGGCAGGATGCACTGGGAGAGTTCATGTGGCAAGTAGAGTTGCCTGGTAAGCACACAGGACTGCAAGTTATGCGTATGATTTATGTGATCATAAAAAAGAAACATACATTCCTCTTCAGTATTTGGTAATTACATACCTGAGACTCTTTGGTGTTTGTTTTTCTGCAGGAATTAATGAAGCAGCTGAATGGAATTCAGGTAATTTGATAAGTTTTCTGAGTTTGGAAAGTGTTAACACTGTGATTTCAAAACTTGGTTTAAAATCCCATTTGGTATGTTTAATTCCATACAAAAAAAAAAAAAAAGGTGAAACACTGACTCCAGGTTTGCATGCTGAGTATGTGGTGTCTGATATATATGCGCATTTGAATAAAATCTTTTTTACTATATTTTGAATACTGCAGAATTATTTGGTGGGATTAGTGATTTTTCTTTACACACTATATGTTCTTTTTGAGTTGTTATGAAGTGGCCAGTGCAAACATAGGTATATTTGAACTTAAAAGTATGTCAGCCTAAGTGCATGTTGCCTTCCCGAGATGAGCAATTCCTCAAAGTCTGTTCTTTGTTTCTGTAGAAAAGTGCATGCCTGCCCTTTTAACAGTCCCTCTATATAAAAATAGCTCTACAGTTACTTCCCATGCAAGGAATATAATCATCGAATCATAGAATAGTTTGGGTTGGAATGGACCTTTAAAGGTCATCTAGTCCAACCCCCCTGCAATGAGCAGGGCCATCTTCAACTACATCAGGTTGCTCAGAGCCCTGTCCAACCTGACCTTGAATGTTTCCAGGGATGGGGACCACTTCTCTGGACAATCTGTCTTTTTATCTTATCATTACATATTTTTATCAGATTTTGCTGCATAACTGTTAGTTGCACCTTCTACACACTGCTATTTTTTAAAGCATTGTTTGGTTTTTCCTTCAAGAATGCAGAAGCTGTGCACTTTTTTTGCAATTATGAAGAGAGCCGAGGGAACTACCTAGTAGATGTAGATGGCAATCGCATGCTGGATCTCTACTCTCAGATTTCATCCATCCCAATAGGTAGGAGACATTTATACCAAAACTTTTTCTTTTGTCCTCAAACTGTTGTTTTCTTGTCTCAATCACTACCGGAGAAGTTGGCTGATTAAAAAAACCAAAGCTTGACATAATGTATGCCTTGTTGCAATCAGGGTACACCTCACTGCTGTGTATTATGTAGTGATGTTTTTGAATAGCTGAAGAAGCTAAAAATTCAATACTTACAGCTCACTTGAAATACGTAGTAGTACCTGGAGGAAGCTCTAGTATTAATCTTAATTTGAATATGCAAGTTCTGCAATTTAGGTTGTCTTTGTTTGGATTTGTGTACTTTGTGATTCTGTAACAGTATGCTCCTGTTTTAAACATTAACAAACAACTTAAATGTTTTAACATTAAATTATATGCTTTAGTCCGTGTGAACTCCAGTAGGATGAAACAAGACCAAGCACGGAACTGTGGTGCTGAGTGTAAGCAAAGGTGATAGATAGCTGGGCTGAGGGACCAAACAAGGGCTTTGTCAAGTGCTTGGGAAAGTCAGTTGGTTTTTTGTGAGGCATTTCGAAAAGGGTCCCCAACATAAAAAGGACATAGACCTGTTGGAGTGAGTCCAGAGGAGGCCACAAAGATGCTTAGAGGGCTGGAGCACCTCTGCTCTGAGGACAGGACAAGAGAGTTGGGGTTGTTCAGCCTGGAGAAGAGGTCTACAGGGACACCTTGTATAGCCCCTTCTAGTCCCTAAAGGGGGCCTACAGGAGAGATGGGGAGGGACTCTTTATCAGGAAGTGGAGCCATAGGATGAGCGGTAATAGTTTTAAACTGAAAGAGGGAAGACTGAGATGAGATAGTAGGAAGAAATTTTTCACTGTGAGGGTGGTGAGACACTGGCCCAGGCTGCCTAGAGAAGCTGTGGATGGCCCATCCCTGGAGGTGTTCAAGGCCAGGCTGGATGGGGCTTTAAGCAACCGGCTCTAGTGGGAGGTGTCCCTGCCCATGGCAGGGGGTTGGAACTAGATGATCTTTAAGGTCCCTTCCAACTCTAACCATTCTATGATTCCTCAGTCACAAAGGAACTATAGTACAGTGCTTCGTACAGCTTCTCCGATAATGGCTCTATGATCTGTAGCAACAAGAAGTAAATGGAAATTTAATACTTACATGCTGACCTAAATCTAAGTGAACACACAGCATTAATTTATTTTTTTTTAATTGTACGGAATGGCAAGACTGACTATCTGAAGCTGCAGTGGTTGCTCATAATGTCCCTCTTGGTGACAGTTAGGTTCTAGACTGGGACACCAAAACAAGATCACAAGGTGCTTGCTAGTCATCTGTGCTTATCTCTCTGCAAGCAAATCCAATAAAATCTTTTATGAATCTGTCAGAACTCCCCAAGATTTAATAATGATCTGCTCCACTAGAACGCATTTGCTAGCAGCGGCTGAGAGGTAATAAGTGCCTGTGCGGAGAGATAAGAATTAAAGTATAAAAAACCTCTAGGTAAAGGTGTTCTGGGCTGCTTCTTCCTGAAAAACAAAAATTAAAACAGTTTTTTACCAAATGATTTTTGGGAGGTCGTAGCACAACATGCTCCTTTAAACCTGTATCTAATCTGCCTAGTAGAGTTAGAAACCTCAGTGAGCCAAATGCAAGAGAGGATTCTATCGATGTGGTTATTAGCAAACATCCTGGAACAGCAAATGGAACAACCTGTTGTTCAGTGCTGGGAAGGTCTGGTGTTGTTTGGGGACAAGTGTAGTTTGCTATTACTGACAGCAGCCTGCTAAGTTCACATGGATTCTTGGGGCTTTCTCCATCTCATTATTTTAGCAGCCTCCAGTTTTTTTTTCATTTTGCAGCCAGGCGCATTCCTGAGCCTGGAGGACATGTACTCTCCTGTCACATTGATCTAGACACACGGCAAGAGTGATGAAGCAGGTGCCCTTCACTTATGAGCCAGCTCTGTCACTTCTTATAGGAATGTATTTGAGAGTGGATTTGTAAAGCTACAAACCCTTGCGCTGATCATGACAATGAAACAAGTTACTGTCTGTTTTGCCATCTTGGTCCAAAGCTTTTTGACTTTGTCTACCATAGTTATATACGTTATTTAACTGCTTAGTTCTTCCTGGTGTTAGTTTTACGGCTATGAACCCCCGTACCAGAGCAGCATCCTTCTTCATGTAGACCTATTCGTTCAGAAACAGTCAGGCTTTAGGGACTCTCTCTCCATTTCCTGGGGCCTGTTTGAGGCTGCACCAGCAGAAGGAACAGGGAGTGTTAGGAGGAAGATCAGGCCACTCAGCCTGAAGTGAAGAGATGGGAGAGACATCTTGGGTGGATGGGAGAGGGTACATTATGGGTAATAGAATCCTTGAATTTGTGTTACGTGAGAGAAGATGCAGAGATGTCTGCGTTCTTCATGCATCATAACACCAGCAACAGCATTACACGTTTTACAGGCAATACCACAGTTAATGGTTAAGATTTCTAAGCAATGGTAGCTATTTATAGCAAACTTCTGTAAGGTTTAGTTTGGAGATTTCTAAAACAGTAGATACGTGCTCAAAGGTGCTCTCAGCGGTAACTACAACTCTTGGTGGCACAGCTTTCATTCCCTCTAGCCTAGCAACAATTCTTCCCATGACAGCAGATGCAATGCGGATTTAGTTGTCGGTGTCCCAAATAACCGCTTGTATTATCTTCATAATAATTTTAGCAGATTCTTTGCAGCATGACATGCAGTTAAAACAATCTGGATATTTCCTTGTTTTGAACTAAAATATTCAAAATGGAATTTATAATTGATTTGTTAATGCGGTAGCCTAATGCTCCATTGCTCTGACAGGATAATCAGGGGTATTGGCATTCAACTAGAATGAGGAGTTCAGAGCCATGATAAGCTTTTCTAATAAAATTAGAGCAGTCTGACTTCTTGAGCAGTAGGGAAGATGAGGTTTCCAACTGTTTCTACAAGGGAATATAAAATATGATGTTAATATCTGGCTTTGGCATTTCATACATTAGAAATCAGGCTTAAAATTAAATTTCCTGGGCTCCTTTGGTGAAGATTTTTTTTTTTTTTTTTTTACATGGGATTCACTGGTTTACCAACTTACACCATAGAACGTCAATGAGTATAAATTAAGCACCCTGTTGTGTTAAACCTGAAACCTCCCTAGTACCTTGATGTTTCTGTGTAAAAAGGATAAATTGTTGCATCTTTTTCCAACTAAAAATTTGTCAAAGTAAGGAAAACGGGAAGGAAAAAGCAGCTGATCACGAGAGAAAGTGAAAAGTGCAGAATCTCCTTCTTTAATACAAGACAGCAGTTTATCAACCGGGGTTTTTTATGGTGATGCACAGCTGAGGTATGTAAATCTGTGACTGAAAAGGAAAGATTTCCAGACAGATGTCTTGGAATAACTGATGGGTAGTGGTGGGTTAGAGATTTGGGTGCTTATTAGTCCCTGAGTTTCAAGTGTATGGCTGTCCTTTTAGACAGCCTCTCCCTCCTGAAATGACTGTTAGTGATTGTGCATGCACCCCTGCAGCGTGCAGGGGTGGGATACGCATCTTCAGGCGTGCAAATAAATGTAAGCGTATGTACATGTGAAAGCCTAGACAATGTGGAGGCTGGTATGTGCACGTCTCAAAACAAGCTTGGCAGTGCCTTGCTCAGGGAGTGTGTTGAGATAGCATTGTAGAGGCTACTGGTGGTGAACGCCATCCAATTGCGACAGATGTCAAGGAGCGCTCTCAAGCCATTGGCAAAACTCTGCTGGAGTCCCAGGCTTGTCCCTGCTGGGTCTGCCGTAACATGTGCTCGTTGCACGCTTCAGCAGGAAAACCATCTCCGAGAACAGCACTGCTGCGCCAGCAAGGTTACCCTGCACCGTCCGCCTGGATCTGCCGAGGGACAGAAAGCCCTTGCTAGTATTTTGTTACTTCGTTATAATGCACTGAAATTACAATTGCTAAATGAGCTTTCTTTGGTACATCAGTAAATATGTGGGGTTTTATTGTCTTTTTCTTATGGTCAGCTGCCAAAGACTGGGGAACTGCATGGAAGAAAAGCATAAAGGGAGGAATATACGTTTCTAAGTTGATTTTACAATGAGGAAAAATCCCATCAATTAAAAAGCACAGTGAGAGGAAAAAAGCTCTGTTATTGTGCTTGGAAGATCAGTCTGATATTCAGGGAGGGTAAAAATTGCTCTGAGACTGGAAGTGTGGCACCAGCTGCTGTAAATGGACACAACTGCACCGAGAGCTTCCCTCAGTGGATCCAATGTCAGGAGCCATTTCTGAAACGCAGGGTGGGTGGTCAGTGCTTGGTGAGAGCCCTCCAGGTCAAGCAGAGCAAGGTGAGGGTGGGTGAGAACAGTGAGCAGCCTGATTCGGGCAGGGGAACCGGGGACACTGCTAAACCACAGCGAAATGGTGACTGGCAGAAACAACAGCTCGTGGGCTGCTTTGGCAGACAGTGATTCCTGCTTGTCACTGAGGAAGAAGAGACATTCACGTTATACTGTACGGAAGTCAAATATACATGGGAAACCTGGAAAGGAGAGCGAGCAAACATTTAATAATGTCAGGCCCACAATCCTAGGTAGAAACTGTGATGATTCAGTCAGGCCCTATCCATTCATCAGGCAAAAGATCTATTCATGTTCATTTCTTTTTTTGTATTCAATTTTTACCTTACAGTACTAAAATACGTTTTGCTGTTGCCTGCCACCAAATTTGTTCCAAAGTTCCAGTTAATACTATTTTTGTAGAAGGAGAGGTTTGTCCTATGTTGAAAGAAGTTCTATTATAAATAGTTAAAACTTATACAAGTTACAGAAACAGTTAAGCATAAAAATAAGGTTATTCTCTATGTTACTCTTTACGCAAGTTTATTGAAATCAGATAGAAAGAACTGTTTTCTTTCTTTGTTCTTCTTAATTAGGTTACAGCCATCCCTCTCTGATAAAGCTTCTACAGCAGCCACAGAACCTGGTAAGTGAATTAAAACATTAAGTGCTTGAAAGAGTCTTCTCCCTCCTTGTGGCGGTCTTACTTATTTTTTCTTAAACTGATAATGAATGCTTAATGACTCAATTTAAAGTATGGTAGGATCTGCTTGCTTTATTTCTCACTAGATGAGAAGAGCTTGGTAGCGTTTAAGAAGACACCAACACCTCTGTGAAGCTTTACAAGAAGTAAACATTTGGGTGATAGAAGCACTTGATGTTTGCAGCCAGATTTAAATCATAGTTCAAGCATAGCATTTCCAATTAATCATTTTAGCAATGTTCTTGAGTGAAAGCAAGCACAAGTCTTGAGAGAGCATATAGTATTTTGAATATGGAAACGGTGCCATAAATCTGGAATGCTGTGGGTGCTTTTTGGGGTTGGTTTTGTTTGTTGGGTTTTTTTTGGGGGGGGGGGAGGAGAGGAGGAGGAGGATGGCTGGTTCTCATCTCCTAAGCGCCAAGTTGTAGTCAACCACTGACATGTCCCTGAAAAATTAAAATCGGTAGACTAGAGTAACAGGATTCTTTCGAAATACGGTAACTGCTGCTTAGCTAAAGTATTTTCCTAACAGTACACTGATAGTGATTGGAAAAAAACTGGATTAAATTACAGGAATTGTTGAAATGAAGTCGCATTTAATTTCAGCTTTCCTTTTTTTTTCACCGCTTGGACGGAAGTTTTGGATTCCATAATGATTTTTGTGGTTTTTTTTAATTGTAACTTTGGCACAATAGCTTGTGTATAAAGTACGCGGATAAACTGAGCTCACTGGCTTTTGACTGCACGTCAGTAGATCCGTGTTGGTTGTACTGACTGTAGTGACTGAGCCCCTGGTTCTGCAAACCAGTAGTGGGTGTCCAGGCTGCCCGCAGGGCACAGCTCCTGTGGGCTGGTTCCCTCTCACACCTGCGTTTCCCTTCCTAAACAGCATCCTGGCTCACTCCTGCAGAGCGTAAATCCTGAGCCAGCACGTCAAAGAAGTGCAGGCATTTGAGTGCCCTCAGCTGATTTGCTTTGTGGAGTTCTCATTTCTTCAGGATGAGAAGTTCTGCCTTCCCCAGAACTAAAATATGTCAAGTTTTTTAAAAAACACCACAGCTAGAAATGCTGGAGTTATCAAAGGCAGGTCTGGATATCATGGATGAGCAGCAGAGATGTTCTTGGTGCCCTACTCTGGTTTCTGGAGCCCGGGCTAGTTCAGCGGAGAGGGTGGCACTTAGCCCGTTCCTCCGTGCCTGCCTGGGCACAGGGGATGGCTGGCGAGCTTTCAGGCTGTGGCAGCTCCGCAGCGCCTGGGCCACAGCGCTGGGAACAGCCAGCACTTGTGTAAAACTGGCTGCAGACAGGAGAGCGTGCTGGAGGCTGACGGCAGATGAAGTGCCAGCTTTATTGTAAAAGTCCTTTTTCTGAGGAATACACACTGAGGTAGGGCCCTTGTTTAATGTTAACGATGGGATTGGTGGGGTTTTTTGTAGGGATTTTTGGTTTGGTTTGTTTGTAATGTTCCATGTACCTGCTTTATAGCCAGCTATAAAGAACAGAATATGCATCTGTCATTTGAGACCGCAGCAGCTTGATGTCGATGTTCTGTTTTTCTCAGTACTGAGCATCTCATTAACAACAAAAGAAAAATACACTTTTCTGCTTAATGGCGTATGTTGTCAATTGACTGTTACAGCCCATAATCAAATTCACAATGAATTTATGGCATCGTACCTCTAACTTTATATGAAAATTTACTTCTAAACTGAGATAAAAAGTCAAGTAAGATTTCTCATATGTACTAAACAAAAACTTTGTTTTAAATCTATCAGTAACATCCTTGCTTAGGTTTTTTTTTTTAAGCTTGAGTCTGTTGAAACAAACATTGTTTTGGAAGTAACACACTTGTACAAGTTACAAAGTCCTAGCTCATATTCTATTGTATCTTGTGTGATCATTGGTTTTCCTGAAGAATTCTGATGGCATGTTCTTACAGGTACAGTGTGACAACTCACACCTCTTACTGTGGTTCACACATCTGAATAAATGAGTACCTGTGTTGAGGAAAAAGGTTGAAGGCTGCTGATAAATGTGCACTCTTGAGTTGCGCTGAAAATATGAATGTGTTGGGGGAGGCAGCCTGTCCCCTCTGGAGACCCATAAAGACTTAAATCATCAAAGCTCAGCCTTTAATTTCAAGGATGATTTGTTACAACAATAACAACAAAACCAACAAACAAACAAAAAAAAGGGGGGCAAATAATGCTGCTTTGCAGCTGGAAAATTTATTGAGCTTGTCCTTTTCTGCGCTAATTTAATTTAAAATAAAAAGTAGCACATGGTGAATCAAATAAGATTACCTACAGAGACTAAGAGCAATGATGAAATCAATTTTAATCCATGACACTTAATTTAAATTAATTGCATAAACATGATGCATTCATCTCCATTAGTGGACTGAGGAGAGAGAGGCGGTTTTCCAGAGCTGCTCTCCAGAAGCTCCTGTGGGCAGCAGCCTCAGCTTTCCCACCACCTGCTGTTCACCGACACCAACATTACCTTTCTCAAAGACGTGAATCCTGGTGTGGCCAGTTCATAGGACCAACAGGACATTTCAAGTTGGAAGGGGCTCAGGTGGTCTCTTGCCCAATCTCCTGCTCAAAGAGCAGACCAGGTCGATCAGGGCTTAATCTGGGGTCTTGAAAGCCCCTAAGGAGGGAGACTGCCCGACCTCTTTGGGCAACCAGTTCCACTGGGTCACTGTTCTCTTGGTGAGGGGTGACAGTGCAAGCTGAACGTGCTAGAACAGGGAATATTTACCTGCAAAGCAGCGAGCTTCGTGGAAACAGTGCAGAGTTGAAAAGGAATTTCACCAAAGTGTCTGGATAGATCATGGTCAATGTTCTTGAGTTTGATTAAACACTTCTTGCTGAGTAGTGAGGTAATAACACGCAGGGTCGCTTCTCGCTGGTGTCCTCACCACACTGCCCATTACTGTACATGCCAGAGGAGCTCAGCAGGGAGACAGCATTCCTGTGTGCACAAGGTTTGGTCAGGAATCTATTTTATTGTAGCGTTGTGTTGCTGCTTCTTGCACGTTATCTTTCTCAGATGCAGCCCCTGTTCTTTACCTGTACCCGTGTCTTGTTCCCCCAGTTCCCACTGTAATAGTCTCTGGAGGATGTTTATAACCACAGCGTTCTGAAATGGTCTTTCCTGAAGCTCAGTGAGGAAGAAAGCGCTGCTATCCTAATTGAATTTAGATTTAGCTACACAAACGGAAAGCAAGTAGTTAAGATTTTAAAGTGTATTTCCTGTGTGTAAGGAAAATTGAATTGAGCAACTGAAACAGCAATATTGAAGAGGAAATGTCAGTATGAGTTAGCATGCCCCTTTTCTAAGGTGCCCTGCAAAAATACAGTATTAAGGATTAGACAGAAAAACATATTCTAAGACATGAATGTTATTCCCTGGTTTTAAAACTCCTTGTGCCATGACTACAAATTTTTGGCTGGTATTTATATTTAGAATAAAATGTAACTGCCTTTATATCAACATGATAATTTTCATGTGATAGTAAAACCTAACAATTTTGCTTCCTTTGTCTTCGTAGAGCACTTTTATCAACAGACCTGCCCTAGGGATTTTGCCTCCAGAGAACTTTGCGGAAAGACTGAAGGAATCTTTACTATCAGTAAGTCTGAGATAGCAGTGATGACTTACCGTGTGTTTAGGGACGGGGGCAGACCAGGGGATGTCAGGGATTTCAGTGGGGACCGTTCCAGACTGGTTCTTTGTCCACCTGCCTTTCCGCTGCGAGTAATGAGACCCAGCCTTTGTCCCTGACTTGGCAGCCGAACATGAGGGGGCGACGTGTCTGCTCTGCACAGATACTGCCTCTTTCAGCCTGGATTCAAGAACTGATAGAAAACACATTTTCTCAAACTTCTGTTCACTGTGTTTCCGTAAGAGAGAGTGGAATAAGTGGCTTCTGATTGTCTTGATTTAAATTTGAAGATCCTTGGGACTGAAACTGAGTCAAGCCCTCTCTGCTGCAGTTGAAATTTGCTTTCCTCATCGTAGGCACAGTTGGTCTCCCATTATACTGAAGCTCCTGGTGTTAAGGACTGATCAGTGTTATCATCACTTTGCACTATATTTGTGCTTAATATTTTGGAGTAATTTTCTCTTTTCATTAACAGGTGGCTCCTAAGGGCCTGCCGCAGGTGATCACCATGTCGTGTGGATCCTGCTCTAATGAAAATGCCTTTAAGGCAATATTTATGTGGTACAGAGTGAGTAAAATAATTAAGATTTTTTTAATAGGCTTAGATGTAGAAATGAGTATTTACTCATCATCAGAACCATTATTGTAAAACAAAATAAGGCTTGGAGGTTGTCTTGTTCATGATGTTATTAATATTCAACTTGGTATAAAATCTTTATTAAAAAGTCTCCGTCTAAGCTTTCACTTTATATTGACACAACTTTAGAAATGATGAAGAAAAGGAAAATTCAGATTGCAGTCAGTATGTAAGAGCCACAGTCAGTCTCTTCATCGGCTCTAGTCTGGAATACCAGCATTATTCATGTGTGGTTCAGCCATAAATGCATTGGTTACAACTAAAGGAAAACTATCTGTTGGGTTTGTTGGCTTTTTTTTGCAGAACAAAGAGAGGGGCCATAATAATGTCACAAAAGAAGAACTGGAGTCTTGCATGATTAACCAGGTAACACTTGTTCTGTACCACACACACAGATGTACCATTGCCTGGGGTTTATAAGGGAAAATTGGGAGGAAAAATCTGCTTTACTATCTCTGAAGTGGTGGAATCTCAGTTTCGTAAATTTATGAAATGGTGAAATACAAACTGCTCCAAACAAATATCAGGACCTGCTGCTTGTATTCTGCATCCTTCCCAGCTGTGAATCTTGGGAAGATCTCCCTTTTTTCATGACATCATTTGCTAGAGAGCGGCTCGTGTGATGGATAGTCCATGGAGATCATTAATACATGCAAAAGTTTATAAATAATAATAGACCTTCTAGGTTTTTTTTTTCAGAAGTTGTGATTTTATGGCTTAAAACTGATCCAGTGATTGGTTAAAATTCGAGTGACTAAATGTTAACAAGAGGCAGGATGAGGAAATTGAGATGCAGCTGATAAACCTCTGAAATCCTATTCACCTTCAACCGAGGTGGTCCTGCTCGTGCCAGTCACAAATCTTAACATGCAACAATAGCAGAAAACAGAGTATTGAATCTCTACTTTGAGATAAACGTGTTAGAAATTAATAACCTGCTGGTGCCAGCCTGAGCTTTGGCACTTCTGTAGTGATGAGCATTCAATTCATTCACTCAGGATTAGGGAACTCATTTGGCTTTAAAAATAAGGAGGGGTTTGTTTGTTTGTTGTTTTATTTATCTTCAGAATTATGTTCTAAGTTCCGTGGTGTTGCTTACAGCACGGTCAGAGAGGTGGCTGTGCCAGTACAAGTAAGAGGATGGCACACCATGACCTGAAGGAACAAGAATTTTATAAGATGACCAAAGACTTGTAAAATTAATGATCACTTTTTGTCCAAGTTTAGCTGTATAAAGAGAATTTGTATTTTTAGAGGGGGCAGAGGGATTAGCCCAATCCTTTTACTAAATTCCAGGTAGTACACGGTTTTCATGTCTTTTGTCAAGGTTCCTTCTCATTCTTGGCAGAGCGAGTCACCAGGAGCACATGGGGCAGCCCTGGCCTCTGCTGGCAGAGCCTCCAGTGCCACAGCTGGGCCTGGCCACCCTGGCCACGTGTCCTCGCGGTTTGTACAAGGGGGTGGTTGTACTGTGTTGTTCAGCCTTTGCGTGAGCTCATGTGTGAAGGCATATTATGATACAGTGTAAATTGCCAAGGATTAATGAATATTAATGATGTGTTTTAGGAGGTCAGGCAGATTTAGGGGACAACAAATGTTATTTATTTAAATGGGTAAATATAACAATTAGTGGTGGTTGAAGGGGAGGCCGATTGGCGTGCTCTGAGAGGCGGCAGCTCGGCTGCAGCCACCCCATGGTGCTCCGGCTGTGGGTCGCTGACAGCCGCCTCTCTGCTTTGTTTGCAGCCCCCCGGCTGCCCCGACTACGCCATGCTCTCCTTCATGGGTGGCTTCCACGGAAGGACCCTGGGTAAGCGAAGCCCCGCCGGCAGCACCTCCCCTCCCTTGGCCTCCTGGCAGCCGCTGCAGTCACCTCTCAGCCCACTGTCCTTTCTGAAAAGTGGGTTTTCCCTTAGACAAATAGCACCCGCAGAGAAGCTGTAAGTTCACTGAAGGTTTGCTTTGGAAGTACCCCCAGTACTGAAACAGAATATTTGAGAGACAGTGGGAATTAATTTTATATATTTTTTTAAAATTTATTTTCAGAAGGTCCCTTGTTTTCATTCTGTATCCAAGGTGTCCTGTCTATACTGGTAAAAATCTAACTCCTGGGGTAAAATTACCACAATAGACAAATGAAATGTCACTCATTTTTACCATTTTATATTGGCTTGATCCCTGTTCTAAACATGTTACCCAAGAGCGCTGTAATTCTGAACTTTGTGACCAGTTGCCTTTGGACTTGTCTGAGCAACCTGTTCAGATTGACAGAGGTTCTCCTGTTCTTCTGGAACTGGTGCTTAAAATGCTAGAGCCATTCCCTTGAGCTTGACTAAATCCAATTGCCCAGTATTTCAGAAAATAAAGTAAAAGTGTAGAGCAATTAGGAGAATTCTACAGTCCTGGTGTCAGGCAATTTTTCACCTCTTGGTAGCTGTTTTCCTGTATTGTTCCTAGTCAGGTATTATTTTAATTTTTGCTTTCCTGGGTTTAGGTTGCTTAGCTACAACTCACTCTAAAGCAATTCACAAACTGGACATTCCATCACTGGACTGGCCTATTGCTCCATTTCCAAGGCTAAAGTATCCTCTAGAAGACTTTGTGAAAGAGAATCAACAGGAAGAAGCCCGCTGTTTAGAGGAGGTAAAAAATTCACTGGCAGCTTTCTGTTGTTTTTGTTTTGAAATAATGAATAGTGTTAGTAGGGTTAGCCGCTTTTCGCTAAAAGAATGTTTTCAGGGATTGGAACAGCATGTGATTCAACCAGCATTCACTGCTGTTTACGGTCAGGAGCTTGTCCCTGCCGTTCAGACCAGCCAGCTCACTGTGGGTCACAGAGGTCTACCTGAATGGTACCAAGGGGAAATGTCACATGCAGAAGTTCGCTGTATCACAGTGAACTCGTCCGCTGGATCTTGCGAAGAGGAGCACAGTGTGTCTAATCCTCTGCAAAGAGAACCTGTAACAGTATTTCAGGTTTTCCAGCCTGTCTGTGGTAACCTGCTGGCATAAAGAGCTCTGACCCGGCCTGTGACAGCAGGGACTTGTGCCTTCCCTAGCGCAGGAGGAAGGAAAGGCGGCAGAACACCCTCAGGGGGGCAAACCCTCTCTGGGTGCCAGAACCCTGGCATTCCCTGCTGGGATCCCTGGGATCCAGGATCTGTCACTCGAGAGGCAGCGGTGGGGAGCAGGAACTGTGATGCTAAAAATCAATCCACAGACCTTGAAGCCATCATTTTAAAAAACAAACAAACCCAACAAAAACCCCAAAATAAAAAGCCGATGGCGTTCTTTGACAGTCTGTGAGGTGGCTTCCCGGCACCCTGTGGAAACCATTGCTTTGTACAGCCTGCAGGGGTCGAGGGCCCTGGAAGCTCTAAGTGGCATTTCAAGTACAAATGACACTACGAATCGCAGCGACTAGCACTACAAGGTTAATTAAAACTTCTCTGTAGGCCCCTTATCAGCAACAGGATTTCTGCACTAAATCTGATTAATTTTAAAGTATCTGCAGTGGGTGACTAGAAAAAGCAAATTTACCAGGTCACCTTCTTTAATACATTGGCTGAGATTTGTTTTCTAACATAAAATCTGTTTTCTTCTGATTTACTTAGGTGGAATGAGAGCAAACTACACTGGTTTCCACCACACTCTCAGCTGAAATGTGCTAGGGCTTTCACACCACTGTAGATAAACGTGCAACTAGTCGCAATGTGTTTAGGATATGATTTAAACTTAAGCGTTATTCAGGAACAAGATGGCAGCATAAAACTTGGAGGGACTTCTTGTTAATTCCTTACATTTCCTGACACCTTTATAGCCAGGAATGTCTATGAAAAGTTGAAGTTCTGTTGCTGAGATTTAATCTTTCTGGGAGGAAACGTGCAAATGTCCTAAAAGGAGAATGTACCGTAATTACAGGTGGAAGATCTGATTGTAAAGTACAGGAAAAAGAAGAAGATTGTGGCTGGAATCATTGTAGAACCAATACAGTCAGAGGGCGGGGACAATCACGCTTCAGATGACTTCTTCAGAAAGCTGCGAGATATTGCCAGAAAGGTAATCAAATATTTCACTGTTCACTCAGGGGCAGCTAAACATAAAATAATTCTTGGTGTTTCCAAGGCCTGGAAATCCAGAGGCCCAGACACTTTGGGGAGTTACCTAGAGGTATGTTACATGCTCAGATATAAGCCGCCCCTTGTCAGCACAGTATTTTTCTCTTCCATTGGATGCACACACAGTGGCTTCCTTAGTCCAATAAATTTTTGTCTAACGTCCAAGTGAAAGAGAAATTACTCTGATTCATTAACTGTGGGTTTTGCAGTAGTGTTCTTTAAATGGTAATGCCAATTTTTTGAGGGGGTTCAATCAATTTCAGAAGAGGCAGGTTTGGAAAAGGGTAATTTTTTGTTGACATACTTGTTTTTAATTGCAAAAAAAGCTGAAACAAATTGAGTCCAACCATAAGTGCTGACGTTCCAATAAAACAATGAAACGGACGTATGTCTTGATACTTGGAATGTAAAGTTACCTGTTTGGAAGTGATGACCCTCAGTAAGACCTACTCCGTGCTTTTTCACCCTCAAAACATTTGTGTGCTTAAAAAGAAAGGCATTTGGAAAACTCTGTTCTGCCATGAGGACTAGCAGCTTTTCCCATTGTTAACAGTTGCTCATGCGAGGGTGATGGAGTGAATAAGGTGAAATGAAAAGGTTTGCCTTGTCTAAAATGAAATGCTGCCAAAAGCACTTACCAAATTGGTTTATCGTGATATAGCTTGATCTCCCTGCCCCAAAGTTTCAACAAAATAGTGCTTTGCATAAAAAAAAAAAACCAAAACACGTTAACATCTAAAATGAGTAGCTCTTCCAGCAGACTCACCTGGCAAGGCAGCTCTTCCAGGATCATTTTAGACCCCTGGACCGAACAGGTCACGCTGCTGGTATTGCCTTTGTGCCACACGTGCCTGACTCGGATCGAAGGCAGAGGCTTCTTATTTAAAACAAACAAAACTCCTAAAAAATTACACTCCGCTTCGCTCAGAGGCTTTGAAAATGCCACCCAGACTCCTGGAGATGTTTTCAGGTGTTCTCTAGAAATGTTCCAGACTATATAAAAAAAAAAATGCATAGATGATATATAAACATGTACTTTGTGAATTTGGGTAGCAAATATGTTTCTAGTGCCTTTCTGAAAAAATAGCTGAATTTTTAATTGTGAAATGCAATGCACAGTGAGAGGTGTCGGTGTGGGGCTGAGGAGGGGAGATTTGGAGGGGTGACGGGAGGGGAAGGAGGGATGTTGCATGTAATTGGCTTGTATTTACCCGATGACCGAGGGAGGAGTGTTTGGCAACACGGACTAACGCTCCCTGCTCTGTCCATGTCTCGGCAGCACGGCTGCGCCTTCCTGGTGGATGAGGTGCAGACGGGAGGTGGCTGCACGGGGAAGTTCTGGGCGCATGAACACTGGGGCCTGGATGACCCAGCCGATGTGGTCACGTTCAGCAAGAAGATGATGACAGGAGGATTCTTCCACAAAGAGGAGTTCAGGCCAAATGCTGTAAGATTTTCAGTGAAACAAACTCTGTGCTAGTTGGGGGCCCGTTCACGAGTGACTGCAGCGTCCATGGAAGAGACAGGCTTTCCTTCAGTGACGCAGGCTCAGCTACATGGAGCTGCTGGTTCATAGCTCTGTGCTTACACAAAAGTTGTCGTCACTTCTTCACTTTTATTCCAGTTGCTGTCAGGCACAAAGCTCATACACGTGGTGGGAGGGGGTGGAGAACCAGGTTTAGCCTCGTGAACTAACCTTCAGTACAAAATCCAACCACAAACTGACACCTTTTTCCGTAGGGCAACGTGGTATCTTTAGAGCTTGTCTGTCAGCAAGATTTCTTCTTTGCATTAGTGACATTTTAGATGTAATAAATAATAAGAAAAAAATATAAAGGGGGAGAACATAAAGCTTGAATGTCAAACCTGCGTAGATGATGCTGATTTCCATGTCGTGTTTCAGTGAGGTGTCAGAGCAGCAAGACAGAACACATTAAATTTGTAGCATGAAGTAGTTGCCCTTTGTTTCTGCTGAGCAGGGCAGCTGTATTTCACTTTTTCAACAACAAAAAAGGGGGTTGGTGAGACTAGAGCCTGCTTTCCCATACACCAGGTGTTTGCATTACCAGTGTGATGGCTTGCTTGTCTTTATTGTAGTGATTTGCCTGCTAACGCGTTCCACAACTCTCTCTCCTCCCTTTCCCAAGCCCTATCGGATTTTTAACACCTGGCTTGGAGATCCATCCAAGAACCTCATGCTTGCTGAAGTCATTAAGGTTATTAAAAGAGAAGACCTTCTGAACAACGCAACCCACGCCGGGAAAGCACTACTGACCGGGCTGCTGGATTTACAGGTAAACCCCTGGAAGGATTATTGATAAGAAAGAGGAATTTGCTGATCAGGTAGGATCTAACCTAATCCAGTTTAAGCACTCTGACTGAAGAACTCCAGCTGGGAACTGGACTGTAATGGTAACCTACTGGCTTAGGTGCTTCGGTGCAAGCCTGAATAACTGTGTCCTGTTTTGAATTGAAGTAAACTTTCTTTTAGTGACGTAAGGATGCTGGGTTTATATAGTTTAATCCAAAATAAAGGGTGACCCCAAAAATATCTGAAGGTATGAACTGCAGGTAGTTAAATTATTTTGCTAGAAGTCTCTGTTATCCCAAGCAGGTAGCATTTCATTGTCCAAAAAGGTCTTTTTAAAGGAAAGTGTCTTTACATTTTGTTACAATTCCGTTGAGCTCTTGAAACAGGAATATTGTAGCTTTCCCTCCCTTGACTAAGGGAAATTCCTTCACAGCTTCAGCTGTGGAGCCTCACGTGAGAAGGGAAATCAGCTGGGTGTTTAAGGGCAGGCTTGCAGATACCTCTGAAAAGGTGCTTTGGGCACCTGTCGTGCAGGGTAAGCCCAAATACAGTCTCTGCTCTTCGAACAGCTTCAAGGCGTAGTGGCAGAAGGAAACAAAAAATTACAGTCTTAATACTTTGGAGGGCCAGAATACAACTAGTACTGTCCAAAAAGGGTTGTAGTTGATAGGAAGTGAAGCAGATGATACTAACAAGCGTCTCAGTGCAGCAGAATGAGCTGGTTTCTAGCCCCATTCCAGGTTTTTTTATGCCCATTTTGCTGGAGTGCATTTTAGAGGTGAGGTGCTTTATGCTCATTTCAGGAGGCTCCAAGTAAGATTTTACTTGACCCGGCTCAGGGGTGCAAATTCATCCTGGCTTCCTGCTGGGCTGTGTATCTGCCTTGTGAGGAGACCCTGCCAGCTCCATGGTCTGGGAATATTCCTGGGGCCATCAGGACAAAGGCTCGGTGAGGAATCCAGCCTGTGCGGTAGCTGCGCTTTGGCCAGATCGCAGGCGGCAGCGGGGCTCCCTGTGGCACGATGCCCGGCAGAGCACAGCAGGTGCCCTGTGTTGCAGCAGCTGCCGTGCGTACACCTCACATACACCTCACCTCTCTTTGCAGGCTCGTTACCCCCATCTTATCAGCAGAGTGAGAGGAAGAGGCACCTTCTGTTCGTTTGACACTCCAAATGATGCAACTAGGAACAAGTTAATTACAATAGCCAGGAACAAAGGTAAGAAGCCAGTAGAGCATCGGCAGCTCGGAAGGCTGTTAGAGCTGTGCTGGATGGAGTCTTTCCACTGTCGTTGAGATTAGTCCCACCATTCCCAGTGTTTCACAGAACAGCCACGGGCACCCACAGCGTTCTTCTGAGTCGCTGGAAGCTCAAGGTCCCTTTGCACCATGGACCACGTGCTGTGTCACCGTGTGGTTAGTGGTGACTTAGGCAGCTTCTGCTCTGCTGGGCCTCTGCAGTGAGACGAGCCTCCTTCCGAGACCTGCATTTTTCTGGGTATTTGGCAAAGATGGGAATAACTAAAGGGCCTACTCTGTTCTCGTTTTAGGTGTTGTGCTGGGAGGCTGTGGCGACAGATCGATTCGTTTCCGTCCAACGCTGATCTTCAAGGATCACCATGCGCACCTTTTCCTGAACATTTTCAGTGACATCTTAGCAAACTTCAAGTAAAAAGCAGTTCCCTCGCACTGAACAGCTGATTATGAAATTAGTTTGCATTAATTCATGTCTTCTCTACTCACAAGATAAGTGTAAAATCATAAACTAAGGTTTGTGTTCTGTCTGTAATCCTGCCCAAGGCGAGCTGCTCCATCAAACCCAGCCCAGGCAGAGCACTGGTACTGGTCACCAGCAGGTACATCCAGCTGTCCCACACTGTGCACTGGTAGAACCTGTGGCCCTCCATCTTCCGGCTCGGGTCATATCAATTGCAGAGTCCTCTCTACTTTCACAGCCCTGACTATTTGATGGTCTATGATCTGGCACAGCCCGTTTCCCAGGTGAGCCCGGCAGATTTACTCTCGCCTCCGGAAGCAGCACCAAGTGTGGCGTAACACGAGCCACGCGCCTGCCAGACAGAAAGTGCCATTCTCCCATGGCAGCTGCAATAAAAGAGGTGTTTCAAGGAAAGCGCTGCTTTCCACCACTGCCAAGTACAGTATTTTACAGAATAATTTCCAGCTTTATCCCCCTGAACACAGATGTTGCTGCTGGATCAGGATGCCGTCGGCTCCTCTGTGCCCATCCCCTCAGCCTGCACGTTCCGCTTCAGAGGCACCGCTGCTCTCAGCCACGCGTGCAGCGCTCCAAGGGGAACTAAGGGACTTGTACCTTTTTCCCTCATCCTGGATTTTAAAACTCTTCACTTCTCTTACAATCAAACTTGTACAGAGAAAACTATACCCTGAAGTATATAATCTGACAAAGCTTAGAGTCATATGAAGCGCACTATTTCCACCTCTCAGCAATCTAGAGTGATTTGCGATGATTTTACCATTTGCCGATAACAACAATAGCCATTAAATTAATCTGTAACAAGTTCTACATGAATACTTGAGGTATTTTGTAAAACTACAGCAGAACTGCTTGACCTTAGCCATTACCTGACATCAGAGCCACCACAGCGAAGGCCTAGTCCTAATTGCACACTTACAATGCAAAGGAATTCTGTTTTTGTTTTAATAGTGAATTCTAAGTCATTGGTACTTCAGAGAGCTTCTAGAAAGCCACAGGATCAAAAAGCATCAACACTTCATTAATGTGTTTCTCGTCAGAGAATCGTTTCGGATGTTTCTTTACTCTTTGCTTCAGGCTGACTTGAACTAGGTCTGGTGCCTTTTTTCCTTTCCCTTGGCGAGCCAGCAGCTGGGGTTTGCTTACTAAGTTTAACTTTCTGTTCTGCACCAAAAACCAGGGACCACAGCAGACTTTACAGTTGCCCTATTAGGATTTGACCACAATTTTTAAGTACGTAATAAAAGAGAGTTAAAAGATTTACATGTTTAATACAGCTACCAAAACACGAAAGGTTTCTTACCTGCTTCGAGAAGTGCTAATCATGGTTTTCCCATTTCGTTTTTCAAGTGCTGGTATTGGGGGAAACTCGAGCACACTCACTCCCGCTGGCTTAAAAATAACAAGATTTCTGTAAACCTCTCTGCAGAAACCAGAATTCTGGTACGGGCTGGTCAGAACCTGAGCAGGTTTTTGAGCGGAGGTTGTAGAAATCAGGGGGAAGGAGCGGTGAATTGGTGTTCAATAAAACCTCATCGTCATCGCTGTCCTCGCGCGCGTATTATCAGCAAGAGGCAAGTCAAACCGAGACCTGTATTTGACAGCATTTTGGGACTTAGTCTGTTCAACATATCAGTGCCGTAGTTTTAGTAAATGTCTCTAGCAAGTCTTGTACTTTTACAGAAGCGAAGGTCCAGTGATTTGAAGTCTTACCACATCTTCACTTTTATTATGAATACTCTAGGTGTTTTTATAATTTTTACTGACACTCAGTAACTGTATAATTGTGTACAAGATGTTGATGAAATCATGTTAGAGAATACATAGAAAGCACTGCAGCTGAAGCATATAAAGTTAATATTGTTTACAGCATACTGTGGACAGTGCCAAATAAATGTTGAAGCAAATACTGAACTACACTTCATGGTGTAACTAGTAACTGTACACAGACTCATAAAAAAATGACATCTCATGTGTAATCAGTATTCTTAAATAAAATATTTATAATTGAATTTCTCCAGGGCTTTTTATTTTACATCTAGTACATCCCTAAACTGAATCACTAGTGCCTAGTAAATACATTCTTGTGCAGATAAGCCTCCAGAAACCATGCTGGATGCACACGGTCCACTGTATTTTGCTGCCGCGGTGTTTAAGCCAAGGAGATCGTTTCCTTTTGCTGCTGCTGCACCACACAGAATCAGCCAAAACTTAAAATAACGGAGCCCCCAGCAGGAAAAGTCTAACGTGAATAAATATTAAATCAGGGTCAGCCCGTGCACTTAAGTGCCAATTTTACTTACCTGCATCTGCCGATCCACCGAGGTTTCGATATGCCTGAGGAAGAAAGAGGGCAAAGAACACTCCAAATTTCTGTTGGTGAAGGCCAGTTTATTTGCCGTTGTTTCAAATGAAATGACAGCCCGAAGAGCAGAGTAAGGAGTTTACTTGCTTCTGACAATTCAAAAAAAAGAAAAAAAAAAAAGTTTTACATGTTACAATTGCTCAGGTTTGATTCTTTCTTGGGTTTAAATCCTGCTCCTCATTCCTACTGAGGTTTTGCTTTTGGAAAAGGAGGAATCACATTGACACCACAGACACAGGTGCTGAGGCGATCAACCCTGAAAGTTCACCAGAATACAAAGCACGTGTATTTTCAGCCTTCATTCAATACGGCTTTTAGGTGTCTTACCTTTTTTCTTTCCATTTTAGGTGAGCCCAGACTGGGAGTAGGGACTGGAAAGGGTATTTGGCAACAGAGCTGTTGATGATACCAGATCCGTGAACGCATCCAGGGATGCAGGTGGCTTGTTCCCCCGGCTACGCGGTATCTTCACAGAAGATTGCTTCATTCACGTAGGCTGAGAGAGTTTTTGTAACATTTACTGAAGTTTTTGCAACTCAAGCATTACAGCATTGATTAAATGTCATTCATACATACAAAACAAATACAAACATGAATATATGCAAAGAAGGACAAGTGTTTCCAAGTTTTCAGATGATGATTAGGATCCAAACTGAAGGAAGGACGCCAGACTGTCCCTGTAACTCACAGCACCGTCGCCTGGGTACGTTTTCCCTTTATTCCAAGGGGGGAGCAGTTTCTATGAGAGGCTCCAGAAACGCTGTCCCAGTCTTTAACTGACACTTACAGCTGAACTGTGTCCTACAACACACCCCCTTGTTTTGCCCAGTTACATTCACATCCTGGAAGACCTTGCCACGAGACCCCACGCGCCTCACACAGCACCACATACCGCTCTTCCCAGTCACCCCCATGTCACTAATGCAGGAGTCCCTATCTCTGACACCCAGCACTGTTTACCATACGCGTGTTTCACACAAGTTTTAATTCCAAGAGGCTTCCCAGTCAACCTAAAATCTGCTAAAAGAAACAATGAATTTAAATGGAGGGAGCCAGACTCTTTTCAGTGGTTGCCAGTGAGAAGACGAGGGGCAACGGGCACAAGCTGGAACAGGCTGCCCAGGGAGGGTGTGGAGTCCCCTTCTCTGGAGATTTTCAAGACCCGCCTGGATGCAGTCCTGAGTAACATGCTCTGACATGCTCTGGGCAATCCTGCCTCAGCAGGGGAGTTGGACTGGATGATCTTTATGGTCCCTTCCAACTCTAAAAATTCAGTGAAATTCAGTGAAGTGCAGATCTCTGGCAGAGTTACTGCATTTTGCTTCAAAAGTTACTCCTGGTCCAAAACGCTCTTAAGAGGCTGGCTGAAAGGGTCAGAGTCAGCATCAGAGACTCGGCTCCTCCTGCCCCCTCCAAGTAGGACAGTGGTGACAGCAAACCACGCGTGTCGCTGTATCCAACATGGAAGAGGGACGCTGCTCACACCTTAAACAAGCTGTGGAGACAATGAATCCAATGGATTGTTCCTTACCATTTCTCCTGCCTACGCCAAGTGCACCTACCAGCAGGCTTCGCTCAGGAAAATCAGTACCTCAGTTTGGTAAACTAATTAAACTTCACAGAAGAATAAGCACAATGAACATGCAACAAGGAAAATCACTGAAAATTAGCTGCTGTATCACTCCAGTTCTCCAAATATTTGAGTAAACCTCTGTTTGTCTACAATCTGGCCAAACTTAATTGTAAAATATAAAATATCTGTGCTATTATACCGCTTGAACTGGAGAAGTGGCTCCCCCTTGCTATCTCCAACTTCATCCAAAGTCATCACTGTCTCTATGGGACAGTAAATGTCATTCCGTCTTCCCCAGAACGTCAAGTGGGCCACTTTGACAGTACGGCCAGTTTCATTTAAGTAGATTAATCCAATAATTCGTCTGAAAAAGTAGCTCATACCATACAGCATGGCACCAGCAAAGAGGGCGATGCCAGTGGTATACAAGAGGATAGCCTGAGAAACCTGGTCTTGCAGGTAGAGATAGCAGATGGGAGGCAGCGTGACCATGGTGGTGGCGGTCTGTAACAGCTTCAGTCTGGACAGGACCCTGCAGTACTTAATCCACGGAAACCTGTAGACCAGTTTGAATTCTTCTGCTTTCTCCTCCCCAGCCTTTTGCGGGACCACGGCAGCAGGGGCCGAATGGCACAGACACACAGACGGCTCTCGCTGTCTCCCAAGATAACGATTAACAGCACTAGGTCGCCAGTTCTGAGACTGCAGACGGGGCAGAGGAGCATCTTCCTTTTTCCACGACCCCGTCCAGAGCTTGTTTTGTAGACATCTCCCAAAAGATGGTGCCGTGCAGACTTTAGTCCTAATTCTGCAGAGCCTGGCCTGTAAGGAAATAGTCCCACAGGTCACCACTGAGTCTTCTTTACACCCCAGTCGCGTTTAGCTCAGCACCTGTTCCTCAGACACCCGAAGACAGTTACCGTAAGCCTCCCCAGCTCACCGTAACCTTGTGCCCAAAGCCAGCGTTAGGACAGGGAACGCTCCGTGCTCACAGCCCTCCCTGCGCCTGAGGAGGGAAAATACTTTTGATCCGGCAGCCGATACCAAAGCCAGCCTCCTGCACCGGACCGGGCGGCACCCCCCGCCTCCCTCCTTGGGCAACGTCCCAGTGAAAACACCGGCGCTGCCAAGAGACCCGGCGGCTGCTAGCCACCGAAACGTTAAATAAACACTTAAATAACGACTTCAGGAAAAACGAAAAACGCGGACTAAGCACGAGAAAAGGGGGAGCAGACACAGGAACGCGCAGGACAACAGGAGATAAAGAGCAGGGAACCCGCCTGCCGCTCTCGGTCACGGCGCTGCTCCGCTCAGCGGCCGCCGGCGGCCACAGGCTGGGACCGGGGCCGGGGCCGCCATCGCTCCAGAGCCCGCCCGGAGGGAGCCTGAGACAGACCAAACAGCCCCCTGCCCCCGGCACCCTCCGGACGACGACGACGACGACGACGGCGGCGCCTCCGCAGGGCCCGGCCCCGGCCCCCCCTCCCCCAGGCCGTTACTCGGCCGCTGGCACCGCTCGCGGGCGCCCCTCGCTTTCCCCCCGAGGCGGCCGCAGCCGCTCGCGGCCCAGAGTCGCCGCCGTCACCTCACGGGCGGCCCCTCTCACCCGCCCCCCCGGCCCGCCCCGCTCACCGCCGCCATGGCTCCGACGGCCCCGGCGCCGCGCGGCAGGGCGGGGCGGAAGAGGCGGCACCCCCCGCTTCCCGGCCTCCCCCGCGGCGGCAGCGCGCGGCTGACGGTGTCCTGCCCCGCGCCGCCGCCATGGCTCCGCCGCCGCCCGCCGTACTCTGCCTCTTTGACGTGGACGGCACCCTCACCGCCCCGCGGCAGGCCGGTACCGGGGACGGGGCGGGCTGAGGCGGGGCGGGGGGGCGAGCGGCCCGCGGGGGCTGAGGGGTAAGCGGTGCCGCCGGCCCGGGGCCTCAGGGGGCAGCTCGGACAGGCCCATCGGATTCCGCAGCCGTTCCCCTGGCGCCTGATGGGCAAACTTAACGTGGCGTTTAAGGGAAAAAGCCCATCCCTCTCTTCACGTTAAAGCCGTGCACGGCACTGCCGGGCTGGGTGGTCCCCGCGGAACGGGGCTGCCGTTCTCCCGGTGCGGGTACTGACAGGCCTTTCTGTCGGGCGCAGAGGATCACGGCGGAGATGGCCGCCTTCCTGCAGCAGCTCCGGCGGAAGGTGCGGGTGGGCGTCGTGGGCGGCTCCGACTTCGAGAAGATCAAGGAGCAGCTGGGCGATGACGGTACGGAGGGGCTGACGCCGCGCCCGGGGCTGAGGGGGCTGCGGGGGTTAAACGGAGGTGAAACCCCGGTCACTCCCCGCCTTCCCTGCTCTCGGGTGTTCTCCTGGTTTGGTTGAAAAGCTGTTCGCAGGCGCTGAGAAACTGCAGCCCGTGTTGGGGTTTTGCAGGTGCCTCGGTGTCTTACCGAGGGACAGTGCCGATAGCGAGATCCTGGCTCTGTGGCAGGTGAGGTGCATGTGCAGGCTGCTCGCACGCTCGCCCCGAAGGGTCCGATTCTGCTAACTGAGGGGTTACGATGCAGAGATGGAGTCTTGCTTTAGTCCTTTGAGAGGCATTTCCTTTTCGGTAAAAAAGTCTACCTTTAGTGGGCTTTACTCAATCGATGCCACCGATCGCCTTCTGTAACGCCCAGGTAACTCGGGATTTGTTTGGCTGACAGGCGGTCTCCAGTAAGCCATAACATCTTTGCGTTGTACTGAGATCCTCACAACTCCTGGCCAACTCCTGCCGTTAGTAACGCTGAGAAAATGAACCTAAAATAGTAGTATTTGATTTGCTGTATTGTAGTATTTGATTTGCCAGGCTGTGTGCCAGGTGTTTGCCACATTTGAGGGGTTTGGTCACGTCCTTACGTTTAACGCAAAGGGACATACTTTCAGAAGAGGAAGAGCCTTTAAGCAAAAATACAGGTAACTGAGCTGAAAGGCTTCAAGTGGTTTGAGGTGCGTGTTCATCCTGGAGAGAAATGAGAGTGGTTTTGATCTTGTGCTCCGTGTTATGCTGCTGAATCTTTCATGCTTTGTGATGTAACGTTTACTGTATTTTGACCTGTTTAATAAGTAAGATAATTCTGTGTTAAAAATACAGGGGAAATTATAAATCACTGCCTTTTTTTTTTTTGTTGTTGTAGTGGTTGAAAAATTTGACTACGTTTTTCCAGAAAATGGTCTTGTAGCATACAAAGATGGGAAATTCTTGAGCAAGCAGGTAAGTGGGAAATTTCCAGTAACACAAAAGAGACATTTTCTAGGCAAGATTGTGCTTTGTTACTACAGTGTCGTCCTGTATAATCACCCTTCTAACTAAGGGCAAAATTGCTGCTATTTCCATGTGTTACTTCTGCAACGGATCACTCATTTGTTGCTCTGATTCGTGTAATGACAATCTTCAGCTTAAGCTTTATTCTTTGGGGTATTCCCCAAACAAAAAGTTTTTGGAGTCTGGAGCGTCTGATGGAATAAGAACAATGAAAGTCCTGGAACAGCCTTTCCCTCAGCTCATCCACAGGAAATGTGGCCAAGCCCAGGAGGTCCTATGGAATACAGCATCTCATAGCCGATGTCCATTGGGCCCTAGGGTTCAGAAAGTTTCTTGCAGATCTCTCGTAGTTGCTTTATAGTATTAATTCACAGTGCACATTCTGATATGCTGCAAAAGCTAAAAGGTAATACTCTAAATTAATATAAACGTTCAAATTATTCTGGATACCCTAATCACCTTCATTGGTTCAATATAAGTAATGGAGATTAAAATTTTGAAAGAAATCCTGGCTGAAATGGCTGACACGAGCAGCAGTTCCCAGTTTACTGCAGTAACAATCTCTGTTTCTTCACGTTTGCCTACAGTAGACGCTAACCGCAACTTTTTGTTTAGGTCTGCTGTCTTTGGCCCACACTGTTTCCTTCTAAAGCAGGTACTAGAAGGGAGCATATTAAACGAGAGTTTGGTATCATGGTTTAAAAAAAAAACAAAAAGAAAAATGAGAGCTGTTAGTTCATCAACTGAGAGTTAGTTATTGAAGGCATGTTTCTTTGTGGTGTTAACTGTGCCTGATTATCCAATGGCTGTGTTTTCCATGTGACTTGGTTTTTAGAATCTCAAATTCTGGACCTTTGGTTGAATGGTATTTATTTTGTTAGAACATTCAGGGTCACCTGGGTGAGGACATTCTTCAAGATCTAATCAACTACTGCCTGAGTTATATTGCAAAGATCAAGCTGCCAAAGAAAAGGTATGTGCATACACGCCTCTCGTGGCACCGCATTCTCCACGTTACATATGCGTCGAGCATCAATATGTAAAGCTCTCTGTTCAGCAAGAAATGAATAGTTTGTGGTTTAGGAACACTGTGTACATGAAACAGAGCTCAATCCATGTGTACAAAGAGAAGGCCCCAGCTGGAGCACAGGATTTGAAATACTGATTGAGTGTTTTTATTCAAGAGGGAAGGAAGTAGGAGTATTTCCTTGACGTGTTTGGAATTCAGCAGCATAATGTTTTCCAGAGATTAGAAGTGTGCAGTAAGATCAGTCCTGTGTGACGCGTGAGGGTGCAGCTGCTCCAGACATGAATACAAACCGTATGTGAGACCAGCTGGAAACACTGCCAAGATTGCTCTAAATCTTGTTGCTTCACCCCAAAGCTGACAGACTGGCCTGCCAGGGTCTGAGAACTGGGTTGTCAGGATGCTCCAGTCATACTTTTAAGACCAAATCATACTTTTAAAAGTCAGTAAGGGTGATGTTGAGGTTGCCAGGTTCAAATAAAAGTCAAGACTCCTTGATGCCAGGGGTATTGGCTCCTACACGTTGTTTTTCATGTGTACAGCGAGAGGCTGAAGGAGACATCTGATTCCCCTTGTCTTCAGAATTAAAAGTTCTTTGTGATATTCTGTATTTTGAGCCATTTTTTATCTATTTTCTGTCTCGTTAATCAATTCTTTTTCAGGGGCACTTTTATTGAGTTCCGAAATGGGATGCTAAATGTGTCCCCCATTGGAAGAAGCTGCAGCCAGGAAGAACGAGTTGAGTTCTATGAACTTGATAAAGTGAGTTACAACTCTTGAAAAATATCCAACTCTTCTGGAAGAGGCAGTTATGGCCAGGTTATGATTTTTAAAAAGCTTTTACACTTTGTGCACTTTTTTTCATTTTAATCCTTTCTGTGTGGCTTAACTAACTTCTTAGTTCAAACTTCAGGAAAGTCACAGTATATATATTTTTTTGTTGCAACAGTTAACAATGATTACTCGCAGAAGGGGTGGGTTTGGCTCGTGTTTCTTTTAAGCCTGTATCCAGAGTAACGAACATCTTACCCCTACACACAGGGTTCCTGAAAAACTGTCATAGATAAACCCATACTTACCAGCAGTGCTTCTCAGCATACCAGTCTATAGCCATTCAAATCAATAAAACTATTACATTTCTTGTCAACTCTTTAAAGCAGAATTTAAAAGCTGAGGTCAAACTATTCACCGTTTATTTTCCTTTGTGCAGAGCTGAAGGTGCAGGCTGAAATGAATCCGAGCCATGCTATCAGTTCTGTTCCCTGCTGCACAGTAACAACTGTTTCTGACCCGATACAGAAACTGAAATTCTAATTCCTTGAAAGCAGCCTTTGCCTGCAACTCGGTTAACGGATGCTGAACGATATCTAAGCCCAAGGCATTCTGGAAATACCCTTTCTGGAGCATCAGAAGATTAGTACCAGTTTTGAGACTCTTCCTATGCCTCAGTCTCTCCCTTTCTAAAACTGAATTTTACTGGGAGTGGAAGCATGCGCTTCCTTAGTATTCTAAGAGTTTCAGCTAGAAAAGCAAACATCACAGCATGCGTATGGAGTTTTGCTCTTATTTTTTTTACAAGTTGATAACAGATTAAAGTAGAAATATTCTCAGCGTGCTTTCAGTAATAAAAAAATACAGCTATAGCACACTAGTCCTGGTACTCGGACCTTTGAATATTTTCGGGGTGGTTTTGGGGGTGATCTTTTTATTGATGAATTAACACAGCACGTAACTGATTTGGGGTTTTTTTTGTGTTTTTTTTTTTTTTGTTTTTAACAGAAGGAACATATAAGAGAGAAATTTGTAGCTGATTTACGAAGAGAATTTGCAGGAAAAGGCCTCACATTTTCTATAGGTATCATGTTTAAAACATCATTTAATTTAAGTACCACTTAAATCATATCTTCTTATGGGTGTGACATACCCTACCGCATTTGTGTGACAGTTATCTCTCTGGGGGTAGCTGCAGGCATTGCATGCGAGACTAAGGCTCTTTTTCCTCTTAGGCTTTCATTTGGTACATTTTAATTGAAATCCATCAACAAAGAGAACTTCATTGCTTGTCATCAGTCCATTGTCTTTTAATGTCAGTTGTGTGACTGATTGTGCTCATTTTGAAACATATTACATGCTTCTGATTAGTCAGAGTTGTTTCTGCAAATCAACTCTGATCAGAAATACTACATCAGAACTGTTCTGGTAGCCCTCTGTTCTTCAGTTCTGTAGCTGCATTGTGTGGGAGGAAGAAGAGGAAAGAAAATGCAAAAGCAAGTGCAAGCTTAAAGAGAAAAGTGATAATAAGGGGGAATTAATTTTCCTTGCTTTTTTTCTTTTTCTCCCTCTACCACATTATTATTTTTCAGAATTACAAAGAAGTGTGGTTGCCGTTAGAGCTGTGGTATTGAAACACTAAGGCAGAAATGAACAGCAATACAGCTCTCCTAAAGTGTGTTGTAAATACCTTTTTGAGATGCACTTCAACTGGGGATCTTGCTTTTATGTATTGGTAAAGTCCAAGGATTTGGAACTGGAATAGTTGTTGTCCTGTTAGGCTTTGTAACAAAGGCTGATTTCCTCCTTTCTTCTATTCTGAAAGCTTTAGAAAATCTTTTGCGTAAGACCAACAGCTGCATTCGTTCATGTAATTTCTTTCTAAAAGTAGAAAGATTAAATGTAATTTTTTAAAAAATGTTCAGTTTGAGAGCAGTCAGTGTTTGGGCACATGCTAAGACTTTCATATTTGTTTCATGGGTAAATAATATCTGTAAATCACCACTGTAATAACTGATACCCTATTAAACACTTGCTGTACTTGGAAGACTTATTTCCAGGGTTTCATAACATTTCTGTGACTTCTTCAAAGCCCCCTCTACCACAAATCTTACCCAGTTTAGTTTTTCCTCTCTTACACTCCCCTCAGAGATGTGTTCTTAAAATAAACCAAAGTTTGCTTGGCTCACGTCTGTCCTAGGAGGCCAGATAAGCTTCGATGTGTTCCCGGATGGCTGGGATAAGCGGTACTGCTTAGGAATCGTTGCCAACGATGGATACAAGACTATTCATTTCTTTGGAGATAAGACTATGCCAGTGAGTATATTGTTTTGTATATACATTTCAGAGCTTCTGTTGTATACCACAAGCCCTGTAGGTTCTAACCAATTGCCTTATGCCCAACAAGAACTGAAGTCAGCATATAAATGTGAAGGTGTCTGTGTTTAGCTGGCAGTGCAGTACTGGCCAGCTGGGAGATAGCCCTGAGCAGACTTTTTCTGTGTTTCCTGAAGTGAACACAGTGCTTTTGACAGGCTCAATACTGGAATATATTTTCTAAATTGAACTTCTGTAATTATGTTAAAAACCTAGGTGACATGGCCACATAGAACTCATTATCCTGTTTGTTATTGTAGATTAGATAGACGCTGCTTGTTGGCTGGTGATTATTAAACATATTTATTTTCCATTGAATTTAATAGCGTTCCTCTGCTAACCTCTCTGTCTGTCTCCACACCGAGGAACTGAAATTATATATAATCCCCATCCCTACTCATTGGAAGGAGCTAAACCGCTTTGCAGGGTGATTCAGGGGCTTTTGAAAACGCTGAGCAGAGCCAGCGAGGGCAACAGCAACAAGGATTCGGGTGAAATTCAGGCTGTCTGAACATGGCCAAGGGACAGCGTCAGGCTAAGTCTTATAAGGAAAGGCTTAGTTTTCTAAAAGCTTACGGTTTTATAACTATAAGTTGCAAAGAACTTTATAGTTTTATAAACTTTAAAAGGCCAAGTTTTATAAGACAAAGACAAGCTTTAAATGAAAGGGGGATTTCCCCTTTGACACCAGCTGCAAAAGTAATCTCTTGTCCCTCTGGCACAGAGCTTACAGACAGTTGATTTTAAACCCTATTATTGGCAGTGCAGCATTTTCAGAGTTTCGAAGCAGCAGGAGTTGCGCTGACTGACTGGAGAGCAGCGGGGCAAACAACGTACAAAAATCAGGTGCTGCTTCCTGTAGCGCATGAAGCTGCAGCTTTCAGGGATCTCTGCTCATGCAGGTGGCAGCACCTTTGTTCCCTGAGCCAGCTGGGAAAGGATCTTGTCATCCCTCTCCTGTGATTAGAACCCAGTTACAAACATCACATTAGAGCAGTAGCTAGGCCAGGCCACAACACTGCTGCAAATAGTGAAGCATCAACAGTCTTAACAATGATTGACCTAAAAGCAAAGGAAACCAAGTTGGAAGGAAGAGGATAATGCACACAAGTCACAAATACCATGTGCTGGTACAGTGTTGTGTAACAAGCTTTACACCTTAGTATTAAGAAGTCAGCAATTTTAGGAAGTCAGCACTGGGTTGCTCTACCAAACTAACACATGGCTGAACTTACACTGAGAGTTCTGCTCTTTCATTACCAATTCTAACGTGCCGGTCGGAAGTTCTCACACCCGTGTTTGTGGTGGTCAGCAGAAGTTTCAGCCCAGGTGTGCCATAAACACATTATGCAAAATCTCAAAATGCTGGTTTGCAGTTTCCTGGCTTTCTGGAAGACATCTCAGCCATGAATATGTCATCTCTCTTCTTTCCATAATTTCCTTCATGTGTCCCTTTTCCACACCGAGACATGAAACTTAAATAACACTAAATCCTCTTCTCCTTTTTACCTCTTCTGTTTTCAGGGAGGGAATGACTATGAAATTTTCACAGACTCCAGAACAGAAGGCCACAGCGTCACGTCCCCAGAGGATACAAGAAGAATCTGTGAAGAGCTATTTTTTTAAATAGGAGACTTTAGAATTCACACTTACAAAACGGTTAAGACAGCTTAATAACTCAAAACATCTCCCTTCACTCTGTATTGGTTTTTGTCATTGGTCAGTCATTACAGAAGGGAAGCTGCTATTTAAAAGATGAACATTTTAGAGGGGTTTTTTAAATACTACTTTATGCCATAAAGACAGGAATTATAAGACAGTTGGGATTTCCTTGTTTAAAACTGGAAGATGAGGAAGAAAGGTTTTATTTCTTTCTGGGGGTGGGAGAGTAGAACTGAGCAGAAGCCCCTGACCTCACACACGTTCCAGTGCATGGTCACAAGGTGTGTTGAGTCCACCACCACCACTGGAAAGGCTGGATCAACTGGTGCTAAAGTTACCTCCTCAGTACAGTCGTGGTGCCAATGCACAGTACGGTTCACGGTACCTACACTTTTTGCAGACTGTTTTTAAATCTAAAAAATAAACAAATTATAAAAAATTAATTAAAACAACTTGAGCATAGTAGCAAAATGTATTTCTGTCACTAATTACGCTTCTGATTTCCTGGGAAGAGGTTAAGGGTAGATGAGATTTCAGTACTAAGAAAAATGATGTAAACTATGTTTCTATTAAAATTCAAGTTGAAGCATGACAATCAGCATAACTGTTAATATTACTTTTCTCATCTGGCATTAGGAAAGTAATATTGTGTATGAACAGTTTAATTTAGTACAGGAGAATAAATTCTCATTTTATCATGAATAATCACTCTTTCAGTTTGTCATTTTGGCAAATAAAATAGGTAAAGCAGACCTGTTGTATGCTGCCTGTCAGTACAAATAAATGATTTACTTGAATCTTTCCAATTCCAAGTTTATGTGATACTTAGTAAAAAAGGGAAGAATACAATCTTTGTGTACAAACCAAAATCCCCAACAGGGCTTACAAAAAAGGAGGAGGAGCTGTGATGCCCTCATGCATCAGAACTATCTCGTCTTCTAAATAAAACCCTTTATTTATTCTAAATAAATTCAGCCTGAACCACTTTCGTGGGAGCAGACTTTGGACCAGAACCATCTGTGCTGCAAGAGCTCTTTAAGGACGGCCAGATGTTCACAGCTGCTGCTTTGTGTACAGATATGTGATGTAACTGATTATTTGGTTGCTTTACTGCATGGGTGTTTCCTGTATTTGCAGAACGTTACCTATGCAAAACATCCTGTGCAGGACCCAGCCCAGATTTGTTTTCAGCCTCAAATACGGTCATCTGTGTGCACGTGTTTGCATATGTTCAGCTCTCAAAAGCTCGCTAGTCAGCCTTGCACAGCCGCTGCTGATAGCTAAGGTCTGTCTTCTGCCTCTCATGCCAACAGATGAGAAGCAAACATTCTGTCTCGCTGAGGGGAGAAAAAGCAGAAAGTAAAGCAGCCCACAGTGCCTACTCCCTCACTTCTATCTTACTTTCTATAGCATGAGCTGAAAAAAATGAATTATATAATGAAAATCAATGTATTTACAGAAGTAGTAGTATATATTATACACAAACGTATTAAGCAGCTAGAAAACTTGCTAAATTATTCCCTAATTGTTCTGGTAATGCCAAACAGTTGATACTACAATGCTTTTTAAAACACTTATGTATCATCATACACATGTGCACGTGCAGGCACCTGCATTCTTTGCTGCTAATCATCTTCAACACCACTTGCACAGAGAGCAGACTGAAGACATATGTTAAAGCACTATAATGGTCATGTTTATTGTAAAGGAAGCAGCGTGATACTCAAACAAGCTGGACAGTGTTAAAACCACAACTACTGTCTTACGGTTAATAAAAAAACTCAAACAAAACCCCAAGACCCCACTACAGACTGCTCACTATCATACACTACGGTGTAATACAGGTACAGCTGAGGCAAAACAAGCCATCGCAGCAGCTACTGACCTCTGTGCTCCCCGGGTCACACCTGGAACACATTGCTGCAAAAGAGCCTTAAGACATTTCATGGCAGCAAGTGCCTGTTGTTAAAGCTGCAGAGAGGCAACTGAAGTCACGCTGTTCCACACAACTAACAGAAGAGTATTGTGCCAGCTTTTTTTTTATTTGCAAAGTCATTAAAAATCCACTGTTAAGAACATAATAGAGACAAATACTTCATTTGAAAAAAGATGTGGTAGACAAACAGAACAGAACGAATTTATAGTTGCACTACAACTACACGAAGTCTTGCAGGAAGAGTCAGAGTATGGGTGACCATATCACATCCTACCAAGCAAGTTTTCCAGGGAAACAGCTGTGGAATCTACTCGCCCAAGACAGCTGAGCCTATTAACTAACTCACACGGTACTTTATACACGGTCACCTGAACAGCGTGTAACTTGCTCTTCAGAAGCAGAGTTATTCTGCCTGCCCAGTGAAATACCGCAGCAGACATTCAACTACACGCAGTCAAGAAGGTTATCATCAGCTTTGTCTAAATTCAGACACTATGAAGTATCCACTATTCTACAGCTTTCTACCATTTACCTTGAAGCAAATTTTTTAAATTTCGGTTTGGTTTTTTTTTTGTTTGTTTGTGTTTTTTGTTAATACTGGCCTATAAAATCTGTTAATCAACCATCAAGGCACCTAAGTAAATTCACAAACAATCCAAGCTCTAAAACCACACTGTCCCAGACATATGCAGACGTGCCGTTTGCCAATCATGCACGTGAAGGGCACCCAGCCCTGGCTATTGGAGCGTAACCACCAGATGGATATTTTCCACCCTGCGGCAGCTGCTCTGTTTGTGAACTTCCTTTCACGAGGAAAGCAAATGGCAGCAATGAACACCTCTCCCTCTCAAGCCAAGGCACTCAGGCCCCATTACCAGCAGTAAGTGTAGCCCGACCCTTACAGAAAGGCAGCTAAAGGGAACCTGGTGCTCACACACCTCCAGGGCCTCGGTGTCCTGGTGCCTCTGCTACGGCCATCTGTGCTGGAAGAGCTCTCCTTCAAACCTCTCCCCGGTTCCCCTGGGCATCTCCTGGAATCAGTTTACAAGATAAAAGAAAAACCAAACCTCCCCCTTCCACCAAGCACACAAAATAGGGCTCTTTAAAAATATGTTTGTTGTAAACACATTATGATAGATTTTTTTCATTAGCATCTGAATTGCCTTTTTTTTTTTTTGTTTTTTTGAGGCCAGCTGTAAAAATGGTAATTTTGGCCTACTTCTGCTTTATTGACAATGCAATATTTCCTCCCGCACAATACGTAAAATATTCTTAGGACAGGTCCCCTGCAGCCAGTTGTTGAGCAGTGACCATGCAGGCAGCGGCCGCGCTCCCTCCGGGACACCTCAAGAGCTGATGACGTGCCCTGACCAGGTCTCGTGCTTGGTTCCAGGAGCTAGATGGGTAATCACCACCTCCACCGCCTGAAGCTTCTCATTCTTCGGTGGGATGGTGCACATCTTGTAGGTGACCTCGTCGCCTGCCACGGGAACGTACTCGCCTTCGATACTGTGGAGGGGAAACTTCAGTTAATCATAAATCACATAAATACTCTTACTCTACTGCAGCTTATTTAAATTTTTATCATAATGATTATCTTAGGTGCTCAAGATGCTTCTGTTTTTTTTATAGAAGTCCATCATTCATCAAAGCTTGAGGTTGATTTTGGTTGTCTTGCAGCAAAACCCCGTGAAAACACTATAAACACCACCAGCACCCTACACAAACAAACACCAAAAACCCCACACTCTAATATGCCTTGAAAAATAACCAGCTAAGCACAGCCTTGGAAAACGTTCCTGTGAATCGCTTACTCGCCGGCAGCACTAGAGGGCAGGGCTGACACTGTTTGGCACTTTGTTTGGGGGTTGGTTTTTTTAAACTATAGGAAGTTGCTCTTTTTTTTTTCCCTCCTCTCACACGTCTGAAGCCTTTTTCCCCCCTTTTTTTTTATTTTAAAGGATTGTATCATGTCAGTCACTGATTTTACCTTTATTTTAATCCACCATACCACAGTTCATCTGAGGTATGAAAAAAAAGAGCTTAAGACAGAGTGTGGAATACTTCAAAATTACTTGCTGTGAACAAAGAGAGTTCTGTGATCCTGATGTGTTACAGCTCAGAAACTCTCCTCCAGCACCCAGTATTTTGGGAGATTTCCAAGAGTCTCCCACTCCTTCATCGCCTATAGCAGTGCGACAGTGTGGGATGCTGGAGGACTCACACCATGCATTTGTAACTGCACACGAGTCCTTACCTGGAAACAGTGGGAAATGGCAGAAGGGCTGTCACCTTCTGTCCAGAGCTATGTACTGATGAAACAGAGAACTGCAAAGGGTAACAGCTTTCCTCGCTTCTACCACTGTGTTCAGGATGAGAGCTTTTTAATAAAAGTCCCAGCATGCTCCAACAGAGACAGGCAGAGATGCCTTCCAACCTGCATCTCTGACAGTAGAAAGGATGCTACTTCACCTTTCTTTAAATATACCTACATGATGCCTTGCCCAGGCTCCCCTTCTCTGACAACCCAGGCTCTAGATGTCTTCTTGTTTCTTCAGTATTTCTTAACAGCATTTGTATTTGTGAACAGATAAACACCACTGAGTTTATTTGCCTTCACTGAGAGCACACGGGGAGCATACTCACACCACCCAGGAATTTTACCCCAGAAAACTTCTGTTATAGCAGGGACCTAAGATTTTAGCAGTGCCCTCCGAATCCACTCTCATCTTGTGACCCGTTATTATTACAGCTTTTCTATTGCAGGAAAGACTGGCAGAACTGATAGGAGGTAAATATACTGTCACTTACTGCCAGTTGTAACTTCACATCAGACTTTGCCTCTCTCCCCAGTTTTGCAAAACTGCTTCAGCTTCATCTCCTGCACTGCCTCTTGCCCACCCTTCCCCTTGAGGGGCTGCCTCAGCTTCTGCTCCTCCCCTGGCTCATGCACAGGAACTGCTGCTCCGGGAGCTGGGGACGGGGTGAGCAGGCATGTACAGGGGAAGCTAACACTGACCCAGACATTAGAACTTCTCCCATGGGAAATTCAGAAGAAAAGTCATTGTTTGGTAACTGACTGTATCAACATGATATTGAAAATGCTCCTGTATCTAAATACGGATCAAAGACCTACTACGAGGAGTTAAAGGCATTCCCAAGGCCTGTGGCTTGAACCACATGTCTGTCAGACTGTATATCTCTGGGCTCAGCCCCTACTCCAGGGCTGCCTGTGACTGCAGGAATCGGACCCAAGAAGGCATATCATAAGCTGAACTCTCCAGAGCAGTGCCTGGGAAAAAGGCAGTAAATGGAAGGCAGAAAAAATATTTACAGAAAAGTCAAGATAAAACCTCCTTCATTAGACCTAACAGCCCCTTCCTCCCCACGCAGCCTGACCCCACTGACCTTTATTTACCTCCAAAGTCTCCAGGCCAACCTGTCAGCCCAGCTCTGTACCACACTGGGCAGACGATGTCCGAGCTCCCACAACCAGACTCCTGCTGTGGCTGTTCTTCAGTGACTGCCTTAATTCACAGCCCACCTCCCCCATTCCTAACAGGTCTAAGATTTCTTCAGGTGTAAAGGAGTTGCACACCCAATACTTACAGTCCTTTCAGGGGCAGACTAGTTCACATTTTTCAATGCCAAAGTAATTTGCCACCAAATTCCCTGCAGCTTACCCTGACTTTGAAACAACAGATTTCAAGCAAGGATGAGAAGGTGCTACTTGCACTGTCGCGGAGCCTGACAACTGGACACGAAGCCCCAAAAAGAGACACAAGACAGGGTCAAAACACAAGTGAAAATAGGAATGCCATATAAAAAAGCATCATCTTTCCCACTTGAATCTCTTGAATGATCCCTTGATGCCAAAAAAATTGTTGCTATTGAGTTAAAACCACATTGCCATGAGCAGTAGCAACACAACGCATGCAGGGTGTCAGTCCCACCTGAGCAAGGTCCCATCTTTCAGTGAAGGCAATCCAGCACAGGCATTTTATCTGTACAAAGTAACACGGGACTAGCAAAACACAGTGAGCAGAAATACTTCCCAGCTCAGATGTAATGAACGTAGACAACATGAGCTGAAGCGGAAAGCCTACACTGACTCAAGTACAGCTGAGCCACTGGAACAAGTTGTAATGAAACATGTTTCTTCACGTGGCCTCGAGCAGTGGGACCAGCTGCGGACAGTGTTCCAGGGAGCGCAGGCAGAGCTGTTACGTGGGGCTGGAGCTATATAATATACCTGCACGATCCCATGCCCAGGTTCCCCATCCCTGACAACCGAAGCTCTAGATTTCTTGTTGTTTGAGCATTACAGACGCCCACTCCACAGCCCCAGGTATTGCCTTTGATTCCTGCACAGAGGATGAATACGCACAGCGAGTGGGGAGCTCAGAGTCACCACTTCGCAGACATCAAATAAAACGGATGCCCTGCCCAGGAAGGGATCTCATGTTTGGCTGCAAGGTTTTTTTTAATGAACAGGAACCTGACATGTTCTTTAAAAGCTCCCGTAAAACAGGATGAGATGCAGTTAGTGAAATAAACACTTGAAATCTGCAAAAGATATCAGTAAGTATGGTTAATGTAGAAGGAAAGTGGATTCACACCACCTCCTAAAGCACCAAAGATGTGCCATACACAAAGACAGTGTTTTAAGCTCCTGAAAAACAGAGACAAATTAGATACTAGTTGAATCTTCAAATTCAAGTGAGGAAGAAGTACAGCTTCAATGATAAAATGATGAGGGTTTTGTTGGGCTAAGTTTGGTTTAAAAACAAAACATGAATATATACCAATTAAGAAATTAAGAACAGTGAATCAGTACATGCATGGAAATGGTATGCCTGTCATGGTTTCAGCTGGGATGGGGTTGACTTTCTTACTAGCAGCTGGTGTGGGGCTGAGTTTTGGATTTGGGATAAGAACAAAAAACAAACCACATTTGCTGACCCAAATTTCTCACGCTTGAATCTTGAGGTTAATTGCTCCTGGTCCTTCTTCTAAACAGATCACATTAGCCCTACGCATTACCCAGAAAGGTACATTGTTCTCCCCCAGAAAACACTTCTTACAGGAGCAAGCATTATGATGACAGCATCAGATCCTTTCTTGGTTTCTTTCCTTACCCAAACTGACAATCCAAGAGACTGAAGCTCATGGTAAAACCTCATGCAAACCCAACATGGCTTCTTCTCATTTCCTAGTTTGTCTTATTTCTTTCCTTGCTTGTTGAGGTGACACCTCATCAAGACCTGGCTTGTCCTTTGCACAGCTGTGTAAAAAGGTTGTGGCCACACAAACAGCTCAAATTTTATTTTCTGCTTTTGGCCTTTAAACTTTTCTCCCACAGATCAGCTATTCTTTTCTTTCCTGCAGCATTCTGATTATCAGCTACACTTGGTGCCTACTGAATACGAGACTAGTAACTCATTGCCCCCAGTGCACGTGAAAAGTGAGAGGACAAAGGTCTTTGCTGGCAGCCTGAGTAAACCGGTTTGTGAACAGTGTTCCCCGCACAGTGCTTGCCCACTGAGCGCTGCTTCTGGCGTAGATGCAGACTCACTCCAGCATTGTTATCGATACTTGATGCTTAGAAGTGGGAACAAACAACATCCAGACCGTGCAGTACTTCTGGTGGTGTCAAGAAAGAACAATACAATGGCACTTGACAGGGGATGAGATGATATGGCACTGGAGGCATAGCCCTACACAAAGCTGTGGCAAGATCCTCCATCAGGAAGCAATTCCCTTAAGCGCTGGGAGGGAAATGAACTGGAAAAGATCAGAGAAGGTAAACAGAGACCTTGGAACGGATTCAGCCTAAAACAGGCTGAATAAGTTACCTGGATAATTTCATAGAGGAAGTTAAACATGGGCTTTTTTGATGTTATATATTAATTAAATATTTTTAGATCTGTATTTTTCACTTTTACCCTAACTATATATTAAATGCTGATCTAGAGGAAGGTGGAGCTTTTCACTGCTATTTAGGAGACTGGTATGCATGTCCTATTCAAAATAATGGATATCTATGTATCCAGGATCCTTAAGACACTTCAACAAATTAAGCTAAAAATAGGAAACGCTTTCCTGACATTAGTGTCAGAGTGAGACACAATAGACTGAGTTTTAGATTATCCAGCAACTCCCATTTCCCAGCCCAGCGCCAGTCTGGTGGAGCATTTTATCCTGCACTATTTTTAGGGAACTGGGAGGTTATTAGGAAATTACCTAAATAAGGAATGTTCTAGTTCTTCCTTCTCACAGCTGCTATTCATATTCCAGGGCTCTAGTTAAACCTCTTGGGACAAAGACTAAGTCACATGGAAACATTTTTGAACAAGAGTTTTCAGTGAATTCAGAGCCTTGCTGGACAAGAAGCCTGCCATGGATCACACCACGCAGCCGCTCCCCATGGATCAATGGGCTGTGTTATCTTGTGGGCTTCTCAAAGCTCATTTAACACCTCAACACACCTCGCAGGAAACCCACATGTTTACTAAACAGCAGAACATGACAGAGTAATGAACTATCATGAGTTACTCATCCTGAACGCCCTCCCATGCAGTCCCAGGGTAAGCTGACAGCTCCAGCATTAGTTAGCAAAGCCAGCGATGACCTTATCGAGCCATCTGGCAGGCAAAGCAGAAGCAGAGCTGCCTCTCACCCACCAGTTACACTCGGATCCGGGACAGAAAAGTGTGGAAGAGGTCCAACCACTGAAGAATCACAGCTGTTAGTATCCAAGGTCTCTGCTACATGATTGCCCTGCTCTCTATACCATTGCAGAGGGATATTCCCATGAGTTGCCTTGTCTAGGACAGAAGCTGCACTTCCCTCCCAGTACAGCGGATGCATCATCCTCTTGCCCAGTTCTCTACTGAGATCTCTAGTCACGGATTTTGAATCCTTGTTCAGGGACAGTTATGGCTCTATATCTACTTTCAGCAGCCAGTTCAACACCAGGCAGCACACCGTGCACCATGAGGAAGAAACTGGTGATCACAAGAGGCAGAGCTTTCCAAGGATGCCTACATGGACTCAGTCAGAGATACAGAACACACTTGTTCCTGCAAGCAACCAACTTTGATCCTATCACAATAATACCTACTGTTTGCATCTGGAAACCAAAGCCCAGTGCAGGTTATGTTCTGTGCTCACTAACCACAAAGACCCTCCATGCTCGGGTGGCCACAGACTTCTTCAATGCCCACTGCCTGGCTTGAAGGTACAGTATAAGTCTTGGCTTTTACCTATTACAGTTTATATCATTTAGGTGGGACTTCTAGGGAGGTTTTGCTACAAGCACGACCACAGCAAACTGGCTCTCCTGCATGCACCAGTGCAACATGTGAGTTTTCTGAGCCAAGTCGGGGGGTGTGGGAACCCTTAGGAAAAAGCAGCCCATGTTCTGTTCATTTCCAAACCCCTCTCAAGTAAGATCTGGTATTCTGCTGCTTCTCCTACCCGTCTCAGATAATCTACCTATTTCAGACACTTCAACAGATGCAGCAAGGCACCAGAAAGGCAGTACATCAGGAAGGAAGTTGTGCAGCCCAAAGGAGGCAAGTCATCAAGTGTTTTAAGTATTTTGGAGGAAATCAGAAAGCTCAGATTTTCTTGCCAGCTGTCGGTTGCAGCCAGCAGAAACTGTTTTGCTGCTGGTTCACAGAAAAGGCAGAGAGTCCAGGAAGGTTCGTTTTCTCAGCTCAGATTCAGTTCTCAGGTTGTTTGTAATTATCAGTTAATTTCCAACCCATACATTGTTACACTCCACCAGAAGAACAGAGTCACAGAAGAGCCAGAAGAAGACATGTGGCATTAATGCTTTGCATTAAACAGTGATCTGGCAGAAAATCAGAGGAAAGAAAGGAGCATGAAAAGATGATCTCTCCACGGACATGAGAAGCTCAAAGCCAGCTCCTCAAAGCAGCAGGGATGCAGCTGGGTTCCTCCCCACAGAAGATGCGGCCTGACAGTACATCTCCAGCACAGCCAGAAACTGAGATGCAGCAGCAGAATGGGACCATATCCACACCTGGGAGCCCACTGAGAGACCACTTCTGTTCTGTTCAATACTCCCGAGTTACAGGCACTGTGAGCATAATCTCCTGAGATCACAACACAATGCACAAGCAAAACAAGAGTCTCTCCAGGGACCCAAGGGTACTGTGTGTCAACATCCCGGGGGAAGTATAACATCAATTCTCCAAAGCCGTCATTAAGCACGGGGTCAGGAATCCAGCCTGAAGGACAGCCTGAAGGCCTCTCTGCAATGCAGCATTTTTCCCTTCAGAGCCAAGTACTAGCAAACTGCAGAAAACCCACAAGCACTGCACAGGGTTTTTCTGTTCCGTTAAATCAGCTGCTTTTGCAAAATAAAATCATCAAAAAAAGAAGAGTGTGGTCATTCATTCGTCACTGCTCTCTGGTGAACCACCTCCTTGCCTTGCCCTTGCAGCTACACAGGCTTCAGGCCAAATCCCAATCAAATGCAAAAGCCCTGGAGAGTATCCATCATGTGCCACCTCCCAAATACACCGGGAAACCAGAGAAGTGGGATTCTTATGCGGTGTTTTAAGCACATCACTTGATCTGCCATTACACACCCCACCTCGCCCCATACCCCCAGCCTGTGCCCTCAGGACACCCCTTGGAAGGCGAGCAGATATGATCCTGTACAGGCAGCAATCCAGGGGGACCTCAACAGGCAGCACTGCAGGAACTCCCTGTCTGCTGTCCCTAAACATGCCACATCTACAGGAAGAGTGGCAGAACAGTGAAACTGAAGCCACCAGAGCTGTTACATTTCAGGAACAACCACACCAGCTGGTGTTTGCGAGAGCTAGCCCACTGTGGAACAGCAGCAGAGGAGGTAAGATATAGAGGAGGATACAGTTCTCAGCACTGATGCTACAATAACACCACCAATTTAGTGGCAGTGGATCATGATACAGCCTGGTGGAAATGAAAGCATTAACAGTACACATTACTATTAAAAATGCAATTAAAGGCTTTTTAAAAATTTCACCCCAGGCAAATGAATTTGCCTTTGCTTCCAGCTTTCCAGAGACATTATCTGGAATTAGAATCTCAGCAACTCCTCCATCCCCATGCTTACCAGCCAGGGTTTTATGCTCAATACTAATAAGCACGTTTTGTCTTCTCTTCCGGAGAAGGGCGAAGTATTAAACTGAGAAAAACAAAATCTCACAACATTCAGCCAGCCATAATGCTTTCCTAGAACAATTGCTCGTGCCAACTTGAGAAGTGTTTCCAATAGATACAAGCAGGCAGGACTTGCTGTGTGCACTGTGGAAGGCAGCAGTGACCCTGTGGTTGGGTGGCAGGGGTGTGACAGCTTTCTCGCCACACGTCCGCAGGCAGGAACAGCCACTCAGGACGGTGTGCACGAGCTGGCTCCAACCTGCCTGTCTCAGTGCCGACAAGGTTGCAGTTGTGGTACAGGGCTTCAGCCGCAGATGCTGTGCCCACAGACCTACCCAAGGAAGGTGCCAGGAAGCTTCCGCTGCCTGCAGTGACTGTCACCAGAGCTGCCACCATGTCTGTACTTGCCACAGGAGGACAGCTCAAAAGGAGATGCTACCACCTACCAGTGTCAGCATTTCCAGAGAACTCCAGGCTGCCCTGGTTAATTGTACAGTTTTCTACATTTTTACCTAATCAGTTAAAAAGGAGAACTGGCTCCACACAAGTGTTATCAAAACCCAAACCAAATCTTCTCCGCAGTCTTCAGAACCACTCGTTAGAACAGATAAAGCCACAGACAAAAAACACCTTTAAAACCTGTATTTCAATCTGGCATTTCTTGTACCCAGATACCCTTGTATCTACCCACACCTGACAAGTGCAGCTTCACAGTAATGCAGCTTTGCTGCAAGTTCCACTCATAAAACATGTCCACGTGCCCACATTCACCTTAAACTTTTGCACAGATACTGAAATTTAAGCTTTTGGTTATGCCAAGTGAATAAGCTCTTGAACGCGACGTATGTTTGACCTTATTTTTAGGCTAATGTTCACTTATGGAAACGGAAACGCCATGCAAGTGTTATTATCTTACAAAAATAAATGGAAAGCTATGGGAATCGGACATCCCATTTTACAGAAGACATATTCACTGAAGTCTAACCTTACAGCTCCCCAAAGCTTACGGAAGAAAAAATTTAATTCCCCAAATTAAATTTTTATGTTTAAAATCTTATTAATCTGCAAGATAGGCAGCTGGTCCCAATGCTCAAAACCTTCACTAATCATCACAGCTTAGTGATGAACACAGGGGAACAGTCTATATTGCCAAATCCAAACTGGCATAACATTTTATCCACATTCCTGAAATCCTAACTTTCAGGCAGAACTGATTCAGGAGAAACAATCCTCTTTCCTTTCAAACACACTCAGTAAATGCCTATACTGTGCTGAGACAGTGAACAGATTGCTGTCCCTCTCACATTCAGGTTTAACTGAGTAAAACAGGTAGAAAAGACTCGTGTGATAAACATGCAGTATCTCAAAACTCACACTACACAAATCAGAGTCACTGGAGTTCCCCGAGCCACAGTGATGGTTACAGAATGCTGCTGCAATAAGCAGTTCTGATTAATAAAGAGCAATGTTTCTAATTCACTGTGAAATAAACTGAAAGGGATTATTAATTCGTCTTTCCAATGCTGCCTTGCATCAGAATTAAGACAGTGATACCATCACCCTCTAGCACTAAAAGCTGTTTCCAACAATTCACATACACTCTGAGTAATTAAAGAACACAATGTGCTGAAACCTTCAGCACTTCAATAATAACACTTTTTCCTAACAGGTTGAGGCAGAAACACCAGCTATTTTTGAATTTAAGTTCTGATACAGCACCTACAAAAGAAGCATTTAAAACAGTGGCCCAGTCCTGGTTCAATAGGAAAAAAATCCTCTTGGCTTCAAAGGAGCAGAATTGACCCTAGAAAAGTTGCATAAAGCACACCCTTCAGTCCTACAACATTCGTATGAACTAACCTTGCTAAAACATTTCTGAAAGAGCAAGGAAAACCGTCTTTGAACACATAAATGACAGGCTTAAGGAGGAAAGGCACAATGTACCTGCTCTGGAGATGGAAGGAGGACTGAAGGGCCATATAGAAACCAAGGGAGATGTCAGTTAAATATCAGAAACAATTAAGAGTCAGGTCTGTTAATTACAGGAAGAGATTGCCCAGGGAGGCAGTGGAACTCCAGCACTCGAATTGTTAAGAGTGCATTGGTTAAAGCATCTGCCAGAAAGGCACAAGCGCCTTCCAGCAGAGGATGGGGTAGAAGAGGTCCCCTCCAATCTTCTCACCTACAGTGAACTCTTGCGAGCTGCCGTACCGGAGAAAGGCTGCAGCATTCAGCAGCAGTTCCCCACCCGCGCGAGCATCACACTGAAATAAAGTAACCAAAAACAGAGAGGCAGCCTGGCCCAAGAGCAGGGCACAAAGTTGAGAGATGGGAAGCTGGAGCTCAGGCTGAAGGTTGTACCCGAGTGGGACAGAGCCTGTCACCCACTGCCCATGTGGTGGCTCTCCCCCTCTAGTCCTTTACCTGCTCCAGCTTTCCCACACAGGGGTGGTCTGAGGGCATGGCTGGATGAGGGCGAGAGCAAGCAGAGAACTGGACATGTGTCAGCAAAACAAACATGCTGAAAATACACCAAGAACTATGGTTGCCCATGAACTTTTACAACCTTGGTGACTTGTTCAATAGTGTTTTTATGTGAGTGGAAGAAAGGGGAGGCTGGCACACCGCATTCAGGGCACAATTACTGAAATACAGCTCATTGATGGCTCACAGTCAAAGCATTTTGAAGGCATACGGGATTGATACACCAACTCGCACAGCCCACGAGAGGGGACCCCTCACAAAGACCACCAAAATCACAGCAGACAAAAACTGTTTCTCAAAACGTCATAGAGGATTTCAGTAGAGGAGACATATGGGACTCTTAAACAGCTAAACAGAAAAACATCACTGGAATTTCTAAGAATTACAGCTGAGTGGAGGGGGATGGAGGGCAGGAGCAGTTAGTGTACCCAGAATCAAGTACTGGGATTTGGGCCCAGGGAGAAAGATGTGTTGGGCCATAGGACAGGAACTGGAGAACACCTAAAATATTAGTTCCTATTTTGTATAGGCAAAGAAAGGGCAGCCCCAATCAAGAAGTTCTCTCTAGGGTTTTAAAAAGGTTAATTTCAGTAACTGAAGAAAATTTTACCAAACTAATTGGAAGAGAAAATGTAGAAGAAAAAAACAGGACTGAAAATAGACAGTTCTTTAAAAAGAATTCATTAGGAGGGCTGAGAATTCATGTTTCTGTGAGAGGGCTGTTTTAACTAAACCCTTGCTAATCAGTAACTGTATAGGTCAAACTAGATGTTCACAGTAAAATTTTTAAATTGTGATATAAGAAATGTTATTTTTAAGTTATTAAGGAAATAAGGAGAAATTGTGCGTTTGTATTAGATGAAAGAAAAAGAAGATATTAAATAACATTTCCTTGGGTTGAACACACAAGTCAGACCACTCAGCCCATTTGTACCCACGAGTCCTAAAAAGCTCTGGCTTGCCAAGGTCCATCACGCAGTAACATTTCAGAAAACTGGAAGGCAGCCAACATGCTCCTCCTCCGAGGACACGTGCTGCACTCACAAGCAGGAAAGATAGCTGGGGCAATGTGAATAACTTTGGTAAGGCTTTTGTTGACTTATGGCTGGATAACCACTCCAAACAACAAATAAGGATTATACAGCTGCAACACTGTAAATAATATCTAGACTAAAAACTGGTGATGGATCTAAGAGAGTTTATTGGAGAATAAACATTAAGCAATCTTAATACACACTCTCAGAGATCAGTTTCAGCCCCAGTGCTGGTCAACATTTCAATGTAGAAGCGAATAGAAAATTGCCTATTAAACCTTGCAGATTAACCAAGCAATAAATAACAAAGACAGTGCAGTCACGGAGCGTGATCTGGATCTCTTAGCAGGCACATCAAGTAAGATGTGCTGCCGTGCAACCAAATATGAAGTCTTACACCTAGGAACAAGGAATGTAAACACTGCTGTCAGGGATGCCAGACTGTGTGGGACTGCACCAAACTCTGACACTGCAAAGGATGCTGAGGTTAGGGCAGATAAGCAACTCAGCAAAAGACTAGGGACAAGAGGGCTGATGAGATTATGGCACGTACAGAAAGAGAAAAATAGCAGGAGTCTGGACGAGATTTTCTCTCATTATACTGAAAGTACGAGTACAGTATATTGTTTTAAAATTATATTTAAATTCTACAGCACATTTAGAAAAGAGACTGAAAAGACTGTTTTAGACTGGAGAAAAAATTCTCAGTGAAGGACCTGAAGAGCTTAATCTGTTTAGTTTATCAAAAGGTAGATTCAGAGATGATGGTTCTCAGTGTGGTCAAGGCAAAAAAGTACAGGTACTAATGGACCCTTGAACAGAGAAAGCTTTAGCTATAAACTGTTTGAAACTAAAGCTAGATAAATTCAAGGAAGTAATAAAATGTGACTTTTCTTAACAGTAAAGGTCATTAACCTTTAGTTTAATAATGGTACAAGCAGTGCAAAGTAAAAGTAGCGAATTTTCAGTGTTATAAATTGTTAAATTAAAACTGGATACTGTATAGATGATTTGCTTCAGGTAAATGCAAGTTTCTGGGTCTGGGTGAAATCGCACAGCTTATTCTAAGAGATTTGTCAGGATCATCTTCTAGTTTTTAACTCAACAGATTTATAGTAATACAGGAAAAGAACAGTATAATCTATAGCTGCCAGTAACATCTGCATAACACCTCTTTGCTGAGGTAAGAGGGACAGATTATAAACCATTCTTGTATCTGAAATGTCAAAAGCATTCAGTAATTAAGGCAAACCAAAGCTCCAGCCTTCCTCAGCCACCCAGATGACTTACTCAGAGATGTGTACAAAGATGTCAGGCCCTCCATCTGCGGGGGTAATGAAGCCATGGCCTTTGGAGCGGCAGAAGCATTTACAGACGCCTTTGTAGATGGGACCCTCCGATGCTCTCACAGTTCTGCAAAAGAAAGTCCAAACAGAGAGGTTCATTGCTGAGCATGGATGGGACAGCTTCCAGCTGTGTCAGCCAGAGCACACTACACAAATGGGCACAATGGTCCGAATACTCACTCCCAGCAAGCATACTCCTCCCTAGCAACTGCTTAATACTCAGTCTTATACACTGCATGTGTTTTGCCTGTAGCCTTTCATAAGGGAGATAAAGGTGATGAAGATATTTGCTAGCATTATGATCCATCAGTTGCCATCTTGAATCCATCTGCTCTATCACCCTGCCGGATTTTCTTTTGGACACTATACTAAATGTAAGCATCTCACACCTTTCATGAGTTCGAGAGTACCTACGTGCACCTAGGTCTTGTATGCACTTTCACAAATTTAACAGTACAGTGCATGTAGTATTGAGAGAATGCAGCGCATAAAGACATATATAAATGTGTCCACATGTATGTATATACATATACACACACCCTTTCTGCATGCACATCTGTCATTATCCTGCCAGACTAGGATCCAGTGAAGTTAATATTTCACCTTCAAATAATTCCAGCAGGCCACGAAGCCTAACTGGTATGCACAACACCAAGACTCAAGAGTGATCTCCTCCTTCACTCTCATGGGACCTGTATTTTAAAACTAGACAGATTTGAAGGTAAAACTTTAGGATGACTTACCACCATCAAAAAAAGAACTTGCATGAACTATGACCCATCCTGAAAACTGTGTGACAGAGTCCTTTTCCCTGCTAAATATGCTGCGTTGAATCTCCAGGGATCCAAACTCACTCAAATACTTTCATTAATGAAGCCAACTGTTTTAGACGTCTCACGGGGTTTACACAGAGGAGTTATTAGATCAGGTCTCATGCCACGACTACCCAGTAGGTTTCCTCTGTGTTAGAAAAGGATTTTGGTGTGATTCTTCAAACTCAGTAAGTGATTGTGTTGCCGCTTGGTTACGTGCATCATGGCAATTTTTACATCACTTTCCCAAATATTTGAAGTTTACTGAAGTCTAAATAAAACCACTAAATACATGGTAACAGCTCTGCTCTGTAAGTCAAACTAACAATAGAGAAATACAGTTGAAAGTGTTAAAGAAAGAAGAAATCTTCATTAAATCAATTAATTTCCAGCTCTATAAAGCTGTTGACACACCTAACCCCACAAGTGCTTGTTACACAGAAAAGCACTCACTGCCCTAAATAAGCCATTAAAGTTCATCTGCATCTTTCAAGGAGATAAAGGACTGTGGGGGATAAGGCTCCACACTTGCAATGAATCAAAATTAAATAATCCTACGGAAAAATAAGGCACTGCCTGTCAGATTCTTCTTCTCCTTACAACTGTGGGGTGAGAGCTCACCTAGAGCTCCTCCTGTTTAAAGAGACCACTAAAAAAATAATAAAAATTTAGAGCTGTTTTGATTTTTAGGGCAAAAAAATACAGCAAGTTTCCTACACTAATTAATGATTAAAGGACTGTGGAAGGGAATAACAAATTCTTTAGTTTTCTAAGAACCAGACTAGGATTAACAGCTGAGAAGAATTACAAAGAGTTCATTATTAACACAGCACTGAGGCAAGCTAGCTTGCAAATGCATTTCAAGGGCAATCCCAATTATCAAGTCAATTATGTTCCTTTTAACAATCTACTTCCATTACAAAGTTTAGGGCATTTGAAGGCTTTTGGAACTGACAACATATAAATTTTTCTTCTGCTGCTGCTGTTCTTTTTCGCCTCATTTTGAATAAAGCAATAATATGAAGCATCATTGAGATTGATGTTATTTAAATCTGCATGGATAACTCTTGAAGAAGAGAGATTGGTAACACTGCAAGAAGCAAAGAGAAAAAAGCATGACAACTAGATTAAACAGCACAAAATAGGCCAGCTGTGGGTCTGAGATCTTACTGCCACAGTGTTTTGCTTGGCATCGCCAGACCTTCCTTACACAGAAGTAGTTGCAAGACAGAAGCAGGAGTGCAATGGAGTGACCACAGCTTCATGTCATACTCTCAGGGCCTGATTCAAAGGCCACTGAGATTAACAAAGAAGCCCACACTGCCTTCTGCAGCTCAGCACCTCACCGGGAGACCCATCACAGGCACTGGGAATTTTTTATAATGGCCAAACCTTGCTACACCATCCTCTTCTGCTGTGCTGGGGAAGAGTCCCCTTTGGGCGGGGGGCTCCCAGGAGCCTGCACAGCACCACAGGAAAGGCAGCTCTGCTGTAGGATCACTACCTCAAATAACTAGAAATAACAACAAACCTCACCTCATTTTATGGAAAACCTGATATAATGTTAGAGAATCAAAGAGATCGGGGTTCATGCCTTGAAAACCAACATATTCTTTTACAGGTTGATTTGAGCAATCTTAAGATGGAGACATGAAAGCTGAATAGGAAAAGGAAACAAGCCCTCTGAAAAGTGACAGGGTCATGGACCATCCTTAAAATGTGACCTGGTTGATGGTAGCACAGATTGTCAGGAGCGAAAGAACTAAAATCCCCAGTGAGGTTGGTCCAGTGCTTCAGGCACGGTGAGAAGAGAGGTCATGCCAAAGAAGAAGGTGGAGCTGATGAAGAAACGCCACAGGAACTGGTGCCAACAGCCACAACCCAGTGTCTGAAGCAAACCAAAGCTTCAGACAAGAAACTCTGTCTTGAAAAATCTCAGTGAATTTTCCCCTACCTGTAAAGCTCTGGTCTTAAAGAGTAGAAAAGACTTTGAACATCCTTTACGCAAACAGAGCATTGAAAAACTACAGGCAATTTGGAATGAAAGTCTAGTGGCACCAGAATTTATTTGAGACAAGATAACAGTAAAATACTAAAGCATCTTCCAGATATAACCATCCCCCCTGATTCCTTTCACCTCGGCAGGGGGCCAATCATTCTGCCCAAAGGCAATCGTTTGGTTGTGTCTATGAAACGCAGGTTTCCCAGTACTCACGCTGAAAAGGTTCTGGTCCGTCGGGTGGGCAGCGGACTGGGGATGAGGTACCCTCTCATGGGCGACGGGGAGCGATCTCTCGCCCTGCGGTTTTCAGGCAGATGGAGAGAACTGGGTGAGGATGGAGAGGTGGGGGACTGCTGCGAAGCAGACGAAGTGGGCTCAGAAGACATTCCTGATGCCTGAGAAAAACCTAGAGGGAGGAAGAGATCTGACTTAGCCCAAAATGGGAATTGTCACAAAAGTCACAAACTCTTCAGCTGATGATTTTGTAAGAATATGACTCACTTCCTGCAGACGTACATGTGGACACAGTTGCACCAAAAGCTCCTGCTCTGTGTCAGTAAGTTCGTTTTTTTAAAGTTTATTTATTTTTAAATCTCACAGCTTTTGTAAGCTGTACTAGGAAGTTCCACTGAAAAAAGGTTACTCCACAACTAACACGTATTTTCTTACTCCTTCCTCACTCACGGGCAATGGCTACTGAAGCAGAGCTCAGTCCCAACACCCCAGACAGATAGGGTTTGACCGTTGACAGCACAGAGGAGCCTCCTGCATCTGCACACAAACACACGTTACAAGAAAGAAACACTAGAAAAAGAAATGCTGAAATAAAGGCTGCACCTCCACTGCTGGAGGTTAGCTTCACTGGGCAATCACCGATGCTTCATTGCTGCTGCTCAGCTATTAGCACAGCTCTGTCAGAGCTCGTAACATCTTCAGCTTTACTGCAAGAAGAAAATCATATGAGTGCTCCTTAATTCACCTCAGACAGAGTCATTTTTTTCTCTGCCAAGGACAGGAACACAGAGGGAGCCAGGAGGCAGTGGCTGACCACAAGGAGGTGACCCCTCCAGACTGCAGAGATATGGCAGACCCAGCAATCCCCTTTGGTAGGTCTGAGTCTGCCACATTCTTCCAATAACGAGGAAGCCAATAGTCCATATTTGCATTCAGACCTCCAGCAGCCCGTGTCAGATTTGCTCTTATTCACGTCCTCCAGCAGAGGAGGGAGAAGGTCCCTTTCTCAGCACACCAACAGCAATACACGTCTCATCACACAACAAGTAAAACTCACAGCGTCCATGGAAAGAGAAGGACAGACAAGAAACAGCAGCACTTCTGCATACAGGAATTCATGGCTTACAGGTGCAGCAGTGGCAGAAAGAAGAGAAATCAATCAGCACTGCTCTGGTATTACTGTGCAAGTCCCCGTCCACAGTAGATGGGGAATAAGCTGTACAAAAATAACCAATAACCCACCACACTCTTACTTAAGAAAATCTAAAAATATCTGAATATCTGGATGAGTTAGCAAAAAGTGTGGCGATACGGGTCAAGAAAATATCAGGAAGGCAGGAAAAGCTGCCTTTAAGGCCAATAGTTTCATTGAACTGAAATCTCTCATCTCCATTACACACCCTCCTTTTGACACCCACACTCCCCAGCCCATGAATTATGGAGTGGATCCTTCACATGACATTTGAGAGATGCAGTCTTCTTGTCAATGACAAATTCCCATTATTTGTTCCTGAAACTAAGGACTAAAATTAAAAAGGCCTCTTAAGAATGAAGTCACCGGGGAACAAAGGCTTTTGTGTTTGATTGCTCAGGGTGCTGAGAAGGTAGAAGTGGATAGTCATGCTACCTTGTGTACCAGCTTGAGCTTTCCATACTGTTCTCAAGAGCAAGAGCTCAGCTGGAAACAAAACCACAGCTCTACAGGTAGCATTTCAATTATGGATGGCATTTGTCACTCACGAGCTAATATCCTGCCCAGTGTCATGGCATGGTTCAGCTGAGACCGAGATGACAACACCAAAGGGATGAGATATTCCAAACTTCCTCTTCCTCCGAAGAGAGCTGCTAGTACTGGCTGGTACTGAGGAAGTCTCCTCAGGTTTCAAAAGACCTCTCCTTTGGGTGCCTTGCTTTCAAGGAATGCATGCTTGACATAGCAGGGTTATAACTCTAGTAAGTCACGGGAAAAAAAAGAGCAAACAATTAAAACCTCATTCTGATAACTCAGCACACACGGTCTGGCCTTTGCACAAGTGCAAACACAGCTTTCAGAATCGCACGCTTTCTCTCCTGATCTAAATATAAACCAGCTTGTCAGGTGACAAGCAAAATGCAGAGCCTATTCATCCAACACCAGCAATGCACTATAGCCAGCCACAAAGTACTGCCCATCCCCTTCCTCAAACAAGGGTAGAGAGGCAAGAGAATTCTCCCTCCTTTCTTTAAAACATAGATGAACCACAAAAATATTTACTAAGAAGGCTAAATGGAGTTAGAAGTGTGCTAACATATGATATTGTTCTCATTTATGTTATTTTTGTGCCCTCAACTCTGTAAACATGAAATAAAAAAGTGATGTGGAACTTTCAGTGCCATTGCAGCGTACAAATACCCTTTTTGTTCTCTGCCCACGGCCAAAGTAGATGAATGGCCTCGACTCTCAAAATTTCTATTACACAAGTCCTAAATTGTGATCAGAGCTCGGTGAGAGCTGATACACAAAAGCACACAGCTGGAGGCTGCCAGGAGCAGCTACGCTCGACTTCACACCCACAGCAGTGAGCGAGTACCGCTCCGAAGAGGAGGGGATGCAAACAAGCAGCAATAGGAAGCCTGTGGCTACACTACTGCTCAGCAACACTCTCTATGGGCATGGATGTTGTGTCACTGCATATGCAAGCGCACCAGCACATCTGTTTGCCTCTCGGGCTTCTCTGACAATTGTAAAAATCGGATGCAATGAGAAGGACTGGACATTGAATTACCAAGTTTTACCGCATGCACTGTATACAGTGGGACAGCAGCAGCTCCTGCCTCCTGCCAACCTGTGCTCAGCTTGCTCAGCGCAGACGATCACTTCATCTGAACCTTTTTGAGGACAAAGGTGGAGTTTAGCGATTTCAGTTTGTTCTGGTGTGGCCACTGTCCTGATGTTGTTCATACGGGGATTAACTCATTTCCACTGGCAGGACTCTTGAAGGAGCAGAAACAGTGTCCCCACTTGGACACGCAACTGGAGGCACATTGAGGTTGGGTGGTGTTTGCGCAGGGAGCCTACAGCAAACACCCAAACTGAAACCCCACAGGCCCAGCTCTCCCAGCCTGCCTCTCCACACAAGTTTTGCCTTCCAAATGCAGTTACTGGCAGCCTCCAAAGATGATTTTCAGATGTTTTCCTAGGATCTGAACCAACCCTCTGCAAATCAAGAATCACCCTACCAGTCCTCCCTCAACAGCCACGAATACCTTCCCCTCTTTGTGACCAGCTGAACAAACCTACTTTCTTACATGTCTCACCAGCGCACCACCTCCCACCCTGTTTCCATTAGTTTTCCCATGTCCCTCCAGTCCAGGCACCACTCTCCATTTTCCCAGGACATCATATGAACCCCAGGCAGCGCTAACAGAGCACCCTGCCCAAGCTCCCCACGAGCATCCCTCTTGCTGTGCCTTGTGAAGGCAGCCAGTACTTTATAGCAGCACCTCGTAACTACAAAAATCCCAGCAGTGTGAGATTCCAGCTGCGACAGAGATGAGGGACAACACAGACAGTATCTCTCTTCTGCCTGAGCCAGCAAAATGTTTGCCTTCAGGTATTTACAGAATGACTGTAATGTAATGCAAGGTGGTAATATTTTCAGGCTCTTTAGGAAACTACAACCATGTGCCACCTTACCCTTAAATCTGCCCTTATTTCCACATGCACCACTTATCTTTCACCAATATGATCTTTTTAGTATTTTTTTTAGACTGTAGGTATGCACCAAAATATAAATAAAATAAATCACAGAAGCATCATGGAAACAATAGACTAACTTAACATTTCAAAGCAAAAATATATGTGGGGTTTTTCAACTATACTTTTTTCAACTGGCCAATGTGTACACAAAGGGACCCCAAAGTGTCATCTGTAATAGGTGACCTACAAAGCACAAAGTGCAATACAAGCTGAAATTCTCCATAAAATACTATCAGAAAAAAAACCAACTATTGAAGTAATTAACGTTGGGGGTATGCAAGGGACACTATAATTTCTCTATATTTCAATATATTCTTTTTCTGATCTTCTTTAAGTCTACCCCAAAATACCCTAAAAACAGCAGTTTTGGGGAAGTTATATATTCTGACCAGCACAACACTACCATGGAAATCTAGTCTCACTTTTAACTAAAGGAAATGCCTGGAAAAAAATGTCAAAACGGCTAGGGCAGGGTGACAGACTCCAGGAAATCTCTGTCTATAAACAGTTTCTTTTCCACACAACAGACATTGCAACACCTCCAGTGGGCACAGACCTCATACCCAGGTAACGTTGCTCTGCGAGCTTCAGTGCTCCTGCACAGAGAAACAGCTTGCTCTAGCCTCTTCAGCCTGGAAATGACACTGGCTGGAGGAGCTGCTTTCAGAAGGTACCAGGATGGTCTGCAAATAGGACAGTACTGGTTATGCGTGTCTGGAAAACCAGGCTTTTCCTCAAAGACAGAGCAAGGTTTCTGTACCTGAAGAGCAGCCACTTTCAGCTGGGTTTTGGTGCGAGTTAGCTCTCTCATTTCAACCTCTAAGAGGAATGTGGACATCTGAAAATTTGTTTGTTTTCTGGTCTTTCCTTGGATTTAGAAACAATGTCAAGAACTCTTTTTAAGTGACTCACTTTTAACTGTCCTGGTTTTGAAATGTATACTACACAGCTGCATTTCTTTCCTTCTCTAAGGAAGCCTCACAGATAAACCCCTGAGCTTTGCCTGATCTTCTGCTGACAGCTACAAGCTCTTCTCAGCGAGAGAAAAACACAGCACAATAGCACACGGTGAGAACTAGAGAGACTGATTCTGTTCCAGAGTGCCCTTTCCCAACAGTACACCTCTTGCTCTCATCTACTGAAAGAGTGAAGGCACTGGGACCCTCTGCTCTCCACATTACCTTGCCCTGATGAAGGAGAGGAATTGGGGGTGTTTGGCTCCCCAGGGTGCCCTCAGGTCTTCTAAAGCAGCTCCCTGGCATGTCTCTGAGGCACCCGAGCACCCACTCACCCTGAGCACAAGGCCACAGAACTGCTCCCACCTGCAGTTTCTTTCCAAAGCACTTTATGGCACTTGGGTCCCGGTGCACGCAAGGATCCCAGCGCCACAGAGCATCACAGCATCCTCCTGCGTCACAGAGTGAAGCACTTACAAAACACACGCAATTACAAAACAGCTGGTTCAAAAAGCTTCCCCTTCCAGCTTACTTTGCATGACTAACTTTCCACAATTAATATTGGTATTTCAATAGACACTGAAACTCAGAGGAGTTGCAACATGCCTGTGACGTGTCAACACAAAGCATTACGGTATAAACATTACGCTGCTAGAGGCCGCAGGGGAGTGCCCACGTACTATAGTGATTTGGCAGTTAATGGACACCAGGACATTGCCCAACCGTCCCCATGTCCAATAAAAGCCTAAATACAACAAGGAAAATTCCTATTGCTTGTCTGTGCATACAAATTAATTTGGATTAAAACAGGGTTGAGTTTAAGCAGCAACAGCTGTTTCCAAGCAGTCTCAGCAGCAAACACCTTTTCCCCAAACACTGTGGTGCCCTTCTGCTCCTCTGGTGAGCCGCTGCCGTGTCTGAAAGCAGTGCTGCCTCCGCAGCACAAACCAGCCCTGCACAGCAGGGACCACGAAAGGGACCAGAGGGGAACCAAGTCAGCAGTAGCCTATAAAGTATATTGATAAAGATGAGGACTTCTTACAGTCCTGTATTTTCCACTGTTCATGTAAACTGCCAGATGCACTTAAAAATGCATTTAGATTAAGCAACAGAGTGGATAGTTAGATCAGGTACATGTTTCAACTGACTTATGGTTATACGGACCATTTTTCATCCTACATCTTGTCAAAAAGTATTTCAGTGGGAGCAGAGCACAACAGCACCCAGCAGTAAGGTCACTTCCTTGGGACAATGCTGGGCAGCAGACACCGAGCTGGGAAGGGCACAGAGCTGTCCTGAGGCCAGCACAGCTCCCCGCATGCTCTCTTATAGCACCAGTCCAAGACTCCAGCCTGCTTACAAAATCTCTATCTAACTCCTTTTGTTTGAAGAGCAGATTAAAAGAGGTGAAAACGCTCCCCAGCTCATGGTGAGCCTGAAGAAGTAACAACAGGTCTCAGCATCCTCCTCCGGAAGCTCTTCCCAAGCAAGGATGAAGATGATGGTTGAAGACGATGGTGATAATCAGTGCATGCTAATCAGGTGCAAGTGTTGCCCAGTGACTTAAGTTCCTGTGCACATATAGCACAGGCATCTCCAGCACCAAGTCACACTGTATGCTGGAGATGTGACCTTACCTGAAATGTAAGCCCACAATAAGTTAAAGATTGTGCGTACAGCTTTGTTTCCTTGCTCATGCAAATCCTCAGGTCAGAGAGTGTCACGCTTGAAGTAAGTCTGGGAGCCAGCCCTTGCATTGCCTGCACCTGAGCAGGACTCAGCAGCTTCTCACCAATCAACATAGTGGGGCCAGGCAGGAGCCACCATGGTGGGGGCAAGTTGTTACCCCCATCCTAATGCTGCTGGGGCAGGTAATGGACCATACCTGAGCCAGCCCAAGGCACAGCCACAGGCAGATCGTGAATCATCACTCCTGGACTAGCGAGATCATGATGCTGAGCCAGCACTAGCCTGGGGTGTGATGTCCAGCATCTTGCCTTGCTTTCACTCTGCCAACTGCTTTCTGCGTGAACTGTCAGTCTACAAACCCGCTTGTTTCTGCAGCAGCAGTGACACTGTGTTGCAGCACTGCCCAGCTGCTCGCAAAATCACTGCCAGCAACACCCGCACTGCCAGGAGCAGGAGCACATACGCCAGCTCCCAAAGCCCCACTCCAAGAGCTCTTTCTCTGAAGCCAAGTACACGACACATCCCCTCCAGCAGCAAATGTTGGCTTCCCTAGATATAAGTCAGTCTTCACACATCCCAGATGGGCTGTTATAAAGGGACAGGGAAGCATGAAGGGACACCACAAAAGGACTTTTGCAGTGAAATGGGGGAACATCAGGATGACTTTACTCAGTCTGACGCTGGTAGCCAGGTGTGGCTGCCTAGGTCAGATTTAATTATAAGGTGAGTACACAGTGGTGCTTACCCTCAACATCTTTCCAGTATCCCCGATGTACAGTTTAAATAAAAGCCAAACTAAAGGTTGCACAGTGGTATTTAATAACCTCCTACGATTTTTTTCAGACCCTTCCTGAGCTCAAATAATCTTTTAGAGCCCAGTGTCCTGTGGCAAGGAGTCTCACAGCTTAACAGTTATCTGAAAAAAACCTACCTCCTTTTAGCGGACAGTGAGGAGCAGCCCTTTTTACAGAGAAATTAAGACAGTGAGATCAATGACAGAGCACAGCGAATAAGGTAAAAAAAGGAAAGGAAAGGGTGTAATATGCAAGGGACCAAGCAGGAAAGAAGCATTAGCTCAGAGGAGCACACAGGGAAGGGTGGAGGCTTATTCGTAAATCAAACCTTAAATTTTCCACCAGTGACACAAATGGGATACAGAGCAAGCTTCTTTCTGGTGTTTTTAAATTTCTAAGTACAAAAGAAAAACCTTATGCCCTTTTAAAACACATTTTAGTCTTTCTAAATTCCTCCCCTGATTTGTCACTTGAATAGCTGCCATTACTCTTTCTTAGACAATAAACCCTACTAGTATTGAATATTTCTAAAGATTTAGCTTGCCAACAAGTTACCTGCTTTAGGCCAGAAACCAGATATTACCTGTTGAATGTTTTATGTTCTCCAGCACAGACCCATTGTACTGATCACTCCAGTACCTCATCACACCTCCTTTAGCCAAGGCTGGGAACTCTGTTCTTGGATAGCAAAGGCAACATTTAATACATCTCATGCTATTCTTGCTAAACAGACTCAGCCACAGTATGCTTACGTACTGCTCAGATGAAGTACAATATATGGCTGAACAGGGACAAAGCAGTCCCTTCCAGCTCTTGCTCTCGAGTTCCGCAACTCAGCTCTTCCTTCAGCGCTTTTGCAAGTCTGAAGTTCTCCCTCTGCCATTACTTCCATGCTGGCACATCCCATGTAAAATTATTCCGGGATTTATTTCATTTTGGCAGAAAATATTTATACCAAAACATGAGAAATATCTCATGTATCTTGTGACTAAGCCTCTTAAGGCTCATCTACAAGGTAAATGGACTTATACAGTGTCATACTATTATAAAGACTAGTTATACACATGCAAATCCCTAGGCACTTCTGAAAAGTTTTCCCTTTTTCAGCCTCCTCTCACATCACAAAACTTCAGCCACGATTATGGGTAAATTTGTTCATGTGCAACTTTGAGCCTTTTAAGGCTACTGAAATCCCCTGAAATATTTATGTGGCTCAAGTGTTACTCAGAACAATCAGTTCACTGTTTCCTCCCTAATCAACATTTTCAATAGGAGAAAACTGTTCACATTATAAAGATCTATAACCATGGAAATTTATGAGGCATACAAGTATTGGCAAAGGAAAAAATAATCCTCTGAGGATATTTCAACTGCTGGCATTACAGCAAGAGGCAGATGGCAGGGTGCAGAGTCAGAAACTACTCACAAATAACTCGATCCTTACACCAGTACCGCAAGGCACCCGCAGACCCCAGACTCCTTTTTGGCAGGCCTGGCTCTATTTTCTGGCTGATCAAATGCACAGGCCATCTCCCAGTTTCACCACCTGACACCTCCTGCACATACTCCTAAGCATCCTATTCTAATAACCTGAGTATATTTCAGTTAAGTCTCTCAGAAATCAATTAAACAAAAGGTTTCTTATTGAAATGTCATTAGTAACCTGCATCAGTATCAATTAATGACCAACAGACACACAATTTACTGAAATACTTTAGGAAACAGAAAATCCTCTGTATCTGACACAGGAGTGATTTCTGTTGGGCAACAAAGAAATGCTCTTGATTTCTATTAAACCTCCTCCTGTCCTATCCTGTCCCACAGTTTCCTACCCGCATCCTACTTCCCAGGCTCCAGCAGCATAACTGCTCCCTACACAAGTGGCTGCATCCACAATTGGTTTTTCTACCAAGGCAAAGTTTTAAAACTACATTCCACCTGCATGGAAGATTAGCGACTGGTTTCACCACTCCAGCAAAGAGGGCTTGATGAAATACATATTCAGCCTATGCTAATTGAGGAAGCACTCAGAGGTGTGGAAATTGCACATTCCATTAAAATCAAACAAAAGGGAACATTTTTACACATACACACACCTAAGACAGAATATGGGACTACAGACCTAATTTTAATGGAGAAAGTTTGTATACATACGCTTATAGATCACTGGCCCATTTAACAATTGCATTTCTGTTTTTCTTCTTCCCTCCACCCTATTTCTTATCCTAATTTACAGAGTATCTCGCCATGCTGTACTCAAACTTTTGCTTGTGACCCTGAGACCCTCCTCAGTGTCCTCATTTCCTCAGCTCTAAAGCGAAGATAACAACCTGCTTCACAGCAGCATGGTGAGGACCAGACACATCCATACCTTTGGATACAAAACGCTGACTGAGCCGCAGAGGTTCATCAGGCTGACAATAGCCAGCCTTGGATCATCCCGCTGGAGAGGAACAAGTTCTAGAAACAGACTTCCTGCAAACCAGCTTAACGGAGGGAGGTAATGCTCCCTCTCTCTCCTCTGCCAGCGGGCCCCTGCGCTGTGGCTCCTCAGCCTGCGTCTCGACTGCAGCAAGGCTTCACTGCTGCTGGGCCCTACCCAGCACCCACCCCTCCTGGTGCCAGCATCTCTGCCCCGCAGCAGCAAGCCGAACCCAGCACACCCACTGCCAAGGTGCCTGTCCCAACACCAAAAACCTCCCTACGAGAGGTTCTATTCTGCTGGTGGTGAAAAGGAGACCAAGGCTCTTCACGCTGTGCATTCCCGAACACTGCTCACAAGTAAAAGTCATACTCATGCTCCACCAGGAGGCAAGTGCTTCATTGATGCTAAAGAACTAATGGTTAGTTCTTGCCTCCAAGCTGAAATTGTCTTAATTTGTTTAAATAAAGCCTATAGGACAAGCACTACGTAAATACACGTTGCACAAATCTGTTTTTTCTTACGTAACCAAACTACTTGCAAAACAGAGACCACATAAGCAAACATACACAACCAAACTGCCTGCAAAACAGAAAATGTTGCCATTTTACCTTATGTCTCTTAGACCTGCTCAGCTCAGTCTTGGCAGCACAACTATCCCCACTGCGAGCTGCTGCTTTAGACAGATCTGTGTGGTCTACTGCACTGACAAACAGGTAGTCCCTATATGGTGTAATCAAACCTGTGATTGCGTGAATAGTCGTACAGCCAAAGCACACACCCACAGCTCACAGCCTCCAGAACTGCTGCAGGGGCAGCAGCCACTTCAATAAACACCCTGAGCCCTTTGGAAACTACACATTATACAAATCCTCCATCACATCCCCTGGGCCTGTTTTCCTGTTTGGAAAATATCACTGATAATACACTTTTAAAAGATTTTTTTTTTCCTAGAAGTCTAATGGCAAAAATGGCTTACAAGACCAATAGTCCAGCAAGTCTACTGTAGGCAACGCATCGTTCTCGGCCAACTAATGAGAAAATGGACCTACAGGGAGTCTGATTGCTTTCTCCGATTACCATGTGTGCACAAACTAGTCTTTCCTGCTCAGCACATCCACCCTGTGCATTTAGAGCCAGTTAAATGGCAAAAGGAGTCATATTGTGTTTTACTGCCTGCAAAACCGCAGCACCAGTGGAGGCACGTGTGCGAGGCTGGATTTCGTGCCTACTTACACATCAACAAAACTATTTACAAAGCTGTGATTTTGAGAACCGTGGCTCCGGTGACAGGCTGGAAGTGTACGGAACAGGACAGAGCTGTCCAGAATCACAGATGTCACTATTATTTATGTCTACGGTGTTAGTGCTTAAAAGCCAACACAGATCAGAGCAAGGGAAAAAGCAACATAAGCTTTTCAGGGGAGGTAAAAATCAACTGTACAGTTTAAAAAAAAGCAGATGAATGTTGAGACATGTATGTTCTTCAGGTATAAAACTAAAAATCAATATAGAAGCACATATTTAACACAAAATTGTACTAAGCATTGCATTACAGCAGTCACTACCCCAAAGAGCTGATCTACTTCATTTGCAAACACAGAGGGAGGGGGACACACAAGCAGAGCAAACAGTGCACACAGCAATGCTAGTGAGTGCCTTTATGAAAGATTATTTTGATTCAATGTACCTGTTTGGCCATGTGCTAATAGTTACATGACCTTAAGAAGTCAACATTTTCCAGATCTGCTCACTGGGAGCTGATAGCAGCCTCCCATGTGCTTGTAGCCGCACACAAGCAGGGCAGGGGGGTATCCAGACCTACTAGTCTGTCCCAGGGCTCCTGCACCAGGCCACTTGGAAGGAGCCAGGAAAACGGCCAAACCTAGAAAACCATATGTACTGAGGGCAGTGTGCAGGCGAGCAGGGGGATGCTGACAGCCAGCTGGCAGTCTTGACAGGGATGGATGAGACCCAAAAGCAAGCCGGGCTTCTGCCTACCACACACATGTAGAGTGCAGGGCGAGCAGCCCAGCTGGGAAAAAGCCCCACCACGGGACACAACAAGGATGGAGATGCATCTTCAATGCACCCTCTCACAAGGGCTCCCTGGGAAAGTGTTTTCATATATCCTAGATATGCAGCCCCACACCCTATCCTGTGAGCGGGGACCCACAGCCTCTCCTGCCAAAAGCAGCCAGGAGTCACGGGCTCTGGGGTGCTCTTTCCTACAGCAGCCACACACACACCGCACTGGGGCACAGTCTTTCCCACGTGGGTTTAACACAATGCACAAAGGGCCTGTACAGGAGTGACATGAAGCAAGAAAATGAAGGTAGAGAAATGTGTAACAGCGCCTTTGTTATTTTTATCTAGACCAATGTTTTGCATGAAATTGGTTGTTAAATATCTAAGAAACCTTAGGTAAGCTTGCACGTCTGCGTGCCTCAGGAACAAGCCCTAAGTCCAGAACAAGTCATGGCATGGCACTGGGAAACCAGGCACATACACGGCTGGTGGGACCACCCTGGTCTTGGTGGTCAGGAGATCCCAGGCTGCACAGCTCCACATCAGTGGGGTACTGGAGAGAGAGTTCATCCTCAGGATCTGCGCCAGGGAAGAGTTAGCACTGCAGTCCAGCCACATTAAAATGTCTGAGAACAAATTCGACTAGAATCCCAGACCCCAGTTATACCAGCCTAAGGAGTATCCAGTAAAAACACTTTTCTCCATGGGGCTGTGATAAATGCCAAGACAGATCTGTACTACCTTTGTTTCTTATTTTATTCCTCTGGGAGGATTTTCAGGAGATGTCTGTCTGCATGAAAAGCCTGAGGGATGGAAGGGTGGGAAAGGTCACTGTGTGAAAAACTGACAGTGCAGGCAGCAGTACGATGGCATCGTGACCCTGGGATGCTGCTGGCAGTGCCTGTGCAGCAGCTCTGCCAGATTCAGCCTGGCCTGGGTCCAGCAGTGAGTTTCTTTCCTGAAGTCCCTGCTACTGTGGGTAAAAGACACTACAGCACATGTCATGCGCCCAGGGAGAGAGACCTTTCTTGCCTAAACCTGGTACTGGGGAAAAGTAAAAATAAAATTAAAAAAAATTATATACCAGAAGACAATAGAGCCATACAGATACATACAAAGATACATTTTCTCCTCTAGAATCTGTGTTCTAAACATCGGTGGGAATAACTTTTAGGACTCTGCCACAGTTCCTGGGATAGGGAAAAGCAGCCTTTCTGCATGGAAACAAAGCGCATGTTTATTCAGAAACTGAGACTTTTGTAAGATCACTTTTCAGACATGCTTTTGGTAACACCACAAAGCAGGAAGTGAATACAAATATTCATTCTATTTACTCTCTCCCCTATCAGTAAAATGAAAAACACACCACATGCAATACTTTTAAAACTCCTTCTACCAGTCTCCATCACAAAGAGGCTCTATGAAAAGACCACGACTACGTTTCATAATCCCCACTGTTAGATTTTCTCCAAATATTGGAGGACACAGAGTCAAAATCTACACAGCTGAGTAAATTCTGCTTTTCCTGGCTGCTGTCAGCAGAGGTCCTGGTCTGAACATGCCACTGCACAGACAGGCACTGCCTTGCTGAGCTGAGTGAAAAAATCCAAATCATTTATATACACCTCAGTGACAGGTGTAAATTTTGTAAACAGGAAATTATTTTATGTTACTTTTTGGCGGTTTCATTTACCCTTTTAAGTAACTTTCAAGAAGTTGCAATCATGACCACAGTTTACCTTAATCAAGCAGCTGACCTAACTGAAAACAAGAAGTTGTCTTTGACCAGCCTTCTGAAAACATATCACAAAGAGAAAGCCACCAAACAATAATAATTGAGAAGGCAGAAGCTCATAAAACAATATAATTCGTATTGTTAGAGTGCCTTCGTGAACCTGACTAGCTGTGCAAGGTAAACAAAGCAAACATTAAACAAGTACTAACATAAAAAGAAAATTCCTCCCCAACTGGACAGGCAAGATTAAACGTTAATTTCCTGGATGCAGCCTACTCTTTGTCTGGACAGTCTCTTAAATAGCAAGTAGCAAAGAATCTGACAGCTTGGGAAAAGCAGCACTCCTGGAAAAGTTTTAAGATGCAGAGTTGTGGCTGAAGGAAAGCAGCATGACTCCCCATGGCCGAGCTGCCACGACAGAATACACCATCCCTCCCACCCTGCCCAAAACCAGCACTGGGAAGGCAAGGTGAGGATCAGATGCTGGGCTGGCTACAAACCTCCTTACTCCTTATTCCAACAGTCAACTGCATAAACAGACTTTTGGAAGCAGAGGTTCATACTCCAATTCTCAGAAATTTCTTTTTTTTTTTTTTTTTTACTGTTAGTCATCAAAAAGCTGCAATTGCAGCAGGCAGCTGTGTCTCCACACCAACCAGCAGTCTGTCCTCTGCCTCAGGACACACACACCACTGCTGAAGTGACATGCAGCACACTACATGAGGCTGAGCAAGACAGAGACCCACAGCTACAGGCTGCAACAGCGCAGTGTGGGAGCCCTCGTCACGCTGGCCACGCTCCACTGGTGTTTCGTGGCTGCAGCACCATCAACGCTCAATCCAGCTTGGCTCCCCACCCCAGCTTCACAGCAGTCCTCAGCGCATTAGCTCACAGGCTCCCACTCAAAGTAGCACCAACACATACTTTGCTTTCCTTCTTGGAATCAGCCTTAGCTCTTAATGCTCTGCCACTTTCGAAGTCATGCGCTGCTCATGCGCCATGGCAAAGGACCAGTGTGGTTTAATATTCAAGAGAAACTATCAGGTCAAGGTTCTCTGTTTTCCTTCGTCCTGCCTAAGCAGTCTGTGATCAGATCAGGAACTGAGCCATCAGGGTAAGGAACACGGCCCTGCAACGCAGCGCACACAGGCTCTCTTGCTTTTTCCAGAAACCTGTAATAGAGCCCTTCCCCGCAGCGCTGCTCTTGGTGGAAAACCCCCCAAGGATTTAACTGCAGGTTATTTTGTTTTCTCTGTGCCTTTATCCCTCCACTATCTTCCTTTCAAAGGAAGGCTGCAGCTCAACCCCAAGTTTTACCTTCCCAGACCCCGTTGCTAGGTGAAATGTGTGGTCACAGGGCACCACATAGAATTATTGCCCAAACAGTCTGGCAAGAACCCAAAGGCCAAATTCACATTTGCTGTCCTTGATACACCCTAGTATTTAAACATCTGTCGAGACCTTCACCCTATCTCCAGCTCCTCCCTGGAGAAACACAGAATTCAAGGCAAGTGCTAGATTACCCTGCAGAGCCTGACACTCACACCACGGATAATGGGTCAAAAATTTAATGTTCGTTTCCTTTAGATTACTATTCAGTTTCCAAATTGCATTAATAATGCAGCAACCTCTTAATGCTAGTGTCATTACCCCCAAGGTACTATTATTTCAAAAGGATTTCTTAGGTTACTTCATTATTTATCTATATTTTAAATCGAACCAATGAAAAAAGCAGCTGTGCAACAGCCTCAAGCCAATGGCACATAAAGAACCAGCAAAGCTCTGAAATCAGTCAGTAAGATTGTAGTGTTGGAGGAACCACACAAATGAAACCTGATTTAAGCGAAGGGGGAGGGGGTTTTCCAGGCTGTGGAAGGCCTGTCCATTAGTGCCGGGTCAGGCTCCCAGGGCAGAACCCCCACCCCATTCACACCTAAACCCTACGGCAAAGCCTGAGAAGATGCGACTTGACTCGTGTGGAATTTTACAGCTTCACTGGGGGAAAGCAAGTAACAGAAGCACCACTTTAATGTGCTCCACATGCCCCAAAAATGACAGAAATGAAAGCTAAGTGAATGCCTTTCTGCACCATGCAGAGACAAAGAAAGCATCAGCTCGGCTCCTCTCCCAGATGCACCTCACAGCTGCCACCCAGGCGGGGATGGTGCTCTGAGGTGCCACCTCATGACGGAGCGGTTCCCACCTCTGCATCTTCTGTTCCTTAATGTCTTTTTTCCTAGTAAATAGTCGAGGGGAAGAAAGTAAAGTCTTCCTCCAAAGTGATCTCGCTTGTGCCTGTTTACAAAACCCAAGAGCAGCTGTTTATTCTCAGAAAGGGGCGACTGCAAGAAGCAAAGCCGCGACAGGGAGAGTTCAACGCCATGCACGCTGCGCTGGCTGTGTCAGCTGAACAGACACATTCACTGCCTCCTTCAGTGCTCTCCCTGATAACACGGGTTATATCACACAAGCTACATCCACACGCATGTCACGAAAAAGGAGAACAAGCACAAAGAAAAATCCGGAACCTGCTACCTAGCTAGCTGAGGTCGGCTCAAAGGAACAAAACGACAGAAGTGAAAGAGCAGAGAGGGGCGCAAGGCTACGGCTCCTTCACCCGGGCTCCTAGTTACCCCCCAGGGCCCCAGAGACCATCCGGACAGACAGCGGTGAATGGAAATGAGCAGAGCAGTGCGGGAGGTAGAAGAAATGAAGATTACTGATCTGTCCAGGGGGCTGCCTTGGACACGAGGAAAAGACAATATTAGACTGAGACAGAAGGAAGCAAAACAACTGTCTCTACCCTGCCCTGAGAGAAAAGAGAAAGCAGTTAGTCAGATGAATGCTTTCTATTTTTCATTTTATCTGAACTGCGCTGGGGAGTGACACATCATGCAAACCCAAATCACCACTCTGCATCGCTTGTTTCTCTGCACAGTGTTTCAGCTGTTCCTTTTTGTTTGTTTCTCCACATCAACCTGTTGCAAAAAGCAAGATTTGAGTGGTTTTTTTTTAAAACTGTTGTGCAGAAAAAAAAACAAACAAGTGTGCCACATCATTCCTTTTTTCCTCCTCAAAGATCGCCATCCCTCTGGTGTGCAGAGTGCTGTTCCCAGCCCCACTGTCCACCACCCCTGGAGAAGGCAGCTCCCAGCTGCAGGGAAGGGACGTGATCCCAGCTGGCACCGACTCTCCCCTCCCCTGCTCCAAGGAGGAAGTTGATGGGTTTTGCACTTCTCAAACCCAGTTCCTCTCCTTAGCCTCTGTCAGAAACCTTCCAGCTGAGGGACAGATTAACCATCATCCAGAGTCACCAACATCCAGAATATTTATCAACATAGATTTGAACAGCTACAATCTCATTAAATTTTGCTAATGATGATCCTTAACAGTCTTCCTCCAAGTTTCAAGCAATTACTACCAATTGTTGCCGAGTCTACCCCGTGGGCAGTGATCCAAAAATGGTTCCTCATAGAAACTGGAGACAAAAATAGATGAAAAGGTGACATCAGTAACGGCTTTTACCCTGAAGCCACAACCAGCCACAAGCAGCAGGCCCCAACTGCTGCTGCACTCCAGCTCACTCACGGTGAAACGGAAGGAGGTGAAGGATGTCTTTACTTCTGCCACTGCCAGGCTTAGCACCAAGAACAACCTCGGCCATTGCCTGCTGGTCTTATCACCTAGAAATAGCCCCTACCACCACATCTCATCCAAAGAACCACATTTCATGTACTGTAATACCAACACGGTCTGACAGTTTGCTGTTTACTAACAGTAGATATATTCATACTCATGGTGTGTTTAATTCTTCAAGTGTATAGAAAAACCAGATTCACTAAAAGCACACCGCTACCGAAAAAGCAACAGTCTTAAGAGAAGACAGAAGTCAGCGTTACCTGGTGTTATGTGGCAAATATTTCTGCGCTTACAAGTGAAGGTGGGGATGATGCTGGTCATCAGCAGATGATGATGCTGCAAACCCCAGTGACAGAAGCTCAGGGCAGCACACAGGGTAGCTGTGGCCAGAAGCAGGTGCACAGGACATGGGGGACAGCAAGGCAGCAAAATCACATGGCTGGTCACGTCACACGTGGCTGTCACAACACACAGAGGGCTGTGGGATGAGCTCCAGCCTCAGCTCTGCCTCTGAAAGGGCTGCTTGCAGGAAATGTGTTTTCTCTGCTTTTACATCCCTATGTAGCATGTGAAAACATACCCATTGCCAGAGAAGAGTCACATCTTTCCTACATTTTCTTTGGCGCATACAATTTTTTTTCTGTAAACACACAAAGTCTTCATCTACGCATATTTAAAAAAAAAATCTAAATACATGTTAGTTACGCCTCTTTAGATTTAACAAGGTACTAAGCTGCATTTATGAAAGTGCAAGCCCTCTACAGCTACGGTCACGGGACTTGCTATCTTCCATTATTAATAATCAACAGAAGGAAAGAAAAAACATTTGCCAAACATAATACAATAATCAGAAGATGAAGGTTAAGAACAGCAGTCAAAAAAAAGTTCTCAATCTCACAAAAGATAACGATCAGAAGTGTCACGTCAAAGCAGCCTTGAAATTTTCTCAGACTCTCCAAGAAATCAAATCTGGCACCACAGAAGGTTTTGCAAACATTTCTCAGAAGTAGCTCTGCTGTTCCAGCAAAAACAGTGTCAGAAAAGAACTTCAAATCCCCTCCCTAAAAGCCAAATTCAAAGGCAAAGATCCAAAAATTAAGCTCAGAAGCTTCTCTACAAGGGCAAGAAGTGACACACATACACATCAGACATGCAAAGAGAACATGAAGTAAGAGTTGTTTTCCCCAGTTTTAATGAATAGAGGCGCTGACTGTAAGAGTGAGCCGTTCATGCCACAGCAACAGACTCTCTAGCAAGACTGTCAGAAGTTTCGAAGTGTCCCTGTCAGCAACCAATGCTGTTAGATCTTTTTCTCCCTAGTGGAAGAAAGCTCTTTATTTAGCATGCTTTGTCTTTCTTGTGATTTATAAAATAAGCAATTCTGAGTGTAACAGCGACACAACCACAGTTCCTAAGTGGGACGGGGGAAGAAAAGAAAAGAAAGAAAAGAAAGAAAAGAAAGAAAAGAAAGAAAAGAAAGAAAAGAAAGAAAAGAAAGAAAAGAAAGAAAAGAAAGAAAAGAAAGAAAAGAAAGAAAAGAAAGAAAAGAAAGAAAAGAAAGAAAAGAGCGAGCCCTAATATCTTAAGTGAAATAAATCCACTATGGAGGAGGCGAGAGCTGCGGACGATGCACCTCCCCGCAGGCACACCCGATCCGGCCTCCCTCCCCTCCGAGGTGCTTCAGCTCCAAGCGTTACCCGGGCCAGGGGAAAGGACCTTCCCGACACCTCGTCACGCTCCCGGTTCCGCTCGTTTCTCGGTAAAATCCACCACCCGAATACCCTCCGGCCCGGCATCCCCCCACCGAGCCCCTCTCACCTCGGGCCGGGCGGGACGGGCTGTGCGGTGCGGTGGCCGCGACGGGCCGGGCTGGCGGGCGGCGCTGGCGCTGCCGCGGCGAGACCGGCGATATAAGGCGGGTGGGACGGGCCGCCGGGGCCCGCCGCCCCGATCCGCCCCGGCATCCGCCTCCCCGGGCCGCCCCGGCCTCCACAGCCCCGCTCCGCTCCGCCCGCCGCCTCCCCGGCCCGCCCCGCCGGCCGGAGAACGGCGGCGGCTCGGGAAACAAAGCCGCAAGTTGGCGTCTTCTGATGGGTTTCAACTCACTTGAGAGCTTTGCTTCTTTTATGTTTGATTTTATTGTCCCTCCCCGTGCCGTTCCCCCGGCGCGGGGCACATGCACAGCGCACCTCACCGCACACACGGGGTTTTCTCTGAGCCCACCATGCTCCGGCCCGGAGGTTCGTCAAAAAATAGAATTACAATGGTGAAGTGAAAACGGTTTTAAAGAAAGGACGATATGGCTAGCGAGCTCAGTAAAAGCAGCTGAAGTTACAGAAGAGTAATCCTGGTAAATTTTCCCAGATCTTGCACTGAGGAAGGTTGAGGAACTGAACTGTGGCAGGAGCTGATGCGAAAGCCCAGGCGTGTGCTCCCTACCAGCATCATCTGCAGGTGTTTGGCATCTCCTGTATGAACCAGAGCTGCCACGACAGGACAGGACAGTGATGAAGACAAGCTCTCAGTTAATTGTCATGGACTTCATGAGGAACACAAGAATCACTGGAAGATGTTAAGGCAGGGAGAGCTGTCTTCATCCAGTCACCAGAGTTTTGTCAATGCTTTCATTTGTGGACAATTTTCCTAGCTGATAATAAACCACAGTATTTTAGAACATGGTTTTAAAAAGACAGCTTAGGCACCAAATTCTTTCTGGTTCTTTTCCACTTCCAGGTACCAGACAAAGCATGTCCTCATATCATTACAAAGGTAAGAGTTATAGGAGACAGAAGTATACACTCTTTTAGCCAACCATGATCACGTAAGAAACAGTAGTGTGCAACTTCTAGTAACTAAACTGTTACAAACAGATTTTACCAGGGCTTTTTTTCACAAGGAAAAAAAAACAGAGTCCTGTAACATACAGTGTTTGATCTGAGACAGGGGATCTAGAAGAGCTCACACAATATGAAGGAACCAGCTTCCTATGTCAACCACACGGTCATCTTCCAAAGTATCTTACCTCCCCATCCACTTCTGTTCCACATGAGATCTTAGCCTTTTGTAAGATGTATAATAATGGGACTGATGACTCCTCTTGCTTAAAACATTAATTTTATTCCAGGAAATCTTTTCTCTTTTGCTTTGTGTGGCAAAATTGATTGATTTTTTTTGAGGTAGAGGAGGATGAAAGGAAAGCACTAGGTAAGCAAGCTCTGTTCAGAGCAATCTCCCCAGTCACACAGTCTGGGATTACAGCTATGCTTTCCTCATCATCTCATCATCCCTCCTCTTTGCCTCTCTCTCCCTTCTCTTCCCAAACAGAAATGCCCAGCCTATGGGAGATACGTGACAACACATGTCCACAGTCATGAGGTTGATTTTCAATCCTAGATTGTGGGCTTGGGGGACCCTCCATGTCAGTATGCGCGTGTGTGTCCCCAGCTATCACAGTTAGGAAATGTGATTTTGCCTGCTGCTTTTTTCACTGCTGGGGACAAGAGAGGTTCCAGCTCCCCCCTAAATGTCAGGTTGTCTCTCTTCCCTCCTCCTTTCCCTCAGTACAATTACTAACAACCGGTTAATCGTCTTCAGCACACGTGCCTACCTTGCTTTCTCTATCCCTGAGGTGGGTGGCCAGCAGCAGGGCGGCGTCCCAGGTTGCAGGCAGGGCTGGGAACCCTCCTCAAGGCCACTGCGGTTGGGCTGGGCCAGCAAGGGGCATCTCACAGCTAGGAGGAAGGCAGGAGGTGGCCCAGAGCTGCGGGGCTCTCCTGCCTCTTCCTGCTGGCTGGTCCTCTGCTTACTCAGACACAGCCCTGGGCTGCAGCAGGGACTGGGCGCTCCCCTCGGCAGTCCTGACAGGGAAAAAACAGAAGGATTTATTGATAGCATAGCATAGCATCATTATACCACTTTTCATTCATTTAAAGTATTCAAAGTGCAATTACTTACAAAATTTGAGTCAAGGAAATGAGTGTGTAGGGGGAAATGTATCAGCTAATGTGATTCATTAAATAAAGGTGGGTGATATACATCCCCGCGCAGCAGCATGGATGAGGTGGCTTGAACAGCTCTTAAATAATCAGATGGGTGCTGGTACTCAACATAGGGCAAATACTGTCCACCTCTATTAGAAAGGCATAAATTAGTCTAGGACAGCCCCGCACATTGCAAAGACAATCCTGATTTCCAACTTTGCCTTCTGGACTAGTTTTTGGAACTATTTAATCTAAAAGATATGGTTGGCACAAGTACAAAGAGTGTGGGCTGGACATGAATGAACTGTGCCTGGAAATTAGAAGCAGACTCTTCACAATTAGAGCAATCAGATTGTAGCAGAGAGAATAATCGGAGGAAAAATACCCTTTACTCCTTGAATATGTAGCATATTAAGTATGCTTCAGTCCAGAGTGCTCCACGGCACTTTATGTTCCCATGTCCAGTTGCATTGCCGATGGGAAAATGAGCAATGCGACACCAATGTGCCAAACCAAAAGCACATGATCCACCTCTCACTTAAAGCTGTTTACTATACAACGGGATACAGCCATTCTATTTTATAGGATCATTTTTTTCATACCAGGTATCTGACAAGTTCTCGTGTGCTCTCACTATCTTAATCACCTGTAATTTGAATCATGCTTCAGATGAGTTCTGTTCAGTTCGCAAAGCGTAGGAATTGAGAACATCTTTGCTGCTCTCAGAGAAAGATTTCCCCGGTCAGCAAGACGGGGGGAAAAAATGGTTATAAAGAAACAAATCTCCCTCTGTGGTTAGGGTTTAGAATTCGGTTAATGCTAATTACAGATACAAATAATCTTGCAAATACTTTACAGAGATTTGAAATAATGAAAACAAAGTCCCCAAATGCCATATAGTCATCAATAACACAGAGTAGTAAAAGCAGCACTAACACAACTTCTCAACAAGAACTTAATCAAACATCTTTCCACCTTTCCCCCAGGGGAAGAATTTAGCCCCCAAACTTAGTTATCAAATCCAGAGCATTCTTAATAGCAGGGTGAGAAATGAGTTCCAGAGCCTCACAGCCAAACTTGGGACACTATGTCATGGACAAGGAGTAGGTCAGGTCCAGGTTGTAATCACCTCTCACCTCCTATTTTGTACCCCTGGAAGACGTACCAAAACCCTACCAAACAGGTATCACTTAACTCTTAATTTGGTCAGTTAGCTATTTCACTTGGCTAGTGAAATAGTGAGAGCTGGCACAAGCAGGCCTTTAGCAGCCTGATCTTCTTACGTTCATTCTTCCTTTTCTTACACTAAAACAGTTCCAGGCTCTTCCTCCCACGATTTGCACGTAGGTGAAATTTAGTTGTCTTTACTAGGAAGCAAGGGACTTCATACCAGTGCAGGAGTCCTCAGGGAACAGCTTGGCAGGAGGCATAATCCATCTAGTCGCTCCAGATCATTTTTTCTCTTGGCTAGCATGTCTTCAGGTTCCACTCCTTCCAAAGAAAGATTATGTTTATCATGAGCAAAGGAATCTTTTAATGCATGAAATCAGACAGAAGCTACACAGCTACTAAGTATTTTAAGGTCAGTCGGGTTGTCCTTTGGTCGTGAAGCAGTCACCTAATACTCAGCTCTTAAGCCTGTTTTTTCAGATGGCTTGTCTTCAGAGTCAAAAGGATACAGTCTTTTACTTCAGGAAAAACAATGTATATGGATTAGGCGGAAATAGAAACACAGAAAAGCTGAGCTTTTCAGCGAGGTAAGCTCCAGGGAAACGGCGGGCGTTCTAAGACCAGTATGTCTTGTCTTCTCTGTGTTTTCACTTCACATGCAATAGGCATCCTTAAAATAACCCCAGCCCCATTCTAGTAGGACAACAAGGCCTTAAAGAAGAACTGTGTACTCTTCCATTTTCTTTCTGTTTTGTAAATACTGACTACCTGTCAGAAATAAAATATTCTCCCTGCTCCCTCTTCAGTTAGCATCTTCTATCCCTTACTCCTGTTTATACTTACCACAAGCTGCTTCACTGGCCACTCTACTTGCCCAGCTGCTCTGTAGAGACTCTCACCCTGAGCCTGTCTCGGCCTCTGCCCTCCCTGAAAGCTTCACCTGCATTTCCAGCTGATGCCCTAGCATCTTGCCGTAAGAATTCAAGACGCCAGCTTGATTTCCATTCTTTACAAAGATCCACACATGAAGCTTGTACCAAGTTTTGCATTATGCATTCTGGAGGGTCAGGCCAGGAACTGATAGGCAAAGGGCATTAACATTTGAAGACATGATGCATTCCCCAGCTGAAGTTTCCTTTCTAAGGTACAGTGTATTAAGGAGAAGTTAATCTACAAGTGTGATGCAGGGCACAAAGCAATCATTAAGCACTGAACAGTGGTTATCCTTCTGAGTACACAAACTACTGCATGTCACTAGAGACACTAACATGCCTCACTAGTATACAGCATTGAATTAGCAAACTACTTTTTGGAATACAAAATATAAAAGCAGCTTCTCAACAAGCATATTACTATGGCCTTTATACAGATTTCCAATTTTAAACTGGAACAGAGATCAAACTGACTCATATTTTACTAGTTCTGACAGATGTCATGACTAAAAGATGTCTGCTAGTTAACTGGTCAGACTACTAAGCCAGTCTTTGACAAATGTAGCATATATATCATGTTGTGTTACCTGCAGTTATTTAAATACATTTGTTTTACCAGACACTGAATGATAATATTCATAATTCACAATGATGAATAATGATGATAATGAGCATATAATTCATAATGATGACATGCTGATAGTTAATTATAGCCCAAAAAAAAGCCCCCAAATGGAAGCTATGCTCTGTCCGAATGAACACATAGCAAAATCTGTATCATTAAAAAGAGCCTACAAAACAATCCTATCGCACAAGTGGGTTGGGTTGTTTTTATGACCCGCCTTGATAGATTGCAGCTGCCTGGAGGGAAACCACAACCACTGAGTGTGTAGGCAGCAGCATCACTTGAACCTATCACAGCTGCAGCTGTTGGGAGCTAAAATACACGGGCTGGGAATTTTCATGGACAGCTTATGGTAAGATGTTTCTTATTCCCTCACTACCTGGCCATCTTCAGAATATGCAATATTCTTCTCTTTTCCCAGCTCGTCTATTCTGTTTAGATCCCAAACTGCACACAGAGGTCATGTCTGCACTTAAACTTTGTATCCTGCCAAGAGCTCTGTTCATTATCAGTTGATTCTTTGTGATAGCTGTGATTAAACTGGTATAAATATCTTTACATCCCTAGGGTTGAGATTGAGATTACTCTCTCTCTTGGAAAAAAGGCTGGCTTTTACTAGCAGTACAAATTGACTGGGCGGCTAGATTCTTCCAAAATGCTTATAAATGCAACATCCTGCACAGCAAGAAAAAAAAAAAAAACCATCAACAACTAGAATCTTTTTCTTGAAAGAAGGATTAGATAAAAATTCCCATGGTGCTAGAACTATTAAGTGAAAGAAAACAGAGATGGAAAAGAATAAGATGGACAGAGATCAGTACAAGACCCCAACGTCTGAGCATCTAGAGGATTTTCTGTACTTCCATATCCAGAAGTACAGAGCAGAAACCACCTTCACAGTCTATGTAACAAGATACTGTTTCCTGTGTTTGTGGTCAATGTGATATATGGGTTAGAATATTTGTTTTATTTTGGGCATTGATCCCATTAGGATTTTCACTCCCGTACCAGGGAGAGAAAACTGCATTCTCCCAGCTATGTTCTTCATGTATGATTACTTGTTCAAATCTATAAGACACAATTAAAGGCATGCTCCTTGTCTACATCTCCATCCTCATTTTCTCTTAAAAATCACTGGATATAAAATCTCACATACACATTACTGCAAGTCTTCTGAAAACTAACAATGGCAAGTTAGATCTGGCGAAACAAGAGTGTTTTCACAGGCCATCAAGCCTGCCACTATTGAAAGCCTGCCAGGTTTAAATATTTCATGATCAGACATGGCATTCATCCTCCTAATCAATTCTTTCTTTAGATACAAGCCTGAAGAGTCTCAGAAAGTGCTATCAGGCAGTGCTGGAGACCTGCAGAGGCTTCTCACACCAAACAGTAAACAGCTACACTTGCTAGGAAATGAACAGGGAAGGCAGAATTTTCTGCCCTGTTCCATTAGAGGCACACTGAAGCCATAAAAGGGGTAGATTGCCTTGAAATAAACTGCCTTTTATAAAGCCTTTTCCTTACATCCTTCCATATTGGGGGCATTTTTTCACTTAGAATTAAATGAAATGGAAACATTTACAAATTTGAAATAGGCAAAATTCTTTCTTGGAAAGCAGGAGACAGGTATAAGTTCCACACATGTAGAAGAACATCTAAGAGATGTCTGCTTACAGACCTGGTACGAACCATGCAGTGGGTGCATGTGACAGAAGGCATGGGTTTGGGCAGGCAGCAGGTTACACCATTTATTTTAGAACCACATGGAGTATGCACGGGCTGATACAAGAAATACAAGTCACAAAGTCGAAAAACTGTGTCTGAAGTCACCTTTTGAAAATAACTTAGGTACTTTCAGCCAAATGCTCCTCCCTCTCTGATTGAGATTCCTAACCCTCCCGCCCCTTCAGGAACCAAATATTCATCCCATTCCTTTCTGCAAAACAGTAGCCAGAGGAGGGTTGGTGCTTTTCCCCTTATCTAGTAGCTGAAGGGACAGGACACTCAAGCTGAACACGGGAACCTCCATTCACAGGAGAGACAAGACTGTTCTTCAGTGTCTGTCTCTCAACTGGTCTTTGTTAACGCAATTAGAATATACAAGTCAGCTGAAGAGGGTCTTGAATATTGGACTCTCCTCTGTTCCCCTCATCAATAGATGATACTGTAATTCTTTCACAACTGGATTAATAAAAATTGGGTTATTCGTAGCAAAAGGAACTGCATCAACAAAGCACTTCAAGAGTGAAGACCACATAGATCCACAAGAGAGATATGTGGCAGATGTAGGCTCAAATCAATTCAGACAGAAGAATGGACTGAGCCCCATTTCTCCCATATCTTTGGTGGAGTGTTGAGTTTTATGACATCTTTTATTGCAGAGAATAGTTCCTACAAAATTATTTTGCTCTAACTGAAGCCAATAATATTTTTATTGGCTCCCAATGAGATCTGAGCAAGGCTCATAATGTATTCAGCAGCTAGAGAAAAAAATTTGTGAGGATGGCAATGTTAACAGATAATAGTGCTCTCTACCCTTGCATTTCTCTTATGGGCCCCATGGATATAAGTTGAACTGTGACAGTTCATTAGGACAGCTTTCCTTTGGGCCCAGAGTTTTACACTCCACATTTAACACTTAGATCATGATGCGAATACTCACGTCTAAACAATAGAAGGGATTTATTCTGTGATGACTCAAAGGGCAGCAAAAATGGGTTTGAAAGATTCAGTGAGAATTCTGGTTTGCAGAAAGAGGGGAACGATGTATACAAGCATAAAAAACTCTCCTTACAGAGCAACAGGATTGATCTGGTTTATTATACTCGCCCAATAAACAGTGCTGCTGTTGTTTTTATAACTGCAGCTTGTCCTTATGAAAGAAGCTTGTTTATGCTTTCCACAACATTCACAGGTTGTCTTCATGGCCCTTCATATTTCTCTACTGCACAACAGAATAGAGACTAGGACAAAAATATAGCTGTGCTTTATTTCAAAAAGTGCTGTACAATAAAGAGTATCATACAGTCCTTTGAGTTAAGTCCAGGATAGTGACAACTAATGTCATCTTCCTGCAAGGAAATGAGTAGGATGAGCTGTTAAAGGTGAACATGCTTAAATATGATTGCACAGTTCTCAGAGTGTGCTTTTATAGATCAGGTGCCTGATAAGAAAGTAGATATAAGTTTATTGGGATGGAAAATGCATGAGAACATTAGCAGTCATGTTCTTGTATAACCGCATACTTCTCCATTTAAACTGCTGCTGCATCCACCTCAGAAGAAATCCTTCCAATCATTGTATAAAGAGGGTCCCAATACAACAAATCATCCAAGCTTGTAAGTCAATATTTAGTTGAATGCATGGGAGTACTGCACTCGGTACAGATGTGCTCACTTTCCGCATTTTATATCAGCAGAAATATTCACATCAGGTACAAGAAAATGTAACTATCCTTGATACAAAGAATTCAGTGTACTTTCTGCAAGACTGTGTACAAGATAAGACCAAACGCTGACATAGAAAATTGAATAAAAAGAGTTCATCTAATTTTGAATCTTTTTCAGGAGATCAAATATTGGAAAAACTGCTCAAAAATGATGGGGATGAGGGTATCAAGGACAAGTCAAAATCTCCTGTACAAATTTGAAGGAGAAAGGGAGTAAATGTTGCATTAAGTAAACAAGCCAATAAGATGTAAAGTTTTCAGTCAGTCCCATCTTCATAAGATGAATGTGTATTGAGACGGCCCCGCAGTCATTACTAGGGGAAGGATCTAGAAAACTTTGAGGGTGCTAGAGCTCATCCAGGAAACTTACCGGTTACTTGAATGGGTGCCTGCCAAGGTCAGTGCTTACTAAGTTTCACTGTGTTAGTGTGACCTTGTTTCTGCAGAAGCTATTACAGCACCAATGAGCTACCAGAATATTTTGCAGCAGACTGGGCTGGTTAATGTTATTCTCAGCTCTGATTAGCCAGAAAGGCACTTGTGATGATGTTAAACATACCACATTTCCCAACAATGACCGTGATCTCATCATCAAGAGGAAATACTTTCCAGCCCTTTTGTTTTGAACAGATAAAGCAAACAGGAAATACTCAGCTACCTTGCTCCCAGTCTTTTGCCATCCATTTCACTACTTCCGGCCTGTGTCTATTTTGGGAGAGAACTGTTTGAGAAAATTGCTTCTTCAAAAGTTCAGGTTTCGCTTATGCAGGCAGCTTGAGCCTTCAGTATCTCACTGGCTTCTCCCTCCCCCTACCCTCATGGTGGGGGAAAGGACAGGAGCAAAAGAGGATCAAAACAGGAGTGTTGACAACATCTGCTTCTTTTAATTATTGCCTTTCCTTCCCTTTAACTAAGGGCTATTTTTCATAGCACTGAGAAATCTTTCATGAATATTCTCTCTGTAGTGACAGTCTGGGATCTTTCGACAGTGGGAACTGAGCATGCAGGAGCAGGCACCACAGTATTTTTTTTCACTCCTTAAACTGACAATTCCAGGTGTCTGATTCCATTAGTTATTTGAGGAGAGTTAACCCCTGGCTCTGTATTTTTGAAAAAAATTTCATGCAGTCCAACATTTTCTTGTTGTTTTCAGAAAATTTGGAGGCATCAGTGTAACATTTAAAAAAACCCAACAAGGTGGAATTCCTGTTTGTATGATAAATGTAAGGACAGAAGGATTTTGTGTTTGTATCATGCTGGTGCATGAAACAGGAAGAGAAAAGAATGGGAGCATAAGAAAGATCTTTGCACAGAGATGGCAGCCTAAAAATGGTTGTGGTTTCTGCTTATGATGAGCTTCAGGGAGCTGGAAACTGTGGTGCAGAGATGTCACAGCTTTGTTGTTTGCTTAGGGAATATTGGGGGTTTTTTATGCCAACATCATGGCAGGTGACAAGGAAAAGGTCAAGATAAGGGTGTTCTGATCAGGGAATTTTCTATACTTAACTCTCCTTCCACCAGTTATATTTCCCCAGGGAGAAAAAAAAAAAATGCAACCAGTGGGAAATTATAAGAAATTCCCAGATACATTGTTTGAATTAAATTACGTTTTTCAAAGGAAATCAACTGAACACTTCCTACTAGTTCATCAAGTCAGTTCCCACCTCATCCATCTCTCTCTTTTTACAGCCACATAGCTGTCTTCAGGTGTTTAATCCCTTTCCTTTAATCTTTAAATATCTTTTGACTCTGGAAAAGATTTCACAGTAAGTCTATAGATAGCCCCTCCTGTACGTTCACGTTCAAGAACAATAACCCTATAGGCACACATACACAGTTTTATATGTATTAATGACAAAGACAGTTTTAAGAGGTGCTTTATGTCCTTAAGCCTCTTGAAAATAGAAAGAATATACACAAAGCAGAAACACTTACCACTTCTAATTTTTTCAGAATGACACTGTATTCAGTTCAATTACAGATTAAGATGATCTCCTGTTTCAGTTGAAGTAAATAGGAGTGTTCTCACCAGGGGGAACAACATCAAACATAACAAGCACCAAAGTAAGAAGAGGGCTCCTCTTCTTCTCTAGGGTTTCTCTGTGTCTCAGAGTGTATCCATGTGACTACATGACGTACTGCAGTACTCCTCTTTGTCTCTTCTTAAAATTTTCTCCTGTTAAGGACAGTAGCCTTATATTTTTCCATTAATCCTCCACCTGCAGCCTCAAATTCCAGACTGACAAGCTAGAATTTGCTGTATGAAGGATGCTTTTATTAATCATATAAATCTTTTTATGTTGTGCAATACTTAGCCCAGACACATAAATGTTTCAGTGGGCATGAGAGAAATAAAATCTTAAAGCTGACACAGAAAGAAGTGCTCACTGAAGTCATTACAGTGAGCAATGAGGTGATTCCCCACTCTGATGTTAAATCTGCTGCAAATCCACCAATGTTATCATTCAACAGCCTCTGGCAATACCACCTCAGTAATAGGTTTAGACAGCTTAGTTTAATTATTATTGTTAGTTTGTGAATGTCTTAAATTCTGCACCATGGCACAGATGCTTTATGCTCAATACAGTGTTCCATTTGGTGCAATCTATATTTTTCAATTCAGTTAAATGTTTTGGCTCGAGCCAATTCAAAGTGAAATTGTTTTCAATTTTTTACTTTGGCCATGCAATTGAAAAAACAGTCCTTCAGCCTTACCATGCTGTTACCAGGTACCAAATTGTTCAGTGATGACTTACAGATTCAGTCATTCTTTTGAAGAAATTGGCCGGTGTCAGATCTCACCCTTGTTTGAAGTTATTCACAATCTATTCATGTCAAAAAGAAAAAAAAAAACAACAAACCAAGATGTTAATTACATTTTCAAGCCCACAGTGATTTACTCAGGTGCTTCTGTAAGAAAGGAAAGCGTGCTGACAAAACTGACTTGCAAATGAAGATATTTAAACTTGGCTGTGTTTAGATACTCCAAAACATCTGTTCTTTAAAACTAGGAATCAACAGAAACATTGCATGGTTGTGGGCTGCAGCATTCACTCTCTTTTAATTTTGTAAAGATATTCATTCTGTATCCCAGCTTTTCCGACCATCATGTGGGAGAACTCAGAAGGAAGATCTCTCAGCCTATGTAGCAGAAGGGTATGAATCATCCAGCTCGCAGCTCATTATCTGAGAAACAGCCGTGCTGAACACACGAGACTCCCCCTCCTCACATCCCAGGCCACAGACTAATGCCTGAAAAATCCCCTTGCACTGGAGCAACCTTCGTATTATTTTGGGGCTTCTGATGCTGCTTTGTAAGTCTAGTCTATACCAGTGTTCTTCAGTCTGTGATCTGCAGAGATACTATGGACTATTTCTTAGTTTGGGATATTGGAATATGAAATGTTTGGAATACTATGGACTATTTCTTAAGGTAATACAGAAAATTAAGACATTGTCAGTTAGAGCAAATTCACTGTCCCAGGGCCAAGAGCTTGGTGATCTCCAAGTCGCAAGAATGGGGAAGGTGCCAGGCCACGATGTCTCCATTTCTGCTGATGCTGTGCCCTACTCTCAGGCCTTTTGCAGTCAGCATCGCCATAACAGGTAAACATTTACTCTGCAACTATCACACAACATGTTCCTGCCTTCTAAAAGATTTAAAAGCTCACTAGCAGACAGCTAATTTTGTTTAAACAACACGCCTATCTTGTGGCTCCATTCTTGACTGAGAAAGTGCTTATATTGGTTTTCCCTCAAGGGCTTCACTTACAGTAAACACAATTAAGGCTAAACACATTATCTACCGTATATCATCATTAGAAATTGCTTCTTGCTTTTAGCTTTGTCTTTGGGTGTAGTCTGTTCTAGACACAAGCCATCCCTCAGTGATTAGGATGCTGCACCTCTGCACCCTAAAACCTTTTTTAAATGGCAGACAGGATTAGACACTGCAGACTCTTAATCACATTACAATGACATTACTCAAAAACTACTCTAAAAGATTTTAAAACCTGTTCCAAATTTAAGCTGGAAAGGCTGTACTACTACTACCTGGCACACCAAGCTGGCTCAGAAGGGGGACACGATGATGATACAGGGTTCCCAGCAACGTAGAAACCCATCATAGCATTTTCCTTCTGCATCAGCCTTGTTTTTATGGCCATGGTGAGTGACTTTGTCAGGAGTATTTGTAGAAGGCCTACATCAACATTTCTTGGCTTTGTCCTGAAAGAGGCTTTTTCTCTCAGAGGATGCCAGCAGGACAGGGTACTGATAAACTATCCTCCCAGATTAACTGGGAAGGATGTAATTTTTCCACACTTGAGTGTGTGTTTGAGTATGTGCTAGTTTAATTTCACTACTTCCTCTGCAAAAGGTGTGTTGCAGACAGGACGCTGTGACTGCATCTCCTTCCAACAGATCTCGTTACAGTCTCTCCTTATGAGAGATAGAGAGGGAGGATCCAACCCTGGATCGCTTGGGTTATTTCCCCCCTCACAGAACTATTGAAGCACCCAGGAGTACCTTCCTAAACCATAAAAAGGGAGATCTGACAGTAAGTTGTATGGATCTGTAAAAGCGACTCTTCATTTTCCCTGTCTCTCTCTCTCTCCCTGCCCTCTGCACTCAGCTTTACCAAGAACGCCAGTTAAGAGCAGAGCAGTGAGCTGACGAGGTCAGGCAGAACGGGGCTGATCAGCTCATGCAAAAGCACTGATGAGGTAACATCTGGGTCTTTCCCTGCTGTCAGTCATGCAATTAGGGTTTTGTCGATTCTGCTGATAAGTGCTGTTACAACAATCCAGAGACAGGTTGCAAGGGCAGATGGGAAAGTGTCACTCAGCTGACAGACAGAGGGGAAAAAAGAAATGGGGGAAAAAAAAAATAAGAGTAATATATCTGAGCTTCTCAACACACCGGCCCATCTGATTGCTACAGGAAACTATTAGCCATTTTACCATAAGCCATTGAGAGCAGCACTAAAACAGCAGCAGAGCACAAGGAATACTTTTATTTGCTCTGCAGAAAAAACTACATATTTCACAACAATGTCACTGGCTGATTAATAATCATTCATTTGATCCTTTCCTGAGAAATAAAATTAATTGGATGCCAGGGACAAATGGGTAAGGCAAAAAGGACTAGGTTCAGCAAGGAAAGGTTTTATTATCTTGAAATTTCTTGCATAATGTCTTTGTTACGTTCCTAATTGATAGAGGCATCAGGAAACAGATGCGTTACAGTATATCACCCTGCCCAGTATTTTTGCAAGAGTTAATGAGACAGAGCAGTGCAAAGCATTTCCAGAGGTTCGTAATCTAACTTACTCTTGTTTAATTATTATTTTTTGAGAAGAAACACTGCAAGCAGGACTGCTGGAGAGAAGCATGTTGTGTTCAAATTAACCTGCTCTGATCTCTCACCTGCATGAATTCCTTATACTCCAAAAGTGAAGCCATTTGGTTAGGAACACCAGGGTGGCTTTTGATCCTTCAGTACATAATCACTGGGTGTCTTGTCTGTCAGAAATATCTGAGAAGCAAATAGAGGACCTCATGTATGGCAGTGAAATCCTCCCAAAAACAGTGCCTAATAAAAGACAGGAAAGATCTGGGAATGAATGAGGCTGACTGTGCTTTGGCAATAATGATGTACTTGGTGCCATAGTAATAGCACTGTGACCGAGTGCTTGTGATTTCAGTCCTTGAAGGAAGGACTGCTCATGTCAGTAGCATGTTGTCTTTATGAAAGGCAAACAAATGATGAACAACTTCTACCAGGGACAGATTTTGCCACTTCTCTTTGCCCACAGATGCAAGGCAGGAAGCAGAGACATTCTTAATTAAGTTTCTGCATAGAAAATGTTGCTCTCTGGAATGATCTTTAAGAAGTGATGAGTTAGTACCAACTTCCCAGGTAAAGTAGGAAGCAAGTGTGAGTATACTGGGGCCATCACATAACCATTTCCTTTTTGCCTGAAGAGGGATCAGAGGAGGACTGAAGACGGATGTTGGGAGTGGGACTGGGCTGCTCAGTGGTGACTCAAAGCTAAGGAGCCCTTCTCAGGACTCTGCTTCAACTCAAATCACTCCTGACTAACAGCTTCAACCTCTGGCATAGCACAACTTGCTGCAGCTGACTCATGTCAGAGTTTCATGCTGAAGCAGTTCCCTGTGTCTTCTTTTTTCAGCCTAACATAACTCAAAAACACTTAAAAATAAAACTGGTGTCATAGAGTTTCAGAAACTTCAAAACTAAGCTAAACTGCATAACTGAAATATTCAGCTTGTGTTTGAGATACCCCATGCTGGCACAAAGACATCTTCATCTCTCTGATACTGCCTCCTAACAACACTCATGCAAAACAATTAGTTTCGGTTGTGCTATGCTGGTGTTATCTCCATCTTCCTAAAAAAAACCTAAGGACTTTAGAGCACAATGACTCTTCCTTTGGCTTACTTTTTGTCTTCTCTTTTTCCTTCTATACAAATGCACACACATACACACACACGCAGTCAGTACCTGCACTTTCTGGACTAACTATAGCCTGGCTAACTTCTAAGGGTGTGTAATTTCTGTTCTTCGGGTGGAGGTTTTCAATTATTTTACTATCACCAAACAAAGGGATGATGAATGGCTCTCTGAGTAAGCCAGAGCAGTTTACTGTCCAAGTGAATGCCATGGTTGCCAGCCAGCTAGGCATAGCATCAGCCATGGTACGCTGCTCATGGGCGGAATACTTGTCTCTTCACGCCAAAAAAAGAGAGTAGATCAGTCTGGTGTTCAGACTGATCTACCAGTCTGACCAGACAGATCTACCAGTTGACCACAGTGATCACAACTAACAACATCTCTAGGGTATGTGAATGCTTTTTCATGTCACAGTGCCTGCAGAATAAGGAGTGCATTAAAAAAGGGTAGAATTTCAGCAGTTAAATAGGATTGAAACCCGAAATAGCAGAAAATTGCTTTAAACGACTCCACGGAGCACAAATGACTTGTAAATTCAGAAGGGACATGCACCAACACAAGGATGTGTTTTCACAGCCTGACAGGAGAGCATTAAGCAAGTTCTACAGTACAGTAAGTGCCTTAACAACCATCCTACTTACAGCTGATTTCAGGATAATTCCCTCTCTGATCTCCTGTACTACTTTTGCACACCTTTAAGCCTCTGCAAGTCACTCTTGGCATAGCTCCAGATACAGGCTCATAAACATTTGAACATTGCCAGACAACAGCTTCAGGGAATTGTTTCGGGCAGAGGACTCTAACTTCCTCCACAGCGACCCATCGTGTCTTTTGTTTGTGTCAAGAAAAGCAATGCATATAAGGTAGATGGGATCATTTTAATACGCAAAGACTTGATACCTCAGCCCCTGCTCAAGGCTCAACAATAGGGTCATTCAGATGTGAGAGGGCTCTGGGAGCAAGTCCAAAAATAACTTTAAAGGTACCTAAATTATAATGAACAGGATTATGGAGGACTGTAGGTTCTGGCCCCCAACTTCAGCTACAGACAAAAAGCCCCTCATCTTGTCCCTACACAGATCTTTGAATGGCCTATTTTAAACTCAGTGATGGAAAGGAGTCTGAGCTTTTAAGCGGTAGTCTTCATTTAACACATAATGAGATGAGATACTGGACTAAAGACTATTTGTGAGTGACTATTAATAGGCAATACTGTTTCTCCTTGTATTTTTGGTAGAATGGAGGGTAAAAGATCAAGTAGGTAGTTCTGGGTTTGGTTTTTTTTGAAGGGGGTTTGTTCATCTTTGTAATTCTGGTTAATTACTCTGTCAAATCACTTAGAAGCAGGTATTTCAGAATAGCAAAGATTTAAACCTGAGGCTTCTAAAAGTGAGACTTGCCAGGCTTGTGTTTGTTTTGTCACCCACTGAATCAGCGCTCTGGACCAATGCAGACTGCAGGTGGCAGCATCCAGCAACCCAGCTGCAGGGTCAGCAGAGCCCAGATGAAAGTCAACACGAGTTTTGCTGGTTTTGAATCCATGTCCTACACTGCAAGTGCTTTGGTATCTGTACAATTTCAGTCTGACTTTTCCATCCTAATACAATATTGATTCTAATAATTGATGTATCATTAATCTGTATTTTCATTTGTGACCTTTATGACTTTGCTTTTTACATATTATTGTCACATTCTTATTTCACTGTAGTTACGTACTTTGCAGGTAACTTGCCTAAGCTACTCTTTGACCAATACCATCTTCATCAACACCCCAGCTCCACAGAAAAGCTGGTTTGTCCTTCCTGCCAAGTACAGAGGTACAGGGAATGCTGTCCTCCCTAAGGGGAACCTCTTTTTTGGCAGATTTTTGTTAAGTGCTCTGGAAGCTCAGTCAAGGCAAAGGGCTAAAAAAAGACATCTACTGTAAAAAGGGAATATATGTTCTCTTATACAATGTCATTCTCTACTTACAGAGCAGTTGAAGTAATCTTCCAAGAAAGTCCCAGCCTAGGAATTTCAGGAATGCTTAGCATTTCCAGAAGTTAACTGATTGGGATCTGTATCTTTGATTATGTTAGTAGTTCAGCCATAAACCAGTCACAACTAATAGCAGCTGTGCTGAGCTGTCTCCATCTTTTCTCTTTTAGATATGATGCTCTAACATACTGCTTCTTTGAAGTGAAGAAATTGAAGGAGGATCCACAAGTTCAAGATTTAAAGTTATATTTTTCTCTTGGGGAAAAAAAAACAAAACAGTTTCAGATCATTTTGTTTGCTTCCAGAAGCTGAAAACTTTAGTATCATAGAATATCTCTAGTTTGAAGGTACCCATAAGTGCCATCAAGTCCAACTCCCTGCTCCTCACAGGACTATCTAAAACTACACTTCTGAAATACAGGTCTAAAGAAAAAATAATTTAAAAATCCACATATGCTCATAAGCTATGTATGCTCAACATTAATAAAAGGGTGCATTTGTCAGTGCAGTGCCCCACACTGGGACTAAGGTTAATTACTGTTCCTGTTAATTAGGGGACTCAAGAGCCTCTGGCAGCCTCCCCCAGGCAGGCACCGGACCCTGCAGCACCTCCTGGCTGCAGGGACTTGAAGCTCCTCCTCAAGAGCCGTAGCAGGCAATGGGACCCAGCGTATTTGTGCCTTCTGTGTCCTTCTCCCTTGTGGTAACAGAAGACAGGTGTGTATTGACCTTTCTGTGTAGGGCAGGGTCCCCTGCAGGGGAAGCAACCTCGAAAATATTTTTATTGAACTTGCAATTAGTCTTTGCAAAGCTTGTGCAAATTCAAAATAGTCTTAGCAAAGAAACAGATATTTTTGGCCTATTTAAACTATGTTCAATCTCCTTTCCATATTGCCTACTTTTACAATTAAAACAAAGTAGAATTCTAGGGATAACTGAAATACGGAGATACTTATTCTTCTGACTGCACCAAAGTTTGTAATTAGACAGTAATTCAGTCATCTGACCACAATCTCTTTCTTACATCAGAAACATCTCTGGCTTTCAAGCCAGCTCTAGCAGTCAGCTCTTTCCAGCACTCAGTCCTTACCATTGAAGCTAATTACTCAGCTGTGGATAACGAACTTTCCAAAATGACTCCAAGGCCTAATGGTCCAGTCCTCCTCCTTCTGAGATCAGTACAATGATCTATAAGGTGGTTTTGTGATACGCATCACATAGATATTTTTTTATTTATTTTTTTTTGTGGTTGGACTTAATCTCAAAGGTCCCTTCCAACCATGAAGATTCTGTGATTCTGTGACGGAAATCCTCTTGATTCCCATTGCCTAGAAAAGTTAAAAAAAACATTAATTCAAGAAGAAAATTTTACAACTTGTGGACATTCCATACACAGCCCAATGGTATAATCACCAGTGTCAGCACCATGGTCATGCCGGCAGAATGGGCTTTGTCCTTTCTGCATGAAATTTCTCAATTCTGTATTTTTTCCAGTCTGAGAGTCTACTCCTTCGTGGTTCTGGCTCTAGCAGTTGTTAAGGTGTGATAATAACCAGTAGATGCAATTTCATTCTTATAGCAGGATTTCTCTGTTGTAGCATTTCATGCTGTGGTCCATTACTCCAAGACACAAAGAGCCCAGCAGTAATCTCGCAGCTCCCAGGTGACTTCCTGGAGCCTGGCCTGCCTTGCCCAAGCCAAACTGCATGGTGCCAGGTTGGAAGCAAAAAATATTACTGTTGGTAGCAGTGATGTAGTAGCACAAAAGTAGAATTTGTTGTGAATGCGAGGACTTGACTTCTCAGCTAACAGGACAGTCTCCCCTTGAAAACCATTAAGAGCCAAGCTGGTCAAAAAGAGAAAAAATTACAACATACTTTAAATAACTTCTCCATCAATTTAGAAATGTTGTCACTGACCTTTTCCATTAGCTGTTTCAAAAATATGATTTTCAAATACCAAATTAGGATAGTGGATATTTTTCAACATTCAAAACAATAAAACATTTTTCATAAGGGTATTTCTTGCAAATCGAGGCAAATGTTCACTAATTTTCCTATAATTCAATGATTAACTTTGAATTGAACTGTTCAGCTTTTTCTGTCTCACATCGTCAATGAGTAAGACTGTGTCAAAGCTACAACCATCTTTCTGACACCAGGCTCAGAGCTTTTAACTGTTATATTAAAAGAAAAAAAAAAAAAAGAAAGGAAAATCATGACTTTTATGCTACTCCTAAGTAATGGTCCCCACTGTGGCTAAGCACACAATGCTGCTATAGCACACTGGGCTTTCAGATCAGATTAGCTGCAGAGCATACAGTGATTTTTTCAGATTCCTGCATGGCATGTGGCTGGTTCTCTTTTCTACATCATATTTTAATAGGCAAATTATTAGGAAAAGCCTATGTGTAATTTTTCATATTGGAGATCATTTTTCATTTGGAAACCATTGCGTCTAAGTGGTTTCTGCTTTGTTTTGAGCTATGTGCCACGTGTCACTCAAATATTTACTTTGCATATTAAAGCAACTCATCTCTAGATCTTATCTGAAAAGAACAATGTTTCATATTTGAGTCACACTTATCCTTCTTGTGTAATCAGTGTTCTAAGAAATATGTTGCATTCAGATACCAAACAGGACAGGCAAGTTCCCAGTCAATAGGATGTATGCTCAGCTACAGTAAAGTGGCATTTTAATTAGGAAAAGGTATTTTTTCTACCAGCACTATATTTATGGTAGACAATAGCAGGGATATTCACAGACATTGAGATTTCTTGAATTACAAAACACTCCCAGCTCCAGATAACATTGACTGCAAGCAAATGCCTGCTGGTGTAAACAGGAGGGGAATTGTGTGCACAAGGTCCCTGCTTTTTATAACCAGAAGGATGGTTCAGATTTTTCTCCAAGCTTTACTAGGAAAGGTCCTTTATTCATTGTTAGTTTTCCAGTAGCAGAGAAACTATATAAAAATATGGGTTATCTGTAATAAGATATAAATTTAAATTTGTTTTATCCATGCTTTAACAAAGGTTTCAGTCAACTGGGCTAGACCCTGAACACAAACAGCAAGAAAGAGACAATCGTGTTTCAAAGAACATACAAACTATTTAAAAGGGAGCAAAGAGAGGAACACATCTCACAGGTTCATCCACCCATAAGTCAGGAGCACAGTGTGAGCCAGTTGGCTGAGGCCCCACAAAAGACAATGGAGAGATACAGAAAACTCCACTGTGCTCCATTCACCCTCACACATCGCATGAAGAAGGCCTGGCCGAGGAGGAGAGCTGCCCTGTCTCCTAGTGGCTCGCTGCGCTGCTGTGTGCACTGTCCTGTTACATCCTCGGGATGCTCTTAGTCTTGGGCCAGGCTCCAAACCTCCCTGAGCTTTCACTGGGGCAGCTTCCCCACAATATTGCCTTATACATGGGCCTGGGTAGGGCTCAATATCCAGAAGTGCTCTGGCTCCACCAGCAGCTGTGCAGGAATCCCCAGGTGAGGTTTTACAGCCTGTATCATATACAATGATCCTTCTGATCTTAACTCCATGGTTACAACATCCACAGTCAGAACTAGGGCAATCAACTACATGTAGAAAAAAAAAACCACCTTGAATCCAGTTGTCCCATCCTGTGAGATGACAGGAAAAAAGCCCCCAGATAATTGTCAATGTAGCTCCTACATGCAACAATATAATGATAGGAAAAGCAATCAGCTTTGATGGATTCATTTATAATGATTATTACACCCTTGTTTTTCTCTGATAGCATACATGATATTCAGGGGATTTATATAATTATTCAAGGGGACTGATATAATCTTTCTCTTTGCTAAGTATCACACTGCTCCTCTTAGAGCAAACAGCATAATTAAGATTGCAAAAGAAAGACAGTGATAAGCGTGTAAACAGAACTTTAAAATCACTCACTTCCCCTCCAGGCTGAAGAATCATGGTGAAGTTGGTGGGTGACCACAGCAGGGAGGGAAGCATGCATGGCAGGAGACAAGAGGGTCTTTGCGTTCTCTTATCTCCCCTAAAATAAAGAACATGTGCATGCCCAGTGCCACTTGGAACAGGCGGAAAAGATCTGGCTCTCAAATGAGTGCCTGCCTCCTGTGTGCCCATAAACAGCCCTAAGAGCTTAAACAGCTTCAGATTCTTTCATGAGCGTCAACTTGGCAGTATGTTAAGCATATTAAAGCTGTTCTAAATATTTAAGTCCTTAAACCACCCTACACCACAGTAAGAATTTCTTGTCCGTGAGCACTTTTGGATGCACTCATGGCTTCATCAATTTTTTTCCTCTAATCTTCGGGGAAAAAAAAAAAAAAAGATGCCCCCACCCCGCAAGAAATGGGCCCTTTCTCCCACAGATTAGTTTCCCGCGTAATGGTAGCATCTCTGATTGCAATGTTACAGTCACTAAAATGCAAGGAGTGAAACATATCAGGGCTAGCGATTACCATCTTCACACCATGAACAAGAAGAATATACATAATTACTAAATTAACAATTTTATATGTCAATGTGGAAGAGGGGAACTACGGCCGAGTCTAAACTCTGTGCCCCCCAGAACACCTGGTATGTGTTCAGAGAAAAAAGTATTTCAAAAAAGCTAGAGTCTCACAATATCCTACCACAAAGAAATAATAATTTCATATGCAACCATGACAATCCTAAAATCTATCTTTAACCTACCTTATCAAATGTTTCCATGAACAACAGAAAATCCAGTCTGTGCCAAGCGTCTGCCTGGTTCCCCACAGAGCTGGGCAGGAGCAGGAAGGGGAGGGGGGCAATCCTGCACAGACAGCCCTGCAGCACACACCTTGGGAGCAATTCCTCTTCCCAGCCTCACATGCTATGGACAATTAACTTGAAAACTGAGAAAAACACATGCCCTTCTTGGTACCCGTAGCTTTTTTTCCCATATGCACATACATGCTCACAAACCTATTGCTGAGGTTCAAATCGCAGGGGACCATCTCACAAGTATCATTTCACAGATATTTAGCTATCATATATATAAAAATAAATATAAAGGGACTATCCTTGACTCCATTTTATTTTACAGGTGTTACTTTTGACACTTCTCTCTTTTCTTTCTTTAATACACAGTCTTTTCACTAGACCCTAATGAACATGCAGTCACTAAACCTAATCCAGCCTCTGTCTATACTAAATTCTACTATGGAACTCCCTAAAAGTTAAGAGCACATTGTGTGCTTCTCTAGTGGAGTTGTGGCTCTTACCAGAGGGGACCACAACTACTTTGATGGTGGTCAAATGTAAATCATGGCATGAGTGTAGTGTACAAAGTGCTGGGCCTCCATGCTTGCCAGCGAGGCAAATCTGAGCAAGTGCTCTGTACCTGGTCCTTCAAGTCCGGATAAGAGGCAGGTGATGGGCTTTCACCACTAACACCACACCATCCATTAACAACAGAAATCTCTGTTCCAAAGAGTTTCCAAGTTATGGTGACAAAATGGGCATGAAAACTCAACTGTTCACTCTCTTCTTCCTTTACCCATTGGCAGTTGCTCATATTTTGCCAATTATTTTGCAATCCTGACCTCTCAAGGTCAGGGGCTTCCTGCACTGCTGCAGCCCTTTCTTGAGTAAGACTTTGTTTGCCCAGGAGCTGAGAAAACAGCGTGTTTTGGACTGGTGATGTGAGTGTCCCCGGCAAACCCAATACATCATGCTCTCTCCTTGTCAGGAACACTGTGGATGGGCTCCTGTTGTGAAGAACAGTCTACGCACAAAACAGTTTCACAGTGTGTTTGGATGAAGCAAGAATGATCCTTACGAAGAAGTTCACGTGGCTACCATTATATTTGGAGATGCCAGATCTGTGGCATCTGGGGGAGGTGTTTTCGGTTTTATCTTTGTTTCTCACCATCCAAATGTATTTTAATTTGCAGTAACTTAAATTAATTTTCCCCAAGTCAAGTCCGTTTTGCCCATGATGATAACAGTGATCTCCCTGTCTTTATCTCAACTGAAGAACACTTCATCCTATTTTCATTCCCTGTACTGTTGAGGAGGACAGTGAGAGTGTCAGGGTGGGCATCTGGCAGCTGGCCACAGTCAACTCACCACAGAAACAAAGCATCTGTTTACAAAAAGTCCAGTTCAGCTACCAACCCAGTTGCCAAGGATATCCTAGCTATAATCATGTCAATGGTTACCACCCTGCACAGATATCTTTGCTGATCTAAGCACAAATGCTTAATCCCAGGGAGTTAGTGATCATTGACTTCGATAACAAAATATCAGAGCCCATATACAACTGTGCCTATGGCTTTTCTTCATTCTCTGTGGTGGGCTGTACAGAAGCACAATGGGTTGGGATATACACTTTTCTCTCCGCTGTCCTCATGTTATTCCTGTGCTTCTTATAATTGTCTTCATCTAGCTTTCAGGTTAGCATGAAGTAAAATTTCTGGGATATTAGAAAACTCTCCGAAAAAAAACTCTGGTGCAAGCCTGTCACACAACATTCCTTTTGCTGCAGAGCAGGTGTGAGCAGTAGGCTGGGACTGCTGGTGAACCACGGTAATTATACACTCTCTACCAACCTGACTCGCTCACGTCTTCAACTGGATACGCTACTGAGGCAAGACGGCAGGTCATGTCACCGGTCATGTGTGCTGCTTTCTTAGACGCATCACAAAGACATGGATGAAGTGATCGGCTTTTGAAGTGTTTTTTCTCCCTGGATTTGCCAGAGCTACCTAGAGGTAAGAGCTTTCAAATTACTTGGGATCAATACTATGATTACTCCTTAGGAAATAAGGAAAAGGAGGTGGCAAGGACCAAACCAGACAGTGAGGTCGAGGAGTAGCTCTGGCTCTCGGTTGTAAATGTTAACTCTTTATGTAAGCTCTCTCTCATGTTCCTAAAATATGGAGCTAAAGATTTTTCTCAAGATATTTTAACTTTCTCCTAGAACAGATCAGAGATGGATAACAGGAAAAACTAGCTTTCTGAAAAGGTGAAGCTGAAAACAGTAGTAAGAAAGGAAAGTCAAGCTAATGCACCATAGGAAAGAGCTTAGCAGGGACACACCTGCTCTCTTCAAATGAATGTTTGTTCATAATAACTTTTTAAGAGTTGCTAAACCAGGTCCAGATGCTACACGACATGTTACTTAAGCTGTTCTATCAGTTTTCAATTGAAGGACAAGTTACGGGCATTATTTTTACATGGGTATAAATGAAATGCTGGTTGCCCATGATTCAATGCTGTTGGTAAGAGAGTGTTAATCCATAAAAGAATTAAATGAAAAGATGGCAAATATCAAATTTTAAGGTAACGATGAAGTGCTGGAAACAATTGTGTAAGGCTGTCCTAAATTTTGACAGCTAGAAGAGAACATCAAAGACAAAATTGTGTCACTAGAGGACACGCTGAATCTAAACTCCGCATTTCCTACCTTCTGTTGTTTCCTCAAGTCTGAAGGCAAGGCATAACGAAATTTGGACCATGTCACTGCAGGATGGTACAGTGTCTCCCCGATACAGTGCTTCCCTATACAACATAGCTGAGAAAAACCAAGACTAATTAATTTGCTCATTGCCACTGTTGCAGAACAGGAACTGAACCCATCTTTTTCCCCCCCTCAGTCAAGGTTAATGCACAAACCACTGGACAATACTTCCTTTTAGTGGTTAGTACTCTATTTTTGGAACGGTAATTAGGGAGGAACAAGTTCTAATGTAATCTCAGGGGCCAGTTGTGCTCATCCTTCAGAATAAGGGCCCTTTAAATGTGAGTGAAGTTGGTCATCTGAAGGAAGCAAGGGATTATACCTCAAACAGTAAATTAAAGAACAAGATTTAAGAGATTTATCTGGTTTGCATCAAAGGTTAACGCAGAAGTCAGTGATGGAGCTTATTCAGAATTTTAATTAATAACCTTGACAGAAATATAGGAGTGGCTAATAAAATGTATGAATGAAGAAACAAGTAATGGAAGCAGAAAATCTATTACATAGAATGATAAAACCTAGAGAATTGCTGTGACAGAATTTAGATGTATTATAATGCTACAAAGCAGTGCATTTAGAAAATTATATCGGGAATTTCAGCTACAAGCTGGGAGTTCATTAGCACAAAATGACATTGGAGGAGAAAGACCTACCGCTGGTTAATGACAGCATAAATACAAACCATTGGCACGATGGGGCTGTGGAAAAGAAAGAAGTGCTACTGGATTATTCTAAAGACAGCATTTCCATTAAATGTAAGATGACATTCATACCATTATATATGTTGAGGACAGAGCTCATTGGCCACTCATGGCCAAGAAGGCTGAATTCACTGTACAGAAATGAGGACTCAGCAAGGTCGCTTAGCCCTGCGAAGGAAAGGCTACAGAGAGACAGGAATGTTCTCTGGGCTGTCTCGAGGGGAGAAGGTTTTCCTATAAAAGCATGATGCTGGCACAGTAACAAACAGGAATAAACTACCATCAATAATTTTAGGCTAGAAGGTTTGTGAAAGTTTACAGCATTTTCAACTGATTTAGAGGTGAGAGCAACAGGAGCAGTAAATGTACTAAATTATAGACTGGAGCTCCCTTCATGAAGGAATAACCTAACATAAATGTCTGACCGGGGACAGGACTGGAAAAACCAGGGATTCCCTGCTTATCCAGCAGCCTTGTGAGCCCACATAGGCAGGGCCAGGCTGCTGATCTGCATGCACAAATGCTGCAGCTGCCTGTGCAAGCCAAATAACCACACAACCAACCTTCCAGGTGCACATCACAGCAAATGGACACCGGGTTACACTTGAAAAAAAAAAAAAAACCAAACAAAAAAACCGAAACCACAAAACAAACCAAAAACCAAAACACAAAAAAAACCCCACCAAAAAACGCAAAACAACAAAACAAAATCAAATCCCAAATCCTTCCAAATCTCTTTCTCCAAAATGGAAAAAGAAAAGAGCTCTTTCTTTCTCAGTAGAACTCAGTTGACCACATTTCACTCTTCAGTGTATTCTTCCTCCTGATTTTGTGAACGATGGTTATGATCATTTTACTCTAAATTTCCACGTAAGCCATGGGGACTTGGATTACACATAAATATCTCCCTTTCCGTACGAGAGGAAGAACAGTATCTACAGAGTGACTTTCTGGGTTCTGCCCAACTCGCTGCCTTAATGACAAAAACATCCTGATGACTTCAACAGATGAACAACCAACTTCTTCCACTGACCACTTCAAGCAGTGACTTTACATATTGGCTAGTGAGTCAGTGCAGTCAAAAGACAAGTCAGTGGAACCAGGTGAAGAGCTTGCAACAAGAAATACAGTTCATCTTCAGTTGCATTTCCCCAGCTACATCCTCTCTGTTTGAGAAAGGAAGCTGGTAAGCCTTATACAGGCCTAAAAGCCAGAATAACTGGAGGATTAAAAATGAAATCTGGGAATAAGAATGGGAATTGGCAGAGCATCCTTCATCTCATTGAAAAGGTTGTCTACTTCAGAAATCCTGAATACATTTTAATGTCCAACTTTTAATTTGCTGCCAGTAGCCATCTGCTTCTATTTTAAGAATAGGAATAAACAAATACCTGAATGCTGCTCCCCAACTCTCTGTTTATCTGCATTAGAGCTGGAAATGTTCCTTCCTGAACATCTGAAAAGCCTCAGCACATTGTGAGTGTTACCATAAACGACCAACTTGGGGCTAAAGGGAAAAGATCTCTCCACTGAGGAATTCAGTGTTTCATTGCTAGCTGAAAACTAGAATTAACTGCTTCAATAAAGTAAAACAGAGGCACTCAATACTGTTGAAGCCACAGATGCAATTGCATGCCAGCAATGGCACTTTATGGTCACTCCTTAAAATAGCAGAAATCGAAATTGTCTCATAAATGCAGCTGGAAGGGCTAAATGCCCAAGAAAACATTAAACTAGTGACAACAGAACAAGAACACATTACAGCAAACTGAAAGCCTTTGGACTAGTATCCTACAAGTCAACAGATTACTGGTGAAAACTGCTATACATCCACGTGTCCATGAAATCTGAAGATCACTTACTATAATTTTATAACATTAATCTTCCAAAATACAAAACATTTGAACGTATTACCCTATCTTCTTCAAATACCTGAATGACTTCATGTTTCCTCCACTGCTTCTACCAGAATAGAGAGAGGCCAGTGCCAAACACTTTCGAAAACTTTTTAGAGACTTCATTTAGAGTCTGCAGTACGAGATCAACAATTAACCTTCTTGGTAAAAAAAGCCTCAGTTAAAAAAAAAAAATAAAAAAAAATCAGTAAATCTTTATCAGCTTTCACAGAAGTATCACATAATGTTTTTTAACTAGGTCAGTCTACTTCTGAGGAATAACTGCAACAGAACGTAATACCAAGGTAAGGGAAATGTTACCTGGACTCCGATACTCATGTACCTGCCAAATCCCATCTGCCTCCTCTCCTTTTCACACTATAATTTCTGAATCTGAATGGAGAAGAATTAGTACTGCAGTGAACTTCAATTCTCAAATGAAATTGTAAATACTTCATTGGCACAGGCTCATAAGACTAAAACAAAGATGCATCGGCACTCAAGTAATGAGATTTCTGAAATGACTGTTGAGTAGCTCCCAGTTTGTGTTCTGCTGAGCTGAGCTGTACTGGGTCAAAATGGACATGAATCCCATGGGACTCTCCAGGCTCACGAATGCTTCCATTTCAAATACCACAGTGTCACCCTTGAAGAAGTGTTTGTGGGAAAAGCATGTTTCCAAGGAACTTGAAATCAAACTGGAAAAAGTACTTCTGAAAGGTGAAAAATGATTTGCATAGACAAGAATGTCTCTCTGCCCACCACTCTGAACATGCGGCACACGAAAAACCTTTTGGAAAAATACCACAAAGAGGATAGGAAAGTCATTGTTCTCTTTTCAAATACTTGAACCATACACGGGAGGCCAAATGACAACTCTGTCAGGACTCCTGAAAAGACTGTCCTCCATGCGTCTCGGTTTCCCCTTTACAAAGCACGAATGACAGCGCCTGTGCCTTTTTGCAGGCACATGTCAAACTGTTCTCATTTGTGGGATTATTTAGCCATCAGGGATGTTTGGGAGGGAACGTGAAGGGGGCAGGTGAGAGCTGGATCATGGGGCCCTGCCATGGAATTTCACAGTTCAGCAGCTTTGCTCGGCTGCATGACGACTGCTCTTTGCACCAGAACATAAGTGCCTGGAGCAAATCCAGAGGAAGATGATGGAAACTGCTGTTTCCCATTCTCCCCTAGGATATGTCCTTCCTGGAACATAAAGGCTTTGTCATTTCCACTTTCCTTTCCCTGAACTGGCTCTTTGTGTATATGCCTCAGGGTGTGATTTGCTGCTTTTTTTTTTTAATATTAATTTCCACAGGACTTAAAGTAAGCTTTATTTTCCAGTGCAAACCTATTATACCCATATGTAGAAGAGACTGAGACTTCAGAGGAGAGAAGGCACAGACTCATTTTGGTGTCCCTAGGACTATACGTTTCTACCAGTAGATCAAACAGCTTGCAGTTGCTTGAGTCTATCTTGAGTGTTTCACATAAACCAAGCCCCCACTTCAGGAGTGCACAGGGGTCTGCTCTGCCCTCACAGAGCTCCATTTAACTCAGTGTGACTGCAGTGAAGATAACTTAAACCACCTCCCTAGCTATTAAGCGTGGGCCTTCTAGATGTTACTGGTTTTTGGGAGTTTATTAGGACATTTTCCTACTCTTCAGGAACTGCTACCTGATATTTCTCCTTATGACTTTTTCCTAGGGCTACTAACAGGGTTTGTTCTCTCCCTCACAAGATTGAATTTGAGAGAGGAAAGGAAAGTCTGTAGCTCTAATCTATGACAATAACATTTTCAGAATTGGGGGTCACAGCCCCAAAGAGCTCTCAGACATCACAGGCACAGATGCAACCAAGAACTTAGAGTAACCCATATATGCCAAATGAAATGGTCTACTGAGTTGCATAAAACACCCTAGAGAATGCATGTCCCGGACCTCTGGACTTTTGGCACTCAGGCCCAGCGGGTACCTTACCCCCTGGTACTTTCTCCCAGGTAGGCTAAAGAAGCTTCTGCAGAAGCTGAGGCCCAGCTGCCCATCCAATTCTCCCAGCTCACCTGCTCTGGGGCAGGTCCTCCATCACAACACACAGAGCTACTGGCAGCACAACAAGAAGCACATAACAAGACGCTGAAAGCAAGCAAATGCAGGGCACCAACTTCATCTACAGCCTAAGGCCCAGAGCTTCTGTGCTTGATGGCTCTAGTAGATCAAACACAGGTCTGGCATCCAGTGGGACTCCCACACTATTCCTCACTCTGCTGCTGATTCACTTCTGCATCTCTTGTCCTATACATTTAACTGGCAGTATTATACTAATACCTCACTGGGTGGGGCAAGGATTAGTCAGTGTTTGTTTGCATTCAGCTGTTAACTGCAACTCTCTCACTACGTTAACCACTATTATTCCCTCCTACTCTGTGCCTCATGACAGGCCTTTTGCCTGGGCCTACAGTCACTGGATGAAATTCAAAAGCCCTTTCCTCTTTTCTTGTTTCACAGTGAGAACTCAGCAGAAACATCACACAAACTGACACCACCCAGTGTTTAGTGTATGGTGTTTAAGTACCAAGATCGCAATAAGCCAAAAACTTGAAGAGGTTCCCTATAATCTTGCCCACTGGTCCTTGTCCCAAGGAAACAGCCCTTGGCCAACACTGGCTAATGCAATGCTGTCTATCATCACACTCCTGAACCCACAGTTACTATTGACACAGTCTTTCTTCTGCGTAGATCATCACTCTCCCTTAGCTCTCAGAGCTTCATCTTACCCAAGTTCTCTTGATTTTCAGCTTTTCTTTTTTCTTCTCTGTGGGATTCTCATGAAACTTCAACAAAAGCCTATTAATACCTGTGACATTCCAAACCACCTGTTTTAGCTCCTTTATAAGAAGTATACCAAGATACACCTTTCCCCATCCCTCCTCTCCAATCCATATATTAGTAACTTGTTCCAGCATCTTTGGCCTTAACATGGCCAATGCTGTATTTCTGAATGTTTCTCCACACCATCCTACCTATATCCCTTTATTATTCCTTCTACTATTGTTTTCTATATTGCTTCCCATTCATCCTAATTTGTGAAATTTACATCACTTCTTCTCTAGTGATATTTTCAAATTCCTCCTTTTCCTCCTCCCTAAAAGTACTGGTGCTGTATCTCAGCACTACTAATCCCCCCTCTTTTGGTCTCCCCCAGACATACTGCACCTTGAGAACAGACCTGTTGAGACCATCTTGCCTTGTTCAACAGTTTCAGTCCTACTCCAGTTTGACCTCACCTACTCAGGCAGCTTGTGCTGACTTGCCAAATGCTACATTTCTCAGTCTCTACTTGCTTATCCAAGTGCCTCTTAACAATACAACTCCTCACTTTTGCATCACCAGTGAGCAGGTGAGATGGGAACAGCCCTGATCCAAACCAGGGAAGGTGTCTGCACGGGGACACAGGACATTTAGCTAGACTGCAAGGAGCTATGTGGAGTTACCTGAGCAGCCAGTAAACCTGCACCGGACTCATTTAGCAGCTCTTCACAAACATCTTTGCTCCTTTTCCCCCCAAGACTGCCCTTCCTTGCTGACCTGTGCGAAGGCTGTTAACTTTCTTCTGCAAAGGACTCCTATGGTTAACGTTAGTAGGAAACCAACCAGTTAATGCTGGTTCAAGGGACAGCTAGGAATAACTAACACCATTCCATTTACAGTAACACAAACACACATCTCTACCTGTGTCCTCTTCCTCCCACTCTCCTTCACTGGGAAGCACAGCTCCTGCTAACACCTGCAAAACACACATATTTTGTGGCCTGATCTTGTTCAGAGCCTTGGGCAGCACAGTCATAGTTAATAATTATCTTTCCCAACAAAAGCCTGTCACACTAGTGATGAGACAATAGTTTCACAGTACAGAACTGGTCACAGTAATGATGATGATAAGGTTGCACAATAACGCGACGAAAGACAGAACTGAATTGCCACTGGTTGCACTGTTGCGGGCTCTGACTTAATGACACATGAAGGTTTTTCACAGGTGCTCCAAAGTGTGCTCTCACCCTCCTTGATTATTTTGACAATCCATAGAAAAAAATTAGGTTACCTTTTCTGCAAAGGTAACACTTTCAGTCATGGGTTTACACACTTTGAATAGCGTGTTTTCTGGGGGAACGTTTTTAGCTTTCCAGCACAAAGAAATATGTAAAGATGGTATTTTTCTGCTCTTCCTTCCCACCTTCCTTATCATGAAGTGTAACAGGAATTGGCTGCACTTCAGTCTATAAAAAAAGCCAGAATATGAGAACTGCTAACTTTCCTCTAAGTAAAATCTGAGTGTGAGAATTACAGAAGCAGGTATTGACAAAGACAGGGCACTGAAAGTCACTTACAGCAGATTTTCCTTTGCACTACTTTTGGCAGGTGAACTGCAGAGATGCCTAGTGAGAAGGGACGTGTGGAAATTCCTATGATTATGTATGAACCTCACCAGGAACCCTACTCGCAAGAACCCTCCGCACCAGAGTACTGCAGCCAAGAGGGTAAGCAGCTTTCGCTGGCAGAGTTTTGGAAAGAGCACCCTCTGGGTGGTTGTGGGGCAAACATTGATAGTTGGTTTCCGGAACGTAACTGAACCAGCTGATAAGGGGCCCAGATTTGCCAGGACATGATGGGTTTAGAAAGTGCCTCTGCCAGAGAGAAAACCCAGCATTGAGGTAGGCAAGCTAGTAGGATCTCCTAACAGGAACATCACTTAAAATGTCAAAAAATATTTTTGTTGGTTTAGTTAATAATTTCTCTAACAACACATTGAAAAATGAATTGCAGTTTTATCTCTAGAATAATTTAATATTCCTAACAAGCAAATGGTCAGCCAGCAAACTTTGTTCAGACAGGCTATATCTTGCTTAAATTGTAATCTAGTTTTACAGAGGACTGGCCTTTTCCCAAACACCCCTGGCTGCCCAGAGCTGCCCTCCCTAGATGAGTCAGTTCTGCGGCCAGGTTCTACAGGGACGAACAACCCCTCCCCATTGCTGTCTCATGGGGACACACCATGACTGAAGTGCTGGCAATTCAGCTCAAGGACTGCAAGCGAGCATCTGCTGCTCTGCTGGGTGGGCTTTTCCCTCTGAAACCAGGCATGGCTCTCACACCTACACAAGTATCTCACAACACTCCCCTGTTTTCTGCCTGTTCTGGCCTACGCTCATGAAAAGTCACACTGAGATATCAGTGATTTTACCTTTGTCATCTTCCTGCTATTGAGGAAATTGCCATTCACCAGACAGGACTGGAGCAAAAGCCTTTCTCGTAGGGACTGTCCTCCTGGTGCAGACCAGCTTGGTGGTTTCATACCACTTCCATGCTAGCTGGCTGTAAAGTTTTATTTTGAATGTATTCATTAATGTATTTTTTTATACATTCGTTTCATGCTCAGGTCAGCTAATTGCATTCTTAATTTCTAAGATTAGTAAAGGAACTAAAAAAAGCGTAAGGTATCTTAGTCACCACTTCCCTTCTCCCTTATACACAACAAAATGAAAAAGAGCTTTAACTTTTTTCTAGAACAAAGGATGTGATGAAATTACTTGGCTGGAGGCTGAGGGCAGATAAAATGAAAACTAGAAAAAAGGCTCTAAATACTAATAGTAAGGGAAGTAATCACTGAAACTAGTTAGAAGTACTGTGGATCCTTTATTGGTGGAGTCCTTAAATTAAGACCAAGTATCATTCCAATGTTATACTGAAATAGATGCAGTTACTGCCTTTGTGTTGAAAAAACAACTCGGTTTCTCAGCTTGTGTTATACAGAAAGTGAGATTAGCTAATCACTGTGGGCTCTTTTGGCTTTAAAAAAAAAAATAATCCATTAATCAGTTCAGTAGTATTTTTTTCCCTGTCCTGTACTTCATTGACCAATGTCAGGCCTCCCCTGTGAGGCACCTCCCCATGCAGCTTCTCATTGGACTCCAAAGGGGGCTTTCAGAAGGCACAAGCTGTTCACATTTTTACCTTTTGCCCTGTTTTTCTTTGCATAGGGGGTTATGAGTATCCTTCTCCCCCACCTTACTCCTATCGAGAAACAACCACCATTGAGCAACCAGGTAAGTGCCAGGGGACTGCATTTCTGCAACGTTCATGGTTCTAAATGCTAACAAAAGTGAAATGTTTTTAGTTTTAAAATCAACAGAGAAGATGAAGTTTTTTGACCCAATCATAATCTAAGAGGCTGGAAAATTTCCCTTGAAATGCTGGAAGATAAACTAAGACGAGAGACTCTGACTCATTTTTCCAGCATTAGCTGATCTACAGAAGCACTCATTTTTTTAAACCCAGCTAGGATTTCACAACAAATCATTTAAAGTCCAGTATATGTCATCGTTCCTGTTCTAGTCACCTTTATGGAAGTGGAGAAGCTCAAAGGAGACACTGAGGAAAGACTTTCAAGAACAGCCAAATAACGTCTCTTACAGGAGGGACACATACTTTTTTAAAATCCCTAAGATCAGAAAGCAATTAAACTTAGATAGACAGGATGTAGCATATCTAACAGACCATATCTTTTTTTGCTTCAGGTTACAGTGTGAATGTATCCTAAACTTGTTTTAGGATGCTTAAAAACATATTTTTCACTGAAAAAAATTCTGAAAAAATACCTTTCGTGTACGTACAAGGGGTGTGCCCCTCAAGGAGTATGACAGGTCCAGACTGAAAAAACACGAGGGAATCCACAGACCTTACACACGGGTTAGAATAACTACTTTGATAAATTTCTTGTAACTACTGAAAAGTTGATCCAGAAAGCTCCTCTATATCCTTCAAATCTCTTCTTCAGGGAGAATATGCATTTTCATATTATTTCAAATATCAGAAGATAAATTCTCAGTGTCAGAGTACATCCGGCAGTGGGTAGTGAAGACTGCCTGACCATGGGAATTATCCCATAGGCAATTCTCTGTGTATGTCTTTATCCGAGTAAACACTGGCTGCTGGTAGAAGCAACATACTGGGATACACAGAAGCAGGACAGAAGTTCCTATGAATATACTTGAAATAAGTAATAGCAGCATGGGTGCCTCTAGAATAGCCATGTTAAAGAACCTACATTCTCCAATTAAGACTTTATAACTTGTAAAAGATTCCTCATGCTTCTAATTTTGCTGCTTCTCATTTCCTCTCCAACTCAGTTTACTTGGTGTCTCAGCCTCCGATCATTGTAGCAGGAATCTTCTCAAGCAAACCAACATCCACAATATGCCCTTCCTGCCGCCAGCACATCACCACACAGGTCACCTACAGACTGGGCAGACTGTCTTACCTTCTGTGCACCAGCTTGTGTATGGTCGGGTAAGCTTTCATGTATGCTTTGAATATTTTTCGTAGCAGAAGGTTAAAAAAGAAAGTCATTAAAAAATAAAAGTTCTAGTTAGTGCTTATATAGACAGTTTGCCCTTTTCTAATGGATAAGAAGTCATTCTGTCCATTCCAGATACAGTCATCATGGCTACTGGAGATGCAAATTTGCTAAATTTAACCAAGTATGTTGGTCACTTTTCATAAGACAGGCAAAAATTAGTACAACACTGCCTACTTCCTTACTGTAATTTAGAATCAGGCTCAGAATCAGACTAATGCATAATTTGTTAGCAGTGAAGATGATTAATTTTTGGAAGATACTTCAATATTAAGAGACTTGGGAAAGAAGTGAATTCACACAGTGAAAAGGCAGACAGAACAAGGCAGACTTAGCCAGCAGAAAGTCAGTAAACCATTTCATGTATGTCCATCTCTTTGGCTGTAGGTGCTGTTTTGGATGTTGCTTCGTACCTCTCTTTGTAAGGATCTTCAAGGATGCAGACCATTACTGCCCATGCTGCCAATTTCATATTTATAGATACAAAAGACTATAGAAGCAGAATTTATGCAATCAGATGATGTCAAGTCTCTGTTTCCTAATGGCATAAGATTCTACAGATAAAACTACTGCTAGGAAACTTATAGGAGTAGGCTTAGGATCTGCAACTCCTTTGCCGGTGAATCCATCTGGAGTTTACCATCATGTGGTTGGACTGACTTTAAAACAAAAAGCTTTGAGGACTAATTTACAGTGTCACTTGAGTTTATGCTCTATTTGAATCGTTGTCCTGAACAGTGAAGTGACCAGCTAGTGAGTACTGCAGCGCTACTACTCCTCCTCTCAAATCTCCAACCTGGCTGGGACACAGACTCTCCTGGACTTTTCCACCCACCAGTAACCAAGAGGTTGGGACATGCACATTTTAGAGAAGCACTTACCTTCTATGCACTGGAACTGACCGGTCAGGATTTCATTTCTCTTTGCTCTTCTTCGTATGGGACCTACCCCCGCAGGGCTGCAGGTGGTACAGTGTAGCTGATTATTTATTAATGAAGCACTAAGTTATAAGATTGTCTTTACTGTGTTATACACGAGGTAAGAAAATAAAGCTGTTATTGTTAACAATACTGGCAAAACATCTCCTATCTGCATTGCTTCTGTGACCTGTTGCATCCAGAGTGGAGACACAGGTCAGACTGGGGCACCCCGTTTACATTAATGGACCAGGAACCAAAAGGCAAAGATACAAAAAAGAAAAATTCACAGCTCAATTTCACAGCTTGAAAAAGAGTCGCTAAAACCACAACACAAGGCCCTCATTTTACCTCTCTGCCTTCCCACTGCTGTGTATCACCTCCCGAACAAATGCTTACCCAGCTCTGCACTTTACAGAGAACTTTTGCAGTTCTCATCCAAAGTCACTTATCTTGTAAAATCAAGTCTCTGTAATTACTTGCCCAGAAGGTGCTGAAACTCTGCTCAACACTGACAGTAGCAGCTGTTTATTGCTGGCTGGAAAGATAAACACAAGGATAAAAGAAAAACCGGTATTTCAGTGTTTTAACATCATAAATATTTTCATGTTAGTACCATAACTATTGTGGGCAAGCGGGATGTGTGGCAGGCAGCACTGGGGCTGGCCCCTACCATCGCCTTCTATTGCCGCTGAGGTACCCTGCCCCTGCGCTGAAGGATCTGCCGATACCACGTAGCTAAAAGAACATTAAAACTTCCCACTTAGCTTGACGTTAAGTTTGATCAAACTCTTTGGTTTAGCTATTTGGTCAATTTAAGCCATAAAAAGACAACGGTGCCCCTAAATAGCTACCGGCAATAGTGACTCCAGGATCCTGAAGATCCTCCTAAGGCCAGCACCTGCTGCCGCCGGCGGCTGGGACCCCCCCCGCTCTAGGAAGGGCCCGGAGACGTCCCACCGCGCCGCTACCAGCTATTCTTCCGAGAATTGACGTCCCGCTCACCTGTTCCCTTTCCTACAGTTTTCACACAAAAACCGTGACAAGTTCTGCGGTGAGACAGGCCGACGCCCCCGGGCGCGGCGGGGCCCGACGGCTGAGGGAACCGGGCCGGGCCGGGCCGCCTTTCCCGCCGCTCGCCTCAGGGAGGGCGCGCGCCCGCGGCCTGCAGCGGCAGCGGCTCCCCGGCGGGCGGCAGTGCTGCACCCCGGCCAGGGCAGGGGAAGGGAGAGAGAAATGAGCTCAGGAATAGGCGGTCCCCGCTCGCCATTCACCTCAAACCCGGAGCTCCTCTGGACCACAAGCAGCGCCCGTTTAGCCCGGAGCACGTTTTACAGTGGTTTAGCTAAACAGGCTGCAGGCGTGCGTGGTCTTTTGCTTCATGAAGTACAAGAACTACAGCCTTTAGACCACAGAAACTCCAGTGTTTAGACTGGATGACCGGTGAAAAACGTACACTTGCATCGATGGCAAATAAAAACCGTTGAGCGACGATTTCCCAGACAAATCAAGGCCATGCCCAGCGCTGGGGGTGTCCATGTCGGAGCAGCTGCTGCCCCTCCAGCCCGGCCATCACCATGGCCTGAGGAGCGCCCTGCTGAGAACAGCAGCAAAGCCAAGAGACACGGCTGGAGAAAGCTGCTGCTGCTGCTCGTAGCAAAGCAGAAACGGCTTTTAGAGCAGGCAGAGCGTGACCCAGCGCTCCACAGGCCTTCAGCTCCAGTGCCCAGCCTGATCGGGGACCGAACACCAGCAGAATTCCACATAACAAACCCTTCCACTGGCCTCCTTCAGACCTAGGCACAGCAGGTGGCCTAAGCCACGCGGCAACAAACCATCCATTATCTGTATTTGGATTATTTTTACATTTTATATATTTAGACACTCACAACCTCTAAGGGTAGTACAGGCTCAGTAGTGCCATTTCTCAAGCAAGGTATTTCTAGGAAGGAGCTTTCACAATGGCCCCAACACCTCCCAGCCTTCTCCACCCCATGGAGCAGCCAGGGCCATTCCCACAGCAGCCACCCCGGCTTCCACTTGGTAGCAAGGTCGGCCACTCCATCCGCTGGTGACTCAACCCACTTGGACCTAACGAGAAATAACACCACAGCGATTAAATCTGCAAGCAGCCAAGCAGATGTCAGCCCAACAGGTTTTGTACTGTTTCACACATTTTTTTAAATGTTAGGAATTTTCTCCATTTTAAAACCTGGCTGTGAAACAGCAAGCTTTGCTCTAAAGTAGTGGTAAATAACACATCAAGCTGGATAACATTTATGAGGAAAGGTGCACAAGCAAAGCCATATGAAATATATACCTAACAAAGAAATTACATATATGATTGAAGAGGTGAAGACATTTAACATAAGTAGCTAGAACATTTTTACACCAGTATTTGGAGGCACAGTAGTTTACACAATTATTTCACAAAAAAAAAAAAAAAAAAATAAAGGCTTCCAACTACAACCCGGTGGTTTGCAAATTTAGTTTCCTGCCCTGCTTGGTACACAGCAAACTTCAACATCACCTGGGACAGAAATTAAGTTGGACACAGATTTGAAGCCAGATTCAAGCATACCACATGTGGACATTTTCCCCTTTTTCTGACCCTAAAGCCCAGGCTGGTTTAAAAGCCAACAATAAATGACACCACGCCACTCACACCAAACACTGATGCTCCCCACCTCAAAATCCAAATGCTTGTTTAGTTCCTCTGAGAAAAGAGTCAAAAACCTGGAAATTGCCACAGAAGTCAGGACTCACCTTCTGGCCAGCTCTTCCCTACATTATGAATATCATTCTTGACACACAATTTGGCTGAATTTTGCAGAATTTATCTCTTTGATCTAACCCAAATTACCCTGACTTCTGAGCAAGCCATTAGCTTTCACTCCCAATCTTTTCTAAAATGAACGGACAAGACACCAATCCAGCTTTCATCCTAGTCTATTTTATTTACACTATATACAGTTCCTACAGAAAATGATTTCTCACAAAGGATATTAAATAGCAAAACCACGGCATAGCTTAGATGCGGGCAGTGACGCCTGCAGCCAGCACAGCGCCTGCGGGACAGGCTGGTCCAAGCTCCGGTGGGATGCCGGGTCAGGATGCTGGTGTGCCGGGATGGGATGGGATGCCGGGTTGGGATGCTGGCATGCTGGCTCTGGAGGGGCAGCAGCTGAGGTAGATCCAGTACGCGGGAGGCACTGCACGCTCGGCACGTCCTGCAGCACGACATGGGCCCCATCCTTCTGACGCGTCTTGCGGCAGCACAGATTCGTCCTGATGTTGCTAAGCAAGCCTTGCCTTCTTGTATAAAGGGTGTTTTTGTTGGCTGTCACTCTCTAATCAGCAACTATGTCACTGGTGTGATCTGCTTAGATTTCACAGAATGCTTTGGACTCCTTTAGGATAAAAGGCACTATGTAAATCTAGAGGAACAACGCTTGCTACTTTTGTAGGGAGAATTCAGATGGGCCGTTAACATCATGTTGCTCTGATGCTGTACCATGAAATCACATCCTTATTGCTTAACACTTACATTATCGTTAACTTAATTTAATGCATTCACTGTCTATTATCCAGATAATTCCAAAATCTGAGCAAGAAATGGAAAGCACGGCAATTTTGAAGAACTGCATTCTTGTTAATTTTTTTAGAATGAACTAAATCAACATACTGCACCTGAGAACACTTCCTGTCTTCCTCTTCTCTTCATAGGTCTGTGTGTTTCCACATTTGAATAACAAGTTACTCGTGCTCCAACAAAAAAAAAAAGTCATCAAAAATGTCAGTTATTGAAAACTGCATATGGAATGCCTTAAAATATTGTCTTTTCAGAACTAGTGTAGGAATAGCACAAATACTGAAGCACAAAAACTAGTCATCTAAAAATCAAAAGGCACCCCAAAATTTACTTTGTTCATGATATCGTCTTCTGAAATAGGAAGTATTGTGATTTCTTAAGATATTCGCTAAAAGCTGCCAACATCCCACAAATTAAAAACTTAGTGACATTCAGATACAAGCTCAATTTTTTATCAGTGTACCATTAAATTCACAAAATATAATTAGGGCTTACTACTGCTGACCAGAGTCTCTGATTTTACAGAAATATTTTCAATACAAATCCTGACATTTACTGAAAGCCTGCGGAGACAGTCCACGTACTAGTAAAAACACCACTTGGAGGGTGCTGAAATTCTCACCAGTTCAATGCAAATACAAATCAAAGGAAAACTTTATCTACTTAAGGCATGTCATTTAAGCATTTCTATCTGTAACCTATGCACTCAGATGACAAAAAAAAAAAACAAAACAAACAAAAACCAAACAACTAGTCTGACTGGAAATAAAGAGACAGTTAAAAGCGCTGCAAGATATAAATTAAAAAGGAATCCAAACATACCTAAAGCTTGAGCGATTAGTTAAATTTTAAAGCTACAAGAATGAAATAGATCTTAAAAATTTAATTTAAAAATACTTGCTGGTGTTTTCAGTGATCACCAGAATCCATCTCACAGAAAGGTATAAAGGCCATTACATGTACACAACCCCTAGGAAATGTTTATTGATAGGTCTGAGAAAGGGAAGCTTCTAAGCACTTTCTGTTTTGGTTATGAATACAGGGAACACATTACAGTGGGAATCTATTAGTCTATTAAGAGAGCTTACCTTTAGAGACTCCAGATTTCACTTTACACCATTTATAATATTAGACTTGAGAATCTGGACCACAAAATTTTGTACAGGCAGGAAGAGTCAAGTCTACCACAAAGACTCTACTACAAGCTTTACAAACAAACTAGTAAAATAATTTTCCCATTTGTCTTAATTGTACATGGCTCCTTCCTGGAAAACCTTTTATTTGTTAAGCTCAAATGTGACTAATTAGGAGGTTAAAAAAAAAAACACCAAACCAAAACCAAAAACCCTCCAAGCCCCAAAACAATTTAACAGAAAAACTCACAAATTTTCCCCAAAACAACCAATATGAGGATTATACAACTGTCAACGCTTAAGAAAAATCCCACACCTTTAGCAAAACCTCACAACTGAAAACACTTCCCAAAACTCTATTTTCAAGGAGAGGAGAATCTTCTTCAACGTCCATGTCATCACTCACCGAAGAAAAATTTTATAGAAAATTTTATTCAACATACAACATTTTCCAGCAAAAAAAGGCAATATACAGGAAGAGTTGTTGTACACTGCGGCTACAGAAACAAAATAAAATACTGGAAAAGAATGTAAAATTAAGTGTGAATTGCTGATCTATCTTTACTGCACTCAAAACTAGACACGCGGCTGGCATTAGCTCCAAAATAAAAGGAAGCAGTCTGGGGACTGAAATAAAACTACACACAATGAATATCAACATCAGTGAAATTCACTTGCAGACTCACCCAACAAAATTAACCTCCAAGTGTTAAATTGTACATGTTCATTCATTAAATATACAATTTCATTTTTTCTTTTTTTCTTCTTTTTTCTTTTTTTTTCCTCCTTTTTTATACAAAGTCAACAGCTTACTAAACACTAGTGAGCATGCCCTCTGTGCTAAAAGGCTATTTCTTGTGTTTTCCCCATCTCTTCCCATGTTAACTAAATCAATGATATTTATAATCCTTTCACTTGCTTTTGCCAACTTTTGAGTGTCATTCTATTTGCCAGAAGATGGCATAATAAATCGCAGCGATATTTATCAATGGCTGAAAATTTAATAAAAATACCCAAATTCATCTTTTTAGGACTCAGGGCATCCACTTGGCAAAACGGGATGCAAAGTAGGGACTAAATTAAACGAAAACTAGATTATTAAAAAAGATTCTATGCAGCTGGAGAAGACAAAAATCCCGAATAAGTGCCAACAATGTACACAATGAAGTAGAGATTGCTATTTATTGATGATGTGAGTTTTTTGCATTTACAAATGCACAAAAATGTCATTTAAAGTATAACTGAAGGAAATAAATCTGATGTGAGTCTAAACATAAGACTTACTAGCTGCAGTGATGGTGAACACCACACCGGGAAGAGCAGCCAGCCAGCTTATGCCATCTATAAACGTACTACAGACAAATATTTTGCCAATGTCAACTGTTCTACTAAACTCTTCCCTCATTATGCTGACAATTGCCTTGCATTACGTTTACCATAAAATAACTCTCATTGGCATCCAAGCTTTATAAAAACACCTTCATTTTGCTCAAAAAGGGCAGTCAATAGATACAGAGAAGCCAAACTGAACAGCCTCAACAAAATAAAATTAACATCAGCAGCAAATCCTCTTGCTGAAGACTTCAGATATAGTGCACGTGTACCAAAGTTCTACAGTTGTTAAAAAGGTGCACACACACACTTATTTTTGTCCCTTGCCTTGACAATCTGGTTAAGTAAGTCAGTTATGAATTTTAATAGCTTTTTCAAGGTAAGTGTAGCGACTTCTCTTTGGGGCTTTATTGAAATGGTCAAGCCCTAGCCATGGCCTTGGATGAGACATGTTGCCTAGAAAAGAAAAGAGAAAAAAAATAATGAAGTTTTAAGACTAAATTGGAACATTTCCTTTACACAAACAACTCCTGTGTTCCCTGTTCACAGTTTGCTGGGAATCCCAGTGTAGGGAAGGGGACTGCAGAACAGCCCTACAGCCCACAGCCACCAGGTCTGCTCTCCTGGCCGCTGCTCCCCTTCCAGTAATACATTTTACAGCTGTTTCTGGATCAGGTGCCTGGTTTTTCTCCTCTTCTGTCACTTACAGGAGTTTACAGCAGTGAAGTGTGTGCTAAAGCAAGAAAACTACTGTTATAATTTATGGCCACAGGCACAAAGTACCAGCTTTCACCAAAGTGCTGAGCCTGTTTCAAAGAGGAAGGCATCCATCAGCTGAATATATGACAACCTATAGTATTTGCTATATTATAAGTTCTCTGCTGTATTAAGTTATTCTTATCACCTGGTTTAAGTGGGAGTATTTGTTAAATTCATGTAAAATGCAGACATTCAGTTAATTAAGAAATCACATAACTGACCTCTTCTTTATTTTCTGAGGAAAAAAAATTAGTCATATTTAGACTGTAAGAAAACACACAGATTTTTTTTCATTTGTTCAGTCCAATGCGGTTTTATCTACTGCTAGTTTTCATGAAAAGCCGCAGTCCGCATACTTCTTGAAAATAGAAGAAATTCTCTTTTAAGATGTCCTCAATGCAGAGCATCAAATGTTCTTTGAAGTGAAATGTTAAAGGCAGAAACTAAATAGCCCCCCAGCAAGAAAAGCACACTCCTACATTCAAAGCCATCAACTGCAACCACTAAAGCATAAAACACTTGACCTTTTGGGTTGCCTGTATCTGCATTTCTGCATGTATTTTCTTCCATCAAAATTATCTTTTTCTGTTTGACATAATGGTCAATGTCAAATATAAGAGACAACTGCCAATCTTGCTGAGATCTCCTGAATGTCTCTTAAAGAAAGAAATTAAGTCCCACACCGTTAGCGCCAGCACAATCATTGCGAGTGCATCTTTGTAAAAGCAGAGGGGCACTATTGACATCAGCTGTGTCAATCAAATGAGAGAATGCAAAAGCTTTGGCTCAATCAGTCCAGCATATGTTAAAATCTGGTATTTGCAGAAACGTGGAAGCCCCACACCTTGAAATATACTTTGATAAGAAGGTATTAGAGCATCATATTATCACCACACAGGAGAATTTCAGGGAGGGAATGAATTCTATCAGAGAGTATTACATCAAAGGGGAAACTTCCTGTGAACTCTCAAATTAGAAACCTTTAATTTCCCATTCCCTAAAACTCCTACAGACAGTTCAAGTTTTTCCCTTTCCAATTTCGGCTATGTTCTGTACTTTTGACCTAGTTACCTGGTTAGTCTTTCACGCTGTTTTGACAATACTGGCTCTGTTTTGCTCAGAAAGTCCGACAGTCCTTTTCAGACTGTTGCCTTCCCCTTCCTGCCCCCAGAAAGATAACTCACAGAATAAAACCAGGACTCTGCCTGCTCTGAGCACACAAGAAAGAGTTTATCTGTCCATGGAGAAATGCCCACCTCTGAGTTCATCATCCAGAGACCCCTCACAAACCCAGTGCAGAAGAAGTGGTCCCTCCAGTGACACTTCTCTGCTCACAGATGACTTGTGCAGATGCAGGCATTCAAAGTTTTGGCAAGTCCCCTCAAATTTGCAACCACGAGCCATAAACCCGGCTGTGTAACGTACCACAGTGAGAGGACTTCCTGCTAGGTTCCTGCACAGTCCTCAGTAACAGTCTAAGGTTACTGCCATAGGCCTAACCCTCTGTGGGTTTTGAAATAAATGGACAGCTACAAGATTTCTTTGCAACTGTTATATAAATCCAGCTTGAAAAAAAATCAGAGAAAGTTTGGCCCTAGCACAACCTGTCAACAAAAAACAGAGCTCATAATTGTCAGAAAAATAGAACTGCAGGGAGCAAGTTGTCCTCAATCTCATTTCTACCAGACAGAGCTTTCTGGCTTTCAGCGAGCTCTGATTGCAAATTCAAAGGTGCCATTCCCAACTGAAATCCTCAAAAGATGACTGTGTGCAACTCCTGAAGCATTAACCTGGTTTCTCCTATGTAAAAATTCCTCAGAAAACAGAGCTTTAAATACCAGTCAAGTAAACAAGATGGCAAACCATCCACAAATTCAGAACAGAGCTGCATTTGTAGCTTGGTGAATCACCTCTTAAGAAAAGAAAATCTAAACAGCATCCTATTCACATATGTAATGCTCTTGTTAGATTCTTCAGATTCATTGAAGATATCAAGAAAAAGCAAGAAGCCCCTTCAATGAGTATGAGAATTCAAATGCCTCTTTGCAGCACACTTAAAATAATAATCTTATGAGAACGCACCTTAGTATTTTTTAGGAATAACACGAGTTACACACACTCCAATAACAATGTGAGAATCAAACATACAGGGAACAGATGGTCAATACAGACAAGGTGCAATTGACATTGTGACTCTCTCCTTTAAAGTATGTTATACTGATATTTGACCCATTTGGTCACTCAAATGCAAACTTTTAACTCACAAGGGAACAGATTATTTACTTACTTATATGCCTATAAAATACATATTCTCAGACTAACATATACACTTAACACTGTGAAGTGTGCACACAAGTGTATGTAAATACTTGCTTAGTTACTACACTTAAAGTATTTCACGTACAAAGAACAACTTCTTTCTGCATCCTGAGCTAAGGATAATCACATTACAACAATTGGCAGAGCAACGTCAGCAGGTCAAAAGAATAGTCAGGTTGTCTAACAACTCACCAGGTTGGGGCTCAAAATCTTTCAAGTTCACTTCATACTCATCTTCATTGAGATATTGGTGTCGGCCCATCATTACAATTGCAAATTTAAACTATGAAAAGGAGAGGGGAAAAAAGAAAATGGTAAGATACAGCACTAAAATAAAGCCTTCAAGTCTTACTTCACTGTCTAATTCACGGGCGGTTATGAGTGGTATTCTTCAGGAGTTGAAAAAGGCCAATTCTGTTTAGAATCTTTATCAACAACCTTGACAATGGGATAAAATGAATGCTCAGGGAATCATGAGACTGCATCTGGAATATTGTGTCCACGTTGGGGTCCTCCAGGGAAAAACAGATGGCAACAAACTGCAGCAAGCCCAGGAATAGTCCGGTAAGACAGCTAAGGGGTAGAGGCCATGGCATACCAGAAGCTGAGGGAAATGGGTTCGTTTAGCCCAGAGAAAAGACTAACAGGGGCATCTAGTCTTCCACCCACTGAAGATTGTGACATAGAAGCAGACTCTTCTCAAGAGCTGCACAGCAGATGGACAAGAGGCAACCATCACCAGTTGCAAAATGAATAATTCTGAATACACATAAGGAAAACCAGTGTCTTCGCAATTATACTGGTGATGCTCTAACATACAATGTCCAGAACATGGCAGAATTCCCATCCTTGGAAGTTCTCAAACTGCAACCAGGTAAAACCCTGAGCAACCTCACTCACCTTCAAGCTAGTTCTGCTCTGAGCAGGAACCTGAAGTTGGTGGCCTCTAGAGGCCCTGCACAATCTAAACCTTTCTAGGTTACTGTAACATTTTGCCGAATCTCTCTTTTGATGCAGGACAGAAATACTATTGCTACACATCCTACTTAATTATTCTCAGAAAAAGCATTAAGTCAAACAACAGTTGTATTGATCAAAAACTAAACTTAGGCCAAATCTGTGGTGTTCCAACTTCATAAAATAAACTCATTTAGGGTCTACAATTAGCAATAAAAACTCTACCAACTTGCCGTTACCTTTTCAAATTCTTTTTCTTGTATGTCCAGCATTGTCTGAATCCGCTTCATAACCTCTCTGAAGTGTTCACCCTAATAATTACAACAAGACTTTTAATGTGAAGAAAATCTAGGAAAAAAATGGATGCTGTTAATATTTCCTGCTTCAAACTTCATTGAAATACGCTGCCTTCATCTCTCAGTTATTTACAAAATTACACAAGTGTCAACATCATCCACTACAATAGAGAGTAACAACATAAAGTTGCTGAACTTACAGCAAGTTAAGAAACAAAGTTAGAAAATTAGCACCAAATAGGAATTTGGCAAAAAAACCCAAACCTGCACAACCCTTCTAAGCACATTACTTTAAAACCTCTACACCTGTGATGCTTTCCCTCAATTAGTAACTTTTTTTTAGTACGTTTCTGCATGCTGTATATGTAATGTGCCAAAAAAAAAGTGATGGATACCATCAACTTAAAGAAAATAATATTTATCAACTGTAATACACAGGGAAATGCAGTGCAAATAGTTTCCACCAGAAACCAACACACAGGTTTTACTCTAAATTGATCAAAAATATGGAAATATAGTAAAATTGTATGGGTTGCAGAGATGTGGACATATTTCTCATTCTAAAACTTTTAGAAAAGTAGGTAATTTTTATACAAACTAACACACACAAACCAGAAAAAGTTTAGAAGCAATTTGCTAACTGCCCCCAGGGACACACTTTGATATTAAAAGAATTAATGTGACATTCAGCTGGAGCAGTGCTACATAAAAACTTAAGAATTTAAATTAAGCTTTCAAAATCAGCTCTCTCTCTTGTATTAACTTCCCCCCCTAGAAGATAAAGCACATCAAATTACAGAAGTTATGAAATGCACAGTGATCTTAGAAAATGTTGAAGAAAGCAAACTAATTTTTGATAATCACGTGTCAAGCCAAGAAAGCATGGTGTAGCCACTTTTGCCAGCAAGTTTGCATCGCAGTTACTATGGTGGTATTAGAAAGAGGATTCTAGTTTGTTGGGGGGGTTCTGCGGGTGGTTGAGGGTGGAATTGCTTTGATAGTATTTCAAGTCCCTGGCTGATGCTGAATGCCTGCTTTCTAGGTATTGCACAGGCTCACTGAAACACTGAACAATCTGTATATGCAAAAGAACCGAAATGGTAAATAATTTAACTGCAAGAAGGAATATACGGGGCAGAACCTTTCATACAGGAGCAGTATTTTCCTATACACTTTTTAGGCTAATCAATTTCTTGGACAGTATTTTAAGGAAAACATCATCAATATAATCTCTTAGGGAGAAAAAGGGAGACATACTGTACCTGGTGTATCCTCAGCAAGAACGGAATTCCAAATGTCCCAAAAACCTCTTTGTGGAAATGTGCCACTGTGATTAGCATCTCGTTTTCTTTATCTATATCTACCTGGTCCAGAGGAATTTCCTAGATCCAGACACAAAATTATGACTGCAATTAGCTAAAACTTCCCCAAAAAAGTAACCTATTAAGTAACTAAAAGCTTAACTGAGGTACTGTTACTGATGTAAAACAAGTCTACTTAAAACCAATTAAAAGAACCGTGCTGTTTGACAGTCTTTTTTACAAGAGTCATTCAACGCTGGCATGACAGCATTTCGGCTTCCCCTACTCAGTAAATACTCTCCAGGCTTCCACGAATGGCTTTTTTGGCATGAAATCTTCTATCAGCTGTGGTGGTAGCTGATAGCAATATCACAGACCACTTGTCTCCTCATTACAGTTTATATTGGGAACTTTTTTTGTTTTGAATTTCTGATCTCTGAGGCAAGTTAACAGATTTGAATTATGAAATGTTTAGAGAAATATCACATGGCAAGTATCAAAATTTGGCTCAAAAAGCTCAAACTTAACAGAAAAGGTAACAAAGTCTCTGAGAATACTTAAGTTTAGAGTACGAAAGTGGCTTCTAAGCATAAAAATTTTTATCACGAGTCCTCAAATAAATCTTGGAACTATTGCTAAGGCAGCAAATGTCCTCTGAACAAACCCTTGCCAAGCCTTCATGTATTCTTATACTAAATATACATCCAAATCATTATAGGGAAGCAGAGGGAACAAAGGGAAAATTTTAGAAGGATTATCTTTAAAAATACATATACATTATCATGTAATCTAGCTTGCTGCAAGTATCACAGTATTTGAAAATTGGAATCCAGAAAGAGAGAATTACCACTTGAAAGAGTTTCTTCTCTCAAAGCCAAGATTTAAAGTTTCTTTAAGAAAACAGTATTTACCTCTATTCGAAATGTTCGACTTGTTGCAGGTGACAAACACTCTAACAGCTCATCTTCCTGATGGACACCAATTATTTTGTAACTTACAATTTCTAGCAGCCTTAAAAATACACAAGCAGGAAAAGCATTAAAAAAATTAAATATAAAATAATTTAAAATACATCAATGCAACATTTCTTTCTCAAACCTTGAGAAGGATTAGTGCACGCAGGATATAAACAGGTGCTACTACTGCATTTGTAAAACTTAAAATTCAGTTTTTAGTAATAATTAAGCTGCAAAGTTACAAGAGGTTAAAATACTTCTGGCTCATGGCAAAAAGGGCCAGTATGTGCAATTACAAGACAATGGTTTTTAATCTAAGTTATTTTTTACACTCTCTTTAAATGACCTCACTTTTAACTCCTAAGAAGCAAAGAGCACGAGATGCTTGGATTTGAAACAATTATTAAATTGTAAGAATTGAGAGTTAACAAATGCAATTGACGAAACTTATGCATCTCAAGTAGTTAATACCAGCTCACTCAATGTGAATCTGAAAGCTTTTTAACATAGTATCAGACTTCATTTGATAGTAATGGTTTCCACAGTATTTTAAATTCTATGGATACTTTTCTGCATAAAATCCACGTGATCGCGTACAAGAAATCAAAATCTTTGAGCTTTACCTTAATTTCCCTGAACCTTTTTCAGAGAGTTCTACAACTTTTTTACATTCTTCTAACAGGTCCCGCACACACCCATGTTTATCTGGATATACTGTTATTTCCTACAGAATTTGAAACAGAAAAATCGTTTCAGAAAATCTGAAAATGTAAACAGCCATATTAAAGCACAGAATACACTGGATTGTTCCCTTCATCAAAAAATCATCTTTAAAAGATAACAATTACTTAAGTGAACACCTATGTCATCTTCAAAATTTTTGTTAAGAACAGACACTATTTTTTTTTAATTTATTTTTTATTTTTTTTGGTGGTTTACTTTTGTTGTTGTTGTTTTGGTTTTTTACATAAGGTACAACTTTGATCTAACTTTGTGTTATTCAGGGAAAACAGTGTGTGTGAACCATAACCCCAGCCACAGCAGCTTTGACACGGAAATGATAGCAAGTGTGTATGTAAAAGCCAGTCTCACTCACCTCTTCCCTAAACTGGCTATTTAGCCATATGCATTTAAAACTTCTTCTGTTTTCAAAATCAGTTATTTTCATTTTGAGCTTAAGGAAGGAAAGACAGACACTTTAGGCATACTTTGTATAGGGCAGAAATTTTTTTTTAAATTTGCATCAATAAAAACAAAAGACTCTTACCTGTTGATAGTAAAGTTTTTTAGGTTGCCTAGGCTTGAAGAACTGCAGAAGATCTCTTAAAGTACCTTCATAATTATGTCTAAGAGGATTACCAGGGCCATCCCTGTAACTACAGAAGGAAAAAGAAAAACATCAGTATCTCCTTACAATCCACCACCACTCAGTACATCAAAGTACCAAGTACGTTTTTATTCCTGGCTTCCAGTTTCATAGAATTGCTAGCACAGCCTGAGCAGTGCTACGTTCAGTGCTTTAGCCATTTTTAAAAACAGGTGAGTGTATGGGAACAAATACCATTCGCTGTGCGTGTTGACTGTCTCGGATGTTTACAAGCTCCCCTCTAGTGCTGCAGGGTGGCGGCCCTACATTCCTCTGAAACTACTAGTACAGCAGCACACGCATTGCGAAAGGGTAATTTGTGGAGCCATATGACACAGCAAATTCCAGAGTGACCACAGCACTGGAAACTATAAAGAGCTACTCAAATTACAACAGTCTCATTAGTGATCAAGGTAGATACCTACATGGTTAATAAAGAGCATTTACGTGAATAAAAATGATATCTTTTTTTGTGTGCACTATTCCTGCAGCATATACACCTAACTACTAATATGCTGATTTCTGCTATAGTTTTATGTATATATATATATAAAAAAATATATATATGTATATATATATAATGTATAAAAACTGGATTCAAATCCAGTTTTATACAACTATGCCTGGGAACACCACTTTAACCATAAACGTCCCTTTTAGCAGCTGTGAACTTGCTAGATCATCTGCATAAAACCTCATTTGCAAACTTGGGGGGGGATGGGGGTGGGGGGAAAACCAGTAAAGTAACTCCTACATTTAAACCTGTAAAATCCGCAAAAATCCCGCTTTTATGTATGCTTGTTTTTCCTCTCCTCCATTCTAGAAATTTGCATTCACTGAAACAGCACTTGCATTAGCTTAATAATTTGTACCATAACGCAAGGCTTTGAAGTAATTAATGATTTTAGAAATTTAAACAGCGATCCTTTAAAAAGCATCTTTTTTCAATGACACTTACTAGAACTCTTCCAAAAGTTGCAGTTCTTTGAGGCTCTAGAGCCAGCCATTGCATAGACAGTTTTAAGTATTGCAATTTGCTGTGCATGCCAGAACCCTAAAGTTTTAATGGTAGAGAACTAGCTTACCACCTGGAAAAAACCTACAAAGTAACTGCTACCTATATGTATTTGGGCTAAGTATTTTAAAGAATAATTTAGACACAGAACACTATGGAAATTCATCTTACCCTTGTGACTTGAAAAACTGTAATAGCATTGGATCCGTATTAAGTCTTTGCGCAACTGTCTTTGCAACCTGCAAATAAAATTTTCTGTAAGTTCTGAATTATTTCAGACAGTTATGACATTGCTCTACAATCACAGTCATTCGTTACATGTCATGAACATTGCACTACTGAAATTCTGAGAGAGACCTGCTATGTCTACTTCCCCAAGGCAAAATTAACTATTATCTTCAGCTTCTGAACGGTTGATAAAGAATAAGATACAGTAGGGGGGAAAAAAAAAACAGGAAACTTGTCTGTTTTGTTACAATAAATCACTGTCACCAAAAGGCCACGAAATCCACAACAGTAGCTGTACTCCTCTTTTGGTTTTGGTTGGTTGGTTGGGTTTTTTTGTGTTTGGAGATGTTGGGGTTTTTTTAAATTATAGTATTACTGGGGAAATAAGTAAGACTTGGTCTTTGAGAATTCCCACTGTTCTTTAATTCACTCCAAGGAAGTTAGCTTGCTGGGTAACATCACCATGTTCTTCCCATCAGTATATTTCATGTCACTCCCTCACAAAAAGCATGGGGATTCTCTGTCTACTTTTACCTTACCAAAATAAACTATAAAGAAATGATACTTCATTAAAAATGAAATGAGAAAAAGCGAGTTGCCAAAAAGCAGATGATGAGAACAGGACAGCAAAAGTCATCCCTGACTTCCCTGCGGGACAGAAAATAAATTGTCTGGTTGTAAGTGATCTGTTCGCCACTGACAAAAGCAACGGCAGGAGAACTGAGGGAGCTAAATCTACTCAGGCTTTTAATAGATCACACCAACTTCTTCCAATAGCTAAAGAAGTTGAGCAACTTTTACGTGTCACTTAGAAATCAAATGCATAATTTCATTAGAGTATCATTTCCCTGACAGAGCAGTAGGACATATCAGGAAATAATCGTTTTGTCAAATAACTCATTACTAATAAAACTGGAGGGTTTTAGAGTATTTTCTTCTCACAAGCATTAATGGCTTTCTTAAATTTTTCATTACCACAAAGCAAAAAGTGCACAAGAACAGATGTACTCTTTTCTGAAAGTATGTATAATGTGCTTGAGAACTAATGCAAAAGTTACTTCCAGAACAAGAAAACAAAAGCAGAGAAACAAATAGGACACGTGCCTGAAAGTAATTCATCCTATTGGATAAAGTAACAACAAAGCCTGGGTCATTGGGGATGGTTTTATCACAGAAAATGACATCCACGCGATGATAGAGGTCTCGGAAGTATTCTTTAGCTGTTGGTAGCTCACTGCTATCATTTTCTGGGTCATCCCTACAAGAGCAAACAAATGATAATACCATTACATATCACATTGTTACACATACAAGCAGTTAAGGCTTTTAAAAACATGTTCTACGTTAAGTCAGCGACAGTTGAGAGATACAGAAATAAAGTTTAGAAACCTTTTTAAAGAGCCATCACTCGTACACAGTAGAACTAATGCAGTCAGTAGTGACCCACACCCCAGAGTATTTCTGAGCTGTGCTCGCCCATTTGGCGATCTGGCACCACCGATTCCTGTTGTTTCATCGCGGCACGCCAGCAGTAGCCATCCCTCCCTCCCACCCTGGCACATCACTGCCTGTCTGGATTAAGGCTGCCACAGCTTTCCGTACACTCCTGTATTCACTGCTTTGCACAGAGGCCAGATGTACAATAGCACTCCTTGAACCACAGAAGCAAGAGAGTTTGGTACAGATGCTGGTTTGGGTCACTACTGACTGGTACCCCTATCTTCTCAGCAGAGAAATAGCACCAGGGTACAAGCTGTGCACTTACCCAGGAGTCAGCAGCCAGCCAAAGGTGCATAACACCAACTGGGTCAACAGGGAATGCGAGTTCCAAGGCATGACATGAGAAATACATTCATCTCACATAATCTGGGGTAAGAGTGCTGAAGATAGACTAGCTGGCTTCCACCCACTGTCAGCCCATGGAGAGAAACAGAGCAACACAGTTGGGTGTGACCATCAGGAGTGAGAGCACAGAAATGCTGATTTATAGCCCTGACAAGCTTATGAAAGATCCCTTTAATGGATACAAGATGCAGGAGTTCTCCTTTTGCCTTGGAGAAAACTCCAGCTGAAGCACCAGTACACCCATGAGTTGTGTATGCCCAGGCAAATCGGGAGCATCTCATCACCGTAGACCAATATGGAACTTCTTGTGAGCATGAGTAAAAGGGAAAAAAAGGGAAAGCTGAAAGGAGCTCCAAGCCAAGAGCCTTGTACAGTGGTAATGGTACAGAGCTTGAGATCTGAAATGCTGGTAGGCTCTTCAGTGTCTGAGTTACAGTGGCTCCGAGTAAAAAACTGCAGATCTCAGACACTTTGCTGAACCACACTCTTTGGTAACATTAAGACCTGTTTTGGGTTATTAGTTTTCTAAACTAGCATGAAACCTCCTTTTCCTTAAATAATCCAGCATGTGATAATTAAAATACTACCATATTTTTTAATTTCCTCTTTGAAGAAACTAATGAGAACTGCTGAGAATACGTCTACTGCTGGAAAATTATACTTTGCTCTTATTTAAAAATGCTAAGTTAAAGGAGTTTCTGCTTTCAAAGTAAAGCGGGTGGTTTAATCGCAATGATAAGCTGCCCCCTTAAAATACATACTTCTGAAACACTATGATGTCGCCATCCATGAGTTCATCAAGAGCTTTATCAAGAGATACATCATAGTCTTGAATCCTTTCTGTTAAGTTGGGTTTAACTTCCTGCAATAAAGAGCAAAAATTCTTGATCAGATATTACCTTATCAAATAAGGTAACCTGTACCATCTTTCAACTGAAACGAATGGATAGATATATATGTGTAAATTAAAGGTAATCTTAGCTAAGGTCCAGATACATCTAGTTGTTATTGATAGAGCTGGCTGCTCATTTTTACCTTTGGAGTCTCCCTCAAGTTATCTTACTTTTCAAAAAGTATTTTGTCATTCAGTGTGATCTTGTTAGCACTGAAATTTTTCCAAAATTCAGAGATTAATTTTCTACTTATGCAGCTTCCAGGAAGCCTGGAGAACACCGATTATGCTCACTTATTTTAATAGTGAAGAACTTCTGTACAGCAATTCACTTGTCTTTTAAAAAAAAAAACACACCACACCCCCCCAAAACCAAAGACACATTAAAAATGCATATATTATAAATTATCTATATACACATTACGTATTTATACTTATACGCTGACCTCTTGGTCAAACTACAACCCTGACATGCACAGAGCAGGAGTACCTGACAGTTTTGGTTTTTAGGATGGAAGTGTGCGTGCTCCCCTGGAACCACCAGAGAGAGCAGCACAACTGCTAACAAAAATCACAATGAAAAAACCCAATTCCTTGTTCTTCCTATAGAAAGGACTTTGCCTTGGCAAGACCTGCATCTTCAGCATGTCTTCAATAAATACAGCAGTTATAAAGATATACTACTTCTGCATTTGGGCAGAAACACGTTAAGTATTGTGTTTGCTGACTTTAACTTAGGGAAGGAAGGAGAAGATGCAACGTTTTCTCAATTCCTCTAAGGGGGCCATTGAAAATTCAATGGCCAATAACGTTAGCAGGATTAGCTCCTCGAACACTGTGACTCTGAGGATATGCACAGATTTAGCACAGCAAAACTGCACATGTAGGACTACATGTATAGACTTTTTGTTTTTAAAGCCTCACGCTTCTAGTTGTTTAATTTTAAATCCATTTCGAAGTTAACTATCTGCTGATACTCTCTTACAGCCCTATAGACATCAAAGCTGCAGGTTACAGTGCGCTTATGTTTTATAAAATACCATTTCTGTGAGAAACGTTTTTTTAACCAATAAAGCTTTTTTTTCTCTAGCTATACCATGTAAAAGACAAAAATGCTACTAAAAGTCTATCAATCCAAACCTCATAGAGGATAAGGTTAGTTTCTTGTGGAAATCCTGCTCTCTCGCACATAACTGGAAGCAAGTCACCTATTGGAAAAGAAAAGGAATGTGAAATGCATTGCACTGACTGCTAGTGAGACCTCCTGCAAGAAGAGAACTTAGGTTTTTTTACCCTGGATAAATAGTTTTTATATGCCTAAGAAAGAGAGCCTTTCAGGTTAAAGCTTCCTTTATTGACATTCAACCAAGAGACAGACTTTAAGGTTTCCTTCCACTTCATCTGAACAACAGCAAAAATATGTGCAAGGCCATCCAGGATCAAAGAGAGGAAATAACAGTTTTCCTTCCCCAGAGAAAAATTTTAATCTTTAAAAAAAAAAAATAAATTAAGGCAGCTAAAATGCAAAATTAGAAAAAATGTACAAGTCAAAAAAATGACCAATCAAAGTATTTTTACTCAATGCACATTTGCTGAATTCTTTAAATGGACCCATATGAAAACCAAGGCTCACGACCAATTCAGTCGGTGCAGCTGCTCTGAGGCTACCATAGGGAAAAGTTGTCCAACAGTTATTTTAAAAGCTATTGCAGAAGTACATTCCACACAAAAACTTGAAATAGAAGGAAGAAAACCAAACTGGGGAGCAATAGCAAATCACAAAGCTTTACAGCAAATCTGAAACAGCTGTTTATGTTGAGCAACATCTGGTAAATACAGCAAACCTGTAACAAAAAATTAAGTGACAGCCAACGGTGTGTTACAGCACCACTCTCAGCCTTGCAGAAAGTTCCACTGACACACCATGGGGAAGAAAACTATCAGAGGAGCAGCACTGGGGTTGGGAGAAAACAGAATTTCTTCTGTGGCCTACCTCTGATTTCAGTGATAAAACTCCTATTAAAAGAAAAGAGATATGCAATCTATTGTCTTAAAAAAATATTTATATAACAATGAAATTGAATTTTAAAACTCACGTATTTTACAGGATATAGGTGTGTAGATATGCCCACAATAATTCAAACTCCGAGTCTTCGGATCATACATCTTCAGAAACAACATTACATCGTCTACAAATTAAGAAACAAGATTTAATTTTAAGTAAGGCTTATTTGAGTATGTATGGGGGAAAAAAAAACCACCAACCACCTAGATAGTTTGCTTTAAACAGTAGCAAAGATGTATCTTGATTTATTCATTTGATTAATGCCTCTAAAATACTCTTAAATGCTGATTTTTTTATAAATCAACTTTATATCGTAGAATACCAGGTAGGAAGGGACCACAAGGATCATCTGGTCCAACCTTTCTTGGCAAAAGCACATACATATATATATACACACACGTGTGTGTGTGTGTATATATATATATACACACACACAAAAATTTCTTCAGCGATTCTAAGAACATGTGAAATACACCTTACACTTGAAGAGAAACGAGAGGGAAAACTGGATGAGAAAAACTCATTTCAGCATTGTAGTTTGATGGGTACCTCGATGTCATTATTGAAAAAAGGAGTGCACAATGTTTTTCAAATAAAAGTATTTTCTATTTACTCAAGTTTTAGCATATATGCTTACGATCTTTATCAAACTTGGGTAATGTTGCTCCAGTAGCAGCCATCTCTGGATCTACTGTTTCCAAAAATATTGTCCATGGATTTTCATTGTCACTGAGCTCAATCATCTATGTAGAAAGATGTGGAAGAAGAAAAAAGTCTCTGGAGAATATAATATAACCCAATATCTGCATTTTCCTCAGACAAAAGAGCTTCATGACATTCTATGAATGTGAGAATTATTATTTTTTTTTTAGTTGCATTAGTGACAGGAAGTTTATGAAGCTCATTAAGGAAAACAATGACAATTATAAAAACACCAGAAGTTTTAATGAAGCAAAAATGACTGGTTTTATTTCAAATGAAACTATTTCTTTTTCATTTAAAAAAAATATACCTACAACTATCTTTATTATGGCAAGAAAATGACTTCACTTTAGTGATTGGTTTCACTGTCCTATTACTTCTTTTTTTTTTTGTGGTATTTAGACAGTGTTTTACATTTTACATTAAGCAACAAATTTCATTAAATCCAGGTTTTTCCCAAATAATGGAGGACTCAAAAAGACATTTCTGTTTGAAATCTAACATAAAAATAACGATTATACTTTTTTTTCCATGTAAGAAAAGTTATGCACCACACTCCTCCCTCCCATTCAAATCAACCCACTAAATCTCAAGTATCAAACTTTACCAGATACAGTTTAAATTAAAACCCTGAAAAATCTGATGTTCCAAACTTACAGATTCTTAAAGAGAACTAAAAATCATGGGTGATGCACAGAAATAATGTCCTCTATCAATGAATATTTACCGTTTTATTGCCATCTGCTTCATTATCTAACATCGCAGGTCTTTTTGTTCCATTACTTCTAGCTTGCATTGGCCATAATCTGATTTGATCCTGGGGAAATCCCTAAAATTAAAAAAAAAATTGTGACTGGAAACAAACAAACAAAAAGGTAACATACTTTTATTAAACCCAAACAGCTCTTCTATTTTGAAAGGTCTAAGTTATGACTGCTGCCAGTACCTGAAGAAGATAAAGTCTATGAAGTAACCATAATGTAAAAAAATAAATAGATACAGATATTCGGCTACACAAAACTTACCATCGTTTGAGAGAGATTTTGAACAAATTCTGTAAGCGTGGAGTTTTTTAATACTTTGAAAACAGTGTATTTCACTTTTTCTTCATCATACATATCATTGCCTTGGTGACCGCAGAACTGATCCTCTGCCACTATCTGAAAAATTACATTTGAAGGTTACTATTCACATTAACTCAGCTGCACAACGTAACACCTTCTCATGATGCTTCACTATGCCACGTCACTGGCTCTTCTTTGGATAGTGGCATATTGCTAACACTATTCGTGTTCCCATAAAAATAATTTGCAAGTATACAGATTATAATGAAATTTTAAAAATGTGATTGATAGTCAAATCAGCGTAAGTAATTAACACACACTAATTCTTACAAAACCTGAACAATTAAAAACCAGTTGTGCTTAGATCCCAATCTTGGAAACATGTGCTCTGACAATCTTGGCACTTAAAAAAAGGCTATTCAATTATTTTAGTGGTGTAATGCAAGGAGGCTGGCCTAAAAAGTTTCCTGTGTCTCCCACAGCTCCCATAGACTCTGTTAACAGAGAGACAAACGGCGCAGCTCTGCCAGTCTCTCCACTCAGAGCAGCTCGAGTGTAAATGCAGCGTAGAACAAGCCAAACTTCACCCATGTCTCTACTTAAGAGCACCAGAAAGAAGATGCAAGGAAACATGGAGGCAAATAGAAAATGGGTTCTGTTTTCTTCTGCCAGATGGGCTCTGGAAAGAGCCATAAACAGGGTTCCTTAAGGCAATTCATAACAATCTAGTCCATCTGGCTTTTCCAAAAAGATAATTGCAAATACAAGCACTCTCTCCTTCTGCTTCTACTTGATGAGTTCAGTCTGGCAGTAGTCCAGGCTTGCAGCCTATGGGTAGATACATCCTAATTTTAGAAAATAATTCCTGAAGGAGACAAAAGTGCGGTGGCAGGGCAGCCATTTAAAATAACCTGGTCCTTTTCCTTTCACCTGAACTTACTATTTTCACTTGCAAGCACATAACTCCTACAGAAAACAGAAATGTCTATAACGTACAGTACTGTTTGTTTCGTTAGGATTTATTGCTTATGTAAATATACTTACAAGCACTAAAATCATAATTTCACTTCAAACACTACTTCCAAACACAAATTTTAAAAAAATGAAAATCAAGATTTGTCTTGGGTGGCTCAATATTCTGACTTTTAATGGTAAGGTAGTTGCAACTTGATCTATTTCTAAAGCTGACCTGCACTTGCATATAGAGGTGAGCTTCCTGCCTCTCCTTCCTCTTCTGAGCTTCTATCCTCTTCTCTTCTTGTAGCCTTTCTACAAGTTGTTGAGGAATATCATGGTCCGTGACAGGCTGCAAAACTTCACCTATAAAGCAGATTTTGTGATGTCATTTTAAGATTTACATCAAACAGGTTTTTCTTCATACATGCTTGACTTTCCTCTGACACGAAGTCAAAACTGGCTTTTTTCATCTTTTAATTAAAAACATGGTTTGATATGATCATGTTTTGGCAAAGGAAGCATTTTCTATCCCAAGCCAAAATGCACTACTTCCATGAGATATGTATCAGACTTCTGAATTAAATATTCATTTCAGGATTAAAAAAGTATTTACCACCAGCCAATTTTCTTAGTATACATGTATCTACATTCTTACAATCAACTGGATTTAGTTTCCATCACTGAAGTTAGTTCACTAATTTTTCCATCGTATAAAATAATCAACAGTGTACAAAGTCTTGCCTTACTGTGCTATGACAAGACAGCACTAGATCAGCACACACTTTCCAGAAGTGAGAGAAAGGCTGGTTGATCCCACGGCATCTATACATTCCAACTATTAACAATGAAGCCCCTTTGTATAGGAAGGCTGTCAACAATTCGGAAGTAAAATACAGTCCTAAATCCCTGTATGTAAATCTAACTTGGAACACAGGCAGAGTATACATACTTAATTTTGATTCCCTGATGTAAACCAACATGTAAGCATTCGTACAGTGCCGTACAGATAAGTCATCGTCATGACCTCCATAGTTGTGTTCAATTGCTTCTTCCTTTGTACATCTTGATACAACATCGTCATCAAATTTACACCACTAGAGAGAAAATTTTATATAAATATGATTTTACACACAAAAGCATGTTCTTGAATGATAAATAAATCCTATTTCTGGCATGTCTTTCACATCTTTGAAGTAACCAAAATTGCTCTTCAAGCAGCACGAGTTTAAAAAGAAAAATCAAGTTCAGTGTAATTTGTGGTACCTGCTTCTTGTGCTCAGCATAAGGAAGGCCTTAAACACCAAACCTTTACAGAAATATTTGAATGTTTTACACTGAAAATCAAAAGGCCAATAATTATTCAAGAACTTTTTCTTAATACTGTTATTCAAATATCTGACATTTCTCTACGAATTTCAGCAAATTGACCTTACTTGCTGTAAAATAAAATAAAAAGCAGTGATGCACAAGGTATCTAGTTATCACTTGCAAATTTAAAGTAATTTACAGCAAATTTTAAACGAAAAAAATAAAGCCAATTAAGAATGAGACAAACAGCAACAAATTCACAGCAAAATCTGACTTCTACTGTTAACTGTGAGCAGTCCTGTACGCTCACAGGAGTCCTGTACGCTGTACAAAACCAGCCAACTCAAGGGAAGCAGCACCTGACCTATAACTGTCTGATCCCATCACGTCAGCTGAACCTGTAACAGTGGGACATACAAAGATACTGAACTTCGGACTCACAGAAACATTTGAAACGTTCAGATTTGCTTCAGCCTGAAGTCAGCCTGAACAAAATGCTGGCTACAAGCTGACTGCAGTAGAACTTCAACACATATACACACACGAAGGAAGGGATTCCCTTAGTTACAAGTCTTTTGCCAAAAGCCAATAGCAAAGATGAAGCTGCTCCTCTTAAGAAAGCAAGTGATTCTTTAATGCCTCCAAATGCAGGCTCCCCCCTAAAGAGCAAAAACTAGACACAAGGGCTGCTGGTTTTTCTTTTTGTAAACACAAAGTAAGTTTCCCAAATATGTTAGAATAGGCACCAAATGAAAAAATATCAAGCTAAGAACTACGCGGAGAAGTCAAATCCCTGTGCGATGAAGTGAGTGTGCTAGCACGCTCTTCTATCAAGGAACAAAAATTCCAAAGATTTGCCCATTAAGGAATCCGCAAGTATATATTTGCAAAACACAAACACGTTTGGGTGCGTTTCAATACTCACTTTGCCATCCCCCTTTGGATTTAAGTAAACAACATAATGTCCGCCATGGTTATCTCCACTGTGTACTAGAACTGCATGAAGAATGTAATTCGCAGGATCTTTAGGGTCTGTTTTTTGCAAAAATTCATCTAGTGGCAACTGTTCAGGAAACTCAAACCTAGTTTTGAAAGGAATTAAGACACCTGTAGTTAAGACTGACACATGCTATTATGCAGGACATCAGAACTTAATCCTAAAGCAAGTTACACAAACTGAACAAGCTACTATTACAATGCCATTTCTATCCACGATATACTGCATACTGTTTTAATATAGAGTAAAAATCATATTCTTAAGCACCTCCAAAAAAGTATGCCCTCAGAAGCAAGGACAACAGCACTTTAACTCATATAGTGCTGTTTTGGATTCACTGCATCAAGGGAAAAGCTCAAAACCTGTTACTTTCTAGTACACAAATACCACTGGACTGGAACATTATTTTGAAATGTCTTTCAGCTGCTGTAGTCTCACCTCTTTGGTGAGACTGAAATCCTTCCAATACAGATTTAGTTTACAAACAACAATATGTCTCCTTGAGAAACTATCGGCCTCTACTTACAGTGAGTGGGCATGGGAATAGATGGAGGGAAAGCAGAGGACTACTTATTCATCCTGCTTACTCTTGTGGCAGCCTATGGGAATGTGCTAAATTTCCCCACACAGCACAAAGAATGTTCCACAAAGCCTTAAAAGATGCATTTGCTTGTTTCATATTCAAAACAACATCTACAAATTACTACTAACGTATTCAGCTTGTCATTCAGAACTTTACAGTTCAATCAGTGCACCTTTTGGGGCTCCACCATATGCGACTGCACAGACCTTCTTCTTGGGAGTTGAATCAAAAATGGGATTTTTGGTACAAGACATTCATAGGTCCAAATTCTACGATGAAAAAAACGAAGCCAATCACCTACCAACTTACCTATCATTTATCTTGATGTTTTGGTCAGTCTGAGGATCATACATAAATCTCATGAGCTGTAGGTGTAATACTGGTGGCAACGTTAGGAACTTCACACCTTTCTCCGCCTCCTAGACATTTTAAAAGGAAAAGGAGGGTTGAAATTGAAAGATTTTTAGTAACTCAAAACACTCGTCTGCGGCAGACACTCTTTATATGGAATTTTATTTTATAGACTTGAAAACACATTGTGCACCAAAGAATGGTTCAAAACTTGGGTGGAATTTAACTATCTTAACACTGTACCAGCCTTCCCATAGCCTACTCCAGTAACACTTAGAAGAACTCAGTTCATTTAAATTTAGGCTATTCATACAAGCACACATGAACTTCTCACTGCATGAACAACAAGTTACCCGTATAAATAAATAGAATTAAAAGTGAATACAGAGGCAAAAACCTCATTTTTGATCAATTAAGAATTTCACGTTCATTGCATCCTGCCAACAAATATTTGGCTACCATGCTGTACCTTCCTAAGGACAGCTAAAGAATATAGAGAACACTACTGACAAAACCTGGTTTGTGCAAGCTGCAGAAATAAAAAATGGTGTTTTACTAAAGCTTAAGAAGAACTTCAGCTTCCTACAGTGGGTAGAGCAAAGTGCAGCTGAAAAGCTCAGAAACACATGCACACGCATAAATGTTTAAAACTCCACAGGTTCATTTGGCGTTCTCGTTGATGATAGAAAAATGACCTCTCTAAAGTTACTTTTAGAGCTATGCTGCTTTTTTTACTAGACACAGAAGAACAGACTACTCTTAGAGGGAAAACTTTACTGATTTCAAAACTGAGAAATCACTGGAGAAGTTAACCATTCGAGTCACTAAAACAAGGGTATAAAAGCAAAACTCACTGCTGATTAGACCGTTTTAAAATCTCCATTTCAAGAAACGTAATAGCAACTAAAAGGAGCTATGTAAAAGCTCGCCTAAGGAGAAAATCCACCAAAATCACTTGATACAACCTAGAAAGGGTTTGGCAACATTTTTTTGGCTACAATAACTTTGTTATTTTTATCAAAGACACGGAAATAAAATTTAAAACCAAATAAAAATTTAAAAAAAAAAAAAATACCTGCAAGCCATGCTCTCCTGCATCGTACTTGTTATCACCATCCAACTGTTCCACTGCAACGTAGTCAATGAAGGACTCAAAAACTAAGGGAAAAAAAGATTGTGGAATTGTAGGGAAGGACTAAGAAAAGTGTAAACTTACTCTAGCCTGAGAGCTTAACAGTGTATTCATCAAATAACACGAAGACATCAGAGCTTATGTTTGAATATTTCTGGCTTTATAAAACCAAAAATAAAAGATTTATTCTGTTTAAGAAACACATCAAACTTAGGTGCACATACATAAGAATATCAGCAGATTTTAATATCACCGTTTCAACTGTCTGCCAAATCTCCTTCCTATTCTTACTTTGCAACTGTTAAGTATCAAGCTAGATGGTTTTGTTTGCTGGAATCTTACACGCCCTTTATCATCTCTTCTATGTGAAGTACTTGGTAAAGTGATAACAGAGCAGCGTAACAGAGGTCCTTTAATTAGTTTATTCTTTTTATTTGCTTGCTACTATGGTTAGGTCTAAACAACAGCCTATTTTCTCCAAGTTCATCTTTATATATAAATTATTATCTACTGTGACAACACTACTGTTATCACCACGGCACAGTGTACACCTTTAGGACACCGAGAAAACTCCTAAAATTGATGGAGTTTTCATGAAAACATATCAGTGAGAGAATTAGGGAGGAAGGAGCAGGAAAGGGAAATGAGAGAAGGGGAAAACGATAATGTAAGCAAAAACATTTTCTATAGAAAATGTTTTCTATGAGGTGTCAAAGACTCCTTCCTCTGAAATTAAAGCACAGGTATTTCAAAGCGCTGAGCACCATCAAACCCATCTGAAATCAACAGGCACTAGCTACATCCAACGTGTTGAAGTATTTGACTGGTGCACATCACAACGTATCACTTACTATTTTTCTTTCCCTTTATACTTAGCTGGATGTCATAATAATCTTCTATCCGTTCAGATCGATAGTCTACGTGTTTGCATTGGATATAAGACTGTAAACAAAAGCCAAAAACCACAGAATTTCAATATACACAAGTAACAGTTAATTTAAACAAAATATTTATCTAAATAATAAATATATATTAAATACATACCACCATCTTCCCTCTGAACAATTTAGGAATAGTGCCTTCTACACATGTGCCTTTCATTTTATTTTCCACATTATCAAGCAGCTGAAAGAAAAATTAGTTTTTACATAGGATAAACTTGCAGATTTCAAATTTATTCATCACACACAGACAACTATTTCACTGATTAAACTAAATCACTTGCATAAAAATGAAAACGTTAGTCTATTTGTAGTGCCATCTCCTTTCTAACCCTTTAAATCCTCCTCTCGCCCCTAAAAACCGCAGAGAGCTGCCCCAGCTACATTCCTTTGAGTTTGGAAAACCTCACAAATGTAACAAAGCATTTGCATCTTCAAAACTGCATTGCCCTCCGTGGCTGTACGAGCACTACTAGCATACGGTCCATTTATTTTTAGCCTTACCTATCCTTTATGAATTCCTCACCTGCAAAAGGCCACAATCAATCCCATTCTTAAAAAAAGAAATAAACCAAGGCAAAAACTCCACATCTTAAAGACCTAATTTGAATTAATCCGTGCCACTATTACCAAGACTGTTACTAAATTATATGTACACGATATTGAGGGACAACATTATGCATCACAGATCAGTAAGAAATAGTAAAAACATACCACTCGACATAATTCCTGGACATCATGTTGCATGAAGCTGTCTAAAGTTTCCCACCTTTGGAAGGCAAATTAATACAAAATCACTATATTACGAAGAGAACTCACAGCACACAGACATTTTTGTCATTTCTTTGCAGACCAAGGATTTAATACATAGCAAGATGTAAAGACTCAGATTTAGTACTGGCTGATGTGTACGTTTTTTTAGTTCTGTAGCATTTACTTGGCAGGACAAAGGGGCAGTGAACTTGTGGGACGTTTTGGCAGCCGTTCTGTGCCCACCTGCCACCTTCTCTCTATGGCTCTGGGGACAGGGATGGCAGTCAGAGTCAGCCAAAGAGGCCAGAGCTAGGCCATTGCTAGCAGAAGAATTCTTCCAGTCTACGACCTAACCTCAGTTCACATCAAAAAAACTCTTAAGAAAAGGCCTGGGAGCAATTCAATGCTGTCAGAGTAGTTTCTGCAGCATGCTTCTAGCTGCCTCTCTTTTGAGGGCCCTTCAGGTGCAGTCAAGTAGTGTTCAGGGTTTATTTCAGCACATGAGAGGAAGTAAATGGACTTATAGGAAATCCTGTCTCCTTTGTGCTCATCTAAGGAGTTAATCCTGGATGCACAGTAACTCCAAGGATGCGATGAGGCACCAGTTCCTGAACTGTCCATGTGCAAACACACCCATGTGAAGTGGGGTGAGAGCAGCAGTCTCTGAATGCCTCGTAGCCAAGGTGGCCCACTGCAACAAGGCTATTCAGCACCACTGCCTTCAATTAAAAAGCAGCATAAAGTGGTTTTATTTCAGCATGAAATACTTTCTCCTATAAACTCTTTAACTTGAACTCAAGAACGCCTTTCAAATTTTAAATCTCTGGCAACTCTTTTTGCAACAGTGGTCACTCCCAACCACATGGAATAAGCTGTGTTTACTGTAGGCTCTGGCTTCAGCGTGAGGTTCAACCCCCAGCCGTTGGAGCCACAAGCACAGGGGTGACCAGGAGCAATACTAACTTTAGCTTCCCCTCCCACTCTCGTCTCAGTCACTCACTGCCACTGTCACACGGCACCATACTACTCCCAGAAGTGTGCCAGAACAATTGTGAGGGGGCCCACACTTAACAAAGCTGAATGAAGCGACCTGTAGGATAATTAAGAATGGAAAAATAACCTCCTGACTCCCTGGGCCTTCAACACTAGCCAGCTTAAAGGACAAAATCAAATAAAAAGGTTACAGACTTATACTAGGGTAAAATAAGGGCTCCTTCAGACAATGGCATCACTTGCTACTGAAACAAGGCAAACTTGGTTAGAAACTCCCAATTCCAGTGAGAAGTTGTGCTCTACACAGCATATAGGTAGGTTTCACACAGTCAGAAACCCCTCTCTGATTTAATGGGAGGAAAAGACCAAATTTTCACACACATTCAAAAATTCCTTCCCAAGAACAGGCATGAACATATTTGTAAAACCTTGCTCTCAGATACAAAATTAAGCATCTTCAACACCCTCGGGAAAGACCTCGCCATGCTACTAAAGATGACACAGTTGGGATCTTAACTCAAGATGAAATATTTAGCAAGTCTTTCCAGCGTAACAGGACAGCAAGAGTGCTGATAAACTAAATATACGGTGTGCTAGTAGGAAGAGCGTACAACCAGATAAACACACAACTCTGAGGTTACCAGTTTCATTTCAGAATTACCCCAAAAGGTCAAAAGGAAAGGTTACAAAGATGTAAGGTTACAAAGAGTCTTATCAGGATACAGCCACTACAACAAGCTTGAGCAGAAGATGCAGGTGGACACTAGGACAGCTATGTGAAAAAGATGATACAAACTTCCTAACCAGCTTTTAAATTAAAAAAATGCTTGTCAATATTACTACAAAAGATTAGTCCACAAATACAGTGTGACAAAGTAACGTGAAATACAATCTTTTAGAGCAGTTTCAGATAAAATCCTACTCCATGCTTATAGGACATGCAAAGAGAAGGCTTTTAAAGGCTATGCTGATCTTAATCTTCTGTCCTAACTTGTGCTCAACTGAAACATCAAGCTAATAAAAAAAAAGAATAAAAATCAACACCCTCAATGCAGCTATATTGTACTATTCTATGTCTAGATACTCCAGATTTAAAATTACACCCTGTAACACCATCTCATAAGAAGCACCACCAGACTGGAAAAAATATCAGGCACTGAACTGGATACTGGGCAAAAATGAAAATAAAAAGCAAGCCTTTTTGTAGATGTTTAATGGAGGAAAAGAGGGTGCTAGACTGAGGAAAACACAAAGAATTGCTTAGCATGTGTGCTCTGACACCTTTACTTCATGCAACAGATATTCCTCTTAAGCTTTAAATCACGAAACAGAATAAAGCATTAAATGCTTCTATATATTGTACATTGGGGAAAATACATGCATCTTTGATATGTCATAAGAAAATGTTACAACAGTCATCAATGCAGAACTAACAATATGGAAATGTAAATTACTGCTATTTCTCTAAATTTAAAACAAATTTAAATTTTAAAAAAAGACATTAACAATACATGAACTGCAGTGTTTCAGCAACAGATTTTATCCTGAATTTTACTTAAGTCAAGTGCATCACGCTATTTTCAGGTAACAGGTAGATTATAGCCCTGTAACTAACAGCTCTGTTTCACTGTGTACCACTCCCCTCCCCCAAAAAATCTGACTCTTGGATCAGCTGTCTTTAGTACTGACTATAGATAAAAACCCATCCAAGTAAACGAAACAAAGTTAGCAATTAACACAATGCTATATTAACAATTCTCTGCACCACTCTAAAAATACCCTTTTTAAGTAAAATCTTTTTAAAGAAAAGCTTTACAAAGCCCGTAATAGCCCAATAAATAGTCTAAATTTCTGAAACTTACCCAAAAGATTTTGTTAACTTTTTAGTTCCAACTGGTTTGTCACTATGTTGCAGCTCATAAAATACTCTTTGCAATGCTAAAGGAACACTTTTGGATGAATCATCTCCTTCTGTGGGCATCATGTACACAGCCTGGAAAAGCATTTAGTCCAATTAGTATCTAAGGAAAAGTTTAATGCTCATATTGTTTAATGCATTCTTTCCTCTTCAGTGACTTCCTTCATATAACTCCATTTAATCATCACTCCAAAAAAGTCTGAAAGAAATCTCGTAGTGTAATGTAAAAACACTGTCTGCAGTGACTCTTCTTAGAACACAGTGGTTAGAAAGATGTGAACAGCAGATTCCATTCACAGTTTTTTCTAAATAGTTCCCTTATTCCACCCTAGAAAAGTAAATGCACTAAAGCATTCAACACCTTCAAACAACTTATCACACCTGGTATGCCTACACAATGGTCACAGCAGGACCAGATACGCTGATCAATACTACAGGCTTTTGAAAATAACTTCAGGTTTGTGCCACAGCTTGGCTATCTGTGAATATCGTCACCTACAGAGGGGAACAAAGCCAGAAAACAAAAACCACAGCCACATGAAACCATAACGGACAACAAGCAAACGAAAACAGAAATGGTCCACGCAGAGGAGAAGGATGTCAGAGGAAGCTTTGAGATTCCCCGATACATTCATTCCTACTTAATGTCATCACTGTCCAGCAAATAAACAACTTAACAATTCCTTCACTGATTATACTGATCTGGGAAGGACTGACAATAAAGAAATTACAGAAATAGACCAAACAGGGATTAGGAGAGTTCAATAGGCACTGAAGGGAGATTTACTGTTTAAAAAGCGTACGCTAATATATCTAGGGAAAAGTAACAGCAAAGAAAAGGTATTTACAGAGAGATGCTCATTTAGAAAGCATGAATATAGAAAGAAAACACAGATAGCTCTGGAAGGAGAAAATAAAGACTCCAATATTAAGTAGCATACGAGAAAATAACCTGTTAAGAAACAGAAGAATTTTTGCTTGTGAAACAACAGGAAACTATACATTTCTGCAAACGAAGCACTGAACTGGTTCTCAGTAATTTTCACTCGCTTCCTGCGCCATCCTAGATTTCAGAGGTGTCCAGCACCTCTGATGGATCCTGTTCTTCGGTTCCTTATACACAGAGCAAGGTTAGTTCTTCCAGCATATAGATGAATTGTTGAGGAAACACATTTGTTTTTATATGAAAGCAGCACAGAGGTGATGGGAACCAGATGAGACAGACATTAGATTAAGACAAAGCTGATATAAAAAGAACACAAGGGAATGATGAAAAAGAAAGGAAGAAAGAAAAAAAGGCAAAAGAAGTTGTTAAGTTGGCAGGCCAGTTTCCTATTCCAATTCTGAACATCCACAAATTTTTTCAAAAGTAGAGCAACACAAATACTTAGAAGAATAATATAGTAAGAAACTCTCAGCAGAATAGCTACAGTAATAATATGACAGGAAAGAAATGATTTTACTGAAATATCAAACAGTTTCATAAAGAAAGCAAGTCCCTTACATTCAGACACAAAAACATTGGTTAATTGTGCAACTATAAAGCAATATGATAGTTCATGGCCTCAAGTTGCCTCAGGGGAAGTTCAGGTTAGATATTAGGAAATATTTCTTTACTGAAAGGGTTGTCAGGCATTGGAATGGGCTGCCCAGGGAGGTGGTTGAGGCACCATCCCTGGAGGTATTCAAGAGAGGAGTTGACATAGTGCTTGGGAATATGGATTAGTGTTGGGTGGTGTGGTGGTGTGTGTGTGGTGGTTTTTTTTTGTTGTTTTTTTTTTTTTTTTTTTTTTTTTCATTGGTTGGACTAGATGATCTTAAAAGGTCCCTTCCAACCTCTGTGATTCTGTGATTCACATGACATTATCTTTTAATTTCCAAAATTTAACAGTTTAATAGTTCTGAGCGTATCCAGGAATGGAGACCCCACAACCTCTCCACACATGCTACTGTAAAGCTAGACCAATTATTATCCAGATGCAGAATTACAGTCAACGATGCTGATCTGGGCAAACTCCAAATATAAGTAGCTAAGATTACACCTTTGATTTTACAAGCAAAAGTTACTTTTTGCTTTAAAACATAAACATCAAAACAAGTCAGCATCTTGCACAGTTAACTTAACCTCTCTCTGTCCCTTTTGTGAGCTGGTCTTCACTGGCTAAAGGCAGAAACAGGAAATAGCCAAAGACCAAGTCTCAAATCTTCCAAATATCTCTAATTAGCCCCTATTTATTGTTTCTGGCATCTTATAAAGGCTTTTAGACAAACAAATCTCTAGTAAGTTACTTGCTATATTTAAACTGATAGAAATAAGATATGAAAATCAAGCAATGAAAAAATTCAAATATAGCCAGTGCTGACACATTTTCATAAAATAAATATTAAAATGATAAATATTCTTCAAAACAAACCAAGATGGTATTACAGCAGGCTAAAAGTCAACCTAGTGGTTGACTGTTCCATCAAAAGGTATAAATGGGAGTTCAGAATATCTTGATAATTAAACAAAATCAGATCCTTTGCATTTAGTCCCTTTTTGGTTTCCTCATATACCATCTGGACAATTAACTCCTTTCCTGTATCTCTCAAGTAATATTAAAATAATCATTTGCAATTTATTTATAATTGCTACATTCCAGCCGCCTTTTCTTCTGAAATTCTAAATGTGTTACTACAAACAAAACACTTAACAACACAGCCTTCCTTTGTTTCTTCCTTCTGTTCATATATATTAGTATCAAAGCCCATTTCTCACACCTTAAATGTTTCTCCAAGCTAAAACAAAACACTTTTCAAAATACAATCCTTTACAAACCCTTTTTTTATGCCTTACCCTCCAAACTCTGAAAGCTTCACCTCAAGATCAAGGAGGAAGGCATTTTGATCCATTTGAAAAAAGCAGAATCTCTAATTTAACACCCGAGAAGTTCCCTCAGGAAACAAACACAGAAGAATGACGGGGACATGTATAGGCAATGGCTATAAGCAACAGACACAGAGACATGAGAAAAATCTAATGTTCACACAGTAAAAGAATGCTCCAGATAAGCTCAAACACAGTGTTTAAAGTCAAGACAATTACTTGAAGAAGGGAAGAAAATACTGTGTATGAAATTCCAAAGTCAGGTACAATATATTCAATAAATTGAGGACAGCCGCCATGAGGGAGAAACGTACTGGACTGGTATTGATGATTTTAGCGTAGTTGTATAAACATTCTGCAGTGTTTTCTTGAATTGTAGGAATTTTTCAAGGGAACCGTCAAAGAGTTTTGAAATGGACTGGATGCAGCCCCTCAATTACTGTCTGGCTGGAGGCACTGATGACAGACACAGGAAGACTCATGTGATGTGGTCCAAGATCAAACCCAGACCTATCTGGGAAATTACCACCATCTCTTGCCTGGGTGGACTATATTTAAGCATGCATTTAGCACACACAGACAAAGGAGATATGCTCTGCAGAGGAAGTTCCTTTGCTTTATTCCCTACCACTGAAGCCACCTGGTTGCTAGTAAGGGGAGGTATAATTTTAAATACCCAAGAACCTCCCATCTGTTGTCTGGAAACAAAGCATGGAAGAAAGGATCTCTCCATCAATCCTCACCCACGCTTCACCAGACTCCGACTCTCCATAGGTACCTGCTTGTCTTTACTGCTGTTCATTGCTTTCCCAGCTCTACTCTTGACAGCAACTTCTCTGTTAACAAAGCTCTAAGTAACAGCAATTGAATTCATTATTTCTAAGTAAGGTGGATTAACAGAAATAATGGAATTGGTGATAAACAAACTGAGGATACTACACATTTTATTTTACTCAGTTTTAAGAGGAAAAAGTTCTCTCAGAGTGAAAACAAAATGATGTAGAAATTCACTTTTTAAGATGAGACAACTACTGATTCTTCCTTATCTGTAATAATGGCAAGAGAGTATTAAAACTGTCTAAAACTACTGCTGTAGCCCGTTCTGTTTATAGTGGCTCTGAAAACCTGAAGAATGAGTAGAGAACTGGGCATTTCAGCTGATGTCCTGTAACATTTCCATAAAGGAAGCTGGAGTTACCAGCTAGTAAATCAAGCTGTCTCATATGGTCACTATCGAGGTACTAACACTCCCTAAAAACTGGTATTTACCTGGGAGCTGGGGGAGAAGTGCAGGGGAATGCCTGAAAAGATCAGTTCAGTTGGAAAAAAAAAAAATCTGTACCACAAAAAGAATTTTTTCTTCACAGAACAAGATTACTTCATGGTACATATTGATTTCCTGACTACAAGACAGTCTTGAAAGGAACTACTCAATTGGATTAGATGTAGCTATTATAAAAAGACATTTTTCTTTCAAGAGCAACATGAAGTTGTCCAAAAAAAAAAAAAAACACAAACATTATGAGCACTGAGCAAAAAGAACAGGCATTATAATGAATGATAAACTGAATGGGTAAATTATACCTCTTGCAAAAAAGAAACAGGTGCATCGTGTAAAACAAGTCAAGAATGTATTTCTTGTACATGGCATTGGTAAGATCTCAGTTACAGTCTATGGAGCTTGATGCGCTATTTTTTGCAGTGCTTCAGAGTAAGCAGCACATTGCAAATGAGAAAAAAGAAATCCCAACTGGGACACTTACAGGCCACAGTGATATAAATAACGATAAGATGGTTGAAAATCGACAGTGGAAAGTAGGTACATTAAAAAAGGGAAATTTTTCAAGAAAAGAAAGCTTAATGGAAAGGTAACAAATAGTATACACAAGAGAAAGCAGAAGCCAAAACAGTTCATTTTCACTAAGAGATACACAATAAGCACAGGAATGTGCAGAATGACGAATTGGGCTCAACAGGGCACTCCAAATAAACTAAATGGTGCCAAGTCACATTTTTTCCCAAGTATATCCGCTTTTCCAGAGAGCCACCTCCAATATCAAGTCGGCACTTATGTTTTTATCCCATTAAGGCTATTGCACTGTTTTAAAACACTACATTATCTAGTATATTTCATCCTGGGTTTGGATAAGATATTTATTAAGCTAATATTTAAAGCAATCCTTCCTTCCACAAGGAAATAGCATCTACAGTAAATAAAAAACATATGAATGAAACAAATATAAAATGAAGTCATTTAAACTACCGAAATTTTAATGCTTTCCATAACTACAAAGATACTAACCATAATAACAGAAAATTCAACTGCATAATATAAATTAAAAGACAAAACAAATTAACTACAAAGGTCATACATGTTTATCTTTGTACCCTGTTTATGGCTGAGAAGTCATAATTGACTTCTCTATTTTAGCTATTTCAAGAAAGGAAAGTTACTTCTGTCTCTCATCTGCAAGATGCACAGTCATCATCTTTTTTAACTCCAACAATTCAGAGCAACATTAACACGTAAGACAGTCTAGGAAACAGCCCTTAGGCTCAGATCTTCACCAGGTACTCTGTGCGCTTTCACAAAAACCAAGAGCCTACGTTCAACAAACTACAGAAGGAAGCTTCCTGAACGCACCCTCAAGTAAGACGTGCATCACCACATAAGTCATAACTTCTCTGAGAAGACAAAGGAGGCAAAAGGAATGGACAGCTCTGTTTTGAAGCATTTATAAATAGAACATATTGGATATTTCAATTAGCAATTCCATTTTCTTTCACATAATAATTACCTTTCGTAGTTGATTTGTGAAAAATAATGTCTGTAACAAACTGTTCATGTAACAAGTTGCTCCCTGGTTCTTTAAGCCAACATATCCTGTGTGCTTCTTTGAATCCCACCTAGAAAAGAGTTAGTAGTTAAAAACAAGATAGCTTTGTATTAATTAAAATAAGGAGGATTTGTTCTAAGGTAGTACTGCTTGTAGATATCAGCTGCCCTTCATTATTAAGGTTCAAATAAAAGGCTACATTCACCACTACCTGCCAGTAACAACAGTCTTTGCAATTAAATGCTGTGTAATTTTGTTAGTTTGGGGTTTTTTTTAAAGATATTCTATATGGCAGAAAAATTGTTTACTATAGAAGCGTTACTGGAACCCAGAACTCTACTTTTAAGGCCAAGTCTGCATTTGTTTAAAAGTGACATGAAGCAGAATGACTCAGATGAAGCAGTTTTAAAACAACAGTAAACTAAGGGAAGTTCGACAGCAGAGCCACCTGCCTGCATCTGAAACCCTTACCAGCTGTAAGATCAGAAACATTGAAGCTAGATTTGCAGAGGTATTAAATCACAAATCAATTCATACAGAAGCTAAAGTTCCACAAATTATGCTGACTAATGCAAATGGAAATGTAACCTATACAAAAATCTTTACGTGACCACTGAAAAACATTGCTGTGTGAGAATTCATCAATTAAAGGTGATAAAGTGAGAATCTCTAATGACAGCTACAAATATTAACAACACAAAATACTTGAACAATCTCAAGCAACATAAAAAAATATTAGAATTCTATTGTTAAACAAAGATACTTACGCTACTCCATGTGGAGCATCTGCTTGAACATAGACTTCAAAAGTAACTTTGTCCTCTTCTATAAAGCCTTTTTCAGGATCAGTAACTTCCTGTGAAACAGGAACAACACACGAACATGAAAACTGCATCTTGCAACATGACTGTATCCAGTTAGACATCACTTGATTTCCAAGCCTGAGCCATCAGTAATAATAAACTGAAGAAGAAAAATTGAAGGACACCAACAAAGCTGGTTTTCAGCTTAATACACTTTAATATTTTTTTTTAGTATCTCGACACAGGAAACTCATTCCTGGCTTTTAAGATTTTGCAGCACTTTTCCCATTTTATGTGGATAATAAGAGTTGATAATCAAAGGCTCTATTTCTTCTGGACAATACTCCAGCCAGATGAAAAATAAAGGGCCTGACTACTGAAAATGCTTAAAAGCTGTTTCAATTAAAGAAAAGCCTCAGTGTTATTATTAGGACATTAAATATCTGTACACATAGACAATACATGGAAATGCAAGAAAAATCTACATTACTTCAGAACGACATTGACTATCACGTAGTGAAAACAAAAAACAAGCATTCAGATATGCAGAAAATAGTAATGAGGGAGTATTTAAATCACAACATAAACCAAAGCAATCTGAACAGGAATTTATTAAGAAATTGGAAAAGAATCTTCAGCAATGACAGATAAAAAAGCCAGCAGCTTGGGAAGGAAAAAAAAAAAAAAACAAACCCTTTTCTATAGGTATCTCAGTGTTCAAAACTGCTCCTATCTAGTAATAGATTAAGACATGTCCAATTACTTACACTCCAGGCCATGAAGTTGGAGAAGCCCCAGTCATTTTCCTTATGAAAAAACAAGTGACTAATACGACGACTGAATGATTTTTCATCATCCTTGTAGTTTATGATCTTAAGAACTGCTTGTGCATGACAAGACCATGACCTATAAATGCAGAAGAAACATTTGAAGCTCATTCAAAACCAAGCTTTTTATAGTCATTAAAATTAATTCTTTCTTAGATATTTTTGGTATATTACTTTCACGTATAGGATGTTTTTTCTTTTCCTTATTTGATGTTAAGATTTGGTTAATTGTTACTGAGGGCATGAATCCCTGGGGCTTTCTGAAGCCACATTATGAATCTGAAGCTGGAATAGAGGTTTTCTTAGGGCAACAGTGTTGTTAGGAATGTACCATGGGGCAATTGCAGGTAATACTGGTTTAAAAAGTCAACTGCTCTCTCCGGTGAGCTATTTCAGCGCAGATAGCTAGGCCAACTCCAAGCAGTCTTGGTGTCTGTAGAGTGTGGTAACTCAGCCTTTGGCTAAGGAAAGGAGGAGGCAGTTCTACCCTCCCTCCCACAGGATAAACTCCCCAAATACTCTGATTTTCTCAGCAGCATTTCTTTCTGACCATTCCTGTTCAAATTCATCCCACTTGCACAAGACAATGGGACTGAATCTCAGTTCAGACACGGTCTTGTCACGGCCTCATGCAGTGACGTTACTGCTTGCTTAGCTCCACCAGCTGCACCTTGGTTGACACTTTTGAAGATCACGTTATCCTTTTTCTGTGACTACTTGTGTGTGAATGGCTTCTCCTGTGACTAGTTAATACCCTTAAAACTTCCTTCTTTACCTCCTGCACTGAGCACTCACCTTTTAGATTACAAAAATGATGGAAAAAAACAACTTATTATTCAGACTGAACTAAAAGTTGTGTCAGATTTGGTGCAAGAACAGCATTTACTCTACTGGAAAGGATACCTATGAGGGGTCTGCACTGCGGCTGGATAAGCTGCAGCAACGCCCCAGAAATTTGTATTTATCTTTTTAAATTTCCCTATTATTTACAAAAGTGGTCAAAGATAGCCAATTCTGATTTGCACGCAGGACTCCCAGAACACGCACATGTTTATCTCTCACCTGATGAGCGATCAACTCCATTTAAGGACACGACTACCTCATACACTGCTCTGCCTCAGTTGCCAGCAGTTACCTGCTCACATGCTTTACAGGCAGGATTTACAGCTCAGCAGGGTTAAAGAAGCTCCAGTAGCACTTCAGTTTCAAATAAACCCGGAACTTTTCCCATGCCAAGAAAACTGTTAGTCAAAGACTCCTCCCCAGCAATGAAACAGAAATATATCTAAATTCTACCTCAAACCTGTAGCTACAAAGCTACTTTTAGCTCCTCCTAAAGAGAGGATTGCTCTTGTGCTTTGGGATTTAGAAAGGTGGGGGGAAAAGGGGACTCAAACCCTTGCCAGAATTCTTTCCTCTTGCAGAAAGCCAGGAAAACTAATTTTTTAGATGTTTGTACTCTTTGCAATACAGATTAACTAGTATCAAATGAAGAATTGTACAACAATTAATAGGGTCTTACGTGGAATCAGATTCAGCGTTGCATTGAAGGAAGAATCCTACGCTTTTTTGGTGTGGTCTGTCTGGGTAGAGTCGTGGCATAACCATGATCTTCCATGGCAAATTTCGTACAAAGCAGGGAGGACTGAGAACTGACTCGCTCAATCTGTTGAAGCGTTCGACTGTAAACTGAAATGTTGCTTCTGATCGCCAACTTGTATCTGTAACACACACACAGAGAATTATTTGAAAAACCTGATGTTCTTCACTCCAAAATGTCACTTTCAAAATACATGCAACGTGAGCATGTTTTATGCAGTGGGATATTGGAAGCAACCAAAAAACTTTTTAATTTTGAAAAACACCATTCAGAAAAACCAAGCACTGAAAGACGCATTCCTTTTGTACACTATTTTCTTAAGAAATTCTTTAGCACTAGAATTTGCTACCACTCGTTTCCTCTAAAGCAGTGGGTACAGCAAGACAGAGACATCAAATGCTTTACAACGCAAATCACAGCCCACTCGAACTCTTCTTGCTGTGTAGTATCTTCAGAGCCCAGTTTAAGTTAGCTGCCTGCAGGAACCAAGATGTGCAACGGATTTTCACAATCTGTTCAACTGCCCTATTGATACCAAGTCACCATTTACTTGTTTCCTGCTTGCAACAGTATCTATTCAAAACAGATGAACCTCATGGTTGGCTGGTGGGTTTTGTTTTTTTTTAAATCTCATCCCAGTTTGCTGCAGAATAGCTCAAGAGTAGGGTCCTGTATTCTTTGCGGTATGTGAAAATTTTAGAGATTTTTAGTGGTCTGGAACAAAGTTAAATGAGACTGCTTTTTTTCAATAGCTTATTTTGACACACACAATAAACTAATTTTGCCTTCTTCCCACATCCCCAGTTCTTCATATACCACAATCTGTTCTGCTTCTGTTGTACACAGCTCTAAGAGGGTGCTGGAGACTGCAACAGCTTCAGCAAGGCTCTATCTAATGTGACGTGCCTCATATCACACATGGGGAGGAAAAACCTGCAACTTATCCCAATTATTTTACAGGCCAGGGATGAAGTATGGAGTATGCACAAGACGCTCCCCTCCTTTCCTCTGGTTCCAACATAACACCCGTGTAAGGCGTGAGGAGGCTGCTCTCACGCCGCCCGCGGGCTGTGCAGAATGAAGCAGGCAAGTCATGGGTGCACCCAAAGCCAAAAGCACCGAGGTACAACGACACCAAGCCAGAAATCAGATCATCAAATTATGTGACAAGGCGCACAGTATACAACAAATGTATTGCTTCTGTACAGGCAAAGTAGTCATTCACTCAAAAAGCTTCACATCGCACCAGAGACAGCGCTGAATGATATTTTTTTAAAGAACAGGTGAGCCTTGGTTACCACTTTACTTAAAAAATTAAACACTCCTTATTACAACATGCAATGATGTAAAGATTATACACTTCAGTATAGAAAATTAACAAGTTTCATCCATAATTGCCACAGCTTTGACAGATTTCATTCTTCTCCCTTGCAAAAGGGTTTTCTTTTCAAACAGATGTCCTAATTCTGATCTCGATCTTGGCAACACGGTTGATCTTATTCATCTATGGCCTGACAGCCCTAACATTCCCAATTATTTCTTGAATGTAACAGTATTACAGCAGAAACCAGCTTCCTCTCTCCTCTACACCTGCAGTGACCTTCGCCTTATGCTGTGCTGCCAGCTTCCTCAGTAACGGAAGAGTTCAAAGGATGATTTTCTCCTCTTTTTCCCTACGTGTAAGTATAGCCAACCAGCAGTCTAGCACCGACTTTAAAACTGTTCCCTAACCATTTTACCGGCTCACTGCCCGTTGACAGGGTAGAGAGCTGGTCTTCTACAACCAGCAGCCGGAGGAGCTGTACGCTCTCAAACTCGATTCGCAGGCAGCATCAAAACCACCCCTAACACAGTTAAGAATTTAGAAATCAGTCTGGCATCACACGTATCTCAAACCAGCTCGAGAACGCCTCCCTATTCACCATCAAGATGAGTACTTTTGGCCTTAGTCTAAGCTTCCGAAAGATGAGCCGACCAAGTTTGCTTTCTGCCTCCTTTGATGCAGCTTTCAGAGCACTTCAGTACGAGGATGCAGCAGCGCTGCCACGGCGTCAGCTAAAAGAGGCAGCCCACGCAGCATCTGCAGATGCTTCAGAGAAAGTTTGCCTGTATTTCTTGATTTCTTTTCAGGAAAGCCTGAGCATGAGAGCTCACCAGGGAAGGGTGCTCTTCTCAGTTAAATATTTGAGCAAATACTAGTAACTACTCCACAAAAATGCAGCCTCATAACAAAGGTCAACTTTAAAATAGAAGTTTCTTTAAAAATACAAAACACAACCCCCCGAAATAAAAACCTTTCTTTCCTTCCAGAAAGCCCATATTTTTTGCAAGTGTAATCGATTAAAACATGAATTATATTTAAAAATGAAGTTTAAATAAGTGTGATAAGAATTCTGAGAACATAAATAAAAAAAAACAACTTTTTTTTTTTCACCATCACAAACATGTTAGTCAGTTCCCAATAAAAGACTACAATTGGCAGCAGGATAATCTCATAGTGACTGACAAGTAAGACTATAAATCCCTGAACTACAAATTTGACACCTGATCCTGAACACAAGGTAAAAAGAACAGACCCAGCTGACAACACTCGGTGAATTTACATGCAACGGATTATATTTGCTATGTGGAAAAGATTTTTTCACTGATGAGATGAATGTCACATTTAGCACCTTGATACGACAAAGATCCTTCAAACCAAAGATCCAAATACAGAACATGGTCCATTTTAAGACTGAAGTACATATTTAAGCCTTTATACCTTTGAGAAAAGCAGATTTCTTTATTCTCTTAGTAAATGCTGCTACCTTTAAAGTACACTGAGGTTATTAAAATATTCTGAACCTGAATTATTAATAGAGAAACTGGCTGAATATTCTATGAATATTTTAATAATGATCCAAATACAGCACGCAATACTAGCATATGGCTAAGACTGATGCTTCTGAAAGCCTCCTAGCCCAGCAATTCTTCACAGAAATGAGACTTCAGTAGGTAATTGCAAAGCTGTGAGTTTATGTTTAGCTAGGGACCTTCTGTTTGAACTTTAACTTCTAAGGGAATTTATTCTATGTGCTGTTTCGAATACTTATGCACTTGAAAAGAAAATTTGATCAGAACCTTGTTTTTATTATTTTTTATTTGCAGAAGCTGCTATTCCAGCTCACAAAGCTTGTTTCATTGAGTCATTCTCTGCACAAAGCAGAGCACATTCCTTCAGCCGGTTCTTTTAATTGCTAAGACATCACACGTGGCAACACCAGGTTCTAGTCAAAACGCTTGAGAGAACACAGCCTTATCTGAAAGTCCTGGTGGTCCACTGCTGGCCCCATTACGTGTTCTTCACAATGCCTGTGCTTAGTTGCCTAGCAAAGGGGATGAGAGCTGCACTTTTTTTCCAGTCTTATCAGTCATTTCTAAGCAGGAAGAACAAAATCACTTCAGAAGTTTCTTGAGCTCAGAAATTCACCAGAAAGCTGGTTTCTATGATCCAGCTGGAAGCCTCAACCTTTTATCCTACTCTTCACCTCTTTCGCAGGAACCATTAAACTCATTAAGATTTTCACTAAAGAAGTATCTAAATTCTCTTCATGCATTCTTTATCAGCTCAGATTGCTCTCACTTGCTATGAATAACTGCAATGAGAAACAGAGCATGTTTATCAGAGGCCAATGTCTCCCTATATTTTTCTTCCTATCTTGTGCATCTCCAAGCTGACCATTCAACATGTACATCCAGCTACAAACCAGGATAGGAAGAGAACAAACAGCAGGAGAGCAATTGCCCTGATACGTAAATAATGCAACAGCAAGCAACTAATCTGATTTACAAGACTTGGAAAAGAGGCATCATCCTCTTACATGATGCAAGTCTTCAGGAATGTTTTTGCAATTATACCATTTTGCAATAACACTATTTTCTATCTGTGTCAATGCAGAGCTATCATAGCACCAAGATGTATCCAGATACTCCTTATTCAAATATGATAATGAGGAACTATTAGAATATTGCTTAATAATCACATTTTAACCATGAAAGAAGCCCCACAGCAGTCTGGACCAAAACTCCTGACCAGAGTGAAAGTCCAAAAAGACCCTAGTGTTACCATAAACACAAAAGCTTCCACAAGCCTTTCACCAAATACCTTCAGATACTTCTCCCTGCTGTGACACCTTCATACCCAGTTCTCTGAGAGCAGTCGAATATTTGGTAAATGACAGAAACTGTTTTACAGCAGCTTTTTGGTTAAAGAGTCAAGTTATGCTGCATGAAGAGGTGAACATCTGATTACCTGCCACCCTAGACATGGCCTGGGTTTCATGAGATTCTTCTGCAGCTTAAGTCCCTTTAGCTTTTTTTGTGCAAGCATATACAGACCAACTTCTGGACAAATGTCTGTACTAACTGACCGTGTGTTATCTACTGGCTGTATTGATAACAAACACCAGACTTTCTACCTATAAACATCGTTATTGAGAACATAAGTTCAACTGTCCTTGCCAGTTGGTGTCAACCCATGCGATCTTCTCTTGCCAACCTCCAAATAGCATGGCCTAACAAAACCATTTAAAATTTTAACAGGTAACCCGATTTTGATGTAAAACAGAATTCTCTATTTCAGTCTCAGCAAGTTACTCTGAGCAAGAAATCAAAGGCCCCTGAATGAGATCAGGCAATCAGACAAAAAAATTCATAGGCTAAGCAGACCTCATTTTTACTTTATTGCGAGAATCTGAACATGGGAAACTTTATCTTTGCTAATGATACAGAGGCAAATCAACGATGAGATGCTTTTGTCCTGAATTTAAACCATATTCTCTTCATGGAACATTACTATTTTCTATCAGTATTCTAACTATTGTATGTTCCTTGAATACATAAAAAGTAAGCACTTTTTTGATGTTTAACCTCGAACTCTGACTTTTCTCAAACAAAAATCACTCATCATTTCGCAGAAATCTAAATAAATGTTTAAGCCTAGTCCTGAATATACTCTCACAAGACAGCATGAATTAAGGAATCAGAGGGGAAAAACCCTAAATATTTTGTCTCCTTTTTCCCAACTCAATTTTATTTAGTTCTTCAAAATAAGAGCAGTCCCCCCCAAATCCTCTCCTAAGAAATATCATTGTACATTTTCTTCACTAAATATAACAGACTTAAGTAAATTACAAACTCATTATCTTTCTTTAAATAAGTCCACACAAATCTACTTAAAAATTAGTTGACCTTCTGTAACAGAAAAAGCCACCCTAATTTTTATTTAATAGACCAACAAAAAAACATTTCAAAAACACAAATCATTGTCCATTTTTATTAACAGGACATCAGTATGTACCCCTTCCTTTGCATTTGCAAGTAAAAGAGCAACAGAGTTGGGAAGGGGGGGGTTATGTTCCTCCACAGAACCAACAGAGTTGGGTTGTGTTCCTCCACAGAATAGTTACCACTGACTTAACATACAAAGATAAATACTGATCACAGCTGCCACCTGACAAGAGCAGGACAGATAAGGATTCTAAACATCCTGAGGAATTGCATAACTGACAAAAGTCATTATTCAGCAAAGCACCAGCTGCAGTACATTTAAAGGGTCGTATCACAAAAATATAACAATGGACAGTATCGCTTTCAGCAATCTTTAAATAAGTACCTAGAAAGAGTGTGAGAAAAAAAATCCCAAGCCCTCAGATGCCTAATCCTATTGTACAGTTACGTTAAAAGGATGCCTACACAGAAAAGCAGCAGTCATAACTACAGAGGGTTTCATTTTTTTAAATGAGCTGCAGTTCAGAGGACAGTTAAGACATGGACCATTTTGTCCTCAACAATCATAAAGCAGAAAACAAACCATGTGTTTTTATCAAATATTTACTTACCATCTTCCATGTCCTCTTCAGTGTTGTTATGCCCATCAGCCATTGCTACGTTCCCATTAATGACAGGATTTTGAGTAATTCTTGGAGGATCATCTGTATCTCCAGCTAACGCAGAAAAAAAATTAAAAAATTAATCAGCTATATTAACATTTGGTAGCGCTTATGAGAGACAAATATTTCAAGACAAAAAGGCACACTTGTTTCATGCAAAACAGGATCTACTGAAGTTATAGCACAACAATTGTACTAGTAACTGTCTCACTATAAAATTCCTCTAATAGATGAATACCTATAGATCAAGCAAGAAGTCCACATTAATGCAGAATACAAATACAAAGAACATGAACTGATTCTTAAGTTTCCAAATGGCCTTACAGTCAGCATCCGTAACAAAGTCTCATTAAATAAAAAAGAACTTTTAATTGCCTTTTTCTGGTGTTCCACATTTTTATACACATAAAAGTTTCTAATAGCAGACTTTCTAAATTAACAATTTACTTTAAGACTTCTTTGGTGTTACTGATTTTTTTTAAAAAAAAAAAAAAAAAAACAACCCTAAACATTTAATCAAATGTAACAGTAAGTTTTTAAATCTTACTTGGGAAAAATTGGAAAGGAAATACTTTTCCATTTCAGAAATATTGTAGAGGTAACATTTTCCAGTTTCTAGACATTACATTCTGCTACAGTAATGTAAGCACCACTAAAACAAGAGATGTGAAAAGAGATGTGAAACTCTATGAACTAAAACCCCACTATTTTAAAGATGCATTGCTTTGATTGAACAAAACATCTTCCTGATTTATCCAACAACTGAATAACGCCTCCTTCCATTGCTTGCGCATCAAAAGCTGATGGATCATTTCAACACGATTCCAGGGAAGCAGATATATTCTTGAATAAACTAGGTTTTATCATCAAACTGTAAAACCTATAACCCCTTGCAACTACCTCAAGGACAAGCACTACTTAAAAGACACTCTTTAAAGTCTCTGATAAGTTTCTCTTTGATATACCAGTCCTTCTATTAACTTGCATATTCTACTACCCCACAAAACCCCCGAAGTCAGTGATTAAGAACAGTTTTATACCCCAAAGCACAGGGGCAGTGAGGGGTGTGTGTAAGGGGCACGGGGAGCGCCCGGCCGCCCGTCAGCACCCTGGACAGAGCCGCCCGCGCCGGGGCTGAGCCGGGCCCCGACCCGCGTTGGGGCTCCCACCCGTGCTCGGGCCCCCCCCACCCGCAGGCGTGGGGAGAGGCCAAGTATAGGGGTGCCTGGCTGTGCTGGGAACAGCAGAAACAATGAGCCTAGACACTCCTCTCCCATCTGAATTTCTCCTGGACAAAGAGACACGATAAGTAGGATGAGCCATGGCACGCTGGAGTCTTTCAAGAGGCAGGGAACTAAAGCCACAGCTACGGTAACCACACAACGGGTGAAGTAGGATCAGTCACCAGTGGCTTCACAGTCCTCCCTTCTCCTCACAGCCACGCTGAGGTGCGTGAAACACTTTTTCAGCCTCATTCCAATTCACAACACATGAGAAATGATACTTTCACACCCGGCATTCCTATTCTGATCATTTACTCTTCAGGTAAATCCACAGAACTAATAACCTCTGCCCTGAGCATGGACAGAGATCAGGTCAGAGACTTCTGGATTACAGAGCTACAAAAGATCATAAACTTAAGCCTCCAACACGGTTTTTGGAAGCTTACTAGTATGCAGCAGATCTCACTGAGGCATGATTGAAGTGTGCATGCTGCAACACACAGAATGCAGCACCCACAATAAAGTGTGGGCCTTTCTCCTTTCTCATTATTAGTAGGAAAGCAAGATCAAGTACCATTTAAAGTTTTGATTTCATTGAGCAAGGTTTGCAGCAGGTTGGCTCCTGGCGATACAGCCGCAGGGGCGCCCGCTGGCAGCTCTCGGCACTGACAATGCTGTGGTGCGGTACAACAGCAAGTTAAAATAAACAGAACTTAATTACAACAAAATTAAGGGGGGGACGACACAAGTTTAAACTGCTGCAACTCAAGAACAGGAAAAGGGATAAAATGAAGAGTAAGGAGGAAAGATCCCTAAGTTTATTTCCACAGCTTGCATTTATTTTTTTCCTCCTTTTAATCTTTTAACAACAGCACGGTGAGAGTCTAACAAGGAAGCTGTCCTCCGGGTCACTCTCCCCTATCTGGAAGCATACAGCATGCCCACAGCAATGCAACAACTGCTTACACTAAATTAATGTTCGGATCTTTTTATTTTTTTTTTTTTTTTTTTTTTTTAGAGTTATCATCAAGGCAACTTAGTATCTAGAAACAAACCAAAGCAAACACCTGAGGAATAGTCAGTTCTTCACTAAAAGCTCACCCAAAATATGCTTTTAGCAGAGGATTTAGATGTTGACACTATATTTTATGGGGAAAGAACTGAACTTAACTAAGAAAACAAAGAGCTTTCTATGAGTTACTGCTCTACATTCCCCAGAAGTATGAATGGTTAGCAGAGAGGAGGGAGAAAAATGCAGAATAGATCATAGCAAAAGCAATCAACTTAAAAGATAAACAGAGGCAGCTTCTGAGAGATGCTATCTAGTGATAAGATAAAGTGAAGCATGATGTATGCCACTGCTGCTTTTCCTGACATTTATTGACACACATTTTGTAACACAGCTTTCAGATACGGACCCCGGTAACACTAGTGAATGTGTCTGGCTTCTGTGAATAAAAGAAAATTTTAACTTCTAACAAAATTCAACTATTAACAGTAAAACAGTTGTTGTTCAGCAGATTTACTAGCAAGCACTATGACAACATTTATTTTCAACTGTAGCATTGAAAACCAGTAATTTATGTTTTCCTCTGTTTTGCTTAAGAGCTCATAGGAAAGAATTGTCAAATCACATGAAGATTTAATTAAGAAACATGTTTTCCTTTGCCTCAAGCAGAACGGTGCCAAAAAGTTATTCAAATCATACAATGCAGGATTAAGGAAAAGGAAAAATACCTGTCCATGCTGGCCAGGAAAACCTTCCTACAAAACATACTACTTAACACACTGCAGCTGAAACCAGTGTGGCAACATCACCCCAGCCATGTCATCTGTCAGTTCCTAGACCAGAATACCCAGTTTTAATCATAGCCCTGGAATAAATTAAAGATGCAGTCTATTAATCAACCAAAAGTTGACATAAACCACATAAATTAAGAAAGCATTACAACAAAGCATGATGTGACCTTATGAATAAGGAATGTTTTTAACTCTTTAAATATAGTACTGCAAAATATTAAATAAATATAGCTTTCAATAGCAGAATTTTAGACACTGACAGACTGTTTGGTGAAGAGCACTTAAGCTGTTTTCCACCTCCCCAAAATGCAACACATACAACTTTGTAGATATTCTTTCATTACAAAAAGGAATGCAAGGCAACACAAAGAATAGTGATGACAATTTCTTCTGAAATATTTAACATTTAAGGTTGCTATTTACTCGTGCCACTGCATTACAAACAAACAATATTGCTTGAAGTGTTTAAAGGGGGTCTCTCTGCAGTTTAGAAGTGAAGACACCTTCCAAAAGCTATTTCAAGATATTAGTAAGTTCGAGCAAAAGAAAAGCTGTCACTGATTTACTGAAGTATCATGAATGCTGAAACAAAATCAAGTCCAAAAACTGATGTATACAACTGGAAAGAAACTGGAGCCTGACAATATAGTTTGGGAAGTTAGTAAGATGTGTCAGTCACCTTATACAGACACATTACTAGATCACCTAGAAATGACTCCACAGGTGCACACTTCTCATCGCTCATTAACTAAGTTTGTCACTGAAGTGTTGATATGAAAGCCTGAAAGCAAAATGGTTATTCTAATTGATGCCAGGGGGATGAAGGTAAAATTCTCTTAAACTACAATCTTGCCATAGGATGCCAGACCTTACAGAAAGTATTAAAAAAAAAAATTTAAAAAATCTCCTTATTATGGCCTCTGACCTCAACATCATCATACTCAAATACTCTCTCTATTAAGTAATCAGAACAAAAATAACACCAATGATTAAAAAAGACTGTACTCAAAAAAAAAAAAAAAAAAGCTGCTCAAATGGATTCATCTGGTTTAATAAGATGAACTCAATGTCACTGGAAGATATATTGCTCTATTGTTCTACTGCTCACAGAAATTCAAATCTACAGGGGAGGAATCTCAAAGTTTGCCGTATTTGCTATATACGCAGAAAAGATTTTGTCAGGATCATATGGTGTTTGGCCTGCTAAGTCCTGTTGTAAGACAGAAGTACTGCAGAATTTCACCTCTCTCCAAGATGTAGGATACGTTGTGCAGCAGCAAACACGCACTGGCAGTCACATGTGGACAGAAGCTACAGAATGACTCCACTATGGCAGCAATTAAATTACAGCAGAATACTGCTACTATTTTAACAACGATGACAGCGGGCTACTAACTTCATCGGTTTCAGTCATGAGTCATAGCACGTTTTGAAAGATTATCTATAATGCTTGTCGTTAGCTTTTGGATGTGGCAGCTACAGAGGAGAAACTGAAGCAGTCTCCCTAGCAGGTTATGAAACATTTCTGTTTTCTTTTGAGGTTAAAGAGACCACAATGGGGGAGTAATAGTAATACTAAAATCTTGCTTACAATTATCATGTACAACGGCCTCACAATGGAGATCATCAGTACTGAGGACTTTCACATGTCACTACAGACACAGACCTCGATGCAGAACCGCCACAGCTATTCCAGAAATGAGGAAGGAGCTGCGGTAACGGTGGCATCAGCAGCCCAAGAGAGGTCAGACAGTCCCTCACTGCTGGCAGCAGCTCCAAGACATTCACAAGCCAAGCTTCATATCCAGGGCTCTGCCTTTAGGAGGGGGAAAGCTGAGAACACACAACTTTCTCCTCTGCTGCTGGGCTACATGGACATTCCAGAATCAAAGCCTTCATAAAGTTTTTAAAGGGCCTTTCAATACTACTTTTTTTAAAAATATAAATAAACTCCTCTCCAATCATGGAATATATTAGAACATCTTTTTAAGAGTACATCAGTATTTTAAAATATGTCAAATAAACCTCTAAAAGTTTACTTCTTCAGTGTAAACTGAAATTCAAAATGCCAGTCTCACATGGATAATAGCACACAAGTTAAAAAAAAATTAAAAATATCAACATTGCTAGAAATTATAATAAAAAAACATTCAGTGATTTCAAGCACTGTATTAAATATCACCTCTTTTACCATCAAATTGACCTTTGTGATTGTAACTATTTGGCAGCATATCAAAATACATAATTGAAGAATTTTTAAAGCAAGCAGTAAATGCAGTGCTTTCTAAAGCAGTTACCAAACCGTGGTGGTTCAAAGAGGACACTGACGAGACTTATTCAGAAAATCTTTAAGAAAGAATATTACTTCTCGAAAGCAAACAGGAAAGTTAGAGTAATGTGAAGAAGATAAAATACTTGCCTTCCTTTAACTGGAAAAAAAGATGTGAACATATTGCTTCACGAATCTCTGTAGCAGAGGCAGGTAGTCTACTGGACCACTGGAACTGGTTGTTATGTGCCTATACTAACAGCTCACAAGAGAACCTGTGGCCTCAGGCAACTCGCTTCTCCAAAAGTCTGGAAATCATTGCTACGAAAGCCAGATTCACAGGCATTACGCCCAGGAGGCAGGGTTTAAAAACAAAAAAAAAACCCAAACCCCCCAAAACAACATACAACCAAAACCAAGCCAACCACACACACCAAAATTAGCCAAACAAGTTCCCAACTCTATGATCTGAATTAAATTAACTTACAATAGTCAATCTCCCAATTAATTTACAATAGTCAATCTCCCCTCACCTACTCTGGAAGAACTCAGCCTTTCAAGAGTAAGAGAAACTATTTGGTCTCGAATCCCTCCCTGCAGTTAGAATACAAACACCACTCACTGCACAAAGGGACTCAGGAGAAAAGGAATTAAATTAAAAGTGTTCTACACCGTTTCATTTTTTCAAGACAGTCCTAGGTTACTGTAATGAAAATCTGAAGAGGTATGAACCAATTTCTGTAGTGTGGCTGCCTTTCAAAAGGCATCCAAAAATAAAGCAATCCACCTAGAACATTTTTAAAGGATGAAACAGTAACAGAGATGGAGCTCAATTTAGCCAACAGAATGGCAGTAGGGGAAAGGGAAGTACATAAATCCCCAAGACCCTACAGACTGATGTCAAGGTGTGGATAACTGCTGCTACAGATGCTTCCATGACTTGTAAAAATCATGTGATTTGCCTTTACAGCTAGAAGTTAATTCTCACACTAGCAAAATGGTGGATAATTTGCTTTTGTTTCATTTATTATTTTTCTTCCCTCATGGCTCATTATTTTTCATTACTTGATCTGGTGTCAAAAGGTGTATGTAGTGATGTAAACCTCAAAACAAGAAGGCTATGAAGGATGATGACTAAGTCTTAAGGGGAAAAGATTTCTAGAGAAGTATCAGGAGGCAAGAGGCAAACTTACAGATTGAGGGCGAAAGGTGCAATAAGCATGGGAAGTGAGATGACTTGTTGGACTAGATGATCTGAAAGGTCCCTTCCAACCTAGGCAATTCTATGATTCTATGACTTGTAGCTAGGGCGACAAGGTTTAAAGGTATTCAATGCTTTCAAAATTTGCCTTAGCAAATTTAGGAAGAAAGAAAGTACAAAGAACATTTATTTACTAAAGAGCAAGTAGCCAACGTTAGGTCTTAAAAAAAATAGAAACAGTATTATATGGAAGTCTCTTGCCCTCTAATTGTCATCTGAAACAAATAATTATAACATTATTGACTGTGAATTGCAAATCCTCCCCCCCCAGAAGGAGATGATGCTACATGAGACAGTAAATGAAGAAGACTACATTACTGCGATGGGACAACTGCCTGGAAGCAGACTCATCATCTCTGCCATGCCTACAGAATATTTAGCTGTGACTAGACAGACAGTAACGCTGCAGCCACCACTTATTACACTGATCAATCATTATATTGCTGTTGCTGTGTATTCCTATCATTATGCCTGCCTGTCCAAAGAGAACATTTTGACAAAACATAGGATGGCAAGACCGGTTTTAAATTGCACCAATGTACCTTGTGAATAATAAAAAAAAAAAATATATATATACATATATATATGTTACATCACCATTCTATTTTTAGATAAAACAAACAACTTACTACCCTAAGAATCTGCTGAACACTGAACAACATGCATGAAACATATCAGTCCATAAGGTAAACAGTATCTGAAACTTCATCCTACTGAGAAAGTTATCTTTATGTGAAAATAAAAGGGAGTTACAACGTAACTCTGTGGTTAGAAAAACAACTGAGAACAAATAGCCTACACAGAACCTGCTCTATAAACTAGGCAACTTGCTGCAACAACTCATTTATCTGCTTATCTTTGGAGAAGCTGTCTGATGGCACTTTACAAAACAAAATTTTAAGTCTTAAAAATGTGATTAACTTCTTATAGACATGTATAAAGCATTTAGGGTATTCTCAATGCAATTACTCAGTGGACCAAAAGCTGCCATTTAAGAAGTCACCTCGAAAAATTTACTAAAACAAATTACTGTCTGCTTTCAGCAGTTTAACTCATTGCTTTATGAATAATTCAGTGTTAAATGAAAGGCAGCACGCACCAGAGTTCAATTTGGACCCTAACAACACACCTATAATTACTCAACATATTTACAACCTTATACTCTTGCTGAAGGAGTTTTATAGGCAGCCTTCTCATTTTAAGAAGTTTTTCATACACTTTCTAAGCTCCAGGTATTGGGATAGACAGCGGCACTAGCATGAGTTTTTCTTCACTACAGTGATGTTATTTACCAGAAAGATACCAACCTGCCTGTCTCACTAACCTGGCTTTACACATTCTGTGGTGCCAGAACCCTTGGCAGTCATCAGGGCAAGAGAAGGTCTGCTGAAAAATCTTCTGTTGCTCCTTTTCTTAGTCCGATGAGCTTTGTTAGCTTGGGTTACACTTCTAAAAAACTATCAGATCAGGAAGAAAGGAAGGAAGACTGTGTCTGGCTCCCATGTAACACTCAAAACCCAGTAACTAGAACAGTTGACAAGACAAATTATTTTCTTTCACGATAGGAAAGGCTGAAACATCAGAAGTGTCATGACCTATTATGGCAAGAGCTACTGGACTTGCACTACCTTCCCTTAGCTGCATCTAGAGGAGCGAGGCTATAGAAGCAACTACCCTAACTCGTCACGTCTTGTCTCCGCGCATTCCAGAGATGGTAGTGTGATTACATCTTTGCTGAAGACAAGGTACTCAGTCCCAACCTACTGAACACACCCTAAACAATGTGTTTTTCCAGTATCACACCCCTCTTTATGTTTTACTGCTTTACTGAGTAATGGACTTATCTCTTGCAACAGCAAACACTAAGCTCTTTGGCAATCATCACTAGACAAGCCGAAAAACTCCTCAAAGAGAAATGAACTTCTGACACATGGAAGGAAAGGATACACTCTCAGCTGGAGCCAGGGCAGCCCAAGCATCACAGAGCATTTATGTTCACACATGACACTACTCAGCATGCTTTAGTGCTGTGATCACATCCTCGGTGTTTTAAAAAAGACAATTAAGTAGCAATTAAAATATGAGTTTAGTTGGATAATAATATAAGCACGTTACAGGACTGGTCATTACGCTCCCATTAGCGCCTCCCTCTTTTCTTGTGAAACTATAGCAAAGCAAACACCTTCACCCCCTGGGCCAGCATGATTTTTAGTAGTCAGTCAGCTTTCAGAACTCACTTCTGTATCATTTTGGATGAGTACAGTCCACAGTTTCAGAACGCAGAACGTTTTGGGGTATATCAAAGTAAATACCATGACTGAATGCTTGCTATATATTTTAAGCAGCAAAAAAAGCATGTTTAGCAGCAATATAAAATGTTGCCTTACTCTTTCTGAAAAAAGGGTTACATATACCACTTGCCCAAACTAGCTCTAAAGGTAGACTGAGTCTGTGTTGTTACTTTGTTACAAAGTCAAAGCATTACTCACCATTATTTCAGATTCTGAAATTCTGTTGAGAATAGATTCATACTTACAGCAAGTGCTAAATGCGCTGCTCTGTCCCGAAATCAGTCTTGAAGTATGCTGAGCTTTGCTCACACTACCAGTAGCATGGAAAGGCAGCATGAATGTATTAAAGCTTTTTTTTCTAATACTGACATCATTGTTTAAACTGTTGAAACACTGTTGATCTGTCCATGTTAGAGTTTAAGTCCAAAAATAATTACCTAGCAAAGAACAACAGTGGATAATATGGATTTTGCACTGCAATTAATTTTACAGACACTGGGAGGAAAATAAATTAACTTTTAGCCTCATACCTTGATTTACCTTTAAACAGGACAGATGACCCTGAGCTAGAGAACCTGCGCAATGTGCCCATCAGAGCCCCCACACCTAGCATCTAACACCTCCAGCATTTCTTCCTGTCGTTTTCAGTAATGCTTTTAAAGGTTTTCTTTATCACTGGATTTGCTAGTGTTGATCTTGTTTTACCTCTTCTTCCTTATGCGTTCTGCTGTGCAGAGAAATGGACAGATACGTAAAGCAGGTTCGCAGGACTCTGACAGTGGTTACAGGTAGGTAAGAATTCTGAGACCAGGCTTTTGTGAGAAGAGGGAAAGGCAAACAAATCAGACACAGGAGAGTAACTTTACGAACTGTTATACAATTGTGAGAAAGCAAGCAAGCAGAGTGAATGGTGTTTCCTTCTCATTTGACAACACAAATAAGTTTATATCCAGGGTTATTTGCTGAATAGTATAGAAGTCTAAATCAAATACGCTCACAAGAAATTACTCCTTTTAGGCTAAACTATACAACTACTAAATCTGTTTTAAAGGTGGCTATTATAGCAAAGCAGCATGAAATCACAAGCCAAATCACCTATAAACCTTGATCCGGTAGTCCCATGGCAGATCCAGAAAGATGCAAACCCATCCGTGGGTACGCAGACAGCATGTGCCATGTGACGGATACTCTGCTCAGCTGGGATGCACAACTGGAAGATCTTGGGGCTTCCTAAGCACAGTACCTGACTATATTGTTCTTGAAGCAGTGCTTCCATAAAAAAATCCTATGGGCTCTAATTAGCACAGAGCACTGAATACTACAACAATCTGAATTGTAACATGGAAGCAGAAAGATACTGTTTATAAGGGAGAACTGCAAATAAAGCCTGCCAGTGTGCCGGTTTGATTTCTTCATATAACACGTTAACAGGTTAAGAACGAGGACAGAGAAAACAGGCTAGATATATTCACTTCAGAGAAAAGGTGACTAAAACAGGGGTACAGGATATGCCAGACAAATATCCTGAACAACACAGTGGTGGGACACAACCAAACAAAAACTACCAGAGAACCATTTTCTACTACTTAAAATACAAGGGGCTTCACATGAAATCACCAGAATACGAGTTTAAAGGAAACAAATTAAATCCTTTTTCATGGCACGTGTGAAACTTCTGAGAGCTCTGAAACACTCTGTCAGAAGATGTTGTGGAGGCCAAGACACCTTCCTGGCTCCCTCTGGCTCAAAGGCAGTGGCACTACTGCAAAACAGGAGGTCCGCAAAGCACTGTATGCAGGCTCACACTGGCCAATGAAGGAAGCCATGGCAGGCTGAAGGGAACAGGAACAGGGAGGGACACTGCTGGAGGGCACCCTCCTAGGGCCCCATCATCTGTGGACGGTGTCCCTGCATTTCAAAATGTTCTATGAGCATTCGCCCCAATTTTTCAAACCAGTAGACATTAATAGTATTTACAACATCCCAGCAAGTGCCACAGTTTAACTACATTATACAAAATAACTCCTTTTTCGTCATGTTTTCAATCTGCGCTCTGATGTTCTCTGGGTCTTACATTGCTTCTGTTTCACCTTCTCCTGCCACTTGTGCTTTCCAAACTTTTAGTATATCTTTCCTCAGTTATCCACGACACTAGGGCCAGAGGATGCTTCCCAGTCTACTTAGTCATTACTGTTACAGTGGACATTTGATACCTTTTATGATCTTTATTTTTCTCATTGTAACTTCTTTACTTCTTCTATACCTTTTTAAGATGGAGGAGCAAAGCAAGGCTGTTAACCAGGCTGCACTCGGTGTTCAAGACGCAGAAGCACAGTGAACTTATACAAACCATATATTATTCCCCATTCACTTCCTAAGACAAAGCAATGAATGGAAGCAGATTCCATCAGGAGTGGTGAGAGGCAGGGAGGCAGCCCAGCCAGGCTCAGACACCCTCGGGGTGAACACAGTGGGGAATGGAACTCACCATACCTCCCCTGCCTAACATTTAACAGGAGCTTCTGCTACTGACAGCCCCCAAGACACCAAGTTAAATCCAATTTTTACTCAATTTGGGGTGGCTAATCTTATTTAGGTATACAGGGCTTCTGTAAGAAGCTTTTGAACATTCACACTGAAAAAAATGTTACCAACCTAAAGTTCACATGGTGTAAAAATGGGGTAAAATGAATGAGGTAAAAAAAAATAAATAAAAACCCATGATTCCTGACTCGGAGCACAGTTTTGCACTGTCTATAAACTTTACTGCAGAAAAAAAACGCCTATCGCAGAAGCATTTAGCACTTTGCACTCAAAATAAGAGGGCACCCAGGTCACACTTCTCTTCCACTTCAAGAAAAACAATCCCAGTGGCCAGAAGCATCCCTGGGGTGCAGGTCAGGGAGTGGGATCAGACCTGGGCTCCCACCCAGCCCTGCACCCACTGGCGATGGCTTCGCCGCCCAGCCCAGTGTCGGGGCTTCTGACAGTTTCCTGCTCCTTTGAGCCTGCCGCAGGAGGAACTGCGCCCAACTGCATGGCAGATTAGTGGCCGCAGCAGTAAAGCCCAGAGCTGAACCAATTAGCCTGGGTCTGCCTGCTGCTGATAAACCCTAACCTCGTGTCAGGGTCGCTTTTACAAGTCTAGATTAACCGTGAGGAAAACGACAACAACAATTAAACCATTCAAGGTTTGGTGGTTGGTTTTTTTTTTTGTTAAGTCCTTTATGTGAACTGATACACATGTACACATGCACGTCCTAGTAACAGAGGAACTGTTCCTGTTTCCTCCCAGCAATATAAGGAACACTGCTGGCAAAAGCATTACTTTCTACTGAAATTCAGTTTTCACTGTGTTTAAGTTCATTAATACACACATTTCAAGTGTAATGGTAAACTATGATTTTAAGGGACTCCTACTACCAAAAAAAAAAAAATCCTCTACGCTTTGGGTTAATTTTACCATTTGTTTTCACTGTAATTAACGAGAAGTAATTATTCTCTCATCTAAAATTAACAACTGTGGAATGATCAAAACAAAAAACATTCCTTTTTCAAATGTGATGCTTTACAATGAGCTGGACAAGAAACCGCTTTTTTGTTCTCCAAGACACAGATTTCAAGAGTTTCCTATTCTCCACCAGTTTCCCAAATTCCTGAAATACATGGTTCCCAAGAGTTTTGGAGGTTATTACTTAACAAGCTCAATTTTCCAACCTCGTCTGTTTGCATTGTTCCGTGTTCTACAAGAACTTCACCAAGCCAAAGAGGACAAGCAGAGAAAGACTGTTGGTGGGAGGAGAGCCTGCCTGGGACAGCAGACTTGGTGACAATGTCCCTGGCTCTGAACAGGCAAGAGGCTGTGGCAGGGTTGGTCCAGTGGCCATGGGGTGGTTTACTCCATCCCGCTCCCGTTTGACACAGAAATCCTCTTCCCTATATCAGAAGCGTCCCCATTTTGACCAGAGTCTCCACAAAGATTCTGGAGTCTGGACACTCCAAAGAAACCACAGTCATTACATTTCTGGCCAGCTGTAATTTACTGATTCATCTCTCCCAAGTGGGTGCTCTGCCTTCTCCTACTTTGTAGCACAAACACTAGCAACCACTAAAATAGTTTAAAAAGCCTTAACAGAAGGCTGAAACAAGTCTTCCTCAGTCTTTACAACAGAACCATTAGGTCCTAAAGCAGTTTAGGCTTTCTCCCACATTCACTTTTAAATAAGATTTAACTTTTATTTTCCCTTCCATTCTGACAGAAACCTTTCTACTGCTAAGTGTTAATGCAGGGAAATAATTACTTAGGCTCTGAGAAAGAGCTGATTATTGTTGTAAAATGTTCTGAAGACCAGCTTCTCTTTAGTGCTTTGAAGATGTAAGTTACTGTACTGAAAACATCCAAATGTTAGCAGATGCCAAAATTAGCACTGAACTGTGTTAATTATTTAATACTGTCTACATGAAGAACAACTTTCTTCAAATAACACAGCTGAAAAACTTTTATATAGAAAACCTACAGAATCTCAGGCATTAGCTTCCGTTATTTACCAAGGAATTCTTAAAAGAATACAGAATGGGAATTTTATGATCCTCAATTAAACACTCCAGTGGCAATTTTATCACTTTTTTGTCAGCAATTTTAAGTCACTTTTTTTTTTTTTTAATAAAAACAAAAAAACTTTTAATAAGTGTCATAAAAAGGCTGTTCCTATTTAACTATTCAGTGTTAAATAGCCAACCAGTTGTTCTGTTGCCAAAAAGGCTGCCATGGGACCATGTATCCAAGTCCACGTATTAGTTAAGCAAACACAATCAGAAATGAAGTTATACTGTGTATTCCAGAGAAAACAATATACGCACACACAAAAAGGCACAACCATACACACATTTTGAGGCTAGTGTTCTTTTTCAAATCCTAATACTAATGCACTGAAATTAATGAGGCAAAGAAACTACTGTGTACTCCACACCCACATTAGCTGAGAACAGATAAATTCAGATCTCCAAAAATCAAGCTACTTGGAATACAAACAAGAATAAAAAAAACATCTACTGATAAACACTGGAACACCTGTAAAGAAGCAATCATTTTTAAAACTATTCTTTTATCAGAGAGAGCTTCTTGAACCATGTACATCATACAGTAACATTTGCAGCTGCAAACTTCAAAACTACATGGTTTATGCAAATCATGCAAACAACTATTTTAGAAACAGAGAGACACATTCAAGAAATGAGACCTTGCACCTATGTAATTTAGATTCATCTTGCAGTGCAACCAAGTGGATGAAGGGTGGAGGGATGATGCTTCAGATGGAGTTTATTCTATATGTTGGGGCTCTTGCAAATTTCAGTGCTCTCATTAAAGCTCTCATGTGCCCTGACCCCAAATAACGACCCCAATTAGTTTTTCCCTGAAAAGAGACAAAACAAGTTGGTGAAAATTCTTCTCCTTTTTCTTTGGAAAGCCAGTTACCCCACATGTGGCAGCAGCTATAACTAGCACATTTTTGAGCAAAAATACATTCTGAAGAGGAAGTTGTACTTCCCTGCTCACATATCATTACTTTCTGATTTATTACATAGTACATTTCAATTTTTGTTTCATGAGACAAATCCTCAGACAAAATACAATAGGTTTCTGGTCAACTATTCTTAGAGCATAAAGGCAACAAAATATACTTGAAAATGTGTTTTGCAACAGCTGACTACTGCACATTACCCAGTGAATTACATCTTTCTTATGCTCTGCAAAACACCCTAATTCCACAAATACACTCCCAATCTCAATACTCTATTCTTTCTGGCAAATCTTCCCAACTACTTCTATTTTTGCTCCATTGCTAGTGCCACTCATCTGAAGCAAATTTTGAGGACTTCCAAAATTAATTACTGCCTTCCTGCTTTGCCTCTGGCTAGAAGCTGGTATAAACATCACCACCGAATTAAGCTGTATCTCAAATTCCTTATTCTATTGACGATGAATGATTCTTCCTTTGTCTCAGGAAAACCGTTAAGTCCCTTATGTTTCCCCCCCCCCCCCTTTATTTTTCTCTCTAATAACATCGCATTTGTGGTCTATGGCATCATCAGCCACTACAAACGGGCACAGAGCTGGGACAGAAACCCTGACTAGTCACGCTTCTTTTGCTCTCCCTTTACATTTCCTGCTATAGTTTTCATCCCACAATTGCTCTCACTGTTTTGAGTATAACCCCGGAGCATGCAAAAGCAGATTTTTTTTGTCAGTCCTCCCCACTACTGGATCCTCATCTCATTTCCTCTCTTCCTCCTGGACTACTTTTCCATGACTTTAGAACCGCTAACAGTTTTCCCTGGAGGAGGGTGAGCATGGGACAGTGCACAGCAGTGGATCACAGGAGAGGAGAGAGGAGTAAATCCAAACATGGAGGTACACTACAAACTGCCTAGCATGTAATTCCTGGCACTTTCTCAGCTCCAGACCTTTTTCATCAGGGGGAAAAAAAAAAAAAAATCAATTAAGAATCCATAAGGATGTTTCTCCTTTCAGAAGCAGAGAGGACACAGTTTAAGAGATCTTGCTTAAGAAATAAAAGTACATACAAAAGAAGTATCTGCAACTAGTGTGCATTATTTGAAGATTTCTTATCTAAAAGTCACCATTTTTTTAATACCTTGAACTGACAGAATTGAAGCAGAGAGCTCCAATTTAAATGTCATTACAGTCAGGTCTGACTCAAACCTGAAACAAGCTCCAGATGTTACCGCTCAAAGTCAGAATAAAGACCAGGATTTAAGAATTACTAGAGATGGTAATAATTTAAACTGCAACCGTTACCCATGCAGGAATACCCTTCCCTTTCTGACAGGGGAAACTTTGTTTCAGAAAAGAAGGATAAGACATGCCATGCCATGCCTTTGCAATGAAGAACAAGAGATATAAAAGACAACAAAAACAAAGACAAAATGGACTGGGACTGAACAGAGAACGGTTATTTTGCTGGAGGTTATCAAGGAGGAGAAGCCGCACTCCGGGACACAGCACTCAGAGCAGCAGAAGAACCAAACCAACCCTTTGATACAATATTCAGTAATTTCACCTACAAAACCCAGGTGCCTGTAAGTGAGCAGCAGTGTGTTGTGTTTATCAGGGTGGTAACCCAACACTGGCATACCTTTAACAGCTAAGCTACTCAAAAGGAAATTTATCTGTGCACATGTAACAGGAGAGTCTTTACCTGTTTAAGCTTGTTCACAAACCCCATCAGACACAGTACACTGTCTAGATTTTTACCTAGCAGATATACTTTTTTCCCCCTCCTTTGACTGTAAAAATGTTAAAATAAAAGAACATATATACACATGTTCTGATTTGCTCTAACTCATATGGCCAAATTCAGGTATTTTAATGTCCTTGTGGATTTTTCACTATTGATGCAATTTCAGCACACTTTTTAAGATCAAAGAAACCCCAAAAGACCAAAAAGACACAGCCATGGAATAGGGCAAGTAGATGTCTGTCTCACTTTGGCTTGGACAGCCTGGGTAAACAAGACACTCCACTAAACATCCAGATGATTATCTGTGGGATGCTAGAGATCTCTGGGATTTTATTAGAGAACTTCAATCAAGCTGTAGGATCTCTCCATACTCCCCTTCTCAGGACAAGGCCCTGCGACTTAACCCACGCACAGCTGTATGGCAGGAGAGAGGAAATCCATCGCAAGGACCAGACTGTACAGGATAAACATCACACCCACTACTGCTGGGTTGCACAATCAAAGGCAAAAAAAGTGTTCTGTCATTAGAAACCATTGTAAATGCTATCCTCTCTTCTTTGAAAATTAAAATACTTGCTTCAAAGTGTTGACAGAATAAATGACCTCAGAACAAAGAGAAACACCTTAAAATACATCTTACAGACACCTGGTTTTAGCTTTTACTATTGCTTCTGCCATCATACCCGCCTAATAAATGCAGTGCTCACAGCCAAATTTGTTTTTAAAGTTTCTAGGGGTGGGGGGAAAGTGTTTTCATGATTTTCTGCAAATGCTATCAGCAACCAACTCCGTGAATGTCACAAGCAAACAGAAAGGCTATAAGTGTAAGAATTTCAATGCCAACAGTGCTTGTTCCCTATCACTTCATATAATCTGGTATTCTTGAAGTCCGAGCACACTTCAAGTCCCTGTGACCTTCCTTCTGAGGCAGAGAGACTCAACTCACACTGCTGAGCTGCACAGGGAACATCCACTTGAATGCTGAGCTCTAGCTACTGGGGAAAAGGAAAGGTTATTCCAGATCCACCACTAAACACACCCCCCATCTATTTGCACACATGCAAACTATATCTCAAGACACTGGTGTCCAAACCACTCTGGCAGAACTACAGCATCCCTCTGCAGCTGAAGCTAAAAAATGCATTAAGTGACAAACTCCTGTTATATGACAGCATTGCCTGTTCTGCATTAATTGCACATTACAACTATGGTTATACCTTATTTTCCCTTTTAATTTTTTTAATATAAAAATATGAAGTATTTTTAGAGGGGTGGCATTTTGAGCATAAAAAAGCCTGCTGGCCATGCACAGTTTCCATGTGATTTCTGTTATCAATTTTAACAAGTATGCAAACAGGCAAAAGATTGGATCAAACAAGATACAGCTTTCTCACTTTCTGTTCTACAAGTGAGGAATAAAATCACAAATAGTATTGGTATTATTTACAGTATGTAGTATTGTTTTACTATTACTATTATTGTAATAGTCAATTCACACGATATTTTATCTGGCATCAAAAAAATGACCCCTACACTTTGATTCACACTTTATCTTAAGGTGGAAACAGAAAAGAGAAAGAGTAGACAAAAAGCACGAGTTCTAGGTCAATTAAGAACTTTCAAGACCAGATTACATTTTTAAATTTTGTTTATAAATAGTGAGAGTATCAGAGGAAAGCACGGCACGTACACAGAGCTGTTATTGCCAGTGGTACGGGCTGCTGTCTGCACTGGTGCTTTTTAAACTTTTTACAATGGTAACACATATTTCAATACAGCTCCAATAACTTAATTCTAATCCTTGTATTCGATTAGCGTTGCTTGAAAAACACATCTGAAAGAACTGGTAGAGCTCTGTGGAAAGGAGAAGGTATTTCTCACCTCTACAAGCGGCATAGCTACAGCTATTTGTATTTTCTCCTAAATCTTACAACACTGCAAGTGCTTACACATTCTGGATAGGCCATAACGCCAATTATTCAGATACGTTCAGGTACTGAATTGCCATTAAAATACCATCTTAAAATAGCTTTTGTTGCTGATGAGTATCAGTGACAGTCCAAAGTTCTCCGCAGATCCAGGAGGCAGCTCCATGCATTCAACCACAACATGTGACTTACAATTACAGATCTCAGTGAGTGAATTTACACAGGAGAGAAATACGGTAGGGCGAGGAAGTACAATAACCACCTCAATATAACCAAGTATACAGCTACCTTTTGAACGTAAGCTGAAGTAAGGTAAAGTTCTGAAGTTAAGATATACCACCAGAAATTCTTTGTTACCCATTTGATTGCTGCTGCCACTCCTTGCCTGGCAGGCAGTTAACATACCATCTCCTCAGTGGTGGCAGGAGAAAATGTGCAGGCATCTCTCAGATCCTAACAGCATCTAGACAAGGCTGCAGCTGTTCTCAGCTGCCTACTTCTCCAGGTGCTCTTCTGAACTGGACCAGTAGGCAGGACAAAATTACTCTTTTGGAAGTATTGACCTATTTTCAAAGCTTGTTCTCCCAAGGCATCCCTTCCTTGACCTTTGGTGTACCCTCACCTAGGAGACATAACAGGGGCATAAAGCGGGCTTCTGCCATCCCTGCAAATCACCCAGCTGGGAGATTGCTCCCCAGGAAAGAGCGTTGCCAGTAACAGGATGGTGGGCAGATTATAACTGGCCTGGCACACCATGTGGCTACGGGGCTGCAATGCATCCCCACCAGAGAAGTATGTTACCAAATCAACAACCCCTCCCCAAATTTCTGAACACCATGTAGAAATCAAAGTGCAACACTGCCACCAAGAAGGGGTTTATAACACCGTGAGTTTAACTAGCTTTTCATAGGTGCAACTGTCCATATATAGGGTAGGAATCAGCCATGAATTACTCTGCAATTCCACTTAAAAAAAATTTCTTACTTCAGAAAACACAAATATCTCCCTATTTACGAAGTTGTATCCTGCCAAAATTTCAAATACTTTTACTGTATATCCTATCCTTACCCATCCTTTGATTTAATAAAGCATGCATCTGAGGTGGTTAATGTGCATTTCAAGGTATATTAAAAATGAGAGATCAAAAATTCACATTAGCCCGTTTAATCTCTGCCAATATTTTCCTCCAGCTACACTAACTAGACCCTGTCTAGCATTAAGCCAGTCGGTACTAAACGACTTTTATATTCTTAAAACTAATCTGCAAACATGATGCTAATAGCAGTAGGTATACTTTAAGTTGAATTTAAAATTACTGAAATTTCATGCTTCTTCCCCTGTAAACTTTCCAGATTAGGGAGCAGGTTAACTCTGAAATTTCTTTTCAATGGACCTGCTAAAAACTTGTATGATCCAACCACATTCCAGAAACCAGTGGCTCCTGTTTAAATTAGGACCACTACACTGGCCAGAAAGCTTGGCTGACAGAACAGCAGCAGTAAGCACCAACTCCAGGTCAGAATTCAACCTGCAAATTTCTATCACTTGTGCTGAGAATATCAGAAGAAAAAGCTAGTTTGGACAGGAGGTTAAAATCCTCACAAATAAATTTAGATTATGATTTAACTTTTTGAGATTTTTAATAGGTACTTAGATCAGAAAATAGTAAACCACTTACTATAGGTGAGAAAGCAGAGTTCCTTCAGATGTATCTTCAAGTTGGAAAATGCAAGAGACTATTTTTAGCTACAAGGAATACCCTTGTGCACAAAAAAAAAAAAAAAAAAGTAACAGAAGTGAAGACATTTAGAATTAGACCTGCAATGGGAACAATTTCATCCCCAGAAGTGGTTTGCATCTGAACAACATTCAATTTTTATAATGGTAAAACCATGTGTCTGCACTAAGTGCTCTGTAAGCTTGGATTTGATACTCACCCTTGGAACTTCACTGCTGCCCTGTCCCCCAATGCGTTTTTTGGGGGAGACAGGCCCAGGTGTCAAATAAAGGTCTTGGGGAAGTATAAAAAAAAGTTATAGAAGTTATTAATGGCTCAAGAGTTTTCTCTCCCTCCTGCCTCCTCAGTCAAGCTGACCCACTTGCTTGTGGGGCCAAACAACAAAGCAGAGCAGTGAGCTGAGAGAGGTTAAAAATAAACCCAAAATAAGGAAGTTATTTTAAATTCAGATCTCTTCATTCATCTCATTTACCATGTGCTCCCACACAGTTCTGTCAGTGCAAGTGAGGAGGCAAAAGGGAGGCGCAGAGGTCAAAAAAACCTGCTCTAGAAGATAGCTCTTCTCTGTAGCAGTGTTAGAGTGAACTAGACACAAACGGTTCTCCTGCCTCCCAGAAGCATAGGAACATCATCTCATATAATGAAGTCTGGTGCCCAGACCAAAATGCAGGATCTTCCCTGCAGCCTGTGCTCAGTTTTGGGTTGGACTCCTCTTTCTTGCAGGCACTATCCTCAGCTGCACTGCTGCACACCACAGCCACCCGGCACCGCACCAGTTCAGAGACACTCCTTGGATGAGGGAGATGTTCCATGCCTCTGACTCCCAAGAAATTTGAGAAATCTAGCACAAGCACCTAGCTGCGAGTGGGCTTCCACTACACTAATTTAAGCAAAAGGTAAGCAACAATAATAATCTTGAATAAAACAGGCCCTGAAGATGTGCTCCGTGTTAATGAATTCGGTGCTACTAATATAACCTTACTAGCAAAAGCATGTGTTTACACATTTGGACACATAAGGCATTAGGAAGGCTCCCATGGTTTATGTTCACACCTGGATTATGCTGTACTTCAAGCAATCAACTACTTCTCTTGGATTTGACTTCAGTTTTGTTCTTCAAAGGTGCCACAAAGTATCTAAATTTTGATTCATCTTCATTATTAGTTTGCAATATGGATTTATACAAACGCTTCTGGGGCATGCATAATTTGTAAGACAACCAACAGATAAACATACCGAAGGGAACCACTTGAGGCACGGTCTCCCCCTGCATTAAATGTTAACACCTCTTGGTTCATTATATCGAAGGCTGCTGGAAGGTCTTAAAAAATTAGTTAGAATGTTTCGTTAATCCAGGAAGAGAGGTCACTGACCAATAAATCTGAAGCGTTTTTAGCCCAAGTTTAAAAGTCTGAAGACAGATGCTGCGGTTTCACACACGTCTCTTCAGCGGCCGTGCCCAGGCGCCCAGTCCCCAGGCTCATCCACAGCCCTGCACCCTGCCCTCCCCAGAGCCAGCTCAGCGCCTCGCTCAGCTGCAGGGGCTGGGGAAAAACCCACCGGTTCCACCACATCTCCAGCAAAGCAGAGGGGACAGAACAAAATCATGGCTGAACGGGGCTGCTCATGAATGGGCAACGGACACAGGTGAAATGAAATCAATTTTTGTGCAACTTTTTAATTATTTTTCCCCTTTAATCTTGTGCTTCTGTCAAGAAGAAGAGAGGGTTTCCCCAGCAGAGCTCGACAAAACAGCTCTCCCTCCTTCAGAGGGAAACCCCAAGAATCCTTTCCATTAAGGACCCTCTCCCTCCCACACCAACCCTCTCCTACGTCGGACGATACACTCCGGGGGGGGGCACAGGTTGTAAACCACAGCACGAGCCCAATGAACAAAACAGGTTAAAAAAAAAAAAACAAACCCACAAGACAAATCTGCTGAGAACAAGAAAATACCTTAAATCAATATGAAGCTGAAGCAATACATTTGAAAAAACAAAAACTTATTATCAAATCCTGTGGTTAAACTTTTAGAATAAACTACTTAAAAAAAATAATTAGTAAGTTTTGCTTTCTGGCAGATTTTGGGTTGATTTTACTGCTGCTTATTTTTAATTCCTCAACTGTAAGGACACTTTAAAAAGGAAAAAAGAAATAAAACCTCCCAAAATTATGCTTATGGTTACTACCTTCATGACACAAGAGAAAGATTGCAAGACATTATACTAGTTTTAAGGGTACTGGATTTTTTTTGAGCAGGGTTGAAGTCCAAGAAGTATCTGAAACAGTCAGACTGAAAGAGAGGAGGTAAAAACCACACAGGAAGAATGAGAAGAGGGAAAGGAAAGCAGAAGAAAATTGTGAAACACCACTGCTGTAATTGCCACTAATAGCAAGGAGGGTTTCGCATGTAGCTTGTGACCCACTGTTCAATTCGTCTCATTCACAGACACGTATGAGTTACCTGTGTTCAAACTTCTAATAGTATCTACTGTTCTCCAGAAATTAAGTTCACCCCTCAATATTATTAAGCAACTAACGCTTAACCAGGTGAAAAACTCTTTAGAAGAGGTCAGTTCCTTGCTACTCCCAGTGACGAAGGAATTCTAACTATCCTTAGCTTGATTTAATGAACAATAAAAGAGGGTTCACACAGCCTTTGCTTAAGCTGATTTCCTTTTAAAAGAAAGTACATCTCACATTGTCTTGGGACTTGAAGCCTGTAAACCCGTGCAACAGCATCTGAGCGTCTACCCAGCTCTAACATCTGCAACAGAAGCAAACCAACCATTTCTCTAAATGGAATAGTTAAGGCGTGCTGGGAAGGCAAACTTGTGTCTAAAAATTTTTACCTGATTATGGTTACCAGAAACATTCTAGTGACAGGTAACCGAGGCGTATTTCATGACTATTAAACAGCAACAGCAAAGAGTCAGCTGCAGCAGGAGAGCTGCCTGGCTTTGCAAGATGGAAGGGAGATGCAAGTTCTTCCCCATCTCCAAATGAAGTATCTATGTTCTTGAAAAAAAACCTGAAGATTATGCAGAAACCACCATGCCCCAGACTAGGATTGCCAACTCTGCCTTGACTGCCCAAAACAAACAGTATTTTTACATGGGGAGGAAGGGGGCCAAGGGGTGGGGGGGAAGACGCTGATCACTCCCCAAACACTTTTTAATGTCTTCAGTCTTTTCCAGTAATCAGAGGCTATCAAGATAAAAAAAATGCAACAGGTTGCTGTCCAAAAACTGTATAATGCTAAACAAGCGCAATTCAACGCAGACACTCCTCCGGTCACACAGGGGCTGGGACAGCCTGGTAGGACCAGATCTGTGATGGTCCTTATCACCACTGATGGATTAAATAGTGATGCATGATAATACAGATCCCAGATGCAAGGCACCCAACCTTTCCGATCTTAACACCTACAAACCAGAACGTTCGTATCACTACAAGCCACAGCCCCCTGCTGCTGCCACCACCATGTCCAGTGCAGTGGAAGAAATGCAGAACACGTGCAAGTTTAAAACGCCTACCCAAAAGTCCTCATCCTCTACCAAGAGATAAGGGCTAAATGCACAGGTGAGCAACGTGAGGGGGTGGCAGGCCTGCCCCATGCCTGTGCAGGGCAGCTGGGGGGTTTCCCCAGCCCACAGAGCATCCCCAAGCCGCTGGTGGGTCCCAAGGGACAGCTGGCTCAGGCAACCACGCACGAGATGCCCACGAGTGCAGACAGATCACCCCATGGCCTAGACTCGAAACTGTAGTCCGCAATTTATCCACTACTTTCATGGCTCGGAAGCAAGTTTTACACCAAAAATTTCTTATCTAGTCACAGAGTAATGTGTTGATCTTATACAGGGAAGTCTGTTTCATTTCTTTAAAATGTAATTTCACTTCTCTTAAATAATGTTTATATGTATCAACTCATTAACTTACTTACTACAAATGTAGAGTCTGTACATTTTTAATTCACAAATTAGCTGTTTTATGAAACAACTTTACACCACTAACCCCTGCCTGATCTATTTAACAGTAAGAATATTAACCCATGAAGATGAATTTGCAATTTAAACCTTCACCAAGTTTTAATAGATGTTTCCACCCTCATACTTTTACCAGAATCTCCATCTAAGTTCTGCCAAACAGCATCAGTGATGTTAGAAAATAACACACCAAAACATATGGGAAGGAAAATCTCTGTTGTGGAAACACACAACCATTCTTCTTAAACACAGCCCAACAGAAATTCATCCAATTGTTGTATAACATCACATTTAGAGTCCTAAAACAAAATTTTCCTTAGATCTTTACAAAACCACACACACACAGCTGGAGATGCCATATTTTTTAAGAACATCCTTACAGTTGCACCTTGTGAAATCAGCAGATGATCAAGCTTAGAGCTATGGTGAACACCAGTGATACTCCTACACATCCTTCCCTATTTACACTAGGAAAAGGGAAATTATGAAAAATGACCTTAAGAATGTTCACAGATTTCTGCATTTAAATCAAGTTCTACTGGAGTGCATTCAGTCCCCTAAAATATCAAATAGAAAGCTCCATGTTCTGTTTTCCAGCACTTCTATGATGTTTCATATCAAAGAGGTATGAATATTAAAAAAACAGGTCATCACCTCTTCCAGACTGCAAAACACTGCAGTGCTGCTAAAAAAAAAAAAAAATATATATATATATATATGTATTTTGAACTTTCTTCTCATAGGACATTCCAGCTCACTCTCTACATCATCTTCCTCTGGCTTGCAATATGCTTTGGAGTGCAAGTTGAGGTGCTGGTTCCAATGCGGAAAACCCCAAGATGTTCAGGACGTGTTGAAGACCGTCTATCTCCTCACAGCAGCATATACACAAGAATAAGCTGAGGTACTAGTGTTTTCTCTTCCCCAATTTAAATAGAATGCTCCTGGCACACCTTCTCTGGGTGGTATCACTCTGGAGCTCACATTACTGCTGCAGTCAGGGAGAAATCCAGGTTTGCAAACACTGAACATCCTGCTCTACCAAGATGTTTGATGCTACAAAGCGTGGTGATTTTGTTTAAATCTTCACTATTAAATGAGTCAAGAATAAGTTATTTTGGTAATATTTTAAAAAGCTGCCAAACAGCAATTAAAAACACAAACTGAGATATGCTATGCCGATTACATCACAGAATTTTAGTTTTATCAAAATTTACCATTAGGCTTAATCTCCATATTTTTAAGAGATATGCACATGCTGTTACGCTGAACAATCAAGCTGTGCTATTCCAGATGAATATTAAATCCAATATAAAACAGTCTTCAAATGTGTTTTTATATTCTGAAGAGAATCCCAAAGATTCCTCAGCACTGTGGTAAAAAACTAACACTGTCTTGCCCAAACTGCAAATACTTAGTACAGCTTCAGTATTTTCAAAATCTGTCCACTAATTTCCAGCAGCTTAATTATTTCTAGTTGACAAAATCTCAGCCCTCTAGGGAAACTAGGCAAATACAAGTCAGAATAAAACACTATTTCCAGGCTGACCATTCTTCATTTTGCTGGCAAGTCATTCAGACTCCATTCAATGTTTCTAAACTTACAGAGCTTGTTTTTCTACACTCAGTAAGCCAAGCCGAAAAAAAAAAAAATGGTTTACCAGAAATATTAAAATGTGTTCAGTCTAAGCCTGCAACAATATGCACAGATACATTATACTACAGCCGTTGCCACTGATTAGGTGCACTTTTACTCTTTGTATCAAATGTATCAAATTAAAACGCTAAAATCATCAGAGTAAAATATTATCTTAAGTTACCAATTAAAAAAAAGTTTCAGAAAACACCACCACGTATTTAATAACTTAACAAATAAGACAGCCAGTCTCCAGCCCCCATTCTACTTGCCAGGACACTTTATAACAACTGTTAATCCTGTCGCTGCTAATGGCAAACTAGCACACAGCAGATTTTATATATATTAATATACATATGTATTTGAGGGGGAAAAGCACACTTGCTATGGATTACTAATGCCTTTTATTGCAAGCCACACAGTATTTTACACTTTCACAATCAACGTTCTACAGCCACAAGAGACAAAGTTAAATTAAAGCAACTGATCTGAGACACCTCAAAGGAAAAGCTAAAGCAAACAATGCCCTATTTTAAATTTATTATCATTTAAGAAAAATTGGATGCTTCACAAGCTCTAAACCAGTTCATTTTCACCCTTACCCCAAATATCGAATGATGTCATGCAAGATGTACTGGTTAAACTGGTTTAACTGCTAAAGGCTAGATGCACTGTTTAGATTTTCTTGTGATAAATTATTCTGCAGCAATGAAACTGATTCAGTTAGCCTCAAACAACTGTCTCCACCTGCTTTTTTAAATTTTGGGCTTATATTTCTTTTATACACACAACTTGCTACATAGTATAGCTACCTAGTAATGACAGGGAGCAGATTTCACTTCTCTTCTGAATTCAGTGAATAGCATGGAACAACTGGAGTGGAGTAAGGAAGTCTGATACATATAGCTCATCCTGAATAGCATGCTAACTATATTTCCCTCTGAATTTTACACACATTTTCCACTATTCCACCATTTCCACTTCTCTTTCACAGAAAGTCTACTAAATCTGACGACCTGTTGAGGACCTAGCTCATGAAGAATGCACAGAAGAAACTCTAGACCCAGCCAGCACTCTTCCAAAGTCACCGATGCTGCTTTCTCGGTTGGCATGAAGCGTTGAGCCGAGAACGATGCAATGCACATCTTTACCCAAGGCCAAGCATGCTGTTTCGCAGAGGTATTAAACATTATCATTACTGGGAATAAGAGGCCAGGCCTGGTTCTTCACTCTAGGTATAACCTCAGAATTAATTTAATTTTCTTCTTGTCTGCTGCATCGGCTTTTTTTATCTCCCCTCACTTGAGCATCATTTATTCCATGGAAAAATGTCAAGGCTGGAGATAGGAAGGGGCAGGAAGAACATATAAACAGGCAGACACCCACAGTCCTATGATGAATTTAGTCTGCATATTCTCATCACTTTTATCATGAAGCAATACAGAAGACAGTGAAGGAGCTCAGGGAAAAAGGCCTTCAGGAGAAAGGCATGGAAACAGGCAAAAAAAAGAAATGAACACAGTATTATGTATTCAAATGATATTAAATTGCCAGGAATTAAGAATACTAATGAGGAAAAAATATGAGAGGGAAGTAAGCATTCAGAAAGACAGGCAAAAAAGAATTAGTTACGTACTTGAGACCAGTATCACACAGTGGGTCAGAAATCTAGTAAATTCTGCCAGTAGTGAGCAAACCAGGACTGAACAGGAAGCAACACAAACCGTCAATTGCATGGAAACTGCAGGAAAGTGCAATTTCCAACTTTTCACATACATACACACAGACACGTCAGTATTCTTTTTTTCTTGTTCTTTGTAAACACATTCCACAATTTCACCTGGAATGCAAATCTCAACTTTAAATTGCCCTAGCTAGGGAAAAACTTCAAAGATGGCATTGCCTGAGAGGCTGCAGAGCTGACACAAGGAGAACATGAGTGTGCAACCTGAACCACCAGTCACTGTGTGTTCAGGGACTGTGACACTGGCTTGATACGCTTGTGCTGGCTTATTTCAGAAGAGAAACTTCCATAATGCAAAGCAAACGTTCGTAAGGAACTATGGGCAGAGGCTGAACCTACAAAAAAGCAGATTCAAACTATAAACAGGGGAAATGTACAGTTATTAAGCTGTAAGACTTTCCAGGAAAGAACTTAATGAAATATGTAACTCTAGATTTGTATTAAGTCAAGTTCTTTGAAGTTCAGACACATTTGTGAAAAGACGTTACAGAGGAAGTATATATAAAGTATCGGGACTTGGATTCAATTACACTTTATAGAGCAACTCACTAGCAACTAACAGCCCTAATTCTTGCATGATAAAGCAACCCCCACACCCTACTTACAGCACAGAAAAGCTATTATTTTTTTTCCACTAAATTTATTTAGCATACAAATAAACTCTTCAGAATTTCTACAGGATAATTTACTAATCACCACCCCAAACTGTTAATATATCTAAAACTTAGGCACCAACGGTTCATGTGCACACTCCCACTCTGTTCCAGCCCAAAGGCAGCCAGAATCACATGCTTTTATGCAGCAATGGATGAGGAGCGCACACAAAATCCGGGACAAGTGACGACCTTTGGCCAGATAACTGCCAGAATCGGTGCCATCTCAAGGAGCCCTTCTTGTTCCTTTCCGCCCCAATGCCAAATCTTCACCACATTCATACAACACTAAATGGGGCTGCAGGCTAAACCAAACAAAAAACCTGAACTACACTTTAAAATGCCACCTTTTATTTTTAAATTTTGATCACTTTACAGTCTCAGGCAGGTGCACTAGTCCAATCACTGGCGTGGCACATGAAATGAAAAGGAGCAGCAGCAAAGGCTGTGCTTGTCCAACGGCACCCCGAGCCAGGGAAGCGGCTGCCTTCAGCCGAGGGATGCAACCTCTTCTGGCAGTTCTCACAAATTTAAAGTTTCTCTGTCCACATACCACTACTGCCAAGCCTCAGTAAGGCTACAGCTGATTACAAACAACATCCACAGGTAACAGACAGCTAAATAAGACGGTGATTTGTAACATTAGAGCATTCTAGTTAAAGTATTGCAGTAAGTGAGCCTGCATCACACCTGGTCCCGCTGAGCAGGTACCTGCCCCTTGTCAAGGCTGTCATTGCTTCTTTCCTTCATGACGCAGACATTCGGTACTTTTTCTTCCTAAAGGAAATGTCTTCCTCCCTCCTGAAGTCCAATAGCCCTGTCTAGTACTGCTTCCATTTACTCAAAGCATCCACAAGGTCGTCAAGGAAGAGTGAATTAGTCATAAGGGAAAGGAGAAAAACAGGAACATGACAGCAGACACTCAAAATACCGTATCTGATTTAATCCTAAAGTTTAATCCCACACTTATATTACTACATCCGAAATGGTTATTTCACTCATCAAAAAATTGTTCATCTAGCATAGCTGTACACAGAATAAGTGAACCTCCACATAATTCAAAATCAAGATGTGCAATTTTCCACTGCGCATTCTTCACATACCTCCTAAATCTAACATGATCACTCACTGAAGAATGGCATCCGACACTGTTCTGTGCACGTTAAAATTAAGCTAACTACAGGTTATTAAATATTTTCCTCACTGCTTGAAATCACCTCTCTCAAGAAAGCACAAACACCCATACATTAAGATGATGAACGTTGTTTTACCCATTAAATGAATATATACCCATGATGTCAACTTTTAATACAAGTTAGCAATAATCTGATCTCTGCAATCTTGTAAACTTACCACATTTCTTAAGAAAAATCAAGTATTCCAAAAAAGCCTCCAAAGGCTAAACTTTTTTGGTTTTGCATAAATGGACAGTTCTGTAAACTCTGACAAATTAGCATGATCATAACATCACCCGGAATCAGCTGTGTGCAGTCTAATAGATCTCAAATAGATTTTTGAGATAACACTGTATTCTCAGTTCACTATGTTGATATATGCAGAGACTCTTTCCTCACCCATCCAATGGAAGTGGCCACCACCGTAAGATTTCCACAACCATCAAAGGGACTTATGCATGCATTTTGCACTCCTGTACCCCCACTGTCAGAGGGGATGCGATCCAGAGAAGTCAGGACACCTTATACTGCATAAAAATGTTCAGCTTTTCACAGCATGCCCAGATTGGTAGAGCATCAAGCCCACAAAAATCAAAATAAAAACATTAAATACAGTCAATATTCTAAAGGACTTGAAAAGGACATTGAGAAAAAGCAGATTGCTAAAGGCTATCAAACAATCTGCTGGAAAACAAAACCTACAAGACATTAATATTTGGATGCATACAAACAAATATGAGGTATATTTTAAATCACCTCCATTTACGTATTCGTCACACAGTATATAAACACCAGTTTGGAGGTTCTTCTAAAGCAAACCCAAAAACAGTTGCTCCAATAGCAAGTAAGTTTTAGCTATTATTTTATGAAATAGAGATTTACGTTTAAGAAAGCAAGGCTTTATGTAATGACCTTCTAATCTTGAAATGTAATCTCACAGTCACTGTGACAAACTTCCACTAAAACACCTTTGCTCCTCCTGATTTCAATGGCTATTATTTAGCTGAAACGTACATTTGCTAAGTCGATTATCACGTTTCCAAGTAAAATATCTTCTGTTGCTGAATATTTATGTCACTGTTGATTAAAACGGTCCTATAACAGAAGTGGCGTCTTCACAGCCAGGCATTCTAAACGATATTTAGGTAGTTGGTGTTTTTGACCTCCAAGTCAAATACCATCGCTACGAGCTGCGTACTGTGGCTGCCCTTCCTTAGGGAACAAAATCCCGTCGCACATTTGCCCAAAATAATTTTGCATCGTTGAATTCAGACGGAAGCTGTTGTTCAAAGGGGAGGGGGGACGGCGTGTAAAAATAACAACACGATGCAAAAGAAAACGCTAAAGGCACCGCCGGCGACCACACCGGACGGGAGCAGGGCACAAGCCTGAAAATGTAGTGCCTCCTTTATGGAACCAGCGCAACTGCATGACGGTGCAGGATCCGGGCCGCGGGCTGTGCAGGGCTACACATGGCCAGCGCAGCCCGCCGACCCCGCGCTAGGCCCGCCCGGCAGCCGTTTCTGTAAATAACCCTCCGAGGAGGGTTAATTAAAAATGGCGAGCAGCGTGGCCGCCTGCATACAATGAGCGGCCGGGCCGGGCCGCGCCGCCCCGCACGGCCCCGGGCAGGGCAGGGCTGGAGCCCACCGCCCGCCCCGCGGCGGCTGCGGGGGACGCGGGCGGCGGGCCGGGCTAGGCCCCGCAGCCCACCCTGCGGCGAGCGGGGGCCGGGCAGCCCTCGGGACGGCCGCCCCCCCCTCCTCTTCCCCCAAGACCACCAAACCCTCCTCCGGTACCACAACTACTTCCAGACCGAGCCTCCCCCCCCTCACCTCCCGCTGCCCGCCAGGCCGAAGGTCCGGGCTCACGGCCGGACGCCTGGCCCCGGGGCGGCGGGTCCCCCCCTTTTGTAGCCGCGCTTCCCCCGCACCCTCCCCCCTCCCGCCATGCAAATTCCTGCGGAGCCCCCCCGGGCCGCCTCCCCCAGCCCCGCACTACTCCTCACCGCCCCAACTTTCCCCGGCGTTCCGTTCCCCCCCCCCCCCACCCCGCTCCCGCCGAAGCCCCGCCGGGCAGCCGGGAGGGCCGACCCCGGCTGCCGGGGCTGGCCGCGGCCGAGCACCGGACTGCGATCGGCGGCCGTCCCTGCTCGCAGGGGAGGGGAAGGCCGGGCGCGTGTTTACCGCGGAGGGAGGACGGGAGGTGGCCGAGGGGGACGCGGCGGAGCCCCGGGAGCCGGCGGCCGGGCAGGAGGGGGCGCGGGGGGAAACTCTCCTCGGAGTTGAGGGCGCGGGGCCCGGCCTTACCTTCCATCTCCATGTCCTCGGGCTCGCTCAGCTGCTGCTCCCCGGGCTTCTGGTGCTGCTGCTGCTGCTGATGGTGGTTCATGTCGGGCTGGGGCTGGGGTTCGGGCTCGGCGGCGGCGGCCTGGGCCTTTCCCGCTGGGGGCTGCAGGCCTGTGTCGGGAGGGGAAGGGGCGGAGGAGCGGCGGGGCCTGGGCAGCGGCCGGGAGTGGGCACCCGCCTCGGGGGGCTGCGGCTGGGCTCCGGCGGGCAGGGAGCGGGCAGCCGGCGGAGGCAGCGAGACGCGCACGTATTTGCTCGCTATTCGCCCAATCTCGGCGGCGGCACCCGGGTCGGGGGGAAAGGGGTGGGGAGGAGGGACCGGCCGGGGGTGGCGGCTTCCCCCGGGGTGGCCGGAGGGGAGGGGACCGGGAGGAGGGGAAGGGGGGGGGGGGGACGGGAGACCAGGAGTCAGGGCCCGGCGGCGGCGGCGCCCGGCGCTTCCCCCTCCCCCGGCGAGGTGTCCCCGGCGCTGCGAAGTCGGGGAGGCGCCGCGGGGCCCCTCCTCTGCCCTCCCGCCCCCCCCAGCGCCCCGGCAGAGCCGCTGGCCGACGCCCGGCTCGCTGCTCCCGGCCCGCCGGCCGCCCCCGTTGCCTGTGCCCCGGCGCGCTGCTGCCGCTCGGCCGCCGCCAGCGCTCTCTGTCTCAAAATGGCGGCTGCGGTAAACGCCGTGAAATGTCACATCCGCATGAGGGGCAGCCCAGCGAGCCGGGGAAGGGGGAGGCAGCGCCGCGGCCGCCCCGGGAACAGCAGCCGCCGCTGCCGCCGCCGCCGCCACAGGAGGCCGGAGGGGCGGGGCCAGAGGGGCCGGGCCCGGGCTCCCCGCAGGCCGCAGCTGCCACCTGCGCCGCAGCCGCCGAGGGTCCCCGCGCGGTGGCCGCTGCCCGAGGCTCCGGGCCCCTCCCGGCCGCTGCGGCGGAGACCCGCTCCTCCTCCTCCTGCCGGCCCGGCCCGGTGCGGCGGCCCCGGCTCCGCCTGACGGCCGCCCTGGCGGGCGCTCGGGCCCGTCCGCCCCGCCGCCCCCCGCGCCCCACCGACGCCGCGCGCCCCCTGGCGGCCGAGGGCGGCGCCCCCCGCAGCCGGGGCCTGCTGAGGGCTGGGCACCGGGAGCCTTCCACGGCCACCACGGGCGCGTTTAGCCCCTTGCCCGTTGGCCCGCCAGTGTGTGGCTGGGTGTGGGGCTCATGGCCGGCCCAGGGCCTTGCAGGGAGCCGGGGCACAGTTGGGCAGGGAGCACTCGCAGCGGCTGGGTGCGAGGTGGGCCCTGCTTGGGATCACCCCGTCCCCCGTCAGGGAACCCTGCTGCCCCGCGTCCCTGGGCCATCGCGCTTGTATGGCATGGACAAGCAGGTAACGGACGTGTTTGTATGACATGGAAAGAGAGAAATCTGCTGTAAACAGGGCTGTTCCTTGCCTGGATGCCACTGTTTGTCATATGCCTTGTATGGAGGAGGTGGTCCCTCCCAGGGAAGGGTCCCATCTGTTTTCCTCTGTTAGAAGGGGTGCGGGTGAATAAATACCACCTGGCTGGCCCACTCTGGGGTTAGAGCAATGAAGGGAGCAACTTCACTTAGGGATGAAAGAGGAGGTGGAAGGCTGTGGAGAGCTGCTTTAAACAGCCCAGTATTTACTTCACGGTCCTGGAAAGCCCAGGCAGCAGGATAGTCTCTGAAGGTGATAGGACGAGGGGTAATGGCTTCAAACTGGAAGAGGGTAGATTTAGATTACGTATCAGGAGGAAATTTTTCATTGTGAGGGTGGTGAGGCACTGGAACAGGTTGCCCAGGGAAGTTGTGGATGCCCCATCCCTGGAGGTGTTCAAGGCCAGGTTGGATGGGGCTTTGAGCAACCTGGTCTGGTGGGAGGTGTCCCTGCCCATGGCAGGGTGGTTGGAACTAGATGATCTTTAAGGTTCCTTCCAACCCGAACCATTCTATGATTCTATAAGGGAAGAGCTCAGGACATGCAAAATCGGGCCTCCTGAAGGGACCGAAACGCACCCGAGCAGGCAATGCTGGTCTGACTGCAAGTGGATAAGTGAACAGGTTTATTTATTTTTCTAGTTGATAAACCGAACAAATCAAAACCAATCTAGGGGACAAGTCCAGCCTGTGTGGGCTCCAGCTGGCCCCTTCTCAGCAACAGGGGAGGCTGCAGGGGTGGGCAGGAAAAGAAAATAGTTTACAAATCTGAAGCACCACCTTAAGTTGTAAGACTTCAGGGCTAGAAAGAGGGAAAATAAGGGAAGTCGAGGATATTAGTGGAAAGATCAGGTTTTAAAAACAGTTAATTTGATAGTTTGCCTTCCAAAAAGTACATTCTGTCTTTTCCTGTTGTTCCTCTCAATTCTCGAAAGCTGTTTAAACAAAAAACTATTTACAAACCTGAAAAAGGTTTGTTGCCATTGACATGACAAATCTGCTAAATCTGGGGCTACAATATCTCAGCAAAAAAGGGGGATTAGGTCAGCGATTTGGACAGAGATTGATGCACATATCTTTAATTTCTTAGGATCCTAAACTTTGAATTCGCCACTGCCAGTCTTCCCTATAATTACCTCCCAGAACAATTGCTCTTTCCTAATGACTTCCATTCCAACCTCCTAAATCATACACGGGTTTAAACTCATCCCTCCGTCCTCCCTCCACAAGTGATCCCCAATACAGGATGAACCAGTATGTCAGAAGAAGGTGGCTACGGTTTATTACCTGATTCTTCAACCATGGGCATTGGGTTTGTGGGCATGGATCAACTGAGGAAAACAATTTCACTACTGCAAAGAACGAGTCCCTGGAGTTAACCATAAGCTGATGTTATCATAGGTGTTAAAAACATTCTTTTATATACAGAAAGTTCTCTGAGCTTCAGTTCATTTTAAGGTAGCTAATTTTCCAAAATTGTTGAATTTTTCTACTGTTTTAGAGGAGCAGAAGTTGGGCAAAATTCATCTGTACAAATCCTTTGCTGTGGAAATGGTGGTATGGAAGGGAGAGGCAGGAATTTTCCTGTAGGTGACTGGACACAGGAACAATGTATCAGCGGTTTGTGAAGACGGCATATTGCAATCAAGTACTTGATTGTATATTCATAATTTGAGTGAACTTCATCTTTTCAGAGTCCAACTATAATATGGACTAAAGTACCTTATAATGTTTTGAAAAGACATGTGAAAATGCATCATTTATATAGTGTGAAAATAGCTGTGAGTAAAAAAAGAATCCATTGAGAATTCAGGCACTTGTATTTAAGAGGGAATAAATTTTAAGTATGTGTATTTAATAATCTCAAATGCATTTCTGAAATAATTAAATAGTAGCCATTTTTTACCATCAGCCAATGATTGTAGCATTGTGATTTGATAGTTTCTAGACAGGAAATAAAAATCTTATTAATTGCCAAGCCTAGGGTGAAGTCTAGATCTCAACATATGCTAACGTTTTATCCCAACTACATGAAGAATGCTTCTGCTGAATGTTTCTGGCCCATTGCCTCTCCCTCCTGAAACTTTCTGCCCTTCACCTTTCTCCAGTACAAGACGGTCATCTTTTGTATAACCACCTGGCTGTATCATTGCTGCCGGCATTTCACCCAGCCTCTACTCCAGCACTGATATCCAATTGCTTATTTATCCAACTGTTCCATAAATGCCTTCTATTTTCTTAATAAATCTGTTTCTGCGCTGCACACCCCATCCTCCACAGCCACATCCCTCTGCAAGTGATTCCCATCTACTGTAGCTCTGATGGCAAATTCCTTGTGCAGAAGAGATGGGCAAATCCCTGGCAAGGGTTACTGATATTTAAAAAAAATAAAAATAAAGATCATGAGCGGGAACATGATGAATACAGTCTATGTATCCATTCCTATCGCTTTTATTCTTGTCCTTCCTTTTCCACTCCTTCCTTTCATTTCCTACACCCACTTATTGAATCTTGGCTAAATTTAGGCCTCTGTCCTGTCAACTAATCCAGTCCTCTTGGCCCTTTTGCCCACACAAAGCACTGGGGAATCTGGTGAAGCTGCACCTGAGCAAAGGATTTCATCCTCCAGGTCACAGTCGTAGATTTGTAGGTGCAGGAGATCCCTCTCTGCTGCTCTTGGGGTCAATAGGGCTGTCGGACCAGCTGCAGCCTCCCGGCATTCTCTCCACATTAGTCATCGTCATGAGAGATGAAGTTAAAAAGGTGCTATCATCTTTAAAATGCCATTGAAGAAATGGGCTTGCTTTTGTGAGGCTGACCTGCTCCCCAGCCTCCCTGAAATTTAAAAATAAATCCAACTCAGGCTGTTTATTTTTAAAACATTCACAAGCCAGTGTTCATCTGCCTGTGTGCCAGGCTGAGCCTTTAGGAACCAGAGCGAGCCTTGTGTCTGCACAGCGTTTCTGCCCTCTGGGTGAGAGATCACGGCCATGGTGGAGCCGGCGAGCTCACCCTGCCCTGCTGCTGCTCCTGAAGGCCTCTGCCCTGGAATACACCCCATCTTCAGCAGGGCCTGAAAACTATTTGAGGGAACCACGGAAAACTGGGCTGAAGGAAAGGAGGAGGATGCTTAGTCCATCTTCTGCCCCACAGCAGAATCTGCTGGACCAGGAGTGTTTCTGCCAGTCTTGCTTATTTCCTCCCTGCTTCTTGGCTGCTTCAGGAAATCTGGCTTCCCACTTGGTTCCATTTGCTGCCCTGGCTTCAGCTTCAGAGATGTCTTGTCCTGGTCAGTCTCTACACTTACGTCCAGCACCACTTATGGTGCTACATAATGCATGCAGGTGGCCGTGTCTATAATTAAGGAAATTTATAGCCATGTAATCACAGAAGGGCAATTACACCAGCACACACCCTTAATATAGATGCACTCAACCAGCAAAACTGGGGTTACCACTTGTGCAGCTTACTCTACTGTGCTTCTGGATGAATACACAGTAATGCAAACGTGTCCCCGTGCCAGCACCGTGCTTCCTCAAGACACTGAGTTTGCACTCATGGCACCATACCCGCAGTTACACAGGCTGCTTTCCCTGCTCAGGCAGCCTCTTCTGGCCTCTCACAGCTTTTCTCCTTTGTCCTGTATCCATGATCAGGGACACTTGGCATTACAGTGATAAAAGTAGTTAAAATATTCTTATTGTTGCCAGAAGCTCTCTGTTCCCTTGTTGATGGTCCTTCTGATGCTTTGCCCCATTGTTAGTGCTGCCCGACTTGCTTTGTACCTAAAGAGTGAAAGGTGGATCCCAGGAGACCTTATTTAGGGAGCCAAAGAATCAAATCCGATGTCCCAGGCGCTCTAAGTTAATGCAATCGCAAATCAGAGACCTTCCAGCTGAACCAGGCCATCAGCTGCTCTTGTGAAAAGCACTTTTAAGCTGAGTGTGGGGAAGAAAATAATCACGAACCTCCTGCAGTGCATGAGACAGGAACGCAACAGGCAAAAGGCAGAAAATGTTGTTAAAGGCACAAAATCAGATGGGAAAACTAGACAATTTGTTTGGCTGCAATGTATGTATTTAACTGTAACAACTTGTTGCACAAATAGTGGGTTGGATGGAGTTTCATGTACTGTAAATGTATTTTCCACTTTTTCTAACCCTCAACATACTGCAATAACTCCCAACTTTCATGGCTTTTCTTTCCACAAAGTGACAAATAGCTCCAAATAACAGATAGGTATACTCGCAACAGCTCTTTTTAAAATGAATATATTTTTAGTGGAAGAAAGGGGTTGCCTGTAAGAAAACTGATGCCTCCCATGTGGCGTGCATTGTTTGCTGAAGCGCCTCCAGCTGCAGAGGTTCTCAAAATGCTTGTAATGTGGTGTTTGAATAATCTATATGTGCCCTCCTCTGTAAGGGAGGTGAGGTGTTTAAGATCCCCATATTTACAAACAGGCAGCCCAGGATGAAGTGACTTGTTGTGCATCACGGGTCATACAGCAGCTCACTCGCTGTCGGTGCCACAATGTGAACTGTGTATATGTCAAAGAAGTGAGTTGTGTGCTCTGGCCACCCCCGTATCACGTCTGCAGTTACATATGCAGATATCAGCAGCGTGTGCCCTGACAGGCAACGCATGTGCAGCCTCGTAGCCCATGTGCACGTTGCTGTTCTGGGACTGGAGACATCCAAGGAAAGGTGGCACAGAGTATTGGGATGAAAATCAGGTGAATTCTGGCGTGGCCTAGCAATTGATCACCCTGCTGCAGGTTTCCTGTTGTTTAAGTCTCTTGACTTTTGACATCAAAAGCGAGGATCACCTGTAACATGTTTGTCACTTGTCTATTCAGCTGTGGAAGATACCAGAGAATTTCTGTGCCCCCTGCCCAGAGAGCTCTCAAAGACAACAGGAACAGAAACTTTCTGGTTAAGGTACCTTAACTGTCTGCACATCAAATCCCCACTTGGATACTGAGTTTAGCTTCTGTGCACCATGAAGCTGATGGCAGCACATGCATCTGCCTGAGACCTACAGAGCCATCTGTCCCATGCCATTTCCTTACCTCCTTACTCTACCTTCTTCATCAGACCTGCCACCACAAATCCTTTCTTTCTTTCAAGAGTCCACATTAATGACTACCTCCTCTCTGCCACTGATTCTTCTTCACCCTGCTCTTTGCTTTTATTCTGACAGCGCAGGGGCAGCATAAGCATAAGTGATGCTATGGCTACATTGAATATTTATCTATCACATTAGAACAATCTCTCGTATGCTAAGGCATAGATTTGATTTCTTTTTAATGTGGTATTTACAATCTGGCAGAGCTCAGTACAAATGTAGGAACTGATCCTGCAATTCAATCAGCCCAGGCAAACCCAATGAAGTCAGCGGAGTCTGCATGGATGGATCAGATTCCGGTACTGGGGATTGTTCTTGTAAACTGTTTAACAAGCAAACCTCACAAAATCTTTAGTCACAAAATCGCTAAATAAAACACAGCCACTGAGATCTGCAGTTGGCATTTTTACTTCGAATGAATGTTACACCATTGACTGAATTAATCCATTTGTGGATTTGTGGCAGAGAAAAGATCCTAGAGACGGAATAAATTAAAAGAAGTAAAACTAATAACAGAAAGAAACTTTTTAAAGATGAACTTGGGAAGATACACCTTTTGCTTTGAAGTGAATAAAACTAGGTCCTAGAAGACATGACTCTATCACTTCCAAATGAGAGCCCTGATCCTGCAGGGAGCTCTGTGCAGACAGATCCAAGAACCACTGCAGTGTCCTTCAGTGCCTTGAGTTTTGATTTCAGGTCAGAAATTCCCAGTAAAATGGAAAAAAGTCCCGTCATCCCCCCCTTCTTTTTTTTTTTGAGTGTGTGTGTGTGAAAGGAATATCAGAATTATGAAGCTTCATTGTTCCTCTAAGAAACTACTGAAGTGAAAGTCCTTTGGCTTTTGATAAAGACGTGACTGCTGCCAGAGCTAAGTTGTCTCCTAAGTGTTATTAGGAATTTGAGTTCAGTAGGAGGAAGCAGGAGTTTGATTAGAAACCCCTGCCCTCTGACTGTTCAGATGCAAGCCCTGTTTTCATTGTCATCCTCCTGCTTTTCCTATGCTGTCTGCCAGCTAGCAAAGCTGGAGAGGTCAAAGTGCGAGCAAGCCAAAAAACCCAGGACAGAATAAAATAAGGTATCTTTAGCCTTTTGTCATAAAATCCATAAGAAACAAATGAGATTGGGGGGGGGCAGGTTTCCTCCTCTATAAGATACTTTAGAGAGGCATATGTGCAGAGGAATGATTGCTACAGATATCTGAGCAGAGACTGATAATTAATTGCTAGAAAACTGCTCCTATATGTGGGGTCTGAGGAGGAGGAGTTTCTCACCACAGCAATGCCAGAATTGTGCAGAATGTTGCAGAGGGGGAAGATACCAATTAGAGAAATAGAAAGAGCAGGGTTGGGAGCACAGAGATAAACATCTGGAAGGCTCCCTGGGGCAATTGCATTTGAAGACTTAAAAATAGGAAGGATGAATTTAACTGGGATCCTGAAATGGAACTGAAACTGGTGGAATTGTTTGCGGGTGGAATCACATAATTGCACTTCTTCCTATTATCAGTGGTAGTTTACATTCGGAGGAGTTTAGGAAGCTGGACTTTTAAAGAACATAGGAGAACTGACAATAGAGTGTGGGAGGGAGAATGAGAACATGAATTAACATTTCCACAGTGGTGAAGTCAAAGCCAAACGTGGCATCTGACTACCTTTGTTTGTTCTCAATATTTAGCAATGAATATTAATTATATCTAATACAAGCTGTTTTGTTATTTGAATATGAAACATACTTAAACATTCAGTTGGTGCTAACATCGCAGCTTAAAGCTGGCTGTCATTATTTCAGCGTGCCTTGCTTTCTAGGCAGCCCCTCCTATGTCCACTCTAGTGGAAGTGAAGTGGCCTTTCACTCAGGCTACATTTTGGCTGAGCTTGGTTTTTAGCAAGAGTAAACCATTTAATTCTTTTGAAAAAAAATGGGGGGAAAAAAGATTTATTGGGCAGTCTTAGATATATTTTATTTGGAATACTTCTGACGCATGGTGCAGTCGGTAGTAGTAGGGCATGTGGAGGAAAGAGAATCATCAGTTTAAATTTTCAGACATGCCGTGCTTGGAAAAACCCTTGAATTGATCATTTTTAAAAACAGCCTCTGGTCAGAATTCACTTCTTGGTCTGGGATACTTAGGGTGAGATAATTTTCAATAACTTTTTATTTGATCCTTGACGTCTGCAGTCGCTGCATTAAGGAAAAAGCAGTATTCTTATGGTCATCACTTACCCTTTCCACCAAGCATACATATATATGTGTATATTTAATATCCCCCATCATTTCTTCCTGACTGTACCTGGCAGAATCATCGCTGCTTTCCCAATGTTGAAGGCTGCTGCCTGGAGTGATGTGATGCATGTAGCAACCTGCCTTGACAGTTGATTTCCCTGGCTTCTCTGGCGGCTCCTTCAGTGTTTTGGCAGACTGCTGTTGGTACTCATTATACTTCCTGTCTCAATGCTCAAGGTGTCTCGATCCTTTTTTTTTTTTTTAAATTTTATTAAAATTTTTCCTTAATAGCTTAACATGCAGTGTCTTCTACAAAAGCATTAATTTGGTGCTTCTATATGCTCAATGGGATGGCTTTTTTGTATTTCCATCCATAGGCCCAATAAACTATCACCATCAAACTGGAGGATTCTGCCAAGGGTTAGCTCATGGCCTCATCTGAATGCTTCTGTCACAGCAGGGGAGAGGGATTCTTCTTTATTAATAGGATTTCATGCTTCTGAGTAGCTTCAAGGAAATCAGTCCCAGAGGTCTTCCACCGCAGATGCTGAAGGAGCAAAAGCCATCTTTCAACACAGACCAAGCCTCAAGAGGTTGGAATATTTAAAGATCTTGTCAGGAGCTTTCTAACAAAGGCAAATCTTTTACTTCTGGCCTCAGATCAGAATAAGCAGAAGATTTTGAGTGATGTTCAGCTGGGTTTCAAATCTGGGAAGACCTACAGCTGCAAGTGAAGAAGGACTGACACTTTTATTTGATGATTCTTTGGTAATTCAGTCTGTCAGAACCCAAACCTTAAAGCACTGACCTTCTCCAATACACATGGGAAGCAGTACATCCAAGTAGTCAGGCTCCTTGATGTAAAACTGCCAACAGGTTTTACCTAAACTGAATTACTCCAAGGCAGACTCAAGACTTTGTTATGAGTTCATATGGCAATGGGTATTTTTGAAACCTCCTACAAAAAGCTCTGTTCTAGGGTCTTTATGGGATCTGCCATTGTTGACTTCCTTGGAACCACTCATTGTCTGGTTTCTTAAATACTTTCTTGGTGACATCAGGTGGGTTTCATGCATCTGTCATTTATCTTCTCTTAGATTTTACACGGTAGACTGCTGCAGAGAACTCATCTGAGAATCACTGCAAAGAGAAGACTTGAACTACTTTGCTGTTTTCACCCTGCTTTTTATAATGAACTCCTGCTGTAAATTTTTTATAGAAACCAGTTGTAAAGTGCTACTTGAGCAAACTAATTCCATGGGAAAGTCTAACTTACTGTCTCACTTGGTACCAACGCAACAGGCAACTCTGTTACCGAGACCTTGTCTAACGGCTAAGCTACTCCAGTACATTTGTTTTTTATAACCTGTCTGGCCTGAAGTTTTAAATTATGTCAAACTGCATTTGATCTAAAGCAAAGAAACCTCCACTATTTGTCTCAGGGATATTTCCATCAAAGACAACTGCAAGTTTGCTGCGTGGACTTTCCCCATGCACTTATAAAACCACTATAATTTAGATTTGGTCTACAGCAAGAAGTCCTATTTTAGTCATCCTATGCTGTGGAAATTGTTTCCAATATTATAGTAATCAGGCTGTTCAACCCAGTAGAAATTTCATCTGTTGCAGGATAACATTACTTAGCTCTGAGTTTCTTTTGCTGAGTCTCAGATGCATCTTTCAGAGTAAGTAATGCTATGCTGGAGATGGCTCCGATTTGTCTTACCTTTGTTTTAAATATGACTTGGCTTCTATATCCATCCCTTTCTCCTACCACTTCTATCCTTACATGGCTTTTCTCATTGTTGTAGATTCTTTTTTGTTACCTCCTGACACTCCAGGGGTAAGAATCCAGACAGACTTCTGGAGAGGGTCAGGTACCCACTAGAACTGACTTCTCTGAAGAGACTGTTCACCCCTATCCTATTGTTGGAGAGTCTCTGATAAGATATTGATTTTGTAACTTCTGTGTTGTTCTGTTAGACTTTCTTCCCATTCCCATCCTCTTTTATTTTCTGCCCTCCTTGACTGATTTATTTCTCTGGTAAAACATTAACTCCTGCTCAAACTGGGAGCTGGTTGGAGCAGCTGATCCAGTGGAGAGCACCAGTTTGTGCTTGGAACTACTACTGAGCCACCACTGTATGGACCCAAACCTCACAGGGTTATAAAGGGTTGTGTTTATCTCATTCTGAGTAGTCAAGATGTAGGACTGAGAATCTTCACTGGAATGAGAATCTGAATGTTCTCTTCAAACTCAAAAATTATAGATCAGTAACTTTCTTTTTTTAGGCAGTTGATATTTCACAATCAATACTGTTTGGGATGTTGCTAGTATAGTATAAGATCTCATTAAGCATTCACAACATTAAAGCTTTAGCAGAACTAGAGAACAAACTAACAACTAGGCAAACCCATGCATACATTAATGCAGAAATGGATTATTCTATGAAATATTTCAGATTTACACAGGTACAAAGAAAAAAGAGCCATTATTTGTTCTGGGAATTTGAGTAAACGTAAGAGAAGAGAGAGAATATTTTTCAAAAACTTTAGGCTGAGTATGTGAAAAATGTCTTATTAGTGCTACTTACTAAATCATGGACATATCTTTCAAGGAAAAAGGTGGAAGCCTGTCCCTTGAGGGGTTTAAAACAGTAGGAAGCAACCCTGCATTAGCAGATAGGATGGGCTGAAGTGCTGGTTACACAGGCACTTAGGACTTGATGAAGGCAATAATTGCTTTAGCCAGCACAGCTACAGCTGGAAGAGGATGAGTCTGAAACCCCCAGGGTCACGCACAGCTTTTCAGTGGGGATATTCCCATGCGTAGCTTTACACATACACATTTGCAGACCTGCAAATCTAACGCAATTGATTTCTTCCTCTCTATAGCCTATAATTTGAGAGGTGACAATTATTTATAGTAGAGGGAGTATAGTTTAAACATGAGGGTAACTTGATGTTTAAATAGGTTGTTCTTTAAGGATACTTCCAACTTGTTACTGATCAGCTCTCAATACAACAGTGTGGCACTAGTTGCAAGGAAGTAGGAATCCTTTTCCAGTCCAATGCCCTCATTTCCTATGTTCCTGAACAATAATTTATAGCAATGTCACACAGTCCCAGAAATATTACATTACAGAAGTCAGTATGCCTAAAGATGTCACTACTGTTAGTCATCTTTCCCATCCTCTTGCCAGGTGTCACTGCCCTCAAAAGCAAGGACAATTTTTGTGAATTAGCCTTGGACTGCTGCAGTTCTGTATTAAGGCCAACCCAGACCAGAGTTATTTTCCTTTGGTATATTGGGCTGACGACAGTGGCAATCTACGATCTGATTCTCCAGAGGATTAGATGTCTCAGCCATGGAGAAGAGTGAGGCTGAAGGCAGCGTAACCTCAGACTGCTGATTTTAATCTGCAGTCCCAAGTGTGCTGGAGCTTGGTTAAGCCTCAGATAGTGGCAGTGATGGAGAGGTGCTGGGCTACGTGACAGGTACTACAGGCCAGGTAGATTGTTTGTCTGATTTTGCTGGCTGTGGAGAGCTTGGCCATACTGATAAGCTATTTTTGAACCCTGCCAGGCAAAAGAGACTGGCTATCTAGAAATTCATGGGACATCCTCAATCCTCTTCTGCCCCAATGGAGGAGACAGAAAAGTGAAGTAGTTATCTTACATACACAGCAGCAGGACAGCACGGAAATGTGTGGAGGAGTCACAGCTGGAAGGACCCTGGTTGACTTTTAGGGGTTGCAAGAATGGCCACTGATTTTGAGAATGGGTGGCTGAGTGGAGGGAGCTACAGCTGAGTGTGGTGGTGGGAGGAGGCAGGAGTGGAAGGCCAGGGTTACCCACTGCCTGAAGGGAAGGGAATTTCCAAGGGTAGGTGGAAGCCCTGGCAAGGAGGGGTGAAATAGCAGAGACGGGGGCTCCTGAGAGCGTGGAAGCCCAGGCATGTACCTGGACCCTCTGGACGGGTGCAGCTCTGAAGGGAGATACAGTCATTTGATGTGTACATCACTTTGCAGTACGACAGCGCGTACCCAGCTGATGGGTCTGCCCGATCGTCGGTGAGATCTGAAGCACTGCAAGGAAACTACTGTTTCACAGAGAGACACGTGCAAACACAGCCTCCTTGTGCAGTGCTTACGCTCCCACACTCACCCTCTCTTCTTTCCCTATCACATACAGCTCAGGTTCATTACTTTTCCTTCCCCATTATTTTGGAAAAAAATCACTGTTTTGGGAAAAACAAAAGAAAAAAAAATTCATTTTATAATCATCAGGGAGGCCATACCTGCTCAAAGCTTAATTCTTTAGAGCACTTTGAAAATTTCCACTAGAAAACAGCACACGAGGAAACCAGAGGGAAACGGAGCTGGTTCAGGAGTAATTTCTGGGGATATGAGACTTAGGGGGAGAGAAATAGGAGTAACCTTTGTGAAGGAGAAAGGCCTCTTGGTCCTCGTGTTGTTGTTCTTCCTGTTCTTCTGGCTCCATCAGCTCTCTGCCAGTCCCTGCCCAGAGGAGCTTCCTCATTCTTTCCCTGGTATGTTTGAATCCACCTCTTTCCATTTCCAAAAGACAGAACATGAAGTGGATCAATCTATTAAATAACAAATCTCGTGTTTCCTCTCCAGGAGCAAATACCCCTGGAGCCCATCTGACAATTCCCGGGGTGGCCCTGGGAAGACCAGGCTGTACCAGAGGGAGCAGGAGACACCAGGCTCAGTGGCTGTCCCCTCTCTCTTTTCTTGAGAGTAAGGAAATTAAGTATTTTTAGAAATCTTTATGTAGAAAATCTTATTTTCATTTGTTTTCCTAGACAGATGCCGCGTGATTCTTTGTGTTTTATTTTGGGAGAGATTATTTGGCCACATGATTAACTAAGACAACAACCAATTACATGCATATTGTAGTAATTGGGAGTTTGTGTACAGAAAAATTACCATAGAAATTATATGAAATAGGCTTATCTCAGTGAAACAGAGGAAGACAGAGGAAGACCAGCTATTAGAGCAGGAAGAGTATAGACCATGTCGTCCCATATAGATCTGTCATCTTGCTTTGCGTTAGCAGACGCAGAGATTCTTTTTCAAAAAATATATTTGTGAGATTTTTAAAAAACCTGTAGTTCACTAGATGCTCACGCATGGCATTTCTTATATCAAACCATGACACTAATAAACTCCTCGTGGCCTGTATTTGTTGCTAAATGCTTTTTCTGTGCAAAAGGCAGTTGAATAGGGATGTTAACGAACGGAAGGCATTTGTGTGATGTTTTGCAGCCAACAGCCTGGTGTTGCCTCTGCTGCTTGGGACAATTCCTTAACTTTTATGCTAGGAAGAAAAAAAAGTCTGTTTAGCTATTGCAGACGTCCTGTAGAAACTGCTCCCAAGAGATAAGAGGCCTCAAATATCAATGGCTTCTGTGCTAGGAAATTTGTATCATTCCTTGAAGGACCTTGTAGCCTTAATTGCTGAATCTGGGAAGCAGAAAAATAGGTTAAGTAAGTGAAAGAAGCACAAAAGGATAAAAGTAACCTGTAGGTAATCTCAGTTTGTCCCAGAGGAATTTCGTAACAGAAAGGCAAAATGATTCTGCAATATATCTGGAATTCAAAATTCAAAAATTCAGACTACCTACTCCCACTCCCAGAATAATTTGCTGTAAGGTTTATCACCATCTTAGCACATTGACAATGAGCTGGAAGAAATGCCAGCTAATTCAGGACCAGAGGGGACTGGGCAGCAAGGTAAAGTAAATGAAGAGTTCTATGATTTATATCCCACCCTAGTAGAAAAGGTCAGCACTGAGATAACAATTCTAAGTCTAATTTTTCTTTATGGATTTAAAACCATTGTTGTACACCAACCAGGACAATACATCTGTATAGCTACGCTATTACTGTCAGCGGCATTAAGAGAGAGAAGGAAAGGTAGTCGTTATGGTGACCAAAAGTATAAATGTAAAATTAAGGTTAAAGGAAGATACCGAAAACTGATAAAGGGAACTAAAAAAATTACTTGAGTGTATCCTCTGGATATCCTGGTCTTTCATGAAGTGCGCAGCCTGGAGCAACTCCCCAAAGAAGAGCACACATCAGCTCACTCACCAACAGCAGTTCATCCTGTGGGGAGAACACAAGACAGCAATGGGTGAAGGCATTGCCCCGCCCAGGGAGCTACAGGATAGTCCAGTAACAAATTTACAAAGATAACACAGTTAACATGCTACAGGCTTTGCAAGCTGAATCCTCAGCTGCTGTAAAGCTGAACAGAGGGTTCAGGGCTGTCAAGCACCACATCTTGTACATCTCAGGTGACACCACGTTCCTGGAGAAGCACAACAGAGGGGAAAACAATGTGCCATAAGCCATGGTGGTCGTGTCAAGCCAGCAGCGTCAGATGACTTTCCATGTAGCCTTTACAACGGCCACAAACCAGGCCAGCATCACCTGCCCGTGCTGTGTGCTCAGAAGACAGGCAGACATCTTTACTGCAAAGCAAGTACCGGGCACTCGTATTTTAATCATATTTTATATTCTTGCAAATGATCTATTCGCTGAGAGCTTTAAAAGGGCAAGTTATGGTAGGACTGATGGAGACCCAGCTGCTTGGGATATTATCTTGGTGATTTGAGGACATCCCCGTGCATGCAGCACTTGGGATGAACCAGGAGTGCCGGGAAGGGCCGTCTGCCGTCTCTGGCCAAGCATGCATGCTCTGCGTGCCTGGAGAAGGGCCGTGGGAAGTCCGTTAGGAAAAAGATTGCCGTTTAGCTTATAAAAGCAAAGATGATCCCCAAGTTAGACACGTGGCACTACTTGTGATAGGCCGGGACAAAGCTCAGGTGTGCCAACCTGCTTTCAACGGTGAGAAAGTGCCCTCTGCATTGGTTCCTGGCGTGTCTGTGTTGGGGCCAAGCTACGCCCTACACATTTTTCATTTTCACAGAAGCAGCAAGGAGATTAGCTCCCAAATGAATAAATTCAGAGTGCTCCATGTGTGACTCTGATGAAGTTCTGCACAGGGGAGAAACCCACCTTGTTCCCCCCTAGTATAAAAAGCAAGAAGAGCACAACTCTGCTATCAGACATCAGAGAATCTACATGGGAGAACATGCAGAAACCAAGTCTCATCCTTTCTGCTGCTCATAGACCATTGTTTATAAGCAACATTTCTTCCTTTTGTAGGGTCCTTAGCCCTAATTGGCTATATTTTAACAAGATTCTTGTCTGTCTTCCCTTAATTCTCAATGGGTTTCCATGCTGAGAGAGCAAAGGAAGCAGCCTCCTTCGTTCCCTTCCCTCCTCCCCAGGCATCTCTCCCTCCCCAAATTGCAGGCAGATTGACTCGTCTGGCATCCAGAGAAGTGGGAAAACAAACAACTCTCTCACAGCCCCAGTTCCACTTTTTGCCTCCTCTTTGAGACCAGCTTGGCGGACCGTGCTGGCTGCAAGTACGCAGGCAATTAGCTGCTGCACTGCTGGGCTCAGATGTCCCCAGCCGTCGCTTCAGTGTGCCACCCTGAATTTTGTCCCTGGGCTGGTGTGAAGAGACACATGCTTTTACACTTTCATTCTAGTCCATGTGAGGGAGGTTAGACTTCTGAAAAACTGTTTGCCTTAGCTTTATTACATATCTTCCCCCCCGCCCCCTCCCCTTCTACAGGCTGCAACATAGGGAATTGAACATGTAGGAAAAAAGGCTGCCGACTTTTTTTGCAGCTTTCAATGGCTCAGATCAGGCGAGCAATCAAAGGGCAAGGCAGAGGCATGCCTTTTCATTGCCCGCTATAAACAATCAAACTCAGACTTTGCACCATGTAGAAGGCTGCATTACAAACAAGAGCGGCTGCTCTCATATTACCATCCCGAGGCTGATTTATATAAACTGCCTTCTGAGCTCTGATTAGGCTCAAAACCACACGTGCCGTATAGGCAGAGCAGATTGCTGGAATAAAATTTTCAATATCACTTGTAATTATTCAGGTGCCTGCTAGTGGGAAGTTTCTGGTTCAGGGAAGTTGCATGCAGTTTCTGAAGTGTTTTAGGAGGAATGCAGTTCAGCAAATGAAGATGGACCGGTTTTTTTTGTTTTTGAAGAGGTTGTATCTGTATTCTCTACATGCTGTATATTCAGGAGCAGTAACTCCGGTTTGGTAGATGACTGGAAGGACAAATAAATGTATTGTAATGTTAAAGTAGTGTGCAAGGAGCTGCATTAGGTCTTTTTAATTTATGCTATGGAAAGAATACTTCCAGCTAGTGAAATCCAAAGAGTTTTCAGGAATACTTTCCAAGGTTGTGATCAGGGCTACTTTAAATGAACCTGCATGGTTCGTACTTAACTATAAAAAGATTTTCTGTCAAAGCATATAATAAACCCCCCCCACTTTTTCTTCCACTCAACATTTCAGAAATCACACAAGACCTTGATTGTAGACTTGTTTTCTGCTCCCATGACATAAACTCCTCCTCTCCCAAAGATTTTTGAGGCAAAGGCTCCCTCCGTACTTATGTGAAGATCCAGACATACCTATGGCTGAGAATATATTAACTCATGCCTGTTCAAATTACAGGGTGGTGAGGCTGGGGACATGAGAATTTAACATTGTAGTGAAGACTTAGCTGCTTAGAGAAATGCTGCAAGCAATTAGGAAACAGCTGCCCCAAAATAAACTCCAAAAGGTGCTATTTAGTGCCGCAGCTCAAGCCCTGCCTTACTAGAAAAGTAGTACAAATGTGCTAACCTTTATCAGTCAGAAGTCCCTGCTGTCCTGGATTCCCATGCAATTGAAAGCAGAGTCATCTGCAACAATGGGAGCTTTATTTATCCTGCACAATTGCTGCCAAAGCAGTCCTGGGACTTCCATGAGACTGCTATGAATATGTTTGGAGCGGGATGAATCTGGCAGAGTGCTGTGAAACTGCTGTATCACCAGTCTCAGGTCTGCCGGCTGGCTGCACTGATGGGTGATTTTGGTGCAGGGCTGCTAAGGAAATTTTAAAGCTTTTAGGAGGCTGAAATGGCACTGTTCAACCTGCCTGCCCTGTTACTCATGGTTGCTCTACCCTCTAGAGGCAGTGGAGAGGATATAATTGCTGCTGTTAGGACAGCTGATGGAGATTTAGGGCAGGCACAGGGGTCCATGCCCAGCCCTGCATCCCACAAATACTCACAGATTCCACTTGGATGGTGGGAATTTTGAGGAGTGGTGACTAAAGAGATGAGTCAAGAGTGAATGGGAATCATTTTGCGTCATCTTTCCGATGGCTCTCTGGCCCCTGTTATGAGATTGTCCCTTCTTTTCTTTATTGAAGGTAGAAGTAGGTGTGTACCCAAAGAACAAGAATTTAAGTCTTTCCTTTGTCAGGGGCATTCAGCACTTTCAGATGTGCTGCCCGTCAGCTGCAGCAGGGAGACATCTGTGGCCTTCCGCATGTCCTACTGAACTGGTCATAATCCTGTTAGTCTCCCTAATACGACCTACTTCTTCCCAGGACTAAGAGTCATCCTGCTTTCATAGGAGATGGTAATGAAACTAAATCTGCTTTCCAGCATGCAGGACTCCTGAAAGAAGAGTCATTTGCTGACAAGTCTGGGCTTGATACTGGAGAGGCATCAGGACTGATAAGCTCCCGCTGGCGAGTGAGCCCAGCAGGCTAGAAGCCTTCTCACTGGACATTATTACCAAGCTCGTAGGGCTTAGGGAGCAGTAAGAATTTGGGGGATCAAATTGATAACATACCTGGAAGGCTCTCTGATTGCATCGCAAGAGATGGAGCCATTACAGCAGAAGGACTTAAGCACTCTGCATCCTACGAGAGCTTGGCATCCTTACGAGACAGGTAAAAATACTTCACTGCCTCACAGCCAGGAAAAGCTCTGGGTCTTTTTTGTAAGGAGAATTTTCAAATCTTCACTGAAAATAAAATAACAGTAAGAATTTTAAGGAGAATAACCTTTCCTGTTTCTTGAATATTCCCTTTTGTTTCTGCAGTCTTCCTGTCTCCTTACTATATGGACCCTCCAGGCATGAGGGCTGAATCCTGTCCTGACTAGGTCAGGATTGCTTTTGGTGAACACAACTTAAAGAAATAGGGAACAGCAAAACAACATGGAAAGTATTCTCTGGGATGATGCTGACCTTATTTCCTAATGGCCTAAAAGAGACAGGGAAAAAAGCAAATATAAGATAATAGGAAATTTTATATTAACTGCCAACTTGAACTCTCTCCAGAGTGAAGATGAGAAACTTCTCAACAGCCAGCTTCCAGGCATCCATGGTTCTGCTCTTGGGGAAACCTAAATGATCACTCATGGAACAGCCACCCAATTTTCTGGTTTGAATTTGGTTAACTAATGATTCTGGGGGCGTATTTCTTAACATATGACCCTTCATGTGGGACGAACACACTCAGAAACTCTGGTATGCCAGAGCAAATGTGGATGACAGATACATGCCAAGCCTGAGAACCAGAGTCTCAAATGCATTACCTTGTCCCTTTAAGAAGGTGGCCTCTATTCTGCTTCCAATCTTAAATTTGTACTTTTTTTTAAGACGCATATCAAAATGAGGGGATGTTGGTGAATGTTTCCCAGCAGGAGCTGTTCTAGGCTACTATTAGGATTGGCTTGCGAAGTCCAGATAGGGCAGCAAGGGTGAGCATATATTGAGGGATTCTCATGTCAGATTTTGAAGATTTTAACTTGTCTTTGAAGATACAAGCTTGTCTTAGTGTCTTGTTGCAGCAAGTTTCCCAAGATAAGGTCTCCCATGTGGTCTCCATCGTTCGGTGCACTGCACTCCAAATGCAGTGTTGATCATGAGTAAGGTGGTGGATATAAAAGCCAAACTTTTAGATGTACTGCCCGGGCAAAAGGAACTTGTCAGAGATCCAGAATTAGAGCCTGGTGTAAAGCCCAGAGTATTGCAGTGGCAAGCTCCTAACATGCTAAATGTCACAAACTTCTAAGTGATGCATGTAGATGTAGCCAAAGTTTCTCTGTAACGTTCAGTTGTTATTTCTGACCTGAGATATATTGCAGGAAGGACACTATCACAGCTTGCAAGACCACCAGTGAGAGGTATGTAGTGCATGCGAGACCACGTAAGGGAAGGATTCTCCCTGGTTATCAGATGTGTGAGAGAATCTGTGTCATCCTGATACTAAGAGCAATAAAGCCATAAGTCAATGTAAAGCAAAGCTTGTAGGTTGACAGTGGCTCAAAAATATTTGGCAGTTCCCCAAATGTTCATTTCCCCTGCCCATCATTACCTTCAGTTTGCTTAATGTCGTCTGCTTTTCATTTTGGTTTAAACCTCCGTTAGCTCTGGCACGGTGTCAAACTGTGAGACCCTTGGAAAACAGCTTGCTTACCTCTTGCCTCAACTCCTAACTCTCAGCGTTAGACAACTTTCAGGGGGAGCAGCAAAATGTACTGCTCTGCTTTATTAAGGGACTGTAAGGCTCTACAGTGCCCTAGTGAAAAAGTAAGAGGCAAAGCTCAGCAGTGGAGGAGGGTTGAAGGGCTTGCAGGAGGTCATGGGAACGCTCTAAGGAAGAGGACCAACTTTCATCTCCTCTCCGTTGTTTTAGCCATATCACTTTCTAAATGTATATTTCAGTCTCTGTCCCAAGAAGCTTACAGTTCATGTCCCAGGCAGCTGTGATACAGTACTCAAACGTTAAGATGGTTGTTTGACAGCAATAACGTGGCTCAGTGTTGGAAGGCTCTCAGTGGAGAAATGGATACTTGGAGTACAGTGGTAGGAAAGATAAAAGGTCTTGAATCTTGATGCAGAAATGTCACTATAAGTACATAAAAAGATATAAAAAATGTGTTAGTATGAACATAGTATGAAAATAATGTAACTGTCATTGAGCAAAGTAACACAAGGACCTCTCTGAAATCTCTCTTCAGTCCTCCCAAATTCATAGGTATTAGATGAGTAATTTTATTTCCCTGTCACAGCTCATTATGAAAGTACAAGGCATGCTCTGCATTCTCTCTGTGTCTAGGATTGGTATTTATCCCAAAATGTTCTGTATGTGAAAGTATCCTGTTCTTTGATTGACATTAGACCTCCCCAAATACAGTTACAGTAATTTCACTGGGTATTATCTCCAGAGAAGGCAGGCATAGGAACAAAAGCCCAATTTAAGGTGCACTGACACAGCTGGATGCTGAGCTGTGTCTGAGGAGTACTCCAGACAAGAGCAACGCACAGTTTCAGAGCTGTATTTCAGCTCTTTCTGCTCTGCATGGTGACTACTGGTCTGGTGGAATAGTGTAAAGTATCAGATTAAAATAATCTTTCAAGTAGAATTTGCTACCAGTCAAGTTACAAGTGGGATGAACAGCTCAAAAGAAACATTGACTCGTCAAGCTGAAGCTGTTTGGGTTTTGCCCAAAACTTACTTTAAAAAGAAAAACTACACCAAGAGTCCCCAAATCTTTAATAATATGCCCCAATTTAAGAAAGAGTATAACTCAGAGATTCAGGCTCCACTACGGTGGGATTTCTTCTGTAAGTGTGCTACTCAGCAGCCAGACGTCGACCTGGTCCTCCAGTGCCAGCCCTGGCGCTGAATCTTCCGTCCTTGCTCTGAGTAATGTGGCACTGCACAGTGCCTCAGATGATGCTGTCAGGGACCACAGTGTGACATAAGCGTGATGACTCACTCATTGATCTGTTAAAGAAGGCTGTAAATATTATACAGCTTGTCTTGATTCTAAAAGAAAAAAAGAAAAAGTTTTTAGTGTTTCAGAACACAGTACATGGCAGAGCCACAGGCAGACTGCATTACATTCCTGAGAACTGCCAGTTTCTCTTTTTTTATGGGAGATATTTTTCATTCCTTTCACCATGACAGGGGAGAGCCATCTTCCTGTCCGCCTCCCATTCTGCCTCCCACAAAAATGTTTCTCTAGAACTTTTCTGACGGTGCCAAAGCCTGATGTACAGAACACAAACTATGGCACTATCAACATATGAATCAGTCACAAAACACCTCTGTCCTGGTGAGGTGACACAGGTTAAAAACCAGACTGGGGAATTCCTGATGGATTTTCTGCAGAACCTCAGCCACCCGACCTCTTTTATGCATAAAACAAAGATCATTTTTGTTTGTGGAACGTATCAACTTGCTTAAAACAATACAAGCAAATGAAAACACAGCCCTGCCTCCTTTTTTTAGAAAGTTTGCAAACCAGCGTGGTCTAACCATTCATCCAAGAAAATTCAGAGGAATCTGACACTCATTGCCTTGGCAGCAGGATGGAGGGCTGAATTAAATGGGAAAGTCTGCTCTTGACAGAAGAGAAGTTCCTTTCCTAGGTGGTATCAGACATACAGGCTCACATCCTCAGCTGTTAAAAGGGAGGTTTAACCTGCACCAGGAGCCATCTCTTTCTTTCTCAGGTTGACTCCGATAGGGAAGATGAAAGGAGAAAACGTTAAGGAGGAGCCAAGATATTAAAAAGGTTAATATTTATAGCAATGACCTATGACCAATTTGGACAAATAAACTCCTGCCATCAAATAGCTTTGTTATCTGGAGAGCCCGTGTGCCGAGGAAAGGCCACTGGCATCGGGTGTTGAAGCTGTTTGTAACCGGGAGGCAGAGCATGCCACCTCAAAACCCTGAGCACCCATAAACCACGGCCCTCAGCTGCCTTCTCCTTCAGGCCATTAGGTGAGGGCACTTCTGACCAAATGTAAGGCTATATTCCTTGTTTGCATCAAACAGCACTAATTGCAGTAGTCTATCAGGAAAGGTAGGAGTAGAAGAACTGGCACTAACAGTGCAGTGAAGTCTCTGCAGGAGCCTGTGGGCAGTAAGTGTAAAACCATGGACCTGGCACGCTGCCACCACCAACTGCCACATTGATAGGGTGAGATTGGCCTGGGGAACTCGCCCCCACAGCTCTGTTTGACACTGCTGCCGTTGGTGGCAGATGTGTGGCTAAACATCAGATGTGCAGCAACGTCAAATTCTCACTTGCAGTCTTCTCTCTGAAAGCTCACTCATGGATGACCCAGTGGATGGTGATCTTCAGGCCAAGGATCCTTATCCTTATTCACCTCTTACTCAGTAAAGAACTGATTGATTTCCATCTGGTGACTTAAGGAGTAGTTTACTATACTCAGATTGCCTCAGGCAGTATATTTTGTCTATTTATAGCCTCACAAAGGAGAAATAAATACAGGTAGATGACATGGGAAAGTGCCCTGAACCAAGCAGAAAGCTTTAGCGATAGCAGTTTTATCATATCTACTGCAGAAGATGCTTTAATATTGGAGAAAATGGTAGAACAGAAGTGAGAAGAAATGAAAACAATTTGTATCTTTATGGATGAACTATAAACCATGATAGCAGGGTAGTTCAATCCTAAAAAAGAAATCCCACCCCTCTGACTGGTTTCTGTTACTCCCAATAGCTAAAAACTGATGGTGGTGGGTAAATTTTACCTCTAGACAGAATAAAGCATGCCCCAGCTGCACTACACAGCTTATTTTCCTGTCTGTGAGTGCACAGTGTGCACTCTATGTAATGAAGGATAATTATGTCAGTACATAATTAGAGATAAAAAAGCAGCGAGTGAGATGCCAGTGATGAGATCAGTATGGCAATCCTTCTAAAGAGATAGATATTTACTTGCCACATGGTTTGAGGCCAGGTCTCGACGAGGGTCAAGAAACTCCTCCTCTCCCTGGACTGTTGCATGACCCTGAGGGCAGTGTTTAACCTTTCTTTGTCCCATTTCCCATGTGGTGCAACTTCAGATGAACATCACCTCTCTGCAGAGGACCTATGAAAAATTCAAGCAATATTTGAATCATTTAAAGGTTCTTTCCAAAATGCACTGTAGCAAAGTTTACAGAGCAGCCCAAGGGCTGGAACACTTACAAAAATAATTTAAAGGGATTATTTATGAATTAGCTAAGCATTGATTAATGGGTAGTGTACAGAAGCAGCCAGGAGGCATGTCTGCTATTTTATACTGTAAAAGTGCAGAAACATCATGAACAATAATCAAAATAATAAAAAAAGAAAAACTATCAAGAGGCCATCCAGCAGCTCCACCAGCCATCCCAGTGCTTGCTGTTCCCCTGCATCAGCCGTCAACACGACATTTCAGAGATACGCTCCTCAGAAGCTGGCAGTGGGTGCCAAGCTGAGCGCAGTGCAACCTGGAGTCTCAGTATGTGCAGGAAAGGGAACTCATTTTCTGTCTCATAATCCCTCACTTTGAATTCCGTTTTCAACACACGGTCAGCAATGGGTTTGTAGTGACAGCTGTGAACAGGGGTATCTAACATAGACCATAAGTAATAATCAAGAGCGTAATCAAGAATAAGTAGCTGAAAACTTTGGGCTTGATCATTTGTTATCATAAAAAAAAAAACAACAGAGAAATTACAGCTTACTGCTTCTGACTTGCATTTTGTTTTTATTTTAAGAATATTCAAAAAGATGGGACACAGCCTGTCCGCTCAGGACTGTACTTGGGAGACCTGAGACTTGCTCAGGAGAGGATTCCAGCTGAAAATAGCCTCAGCAGCTGCTTCAAGGGCAATTACCTATCAATAAGATGGTGCAGGGCTAACCCATGCCAACGCTGTCCTTCCTCCTCCTTGGGCTGGTCTCAGAACAGATCCTCTTCTCCTGAGATGCAAGGCCAACATCTTACCCGCTCAGTAGCTGATGGACAAGGAAGAGAAGGGAATAGGCAATGGTGAAGGCATCAATAATTGAGACGTGTCTAATCTGTGCTGTAAATTGTAAATTGTGGTGCTGGACACGAGATTTTATTTTAGAGGTACAGTGGAAGAAGAGGTTCAGGTGGGGAGAGAGAGATAGGAAAAAATGGGATTTTTGGAAGAGGATAAGGTGGGGGAAAGAGGAATTGCAGAAGTGGAAAGAAGCCAGGAAGGGTCAGACAGCGGGGTCAGAGTTGGAAAAGGCTCTCCCTAGACATCAAGGACAATGGACCTGTTCAACCACGCCTAAGAGGTGATGGGACCTCAGCAGGGAGACCTGAGCATGGCTGGGATGCTTTCTCCACGACTGAAGCGAGCGTTAAACATTTGATCTGGGCAGCACCTGGAAAAACGGGGTCTGGATCTAACCCCCCATACTGTTGGAAATGTGCCCCCAAGTGCCAGGTGAAGATCATCAGTCTTAGAGCCCCAGATGAAGGGCCCTTTTAAAAAGTGCAAGAGGTCTCGTAGTTAGTGACATCAAGAGGAAGGGACAGAGGAGGAAGGTCACCATGCCATGATGTGAGCAGAATTGCCCTGACTTGCGAGGGAGCGTGCTCAGCTGCGCAGCTGAACACCAAGAAAACAGAGGCATTGTTAGAAACCATTCTTTTGTGGGACATTCCTTTGTGTTTACTTCTCCACAACACTTTTAAAGGCCATTCATATAATGCTGGAACAAGAATGGGAAATGCCTTGTCTCAGACTTCCTGTTGTCAAAGGGAAAAAATAATTCAATATCCTCCCTTTTGGGTGCTGGCGTGGGCCCAAAATGTGCTTTATTACGGCGTGGGGGCTTTCGGATGGTTCGCACAGGAGCAGGGCATGGGTCTGGCACGGCAGGGCTGGGAGCGCTCCCTCTGCCGATGGGCACCGCGCCTGCTCTTCCGGGCTGTATTTTATTTTTAATTCAGATAGTCAGAGGCATGGAGAGAGGAAGAGGCGAGTGCTGCCCTGGGTTAAAGTCTAAAGAGCATTGTTTTCTCATTATGAGCATTGTGTTGCCATCATGGATAATTATAATCTTACATCTCAATTCTTTATTTTTTTAAAAACCACACAAAGGCACTGAAACCAGAGACTCCTTGGTGACAACCCAGGAGATGTCTGTTGTTCTTCCTGACTGCTTATTTTATCTTACGGGGATTCTAGGGTACTGCTGTGGAAATGCCAGATATTTAAATCTCATTATATTTCTGTTTGCAAAACAGATCCTAATCGCTCGCCATCCTAGACAATTACCCTGGCAGGCAAATTCTGGAGAAACTAACAGCCAAAAAGGATGAAAAATCTTTTCTTTTGCTTTGTTGAAGCCGCAAAATCTGCATGCAAATTCACTTAGTCAGCCAAAATACCCTGCTAACACAGCCTTATTCCCAAGGAGGCACTTTTCCAATTTTCTAAAGTCAAGCTACTTGTGTCTCCTAAACCTTGTTCTAACTATAGCTATATTATAAAGTTAAATGTTTTTTCTGCAGCCTGTACCAGCATATAGAGCTTCAGTATGAAGTAGGGAGATGCGCTCCACCTTCACCTTCAGTTGCCTTTGGTGTGTAAATCACAGGAGAGAAGTGCACAGCCCAGCTGGTCCTGCTTGTGTGAACAGAGAACTCAGATGGTCACTGCTCAAGATTCAGTGCAAAAAGCCTTGACATGAAGAATTAACAAGGCAACACTGATGATTTCTGATATCTTCTAATCCCACAGAAAAAAAACCAAAACTCATGCAGTTTGGCTGGAGCTACTGAGATTCTCACTTCCCAAACTGAGAGGATTAATGTGGCAGAACTACTACTGTAGATTTACTGATGTCTAATACCATTGTCGCAATTCCATGGGGATCCCGGTCCTGGTATGTCTGTCCTTGTATGAGTCTGAATTCCTTGGGGTCTCCGTTACCCCTTGGGGTCTCCGTTATATCAATCACAAGTCTCCTAATAGTCAGTCAGGTCTGTGATTAAAGCAAAACTCCTTTTAAAAGGTTCAGGAAGTATGGCTTTCATGGCAGTTATTTGACTAAATGGCTAATATTATTGGAACATTTCCTTGCCATGGAGAAGATGAATTCCTTTTGCTGTTTCCTTCCCCGTAGAGTGACTCTGGAAAACTGGCTTCTTAACAGCTGGAACTAAATGGTCTGTGAGCTGCTGCTCCCATGGCACCAGGTAGTTCCTGAGATTAGCACCTCGTCCAGCATCTCTGAACAGGCCGTGTGAGAGTTGAGTTAACATGCTTGCTTCGAGATGGTCCAAATGAGCCCCTAAGTGCAGAGCTGGCCAGTGGGGTCCGTACGTCTGTCTGCTCCCAGCCCACGCCCCAAAGACTCCAGCAGAGCCTGCTGCCTCCCCCAGCATCACTCCTTTTCTGGAGGGTGCAGAGCTGCAGCTCCCTGGGGAGTCCCATCCACTTCCATCAAGACTTCACCCCAGGGGAAGCTCACAGAGGGGGTGCTCGCTTCCCTGCAGTCCCCCAAGGGGAGGGGACACTGCACTCAGGCCACCCCCAAGCTCATCCAGGCAGCTGGATTCTGCAATAAATTAGATGCATCCAATACAGCATCTGAAATATCTGAAAACTCCAAGTACAGGACACCCTGTAGGTCTGTGAGATATAGCGGGTGCAAATAAATTACTTGGGGCAGTTTTGGTTTAGTGGCATTTACATATTGTATGTTAAGACTCACGATGGGATGACGTGAGGGACAGTGATGTCATTCTCCTATGTAAGCTGGCTTCTCACCTGGCCAAGCCAACACCTCAGCATGGCACTGACTTCAACAGATCAGGAAATTTATGAGAGATCACTACTCTCCTTCAGCGGCTGTAATTTTCTAAAAATGCCAAAAGATAAATGTACATTATGACTTGCTTTAATCCCACGCTTCACGGCTCAGCTCTCCGTGGCCCATGGATGTTTATTTACTGATTTCGTGAAAGTTTGGCACTCGGGATGAGAAGTCAAGCACAGGTTTGTGTATTCCCGGCACAGAACCAGCAAGGGACACACCACCACAGAGAGTGTCTGCCCCCAGCGCCGGGGAGCAGCGTTCGCTGTGTCCCCCCTCCGCCCCGGGCTCTGCTCAAGGCAGCGATTGAATGATAATCTGGCCTAATGGCCGTGATTTCCAAAGCACTCAGCGTTATTGTGCGTACCTTTTCAATCTTCTTTCTTCCTTAAATACACACATGCGGCGTTTTACATTTGTTCCCTGGGCTCATCGTCTCACAGTCCCCGAAGCGGTCCAGGAAAGCAGCCTGTCTTTAGGAGGAAGCTCGGCTGAGTCACTGGAAGGACAAGAGGGACAAACCCAGGGAGTTTGGGGGGCTCAGCCCTGCCACCACCCTTTCCAGTACAGCCCTTATCTCCCTCCCTGCCTCGGTTTTCCAGTCCGTGAAACGGAACTGACGGTAATATCTGTCTTACATGAGTCCGTGAAGCAGCTTTAGCAATGCAACTGGATGACATTATCTGAAGTAAATGGATATTTTCAGATGAAATGCAAAATCTTAATATGTGGCATGACTTTGTAATGTGTTTGAACCTAAAAGCACCGGCAGTCAGTGGGTTAAGTGCAATTGAAATGGATGTAATTGAAAAAAATCACGTGTAACTGAAAGAGATTCTGTTTCCTCTAACAGTTAAGTAGAGTGGGGGTTTATGTGAAAGATCAGCATTAAGGTCTGTGAAAATTACTTCTTCCCAGAAAGCATAACTCATCCACTGGTTATCCCAGGAGCAACTACTTTAGAAGCCTTTCCAATGGCATTAGTCATTCAAGGTCATAGTTTGGTTTTCTTATTTCATTAGAAAGACATAGTTGTAAAGCTGCATAATTAAAAAAAAAGAAAAAAAATCAAACCTGATTTTAGGATATAAGGTTCTCCACTTGGTTTCGGATGTTATGCTGCATAGGGACCGATGCACTAAGATGCTCAGCCAAGGATTGCACAGCACCTAAAGACAAACGCACTGGAGAGAAATATTTCTGGTGAGGAAGTGCCCGTCGTGGACACCTTTGACACTTCTTTAAAGCAAAAGGGCTATCATCTGCTGTAACAAGCCAGCCCTGTGCTCGGCCTCACCGGGGCTGGGGAGCCGCCGGCACTGGGACAGCCCCGATCCTCCGCTGCCCGTCATGGGCTGCGATGCACATACCTCACTGACACACAACATCGACAGTGTAAAGAGATTTTCTCGGGTGCTGTGACCACGAGGAAGTGTTTTTCATCAAAATGTTGCAATAACTGGTATCTTGAACCCGCTCTTCACTAATGCTAGGCAGCAGCGTCGGGGTATGATGATGGACAGTCTCTGCATTCCCCTCTTCCCACAAAGTGCCTGGCATGTGGGATACAGCCACCCTGACACAGTTGGGTCCCCAATGCCAGTCTGCTGTTCTCTCCCCCTTCATTTGACAGGTCTGGGAGAGGACCAGCTTCCTCCTTCCCTCCAAAGCGGTGCTGGTGCTGAGCTGCCAAGCACCGGTGCAGAGCCTTACCCCAGCCCCAGGGCTGCGCTCCCCAGATCCCCCCTCGCTGAATCCTTATCCAAAAGGCTGTAACTCTAGGCAAGGTTTTTCAAAGGTGAGACCAGTGATGCAGGAAAGGGGACCTCCTCAGAGCTGCTGGATTCATCTGAAGTTTGCAAAATCCGCTTTGATGTTAAACAGAGCCAAGCTTTGTAAGGGCCATCTCTGCTCCCGCTTCTGGAGAGAGGAAAGTTTCGTTGTTTTGGCCACAGGGGATGGCACCGATACAAACATTTAGTGTGCACAATGACAAATACTCTGTATCTTAGCACATTCATACTTCAAGAGTCACCAAGAGGGATTTAAACCCATCTGAGTGCTCAGCAGGAACCGGGAAGGACTGAAGATTGTGTTTAAACCTTTGTGGTCTTGCCTTAGCAAGAATTGCTGACAATTAAACAAGTCAGTCTGCAAGGAGCCCAGTACCAGGTACTTCATGCAGGTCCCCTTTGCTGCATGAGGATTCTAGCCAAAAAAATGTCGCTTTATGTCAAGTGAGCGAATGTTGCCAGTCAGAGCAGAAGGCGGCAGGATGCTGAACTCCACAGCGCAGGCACAAGGACATCCTCTCGAGAACAAAGCAAACTATGGTCCATCTTTGCGGGAGCTAAAAAATAATGCATGTTGGGATTTGCAGAGCTAAAGCAGTAAATAAAACCTTGAAGCCCGAAGGGGAGGTCCTGTAAGGAAGAGGTGACTTTTTGTGCCCCACTGATGGGGATGCTAGCCCGGGGAGGGCAGCTGCTTGCCCCAGCCCCCTGAGCCGAGATGGGTGGGAGATGTCTCCTTAATAGCCTGCATTCCTGGGCTCTGCCGGCTCCCCCTTATCTGTCCATCTTAATGGACAACAACCAACGATTTTTACCTGAACTGGCTGGCGAGAAAGGCCTTTCAGGTGTACAAGCTCCTGCAGCGCTGCCAATTCTGAATTACTAGTTGAGCATTTCACAATATTTTTTGTGCTTGGGTTTTTTTTTTATTTTTTTTAAAGCTCTGCATCTTGTCAATATGTGAGAATTTCAGCCCAGATTTTGCATCTTCTTTTTTCTTTTTTTTTTCTTTCTTTTTTTCTTTTTTTTTTTTTTTTTTTTGCTAACCCGCAGCTTGCACTTTCAGAGGAGGTGACAGTGATTTGGGAAGCCGTGTGACTTTAGAGGCAGTGCTTGGCCCAAAGCACTCCTTACCACGGACTGGGAGGGGAGTTGCTGTCGGAACGAGCCCCACCAGCCCCAAAAATACTCTCTGGGAAGCTGGGGGATGAAGGGGACATGCACAAGGTTTGGGAAGCAGGATGGGGCCGAAAGGGCAGCAGCTGAAGGCCTTTCTATCTTATCCCTGTTCAGAGCGAGTATGATGGTGAGAGGTATAATTTTAATTTTCCTTACAGCAGCACCACAACACCGGGAGAAAGGTATTTGGAAAAACTTTTGGCACAATCTCATAGAAACGGCACTGCCAGCAACTCTTTCAGCACAAGGACCCAAACGAGTCAGAGTACGGATGAACATGGAGTTAGAAATTAAGAGGCGGGCAGTTTGAAATAACAATAATAAATATGAGCTATAACTTGTGCTGAAGATTTGTTCAGAGTTGCTCCGCTCTTCTGCAGTAAATGCGGTATCATGAGGGGACATTTCCCTCTGCCTCACAGGACACAAGTACTGCTGATGCTAATCAAGCACTAATGCGAAGCCCATCCCTTTCTGTATCCCACACAAAAGCCGTGACCTGTTCTCATTGACAACTAGTAAGCAGGGGGCTGGATGGCCCCTCAAGGAACCTGGAGTAGGGGTGCAGAGACTGATGCAGAGACTGATCTATATTTCACAGTTTCTCTCTATAGTATTTCTCTAACTCACTCCTTACATAACTCATATTATTTTTAACTCAAAAAAAAAAAAAAAAAGGATTTTCTTTCATGGAAACACATGCCCTTAAACAGATTCCCAAAGTTACAGTTACTTTAGTGTTTAATAATCTTTAAGAGTAAATTGAAATTTCCCACTTAAAACAGCAGGTGGAAGTTAAATTGATGGTTTCTACTAGAGGAAAATGTTCCCTATGAAATTTTGCCGATGTATACAGTGTAGTTAGTGCTCAAGTCACATTTATGGTTAATTATTCATTTTTGTACTTTGAAGTGCCTGGGGTGATGGTGTAATAACCCACGCAGCGCTAGGCAGAATTTATTTTGAAGGAAAAGTTATTTGTTGGAATTTCTGAATATATTTTAGATCGATTTAAAAATAATTTAAAAAAACCCTGAAAGGTCAGTACGTGGAAGCCTGTGGGGAAGCGTGACCACCCTTCTCCTTCCCTAGAGGTGGGTTAAAAATTAAGCTAAAGAAATGAGGAAATCTGTCTTAGCTTAAAATAGAGAAACACTACTTTCAAGTGCAAATATTCCTGGTGAGGCAGGGAAGCCCTGGGTACCAGCTCGGGTGCCGGGATGGACACGGAGGTGGCGACAGCAGTGGGCAGGAGCAGGCAGCAGGGGACAGAAGCAGGCAGGAGAGGGCAGCAGGGGACAGTGGCGGGAGGGAGCAGGCAGGAGTGGGCAGGAACAGGCAGGAGGGGGCAGCAGAGGGCAGCGGAGGGCAGGAGCAGGCAGGAACTGCCAGAAGTGGGCAGGAGTGGGCAGCAGGGGAGAGAAGCAGGCAGGAGCGGACAGGAGCGGGCAGCAGGGGACAGTGGAGGGCAGCAGGAGACAGAAGGAGGCAGGAGCGGGCAGGAGCGGGCAGCAGGGGACAGGGGAGGGCAGCAGGGGACAGAAGCAGGCAGAAGCAGGCAGGAGCAGGCAGCAGGGGACAGGGGAGGGCAGCAGGAGACAGAAGCAGGCAGCAGTGGGCAGGAGCGGGCATTGGGGCAGTTTCCCCCAGGCCAGGGAGACCCAAGAGCTGGTTTAGAAAGTATTAGAGAGGATTTCTGTGACAGCAAGGAGAGTACAAGGGAAGTTTCTAAAATCACCAGGCAGGGGCTGAGTAAGTGTGCGTGGATAAGGACCACCAGGTGTTTTCAGGGAATGCACATCCCCAGTATGGATGTAGGGAATCCCAGCTGAATTCCCACAAAATTGCAACTGACACAAGCAGAGATGAGTCAAGGAACCACAGGCATCTAAACTGATAAAGGGTAAATAAAATACTCTCTGAAAGTTACTGGCTTGGCTGTTGCAGTCCAGCTGGCAGGGACAGGGGACAGAAGAGCCATCAGTGCCCTTGCAGCGGTGTCTCAGCAGCACTCGCCCTGCCACTGCTGCTGCCAGCTCCCTGGTGCCCTGGAGAGACACCTCTAAAGAGACTTGCACAGCAGCATCGATGCAATGGCTGGATGAAAAGGCATTAAAGTAAAGGCAAGAGCAGAATTCATGACCGTGTATATGTGCTTAAAAAGCTCTAGCATCATGGGATCCTGACAGTGGAACACTGGCTGCGTTATGGTATACACGTAACTGGCATAAAGTCTAAATGCATCTCTTCCGCTAGTACTCTTCCGCTAGTAACCACAGGAACAACAAGGAGATCTAAACTTTCTTCTGATGCTTAGATGCTTCACATTTTTTTCTTGTAGTATTGTTTGTTCTAGGTCTCCTGCAGACCCCCAGGGGATCGTTCAAAGGCTTTTCCTAAACCCCAGATGGGGCTAAGAGAATCCAGCTGCCACCACGAGGGGCAGCAAATACATCCCATCTTTAGGTTTGTCATACTCGGGCTTAAGCTAATTCTGTGTTCTAGGAACCATCTTCTTACCCAGGGCTGTGGGCACAGGAAGATCTTTACAAGGTTTCCAGTAAGATTTTGAATCAACCAAAAAGGGAAAGCCCTGTAAACGATTGCAACATAGATTTTATATTCGATTGTGCTCAAGGAGTTAACAAGAACCTTACAGATGCACAGGCTACGAAAATGATGTTCATCTAGTAGGGTTTTCTTTCAATATCAAATTTTAAGTCTTGCAGTTAAAAATCTTTGTAACATAAAACACTTTCAAGTTATGCAACATTTCAAATATTTTATAAAGATAATTCTTGGAGAAAATAGGAAAATGTATGCATTATGAAGTCCATGAATTAGGAAGATGTTTTGTACATTACATACAAAGAAAACAGCAGCTTTGGGAGCAAGGTTTTCCCTTGTTGATGAAGAACATCAGAGCACAGATTAAGCCAACTTCCTGAGATCAGGAACCAGCAGTGCAGAACCCACTCGTGTCATCTCATTGTATTTGGGGATCACTTTTCCACAGCTACTAAACAAAGCTCCTCGAAGCACGGGGAGAGCTCGCATTGCTTTGGGATACAATGAGCGAACTCCTGTGTCACAGCTACAGCAGTCGGTGAAACAGGGATTCCTTAAGGCAGGCAGCACATCCATGCCTGTGAGAGCAGGAAGCGCCTTTACTACAGAGATGAAGATTTGCTGACAAAAGAACAAGATAAAGGTCATCTCCTGTATTGGCTCGGTCAAGTCTTCTGCTGGTGTGGCTGTCTGGACGAGGAAAGGCAAGGAGAGCTGCATGTGAGCGGTGCAGGAAGGGTTCAGTGCTGTCCTCTCCTTCCGCAGGCCAGCAGGCAGCGCAGCAGCAGCAGCCTGGTGAAGAATGGTGGGCACGCAGCCTGATTGCTTACACATGTGCCCACCACGTGCCTTCAGAGCAAAACGGAAAAATAACTTGGTTATAGAGCTTTGTGCCTGGTGCTGTTAAATATTGCCAGCCTGGCATTGTGAACATTCTGGGAAATAGTGAATTGAAACAATTTTCTCAAAGTAAGAGAAGCAGCTTGCTCTAGGTCGTAGGACTGTAAGCTGTGAACATGTCTCTGGAGGAGCGCAGCAGCTGTGGGTCTGTCCATCACACCACCAGCATTTCGTCTCCACCATGAAAGGTCTCTCCTGTAGTGACATGCTGCAGAAGTAGTATCTGCTTATTTTACTGTGGGGATTTTTTCCCCAAAGGATCTGCCCTTCCCAGGAAATGACTTGGGAGACAGCGTGGTTTAAGGCTGGCCTCTGTTCTCCATTATTAAACCAAGATTATTGTGTGAAATCATTGCATAACATGAGCGCTTGAAAAGTGTTACCCAACCCGGTGCTCATGTAGTAGAGGCTGAAGACTGTGTCTCTTTCTAGGACTGCACCGACTGCGTGAGCAGGGGACGCTCGTGTAAACTGTCCGTGCCGCAGTTAACATCTGTACAATGAACACGTTACTCCTGGAAACACGCTTTGAGATCCTCTAGCAGAAGACAATGGTCATATCACTTTATTGAGTCTGGAAGTTTGAAAAGGGATTTGAGGTATAGTTAGAGAAAATATATGACTTCTTAAATTCTACAAAAAGACAATTTAATTCGAATTACTTATGCCAAAACCAATTTCAGGCAGCAGGTGATTATAGATGTTGTTAGACGGCAGAGGCGTCTCCGGTGTTTGCAGAGCCTCTGTCACCACTCGCAGCCCAGCAGCCCAAAGCAAACCAACACTCGTTCTGGCTATCTAACCCCAGGTCGGTCAGGCCAGGGCAGCATGCTGTTTCTGCCACGGTAATTGCTGGGATGATGCCCTGTCCTGGGGAAGGGGACATCTGCACGGTGGGTCTGGCAGACAGCTGGCAACAGGCAGCCCCCTCTTCACACTACCAGCAAGCTTGTGAAGTTCCTAGCAAACACCAGGTAAGATGTTATCCAGAGGGAAGAATGTATCAATCAATTATTTTAGCAAAAATCTCCCCAAAACATGCTCTAAACTGTATGATTCCTAATGCTCCTTCCCAGGGGAACCACTTGCTCCAGGCTTTGGGGACTGGGCAGAGAGGCAGTACCCTCCGACTGCTCATGCTCAAACCAGAGTTTATTCAGGCAGAGCAGCTCCAGCTGCCCTTCTCCGGCAGATCCCAGCCAGCGAGGTGGAAGGACACGTTGCTACCCTGATATTGCACATCTATTTTAATTCAGGCACTTCAGCATTTGTTTGAATGCTCACTTTGCTTAAGGGTGTTTTGCTTCGGGTATAAATCACTGAGCACAGCTCTTCCAGTTTCAGAATTCTTAAAATAAAAACAATGTGCTGGTATCTAGGGGTTTTGCCCAAGCACATCATGTATTTCACACCTAGCCTGGGAAATGGCACTTTTTATGACCACACCAGGAAAGGCAGAATTTATAATGGACTTAACACCCCACAGAGCAGCCCAGAGCCAACCGGCAGCCCCTGCCACCACCGCTGCCACGAGCCGGCACACTGCGAGAGACACAACCACTCCATTAACAGCTAAAGGGAATGTACAGCGCATTGTGTGTTCCCAGACCTCTGTAATTCAGCCTCACAACACAAGCACATATATGATCAGTGGAACTGTTTTCTTTCCATCGGTTGTGTGTGCAACTGTTGGAATTCGCATTGTTTCCTTCCTTCCTTCCTTCGGTTCCAAACAAGTAGCCCGAGTGTTCCAGGGCCCAGAGAGAGCTCAGCTCTCGCATATTTTTATCCACCCAGAAAACTGCCTCTGAAGATTGGAAAACAATTGGCAATTTTTAAGCTGGTGGAATAATTCTTTATTGTTTATTCTATCAGGGTGCTCCGGAGCATGGTCCGAGCCAGCCACACATCATAGCTATTCTGTCACTGACCGAATCAGGCGCGCTCAGGTGGTGCCGATGAATGACACCATGTAGCCACGTACGTTTCTTGGTAAACATCAATAACGTGTATCATTAAAAATTTACACAGACCTAAATCTGCTTTGGCTTCACAATAACCTCCCTTAGAGCAGAAAGTGTCTGCATCTCGAGATTTTCAAAGCCAGTGATATCAGGTGGGCCACAAGATGCATGTCCCGGCTTCCCAGGAGCATCCCTGTGTGCTTCCGAAACAGGGGTGGCAGGTTCCCCTCAGCGTGGGGGTGAGTCCTGATCAGGGCTGCAGGCAAACAGCGGCAGAGAGAGCCTCTACCCATCACCCTGCCCCAGGGGCTGTCACCAGAGCGCTCCGTGATTTTTATATAGGTCAGGGAATCTTTGAACATCGTGTCTCTCACATCAGACCTTCCTGTGCAGGAGATTTTATTTATAGACAGACACAGATACAGATGCAGAGATACAGACTTCAGCCTTCACGGGGGAGTGGTTGTTTCTCATTAGACCCTTGGACCCAATTTCCTTTGGGACGTGTCATCTTAAAGCGTTGCCAGAGACTGCTGTATTGCATCCAGATAGAAGGTGACAAGCGCTATGTACCCAAACTATAAAATTAATCAAGTCATTTGATATTTGAAAGAAAAAATGCTTCTCCCAGAGCTCATCATTTATTAAAACCTGAAATCAAGAGCTGAATATTTATAGTTTACTTTTGTTCCTCTTTCTGGAGCTCTCTAGACAGACATTTTGTTCAGTTGGCCTAAAAAATAAGATCCGCATTCAGAAAGAACAAATCGGAAATGCTTTCCCAGATTTAGTTCCTCTTGGAAGAAATTAAGAGTTTTCCCTGCTTAAGTGCATGATTTTCCCCAGCTGACCAGCTCTCCGGCCTTTGGCAACTCTGGGATTGTCTCATGCAGTACCTCATGGTGATCTTAGAGCCCGTGCGACTGGGGATGCTCACTGTGCCCCATCCCTGGGGCTGTCACACCTTCCTCTGGGGCTTCTCCGGCAAAAATACATGTGCACAAACCTCACAGGGGCTGGTGTCCTGCAGAGCCTGTACACACCTGGAGATGCCTGATGGCACAGAAAGCAGTTTTCAGCCGGGTCATTTCAGAGCATGCATTTGAACCCAGGTGCTGGGTCTAGCACGAGCACGGACCCCCTGCTCTCGCTGCCAGGGCTCAGGTTAGCCCAAGACCTTGTGTAGCCTGGAGTCTTTTCACGTTTGCCAAATTTTCCTCCAAGTCCCGGCTCTGCCAGCTGCAAAGCCCGTCAAAGTTGCCCGAGCAGTGAATATTCCAGCACCGACAAATGACTTTCTGTCCGCTTTTTGTTTCTGTGGGACGCTGCTGGGAAGTTTTCCTGCTGTTTTTTAAAGAGGAGAAGAGCTGAAATTGGTAGGCGTTATGTGATGTTGTTACAGTTTGAGAAAATTCTGTCATTTAGTTAATTATTCTATCACCTGATGAGCCCTCCCCACCCGGGAAGGAGGATTGGGGAAAAACAAGGAAACATGAGAGCTGAAATATAAATAGATTGAATTGGATAAGACAGAATAATTAACATTAATAGCACTACAGAACCAATATTGATCCCAATACCAATATAAAATAGACGAGGATTTTACTCAGCCTATCCTATCAGCAGAAAGCTGTGCACTCCCAGCAGGGACAGCCAATGTCAGACACTGTGAGCACTGTGGCTTCAGGAGGAAGGGGCAGGCTCAGGGGTCCAGCACCGGGGCAAGGAGATCTCAGGATCACAGCCATCAAGGGAGAGAGAGACCGTGCAGCAAACTTTCTATTTTATATTGAATGTGACATTCATGGTATGAAATAATCCCGTTCACCAGCTTGGGTCAAGTGCCCAGGTCTCGTTCCTCCTCATCCCTGCACCTGAGACCTTGAAACCCACATAGCCTAGCTGGCTATCAAGTAGATATTTTCACAAATTCAGACACTAGAGTCTTCTAAAAGTGCAGTTTTCAGTTTTCCCAAGCATTAGAAGATAAATTAGTCCTGCCTCTCTCAAACCAGGACATAAAACTGGTGTGTTATGGGGGTAAAAGGCCAAATCAGAAAGAATTAATCTCCTCAAGTTGGGCCGGTCTTTGGACCACTTCCAACAGACTTTCTTTAACAGTAAATACTTTGGTGCTTTTAGTTACACATCAAAGCCTCCTGAGGCATGTGGTGAAGTTTTAAAACAGAAGCACTTTGCATAAAGGCACCTGCTTAGGAGAAAAAATGATGCCACAAGTGACAGCTGAACTGGTTCTTCTCTGCACTGCTGCAGGTCGTGAATACTAGTGCAAACATCACAAAAAAGTTGTTTTATTTACCCAGGCAGAAGGCCAAGGCCCCGGCTGGAGCTGTGTATGGTGTACTGCAGGGGTCAGGGAATCAGAGAAGGCATTGGCCCTGAAGTCAGTGGTGGGAGAGGGAGAGACAAGCGACATAGGATGCTGGCTCTGGAGCGAGATCCAGCCACCAGCTTCCTCGCTGTCATACAAGGAAGGGCTCAGCACTCTCTGATAGATAAGAGACATCTGTGGATCTGACCTTCCAGCTGGACGTGTGAGGAGTGCAGAGGACTGGCAATATATATGCAAGGATCGTACTCCTCCTCTGGGACAAAGACACCTCCAGTGGCAAGGCCTCAATCCTGATGGAAACACACTTGAAGTGTGATATTTTCTCCCTGCTGTTGAGATGGAAGTTACTGACTTTGCCAGATTTTTCTCTGCTTAAATAATAATTTCAAGTCTGAAGACGCCACTATGAAAATCTGCTTAGCACACAGCAGCGAAATTCTGCCACCGAGCTTTACGCAAGGCAGCGTAAACTGCCCAGAAACGCAGAGGATCCACACTTGTGCTTCAGTGTAACATGATTTTCCTTCCAGCTCTAAAAAGATCATTTGCTCATGGGCTATCCGGCAAGGAGCAAGCAAGCGGCTTGCCATACGCTTCCTGTAACATATGCAATTATACAATACAGCACTGCTTTGCAATTACACGGCCTCTTTCATTCACACGCCGCAAATCATATTGCAAGTATTCATTAAATAACCTGCGCAACGTCCTTGCTGATAAAGTACACATGCTAATCATGTCTCAGCATCACAGGCTGAGGCACAGAGAGATGCAGGGACTCGCTCAGGGTCACGCTTTGAGGATCAATAGGAATCACTGGCATCTTCCCTCTCATTATCTAATGCCAGTTCCAATATGCAACTTCCTCTGTTCGGGTTTTAAATACAGATGACTGATGTCATCTTTCTATTCCTGTTGGGAGAAACCCATGTGTCAAATCTGAGTGTGAAAATCCCATGTTTTGATACAAATATATGCCATAAAAGGAGATCACGCTAGTAGAGCTTCCAAACTCATAGCCCTTTAAGTCCTGAAGCATCTCAAAGAGCTCTTCCCTGAGTATTTATTTGATTTTCGCTTTGCCACCTCTCAAAGGGAACGTAACATTCCCTTCATAGCACACAGCAATACTCAGTACAGAAAGTGAGGAACCATATCCAAGGATGGGACTGAGAATGAGAAGGGATTTAAACCCAGAAATAGGGTAGTGCTTCAACAAAAGGCTTGATCTAGAATTCCAATTTATTTTTCCCTGCTGGCAGTATTATGAAAATCTGCCTCATCTTCTGCTTATCACACAGCAGAGAATTTCAGCCATAAAGTTTTACACCAGGGAATGCCAAGTGTCCCAAAGGGCAGAGTCCTCACCCTTACACCTCGACACAAGTGTCCTTCTGGGTCACCAAAGTGTCGCTCACTCCTGGGCCAGACAGAGGGAAAAAAGCTTCTGACAGTCTGGTTTGATGAAAATGATCCCCATGTATATAACTTCCCAACAGCTTTGTCTTTATTTGTAAAGGGACAGATCCTTTTGTTTTGGTTCTCTTGTATTCACAATGAGACTCCTTGCTGTTTCAGTCTCCTTTGAACGCTCGGGTGGGTGTTTTCTCAGGAGCAGAGATCCAGTGCCCGCAGGGCTGCAGCAGGCTCCAGCCAGAGGACGGCAGCCCCGCAGCAGCGGCGCAGGAATGGATGTAGTGGATGCTCCCGATCTTCTCCAGGGCCAGGTTCTCTGTCCCAGCTTCTGCCCCCGTGGATGCCACATAAATTCAACACTCTGCCCTTTTATGGTGGGTACAGGTGAAGGATATGAACCCTCAGAGAATGGGCGGATTGAGTAAGGTGAGAGACAACATCTCAGGCTGCCTCAGCAGTTTCTGGAGGGAACACCTAAAGAGATTCAGCTGCTCTGAGCTGCGGGGTTGCACCAAGTTTACACCACTGTTGCCAAATCTATTTGAGAAATATAATGAGTTTAAAGCTGGTTCAAATGCGGTGCAGCGCAAATCCCTGCTGTCAGTGGCTACACATTAAGGATCCATTTACTGTAAACTATATGATTTACACCATGTCAAGCAAAGACACTGAGTTTTAAAGACCAAAGGTCATCGCGAGGGGTAACCATCATCATATCTAGACTTGAGCCTTCCGTCCGTGTCCGAGACACTGGAGGGGAACACCAACAGGCACTCTGGCACCCGTTTCCCTCTTTCTTTTTGTTGTTCTTGCCAAATGATGTTGATATGCATCTTCCTGACCTTTCTGATCAGCCACCTCTTTCACAGACAGGCTCTAAGGGTGGAGAGGAACTGAGAGAGACAGAGACAGAGACCTCTCCCCGTTCACCTGCTGCTCGTATGGCCATGCCCACCATCCAAAGGTCTGCTGGAGATAACTGCTCACTGTGTGCTCTACTCCAGGAAAGCAGCCAGGGGAGGAGGCGCCGCTGCTCCCATCTCTCCTCCCACACACGGTTTGTGGAAACGTGGAGTTTCCGTTCCATTTTTTAATGCGGTGTCCTCCCGTGAATGCTTATGGGGGTAGAAATTTAGGAAAGCAAGTTCTAAATGTTTGGGTGTTCAGATCCTGTTAATCAAGGATGGAATTTCTTAATGAAGGAAGTCAAGAGTAGCACTTTCCTTTCGTTTTCATTTCTGTGGAAAGGAGAGGACTCCAGAAGTTAAGTGCTACTTTTACTAAATTACTATCCATTGAAATACACCCAGATCAGTGCAATAACTCAGCTAATGACATCTGTAATGATTTGATTACAGTTGCTGAACTAGGGATCTCTGAATATTAAAAATCTTATACACTAATATAAAGCCAAGGGATAATCTGTCATGAATTCAAATAAAACAGCTATAAAAAAATTGTATGTGCAGTGTTAAGCCCTCAAAAGAAAATCTCTTCCCTTCCCAACTCAAACTCAATGTGATGCTTCTAGGCTATTTAGAGAAACATATTACTATTTAGAACAGATAAACTATCTATTTTTTCCCAAATATTTCAATATCTGTATACTGAGATATCTCTTCTCCTCCACCACCCTCATTCCCAATGTCCCTAGAGCTCAGCTGTGGCACATCATGAGCCAAGACACTAAGCCACTCCAGACAAGGAAATTCAGACATTTCTTACCCCATATGTATTTTTACAACCTGTTTCTGCTGATTCATAGATAAGGACCTGGCACAGTGATCTTTAGACGACAGAAATAAATACAAACACACCTTTTAAAAGAGATACATGATGACAATTCTCCCTCAAATGAAGAAAACGTAGAGAGCATGATGTGCCACATGGACTAGAATAATTCAGTTTTTGAGGGGGAAAAAAAAAAAAGAGGTGACAGCAGCAAAGCATGACTTCAGAGAAAGAATAGTAAGAGTTCATGAGAAGCCGGGAAACTTATCAAACAGCTGATCTCATTGCTGCCTCTCTGTGACGATTACAGAGGTATAGGGTATAGGAAAACCCCAAATATAAAAGTACTTTACAAAATATCTAGCAAGACCAAACTAGTGCCCCTGAAAACACGTCACAGGTACCTTCTAGCCAGGTTTTACTCATTGTAAACACTAAGCTACCAAACTTGTCCTGCTAGACGTGGTCAAGTAGAGTCTCTTCAAACCTTGGAGATGGAGCTAAGCCAGCAAATAAAACCAACCCAATCCTCCAAACTGTGATAAAACCCAGAAATTCCCAGCGTGAGAAGCCCCTCCAGGTCCCGTGGATTATGAGGCACTACTTGTCCAGCACCCACCCGCAGACCAGGCACCTCACTTTCTGTTTCACACAAGGGGATTTTAATAAAGATAAATTACTGCCTGGATGGCGACGGCAATAATCCATGGTGCTGGCAGAGCGCGCGCTGACACAGCCTAGCAAAGCTGTGCGCCTAGTGGGGGCACAGGGAATTAAAAATAAATTTGAACTGAGTTTTTAGCATGCCTCACTTGTTCTACAGGTTGTACTGGAATTATTTATGATTCTTCCTCCTCATCTGAGCAGATATTTTCTCCTCAGGGAAGGCCAATATCTAAAAATCCCTCCTTCCTGTATCTTCTTCCCTCCTGTTTTCTCCCCAAAAGACAATTTAAAGGTGAAGGAGTTAGCTAATATTTTAACTTCAGAAGAGAAGAATAACTTATACCACAATATTTAGCTGTTGTAGCTTGATTCAAGTCTGCTTTGTCACCAGAATGTGTCTCACCATCTCCACATCACATGAGGCCAAAGACCCAGCTCAGGGAACCGATTCGACTGAAAACTAGTATTTTTTCAAACATGATAAGATAAAAAAAATTGGTTTTAATCTGACCTGGTTTTTATTATTTTTATTTTTGTTTTGTTTTTCTATGCTGACATAAAAGAAGTGGAGGGAAAAATCTGGCTGAAGAGGAACTTTTGGTGAATGCCCGTCCTTTGCCTAAACCTCATTTTGATTGACACTGCCCTCATCTCCCAGCAAATGAAATGGGGGTGAGCTGGAGTGGGAAAAGTAGGCAGAGATGACCCAAACTGCCTTGAGCTGCAAGGCCAGAACCAGAACTTCAGAACTGGAGTAAAAGGCAAAGAAAATACAGAAAAAAACCCAGTTTTTTTAAAGAAAGGAAGCTTATCCCATTTTCATGTTTGTTGGATTTAAGGGTCTGTTTCTGTTCTATTCCCTGGAGTAAAATACAGGAAGAGTTACAGAACATTTGTTGACAACAACTGACTATAGCGATGGGGGGAGAAAAATATGCTCTGGAGTAAGTGCTCCAGCATCCTCATAAATCTGTACTGGAATAGGCTCTCGCCATTGTATTTCTAAGGCTGTTACAACAGCGCACAGCAGGACATACTCTCACCATAGCAACCCAGAAAACTGCCCCATCAGAGTACGTTTCCACTCTCTGCAACACCAATCTTTGCCTGTCCTTGCTTCTCAAAGGAAATTGATATATTCGGGTCCTGAAGTAGCACTCGAAGCCCGAGTCCCGGCTCCAGTGCCACTTAAAGTCTCCTGCACTCCATCGAACAGCAGCAACGGGAAACATCAGTAGCACCTCTCTTACGCTGCAGAGAGTTACTGAAAAATGGGGTCAAAGCTGGGGAAAGAGTCTTTTCACTTCCTTCAATACACACCAACTTTCTGGGGCCCAGCACTCGCTCTTAATGGCACGTATTGGAGAGACTGAATGATCTGAGATGAAGTTCTAGTTGTGTTCTTCACAACATTACCCTCCTCCACTGCACGACTAGCCCCCACCATGAAGAAGGGGGCTCGGTTCACAGCCTTAGCCCTGAAGAAAGTGATTTTAGACCAAGTCGCTGGGCTTCACTGTGGGAGCTGACCCTGGGGCTCACATACAGCCCTGCCACCCCGGCTGCCGTGGCTGTGGCTTCTGGCACAGGCCAGCCAAACTGCTGGAGGGGATAATGACAGGTTACATCTACTAATCCAGAACCTGTCTGTTAAACCTCATATTCTTCAGTATTTTCACCATGTTTCGTCTTAAATATTTTATTAACCCTTCACATCAAAAATATGTTCTTATGCAACATTCCTGGTGAAATAAGGTATTTCATTAAGCACTTACCAAGTCAATGGGACATCACACTTATTTTCCTTGAACTAGAAAACCAGGCAATCCAGAAGAGGAACCGCATACGTTATCCACTGAGACCAAATGACTCTAATATCATCCCCAGTTTACTACATGTCCTGTGTGCTCAGGACAAATTGTTAAGAAGATTTTAAAGAACTGACACTACTGGGATCCCTGAAGGGCAGATACTAATTCCATTCTTCTTACGGAATAGAAGTGCATTATCTCCTTTATATAGGTGGAGAATTAGGCAGAGAAGCTAGAGGGTCCATTTTAGAGAGTGCTGTGCATCCTACTCCCACACGAACTAAATGAAGTCTTCCCTGGCCAGGGTCCCAAGAGATTACTGGTATTCAAACAGCTATTGAATCCTCCAATAGCTGAGCTGCAGAACTGCAAATATTATATTTAGCACTTGAAATGCTTTAAACTCGAACAGTCAGTCCTTACAACGTGGGAGTAGGTGGTTTGATTTTTTTTTTCCTACTCAACTGATTAGAAGAACGTGGGGAGAGATGTACTTTTTGAAATAAATCATTTGGTCAAGAACTGAAAGGACATTGCTATTGAAGCTGGAATCTGAGATCTGATGTCTACCCTCTGTGCATATTACCACTTACCTCTGTGCACAGCTGTGCACGATATGCCCACTTGCCCTTTTAAAGAAAAGTTCCAATTCAGTTGTCCTTGAGCAAGCAAAATATTCAGTAGCTTCAGTGGGGTTTCTGCTGAGCCTCCAAGGTTTGATCAGGGAGATTGCTTTTCATGGCTTATTCAGCCATCTAATCCTGCTAAAAGCGTTTCCCACAGAGCTCTGTAGGCACGACTGAACCAGACCCTCCTGCACTCCCGCTCCTGTGTGTCTAGTGCAGTTGTGAGCACTGTCAGTGAGGCTGAGGCAGGCTCAGCTCTAGGACTGATGTGTGCTACTAGATAAAAGGAGGACATTTATTCTCACTGCAACAATATCAGGTATAGAAAGATTATGGGATCCCTGCTCTTCAAAGCTGACTCCAGCAGTATAAAATGAGTGTTCTCACGACTGTACCCAACAAGGCTACGCAGCAAACTAATGCTCTACCTGTGACCCCGCTTCTTGATTTCAGAAGTGGTGGGTTATGTGACATTACCAGCTATATGGAGGTAAGCTGACAACTCAAAAATAAAGCTATTGGAGTGGGACTTTCTGTCTAGAAACAAAAAAAACCCAAACCAACCCATCTCTGAGCACAGGGTTAACTTAAGAAACACTCTTGCAATCTGTGATTCCAAACCACTCTGCAAAGAGTGATCCAGCAAGCCACTTTTTCTTTTATAGTCTGTGATGCTCTGAAAAAAAAAAAGAGGGGAGGTAAATGCTGAAGTGATTCATAACTGCCTTTGGGAGTGTGCAGGCAACCTACTGTAGACCTTTGGCATCCTGCTGCTCCTTCAACTAATAAATGACAGTAAGTGGTGAAGCACCTGCCAGCTGCAGCAATTTGCATAGTGCCAAATATCCCAACATCACATCACAAGACCACGCAGAGAACTTCTACTTTCATTTGTACTCTATTAAGGATTTTTAAAAGCCTCGGCTTCCTGTCTCATTAAGGCACTGGAGCAAGCAATCGACTCTGCAAGCAAAGGAAACTCCACTTAGATGACCCCCACAACGTTTTTTTCCCCCCAATCCTTCATTTACTCCGTAGCCTTTTTGTTTTATAGGCCAGTCATGTCTCTGCAGTAAGTGATTAAGATGCTTTATAGTCAGACTTTGACCTGCAGTAGTCAGAGATTATTGGATATTGTTTCTCTTGCAGCCTTGGACGTGGCTTTGGGATTGAATTTTGGGTAAAAATGTCCATATTGGGCCAGCAGTTATACTAACCATAGCACGAGCTCCCAAACTGAATTCAGCTTTGAGATATGTCTGTCTTCCTACTGACAACAGAAATAGCAGCTTATGCACAGACTGATAAGGTTGTGTTATTAGAATGAATAGTCGTCTGCTCACTCATCGTATATCATGGAAATAAGATGTGCACTTTTTTCTTCCTTTGTGTTTTAATTGCCAGTCCTTCACAGAAAAGAACATCTCTTTCATTTGTACGCAGCCCATGACAATAGGACCTTGTTTGTGAATCTTAATTAATGTGCTATGCAGAAAATATTTTTATTTTTGATGATGCACTAGAGATTTGAATCCAGAGGAAAAAAAAGCTCTTTAGAGAAGTACCATAGACCAGAAGAGTTCTCCTTTCAGAGCCATTATCAAGGCATGAAGAAAGATTTTAGGCTGCTCTGAAGTACTGAGCAGGAGGACAACTGCATATTCACCATGGGCTTTATCCTGTTATGCAAGAAATACCATTTATTTCAGTGGAACCAAATATGTAGTAAGGTACTACCCAGCAAAACTGAAAGCTGTCTGCTACTCTTTTTGGTAGAGTTTGAATTGACATGTAAATGATCTGTATCTCAGTGTAGTCATGTAGTCTTTCCTGCAAAAGGGGAGTCTTGCTCCTTGTCTGGATTGTCTAATGATTTTGATATCAGAGCCCTGACATGAGGTTTTGAGGATCTTGGTCCCACTGAGTCAAACTGCTTTCCTTCTCATACTGAGCATGGCTTTTGGGGAAAAAAGTCTCTGGATTTCTATTTTAGGCAAAAATAAATTGACCAAGCTTTAATCACATAGTTTCAAGTTGCTCTTATATGACAGCATTTTGATCATGATCTTAGAAGTGCTCTATTAAAGCGCTCCCAGAAAATTGCAGGAAGGATGCAGACACTGGTGCAATATTCTTTTTTTATTTAAGGTTATCAACATTTTAAAATTCCAAACACCATTCAGATAGCCTTTTTGCAGTGCTTATCTAGTTTTGGGTTTTGGAACATACCATTACCTAGGAGCAGATATTGGAAAAGAAATCCTTTTATCCTATTTCCTTTCTTTTCTACTTCCCATGACTCCAAAACAGGAGAATAGGAGGCTCTTATGACCATTATGAACCCTCGTACACTGATGCTATTGACATCTCTCCATCGGTTTCTGTTTCAGACTGATCATGTGTTTCTAAGGGTTGGAGCACGTGGGAAATAGCAGTAACAAGCCAATATACATAAAAGCCCAACTGATCGCATCAATAACAGGTTAAACTCCCTTGATGATGTGATATGCAACAGCCGGCACACTGCTGTCCTCTAGAAACCAGACTTCTCATAGATACCTGCTGCTTGCTGGCTCAGGCACACATACCACTTCAGAGGTACTTGGGCTCAAAACTTTTGCCTGAGAAACATTACAATTTCCAGCTGAACAATTTCCTTCCCTGCTGACCCATTTTTTTTTGGAGGACACCATACCTAGATTTTGATCCCAAAGGACAAAATGGTGAGGGGAAATGAAAATATTGACACTCAGACCTGTTTTTTTCCTTTTGGTGAAATGAATACCTGCTCCCTTCAGTTCCTCCAATATCAGAAACTACCATGAAAGTTCTCTGAGCACTGTGAAAACATTTCCATGTCTTTATTCAGCTATCTATACATTCAGATATTTTAAAACATTAGTGCTCACTTTGGATAGATTATATTATCAATAAACCCATCTCTTCCTCCAATTTCATATTTTCATATTTAAAAAATGTTTTCCTTTATTTATCATTAAATTCAACTCCCAGTAAGAGCCTGCATAAGGGAATAAAACAAGTCTTCAGAGCCTTCTACAATTAACATACCCTCATCATGCTCCAGTAATTATCTCCCCTGAGACTTCAGTTGGGATGCCACGCTGCTCTCATCACTACAGAGCTCCCACAGGGGAAATTAAGAGGCAAAACACCCAGATTACTCAGACGCCACATTCACCGTGCGCACACCATTGATCTCCCAGTCTCCCTGCATTTGACTCTAGCCAACAAATCGCTCACCAGTGACCAAAACCAGCACAGCTGTGTTTGTTCCAGGCCACCAGTGGCAGGTCAAAATGGATTAGCATGAAACTTGTTCTTTATTTACAGGGAAGAAAAATTCTGTAGTGACTCAGTATTGCTCACAGGATACGGGCACTAGGCCTCTTAGGAGGCATCAGGGAGAAGAGTGTTTGGGTGTGTTAAGGGTTTTTTGCATATGGTGCTTTTGTTCTTTTTTCTTCTCTCGTTTGCTGCCTCCTCCACAATTTACCCAAGAAAAGTCAATCAGTGTTCTCTTCATTCTCCATTTAACGCTCCTTTTCTACCTGCAGGACTCCTTTGGCACATAATCCTTCTAGTCCCAGGAAATGCTCGACTCCTTTCCCAGGTCCCTAACACCCTTTTTACCTTCAGGTGGCATAAAGAAGTCTGTAGACCAAGTTAAAGTTCTCTAATCCGTTCTATCAAAAAATGACGTTAAGTTTTCCAGTTTCAAAATTCAGTATCCCAATTCTCAGCTGTGTGAAGCCTCTCCACAGAAATGGAGAGAAGCCTCTCCATTCAGAAACGGCCATTTCTGAACACTGTAAAAAACAATTGATACAACAACTCCGATGTTACCCACCCCACTTGGCCTGATGTGTGTAAAAAGGAAAACAGCCTTCTTAAAATCTCAGGGGTTGCTACCAGCTGCAGGTATTCCTGAGAACTGTGTGTACCCAGGTTTCTCTACATTAAAGCAGGAAACTCGGGTGCCACGCTTTTGCCCAGGATTACCAAGTGCTGCATCACAACCCCCTGCTTGACTTACCCTGACTGGGCATCAGTCATAGCCAAATTTCAGGACTCTGTGCGCTTGATAAATCATGACTAACACTACATTGTATTGCAGTAACCAACTGTTTATTTCACAGCTGCCAATGTTATGCAACTCTTTAGAAATATTCAGAAAACCAGATGCGTGGAACACAAACCCCATGGCAGCCGCGTCGCCCTCTACATCAAGCTCCACGCAGCAACTGCTGATCTCAGGTCTCACGGGGAGCATCCGCACAGACCACTGACGACGACAGGAGCGTTTCTGCCCACCTTCTGATGAGGGAGGTGGATTTAAGTACCCTATTTATTGGAGAAGTACTTGAACACAGTCCCATCACACATTCACACTTGATGCCTTTCAGTATTTAAACAGTTTAAGAGTGTAAGGAATGAACGCTTCCAAGTTGTAGGTAGCTTATAAGAAATTCTATTCAATAGAAAAGATAGTTTCCTCTTCTGTACTTTGTTTTCCTTAAATCCATGTTCCACCACAATATGTACTTACTGATCAATATATGATTTACAAACCTGATTTTAATTTGTCAACATTTTAATTTTTTTTTAAACTTATTCCTTTCTTTTCTATGCTATCTCTGTATATTCATAAAAGCCCAATACCTTATACCTAAGACTACTCCTAAACCTGCTGAAGCTCAGAATCCTAAACAAGGATTGGGCAGAGCTTTACCTGGACAGGAACAGAACATTCATCCTCTGTGCATGTGCGTTAGTGTTACAAAACGTGTGTTAAAAAGCCAGCGCCACAAGTTTGGTTTAAGAGCACGTGCGCAGAGGTACGGATACCGGCATCCTTTCTGCTCACACGGGGCACCAGGGCACAACCCCCAAGCAGGAGGTCCCTGGTCGTTGGTCTCGGTGGTCTGGGAAATAGAGTAGCCTGCAGCTTTAGTTTTCAGTTGTCCTCAGAGATAAAAAAACCCCAGCAGTTCTAAATATTTCCTCGTACTCTCTCTTTCCTCACTACCTACGATTTAGGCTTGAACTCCCGTGCGTTTTAGGAAGCTGTAAGCAGATCCATGTTCAAAGCGGGCACAAGTATGGGCTGAATGAAACAGACCGTCAGAGGAGGAAGCAGTCCCTGAAGCCTGTGTTTTCAGCAGCCGGCGGGTTTGGGTGGGATGGGTGCACTAGGCAGTGTACGTGTAACACCAGCTCGATAGCAGGGAAGGGCTGATGTGAGACCCGGCCACAGGCACAGCAGTGGCACTGCGGGCGCAAACCCGGCTGCGGGTGCGTCCGGCCTTTGCACAAAACCGAGAACGTTACAGAGGCCAGAGGGGGAACTCAAGGTGCTTTCCTGCCATTTCCAGCCCGGTCCATGGCTTGGCTCGCACGCTGGGACTATTTGCTCCGACTGGAAGGAGCTGTGTGGCTGGAGTGGTTCGGTGGATTTTCACAGCAGCATTTCGAAGAGATCATGAGGTAAGCGAATGCTTTAAACACGTGCAAAGCCGTGATTAATAGTCTCGTTTGGAATTTTGCCTGGCACAGTCCAAACACACCGCAAGAAACGGTAAATATTAAAAGCGTGTAAAACGGTGGAAAAGGGATCGCGAGGGTTGGAATCCTCGGCGCAACTCTCCCTGCCGACACCGTGCCCCCTCAGGCGCTGGGGCCGGGCTCGCCCGTGCAGCAGGGCCCGGCCCCGCCGCGGCAGCCATTTTCCCCCGGGCCGGGCCCCGGCCTCGGCCGCAGGCCGGGCGGAGGAAACCCCCTCCGGGGCGGGGACCTGCTCCTCCTGTGGGCAGCGCGGCGGCCGGCCGTCACCTCACGGGCTTCGGCCCCGCCGGCAACGGCTGAGGCGGGGGGAAGCCCGAGGCGGCGGGGAGCCCGAGGCGGGGGAAGCCCGAGGCGGGGCAACGCCTCACCCGGCTTGGGGCAGGCCCCAACGCCAAGATGGCAGAACCGCCCTGCCCCCGCGGACACCCCGACCCGACGAGCCGAGCCGAGCCGAGCCCAGCCCAGCCCAGCCGCGGGGCTCCGGCCCCCCCGGCGAGCCCGGCGGCGGGGGGTGAGAGGCGGCAGGCAGGCGGAGCCGCCGCCGGGCCCGGCGCATCAGGCCAGGGGGAGGGACCGGGGTACAGCGGGGGAGGCCGCCGCGCCTGCGCCCCGCCGCCGCCGCCATCCGCGCACGGGCGTGTGACGGCGTAACCAATCTTGCAGCGGGGCCCGCCCCCCGCGGAACGCCGCACCTGACGGGCGGGCGGGTGGACCAATCAGAGCCGGGGATGCCGTTCAAACCTGCGGTGCCGGGGTGACGGCGGCCAGTCGGGCGGCGGGGGCGGGCGCTGGGCGGCAGCACGTTCCCAGGCGTCTCCGACGGGCTTTTACTGCGCTCGGGGCGGCGCCGGCGCTCAGTGTGTTTGGAGCCGGCGGACGGGCGGGCCGGGCCCGCGAGCATGGGGGTGAGGTAGGGCCGGCCCGACTGCGGAGGGGAGGCGAGTGCGGCTGTCTGGCGGGGCTGGGCCTGCGCGGCGGCGGCGAGGAGAAGCAGGGACGCGGAGCCGGCCGGAGGATGGAGGACAAGAAGGAGGAGGGCGAGGCGGAGATCCAGGAGCACGGGCCCGAGCACTGGTTCAGCAAGTGGGAGCGGCAGTGCCTGGCTGAGGCCGAGCAGGAGGAGGCGCTGGCCCCGGAGCTGCAGGACGAGGCGGCGGCGCAGCCCGAGCACAAGCAGCAGAAGCTCTGGCATCTCTTCCAGAACTCGGCCACCGCCGTGGCGCAGCTCTACAAGGGTGAGCGGGGCGGGACGGGGCGCGGTGGGCTCGGGGCCGAGGCCGGGCCCGGGGATCCGGCGGCGGGGTCTGTATGGAGGGGGGGGAGCCCGCCGGGGGTGGGGTGGGAACGGTGCCGCGGCGTCACAAAGGGGATGTGGCGGCGAGAGCGGCCTGGGCAGGAGGAGGAGCGGGCTTCCGGCCCGGGGGCTCCGCGCCCCTCCATAGAGGCAGACGGGAAAACAAAATGGCGTGAGGGGGGAACAGCGGCCGCTGCCCGGACATCGCCCTTCGCGGCCTGCGGCGGAGCGGCCTGCGCCGGCGGAGCCGCTGGGCCGCCTCTTCCGTCGGCCCGGCCCGGCCTGGCCTCCCCCACCCCGGCCTGGCGGAGAGGTCGGGCCGGCCCTGCCTGACCCAGGGAGGAGAGCGGTCTCGGCGGGGGGCCGCGCCGGGAGGGTCCCGGTCGGCGGGGGCGAACGAACCCTGCGAATGTCCGTAGAGCGACGGGGTCCGGGGGCGGGGAGGGTGGGGGCAGACCGGGAAGCCCGGCCCCGCCGGCGGCGGCTCCTGACGCCCAGCCCAGGGAAGAGGCTCCCGACAAAATGGCGAAGTGAGGGGCCGGCCCCATTGTGCGGCGGGGGCTGCGGGCGGAGGCCGGGCAGGGCGCTCCCCCGGCGGGTTGGGGGAGCCGCCGTCGCCGCGCCCGTCGCCCGGGAGCGGGCCAGCCGCCGGCCCGCCCTTCTCGGCCTTGATCCCGGGTTGCCTTCGGAAGGTGGAACAAAATGGCGAAACCTAACATGGCCGTTCGGAGTTGGTGACTCCAAAATAAACAGCGTGTGTCCTTCCCTCCCTGCAGACCGGGTGTGCCAGCAGCCGGGGCTCTCCCTCTGGGTCCCCTTCCAGAACGCCGCCACTGCGGTCACCAACCTCTACAAAGGTAAGGGGTTGCCCCCCCCGCTGCCCCGGCAGCCCTCCCTGCCAGCCGGGCCCCGCTCTGCTCCTGCCCCGGCTTACTCATAAGCAGGGCCTGTTAATGTCTCTTATTCACCCTGATAAAATCTAACCCGAGACTGCTTCCTGAATCTTGCAAGTTTTCCCTGGGTCACTTTAGCTGACGGTAGCTGAATCTTTTTGGTTGCCTCACGTTGGTGACTAATAACTTAAAAGCTGTTTTATTTTGAGACCCTTGAAAAAGGATGTTCTTAATGTGTGGCTTGCTCTCATGAATTCAAGGGAAGAGTGCAATAGCTTATTAAACAGTACTTAAATTTCCTGCATTTTGTATATTTCATGGTGTGTTATATGTTTGGGATATCAGTATAGTAATGTACATTTGCAGTGAAGCATAGGTTGGGTTTAGTGTCTGTAAAATTCTACATAGATGTTAGATGACAGAAAGTTTTATCTTGTTGTGACAGCGTGGCCTCCCAGTTTATTTTAGAATAATAAAGTGTAAGCTGGGAGTAAGTCTCCCAGTTTATTTTAAGTGCTAGAATGTCACTATGACTGTGTCCTGGGTGGCTGTAAGAAAGCAGCATTAGCCAAAACTTTAAGAGTGCACTCTGCACACGGCTGTGCTGGTTTACTGTGTGTTTCTGTCTGTCAGGGTCTGTTTCTGAGCTCTGCTGTTGTTTGGGTTGTCACAAGAATTATTGTCTGCAGAAGAATTATTCAGTGTTTTCTAGTTTGTGTACAAGATTATACAAAAATGATATCTCTATTAGTGGAGGCTTAAATTGGCACAGTATGATTGCCGTTGTTACTGTCTTCCATTCCTAGGAATGGAAAAAACTTTGGAAGTTCCAAATTGTTGTTTTTCTGACACTTAGTTTGATTTTTTTTTTTTTTCCTTGAGTGGGGGATGATTTTTTTTTTCTTGGTCTGTACAGCATTATCTATAGCTCTACCTGCATGTTCTTTCATTTGTTGCCAGTTTTTCCATTTTGGATCTGCAGTTGAACTTAATGTGTTTGTGATGGCTGATCAGGTTTCTGACAGATGTGGGTAGAATAAGGAGGAAATGTAGATGCATAACCCTTGCTGCCAGAGACTTGACTTTTGCAGAAAGTCATTTGGATGTTGTGTGTGTTGTGACTCATATAGAGGGGCAGCATGTCATGTAACAGGGTAGGTGTTGGCCTGAGGGAATGGGTCACTAGAATGTGGTCTGGGACACAAGTCACTTGAGCATGGTGCTAGAGTAGCAGTAGGCAGTGTTAACAAATTATCTGGAATAATTTGTCATTTTTTTACAAATGGCATTGCTCTCCCTTACAGCATCTTTACTATGAAGACTTAAGCTGTTTATTTTTTTTATCTCATTTGATTGCTTTTGCTATAGGCAAAATGAGCCCTATTTTTCTGCAGTGATGTGATTAACAGAAGAGTTATGGAAACTAGAATTTAAATAGGAAGCTGTCTTTGGTCAGGTGCAGTGTAATACTTCAAAAACCAGCATTTGAAACAGATCTTTCCTTAAAGCGGATCTTTAAGAAGTGCTGAAGTACCTTGGCTGCTCAGAACTACCATCTTTCAATTTTAAATTGACCATGTAGGCGCTGGCATACCAGGCAAGTTGGAGTCTCTTAATGTGAATTTCCCTGCCCTGGCGATGAATGTGGCTCTCTAAAAAATCTCCTGTTGTTTCTCACATACTCAGTAATGTTTGTGTTTTGGAGGACTCTGTCAAAGCACTGGAGAAGTTCTTGGTGTGGTAAACTGAACACCACAAACTGCCCTCTGCCCTGTCAGCTGGTTTCTGATGTTTGCAATTTTGAGGCATTAAAATTCTTTTAACAAGAGCTACATGAGGAACAGTGCATAAGGAGAATGCCATGATGTCTTGAATGTCAGTGTTTTTTCTGAAAATAGATTAGAAGTTTAATATCATACCACACTGTGAAGGTCTTGGATCACGAGTTTCTGATTGGTGCTGGTGATAGGGGCCTCATTCAAAGACATTTGATTATCTTCCAGATTGTACTAAAGATGTGGAGCCATGGCTTGTAACATCAGATTTAGAACTTAAGGCCACTGTAGAAAGCTTTAGGTGTATATTAAAATAAGACTTCTGAGCCTACAGTTTACAAAACATTCAGCTTTTTTAAATAATGTTAGTAATTTCAGAATGCAGGCAGCCTGACTGCTTGCATCTTGCCAGCTTAACTGTAAACAAAGTAGTTGTAACTTCTACCATAAAAATCTAATCTTTCCCAGGGTAATGACGCTTGAAATATGTGCAGGCTACATCAGCAGTTGGTGTGTTTGACCTCATCACTAGTTCATAGTTGATCCTTTGTAAAAGCATTCTTTCTTGTACACAAGGGAAGCAGAGTATTCACCTAAAGCTGGGCTCCTCACCTCTTGGAAGGACTTTCTCATGGTATTTCAGGAAGTGATTAAAGGAATATTGTCAGTTTCCAGGTTAGCCCCAGAGTGTTTGGGGAGCTCTCACTGGTGAGTGCAGTGGAGCCTGAGTGGCTGTGCAGGATAAAATGGCTGGAGGAATAATCTGTCGTGTTGCCATTGCTTTCACAGGAATTAGCATTTGTAAATCTTCTAGCCTTTGGATTACAAAGCAGCATAAGCAAAATACTCTTAAAGTGTGCAAAAGTAACATGTTAATTGTACACTATGTATACCTGTATAAGCTTATATTCTAAAAGCCCCAAGATTTAGCTGTGACCAATTTGAGATGTTTTCTTTTTTGGTAGATTGTGTTATGTTTGAAGTGCTGCTCTTTGGTAACATAGATTTTAGTGCTGTCTTTTGTGGACCATACAGTGGTGCCTTAGAATATAAGTCTAAGAATAGCATTTAATAGTGATTATTTTGGGGTTTTTTGTGTGTGAGAACTAGATCAGATGTGTATGTCACTGTTTACCTGTAAACCAGTATCTTGGACAGCTGTTCTTAAATAAATCTCTTAATATTATTCTGGGCAAATGGCTCTTATGTTGGACTTCATTAGTAAAACAAGAATATAAAAAGTGTTTTAATCAGCTCTGCCAGATTAAAAAAAAAAATCAATGGAAATCAAATAAATGAAATTGGAGTGGATATGTTGATGCCTTTTAATGGAGCAAGAGCTAACATAGCACTAATTTTCATAAAACTGAAATAGCTGTTGGCAAAGCTCTGATAACAAATCTATGACAAACAAGATGAGCATAATTGTGTAGAGAGTATGGTATGTCCCACCTGTTACTGTTGTGTGAAATTTACTCAAACTAGTAGCCAGAAATGTACTTACTGAAATTTGAAAGCAATGTAATACAGGGCATTGAGGAGTTTCTTAGAGGCATTGTTATAACTGATGTGCACAGGTGACCAATTACATCAATGGAGAATGAAATTGTATTTTGTAGTAGGATTAATTGGAAACAGTATGTGTTTAAGCTTTTGTATATCAAATTTGCAGTGGGATCTTAAATGGGGAAGAAAACTTTTTTTTTTTTTTAGACTTCCTTTGTAAATGGTATATTGCCTAATTGAAAGGCACTGGGGACACTTGTACTCTAACTAGCTTCAAAACTATGGCCTCCTGCAATTGAAATTGAGATGAAACTAGAGGGACTAAAGAAATGTGACTTTTTGGAAAATTCCTTACCTATCGGAATCAACAAAAGCAGTTACTCCATTTGTGTTCATGGGATTTCTTGACTGTACTAGTGCACTTTAAGACACAAACTCTTGAAGTGCATTGTCTGTTGATTTAAGTACCTTCCTCAGATGGACAAGCTCAAAGTGTGTTTTTAATGTTAATACAATATGATTTTGTAACCAGTGCTGTAGTGTTGACCTGAAGTATAATAAATGCTATTTAGGTGGTGCTTGAGTTGCTGTTGACTTTCTGACTTGTAAAGGGGGTGGAACTTTTTAGCTAATACTTATTTTCTTTAGGTTTAATAGGACTCATCCTCAATGTTAGTGTGACAGTAACCTGTAGCAGATACGGCTTCCTGTCAGCCATGGGAAAGAAGAGTGTCAGTGGTGTGCCATACTATACATTGCTCTCTGTAACACTTACTAAGAACTTTTTTCTGTCTTCTTGCAGAAAGTGTGGATGCCCATCAGCGAAGCTTTGATGTAGGAATTCAAATTGGCTATCAGCGTCGGAATAAGGATGTGTTAGCCTGGGTTAAAAAACGCAGAAGAACTATTCGTAGAGAAGACTTAATCAGCTTCCTATGTGGAAAAGTTCCTCCTCCAAGGAATTCTAGAGCTCCCCCAAGACTGACTGTAGTATCCCCTAACCGAGCTACTTCAACAGAAACTAGCTCATCTGTAGAGACTGATTTGCAACCCTTCCGTGAAGCCATAGCTCTGCATGGTAACAGTAATTTTTTTCAATACTACTTGGTTAAAATTGGGTGGGGGTTCTTAAAGCATGTCTGGCCCTTGGCCATTGTTGGTGTTCTTGTGTGTCATGTACCTAATGTTCCAGCTGAAGGCATCTCCTTCATTCTCTAAGGGAGTTTTTGCATGTATAAGGCATGTAGCTACTAAAAAGTTGCATAGTTAAATATTTTGAATGAGAAAAAACTACTGTATAAAGATGAGGTTTGGAGCTGTAATATTCTATAGCTGTGAACTCGACAGTTAAGTGTCATCTTTTGGTAGGGTTTTTGAAGCATGAAGAGACTTGGCATTCATACCAATGTTAAAGTAAACAAAATTCTTGGAAAATGATAATACTATGCTAGCAGGTAGTTAAATATTAAGATTTGGTTAGTAGCAAATAACTAGGAAATCTTTGCAGGGTGAGGGAGGGAATTTGATGTCTGACGCTGGGGTCAGTTCTGTCTCTGGGGTACCTTACTCTAGTACCCTTGTTGTTATACAGTGGATAATATGGTTTAGCATTCTATTTAGAGTACCCTGGGAAGTATACTTCACTTGCACATCATTGCAGTAATTGAGTCCTCTTCAGAACTTAGTTTTAGCTCAATTTCAGTCTTAAATGTCTTCCAGTGTCATACTGAATTTCCTTCCTTGTTATCACCAACAGTGTTGGTTGTGTGTCTTTTCTCCTTTTCAGATATGAATATTCAGTAGTTTATTCTGCACTGGACTGTTCCATAGCAAGTGATAAAGGAAAATGTGTTTTAAATTGCTCCTGAGGTGAAATGAGGCAGTTCAACTGTGGGGTTAATGCCTTCTAAAATTCCAAAGGGTAGCAGATATCTTAAGGTATAATAGTAGACCATTTAACAGTAAAAAAAAAGTCAAGCTATCTAGAAATACAACTTGTGAAACTTAAATGGCATTTTTACAGTCACAGTATTCTCAGTGGGGGGTGCAATTCATGAGTTAGATGAGTGGATTCCTGAAAATGCAGTCTTTGCTTCTGCTATGCTGTGGTGGCTTTTCAAGATATGTAAGCCAGACACTGTTACTGTCTAGGTGACAGCCTAATTCTGGTATTGTTTGCTGCTCTGTTACCATTTAAATCAAGCATACTTCCACCCGGTCATGTAGTTTTTGGCAGCTTTCCTTCTTATATTTGAAGCTGGCTAGAGAATTCTGTGCACCAGTGTTTGCTTATTCAGTAGGTAAAGCTAATTTCATGAGGAGAACAACTGCAGAAGCTGACTTTCACCTGATAATGATGTGATAAACACCCTCCTATAAAAAAAAATAGTTTTCTGAAACTGGTTGAATCCAGTGTGCTGTTGGCTTTATAGTTAAAGGCTTACTGTCAGGTGAGAGCAAGCTGGGTAGACTCACTTCAGTACAGTGAATTCTCAGAGTAAACTCAGGCATTTTTATTGGTAACATAGCTCTTTTCATGCCCTTGTATTGCTTCTTGGCATCTGCTTTGTATAGGTTTATGGAAGTCACTTCTTTATAATGTGGGAATCTGAACCATGAAGTATAAAGCTTTTTCATATTTTATTACTTAATACAGGGTCATGAGGACTGTAGGAAGTTCCCTGTTCTGTACTGGCACTGCAGGGGCTAAAATGCACTCTCCTCCTTAATCAGCTGGTTGACAAGATTACATGTCAGTCACCTTTGGGATTAGGTTCTCCTGATATCAGTTTCAGTCTGGTCTTTGACATAAATGCTTTTGTGCTGATCCTTTAGTGACTACGCTTGTATTTGGCCTTGTAACTGTTTTCAGGTTATTGCCTATCATGTGTGTGTTCCTCCAGCTTCTCCTCTTGTTTTCTTTAACATTAAGGAAGTTGTAATTAAACAGTCTCCCAAACTATTTTCCTATTTATCATAGGGCTTCTCAGAACTATGTTTTGATTTTTGAAACCTGTATAGGATCTTCACATGTTTGTAAATTAATGCCCTGTGTGGGGCCATGTTTATCTTGTTTTTTGGCAGGCTGTTTAAAAGTGATTTTCTGCTTCTAGGTATTGTGAGGAAATGTAAAACCTGATGATAGTGAGTAGCAGTCTCAGCAAGTGTTCAGGACTGAGGCTTTAAGGGGAGTTTCTGCATGTAAAGGAGTGAGGCTTTGTTTTCTCCTGATAGGCTTCCTATCAGTGCAAGTGATAGGAAAGTGGAAATTGAGTATTTATTGGTGATGTGGATGGGCTGAGTTAGATTTGGTGGGTAATGGTAAAACTTGCTGCTCTAAGCAAGGTCTTTTTTAGTGAGGCAGGGATAGATATGAATCTCTCGTATTATGACACCAAATAAAGCTCTGTTGAAGTTGAGCTGGTTTATTGACTCCTCAAATAGGTACAATATATGTCCAAAGACCATTGTCCTATAGCTTGTTGATCTTGCTCTTCGATGGGCAAAACACTTGTATTTTGAAGCACTTAGAGGGTACACCATCAAAATCAGATCTAAAAACTTTGACAGAAGTTGTGGTAACAAGATAGCTAATAACTAAATATTTCCTGGAACATCAAACTAGGTGTATTCCCTAGACTAAATAAAACATTAGAGAAGAAACTTGAACTGTGAATACCTGGAAAGAAATGAAAGCTTTCAAGAAAAGCTGAGTAGTTAGCTCAAGGTAATATATGCTATTTTACTCTGAGGTTTAAGTAGTTTTTTTCTGAAACTTCAAGAACTGTGCATCTGAAGCCTAGTGTTTTAAGATGTGACGGTAGAAGATAGAAGATAAATACCTTTGTTCAACATCTCAAATAGAGCTGGGTTTTTAACTTCCACAAGACCCTAAAATGTCATTGCAGTTAGCATAGGTATGGATATATCTTCACTTACTTTCTGGATGTGTATTGCCATATGCAATTCTGTAAGTTTCAAATGACAGAATTAAATCAAACTGAGCTAATGGTTATAAGATTCCCAAAAGCTGACATGTGCCAGGTCATTTTCTGCTTGGCTGTAGCTAGCGTACTAAGTGTCACAGTGCTGGTGGCTGTGCATAGTCCATGTTTGAAATGATGCTTTGATCTTTTGATGTGGGATGTGTTCTGTGCTTTACCAATCATTCTCCCAGCATAATAGGAGAAAATGTTATGATTTGAGCAGGGTGAAGAAGCAAGCATGCGAAGGCAATGCTGAAATGCATTAGACTTGAGCATTCTTCACTAAAAATGATGTCAGTAGGCAACAGTGCAGTGAGGGACTGTTAGTTCTTTTGCTTCTTAATTTTAAGGTTGGTGTATATCACTAATGTGATTCAGTCTCTCTGTGGGGTAGAGCCCTGGCTCTAGCATGGAGAAGTGTGGGGCTTGGCCCCTTTAAAGAGCCTGACTTTCCATTAGGCCTTCTTACTGTCTCCAAATATTAAACTGCAATATAAAACATAAGCACTTGTTCGTGGAGTGGAGAAGAAGCAGTTGGTAGAGGAGATGGGAGAGCAGAGTTCAGGTTGGTTTGAAAGAGTTTAACTTAAAGGTTGTGTGTATATATAACTGTCACAAAGTTGTGTATTGGTATGTCCTGCTAAAACTTGCTTGTTGAGCAGTGCTGTGAAAGGGTGAGTATGACATAGAGGAGTGACAAGGATCTATCTGCATGCCATTTTGTATTTATCTGGGGTTATTAACTAATTCCTCCTTTAGCCACACTTATCTAAGCGTGAATATTCTTTTTGATACTTCCTGATTAAAACTTCTGAAAAACAGTATTTAATACTGTTACTATAGTGAACAGTAGTTATCTGGTATATTATGCTGTGGTAGTGATCTGAATAACTCATACTCACTATAGACATAGTTATAGTGTAGATAAAACAGTATTTCCAGTTTGTTAGGCCAGAGTTGATAAACTTGCTAATTTTGCATAGACAGTCTTACTTACCTTAAGTATTTCATACTCCATAAAACATACTTTTAGCCAAGCATTCTAATCACTTGATAGTTTTGGAGAGTACTTATTACTAAGTTAGCTAGTATTGATCTCAATTTCTTCTATACTACAGCTTTTTCTAATAGTACTATAATTTATCTGAATCTATATTCTAAAGTATTAAAGCAGGTTTTTGTGAAACTGCTGGTTATGAAACACCCATGTTGTTGATGACTTGGCTGAAAGATATGGCAGGAGTGAGAGTGTAGTTGGTACTGCAAGATATTTCAAATACGCTTTCCACTTCAATCCTTTCAAGTTTAAAAAGGAAAGACCCATGTACCTTTCTTAAAGGCCTCTCAAAAAAGGAAATGTCTCCTGTAGAAAGCAGTGGGAGTCTACAGGGGTGGTCATGAGATCACAAAAGTAAAGACACTTCAGTAGCTGTTTGAATCTCTATCCTGTTTTATAGACAAAACTGATGTGCCTGTGATTAGGTTGTGTTAATCACAACATAGAAATTTGAGGTTGTGAATTTGAGGTTGCTAACTAATGTTGTCTTACTATTTCCTAGTATCTATCACTGCTTGCTTTACTGTTCTGAATGGTTAATTGCTTTGGGAAAGGTCTGAGTCCACTGAAAACTCAGAATACTTCACAATAAATGGGTTTTCTAAGATTTCCTCTTTGCATTACAACAACTTTCCAAGAAAAAAATGAACTGTGGTTCACAGCTTGTGAGAGATGCTTTCTCTGTCAACAAAAAAAATAGATCTTTTAAATTGCATTGCTGGTTGTCTTCAAAGACATCGATGCCATGAAATGGCAACTTGATAATTCAGTGCATGCCTTGAATTTTCTTTCTGATTCTTCCATATTGGCTTGATTACCCAGTCCTAAGCTGTGATCTAAATGTTTCATTTGACAGTTCTGCTCTCTTGGATTGATGTGTAGTGCTATGTAATATGGTTAACTGCCAGTAACTGATGGTAAGTTGTCACTCAGTCTGTTAGCATACTCAGTAATGACTGTTACTCACTACTTCAGTATTAAATACCTATATGAGATGCAAGATTAAACTGCAACTAGAAGTCCGTGTTGTGATGCAAAATCCTTGTACTCCTATCTTTATAGAAATTAATTAAAAACTACTCTCCTGCCTTTGACATCAGGTTTGAATGAAGATTTTAACTCATCTCTTGAAGGTTGTTTGTGTATTTCAATGTACAGTGATTCATTATTACCTAAATGTTGGAAGGTTAATGCCTACTTGAGGCATTGCTTGTAAATCTTGGCAGTCTGTTTTAGAATATGCTGGAGCATATTACAGATGCATCTTTTCAGACTTCTATATCTACTGTTTTAAAAAATGTTTGTTACTTGAAAAGGCTCTACTTAAACATAATTTTTGCGTGTTGCCAAAAAAGGTATCCTCGCATCACAGGTCAGTTTTGGGGATTTATTACAGAACAATTTTACTCTCCTTACTTGAGCATTAGACATAATGAGAAGGTGTCATGATGAAACTGAATTAGTATATTGGTCATTTGGTTACAAGTTGTATAATTTACGACTAAATGATTAAAGTGGTGTAAATTGTTGACTCAGTGGAAGTAACAACACTGAACTTGGGTGTTCAGAGCAATTTTGCTTGGAATAGTTATGTGGGGGGAGATCTCTGCAATCAAGTTGGATTTGAAGCAATACTGCTTTCTGTGCACTGTCAGTTTTTTTCAATTTAAATGTACAGGATGAATTAATATTTTTTCTAATGTAATGCCAGTTGAAATTAAATTTGCTGCTATCTTTGAATTGTGAAATGATTTGTTACCTGTCCAAATTTTGCATGTTGGTGGTTTATCCAAGTTATGGTATCTGAATTAGCTTTTTGCTTGTTCATCTGTGTCATCCAGTTAGCTGCTTTACTTTCTTTGGTAGATGTATAGGAACCTCTTCGTAATGGTTTTGAATTTAAACTTGACCTTAATCCTGGGAGTACTGGAACAAACCTTGTTTCTGAATTACCTTTTCACTAAAACAGCTTCTACTGTTTAAATACTTTCTGCCATTGTGAATAAAAGATGATTTTAATACTAATAAAACACGCGGGGTCCCTGTCAGACCTCAAACCATGTGTCTGAGTCATGTTGGAACACCACTTTGAGCTGTAAGCAGAAGCTCTAAGAAAGCATCAATGATCAGTGGCTGTTCCTGCGTAATGCTCAGTCTGGGTAAAAAGTATATCCTGTGCTGTTACAAGGTCTAAGCTTTAAATATGCATTCAGCAGTAATGTGCAGTAGAGTGGAACTGGTTGGCCTGTTCTATCCTGACTTCTGTATCAACCTGCCACTGCTGCAGATGGCTTTAGAATTTATCTTCTAACTGTGGCTTCTGGCAACTGATCTAGTAGCTCTAGCAGTCTTCACAGAGCTTCTGAAGTTGGTTATTTGGCCTATCACCAGCTAATAAATAGGGTTTTGTTAGGCTTTATTTATCAGCGTGTGACTTCTGGCTGCATATGTGACTGTATATGAAGATGTGTATTAAGTGGCTTTGTGCACACACAAGATGTGATGGTTGGACAAAGGTATAGAGTATTTGAGACTGGAGAAAGCCTCAGAGCTCAAGATTTTGAAGGCTACTGAGACAGAAATCTTCCTGGACAGCTTAACATCTGCTTGTTCTTATTGCTAGAAAAATACAAAGGTGTAGATTTTGTTCTGCTCTTCATCTTCCTGTATGACTCTTGCTTTGGTACTTTATTTCTAGGACCAACAGATGTTTTGTACTTTCCTAGTGATTCTCAGATTTGAAGCAGTTGTTGTAGCAAAGATGTTTGTCTTATCTCTGAGCTCCTGTTTATCTACAAATATAGCCTGAATTCCAAACTGAGAATTGTTAGGCTTTCATGTACTAGCCCTTATTAAGCTTATGTTTTGGAATGTCCTGCTTTTGCAAAGTTACCATAATAGTAACATTACTGAAGACAAAGTTTAAATCAGTATGAAGTTCATTATTTTCTTGTTTATGGCTTTGTTTTTACAATAAATAAACCTCTGCTTTCATTAAACATTTTATTAATAACCTGAGCACAAACCAAAGTAATTCCAGGGTACCTGTGACAGTGTTTTGGATCAGATCTGTCGATAGCAAATTTTGGGGGATTGTCATATGTCTTTGCTTGGCTTATTTGTTATTTATTGCTCTTCTGAATTCTGATAATACTAATGTGTTGACTAATAGCAGCAGCCATGAAATAAAACTCTTATTTAAAAACTAGCTGTGGTATACACCTGTCAGATCTGCTGGCATACTGCCATGTTCTGTAGAATGACAGTAACTGAGGGAGTGAAGGGGGAGCAGGGTGGTGGTGTTTGAAATGAGACCAAGGCAGGTCAACCTGGAAAGCCCTTGGTAGGGCGTTTTCCTGCTGTGTAACTATTGGTCTAGTGTGAAGCTTCTGTAGTGAAATAGTCTGCTCTTGAGTATGTATGCATTTTGCATAGCATGTCATACTTCTGGGACAACCTGGTATATAAACTCACTTTGAATGTCTTAAAAAGCAGTTCTAGTGATTGTTAGATGCTTATATATATAAGCTGGGAAGATGTGGTCTGGACTTCAAATAAGTGTGGTGCAAATAACAGGATGAAGTGCCTTTTACTTCTCACTAGAAGTCAGATAAGCGTCATCCCCTCTGCCGCACGTGGGAAGTTACTTTCTTTACTGTTTGACCTAAATGCTCTTTCTTTTTTTCCCCTAGGTCTTAGTGGTGCAATGGCTAGTATAAGTGTTCGCTCAAGTACCCCAGGCTCGCCCACTCACGTGAGCAGTGGCTCCAATGCTAGTCGAAGGAGAAATGGACTCCATGATGTTGATTTGAACACTTTCATATCAGAAGAAATGGCACTCCACTTGGACAATGGTGGAACTAGAAAGCGTACCTCAGCCCAGTGTGGCGATGTCATTACAGACTCACCAACTCATAAACGCAACAGAATGATCTAAACTGCAAAAATTTCAAACCCACCATGCTGCTTGAAAGCCACTTGATCCTCAGAGTACTATTGAAAAGGAAACATGAGGCCATCTTTCCATATTCACTGTTTAAGACAAATGAATTCAATAATTGCCATAAAGGAAATTTTAGATATTACATTAGATGCCTCTTGTAACTGCGGCTTTCTTAAACTATATTCTTAGCAGAGGACATCAGATATTGTGTAGTAGTTAGCAAGATCATCATAGGCGAACATGTATCCGTTCCAAGGCTAAAAGTGACCTTACTTGTATTCTTAAAGGGAAAGGAAATTTCAGATGTTTATTTGGTTATAGAATGCCTTTTTTTTTGTCCTTTATTTCCTGCTGTGTTGAGTATTTGCTTAAACAGTATTGCCAGTTTGACTGAAATTTGTCTACAACATGACTTGGCATCTTTGTCAAAACTGCAGGCTTCCATTTTTGCAGCACTGTACCATGCACCTAGTTTCTATATAGTAACAGTGTGCAAGTTATAAATATTGGACTGTACCCTTTTTAGTTTTAAAAGCAGTTGATAATTCTGGTGATTGTGTGATAATGTAAAGAGGTGCTATGATGGTCATGCAATTAATACTTAATATTGAATCAATACAAGGATCTTTATTGGATTCACTTTGTGTGTTTTAGTGCTCTGAAGTAGCAATATTAAACTTTTCCCCGATTAACTTCATAGGCTTTTAAATCAGTTTGAGAAAATATATGTACTTATTGGTATTATCCTCGTGGTAATCATACACAGTGCAGACTGCACCAGTGCTGACCTAAATTTAGAGAAAGATGTCCTGTAATTGGAAAATAGGCTTTTCTGTTCAGTATTAGTGAAGGGTAGGTTTTGTGTACACCCATATCCCATTTTGCATTTCTTGTGAAGTAATTGCCCATTGCTGGGGAGGGGTGGGAGGAGAGGGAATGAGGGGGAATAGTTGGAAAAGGGGTGTGTTCTAACAAGTAAGACTTCTGGTCACATGTGGAAGCTTGGACTAACTTAAACAAGATTCTGTGTGATGCTCCCTCCTTCGGAGGGAGTGACGTGCAGGTTCTGTGAAGTTGCTAAGAAAATAATTTAAAACTGGAAGTTTGATAAAGCTCTGGATAAACATGCCGTAAGAATGAATGAAAAGGATAAATGGCTTTCTTTTTGTGTTGAGCTTACATTCATAGGATTGAACTCTGGCTGCCATAACTTAAGTATAATCTAAAACTAAACTAGAGATCAAGACTGATCTGCTGCAAATCCGTTTCTGAATGGGGAAGGATAAGTGTCAGTCTCAAAAGAGTGTCCTAACTATTTTTACATGTAGATGCAGCAAGTCTGGTGGAGGGCTCTGGCTTTAAGGGCCTCTAACTCTCTGCCAAGGAAAGGGATAGTACAGGAGGAATAAGAAAATGAAGAGCTCCAAACCTGCAAGTTGGGAGGAGGTATTTAGTGAGGTGGTATGTATGCATGCTTTAACTGGAAGCATAGGCTGATTCTTGGATGAAATGCAGCTATGCTAGATTCACAATACTAAAAGAATTGTGAAGTTCTAGCTAAGTTAAGGCACCTTGAGCTCCATGTTAATACACAGCTCTTCAAGACTTTTGCTTATGTGCTTGTAGAGTCAGATCTTTTTTGTATTATCTTCCCTGTTTGAAACAGACTTCACTGTAGTTTTGCACCCTTTTACCCTGGTGTCCTCTCATTGGTGTTCTGTAGTCAAGGCAAGACAGCAGTGATGTGTCAAATTCTCAGAATTCAAGGCACTCTACTAAGAGCATAATTTTCTTGCTTTGTGGTGCTTCCATCAGATTTCTTTACATCTAAGAGCTCTTGAAGATGTCAACAGTTGCACAGTACTGTAGCTAGAGGTTCTGTAGTTCATGGGACAATTGTAAGAACTGTCCAAAGCGAGATGGTAAGAACTGTTCAAAACCCCCACCTGTGTTACATAGCTGAACTTGCACATCACCTGAAGACTCAGTATACATTAATTTCAGTTACTGCTATTAACTACGATTCATAAGACTTATTTTATGTAAAATATTAATACTGCATAAAGCTAGTTTTCATTTGGAGACTGCATTTTCAACAAAGATTTTGAAGATGGTATCTAAATATATCTGTTAGTATTTATTAGGCTGTTGGCAGTGAGAGTTTTCTGTTCCAGAAGAAAAATCTGGAGTCCTGAACAGAAAGGATGTGTGTGAGAACCATTCTTCAGCTCTTCTGTTTATTCATTAACTGGCTTGTACAACTAAGATGCTTATGCTCTGCAACTTCTAACACACTTTACTATTAGTAAAGGTAACAACATACTGGGATCGGTTCTGCATATATGGACTGAACTGTAACAGTGCTTCTGGTCTAGCCCAAATATACAGAGCCTGTTCAAATTTCTTTTCCCTTTCCTTGCAGTGAAATAAATCCTGTTAATGCTTTGAAGCATTAATTCAGTCTACTACCATCTAAAACTAAATTTGTCTGGTTTATTTATTTAATTTGTGCCATTTTTCTTTGAAAGAAAGCAGGCTTAGGTATTAAACTGGTTGCATTAATGTTTTTTTTGCTTGTACCTTAAATATTTGGCAACTTCTTGATAGTTTTTTGTTTAGCCCCAACTGTTTGCTCTTTGTTAACCTCTGCCAGAATGATCAAAAATGCATGTATTCACCTGGTAAACACAAGGAGAACAGGTTGTCTCTTAAGTAAAAAAAAAAAAATAAAAAAAAAAAGTCCAGTACCTGTTGCTTTGAAGACTATTTCTTGTGCCAGTGTAGAAAATTGATGTTCTGGAAATAGCTTTCAGCTATTATCCGAACTGTAGCTCCTGGAGCCAGAAGTGAGTTGATTCTTTTTTTTCTCTCTAAGAAACACTGAATTGAGAACTGTTTAGTTTGGTAAAAATGGTGCTTACTTTTGCTTTCTCCTATGAATCGTATAGTTGACCGGTCTCTTCTCCATGTACATCAAATCTAACATGAATGTGCGGCAAGTTACATAAAGTACATCCTGCACTGAAGCTACTGAGCTTGGCTTGCTTATTAATGAAGTAAGTTTTAAATGTTAAATTTAAATCTATATTACAATAAAGTAATGCAAAAATGATTTTGGCTGAAACTGAAGTCCTGCAGTTAAACTTACTCAAATGTGGTTTACCCAGCTGGAGTAATAGAAACTCTAAGTCATAATAAACCTAATAAAAAAATGAATAAATACAACTAATCAGGCTGCTTTGTAGTTCTTTTAAGTTTCTGAATAGCACAGTCCATCAGTAAACCCAAGTGAAGATGTGGTTAGTGCCAGTGACAGGCTTACGTGCTTCTGCAGAGCAGGATTTTTTGGGAATGCAGTTTGATGGCAGCTGTTCAGTCTGGCCACACTTAAGAGGCTTTCCTTTTGCCTTTTAGGGACTAATGAAGATACTAAGAGTAGGGGCGCACTGTTACATTTGTATAAGATGTTCTGCAGAGTTTAGCATCCCTAATACTTGGGAAAAGCATCTTAAATTATGCCACTTAAAACTGCTTTAGAAAGTTAAGTTGTATTGACTTGAATAGTAGTGCTTTCTAGTCTCTTGCAAAAGAGTCTTTGGACTTAAGTGAAATTAGGTCCTTTATTTGGCAGCTTTTCCTGCTCCATGTGGGTGTCCCTAAACCTGCAAGCTATTTTGCACTTGGTATATCAGCAGGTCTTTGAATTTCATTATGAAAGAAGGCTTTATTTCAGAGGAGCTTTTAAGTTAAAAATGTCTTTTTAATTAAAATGTTAACATTTTTTTTTCACTTCTAGCCAGTGAAATGTTGCAGTGGGGATTTGGAAAGTATTCTTAAATGACTTCTAAAAAAACTCAGTGCCTTTCCAATGCTAGCCTAGGGCTAGTGGTATTTTGGCGGAAATAAGGAATGTGCAGAATAAGGAATTTGGCAGAATAAGGAATGTGCTCCTGACTTGCCCCACTGTTCCCTGCACAGGTGGGGCGGGTGTGGCTGTCTGGGGTAGCCACAAGGCCCTGTGGCTTGCTCCCTCCCTCCTGAGGCACTGGTGGCTTGGGGCAATGAGGAAGGCACAAGCACTGGCCAGGAGCTTTCCTTGACTGTGTGTAACCCCTGTGCCTGGTTTGAGGCTGGTAAACTCAAAGCTGCTGAGATGCTCTGTAGTCACCACTGGTGCTCTCTGTTGGCACTCTCTAAGCCTCTCTCAGACCCTCACAAATGGAAAACTAAATGTGTCTCAAGCTCACGAGGGTAGGAGTGAATAAACCAACTAAACCCACTTTTGTGCGGCATGGAAGCAATGCCTGGCTCTGCCAGTCTCCAGGGAGACTTGGAAGTGAGATGTTTCTCAGTGGGTAATGAGATTCCAGTGTTTCTGATGTGACTTTGAGCTGTGTGGCTGATGGGACAGCAGCTGCCTGGGCCTTCTGAGCACTGGGACTCTACATGGGGCTGTATTTTCACTGGCTGAGATGGGATGTGGTGGGGGAGTGCACAAGAATATGACCTGGTTGGAATCTGCTACAAGCCCATGGAGCATACACTATGCTTTGTAGAAAATCTTGGAATTTCAGTATAAAAAGTACAGATCAATTTGTTAAGATAGCATTTAAGACCACTCTTAATCATGCTTTGTAGTGTTTCACTATTTTTATATCAACCTTGTTTTCACTGTAAAGGTAAAGTCAGTTCTGGATGCCTCATGAGAGAGTGTGAGATGTGCATGAAAGGACGCACTGGGACCCTCACTGGAAGGGCTCATGGTGCTTCTCCAGCTCCAAAACTCAAGCCACGAGATTTCTGGAGTTCGTACACCTACTGCACTTTCTATGGCGCATCAGGGCAGAGGATACAAAATGTTTGCCTTTAAACTACATGCACTGAAATCTTTTTCTATGTTTCTGCCGGGGTTTTGGTAGGGTAGCTTCCAGCTCCTGCCCGTACAGCCGTGGGGTACCCCTGCTCACAGGATGTGCTCGATGAACAGTCCTAAGGTTAGCATTTGTTGCTTTGTTAATACTTGTTTTTATATTGATAATGGTTTGAACCAAGCTTTCTTGCCTTGATGTGAATTTATTCAGTCTTACTTACCTGTAACGCAGGAGGCAAGACCAAGAGTAACATGGGGAGGAAATACTGAGTTTGTTTTCCTGCTTAACTGAGTTAATTACTTGATCTCATACAGTTAATAACTCTAGCTGTCTATAGCACTGTCTCTGCAAATCGATGATCGTTAGACTACTTTCAAACCACAAAAATCTTTGCATCTTTGGGATGCTTTAGGCCAGTCTTGTAGCTATTTTTAAAAAACACCTACTGTGTTTTTTTGAATATAATTAAAACTTTAAAGCTCTGGGGACAAAGTCTTGCCATAAGGTGGCAGCGGTGATGCTGCCCTATGCCTCTTTCGTAAAGCACAGCTGAACATCACTAATGCTGTCTTCAACAAGTCTAAAAGCACTGACAAACAGAAATGTGTGGATTGCCCTTAGAGGCGAGTGGACTTCTCAGCTAAGGTGGACCATCTTCTAGAGACTTGCATTGAGTATCCTGCCAGTAATCCAACTCTTCATCTTCCTGAGGGAACCATAGTTTGTGTTATTTCTTTCATCTCTAAGCCTTTCTGCTGGAAAAGCTCACACAGTTAAGTCTGCTCTTTCATGGCTATGTGTAAATGACTTCCTGTGGAAGAGCATCTGTGATCCCCCATGGTAGGCAGGCTTTTTTCCTTTCTCCCTGGAGATACTGTTGTCATTAACATGAATCACTGAAGGTGCATTTCTAGATGTTAAAACGCATTTCAAAGTCTTTATGACTGAAATGATCATAGTTTTCCAGAGCAGGAAACAGCTGAAGATGTTGTGAATATTGTAGCTGCAGAGACTTGTGTGCTGCCAGATGCCAGTGCACTGGTGCAACTCATTTGGAGTCCTAGATTGTTTATTAAAAACTGATTTATCTGCCTTTCCTTGCTCTGTAACAGCTTCAGATGTGGCCTTGCCAAAATTCTCATTTCCTTAGGCCCAGATGCATTTCCCAAAATACAGGCAATTCATCTCTCCTGTGTAGAAATTTTCTAGGGAAATGGGTTCAACATATTTAAATCCCAGTAGCTGGGGACTTTGGTAATAGTTTCAACACAAGAAGGCCTAAGAGCTCCTTCAGAGTTAGTTTTCAGGTTGTTTTGATCTTTCCTAAAGCATACACCCATAATCTGTATCTACGTCTGTTTTTTCCCTCCTGTTTGTGGACCATTCTGAATTCTTTTCCGGCAAGGAGCGTCTCCCTGTGCTGGATGCAGCGTGTCTGAACATTGAGATGTTTCTGGTAAGTGCTTGTATGTGATGCATGTGCTGTTTCTTTTAAATTAACATGATTTTGGGTTGCCCACAGGTTGTGGTGTTTACATCCCTGGAGATACTTAGGACTCAAAGGAACACACCCCAGAGCATCCTGCTCTGGGACCTGCTTTTGGCAGGGGTTGGACCAGGTAACGCTCCGGTTGCCTTTCCACCTGAGTTACACCAGGATCCACTATATACTGTCCTCGACGCAGTTTTACCCGAGAGGGGGGTAAAAGACACTGGTGTCCTTGCTGCCTAGTGGCACCCGCTGCTCAGATAACAACCCACCACTGATGGTAACTTAGGAAGGGACGATTTTCCTTTCCTATGAGGCACATACTCCTCCAGAAACATAAAGGTTGTTCTATCAAAATTGCTACTCTATAATTTCCTAAGGATACGCAGTCCTGGAAAGTACAAACTGGTCCCTAATTTGACCACTTGAATTTCTTGCTCCGGTGTTGCCCATTTCCTGGGCATTGCAGTAACAGAGTTGTTTCGGGCTGAGTTGTGAAGCTGCTGCCATGGTGGATGGTTGCTCTACATCATCTGCTCAGCTGGTGGGAACATCATCTCCAAAGGACAGGAAAGATCTTGGCTTTGATAAGTCATAAAAAGGCCATTTTCTAAGAGGTGAAATTCCAATTAAGAGTAGCCAAGTGCTTCTGTGTTAAGGCCAAAGCCCCTTCTCATTAATGTTCTGGAAGACTGGTAAGAGATATCACAAAATTTGGAGGGAAACTGTGTGTGAGCTTCTGTGGGTGCACGTTTTGATTTGATCTGATACAGGGGAAACAGGGTAGGAAAGTGGAACTGTCAGTACAGATTAGACGTATAATCAGTTAAAGCTCTAATTGTCGTTATGTCCGTTTCTCGTATGACTTACTGGAGACAAATGGTAAAATCATATCAGTTATAAAGGTCTAAAGATTTCCACTTACTGGACACTGTCTGTGCTGAATATTCAGAAAAGCAGCAGTGGACTAATGGCAGCTTGAAAATGCTTTTCACAAACCTGGGAATTGCCTGAAAAGTAGGATATGGATTAGAGTTACACTGTTCCAGTCTAAGATCTCCAGAAACGCAGATTTTTGAAGTTGTTCCAGTGCCCAAGTTTGCTATGAACTGGGACTGCATTACTTAAATTTTTTATTTCCTGAAATAGTCAGACTTTAGTGTATTCCACTGAGACTAAAGCAGCCGGTCCCAGCTAAGCATCCTTCCTTTCAAGGATATGTCAAATTCACAGCAGTAACTAGTGGCAAGTGTGAAAAATAATATTGAATGTATATTAAATATTCTGGCTTGGGAGGAAACCTATGTATGACCTGTTGGCCACAGGCTCTTGCAAGTGCCTGCTGCAGTGATTTTTTTTTTTCTTTTTTTTTTTTTATACTTGGAGTCCTAGTTTATGATATCATTATGACAATACTGGAATACTTTTAACACAGTCAACAGTTTCTTGCATCTCCAGAAGATGCGCTGGACAGATCAGAGATGTCACTGGAAGGTGCCAAAAATGGGGGCAGACGTGCCAAGGGTAGGTGGCTTTGATACCTCTCAGTCCATCAGAGGCTGATCTGGTACCAGCTGGAGTAAACAGGTATCTGTAGATTTGATCATGGGAAGTTCTGTAGTTATGTTTCTTAGGTTTTAAGTGTTTACGGATGTAAAGTTGCATGAGGTTCCCAGCACTGCTGGTCAGTAACCCGCCAGGTCTTGCCTGCCACTTGTTCCTTACATTCTTCAAGACTGTCTCCTGCTGACCATCTGTAGAGAATCTAGGGGTCTCAGTAGGCCACCAAGCTCTACATTAATGCAACTACCACAAGGATTTACAGGTTGACCCAGAGCACTGCACTGGGAAAGTTTATGGTTGGGCAGGTTGTGGAATCAGCCTTTAGATTTGTCATCTCTGTTCAGAACAGCTGTGGCAAAATAGATGCACTAGGGGGGACAAAAAAGTTGATGGTATTATCTCAAATCCACACACAGGTAAATGATGAGCTGGAAGGTCAGTCTCATTTGAAAGATGCTTGGTCAACACAGAAAGACAAGGTGGTACAGGAAGATTAGAAGGTGAAGTGAACTTGCCCATCAGCTGTCACAGCCTTCAACTACAGTAACTCTGAAGCTCAGAGTGGAATAGCTTTGTGTTCCTGCTGTACTGGCCAACTGGTGGCTTGGGTGACTTCAAAAAGTCGTTTTTACAACTGCCCACATGCTCTATTACTTAAAGCTATATAAAACAAGTGACTTAAGTTCCTGAATAAAGGCATGATGCGGTAGTATGGAGAAGAACATCTTTTTTAAGCCATAGTTTGGTATGTGGTTTAGGGTCAATGGAGGCATCTGTTTTTATCACAGGGGATTTCATGGGGGTGATGCTGATGCTTTAAAGTATGTGTGTTTCTCAAAGCTTTAAAGCGATGCAAAGAGCCCTTGGGATTATATAACTGCCATGCCCAGTCCCTTTACCCCTCTGAAAACCAGTCATTCAGCAAGCAAAAGTAATCCCTCTGGTGACTCTTGCCAATGATGTTCTTTGTAAAGCGAGATGTCCAGAGTCAAGTAAGGAGTCTCACAAGCAGCGCTGGGAGGCAGGACAATGACGGCTCTAAGGAGTGCTGATGTGCTGTTATTGCACCGAGCATCTCATTGCTTACAGAGAGAAATGTACTGCTCTGACCATGAAAATGAAGTTTTGGCCTGAGGAATGCGTAGCTGCGTTGCAGATCAGGTGTTGGCTGTTCATGGCCGTGGTGTGGGGCAAAGTGGCAGTGGTGCTGCTGTTAGGTGGCTGGAGAAGAATGCTCCTGGTGCCCAAGTGCTGACTGGGGGGCAGGTGCAGACTACAGTTGTTTTCTGCAAAAGCTGATGTTTAGTAACAAATAAAATCTGGGTATGGAGGGAGAATGAGGTGTAATTTGTCAGAAACAAAAGCAAATTATATGATAAGATTTTCTACAATTTCTGTCTTGCTTGAGCTGCTTGCTCTAGTTTAGTTAACAGGATACTGGAACAGAAGTGGAGAGAGGGAACTCAGCCAAACCCTTATGCCTTAATTCCATTATCTGCTATCTCTCCAACCTGCCTGGCAAGCACTTGGGTAGGTGTGAATAAGGATCTCTCGAAGGAATACAAAAAGGGCCACCAGGGGCCATCACCTTGAACTTGTCCTTTCAAGTGTTATCTATAAATATGGTCCCCCACAGCAATCCAGCTGGCACCCTCTAGTCAAGCTCATTGCAACCTCAGATAAAACTGCTGTCAAGTGGAGCCAGATCTTCAGCTGCTTGATGGAGCTGTGCCCGTCTGTGCTGCTTGGGAGTGTGAATCAGAGGAGCTCCTTCCTTCCCATGGCGCAGCCTCCCAGCCCGTCAGCAGCAGGGAAGGAAGAACCTCCCAGTGGTGGGTGAACCGCAGCGCCCTGGTGTTTACAGTGTGCAAGTGGAGAGGAAGAGGAGAAAATCCAACAGAGGTGATGTGGCCCAGTAAATCTCATGTGTGGTGCAGCCCCTGATCTTTTGGGAGGCCCACCCCAGCGCGTATCCATAATGTGACAGTGATCCAGCTACTGCCTGAAAAACGTTTTAGAAAAGCAGCGTGAGCCCCCCATGTTAACTGTCACAGAAAAGACATGGCCCAAGGTGCGGGGAAGGAATCCCAGCTCTCCTGAGCTCTGGAGGAGTTTTGCTGCTTGTGTTTTAGCCCAGATTTTCTTTCAGTACATGGCATCCAGCAGGTTGTGCCAACGGCTGTGCTGTGTGATGGCAGGGCTGGATCTGCGTCCTTCAAACAATGGCTTTGCCTGCTAGTGCGACTGATGAGGAATCGATGCTTTTTTTAGCTGATGAACTCTAATATCATCAGATGAACAGAACTGTGGAACAGAAAATCTCTCTTGAATTTACTAGCTGTATTTGTATCCTTAAAAGAGCTATGTGCTGTCATCTGTCCTTTGTGAAGACCAAAATACATCTTGACAGCCTGCTTTCCTCCTTTCTAAGTGGCTGAAGGCAACTTTGCAGGCCCTTGGTGCTGAAACTGTCACTTTTTGTTAATCTTGTATGTTTCCTACATTTAAACTTTAAAATGTATCGGTGGAGTTGGTGTCATCTCCATAATCGTAACTTTATTATACAAAAATAACTCTTGCATAGCTAGCCCGAAGTTTCCTCTCCTCGGACAGTAGTGAAACAGGCACTGACATGGCCAGGACACTTTCAAGGTGATGTGGTGGTGGCACTGCCCGGCCCAGCTGGGGGAGGCGCGGGCTGGTGCCTCGGTTGCCGCAGGGTGATGCATGAGGCAGCGGATGGAGTGATGCCCTGTGCTTTCCCGCTTCTGCAGCTTGTATCTCATTCACAGTTTTACATTTGTGGATGTATTGTTTCCATTATTGGCCAGAGTGACACTTAATCCATGTGGTGAAATCCAGGCTTAGCATTTCACATAATGAAACCAATAATACATTGCAAATTAAATGACATTATTTGCTTTCTCTTTTTTCCTCTGAACTTTGTCTCCATACAGGACATGATCAAGAAATGCAAGATGGAAAAAGAAAGTCAATATTCATTGACAGTAAAATATTAATGCTTCTTGAAAATGAGGGGTGGAATAGAGGGCTTGCTTTTCTTCTATGTGGCTCCAGGTCTGGGGAAGTTCACTCCCAGGAGGTCACCGCAGCGGTGACCACGATCCCTCAGGGTGACACAGAGTTTTCAGGTGAAGCTGGAGAGCAGGGGGTAGTGCAAGCGCAGGCATGGAGAGAAGAAATGTCTGATATGAGTTATCAGGCATCACCTTCCTCCCTGTCAGAGGAAAGGGTTGAGATGAGCAGAGCTCAGAGGAAGGGCCAGTCTCCATGTCCCAAGTTGTGACCTGCCTGGTTTTATGGAAGATCCTTGTCCTGTGTTGGAAAAAGATTTCAGGTGGGCAAGGTGTGCCTATTCAGCCCCATGTTTGGTCTTGGCATCCTCTCCTTGCCCAGAGCATTGGCTGATGTCACTGCTGGCAGGAGTCTCACCTTGGCAGGCAAATAACAGGGAAACCCTTTTATCTTTGTCTTTCCATCCTGCCCTGGGGCTTACGCAGGGCTCTGGTGTGAGCTGACTCTCCTGGGCTGTCTGAAGCTCCCTGACAAACCTCTCGTTGTGAAGTGAGTGCTGGTCCTGCATGCCAGGGATGCCCAGCAGCACCTGCTACCATGTGGGTCCTGGAAAAATCCCCACAGGATGCACTTATGCTGCTGTCAGGTGGGTGTAACGGGGATGTCTCAGCAGCTTCTGCTGGCCAGCATTGTCCCCCCGCAGCCATCTCCCCACACGCACCCCGTGTTGGTGCCTGCTCCCTGCTCCTTGGCTGTTGCTTTCCTGTTGTCTGAGTATTGAGATGAAATTAGGGGAGTTGGACAAGAAGCGTACCTGTACTGAAACAAGTAAAATTATTTGAAGGTGTGGGCATGACTTAGAAATGATTACGCAGGGAAATAGACTAATATTTCCCCTATGTTGTGGCTCTTACCTTTACCCAGATGTTCAGCCTTCCCAGTTATGCAAGACAAGTTATTACAAGAGCAAGTGCAGAGTTATGCACCTGGGCCGGAACAATCCTCGCTATCAATACAGACTGGGGGATGAGGCATTAGAAAGCAGCCCTGAGGAAAGGGACTTGGGGGTGCTGATGGATGAAAAGCTGGACATGAGCAGGCAGTGTGCACTTGCAGCCCAGAAGGCCAATCGCATCCTGGGCCGCATCAAGAGATGCATTGCCAGCAGATCCAGAGAAATGATTCTGCCACTTTACACTGCTCTGGTGAGACCTCACCTGGAGCACTGTGTGCAGGTCTGGAGCCCTCAATATAAGAAGGACACGGACCTGATAGAGAGGGTCCAGAGGAGGGCCACAAAAATGATCAGGGGGTTGGAGCACCTCTGCTACGAGGACAGGCTGAGGGAGCTGGGGTTGTGCAGCCTGGAGAAGAGGAGGCTCCGGGGAGACCTCATAGCGGCCTTCCAGTACCTGAGGGGGGCCTACAGGAAGGCTGGAGACAGTCTGTTTACAAAGGCCGGCAACGACAGAACAAGGGGTAATGGCTTTAAACTGGAAAAAAGCAAATTTAGATTAGACATTAGGAATAAGTTCTTTACCGTGAGGGTGGTGGAGCACTGGAACAGGTTGCCAAGGGAGGTGGTTGAGGCCCCTTCCCTGGAGACATTCAAGGTGAGGCTCAATGAGGCCCTGGGCAACCTGGTCTAGTTGGGGGTGTCCCCGCTGACTGCGGGGGGGGTCGGACTAGATGATTCTATTATTCTATGCAAAGGCAGTATCTTTACAGCAGGTTTATCGCCATTATTGTGCCAGAAAATCCCAGAAAGTAACAGAAAAGTGTACTGTCCCGGTGCCCTTTGCAGGCTGTCCTGGCAGAGCTGGCTCCCTACTTCCCTCCTGGCCTGAGGGGAGCAGTGTCCCGGTGACCTGTGCTGATTGCAGGCACTGCGATTCCCGAGCATCCAGAAATGCTTTGGCTTCCAGAATTTATTACTTTTTTAGATTGAGGCCTTCACGTAGGAGGTACATGAAGGTAAAAAGCAGATTTCTTCTGGCAGATGGGTTCCCAGGCCCATTCTTTGGCAGGTGCTGCCATCTAGGGTGCGAGTGTGCGGAGGCTTCGCTGCAGACGGAGCATCCGCATTCTCAAAATACTTTCCACAGTGTTTTCCGTGGTGTTTGCTCCCCAGGTGCTGCTCAGGAAGGGTGTAGGGACAGCCAGAGCAGAGCCCACGGCGGCTGCCGGGGCAGAGCACTGCCTGGAGGCTCGGTGTGTGTCTGTATGTTAATACAATATATTATTCTGTGGAAAAAGCTGCATGAAAAATTGCAGAAGAGCATTGCATTGCAGCTTGGGCATTAGCGTGGTCTTGGGGAGATGGGGGGATTGGTTTCTGGCTTTGCTGTGAGCTGTGTCCCACAGCAGCACCATCACTACCGCTGCTGGCTGTGGGTGTCTTGTCCCCACCGAGGTCAGCCCTGATCTTGGGGCAGCCTTCTACACCTGGCTGGGCACTACCTTGGTTTGTTTACAAGTACCTGTGCAGCTCGCCAGGGTTTGTGGAAGAGATCAGAGATCGCTGGCAGCGACTCCAGGCTCTCCATGGAGCAGCCCTTCCTCCTGGCATGTGTGGTTGTTTTCTGTAGATCCAAGAAGTTTTCACGTGTATGTGGAGAAAGCCTGAGCCAAATCTGGGCTGTGGGCCGGTTCCTGCCCGGGCTCTGGGGCACGGTTAGGGAGCAGATGTTTAATTCTGGCCGAAATCAATCCTGAGCTTGAAGTCCACACTAATGGCTCTGACCCCACATCAAGGCCTTTAAAGAAGAGGGAAACTTTTTTTGTAGTTCCAGCTCAGGTGCAACTGAAATTCCATTTTACAGACCACTTTCCACAGACTTCACATTTGTAAAGCCCAGCAAACGGGCCTCTCACTTTGCTGCATTAAAGTTAAGCCTGGCTGAGCGTGCTGAAGCCACGTGAGTTTGCCCTAAGCTTATCTTGGTCTACGAGTTAAAGACCTCAGCAAATCCAGCTGGTATTTTACCCTTAGCTCAAATTCCTGGTTAAATGAATTTACATACAGTCTTAAATTCCTCCGGGCTGGCTGTCTCAGAGGTGGATGAAGAGAGGCTGCCGGGGCGGTTTCACCATCCGTCGGTGTAGATGAACGAGACATTTAATAGTCCAGATCAATACCTGCTGCTGTTCTTCTCCAGCTGTGTCACTGTGACCTTCCCGATTGAAGGAAAGGTCTCTGCAGAAGCGTGTGTACTTTGGAACAGAGACATACGACAGCCATAAAGAGGAGAGTATATTTTTTCAACTGCCTTTTATGTTTAACTGTTTATGGCAGTAAAACTAAGGCAGTGCAGTTTGCTGTGGGTCTGCATCCCATTCTTACAAATCCCTGCTTCCATGTTCCTCCTGCTGGCACCTCTATATTCTGCCCTTACTCATATACATATGAGTAATATATACCTCACGTTTTCTGTCATTACTCCTTTTCCTCACATCCTCTAATTTTTACATGGTTTTGAATAAGTCTGTGTTGAAAGGATCTATGTAGTCCCCAGTATAGACAATGTTGAGACAAAGTCCACCAGTGGGTCAGCAGGAATTAGGTGTTTTCATCTGGATGGGAATTTTACTTGGTTCCAGGTTCCCCATTGATTCTGATGAATTTCAGCAACTTGGAGCGCAGATTCTGACACGTTTTTAATGTGCTGAGGCTGTAGAATGAACCATGGATCAGATTTTTCAAAACTTTATCATGTTTTAAACAGTTTTATGTATTCTTCTGGAAAGCTTTATGAAGTAATTAAGCCATGCAGGTAACTTTCCCTTCTCCCCAAATCAATCTCAGATACAGGTGCTACAACCTTTTGCTCCTTTGGCGTAAGGGTTGGGTTGATCAAACCTCAACACATGCTCAGCAGTGGAGGCAGGATTTTAAACCTGCAAAGTAATATTGGAGTGAACGCGGCTGTTGCTTGTAATGCTGCATGCAGTGGGTCGGATTTAGAGCTACATGGTTTTATGCCAAGACAGGGTCTCACTCTTTACTTACAATCAATCAATATTAGGAAATACAAGTATTTACTGCTTAGATTTGCTACACTAATGTTTTCTTTCATGTTTTTAAAAGCTGAAAGAAAATATTCTTCCCTCAGAAAGCAGAAGAGTCTGCACACCAAACATCCCTTTAGTTGGTAGTTTCCTGAATTTTCTTTTGGGTAGCCCCCATTTTTCCCTTGCCTTTGGAAGTTCATGGCAGAACTCATGCACTGTTGCAGCCTCAAGGGCTGTTCCCATTTTTAGGGCTTTTTATTAGACATCTTCCCCCTCTCTGAAACACATTTTGGAGCCCTGTGGTGCTGGTAGGTAGGTGATTCAGTTCCTAGAAAAATGTCTAGCTGGCACTTTTTAATGTGTGGGTTTTTTAGATTAATCTCAAATGAGTACATTTAAAGCTGTATTGATTTTGGTGTGCTTCGCACTTGACCTCTTTCTCCTTATTTGTTAATGTGGATGTAGCTATCTGAGATAACTATTAAGTTTAAGTGTTACAGATGGACTGAAATCCATCAGAGTGCAATTAAATGCTTCCTACTTTTAGGTACTCTAGAGATTTTGAAGACTGCGAGGCTGGTAATTCTGGTATCAATGCATTTTTAGTTATCACAAGTAACTGTTGTATATGTATTTATACAATTTATATATATTATACCTCGAAGTGATGCTTTTTTGGCCATAAACAAGAGAAAAAGTGAAGGCTTCACTGAGGAGGCTCTCAGAATGGGGACCATGAAGGATGGCGTTGTCCCTGATGAGGTGATACCGAACCACAGTAAGTCCCTCTCCTGAGCTAAGAGTGGTTGCTGTTTTGCTGGGGTAAGTATTACCTGAAGTTCCCTGAGCACATGGACCTTGAAAGCGGCTGGAAATCGTGTTCCTTGCAGGGCAGGTGGAAGGGAAACGCTGAGTGTCAGCAGTGATTTCATAGAGAAAAGCAGCTTGTTAGGCATGGGCATCAGCTGTAACTAGAAATTTCAGGAGACGCCTTTTGTGCCATAAGTAGCTTTAAAGTCATTGAGTAAATAATATTTGTGTCCTGCAGAGAAGGAAACCTTCAGCAGCCTCCCTTAGCACCCATGCAGAGCTTGAAGGAGGAGAGTCGTGGGGTGGATTTACGGCAGCCCCTGGCAGCCGTGCTCTGAACTTGCTGTGCACTGGCTGATGTGGAACTGCAGCAGGGACCTCAGCTGCGGGGGACATGCACACCTTCAGTGTCTGCCTTCATGGTCCGCATCACCATCTGAATGGATGGCTCCATCCTCTCCTGGGTTATGCCCTGGCTGGTACCCCACAGGGGATGCCCACACTTACACACAGCACGTGAACCAGCCTGAGGAAGCTCCCAGTTCAGCTGCTGCTGTTTCAGGCCAGAAGACCCCAAACCCGGTGTTCTTGATATAAAGGAGTTGATTTCTCTGACTCATCTGATGAAGATGCTCTTCAGTACAGGTAGGCTCCTGCATGTACAGCTTTCCCTTCATATTTTACATTAGGACTGATTTTCTCAGAAGTATGGGGCGTAATTTCCTGTTTGCATATCTGTCTGGCATCCACAGACAGTGAATATGGAAGTCCATTGATGGGCTTTTCCAAAAAGTCTTGTTGTAGGGCTACTGGGCATTTGGAGTTACAGCCACAAGTCATTGCATGTGACTCATTTTAGGCTCCAACCAACCCAGTTTATGGCACAGGAACACCTTTAGTATCTTCTAAGCTTAATTTTTTTTTTTAGTGCAATACCTCCCCTGTTTCCTAAGAGCTCCAAAACTTGTTCTTGGATAAACCTCCCTATTTCCCAACTGGCTTTCAGCAAGCTCCAGATCTGGTCCTAATTAGTGCTGTGTGAACATATGTTATGTGAAGAACTAACAAAACCCAAAATTTATCATTGAAAAGCCCTGGTATATTTATGTTTTTTATATGAGCATCCAACTGGGACAAATTAATTTTCTTTCATGGATTTGAGGTGCAGAAAAAAAAGAAATTAGAGATGTCAAAATCTGCATGTGAAAGCTGTGGGCAACTCCTGGGTGTTGCCATCCAAGGCCTCTGCATCCTTGCTCTGCACTGTGAGCTTTGTTCTTTGGCTGGACCGGGGCTCCTTGGGGTTACTCCTATGACCACGGCTCTGGTGTGGCCTCTCTTCTCCATGCCCTGTAGCAACATCTCTGCTGGAGTGTGTCATCCCTGTGAACCCACACCAGGTCTCTGCTCCCAGAAGGAGCTGCCAGCCATAGGTTTGTGGAGAGATAGTGGCAGGAAAGTTGGCAGCTGATAACAGAGCAGCTGTATTTGTTGTTTCTAACTGGCAAAACACAAAGCAAAACTAATTTAAGCTACTATACAGGTTACTACAACTTTTGAAGTGAGGGAGACTATATAAATGTATTGCTACCAACATACTAGGTAGTATTTTAGCATGAAATTTTGGCTGACCCTGTTATATTTCTCCTATGCTGTTCTCTAAGTAAAATGAAGGAATGACATGCCTTCATAACAGGTTGCCCATCTGCGCTTGCCTTCCATTGCTGGTTGTTGCTGGTGATGGTGAGAATAACTCTGAAACTGCGAGTGGCACGAGAGCCACTTTACAGGGTGAACTGTGTTCACCAGCTCATCTGAGCCCTGGGTTTCAGCTGGTCAAAGTGGTACTGCTCCAGTTGGAACAATTTAGGTTTTGGGAGGCACAGCATCCCCAGGAGCACAGTGTGACTTTGGACGATTTCCCATGGTGCTGGTGGCAGAGGTGTCACCAAAGCCCTGCTCTGCCCAGCAGTGTAATAGCCCGGTGGCTGAAATTCCCACATTACAGCATGACTCCAGGCAAGAGTGATTCAGAAGGAGGAAAGAATGTTCCCTCTTTGTTGACACATTAACAATTCTGTAATGTTTTTCCATCTTGGTCTAATGTTTTGCCCCTCCTAAGGCATCTGAGGGACCTTGCCTTTGGGAATATTTCTGTCTCGCACCGGGAAAAGGTTTGCTGCTCATTCTTTTGATTCCTACAGTTGCTTTAGGATGGGTGATAACATTAGGCCAGAAAGCAGCTTCGTCAGTGCTCCCCCTCAGAAATCCTGGGGGTAACTGAAAAACAAGAGTTGCTAGAAAACACGTTGTAGCATCACCACTGCTTTTGATACTGTGGTAAAACAAGGATGAGTCTGTGCCGTCGTAATTAAGTGATGGTGTGAAAAGTCTGGAAAACAGTCCAGGTATAATGGGAGCATAAACTTCCCCGACGTCAGACTCGCTCATGACTCCCCTTTGGCTTCGGTTTCCTCCTCTGTGACTTGCAAATACATTTGGCAGCAGCTGGAGTTCAAGTTACAGCCACAGAAAGTAAAGCTGAATGTCATTGAAGATGTGCCCCAGAAAGAAGATCCAAGCCTGCTGTACTTAATGGAATGAGATACTTTGAGGATTATTTCTTCCTAAATGGCCCAATGCAAGCCATAACTCTTCTGGACTGCAGCGGAGAGGAGGCAGCGTCCAAGTAAGTTCTGCAGCGTTTTCACGTTTCCCTTAACCTTATAAATACCACTTTTTATTAGTCGGCAGCAGGCTGTCAGGCTGTGTTTGAGAGTGTTTCCCGCCAGCCTCCGAAGGCATGCGAACAGGGAGCTGGGGAGCCGGTGCGCACTGAACAGGAGAGGGCACTGGCACTCCAGCAGCTCTGCTGGGCTCAGCACCCCACTGGGGCCGACTGACTGCATCTCAGCACACACCTGCAGCATCTTGCGCTCTTAATAAGAGACAGGAGCCTAAGAAAAGAGTGAATGAGATGTGCTTACTGTCTGTGTCTCTCTGGAGACAGAGAAATCAAAGGGTTGGGGCTAAATTGCTATGCACTGGGTGGGAACCTGCCCCCTTCCATAGGGAAGTTCATCTTCTGGTGTCTGGTACATCAGCTCTTGTAGGCGTTTTTTGAAAACCTCTGATGTAGTGTCCTTTTTTTGCACCTCCATTAGGTATTCAGTACACAAACTAAGGTGACATTCATGTTGTCCGAGGGAAACTCAGGTTGTCGCAGTTTCTCCCGCAGTTGTAAAAGTAAGCAGCCCTTTGCCCCGAGAGCCAGCCTGTGCTGCCCCTCCTCCTGCCCCCAGCTCTCTGCTACCAGAAGCTATGAAAACGCTGAATTTCCCTCCTGCTTCACAGCATTAACACATGGTGTGCTGGGGAGCAATTAGCAAGTGGCCCCTAACTGGCCAGTGAGGACCACTGGGGCAGGCTCCATCCCTCCAGGCACCGTCTCTGATGGGGATGCTGGTGAGCGGCTCCCTGCCCTGAATCGAAATGCTAAGCACAGACCTCTTTTTTTTTTTTTTTTCCTTAATTTCTGTCCTTTTTTGTTTTAAGCTTTTTTTGCCTTGCACATGGAAAGAGTCTATTGTGTCAGAAAGAACCAAGTTCTGTTGGTTTTCAACTAGAATTCTTAATTAGACCCAAAGTAAAGCTCCTGTGAAGCTGTTGGCGTAATTACAGGCTGGGAGAGCCTCCCTACTGAATCCAAATCCAGCCCCCAGCTTCCTGGTGCTGTCGGAGCGTAGGACGAGGTGACAGAGGGAAGGGGAGATGAGGCACGGGTGGCAGCAGCCCCTTCCTTTCTCCCCCAAGTCCCTTTGCAGTTTGTTTCTGCTCCACGTGAAGGTTTGTGAAAGGTAAAGCAGAAAGGCCCAACTGCAGCGGAAGGAAATATATTTAGAAACATGAAAAACAGGAAGGGAAAATGTTTTATTTGCATTATTCACCAGGTTCTATTATTTATTACATTGCTGTGCTAGTATATAATTTTATAACTCCCAAAGAAATGGTCATGCTTCTGGAGGGCAGGTTTCTGCTGCCACAGCCGCAGCCTGTCTTTTAAATATGGGCTCTTGATATGAGACGTCGTTTGGCAATTTCAGTGCTGCTTAGTTTAAACGATGCATTTGTCAGGTTGGGTTTTGACACAGGCCCAGGAGAAAGGCGCTTCGTGCAGCTTGCTGTCTCCCTCGCTCTGCCTTCTGCCAAATTTTTCCTTAAAATGGAGGTTATCTTGCGAGGGGGAGAGCTTGGGCAAGGGGAGCCAGCAAGGTGTGGTGGGCTGATTTCCACGCTGGATTTAACGAGGGCGATGGAACAGCAGGAGGTACCTTCCCACCCAAGCAGATCAGTGGGGATTTCATCCTCCTCCATGACCTTCACAGCACCACCTTGTCCTCAGGCTCATCCGAACCAGAAGCAAACTCCTGGGCAGTGAAGGCACATTTGGGTGTAGCACATTTGGGTCTAGCACAAGCATGTTTAGGAGGTCGCTGCGTTTCCAGTGTTGTTCCTGAAGGGCTACAGAGTTACTGATATTGATGTGTGGTGGTCAGCATCTTCAGTGATCTGCCCTCATGCACAGCTTGGGGTAAGGCAAATGTAACAAGTTAAGAGAGACTTTCCTGCGCTTTTGTTACTACTTTTTACAAAAACGAAGATGCTTTTTAAGTCTGTGGTTGCGTTCTTGGCAAAGGAGAACAGAAGATAGGTGTATATGTTGTTTGGTTCCTTATTGCAGAAGATAGGTGTATATGTTGTTTGGTTCCTTATTGCTGCTCAGCAGGTTTGTGGGAGAACCGTCTCTTGGAGCAGTCCCCTTCTGCTGCAGCAACTGCTGCCCACTGCGTCTCTATAGTTATCTTGGATGATTTTTTTTCCACCCATGATATAGGTGAGATTTTTAGCCTGTCTTAAACAGCTCATAGAGCCTATGCCTTTCAATACCTCCCCATAGGCAAATATTTGCACGTATGAAAAAACTCATTCGTTTAGGTGCAGGACCTCATTCAGGTCCAGTTATGCCTGTCCACATGAGTCCTTTAATTAGGGTCTGCCTGGAAACACAGCCTCAAAATTGTCCAGATTCAGTATCCATCTGAACTAGGTGAACCCTTAAAAAGCCTGGAAAAAAATAAGGACCTAAAATGTTTCTCTATAAGAATGCATAAATATTCAGATGCTAAACTAAAAGGGCTCTCGTCTCATCCCACAAGCCATTTGAGAGCATTGCTCATCCAGCCACAGGAGGACTTTAGTACTTTAAAAAAATTGCCACAAAACATCTGCAGTCTGCAAAGAGCTGTTCTGCAAAGCATCTTGTAGGCATTCTGCGATGCGTCCCCGAAGGATTTATTACCTCCAGCTGGCTGATTCGCAGCAAATCCTCCTTCCTTCATCTAGATGGCACTCTGCAGTCTGAAAAAGCCTTTTGCAAATTAACACGGAGAGTGACGTTTCATCAGCCACAGCTGGGAGCCTGCATATCCAGTTTTAATTTTGTCAAATTCTGGTTACATGAATGGGTGGGAAAGGAAAGGGAGGAGAGGAGGCAAAAAGAAATTACATCAATGGAATTTTTTAGGGTTTATGAGTTCTGGGACCTTAGAAAAAAATAATCTTTTCTCCTGGAGCTGGTCCTTTAATGTTCACTTGATAAATACATGCTGCGTATTTTGGGAAGCTGCAGCACAGCCAGTCCTGCTGTTCTTCTCCCTTAACCAGTTCCACAACTCACCCACCTATTTCTTGTCCTTGTAGGCTGTGCTGCTTCTGAGCCTTTCTGGTACTGGATATTTCGCCCACCTGAGCTTGTTTGCCCATTCTGCCTCCCAGGTCACTACATGTTGTACAGCCTGGCCTTCAAAGGCTTGCAAGTAAGAAAAGGGGTTAGAAAAATAAACAAAGATGCTTATTATTTAGATACTAACATACTGCAGAAAATAGAGCTGTCCTGGGATAGTACTTTCATACTTCTAAAGGCAAATTTATTGCCTTCTACGAGTTTATTTTTCTGGCAGGAAGAGGAATGTCTGGGGGTACCAAATACAAAGCAGGATTCGATTTGGCAATTTGGGGATGATGAGAAAGGGATATATGGGGATGTGCTAAAATGACCAGGGCACAATGCAGTGAGGTAGAGGTAAGAAGAGTGAGGGAGGAACTGGGAAGAGCAATGTGCATTTTTAAGCTGCATTAAAATGCCAGCATCCGTAACAGAAGCAGAATACCACTGGTGCCATCTTTCCTGTGGTCTGAGTTCATGACATTGACTTCAGACTGTGAGAAAATCAAGCACCTTAATCTTTGGCCAAGCAAATGTCCAGGGATGCCCAGGGTTCATATGCAACACATGTATGCAATTCCCTATATATCTTACTGTAGAATTGTGAAATTTATTGGCCTAAATGAGACGAAAGGTGATGAACACATCATATAACTGCCTGGCGCTCTCCTTTCCTTAGCATGTGTTGGTGAAGGGACACCTTTGTTTATCCATATGGCCCTTGCCTGCAAGGGGAACTATATGGCTGAGTACCGGGAATGGTGTCTGGGGAGGTTTACTTGAGATACTTCTCTGTATGTCTTGTGAGCTTGCTCTAATTGAGCCCTCTCTGACCGGTGACCAGCTCTCACATGGCACATGGAAAGTACCTTGAGCTGCTGTGGGGACCCACCTCTCTCTGGGCTGGGGCACTTGGCCATGGCCTCATCCCAGTACAAATCTCCAGCACACATTGCTGAGTTGTTTTCAGTGAGCAACTTTTTGCTGGGTGGCAATTATCAGAGCAGCAGTGGGTTTGTCCATCCAATGTCCATTTTCACCAGTTTGTGGTTCTGCCCTGGATGCCCACATGTGCTGCCAGGGGGTGGTGTGAGCTTGGCCGACCTGCTCCTCCTCCAGCTCCCACCAGTTCCCTTCCTTTGCTCTTACTCATCTCTGGCATGATTGCCTGCCTGTCTGGATGTGTTTCCTGAAGTTCTCCTTCCCTTTAATTTCTGCGCCTCTAGCATGGGTGGCGTCACGTGTACACCAATTTGCACTGGTTCAGCTTGTAGAACCCGTGTGCCTCCTTTGTTTTGTGTTCACCCAACAGTTGTTGCCTGTTTGGGGCTAACGAGGGCTCTGGGAAATGGTTTTGTAAAGCTGCTGCCCCATCCTTCAAATCCCTGCCCTCAAGGTTCTGCTACTGCTAAGACAAGGTAGAAGAGGATGAAATGTGTGCAAATTGGAAGATTTAAATAAATAAATTTATATAATGGTTTAAAGACTTTTCCTGCTCTTAGTGTCTATTGACCAAGCATGTGTCAAAACCTACCTATCTACATGCCCACCGTCTCTCTCCATCCCTGTCCTTCCATTCCCTGTCCACTGGTCCCTTCCACAGAGTGTTGCCCTTCAGGTGATGCTTTGACTTGAAGCTCAAACCCTCAGCTGCATCACTCAATGCTCCTAAAATTAATAGATGCTCTGAAAGGCACAGTTCATGATGGGTTCATGAGAACCCACTCTTTCTTCAGAGCTGCTTGACTATGATTTGGAAATTTTATAGCCTGTTGTCTTTGACTGCTACACCTCATCTCCTCCCAGGCTGCTTGCCCCACAGGATGAAGGCAGGAGAGTGATTGGGTATGGTCCCAATGGGTTGTCACTTGTCACGTGGGCTGGGAGGTGTGACTGGATGGACCGCAGGGTTGCTCATGCAGGATGTGAGTAACCTGAAGGAGCTCTGCTGTCCTGCCCTGTCATGGAGCAAACAGGGAGTAGTGAGTACGTGGTGGACTGGGCATCCTGTGGTGGAGCACCAGAAAGAGCCTCAGGCTCTGTAGAGGAGCTGCTGACATGAGGAGAAGAGGATTTTCAGGATTCTGGCAGTGTAAGGGGGTGGCAGAGCTCCAGATGGGGTTCCCCATGTTACAAGCTGTGCTGCTTTTACAGCAGAAATAGATTTTCACATCTGTCTGCTGTCCCAGCCATACCCTTGCTGTGCCAAGGGAGCATCTGACTGTCATCTGCAGCACTGAAAACCTGTCGGGGCCCAGTATCAAGATAAACACTTATGGGATTTTCCTGGTGAGATTTTTTTGTGGTATTTACCAGAAGTCCCTTGAGGGCAGAAATTATTGCATGAAAAAATTACAACATTGTTAATCATGTTTTTTGTCTCCCTCCACCCACATCTTTTCTTCTGGCAGGCTGGTTTAGTATTACTGATAAGAACTTCTTCATTTTTCTCCATTCGGAAGAATAAGTTTATTCAAGTCTTTTCTACAATTGTGCCATCCTCAGGTAAGAAGAAGCCTCAAGAAAATTTCAGGCAATTGAGTGGAATTGCTTATTACTTTGAACGCAGACACGTTTTGACCTCTGCCATTCTATATTTGAGTGATTAATTTAATTCATGGTTCTTCATAAATGAGGAGAAATAATTTAAAAAAAAAAAAAGTATTTAGATGATGTCGTCATCATCATCCAAAGATCCTGCTTTGGTGCGAGGGGAGCAATGCAGGATGGAAGGTGGTTGCAGATGTACTAGTTTCTCCTCGTGTGGTGGCACTTGCTGTTGGCATCAAGGGTTTGACCTGATAGTGGAGCTCTATGGTGGTTCCCAGCTATAGTCTGGCCCCAGAAATAGTGTGGTTGAAACATAGGTTAGGTGCCCAATTTGGAATATTTGGAATATATGTCCCAACTTTCTTAGAAAGTTCCTAGAAAACTTCAAAATTAATCAAGGAAGAAATAGATGCTAGGATAGAAACAAGGTATGTTTATTTTTTAATTTGCTTTGGTTATTGAGACTGGCCACAGATGTGGCAAAATGTTGTGCCCTTGCTCCCTGGTGCCTCATTCACTTTCATCCCCACAACCCTTCTTCTGTGCTGTGTCAAGGAGGGCCATGGTTGTGCCTTGTACTACTGTGTGCAAAACATTTCTTAATTTATGTGCTAATTAACCTGATACTGTGACTTGATTGTTAGGAGCTTGGTCTCTCAGCAAGCCTGTCTTTGCAGACAATGATCCTTCCTTTTTATTTTAACTAGAGCAAGTAGTTCAAGGCTAGAGCAGGAGGTTGGGGGTGGATCGGGGGGTGGGGGGGTCGGTCAGGATGTGATAAGTGCGAGTACCGTGGAGGACACAGCAGCTTCAGAAATACCTGCTTTCAGCTTCCCCTTAAATGGAAGTCTTATTTTAGAAAGTTTTAGTTAATGTCATTCTAAAGTTTATTTCCATTTTATTTTTCAAATAAAGAGGCTATAAAGCTCCTGGCTGGGTTTTCACTTTTTGCTGGCTGGGAAGAGAGAGGTGAATTGGCTGCTTGTCTCCCGCGGGGATGCTTTTGGGGCTGCTCAGCGTGTTCCTGCCAGCAGTGCTGCGCAGCCTGACCTACCTACGGCTGTGATTCATCCTCCGCCTCCTTGGGGCAGGTGAGGATATCAGATGCACTCCTGCAGCCTCGTCAGCTCGCTCTATACCATCAGTTCTATCAATACTGTGCGACGCTGCACACAAAAACCCCTGTTGCTTTTGCCGGTGTGTCCTGGGGCCGCTTGGGTTTCCTCTGCTTCCTGCGCTGCTGCTGTACCAACCTGGGCACTGAGTCTTGCCAAAACCGCTGTTAACGAAATCAAGATGAGCCTGTGCATTGCTTGTGGGGCCAGGGTGGCTGTGGCAGCCTTGGGTTCAGCGGAAAAGTCTTTTCCCTGGCCTCGGGCACGGGGATGGGGGATGCAGCAGGGCAGGGCGGTGTGTGCGGGGGTCCCTGTGAGCCCCACCATGGTCAGCCCCTGCGATGCGCTCGGCCAGAGGAGCGGTGGCCCGGCTGCTTTGCAGGCTGAGAGCACAGGAAAATGAATGGCTAGTCTTCCCATGCTTTTCCATAATTCCTTGTTTCCTACGTGCTTGTACAGCACAAGCTAATTTTAAGTAACTTTGTATAAAATTAAAGTCTTGTAGTGAAGCTTTTCCTGAAGAAGCTACTTTCGTGCTAAGTGGGAGAATATCAATGGCCAGTTCCAAAGCTGGACTCGGGGCCACTCAGGGTTAATTCCCTGTGTCGCTACAGGCTCCTTTCCTGCCCCCAGGCAAGTCACTGGAATCACTGTGGGCTTTTGATGGAAGTCTGTGTGATTTGAGTGCCCAAATCCCTCAGATAAAGGAATTACCCATGTTTCCACATGTGCTTCAGCTGCTTGTCTGTAAAATGGGTGAAAGTGCAGCATTTGACTTACAGATGTGATGAGGAACACAAGAACGAGGACAAGGCACCTGTATCTTGGATGGGGTTTGCAGGGTCTTCTCTCTCCTCTTGGCTGGACCGGTCACCCCTTGGAAAGATGCCAACGTACAGCTGATGTGTGAGTGAACTTTCCAACTAAGGACCTTTTTCTGTGAGTTTTGTGGTGTTTGAGTTGCAGGTGGGGAATGTCATCCCAGCTGCTGCAAGAGTGAGGCTCCTGGGCTGCGCTTCCGAGGATGGGGAAAGCCGAGGTTTGCCTGTCCCTCCCCTTTGCCGCCTGCTTTGCTCCCAGCAGCAGCATCCTGCAGTCCCGCTGCAGCAGCACTGTTGGCCATGCTGTGGACTGATTTGACCTAAAAACCTGCAAAACAGAAGAGGTGAGTTCTTAGAGGGCAGTTCAGTTCAGGGAGTGGTGCTGAGCCATGGGAGCAGAGGCGGACGGGAAGAGCTGTCATGAAGCTACCTCTGTTATGCCAAGCTGAGTTTGTGGGGCTGGCAGGTGGAAAGAGAGGGAGGTTTTTTCCCTTCTCAGGCTAATAACACACATATAGCACCAAAGTGGTGCCTTTTACTTTTCTTTTATTTGAATGTTTCAACGGAGGCACGTGTTTGATTGCAGCAGCCTGCATCACCCACTGCATCACTAAGGATGTGCTGAGGATGCACAGCACTCCTTGAAATTTGCTGTTGTTTTAGAAACATCTTTTTCTCTATGGCTTATTTTTTTTGTTGAGTGATATTTTTTTACTTTTATATATTTCAGCATTCTTAGTCATTTTGAAAGAGACTTATTGGGGAAAATAACATGCATGCAGAGGTGTGGGTTGCACATAAGAGATCTAAATCTTGAATAAGGCTGGTCAGTGGGTAACTGTTCAAAAGTTCAGAAGGAAACCAAAATGACACTGCGGTCTCATATATTTAAAATCGTCCCAGTAAAATTGCTGGCTAATATGCTCGATCAATGCAGCAAAAGACTGCTTCCTGGCTCCATTACTCCCCAGCTGGGAAGATGGCAGAAATTTGGGAAGATTTGTTTCTAATTCCATGTGCTCTGTGTATGGCTTTGTATTTTATGTGGAGAGGGTGGGAAATTTGCCTTGTGTAACAAACCCAAATAAGCACAGGATAGTCCCTGATCTATGAGCATTTGTGTAAACGGAGCATGTGGGTCCTTAGGCTGAGCCCAGAACCAGTGTTAGGGTGTCTGGATTAATCCGTCATGTGGGCTGGAGCCAGGCTGGCTGGTTGGTTTGTTCTTTGGTTTCCTCAGCTGGAATAAGGGAAAAGTTTTGAGCATATGGGTAAAGCTAAATCAAAACGATAAAGCATTTCATTCTAGACTGAGGGCATCTGCACAAGAATAACTGTTCCAGAATAACTTATCACGTAGACAAACTAAAAAAAATAATTATCTATTTTAACCAGAAAAATGAAGGAGGTATAGAGCTCTGGGTGATAAGCACAGCTCCTGAAAACACATGAATCACAGATCACAATAGGCTCTTTAAGAGCTATAGAAATGATAGTGCTGTTTTGGTAATGGCACATCATGATCCCATCTATATGTGCATATACTGTATTTATATTGTATACATATATATATTCCAATTCTATATATATATAACCCCAATTTACTGGTGTGGCCTTTAATCAAGAACTTTGACTTGTAATTTTTGTAAAATAATATGATAGAAAGGAATGTAATTTATCAAAGAAATATTGCTGAATTTATGACAAGAACAGGGAGATAATGGGATTTCTGAGACTGTACAGATGCTCTTTGCAGTGATTTGAGAGGGCAGGATACGGGGGAACTTAACTGAAAATGAGTTCTGTTTTTTCCTGAGATTGTTTGTTTGAAACCTAAGCTATTTGCAACTCTTTTATTTTACGGATGCATATGGATTCTTACATGAATACTAAATTTTTTAGATCATTTATTGTAACAAGTAGGTTTTGCCTGGAAAAGATCTCATGCTGCAGACCTCCATTACTAACAATATATTCTTTCACAGGGCCAGCCTTTACTACTTTTTAGTCAAAGCTTTCTATCAAATTCCAAACTTGAATTAAAACTGCTGTTCTGACATGTGAAACATTGCTGCATCACTCTGGAGGTTTGTCGCATTATTTTCCCCTTCCTTTTAATTAGACCGTGTGTAGAGCCCCCCCAGCTAATGCACGCACAGGTTTTGATGTAAGTGCTCACGGTAATTTGGAAAGCACATCAGACATGTGACTGGAGAGGGTAGATCATTTATATATAATTAGGCACTAAGGCTTGATGAGTCCTCCCGTGCTCCACTGGTGCACGAGAACCTGACCCCAGTGGACTTGCTACTGAGCAGAAATGAGGATTCCTGCCCCCAGCCCAGGTTGGCGTTAGGATCTGCCCGTTCTGCAGCTGCATAGTGACGTGGGGGGGACGCGGGGAGGGGTTAGTCTGCCCCTTCCTGTGTTAGCTGAGGTTTCGTGGTGTTGAGTGCCAGACAAATGTCCTGGTCCTGGGGAGAGGCTGCAGAGCTGCTTGGCAGCTTGGAACTGGGGGGCACACGCCCCTCTCCCACCCCCGCCGTGAGCAATACTGAGCTGGGCTGCATTTTCTAGGAGCCTGAGGTGAACTGAGGGCTCACATGCTCGTGTGTGTCACTGTTTGACAGATGCTGCCTGGGGCTGTGTGTCTGTCAGTGCCGGTGTCATGGGTGGCGTGGAGTTTGGACCATGCCAGCCCCACAACTGTGGTCTGTCTGCAGGGAGCATGGGCCTTGTCAGGCTTGCTTTTACCTCACTGCCTTGGTGCTGTCTAACGCAATCTACAGTGACCCAGCAGGGTTTTCTACTACTGCAGGGGGATTCTCTCATTTTTTCAGAGCCTTTTCCACCTGCAGAACTCAGTCACTTCGCATGATGTTTTTCGGTTGGAGGCAGCATCTTCTGTATGATCTTTGTAGTACCCTGCAATGGTCTCAACAGGAAGGTACAGGGACACAGCCCAAAACCATCCTCATGTTGTTCATGTGTCCCCTCAGAGGAATAAACCCCAAAAGACCTCGGTCAGCCTCTGTGTTTCAAATGGCCCTGGCAGGTGGTCTGAGCAGTTGGCTCCCCTGGTACTCTCTGTGAACTATCTTTTTCTTTTATTCACTTGGAAGTTTTCCCACTGCCATTAACCTCAAGTTCGGTACTGTTTAGGGAACACCATCGCCCACGGGGCAGAGACGGGGCAGCTGGGGAGACCATGTAAGCATGGCTGGGAGGGGTTTCTCATGCAGGATCCCCAGCACCTGCCTTGCTCAGGTGTCCAAGCCGGAAAGTGCTGCTTTGTACATCCAAACACCACCTACATCTTCTGCTTTGGGCTCCTAGCTGCAGCCTGAGCCCCCCGGCGTCTTCTCCGCACCTCACCCATGCTTCTAGTCTAGTGGGAGGTGTCCCTGGCCATGGCAGGGGGGGAAGGAACTAGATGATCTTTAAGATCCCTTCCAACATAAACCATTCTATGATTCTCGCTGGTGGAGTGGAGTCGCTTACATTCTAGAGCTGTGCTGTCTGTGCCAGCTTGCCCTCTACTTTAAAATATTTACTTCATTTACTGCTTCTGTTATGTATCCGTTTCGGCTGGGCTAGGAGCCGCATGCTATCAGAGTTTCTTCCTCTGGGAGGTAGATGTAGACCATGGCTGAATTATCCCTACCACCTCTTGGAAAATTGCATAGCCTGAGCTATGAAAGCCTCTTACTATCAGGCAACTTTTCCAGAGCCAATATAACTTCAGTCTTGTCTGAATCCTTCATATGTTTTCAAGACTACCCTTGAATTATGGTCACAAGAGCTGCTCACAGCATTTAGCAATGGTATCTTGGATACTGGATGCCGAAATAACACCATTTCCCTGCACTTGCTTGTTAATCTCCTATTTATGTAGCCCTGGATTGCTTCTCCCCTCTTAGTAACAGCATCACGTGAGGAGTTCGTGTGTGGCTGTGTCTGTACAAACATCCCCATTTCCTTTTCTTAATTACTGATGCCAAAATAGTGTCACCCATGTTATTAGCATGATCTGTGTACTTGGTCCTTAGATGGGCAATGTGTCATTTGCAGCTATTCAGAGCACTTTGCTCAAATCAACTGATATTACCCAGCTTTCCAGATCTGTTCCCGTCATTAATGCTGTTCCTGGCACCAAGTACTGCCATGCACAAACTGCATTAGTAATGGTTTTGTGTATTTCCCAGATAATTGAGTAATGTACTGAGTAGGGTTGAATCAAGGACGGAAACTATTTGGCTATTTGCCTGTTTATCATGTAGAACCTATCGGTTAACTATTTTTGAAATGATTTGTGTACCTCTATTTTGTATAAAACACTTTTAGATTGAAAATCTACTGCCCATGGAAATCTGCTTCAGGCTTAGGTCTCTGTCAAACAAAGTACCGATGCAATCAAAATACCTGGTTCATTTGACATTTTATTTTCCATGGTGGTTGTTGATGATGATGATATACAGATTAGCTGACCCTTGCTTCCCAGATACCCCATTTATTTATAAGTATTATCTTATATTGAGCTTTATCCACAGTCCTCAGATGGATCTTGCTATGTTTTTTGAATGTATTAACAGTTGGCATGAACTGTTCAGGGCTCTCCTTGGGCAAGTTCTCTTCACATGCTCGTCTGCTTCTTAGGGTCTGCAGTGACGTCTGCTCGTCACTTGCTCGTCTGCTTCTTAGGGTCTCTAACGGGCACTACTGAGACGCTGACCAACTGCACAATCACCAAACGTTGCTAATTGCCCATAATTGTTCCGAAGTGGATCCAGATCTGAAATGAGCTTATTTTGCACGTGGCCTGTTCTGTATTCACTTAAGCACCTACAGAGAATTATTGCTTCTACAAATAGGAGGGACTGAAGTGGCCTGATTTTGGGTTTCTATATCAATACTAATGAGCTTCTCTCTGCAGCTCCCTCAGCAAGAGCACAAGAAATACTGGCTTTCCCTCTCCCCGGGGTGTGCATCTCCTGCTTGCAGTCGTGGAGGGAGCCTCAGTGGAGCCGAGCGAGCAGCTCGCCAGCTCCTGGGGCACTGCATTCAAGCAGCCTCTGCCTAAAAATAAAGAATTACCTTGGCTGTAGGTGCAAAAACGTTGTCACCCCCAGCCAAGCCTGTAGCCATGCCTGAGCAAAGGCAAAGCCACTGGCCGGGTCAGCAGCACTGGTACATACATACCATGCTTAGGCAGGGCTGCGGTGTAAGCCCCGGCTGCTCAATCGATGCAGCCACTGCGATAAAAAGCAGGTAGAAACTGCTCGCCCGTTGGGCATGCTCCAAACACAGGGAATATTTGGCTTTATTTCTGCAGCACATGCTGCTGCTGCCATTTCTGTAGCTGGTTGCTTAAAAGGAGAGGGCACAAGGTAGCTTATGGGGCTCCGCAGAGCAGTATCCTGGTCTTTCAGGAGGAATTTGGCTCGGTCAGTCCCTGCTAGGGATCTTCCGCATGAAGATTGTTCAGTATTGCCTTCAAATCGGGCAGTATCTGCCAAGGCTATCCCCTGGCATTTCTTACTGCCAAATCCCCCAACGGAAGAGGCATATTCACATCAGTAGAAAAAAAACAAAATGGGAAGAATTAAACCAAGAAATACAGGTGAGAAGGAAAAAGTGGTTTTAAAGTCCTGCAGCTGTCGTAGAGCGCTCTGCTGACGTGCCAATCCCCTGCAATGCACAGCATATGTCGAGGCGGCTCTGTTTAAAGGGATAACGGCAAATGATCTGAAAGGCTGTCTGCTTTTGTGTTCTTATTTCATCCCAGCATATTACAGGATTTTGTTCAGGTTTTTCAGTGGTCTCCTGGGTAACGCTTTATTATAGCTACAGTGTGGAGTTCTAGTTTGTAATAATGCGAGCTATATAAATAATACTGATTCTGCTGCCTCCTGTAATGCTTCCTGCCTGGGAACACTCAAAAGCCTCTTGCAAACATTAATTTCCTATTATTTGGGATGGAGAAGCACCTTCAGGTACTGCACAGAGCATTGCAGCAGCGTATGTTGTGCTGGCCAGCTGTCTGTAAAAGTCATACCTTTGAATCATGGGTTTCAAACAATTGAGGGTCTTTTTGCACCCAGAGTGAGTCATTAAAATAATTGCTTTTTTAGTTGTTTGGTTTTTCCCTTTGTCATTCTGAGGTTTTAAAACAGGTGCCAGATAGCATGAGACTAACTTACGAGAGCTGAAGGTGCTGTGAGGGGAGCTTCCGCCTTGGAGAACAGAGAGATGAAGGCTGGGAGAAAAGGATGGTTATGGTATTTCGCAGATTATAACTCGATGTGAAGGATGCTGTGACCCAGCAGACTGCAGTGCTGTCTCGAGGGCAGGCCCTTTGGCTCCGAGCAGCACCCTTAGTGCCATAATATGGCTTTCCATACAGTGCTGCCCTGTGCTGTGTGAATCTATAGTCAGATACCCAGGCACAGGGCAAGGCCCCCAGGCATCCAGGCTCAATGCGAGCATCTGTGTTACCCTAAACTCCCTGTGCCTGGTGCGGAAGAGGAGGATGAACTGAGTCCCTGGGACTCCTTCCTGCTCCTCCCCAGGAGTCAGGGTGTGCTGTTACCGGGGTGTGCTGGTGGGAAGGGGTGATGCTGTGCTGGGCATGGAGCGGAGCCAGCAGCAGAGCCCAAACGGCATGTGTGGCACCGGCAAGAGAAAACAGCAACGGCAATGAACCGAGTAAAGGTTTAATGGATTTCCTAGAACTGTGCTTTGTAAGGGCCTGGTTGTCAGGATTTGCACTGTATTGACATGGATTTTCAAAGAAATGAGGACTGGGTTGTATAGCAACGGCTGTCACTTTACTTGGCTGACCTGGCATGCTCCCTCCCTTCAGGGTAACATTAAAATGAATATTGTATAGTGGAGAGTGTGGCATAATTGGCTGGAGACAATGTATGTGCTGCGCTGTTCTGTACAATATTGATTGCTCCTTGTCCAAATATATGTATCTAAAATCAGTCTATTAAGCGGCAGCCCCGTTGGGTGGATGCCAATCTCTTCATGCTGCAGTGGCTTTCACTTCGTCTCGCCTGTACTACAAGCCCCGCAGGTGATCTGCCGGCACTCCGCAACCCAGCACTCAGGGGCATGAGGACACGGGGGGGGATCAGTGCCCATCATTGTCCCCCAGCCCTTGCCTGCATGGGTGAATCTTCTCTGCTCTGCCGGGGATCTCTTTCTTTGCACTGGTGGTATCAAATCCACAGTGATGCCATGTGGCACTAGTGCCGGGTGCTGCGTGCTCTTCAGGGCTTGTGTGAGGCTGCAGCTAGATCCCAAAGGAAAACTCTGCTCTTTTTTAGGCAGATGAACTAAAGGGAAGAGCCACTGTGGGGTGGCAGAGCCTAGCCAGCAGACATGCTAATGCAGAGATGGGTCCTGGAGGCTGGCAACATGAGCAGGACCAATGCAGAGGCTGTTGGGGCATGTCTAAGTCACAGCATGCTGCAAAGCCACCTTGGCTGGTTTGAGATGGTAAAACCAGTCATGTAGCTGCTGGTCAGGGTAGCCACAGCTGGGTCACACTGAAGCTGTGTCATGTGTGATGCTGCGCTGGCCCGTGTGCTGCCACCCACCTACACATGGCCATGCTGAGCCCGTGGGATTAATGGCAACACAGCTCACACAGACTCATTAGTGGCCACTAAAGTGCCTTATTCTGTGTTTTTTATTACCTTTTACTGCTTAAAGGCTCCTAAATCTCTGTATTTAGAGAAGAGCAGTGCTGCTTTTCCACCAGTGCAGAAGGGATGCAAAAGAAGGAAGGTCTGTGCTGCTTTTCTCCAGTCTGACTTAAATCTCTGCTTCTCACTCAGCAGATGGAGACATTGCAGCCAGTTTTGCACAAGTTTTCAGACTGAGCACAGGACACACTACCAGTGCCGGTACATACAGAGTGCACCACCGAGGGACATGGCGTGGGGCTGTTTGGGCTGCCACAGGGTTTGCAGTGTGCTGTGGGGCAGAGGGGCTCAGCTGTGCCCCATGGCACCGGCTTCATGCTGCAATGCAAAGCCACTCAACACCACACGCTGCTGCTGCTTGGAACTAAGGTCCATGTAGTCCTACATTTTATTATATACATGTACACATATATAAATGGGAATCATTCCTCTGTTAAATCTAAGTCAACAATTTCTTTCCTCCTGCAAACAATTAGTGTCCTAGCAGTCCCCGTAATGAATTAATCTTCTTTATCACCCAGTTAATCGGTTCCACAAAACCAGTGAGCAGTGAAATCTTCTGACCTATTGATTGATGTATAATGTTGTATTAGTAGATAGCAAATTATAAAAGCCGCTGTGCTCTTTCGTACTGCTGCTGAATTTGTGCTACAGGGAGCTCTTTCAGGGTTAGCGTTTTAGCCTGTGTGCTGAACATAGGAGAAGGATGTAAAGATCTGGGGGAGAAGGACTTCTTCTGTGGAGTTAAAGCTCAGAGAAGAAAAAACGTATCTTTGCTGTTTTCCTCACCCCACACTATCCGTTATAGTCAGAGAACAGCAATATGCTGTGATCTGACAGACTGCTAGAATCAACAGCTGAACTTTCAAATAATACAGAAACAGCGAAGAGGCTCAGTTATCGATTCTTGTGGAGCTGTTGGTGGCAGCAATGGATGTTGGGGTGGGGCTTTGGGTTCATCTCACCTGAGGTTTGGCATTTATTCCATGAGATGGGACACCATTTCCCTTGGGCTCACTCTGCAGGAAGCAGAGAGTGAGGTGCACATCTGGGTTGTTATTCAGCTCACCTCAGATGTTCCTCTCTCTGTAGTTTGAAGGATGCAATGTGTGGGCTGTGGGCATTTAACACTGCAAATTAAATCTTGATATTTAGGTGGGATGCGTATGTGCTTAGGTACGCAATAAATTTTTCAGCCCCCTGCCTGTGACCTGCTGACGTGAAAACCTTAGTTATAAACTCTGTTTTGGCTACAAATAATGCTTGGGGGCTACCCAAAACTGTATTTTTTTAATACAGTGGTTGGCAATAGCTGAAACTCCTCTAGCTACTTTTTCCCAAGACAGCGTAGGAAGGAGAAAGAGCAGAAAAGGAAACAGATAGACTAAAATATCCCTGTGGTATTTTTTCTATTAAAAACCTACCACAAGTTGCATTGGTATGTTGAGACAAAGGGCTGAGCCCTCGATGTTGTCCAAGGGAAACAGTGCAGAAAACTCTATTAATCCCTCTGTATTGCATTGACCTTTTATTTGCTCCCATCTTTTTCCTCATTTCTGTGATGTTCTGGGTGCTGTGTGGTGTCATGTCAGGCTGTGGGGAAGGGTGGGCAGTGCAAGTCCCAGCTCTTGATTTCAGTTCAGATGTTTGAGGCACACAACTAACACATGGAGAGAAACCATCAGGTCAAATGGAAATCTCGTCTCTGCGCTGGGCTCCTCCACAACACCGAAGTGTTGGCCTTGTTCTGCTGTTGCTTGCTCCTTTGAGGAGCCAGTACACCCTTAACCTCCATCTTCCGGCTCCTCAGCCCTCCACTGCAAGATGCTGTTTACTTGCTGCTGGCTCCTTGCTACCCATCAGGGAGCTCAGAGCTGGTCAAAGCTGGTGGTGGAGGAATGGAAACAGCTCTTTGACCTCATTTTTCTCACCCCCTTTGCTATGAAGCAGACTTCAGGCAGGGAAGAGGTGCCTTTCTGTGCTGCCCACATGCCACTAACTTACAGCAGGAGGAAAATGCTCCTTTTTGGCTCTGTGACTGTGTTTTGATTGTCCATCTGGAGAGACCTTCCTTGAGGGGGAGGTAGGAGCAGCTCATTTACCAGGCACATCCCACCCCTAATTCACCCTCTCCTTTCTTCCCCTGGTGTGAGCCCTTATATCTCTCCCCACCAGGAGGAGGACTGAAACTGACAAATCCTATGGACTGCAGCCGAGCGTAAGTCTTTCAGCTAGAAATAGTGCCTGGCAAGGATTTGCCTGAGCTTCACTAGATAAAATGTTAAGTTTCGGTGGGGTTTAGGGTCTACATTTACTGCATCTGTCCATGAACTAATGGTGGAGGAAGAAAGAAAAGCCTGATAACTTCTGAAACCTTAAAATGCGGAGAGCATCAAATAGCAATTCAAGTAATAAATGCAATGCCATCTAATGAGAAATTACAGAGAAGAGCTGGACTCTTCAGAGCTGCACAGCTAAGGGCAAGTGGCTGTGGGCAGAATTTGCAGCAAATGAAATTCTGGTTAGATAGGAAAAACATTTTCATTCTGAAGGTGGTCAGATGTTGCAAGAGGGACCCAGGGAGGTGGGGCAACCTCTGTCCTTGGAGGCACTCAACGCTTAACTGGACACAGCCCTGAGCAACCTGGTCTGACATTGAAGTTAGCCCCACTGTGAGCAGTGGTTGGAGTGGGGACCACCTGCCCACCTCAACTGTTCTCTGCTTCTGTGATTTACAGGAGCAAATTCTCTGTTATTGTTAATCTATCATTTTATAGATCTATTTTTACCATGAAAATACATTGCTTCATAAGCGGTGGTATCTCTGAGCATTCATTATTCAGAAAAAGTTTGTCTTCCAATTACACAAGATCATAAGAAGAAAAGTGACTGGTTTGTCAGAACTGCAGAGCTAAAATAAGCTGCAGCAAGCACATTTCCTTGGCATGGAGCTGGTGTCTCTAATTAGAAAAGCTCTGGAGAGTTAATCTACTTGGGTAGTGAGACCTATGGCTTCCTCCTGCAGCATGTGAGATGGCTGGAGCTCAGCATCTCAGAAAAAGGCCTGGAGCCTGGGCTTCAGATAATGAATATATCTTATTTGGGAACTTATATATATGAATTTCCAATATATATGTATATAAATATATGAATTAGGTTTGGGGTGCTCCTGTCAAATGGATGAACTGTAGCAGGCTGGGAATTGACTTAGAGATGTAAATTCTTTTAGTTAATAAAAAAGGGCTGAAAGTCCTAATCCCTGGAAAGCAGTAGTTGCAGAAAGTGGATTAAGTTACTGTACCATCTAGCTGGGTGAAAGAAGTGGCCTCATCAGGCATGAAGAACAGCAGCTGCTCAGAAGTGCCCAAGACTGGACTGGTTTCTTGTTTGGGGGAACTATGCCTCCACCCCTACATGTGTATCAGCAGTAGGAGCGGAAGAGGTTGTGATAATTAGCTGAAACAAGCCTCTTCTGGGCCGATAACCTCGCTCGTGCTGCTGAACAGATAGCTTCAATGAAATATCAAGGTTATCTTCTGCTCTCATGCTAATGCTTTACAGAGCAGGGGGAGCAACTAATCAGGGTTACAGCAATCAGTCAGGTTTTCCTTGACACATGATGAGTTTAATTATTTTACAGTTCACTCCATGTTCTTGTTAGCTATGGTGATGTTTATTCTGGGCGGTTTTTCTGCCTGAGGTGGTACAAGGGTTTTAATTTCAGCCAGGAGCTTACCAAGTCTGGTGTTTGGCCTGGACTCCAAATTTCAAGTTTCCATAAAGCTGGTTAGCTTTATCAGACTTTATCAGTCCCGGTTCCTCTTCTGAGACATCTACCACATATGACAGTTTTGACATGGATACTGATGTACTAGAGTTGACTGATGAATGCCATTGGACAAAAATAGCTTGCATTTATTAGTGATTTGAACTAAACTGCTTGATTTAGAAGCAAAAGCCTTATCTGACTTGGCCAGTATGCTCCACTTTATCTCCTTCCCAGCTAAAATTCTAAACCTCACTCTAGCTGAGCAGTTCATGAGCTGAAGAAATATGAATGCCTCGTTAAGGGAGGTGAAGATAGGGCTGAGTGCGCTGCTCCTGCCATGGCTCTCACTCGGGTTCTGGGAGAACTTGGCTTTTGCTGTGCTGTGTTCAGCATGGGCTGGTGTACCTCTGCTGGCTCTCTGGGACTTCCAAACACCGTCCTCGGGTGGTGGGAAGCTCTCTTTCAAACACCCAACAACCGTTTAGCAGGTTAGCATTGGCTAAGTGACCTCACACTTACTGAGTTATTGGTCAGTGCGAAAACCTTGGCAGGGCTCTCCGGCTTCAGGCAGCTGAGAGTTTACTCTCTGTTGGGTGCTCTTCTGCCCGGTCACACCTGGGTAGAGCCAATGTTACCTTCCCTCATTTTAATACTTGCAGTTACTTAAGCAAATCTTCTTCTTAATAACAGATTCTCACATCTGGACTGCCAAAAATTTGCTCTTTACCCATCTCAAGCTCTGCAAATAATATAAAAAGTGATGCTGTAGGATTTTTTTTGGGTCTGTACTGTCAATCTAGCTATTTCCTTTGCAAGCTACTAGAAATATTTTTATTATTGCAGGCAAACTGTCTGGGAATGTGCAATTGATTATTCAAACCTCACGGTGCTGCTGCTGCAGAGATTTGTGTGGCTGTGGCTGACTTTGATTCCCTGATAGCCTGTCTCGTGCTTCTGTCCCCTAATGCAGCTGATAGCATTAAGTCATGCAGTTAATCAAGCGAAAGAAATTGCTTCTCCTTATCCAAAGATCTGATGACTTTATCCGACAGGGAGGGTCTCTAACAGAATGAGACAAGGAGAAGTAGATGAGATAAGAAACATCCACAGGATTCAATACGCAGTGGAGTAGGAGAGCTTTTAAGGGCTTCAAATTTGGGATAGAAAAACATATTGAATAATCTATTGATAAAAACACCCCTCTGGCTGGCTCTTTCTTATTGCATTTTTCTGTATTAAGAAGCCAAAGATGAAGAATAAATTGAGTCCAGGTAATGATACACAAAATTGTTAATTTAAATGTGGAAAGTGAGCTCAGCTCATCAGCAGGCTGTTCAGGTGCTTGAGTAGAACACGGAGCACAGTAACTCCATAGAGGAGGCAGCCGGCAGAGGTGGGTGCAAAGTCCCATATTATCTATGCGTGCATGGATTTCCATGTATTATTTCCATCAGTGATAATGAGGAATTAAAACATAATTTGCCAATGCATGAAAAGAAAGGTCTTTATAGGGTTGGGTACACCCAGATAATGGTTATCCTGATAGAATTAACTTAATTACAGGAGGCAGCATAATCACAGAATCACAGAATAGTTTCAGTTGGAATGGACCTTTAAAGGTCATCTAGTCCAACCCCCCTGCAATGAGCGGGGACAACTTCAACTAGATCAGGTTGCTCAGAGCCCCTTCCAACCTGACCTTGAATGTTTCCAGGGATGGGGCATTGACCACCTCTCTGGGTAACCTGTGCCAGTGCTTCACCACCCTCAGTGTAAAAATATTTCTTCCTTATATCTAGCCTAAATCTACCCTCTTTTAATTTAAAACCATTAGCCCTTTTCCCTTCGCAACAGGTCCTGCTAAAAAGTTTGTCCTCATCTTTCTTATAAGCCCCCTTTAAGTACTGAAAAGCTGCAAATAATCCCTCCTCCTTTTCTTGCTACCCCATTCTAACAATGATCTGTGCAAAAGCAATTTGACCGTTACATTATTCCTACTAAAATAAACCAAAACCATTTACAAGCATGGCTTCCAGTACTGTTGAGTTGGCTTTGCTCCCTCCCCATTACCTACTGGCTGTCCTATGTGGAGCTATTCTCTCTGATACATGGTATTTCTGCATTACTGGAGAACGGCGACAGGCAGAATGGGGCACACTCCCTCCAAGGAGGCAATGACAGCGAGCTCTTCTTATCCTTCAAATTTAAGAGGTGGTCCCTTAAGAAGCCTTACATGGATGGCATGTAAAACTGCCTGGTTCACACGAGACAGGTCCCGGCCTGATCTCTGCTCTCACGAATTTATAACAGCTCTGCTACAGTGAAACGGTTCTAAAGTTTTGGTGGCAAGGATGCAATAGAAATCACTCCCACTGGGAGCAGGAGTGCTGCATAGGAGTTTGCCTCCTGCATCAGGGCTGTGGGAAGTTTGACTGTCATGTAAAGCTCTGTTGATTTTGTACAGGCAAATAAAAAAGGTAAGAAATAAGGTATTTTCAACAGATGGTGGGATTCTTTGGAGCAGTAAGTCCCCCAGGGAAGCAGAGAAACAGAAATCACATTCCTTTTATGCTTGCTGCACCACAGACAGTATAAAAATGTACAAGCGTTTGACATGCCCAGGTTCATCTTTTGCTTTAGATTTTGGTGAACAATATCAGTACGAAAAGTTAATGAAAGTAGTGTGGAATAAGGGGCTGCAGGCTAAACATGGACTAAAATATCCATAAATGAGAGTTTTATGGGAAACTGTATAGCTTTTTTTCTGGCAGATGTTTACACATCTTCCCCTCCATTTAGACAAGATCTTACCTGCAATCAGCTAATATAGCCATTGTACACCAGTCTGGAGTAGCTAGCTGAGCAATTGTAAAAGCAGCCACCATTTTAGGGATAATCTATGTAGACTTACTTGATTCTATAACTTGTTTGGGTCAAGGAAAGACAAATTTTTACTTCTTGAAAAAAATATATCCTGCTAGAATGCAGAAAATGTTGGTGAGACACTAGTGAAATTATTTGATTTGAATATCTGGAGTCTTGAATGACAAGTTGGGGATTCAGCTGCGGAAGAGGTAGAAGCAAGAGCCATGAATGCTTCCAGCAGTGAAATACCACACAGGTGTGCATTGGCTCTCCACCTTTGTTACATGTGTGTACATCTGGCAACAAAGCTGATAATGGTCTATGAGAAATGCCAGAATTTAGAGTAAGGAGGGCTCCTTGGTCACATCCTTGCCCTAGTTGTCCTGGCTAGGATGATTTAGAACACCTTAGCAGGTTGCTGTTTGGTTGTCGAATACTTCTTGAAGCAAAAAGAAATGAGCCTGAATTTATCATAGCGTGTGACATTGACATCAGCCAGAGCTGCTCAGTGCTGTGGGTGTCATGCGGGATGTTGTGCTGGCATCATGGAATTTATCACCCGTGTTTTGTCACATGTTAGAGGCCAACTGAAGATGAGCTGGCACCATGTGAAATGGTGTGTTGCCCAGGTAATCCATTTGGCATGTATTTAAGCTGTTGTGGGATTGATCTTTCTTGGTCTGGGCTGAACACCAGGTCCAGTTCATTTAGCGAGAGATTGCGTATCTGCATTCTGTCACGTGTCATGTCCTCCTTGAAGGACTATCAGGCCCCTCAATTACCTTACCTGACAACCTGCATTTCACTCTTCATTGCATTTGTTTTTTAACAATTTTTTTTTGTTTTGCTCAAGCTAAGATTGCACTAAAAATAATTGATTTGGAGCTCTGCAAAGTCAAGTGCTGCTTGCATCCATTGACGTTTCAGGCTCATCTCTCTCATCTGCTGTAATTACTAAAGCAGGAAGTGATAATGGTTAACATCAGGGTTAATTTAAAAAAACAACCCCAAACACAAGAGGACATCGCAGCAGGCTTTGGCTAGAAAGGTGACAGGTCCTAACGAAGAATTGCCCCGTGAGTTGTAAATGCTGATTTCGTTCTTGCAGTTTCTTACTTCATGCTCATGGTAGCTTTCCATCCCCTGGTGATGAGCCAAGGCAGAGGAAATCCAGCTAGCTGCTGAGTCCCACACGGTGCCTCCCCAGATCATTCCTCCCAGCAGACTGGGAATCACCTTGATGCTGGGGTTGGTGCTGTTTTTCTGGTGGTTGGGGCCTTTTATAACCCTTTCATTGCCAGTTCTGTTCAACTGCTAAAATGGTAAGATTCAAGCAATTATGCTGTTACTTTTTTTTGTTTTGGACTGCTCTCTTGTTCCTGAGCTGTTCCTCATTCATTTCTTCAGACTATATTCAACACTCAAGATAAGTGCTGATTTTACCCTAAATGCAGTGGTTTAAGTGACGTTCTGTGCTCTGTGCTCATTCCTTCCCTGTGGGACTGACTGAAGACTTTTCTTTCCTGGTGAGAGTCCAACACTGTCAACCACAGGTGCTCTGACCACAGAGAACATAGAAGTGACTGTAGGAATAGCTGGCTCCTATGCTGCGATCTACTTTGTCACCCCTCTTCTGTTGGTTTACTTCAGCCAAAAAGGCACCCGGGAGAAGTTTGGTCTTTGCCTAAAGCACATCTCGCCGTTCCAGCACAGCCTCTGGGTAATGCTGGTCATCATTTTTCCAGTATTTGCCACAAACACTGTCACAAGGTTGTGTATAAAAATCTTAGTAAATGGATGGTCACTTTATGTAATTGATGCGGAAAGAAAGCAGTCATTGTCAATGCCCAGGAAAAGCCATAATTTATTGCTAAAAATAGAAGTGTGACACCTCGTGACTTACCAACTGGGTCTTGGTCAGGGTATATTACATTGACTTCCACTGTGCTGCACATTATTTTTAAGTCATAACCTATTTTTGGCCTTAGGAGAGCTTTGCAAACAGAAGGCTATGTTGCACCATATCCATTCGGTAAATATTTTAGTAATAACATATGTTGTGATCAACTGGTTAGGAATTTCCTTCAGAGAACACGGCCCACTCGTCTGCTTGTTAAGGACTGTCCCCCCAGTTTGTGGGAATTTAGGGGTAGTTTGAGGAAATTTTCAAGGACGGTTTTTTTGGCATCCTGGTAATTGGATATTATTAGTATTAAATTAATCGGATCTATTGAGAATAGATAAATATACCATGATAATAAGTTATCCTATATGAAATTGGTCTGGAGCATCTCCCTTACAAGGAGAGGCTGAGGGACTTGGGTCTTTTTAGTCTAGAGAAGACTGAGGGGGGATCTGATCAATGCTTATAAACACTTAAAGGGTGAGTGTCAAGAAGATGGGGCTGGTCTTTTTTCAGTGGTGCCCAGGGATAGGACAAGAGGAAATGGGCACAAACCTGGACATAAGAAGTTCCACCTAAACATGAGGAGGAGCTTCTTTACTTTGAGGGTGGCAGAGCCCTGGAACAGGCTGCCCAGAGGGGTGGTGGAGTCTCCTTCTGTGGAGACATTCAAAACCCACCTGGACAAGTTCCTGTGCAACCTGCTCTGGGTGGACCTGCTGTGGCAGGGGGGCTGGACTAGATGATCTCCAGAGGTCCCATCCAACCCCATGTGATTCTGTGAAATCACAAATAGATCTGCTGGCTACTTGGTGACTCAGTGGGCTTCCTGTCCTCTGTCCAGGGAAAGCCCCAGATAATTTCTTTCTCCCGAATCGTCTCTCCACCACTGTTTTCCATCCATTTTGTCTATTAACATAACTTAAAGTGAAGTTCAGTCTAAGCTTCTACAATGGCTACTCATACTTGTAAAACTTTTACTGGTAGCATTGTTGTGTTAGTTATACTGTGCTTCTATCTCTAAAGATTATCTTACAGTATTTCTTTATTTGTATTATATACTCAAGCTGTCTAAGGCAGATATTGATTAAGCCTGTGTGCTAGGGAATTTGTCTTCTGCGGGTTGCATGTAACGAGCATGCAGTAAACTGCTTAAACCAGTACAAGTCACAAGCAAAATCTAATTTAAGAGCAGAAGGGATAAAGGCTGAGTGTTTGCAGAGAGGAGGGGACCTCGCCAGGTCAGCTCCTTGTTCTGCCAGCAAAGCAAAGGCTGCTCACGCTGCCGGACATTGAGGTGCTCTCTTTCAGGCAAGATGCTTTTCCAAAGTAGTCACCTCCTTTCTCTGCCCGTGCCCGCCATCCCAGTCAAACCATTCCTGCTCCTGAGCTCCGTTCCCGGCCTGCTGTTACTGTGCTGCTGCTGGGTGGCAGTGGCCTTCTGGATTAGGAGTAGGAACAGAGTCTGGGTGGAACCTTTGCTTTTCTTTAACGTATGCAGGTGCCAGATAGAGAACAGAAATTTTCAAATGGTTTTAGCCGGAGCACCAGCCTGAGGACTCCCCTCAGCTCCAATAACCAATTCTCCTGTGCTGAAGTTTCAGTTGCTTGAGGATGATTGCATGGGCATTGGTGTAGCAAAAAAGCATCAGGATGAGTAAAGAATTACTGATAAGCCATTCCAAGAGCGGTGAAATTAGTGAACCCTGTTGCTTCTGCATTTATGTATTTATCCGTGCATCCTTGCAGTACTCCTTGTGTTGGTGTTCATTGTTACTCCATGCAGTAGCTCCAAGCCCTCTTTTTTTCCCCATGTAACCTTCTATATTCCCTCTCTCTCCTTGTGCCCAGCTGTGCAAATTTTTATATCCACTACCCATTTCTGTGAAATAAGGCGACCGGGTCTCACGCTGCATTGCTACTGCCTTTCAAGGTGGGGGCATTTGTTTGCCTCCTTCCTGGCCAGAGATTGTTCACAGAACAGGGATGATTTTAACACCTCTGAAACCAACACGTCTTCATTAAATTAAGCTGAAATTGGCTGGCAGACTCAAAACTTATCAGAGTGGACAAAGAGGCAGGCAGCCCGAGCACATTGGCTTCACTGTCTTGGGAAATGAGGCTAAAAATAATAGTATATTTATTTTTGAAAGAATGAAATTGGGTTTGATCTACCAATCTCTTTAGCTAATAAGGGTAATGGCAATGAGATTACACTGGCTGATTTATTATTTCTAGTGGTTATTAATTATCGGGTTTTTCTTTTGAGTAATTAAAAAAAAATTTTCCTGCTTTAAGTGAGTACATTAGATCTCATTAATATGGCTTTTTTAATATATATTCTTAACCTGGAGACCCCAAGAAAATGCCAGTTTTCCTTATAACTGTTCATTTGCAATGTAATACCGTGAAGCTAATCTTACAAAGACTTCTTTGAAGCTTTCCATGTTTCTGTGAGCGTATAAGTCCTACTTGTGCGTTGGCTGTTTATTTGCATTTTGATTCTACCTTTCCCTGTTTCTTTGCTTTACAGCACAATTTTAAGCACACATATACAATGAAAACTATTTGGTTTTTTTTTAACCACAAATTTCAATCTCCCTAAGATGCAGACATGTAAAAGGGCCTTTATTGGTTATTTCTTAAAAGGGAGGCATGGATAGTGGTGGTGGTTTTAGGTGGTAGCCCAGCTTCTTGCTCCAAGTGAATATTGTCATCCAGAGGTGTAAAGGCAGTTTTCTGCCATGGAGGAGAGCTGGCCCAGCCAGAAAGATGCTGTGGGTTACTGCTGACATAAGTGCAGTCCGACAGCAGCAGGATGATGGCTTTTAAAAATAGGACTTCTTGCCATTTTGTATTCCTGTCATCGTGTCACGAATGTCACAAGGTCAGGTTTGTTTTTCCTACCATTTTTCTCTTCTGGTTATTGCCTTCATCAAAGGAATAAATTAATTTTGTTGGTGTGGAATTTTGTCTTTGCAAGGACAGGAAAAGAAGGAATAAAACTGCTTGACTTTTTGGCGGTGCCCGCGGCTCCCTCAGGACAGCAGCTTTGCATTCATAGTGCGGCATTTGCAACGTGAATTATGGGGCTGGGGCTGAGGCTGAGCTCTACAGAGCGCGGGGCTGAGTTTCTAATGCTCCCGTTAGGAGGCACTTGACCTTTCCAAGGATAGAAGCGTCAGCTGTCCGCAGCGCTGCAGGAGCGGGCGCAGGACTCGCTGCTGCCCACCCGTCCCTTCCCCAGCACGAGCAGCCGACCTGCCCTCGGTCGTCTTGTCCGTGGGTACCAGCACAGCAACAAAGAAAAGCAGCATGTTCAACTGCTCGGAAAGATTATTTTGACAAAAAACAAAGCCAAACAAATCCTCTTCCTGTGAAACTCAGCCACGCTGTGACGCATTGTAAGCAGAAAATAGGGAGAAAGAGAAGAGCAGAGTTTGGCTTGGTCAAACCAGTTGACTGAATTATTCAAGCGCCTCTTGTCAGCCTTCTTGGCTGTCCCAAACCCTGATCACTGAAGTCTGTCATACATAATCTCTGTAGAGTGCATGGCAGAAGTCTCTGGTGAGCCTGTGGGAATGCTGCAGTGAAATCAAGCTGGCCCTACAAGTTTCAGTAAAAGCCGAGGCTGTGGTTGGCATGAGGAATGATCCTCAGTGCCCATAGAGCTCATACAGTGAGGGGCTGTGCTCATTTCCAGTGATTTCCAGCAGACTGTGCCCTCAGCTGGCTCCATCCCTTAGGCTGGCTGCATCCCCTGATGTTCATTTAACAGGAACAGTGGGCGGATGGGTGCTGGAGGACACCACCTTCCTCATGCAGGTGGAATCCCCCATGTCCCCTCTTCGTGTCAAAGTTTATTTAGCTGCAAAATTGGAATAGTAAAAAGCTTAACCTTCGGGCTAAACCCCTATCCAAGTCCGAGGTGGGCTTTTTACTGCTTGTAGAAAATCATACGCGTGTCCCAAGGCTTTGTAATGAATCTTTTTTGTAAAGATGAAATCAATTTCCACGGTATCCTTGCAGAACTTCTGCATAATGCTTGCATTCTCTCTTGAAGGAGCTAACATTTATTATCCTTTAATAAATCCTGTAGAGACTCTTCTAGGGCTGGCAGCAGGAGCGTCCAGCTTTGAGCAAGCACCTGCAGGTACCATTTCCATGGCAATTTACCTTTGAACTGAAAACCAAAGTCCTCAAAAAAAGAGCAATCACCTGCTTCAGAAATGGGGAGGACAGTTTAGGAATATTCTTTTTTACTTTATGAAAGCAAAAAACTGAAAAGGCAGGTTTCTAGGAGAGGAGGAGGAAAATACCTCTCCTGAATTTGACAGCTGATAGGGAAATCTTTTTTAGAGCAATCGAATCCACTCAGACCCAATACCAACCCCCTAATTACTAACGCTAGGATACGGCTGATGTTAACCAGCACTACTGAAGTATGTGATAGAGAAGACAGGAAATGAAGAAATGTCAGGAATTTGACCTCCCAGCAGAAAGTGTTGTGGAAAAACATATTCTCAAGTATATTTATACTTTCCAGAGAAATAAACAACATTCTGCAAAGGTACTCTAACAATCAGGTCTGCAGCAAAGAAGATCAAATGGGTAATTACTCTACATGCTGTCAGGCTGCCAAGATTAATAGGTTTTCCTAGGGAAAACAGAAAAATCAATGTAAAAGGAGGAACAGGATAAGGTTTACCAGAGAGAAAACTAAGGTTTTCTCATGTGTCTATAATTTTATAGTGTTTTTCACAAAAGATTTGCAGAGCCATCTCTTTTATTGGCATCTGAATAGTTGGGAAGCATGTGCAGGTAGGCATGATGGTGCTTGCTGCTGATCTGGTCTTCAGAGATGGTGGGGTGATGTTTGCACAATGACATTGGTGGGGGATGAGCTAGAAAGTGTAAAGCCTGACTTTGTGCCATATGGAAACTCTTTGGAAGGTCAGGATTTGGAAAATTCTCACTTTGTTTTAAATTAAAAGAGAAGTTGATTATATTTCAGTAATATGATGATATGTTTTTAAAAGGCATGCCATGCCTTTTTTTTCCAAAATGGGAATGTTGAAAATGTCAGGTGTGACACAAGCAACCTTCATGTTAATAAACCTGTTCTTATTGCAAAGATACCTTTGTTTTAAAACTTTTCACCAGTTCTAGGCAGGATACCAGAATTATGGGACTGACTTAAAAATTCCCAAGTTTAGAAAGAAAAAGCTGTTCTCTGGGTTTAATACCCACTTACTGCCCTGATATGGCACATTCTCAAGTGACAGGTATTGGGACAGAATACTTCTCCCAGTGCTAAGACATAGAAGCAATATTGAAAATTGTGCAATATGTGATACAGTCCTGGGAGCTGATGCTTTAATTTGCATCTGGCTGTGGCAGTACGTTTTTGTTTGTATTTAAAAGTAAGTTGGAGTTGTACTTTGGACTCCTGGATTTATACACCGTAAGCTTATGAATAATCAATATTGGCCAAATTACTTCCTAGTAATAAAACCGCAGTCACTGTCAGATCCACGTCCCAATATTATGCTATAAAGTTACTGGGAGTCTTGCTATTGGTTTAAATAAAAGCCATACTACTTTCTCAAACCAAGCTAAAATCAGTGAGAATTATTGATTTTCAACATTTTTAAAACTGGGCCAATAAAATATGCTATGCATTACCTGATCTACTTCCAGAGTACCAGAAAGCACTGACATCTCTTAAATGGAGTTATTGTTTTTTAAAAAGTAGTGAGATAAGAATGTAACCTGCAAATTTAACATTTCGAAAAGAATGGTTTCTTGAATAAGAATATTGTAAAACCAATCAAAGACCAGAACGCTTCTAGGAGGATGATGTTGCATAAGGTGCCTGAGATAAAAATTTTACTGTTTTTCATGTTCTCATAAAATTTTACTGAAATGGAAGAGTTTTTTTCTTTAAATCTCTTTTGTTATAAGCATGCTTTGCATAGAAAGATAATAGCTACCTTTGCCTAATCCTTATGGTCTGATTTGAATGTGGAGTTGGTATCGCTCTCCAGTTTCTTTGAACCTGGGGGAAAAATATCAGTGTTTTATTTCAGAAGATTTGATGAGTTTTCAAGTTCCCCCAGCCATTAGAGAGATCTAATAATTTTAGCTCATGACTGAGCAAGATAATTAAATATGTGCCTGACTTTCAGGATGTGTTTAATAAGTGTCCATGAAATCAGTTGCAAAATTTATCTGTCTGCTTTAAGTTTTAAATATCTTCCAGTATCAGGACACAGAACCTGATTTGCTTTTCAAAGCAATTTGAATTTTTTCAAACGATTTTTTTTTTTAAAATGTGAGAATAGATTTTTTTTTTTTTCTTCAGCACAACCTATAAATGTACTTTGTTTGCCTCTTGAAGCGAATGGGAATCCTATGCAAGTTTCTTGTTTTAAGCCTGATTCTTACAATAAAACATTCTTTTGTGATAGAGAACTTCATGTGCTGGGCTTAGGGAGTTACATAGTCCAACAAGCTAGCAATGTAAGGATGCACTATGCAGCAGTTTTATCACATTATGCATGCCAGGGCTTTGGTCCTCATATCGATCAAATATTTTGATTATCTGAAGTGGAGTCACAACAAGGCCCAGTTCTTCAGCAAAACTGATGGTTCTACGGACAATTCTGCCTTTTGTTCTGCTACTCTGGATGAAGTTCATATTCCCAGCCTTTCACTATGAGTAATTGTAAGCTTTTTCTTAACTTTTCTTAACTGTAAGAATTATCTTAAAAAAAAATCCACTCACTTCAAGAGACTTCCCCAGAGCCATCCTTGCCCCTGAGGAGTACCTGCAACGAATGGTTGATGCAGAGCCCTGCCTGGAAATTGTGAGTCAAAGACATTAAACCATTATAAGACTGAGTCACTGAAGGTAATATAAATATTACTCTCCAGCCTACAGATATGTTGTTCACTTTACAGTGGCAGCAGCTGTCTTCAGGTTAATGAAGTGACTGATATAAACAGAACAGACTCCTGAAGAGGCATTTGGAGGATTATGCAAAGATTTGGGCTGGAACTGGATACGCACAAAATGATGTGTACAAGCAGGTCTTGCATGGTGGTGGGCTCTGGATGCCATTGCCCATGCTACTGCTTTCCTTAGGTGCTCAGACCCCTGTTCAGAAAAATAAGTTTTTATTTAAATTCAGTCTAATCAGGAAACTACTGATGTGTGTATTTAGCTTTAAGGATATGTTTAAAAAACACTCATTTTAATGGGACTGAAATACGTGTTTAATTTTAAACACTTTTAAATACTTTCTGTAGCAGTGAGACCTTACTGTTTTACAGCTTTTGTGTGAGCTCAAGACTGCCTTATTAGTGTTGCAGGAACAGTCGCATTTATGCTTGGAAATATGGGCTCCATTTGCTGCCATTGATGCATGATCCTCAGTTGAAAACTGTGATCAGAGTCGTGGGATGAGCACTTAATTTTAACCTTCACAGAATCTTGCTGATTACATAGTAACTTGTAATTTATTAATTAAAAATAGATGGTGGGCTCCCTCATATTTTGATTAACCTAATAGATTTCACAGCAAGAACAGAATTTGACCAGAGACGACATCATAACTTTTAAGAAAATGATCTAGAGGGCTATTGAGTACATCCTTTGAAACACTTTTAACTTTATTAGACAGCTAATCTGCATGAGTAACCACTTGGCAGCTGAACATAAACCACTATGGAAAACATCCTGCCACTGATTTTGTGAAATTACCTTAAATCTTCCAGTCATGTGTGAGAAACTCCATCAGTCGTCTTTTGGCTTTAACTAGATGTGTTTTCAGTGAGAGAAGACGTGAAGGACAAGGGGCTTTGACCTCCTATAAACCTGTGAACAAAGTGACAGACAGTAAGATGTAAACCTAGGACTAAAGCCAAGATGCAGTTTGATTATAGATGCACTGAGTGATTTGGAAAGATAAACTTTGCATGACCCTGGGAAGAGGAATGTTGCTGAATGCTCAGTATTTCAAGTTAAGCCACTGGAGCATTCAGTATTTCAAAGAAGAAGTTGTCTCTTTAGGGCTAAATGCAAATTTATATCCCTTTTTGCAGGACAGTGTCCCCTCCTCCAACCTCTCCTCACTCCTGCACCGATTTGAAGTCTGAACATAGAGGTGAATTATCCGTACTGCCTTTTGGAGGCATCTGGGTGCATAATGAAGTATACTGTGACTGTTGTGTTACTGCTCATTGTGGCTGCAAGGGGAAATCGTGCTTAGATATTTTTAAAATTCATGGTTTCCCATGCTGAAATGGATTGCTGTGGCTGTACCTGCAGTCAGGTGAATATGTGTCCAGCTGCACCAGCAAAAACTGCTGTTAGTGTTTCAGACAGGATCAGCTGAAGAAAGCTCAAAAGAGCAACAGTGGGAAGACTCATTAATAATGTCATATTTTCCTTCTCCATCTCCTTCTCTCCTTTCCATTCCCTGCCCAACTTCTTTGGAGAAATGCGAGTCCACATTTTGGGAATGCTGCAAGTAAAGTATTGCCTTTTATCATCCTTTTACCTTGAAAAGTGGAAAAGGAGTAAGGAAATAAGGAAGCAAGTAGCAGATATTAATTGCTTTCATATTTGAAATTCTCGTGTAATTCTGTAGAGTAAATAATGAGATTTATTGCTTTTTCTTTGTAGAAGTCTGAGAATTTTGTATCGTATCAGATTTCCCCTTCTCAGCACAATTCATCTTTATGGTCCCCAGCACTGAACAACACATGTTTAGTGTAACAGTAATGATGTTTATTACATTAAAAACACCTTTAGGAGAAAAGACATCTAGTCATTTTGATGCAGCATTTCTGTTAGTAACTGAGCTTTAGTGTGGATTATAGCCTAAAAGTTCACACGTAATTTTACTCAATTTTTCAGATGTTAGAAATTCAATTGCGATTTTAAGAATTTTAAGAAGCATGATTTTATAAGGCCTGGACTGTAGCAAAACCTTTTTCCCCAAAATGTAGGTACTAAGGTTTCATCATACCCAGAAGTGTTCTTAAAGACTAAACCAAACAATCCTATGTATTCTATTTAGCTCTGGAACCTGAGGAAAACCCTCTGGAAAGATAATACATGTTTCGTTTTTTCCCAAACAGGTCATGTACCTTCATTCTACTCTATGCTTCCTATGAACTCCAGCTGTTCCCAAGTATTTTTTTATAGAGAACTCTTGCCTTGATTGCTTCACATGAATTAAAGAATTTAGAGTTTTGCCTAATTTGGTAGTTCAGACTTATGATATTGATCTCTTCTATGCAGCAAGGCAAAAATACAGTTTTCTACTATCTCTGTGGCCATGGAACCACTGGGCAATTTTCTGGGCAGAACATCCCTGCACAGAAGAGCTGCTGAAGGCTGTTCCCTGAAATGGAAAGACTTCATTCTCCGGTCTTAAGCTCTCGTTTCACGCAGGTGTAATTGCACTGGTATCAAGGTTAATTGTTTCTGACTTGTCCCAGGGTGCTGGGGAAATCCAGCCTTTTAGTTTTAAGTTAGACAAAGGGAAAATCTCATGCTGGATACCTCTGACTGCAATCAGCAGTACATAAAACTTTGCTGTACCACTGCTTTTGATGCTGGATGACGGATGTCCTCAGAGGGGTTTCTGCAGGAGAGAAGGGACACCAGACTAGAAGGCGGAGTATCTCTGAGTCACCTGTGTATGTTTTTGTCTCCTACCAAGTGAGAAGGTGAGCCAGCCCTGGATGTCTGCCTGCTTGCTGAACTGATGTAAAGGTGTGCCTGTGTCGTGGCCACGGCTGTGGCTGCAGCTCAGGCAGGTGGACCCCAGATAGGTGAGCCATACTGGTGGCATGAGACATAACTCTACTGGACTCCGTTGACACTGCAGCACGTCCAAGAAAGGCCCAGGTGAAGGCAGGGGGCCTGCAGTAACGGTTATGCTATTGAGTCATACTGGAAGGGAGCTATTTTAGGGTAGGTGAATGGCAAGCACAGTACTGAGTGTGTTATAACTGTACTGTGAGCTCGCCTGGCTGTCCTGGATTTACCTGACTCTAGTTTCCATGAGCTTTGAATGTGTCAGCTGAATTGGTCTTGTTGTTTTTTTAATCTCCTTCAGACAGAGATTTCCCACGTGGCTGGGGTAAATACCAAGCTGTAGGCAGCAATAGTTTATAATCCTTTCAAGACACTGGCACTTTAAAATATCTGTAAGTTATGTCAAGAACTTTTTTTTTTGAATCAGACACAATTCCTATACAGTGCTGAAACAGATTACACACACTGTGTAGTGATGTTGCTGTTGCAGCCCTTCTGGTTTTGGTTAAGAAGGTCCCTGGGGATGTAGGCATGGGTTTTCCTCATCTATCAGCTTCAGCAAAGAGCATGAAATGGTTATTCTTTTGCTTGTGTATCATCAAAGAGTCTTTTACAGAGGTGTGATTCCAGATCAGAGATTCAGAGTTTCATTGAGGCTGCTGCTCTACTGGCCCACATAGAGGTAACTACTTAAAGTACCTGCTCATGCCCCACACACTTCAGAGAAGAAGATGGTTCTTGGTTGCTCTTCTCCTCTCTCGGGATAGTACATGCTTTAGGTGATATTTGTGCACGTCTGTTAGGGACCAACTCAGTGAACTACCACCATCTGCTTCTGCAGATGAGCTGTAGAGTTTATACATGTTTAACTGATGTTAAGTCTCAGCAATATGCCAATTATTTTGGTTTTGTTTACAAGTTCCTTATCAGTACTAAAATGACTTTTATAGACTACGGCATGAACAAAGATGTAATTTTTATGTCAAAATTCTCAAGGTCATGGGATCTTCAAGAAGAAAGAGCAGTCACCTCCAAAGTCATTGCTGAAGATTACATCTTGGAACGTAATTACGTCTTGGCATGTGTTGGAAGCTGGTAACCACCTGGGGTCTTGGAGGTGATATACAGTAGAAAGTCCTTTAAAGCACAAGCCCTTTGCTCTACCTGTGAAATTAGTGATCTTGTTCAACTGGAGTTTTGTTCCTACATACTGGTTGTTCCTATGCATTGATTCCTCTACGTAATTGCAAAGTTTTGCTTGCTTCTGTTCAGTCTGCAATTTATCTGTCTTCATAGAGAGCATTAAGCCAGGAACCTGCAGCTGCTGGTGTCAGGATGGTAATCCACAGAAGAAAAAGGCCTTTAGGTTACTCAGGATATCTTCTAAAAATGCCCTTGAAACCGAATTTCTTTCTCCCTTAGGGGTTTTGGGAGTCACCTGTAATGAACGGCAATAACGTATGCCTTGAGATATGAAAGTGTGAACCTGTTCCATGAGCAATGTTCATAATACATAAGTCACAGTAAGAAAAAATTATTGTGCATTTGGGAGAGATGAACGTATTTCCAATAATTTTGCTTAATGATCGTGCCCTTTTCTGACTAACACTCCCCAGGTTTTAATGAAATATCACAGGTTTGCCACAGACACTTTTCCTAGGCAGTAAACAAAAGAGCATTGATGGAAGCAAATTACCAGACAGAACGTTGACCTCAGAGCAAAATCCCTTCAAACAGGACGTAGGACATGGACTGCTACTCTGTGTTGTCAGATCACTACAGAAAGCAGATATGCAGATGACAATGTTCTCTCAGTAGACATTAGAAAACAAGAGGCAAAGGTATCCTAGAGGATTAGGAACAACTGTCATAGCTATATCAGGACATGCAACATAGCTGTGAGTCTCAAGAGTCCCGTCCATCTGTTGTAAATATGCAGCAGTCAGGAAGATGATAGGTAGCATATGAACCAGACCTTGCAACATGTCCCTGCGGATGCTAATGACAAATCAATCCAAATCTCTTGAGATTCGGGACATTTTTTATTTTTGCCTAACTTCAAGTCAAAAAGATAATTCTGATGTAAAAAGCATGTGTCATATAATTTTAATTGTTAAGTAAGTCCTGATAGGAAACATTTACTTGCAGTATTTTCCTTTGTTAATAAGGTGTACTGCCCAGTTCAAGACTGATCCTACTGCTTAGGGCAGTGGTATCTCAACACACTGTGCCAGACAGGTCCATTCCCTGGGGATCTTTCACCTGAAAAACAAAATAGTAGAGCAGAAACAGAAGCAGCATATTGACTTACTCAAGGTCGTGAAGGTCTCCACCAAAGCCAGGAGTGGAGTTCAGATATTTTAATTTATGTAACAAATCCCAACCACAGGATGTACCAACCTCCAGTAGCATCTGGAAGTGAGAATCTTTTAAACTCTCAGATGTACTGAGTTTATTTTTTGGGGAGCTTTTCTTGTAGCTGGGGTATGGGAAGACCTAGAATGTTCTGAGCAGTTGGTAAGAGCAGCTAAAGCATGTAGATAGGCTCAGATTGTCATGGCTGCTCTCTTCTTGTGGGAGCCAATGAAAAGATGCCGTAAACATTTGCATATTGAGGCAAGATACATGGTGTCAGCTGCGCTCTTCTAGCTGTAAGATAAAAGAAGATGGCAGAGTTTCCCTCTGTAGAAACATCACATCTCCAGGTGTTTCACAATATTCCATCTCTATTCAGGTCACAAAGCTTTACAGTGGGTTTAGGTAGTGTTTTCAAGGGTCCTATGAAAATTAGACATCTGCTAGTACGGCCTTTCAGAGAAGTTTGGCTCCACGGCTGTCTAGGTGAAACAGGAAGCTACCCCGTCAGTACACTGACATAACCCACACGTTACCCAGATCACTTTGGAAACTGATGTAACCACGTCAGGCTTTCATTTCCCCCCTTTCTCAGTGATGATGCCTTCTGCCTCCAATAGCTATGTGGAAATCGGTTTACAGACACGCCAGCAAACAGCATTCGCCTGCCTGACTGCTCGGCTCAGCACGCGCTCAGCACAATGCGGATGAGCGTAACGGTACAATAATGCAGGGAGGCTGGAAGAGTGCAAAGAGAGTCAGGGTTATGAAACGATGCAGCTCTGCTCGAAGACCCCAGCGAGAACGCTACTGATGTTTTGAACTCTGCAGGAGATAAAATACATTGCTATATGTAAAGACATTCTGGGACTGGAGATGATATCTGTTTCATGAATAAAGGGTATGATGAGGCCATTCTCCAAGAGGGAAAAGCAAACTAACAGAATAAAGCCTGCTGATTAATTTAGATAGAATTGGGACATAGATTTGAGGGAATTGCATATTGTTTTCATAAGGCACAAAGCAGCCTAGTCCAGAGAGGGAATCATAAAGCGAAGAGACAGAGAACCTGAAACTAATGCTGGGAGGCAATCTGGTGGCTCTTGAAATGAATGTGTGAATGAGCTGACAATGCAAGGCAACATACGGTAAAGCCAAATGGACATTAATCCCTTGTGGAAAGAGTAAGGATACCAAAGTGAGGGGAGGAAATACCTCCTCATTGACTCATATAAATGTGTCCATGTTGTTATAAGTTTATGTCAATGCATCTTTCCTGTGAAAGGAGAAACGGGCTCTGTGGAAATAAGAATGCAGTTGTTACTTGTATAATGGTTGTGCAGAGACGTCCTCGTGATTCATACTGAGCCTACACCATTGCCAGGCACGGACATGGAGAAGGATGGGAAGGATTCCATGCCACTGTCTTAAATATTTAATTTAGGCACTGCAAGTTCTCTGTGTGCTCAAAGAAGAGAAGTTGCTGCTTGGGAAAGGACAGGAATGGTACCAGCTATATGATGTTGGAAACAAAGCCATGATGTTTTGGAGTTGAAGGGAACGAGAGTTGAAGTTTTAATAATACGAAACAACTTTTCTAGTGATGTGTGGCCATTCTGCAAGTTGGTGGGTCTGTTCTAGTCTGCATTATGTGTGTTCTAATGATACCCTGACAGTCAGTGTGCCTGGGTTGGAAAGTGAGTCCAAGTTTGAGTATTTATAGCACAGACAAATTATAGCTGAAATGAAGAAGTCCTTAAAGAAGTGGAGGGGACACAGAGACCTTCTGGCCTGCATAAGTAATGCTCCAGCACAAACATGCCCGTCACTGCACATCCATACTTGAATGGGGAAGGAAATGTGCTTTGACAGCTCAAGCGCAGTAACTGGCAACCGAACAACACGTCCTGCAAATAGGCCAGGACAGATCTGTTCTGTAAACTGATTAGGTTTTTGTACTTCCAAGTAATTATTAGTTATGAAAAGGGTTATAAATGTTCTTAACACCTTGAAGGCATCCCCAGGTCTGCTGTGGAGAAATGCACTTACAGAGCCGCTGCTTTCTTTATTGGTAACAAGGCTGGTTAATGCTTTCACCTCGTCACCGCTGTGTGCAAATTACTGTGTAGCCACTGTGGGTAGCACTGGAGAGACAATTAGTCCCATGACTGTGTGAGGCAGAGTCATGGCTTACGTGACAGCTCAGATGAGGCAGTGAGGTTGCAGAATGATCCATCCTTTCTGCGTGGAGGTCAGGGAGTCACCTAGGGCTGCATCTCCAGTCACAGGAGCTGGGCAGATACGTTCAGTGCAGACCTGTGAGCTTCTCTGTCTCATCTGGTCTGCCACAGTCATAAGCCTCAGATTAATTATGATTTTACTTTTATATTTTTATATATATACACAGTTTTTTTTTTTTTCATTCTTTCACTAGGAATATATGAGTAAACTGGTGCTTCAGATGAAGTTTACATGTGGACTTTAATCAGAATGAGACATGAGAGTTCAGACCCATGGAGAAAGTAGGAAGGACAAGAAAGCCAAGTGATGCAAAGACTGTAATTTCCTGCAGCTGCAGTGTCTGGAGTTCACTTCCCATCTTTCCTTTATTTGCTATGCTATAAAGTGATCCCAGAGCATATATTAATGATTAAGCTGAGCTGCTAAAAAAAGGTAATTGGCATTTCATATTTTAGCAAAGTATGACTGTATTTGAAGTTGTGTATATTTTGTAGTGTCTCTGACCTACCAGCCTTTGTAATTTATCTTTCTGGGTGGTAAATTCATTTGTTTTCATGCCTTTCTCTTCATTGCTGAAGCTCCAGTGAGACTAGGAGCATTGGGCAGGGAATGCTGTTAACAGATTATAAAACCAGAGATCAGAGTCCTGTCTTGTCTGACCTTCTGAACGATAGACCACACGTTCCAGCCAGTGTTTCCTACATGAAGTCTAATCGCCTGTGGTTGAACACTGTGCTTTCTAATTTAGAGACTCAATTGCTCATAAAGCCACAAGTGGGCTGCCACTGTTTTGTTGCATGAAGGTTAGATTTTATTTTCAGAATGTGGCTGACCACTTTTCAGACACGCCAGGTGATTTTAATTTTCTATTATTTTGCTCAAATTTTCTAGTCTCAGATATCTCCTCTCTAGGCTGATAATTATAGCTCATGAACAAGGTGTCTTCACTTTGAATATCTTGCTAGACTGAACTCTTTCAGTTTCTCATAAAAATAACAGATCAAAGAAACTAAGAAGTAGATGTTTGATTAGCTCTGAGATGACTAAACAGTGGGAGTTACAGCACGTCAGGAGGTACCACAACTGGCCCCAACATGAAGGAACAAAAGTGAGTGGGCCACATCGTTTGCTCCATGTCAGCAGCAATAATTAATAATCTTTCATAATTCAACAGAAATGGGGAGAGAGCTGTAGGAACAAAATGGATTCCAGCCCAACCAACTCATCTAATTGATGTTTTTCCGTTTGAGGATATTTTTAATTTAACCTTTAAATGAATCTCTTTTCTGTACATGATTATGTATGTTTTCTTTGTTGCCTGCAATCCCCTCATTTATGTCTCTGCCAGGTGTCTTTAAATGCATGTTGGCCTGGTTGACTATCGCTGCTCATCTTCATGCATTTTGTTCTTCTCAGATGCCCGTAGCCAGCATCCACGTAGGAAAGTAAAGGAGGAAAAGCTCTTAACAAAATTTGCCAGCAAAGCAGCATGTCATAAAAATGAATCTAGAGTCCCTAGACCTTTGTGTTTTGAATCAAATGAGTCACAAGAAGGCCACAGGGACATATCTAGTAGGAATGTGATGGCCAAACACTTTTCTGTGGATGATGGCATCTGAAGCAGCCAAATCATAAGGTGTTTTACTTAGAGCAAGTGCATCAGGAGCAGTTCCCTTCTTGAAAGGGGAACTGGAGTCTCTGGGGTCTTTGTGATCTGAGCTGAGAACCAAGGACTGTAAGATGTGCTGGTGGCACACTCCACTGTCAGAGCTGGCTGTGCCCTGCACCACAGGACCACAGAATCACAGAATGATAAGGGGTTGGAAGGGACCTCTGGAGATCATCTAGTCCAACCCCCCTGCGAAACCAGGTTCACCCAGAGCAGGTTGCACAGGAACTTGTCCAGGCGGCTTTTGGATGTCTCCACAGAAGGAGACTCCACCACCCCTCTGGGCAGCCTGTTCCAGGGCTCTGCCACCCTCAAAGTAAAGAAGTTCCTCCTCATGTTTAGATGGAACTTCTTATGTCCAGGTTTGTGCCCATTACCTCTTGTCCTATCCCTGGGCACCACTGAGAAAAGACTGGCCCCATCCTCTTGACACCCACCCTTTAAGTATTCATAGGCATTGATGAGATCCCCCCTCAGTCTTCTCTAGACTAAAAAGACCCAAGTCCCTCAGCCTTCATATCTGCAATAAGCAATTTGGCTGTGAAATACATGTACTTAGGCTACAATTTTTTCTTCTTTACAGTGTGTTAGGGGAGCACTTTTCAACTGGGAAGGTTTGCCCCTGCTGAGGCACTACCTGCTGAGTGAGCAATGAGCCCTTATGCCTCTGTGCTGGAAGCCTCAAAGTGTAATGAGGATGGGAAAGATTCTGGTTTGATCACAGTGAGGCATAGCCTAGGTCTTCTCTGCCTTTCAGCCTCCAGTCTGTCCTGGGCTCATACCAAGCACAGGACATACCAAGTATAGGGTCAAGGGACCCTGCCAAGGTGGATGAACTGGAGGAGGTTGACAGTTACGGTTGTCATCGGCTACTAACTAGGATTGCCTTTCTTTCCCTGCTTCCACATCTATAAAACAACTTCTCGAAGAGCAATCATGGGCTTTGGATTTCATTACTGCTGATACATTTTGTAATAGCTCCTGACATTACTTTCTCAACTGATAATTTAGCTAAGCTCTCTGCTGCACATGCTAATGCTTCAGTGTGGAGGCAGTGGAAAATTATTTAATAAAAATTTACGCTGTTTTCATTTCATGGCTGTTATTATGGAATATTAGTCATTGCTGAGAATCATTCCTTCAACAGTTCTTCCTTATCATCTGTATGCATTTGGCTATCACCTCTTTGAAATGCAGCATCATCTTGGGTGGTAAATGAAGGCAGCTTTCATTTTATTCAGTTATGCATCTTGAAAGCGGGTGTGATCTTAAACAGAAGTTATTGTCATTTCTGTGTCTTTTGTGGTAGTTTAGCATAAAAGATGAAGTTTTAGTTGAAGTCTCATGGATGAACAGCAGGACTGAAAAACTTAGAAGCGATTCTGTTATCAATGAAGCTTGTTTCTCAACAAAAATGTATGTGCTTGTTTCAGTCAAAGTTAAGAAACTTTTTCGAGCTGTTGGGTCACAAATATCCTCTGCCTCCTATTTGAGTTTGTAAGAACTGGGAAGAGTAGACCCACATCTTAGAAAGCTTTCTAGACATGTGTGAATCTACAGATACTGACTTCGGGTGTTCTTCTGCCTGTTCATATGAACTAATTCTATGCATAAGCATTCAAAACATTTTCAAGACCAGTAATGTTTCCATTGTGGCTTAAAAAGTCTGAATCCGGTTTATTTTCTCCTTATATTTGTTGGGCAGAGAAAATACGTGCTATTAATGTTACTTTGGTGAAAATCAATACTTTCCTGCTTCTGATGATCTATTGAAAAGGAAGTGCCTGTCTTGTACAGGCTGCTCTCTCAGGGTAGAAAAACACTGTATTTTGTGTTAGAGTCTAGATCTATGAAAATAAAAACCCTTAAACAATTTTTAATACTAGGGAGACGTTTCATGATGTATCCTGCTTTGCCATGTTTTTTTCTTATAATCTTCCATTCCAAAGGCTACATTTTCAAGTCAGGCAAAATCAAATTGCTATATGCTTGTTGTTGGTACATATTCCACCCAAATAGCACCCAGAAGGCAGCACTACTTACATTATTTCTTTCCTACAGCTTAGATAACTTCTAAGCTGTTTGGAACCTGGCTGTGGTGTTGTCAACTACATTTCTCATGGCTTTGACTGGCTGGACCAATGCTAGTTCACCAGGAGAGATGAAGAGGTTTGGAACACCAGGAACTCCAGGAATATCTGAAGCATCAGGAACACGCACATTCAGGTTTTGGATGGGACCGTGCTTACAGTCTCATGCATAAGAACTGAAGAACAGTCCTGAAGGAGAAAGTGCCATGCTTCGTTCATGCGTATGGTTTTATATTCACATCTTAGTGATGGTTAATTCCATTTGTACAAAACCCATGCTGCATGGGGCTTCCTAAGGAAGTGTTTATTGTAACGGTGCTCTGCCACTTTAGAAAGCCAGCCGAGCCTGCCTTTATCATAGCTTCTCATTATGCCTTCCCTCAGATGCACTACCAATATAAACATGGAAACCCTTCATTTGCTTTCTATCACGTGGGCGTCTTGAGTAAACTCTCACTGTGCGTGACTGGGAAAGATGTTTTCTTACCCTTACAGCATCCATTATGCCTCTGTGTGAAGGGAAATGTCTCCTCTATGTAAATGAGGAATCTCTAAATGTTCAGCAGACTTTGAGAAGTTAACAAACATAACTAAAACTGAAAAGAGATTTCCTCTTGTTATTTCCAAGGTCATCCCTACTTAACTTTATTGAAACGTGAATTAATTGCTAAATGATAAAAGGACTTTCACAGAAGCATCACTGACTCCCAAGCCAGAATTCTCTCCATCTGACAGAAATGGGTCCTCCCCAAACTTTTTATCCAAGATCTATTGCCACTTTATGAGTCAGGTAGCAAACCTGATGTTGTAAGAAAACCAAATCCCCTATCAATCAATTTCAGTTATTTTCTATTTGGAGTAAGATATGTGGGAAGAGGTAATATCTTTTATTGTCACATTTAGAAAGAACAGGCAAACGTCTGGGTGCTCAAGTGTTTCTCAGGGGACAACATAACTTGTAGGATCGCTGTGTCTACCTGCCAAGCAGATTTCTCTTTTCCCAATGCAGCCATTCAGAGATCTGCTTGTGCTGTGAGGGTGGCTGAGTGTCTGAGCATGTTTTCAGGAGGGCTGAACCCAGTGACCCAAGGTTAGTGGCTATGCTGATGTTCCAAGACTCATCTCCCCACTTCCTTCCCTGCCTCCACCTGGGACAGTGCAGTTGTTTTCCTCTAGAGTGCCCAACTCTGCCTTTCACCTCCTTTATTTCATCTTCATACTCTTTGTGCTTCACAGAGCTGAGTTCAAAGGCAGTTACCCAACGAAACCTTGAGAAATTAATTTCTGCTCAGACTGAATCAGAAGTTGAGACATCTTCTGGGTTATCCCTCCCTGGGATCCATCCCCAGGATCTTGCTCCTCCCTCGGCTGTGCAGGGTGCTGCATGCCCATTAGCTCGCACACTGGAGATCCTTGCTTCCTGGCAGGCAGCCGGTGCATCTCGTGGTGGTGTGGGATCCTTCGGGATAAGTAAAGATCTATAAATGTAAAATGTGATTACTGCAGTATTATTTTAAAGGTCAGCCTGCCATATTTGCACAGCAGGGTTGAGAGTGACTGTCTGCCTCAGATGATTTATGTGGACCAGGATTGTGTCCAAATATTAATAGTGCTGATTAAATAAGGCTGGGGAAAGTATTAAATCTCTGCAAATATTGAGCCTCTAAATATATTTATAATCCTATAATAACAGGAAAAGTTAGTAGGAAAAATGGGCACATCTTCAATGTTATAGACTTATGGGAGTTTTTAACAATTTCAAAGCAAAACCCCACCCTCATGGAGTCAGACGTCTGTAGGGGTAAGGTCAGCCTGCTGTCTCTGGCCAACGTAGCACAAACACAAATAACCCAAAGATTTAAAATTCAGGCAGCTGAACCATAACCCAAAGCAAATCAACAGCAAAGCCATTAGAAGGATTTGGTTTCTTCAAATACCAAAAGCATTCACAGATATGTTTTCTGGAGGAAGAGAAAGACCAAGGATCCTCAGAGAGGATTTAAAAAAAAAATAAGATGGTTAAAAAGCACCATGTGGGATTTTCAAAGGGGCTGTGGGAACTTATCTGCCTCAGGAATATGTATTCAGCAGTGAGTACCAGGGTTGGATGATTTATACAGGCCCAAAATTCCATTAATGCAGGCATTACATATTACAAAATTCCCTTTGTAGATAAAGATCAGCAAACTACAAGAACACCAGTAAGTAAATGATCAACAGACCTTAGAAAAAGGCAAGGATTAACCTCATCCATCACTAACTAGCCCATCTGTAGCAAATCCATAGAAAGAAAAAAACAAAAAAAGGGAGGGGGAAGATAAACATTTTTATCATCTCGTACTTGTTCCTCATTTATTACTGAGTGTGTGAAGGGTGAGTATCAGTATCACAGCTGGAAATAGAGAGAAATGACAAAGCAAAGGGCAACCTTTTCTGCTTTTTGAAATGGATCTGGGGCTTGTCAGGGAACTCGGGATGTGCCTGGTGGTGCAGCCTGCTCCATGCAGCCCCACGGTGCTCCCACAAGGAGACGGTGGGTCCAACTCTGCCCATTGATCTGCATTCACAAGATCTCTACTTGTTTTGAGATCTGTCAGTGTTATGGCAGAGGACTTTGTCTTCTCTGAATTATTTTGTACCGCGCATCCTCAACAGCATCCATCTCTCGGAAGCAGAGGCAATACCAGCAGCTCTTTACGTTCCCTGCATACCAGACATCAGCATGGGGGGCAGTGAGCACAGCGGCTGTAACTCTGCCGAGGGGTGAATCATGACAGAATACCTCCTCTGGACCCAGATTCCTCCCAGATGAAAGCCTCACTCCTGCTGCAGGGTCCATGGAGGTGCTGCCATCATCTGAGCTTAATGGTCTTCTCCAGTGCTCCGTGTTATATTTGCTGCTAGACTCCAGTTGTCCGGGTCCGTACAGAAAGAGACCAAAGGACTGCCAGGAAGGGGAAAAGGATGCTAACAGGTTGCAGGAGGACAGGAGTGGCAGCAAAGGAGGCTCCTTGCTCATGCAGGTAACTGCTTCAGGGGCTTGAGCTCTGCCTTGTGCCACCAGCACACGGAGAAGGTAGCTTCCCTGAGAGTGAGAGGATTAAGTGAGGATTTGTGCAACAGCCCCAAACGTAATTTCATTAATCTGCCTTCTTATAAAATCCAGTACATCTCATTTGGCTCTGGGTATTTCTTCATAGACATAATCTTTACCACTGTAATAATGTTGTCCTTCTTGCTTACAAAGAAACCTCTCTTTATTAGGAGTTCATCATTTCACTAAGCATCCACTCCTAAGGATGGTGGCATATTGAAAAGTGTTCTTTTAAATAACTAGACACATAGCCATCCCAGTAAACAAGCTAGGAATGCTTTATGGTGCAAATCCTTGGTTTCATTGTGTTTTTCCAATTACTTTGTAATTCACAAGGCTCAGTAGCTCACAATGGGTCTCCCAGCCATTACTGCAAATTTGCACAGTTCTGCTGTAGGTAAAATTACAGGATAGAAAACTCCAGCAAGAAAAGTAGCTACTTCCCTTTCTTCCAAGCCTTCCTTCCCCTCGACTTTCTCCTGCCTCTCTGAAAGGTCTGTGTGCCCTTTGTTCTGTTCTGGCTATGAGGAACGAGTTTTGCGCACTACTGTTGGATACTTCAGAGAGCTTGATGGAAAATCAAAGTGAGAAGGGACTTGAAATGCTTCCTTTCTGATCGCTGAGAGTCCTTTTCAGGTATTAGGAGGAACAGCACTGTAAATTCTTGTAGGTTTTCAAGAAACAGCTGCCTTTAGTGCTGCTGTCTCTGGAGGAAGAGGAGCCTGGGATCCCTGCATCTGTACTGTGCTGTATTTATCAGAGGGAAGCTGGGATAACAGGCTTTAGTCCTCTCTGGGAAACTGTGAACATCTAGGAGAAACATGAAGCCTGTTCAACTTTTTTTCTTATCTTTTTTTTTTTTCTTTCTTTTTTTCCCTAGACTCTCTATTGCTTCTCTTCCCTTCTTTTTCTCCTCTCTTTCCATTCTCCTCCTCCGAGCTCTGTGCGCTGAGAACAAGCTGTCTGAACACCCCTCCTGCTGCTCCTGCACTGATTGCTACAACAACAAGAAGTAGCCCTGCAGTGAGATCATCAGGAGCCACTTTATTTGCCAGAGGTAGATTACCACGGTGTAGCAAGGAAGCAAAAGTTTATTTGCAGGAGCAAACAGTAAACAACAACTTTTACAAACCAGCTCAGGCTTGCTGATTCCTAAAGAAAAGGAGGTGAAACCCCACATGACCTCTTTCTATACCCCAAACCGAGTGGATTTTCAAGAGTTCGGGTCCAAAGTACAGGAGTACAGGTTTGGACTTCGCTTGTCTGGACTCTGTGTGTCTTTGTCCATCCCTTCCCGTCCCTCCTAATAGCTTCTGACACTGTCAGCCAATTTCAACAATATTTGATAGAGGGATAGGGCTCAAAGATACACTTCCTATGAGAATCACAGCAATAGATGGGCGGTTAAATCCCTTCTCCTGCCTAAGGTGAGGAAAAGATAGCACACAGCTAGTTCTCATTTGATGCTGGAGAATCCAGGTGGACCCTGTCAGTGCCCCAGGCATGGGGAAAGCTTCCACTGAACTTTGTACTTTCCCAGGCCTCAGGGAATTTGGTAGAGTTCCAGATACGGATGACAGGGCTGCTTCTTGTTCTAGTTATTATGCAGATTTCAAAAACACTCGGTGATGTTCAAATTAAATCAATACAGCTTGCTAGGAGGCTTTCCTGGCCTCCACAGAAGATCCATGGAAGTAATGGATGGGAAAGGAGGAGGGCAGCTCCCTAGCAAGAGGAGAAACACTTTGAATGGGAGCGAGGGCAGCAGCAAGGGAAACACTGGACTAATCAACATTGATTTAAAAAGACCACTTGTCAACGGGATCAAAGTGAAAATGGCTCAAAGCAAGGGTCTGAGGTGGAGCAGCGCAATTAGGTAATTAGACCCAACGCAGTGGTCAGGCAATAGCATTTTAATCCGTAGGAAATGCTGATGTCTGTTCCAGCCCTGAGCGGGGAGGAACAGGCCCAAAAGTGAAATGCAGGAACGGAAAGCCCCTGCCAAGCCTCCACGTGGGCAGAGCAGATTGGATGCATCCTGCTGGAAACAGCGCACTGGAGGCCAAGACGGAGATAGCAAAAGAGAATGGGAATATTTTTTCTCTTTCTCTTTTGTCACCACATTTTTCAGGAAGAATCAGGGGGAAATGCAGTGCAGGAAACCCTCAAAGGAAGTTGGAAAAACATTTATTGTTTCCAAAACTTGGGGGGAAAAAAGTATGAGATGAAAACTGACCTAATTTACCTGCTTGCATCTTGCCATGTCTAGAGTTTACAAACTCTCATCTAAGAGAGTGGTTCTTAGTTTGTTGTTTCTAGTTCTGTTCACTAAAAAAGACTAAACATTTACAGACTTGGTCTGGAAACTTGACCAGAAATTGCTGATGAACCAAAATAAAAATGAGGAAAGCTGAGTAAACATAAAACAACCGTGTTAAGTGCCTGACTCTGAAGGGCCATAAAATCTATTTTGGAAAGTTCATCTGTGAGTTTAAGCATTGGGGTAGATTTAAGTAACTCAGCTAGTTTTACAGGTGTTTTAAAGCAGCCTTGAAAAGAACAAGACTGCTTAAATTGCTAAAGATCTCTAGGACATAATGCACGGACTCTCTCCTATGCCAGTTTAGGACCATACCATTAACATTACAGCACTAAGCTGCTTTCCAGCCTAAAGGAGAAGTTCATCCATGGCTGATGGACAACACAAGAGCAAGCTGGCTGCTGGTCTCCAGAGAAGCCTGTTTGAGTTGTGAGGCAAGGGCTCTGTTATACGTACAGAAACATGAAATTCTGAGCAAACAATGAAGGGCACATGATAACCCTTTCTTTTTCTCTCTTAGATTTTCAGTTCTCATTCATCCTTCGCTCCTTAGAGAGGGACAAATGTATTTACTGGAAACGCTATGACCCTTAATCAGAACAGCTCATCTAGTGATACTAAATGTGATAGTTGTCCTCATGAGTTACTTACTATGATTATGTCATGATTATTTACTACAGGCTCATTGATAATAAAATGTTTGTATAATAATTATTAGAGGCACTGAATCCCTTTTTGTTGTAGTAACCACTACAGAATATGAACAATTATTCATACAACATGAAGCTGAGTTTGAATATTTTTTTGGTGAACCACATTTATTTTAAGATAATACAGTTTTTCTCTCAGCAATTCCACTGATTATCTTAAACATGTGGCACATACTGTCATCCCAAAAGGTTAAATCCTAACTCCTACTTATTCTTCCCTCAGGGGCTGTCAGTGTTGAGATGCAGTATTTCATTAGAGTCCATTCCTGAGCAAGCTGTTTAAATCCTGCTGCATACTTGGAATACGTGTCATTATTATGGGTTTCCAAAGGCCAGATCCTGAAATACGACAGTATTTCTAGGGTTAGGCTTGTCTGAAAGGAAGCAGTTACCCTCGCTGGGTGTCAGCCCAGTCTCTAGCTCACTATAACACATCACAAGCAGAATTTTCAGGGCTTCCTAAAGAAATTCAGCTGCCTGCAAATCATAATTCTAAGTAATTTGAACAGCTTTCCTGACAGATTCAAGCACTGTACAGACATCAGATAATTCACATGTGCATGCACAGGGCTGCATGCAACAGCTCAGGAGGAACCATGGTGCATCCCTGCGGCGGCACAGCCCTCCTCAGAGTAACGTTTGCAGTCTCGAGACAGCGTGTGGAGGGGAAGAGGCTGCATAAACATGTGTCACGCAATTACATCCAGGAATTTAATTGTGATGGTAGTGCCTCTACGATGAGGGTGAAACTGCTATTGAAAAGCTAGTCCGGTCATCATCAGTGTGTTGGTTGTAGCAGCATTTGGTTACAAGGAAATCAAAGTATGCTATCTGTATCTTGAACATAATACTATATCTAGTTTTATTATAGTTATTCTGCAAATAAATTAAGGCTTTCAGATCTGCTACTGTCTTTCTGATTTCTTCCTAAATGAAAGCCTTGAGATAAAAAAAGTTACCCTGATGTGGAAAATGTACCATGCTGTTCAACACACTGTTCAAGCCATTCCTTACCCTTTCAGTAAAAGGTAATTTACAGAACATACCATATTCTTTCTGTTCTTCATTTTATCACTGACAGCCAGATAATAGAAATGTTCTGGAACAGTCATGGTGCTTCCGGAGATGATGTATGAGAAAGCGAGTGAGCAGCTCGATCCCTTCACAACAGAACTAGTCTGCAGGACCAAGAGGGAGAAATTAACTGGCTGGTGAAGGTATCGGCCAGAAAGGCTATTTGAAAGTATCTGTTGCTCAGCATTAAGCATATCAGCCCAAAATAGATGTTTTCTGTTCAGTCTGGAAGAGGAAGAATGACTGCTCCACACTGCTTGTCCTGTGGTTGCAGGTTTGTATCTGTTCAGGGCTAAAGTGACATGAGCACAAATCATATCAGGTTGAGTTATCTGGGGACCGGCAGTTATTTGGTGAAAATCACATATTTTCTCATGTCTAATTTTCAAAATTTGCCTGTTCTTCCAGGAAGTCACTGCTGGAGTGCATAAGAGGATGGTCTAGCCAGTTTAAACTAAAGATTTCTTGCATGTGCTCCCTTTTAAGCATTAAAGAAGCCAAATCCACAACTGGGCAGTGAAAGGTAAGGAGGACATGGGACATCTTAACTCTGTAAGATTAAGGCAGATGATGTAGTGCTGGAAAAGCAATCCCAGGTGTCTGTCCAAGGAACAAAACCTGACAGTGTGGCTGTTCCCAGCTCCTGGAAAGGCTCCCTGTGTGTAGGTCACAGAGCCACTGTGCAGTCCCTAACTCATTAACCCACCACAGATTTGATAATGAGACTCCCAGGATGTGAGGCTCTCAGATAACTCTGTGTTTCAGGATTGTGATCATGTCTAGAAACACACTTCTTGTCTGAAAAGCTGGGCGTAAAACCCAGTCCCACGTGGTTAAAGGCAGCTTAGGAAGCTTCTTCAGTTGATGGTAGGATGCCCTGGGCAGTGATGGGGACCTGGCTGTGCTCCTGCCTGGTGCACACCAGCGAGAGCAGCGCAGCTGCGTGCGGGATGCTTCCCGTGCTGGGTCAAGTGCTGCTCTCTAGCTCTGCATAGCAGTGTTAGAACCCAGAAGGGTCTTAGTGGCTCTAAGAACAACATTTGGATTAGTACAAGTTAATAAAAGCAAAGAGTACACTTTCACCAGCTCCCGTTAGAGTTGGGAAAAGAGTTCTATTCTTACAGGACTTTGTGGATGGATGTGCTCAGCTGCTGCTTGGCAATTTCTGCATTGCTCAGTACCTCAGTCTCCCTGTTGGTAAATAGGCCTGGTCTCCTTTGTGATCTCTGGGTGAACCTTTGATTATCCTGAGGTCCCACCTGCAGCTGAGTTTGCAGCTTCCTGAAGCCGGTGCTCTGAAGGGAGCCATTCATCCAGCCTGGGATTGATGATGCTCGGCCTGATGGTGCTCCCCGTGCAGACACGCTCTCAGAAAGCAAGGTCAGCTGCCACCAGAGAAACTACAGCTGCTTTTCGACTTTGGTTCATTTATTGCTTTGCAGGTACATTCAGCTTGGAGCGACAGCAGTTCTATAAAGCACTGAGGTGCCACATAAGGCAAGAGAATGGTTGTGGTTTGTGCCTATGTGTGTTTGCATCAGCGGGTAGGCGTAGAGCGGAGGGGCTGCTTGGGCAAACAGCGGGTGTGTGAATGCATCCTGTACTCCGGGAAATTCCCGAGCTTTAAATCAAAATACTATTGCTGCATATGGCATCGAGTACTCTATCATAATGCATGTGGCCTCACAGCTATTCTCTCCCCAGTGCGTGCATTCTTTGGTTAAATTTGGTTTGTCTTGGCACCTCTCTGACAATGTATGTGGGAGTGTAAGGAAAGAAGGGTGCATAAAGAGGATTGGGCCCCAGGTACTTGATTATATAGTTACATACTGTTTTTTCAGGTTACAAACTCTTTTGCCTCCACATACACTGGACAATGTTTTCAGCTGGTGTAAATTGTTGTTGTTCCTTTGACTTTAGTGGACCTGAGAGAGTTTCTACTGGTGAAGGGTCTGCCCATGGTGTTTTACATCACAGTTTAATTCTTTTATATTGAGCCTAATTGAACTGACTGATTTTTAAAACTGCCAAAATGATTTACAAACCCAAGTTTTGAGGCATCCTGGCACCTCGGGGCCAGTGAGTACTGGGTAGGTGGAGATGCAGATGGGTGGTTAACCCAGGGTGTGGTGTTTCACCAGGTGCTCTGCCTGCTGTTAAAAATTCCTTGTCAAGCCTTTATGGTTTTTTTCAGAATTCCATAACTTTGTAGGTTTCACTCTAGGTTGTTTTGGAAAACAGCTGCTGAATATTTTAAGTTGTTTTGAAAACTGTACTCAAGACAGCCAAAAACACTACTATGAGATACCCCACTTGTAGAAGAAGAGCTAGGATTAGAAGATAGTGTAAGAGTTGTCCCTGGGAGGGACACTGGAAGGTGTAAGACAGCAGTGGAAGAGATTTGGGAAGGTTACAGTGCTGTGGAAGGACACAGACGGCAGCTCCCTCTGACCACTGCCCTGTGGGTGGTGGCTTGTGCCCGAAAGGAGCTGCTCCTGTGCCTCCCAGTGGGTGCCTGCTCGTGCAGAATCCCAAGTGTGGGGTGAAACCAGGCAGCTCTGACAACACATATACACCTTATTTACCAGACCATGGGAGGTTTTACTGGGGCTTGGGTATGGTCAACAGGTCATGCTCTTTGTTATTATTGCTAGTTTTGTTGGAAATTCAAAGCCATCGTGACTCAGTGTGGGTAATGCCTTGCAAGCCTCATATCATACATGAAATCCACAGTGGAAAGCAGGTCAAAGTTCTGTGCTTGTGTATAATTTTGTGTCTTAGAGACTGTTAAACCTCTTTCATGTAGTGACAGGAGGTTAGCATTATCTGCAGAGAGAGAAATTGGCAGTGGTTTAACAATGGATTAGTTGATGCAAAAAGCTAAAGGTCTTCCCTGTATGTTTTAACTTCCCAAAGAAAGTTGGAAGTTAGGAGACCTAATCTAAAAGGGCTGGAACAACTGTTTTTAACCCTTGCCTTCAGGCTATTAAATTCAAAACCTCCAGCATGATGAAGTTTCCAGAGAAGATAAGGAACAACCAGATTCCCTCGTGCCAACAAACAAAGGTGGAGGACAACAGAGCTTGCTGTGTGGGAGCGTAAATGGTGTGCCTCAGCTTCCAGAGGCATCGGGCTGTTTCACATACAACTGATGTGTCCAAGAAAGAGAAATGAGGAGACTGTCAGGTTTTAGGTCTAGTAAGATGCTAAGGAAACGTGATTAGATGAAGCACCTCTGTTACAAAACCAGCCCTAATGCTGATTTCATCTGGAGAGGTGTCAGTGAGCTGTGCACAAATACCATCTGTTAAAACAAGACCCAAAGCAGGCTCTTTAATGTTTTCTGACCTCTCTTGAACTGTCTTCCTGGACTTCCCATCCCACCTATGCTTAGGTATAGATTTCCACTCATTTGTGAAGTTCTCAATTCACCCGCTCTATAGAAATCAGATACTCAGTAAATCCTAACTCTTTGGGGCTTTTTTAAAATTTTGGTTTTATTTTTTTATTTGAAGATTCCTCACTCAGTCATATCTGTGTTAGCACCTGGGAAGGGAATGAGAATCCTTCTGACTGCACACATTTCACATAACACCTGTGACATTTGGTACCATCCAACGTTTCCCTCAAATCTGTTAACTAGGTTAGTACTGTACCTCCTGAGCAATCAGTGTCTCTCAATACAGTAAAAGAAGTCCAAACTCATTATATTTGATAAGATTTGAGCTTATTGCAATTTGAACTAAAATTTCATGAGCAGGGTGTGTGTGTGTTTTTCCTACTGAACTGGGTCACTTTTCCCTTGTCATGCATAATCCTTTATTATACCAGCAGAATTATTATACAAAGTGCATTTAATTTTTCACACATAATGAAGACAAGCACTCACAACAACTCATGATGGCTCTTTGGAAAGTAAATATTTGATTTTTGAATGCATACATTTCTTCTTCGTTAGAAGATACAGAACTAATTATTCCCTGAGTATTACAACAAAATTAAAGCAGCACAGTCATGGTGTACTCGTAAAATGCATATGTAATTGCAGCAAGGGAGGGGGAAAACGGAAATTTCATTAGGGAGAGGCAATGTTTTACATGTTGCCATTACACAACTCCTGTGATAAAGGAGATCACACATATAGGATGAATTCTTGCAAGAATTTAGGAACAGGAGGTTAGGTTTTTGTGAACACGCACCCCATGACTTAGAACAGCCTTTGCAAATGCTGCACTGAATATTTCCACTTGGATACAAATGAATTATCAAGGATGCAGGAGTAGACTTTCATTGAGATATTCTATAGTCATCACAATACACACAGGTTTTGAAGTGTCTAGATCTCAGGATGCTATATAAGCATAAATAGAGTAATATAGCTCACTGCATCTGCAGAAGTGTCTCATGAAATGCAAAATGAATGGCTGAAGAAAATATTCTTACTCAAGGAAAAATGGGACTTCAGTGTGTGTCATAAATTTTGCTAACAGAATTTTAAACAGGGATACTGGTTATAGATTTCAAGCCCCCCCACCCAGTCTTGAGCAGCAACTAAATCTTCCTTCCCTTTCAGTAAAGTCATGTAAAAACAACTTCATTCCAGCGCTACTGCTGACATACTGGTTCCTGCTGTTGCACTGACATGACTGGACTATTTTCAAGGTCATTGCAGTCAGCAAAAACTCTAGTTGATGTCAGTTGGGATTTGGGTTTTCTTGGTCCTTTATTAGTGTTGTAAAGAATGTAGAGTGTTCGTATAAAACAACATGAGTCCTGGGAGCTTGCACATATACATGTGCACATTCATAAGGACATATGCACATGTGCATATTCATAAGGATATCTTATGAGATGTTCACTCCTTTTTACATGAGGTCACACAGAAGATGTTAACAAAACTTCTAGGATCTGTTTTCAGAGATAGGCAAAGACCTAGCTAGACAAGCTTTGAGGCTGGGCAGGAGGCTTTCCAGAGGTCCCTTCTCACCTTAATTACTCTCCGATTCTCTGATTTTATTTCAGGAAGTTGTTAGCACCTCTAAAATATGGTCCTACCATTAAAAAATAGCTTTTCGTATGGCACTCATTCCTTCAGTAAATATGTTCCATGTGGATATTTATAGTCCTGCCTGCTACCTTCAGTGAGAACAGAAAGTTCTTACTCCCATAAGCTCCATACAGCTGCCAGCAGAGATGGTGAACAAGCCTTTCCTTCCTTCATCTACAGCATTGCTCTCTGAATGTTCATTGGCTCCAGCTCTACAGGGCCTGTCAGATCTATGGATTTGTGTGTCTAAAAGGATCTAATTTAAAAAGAGAACTATCTCTTCCAGGCAGTGCTGGTGTCTGTGGGTGAGTTTGGTTGGCTTTCAGATCATGTGTTGATTCTGGGGACAAGAACAAAAAAAGGAAAAAAAAATAATCCCCATCTGCTCATTCCGCTCCTTCTGTCCTTAGGGACGCACATGTGTCTCATGTGTTGGAGCCTCTCTGACAGCAATATCAGCATGGCTCCTCGGGCTCTGACCAAGAGCAGATGTGGGGGTGAATTTGCTCCCCTCCCTCTCGGCTGCCCCTTTCCTGGTGGTTCCTGTGTTCAGGCTGGAGCAGGCACCCAGACTGCCCGAGGGAGCTGAGTCAGTCAGCTGTATCCTGATAGCCTGTGGGGTAAAATAAAAGGCAATTGCTTGGACACTGGAGGCTTCCTGCAGATGTACCTGATATTTGTGAGAACTCTTCCCTGATTATGCTTCTGGGCACAGAGCAGCAAGAAATTCTCAGGATGGTTTGATTTCAAAGGGGATGACTTTTTTTCCCCTGCCAGCATTTCTCTCTTAGCTATATTCCCTCTAATGAAATTACCCATTCGGTGTTAGGTTTGTAATCTGAAGTGAGTGCTATAGATTAGCAGTTGTTGCTGCTTTATTATTGAAATGAGAGTCATGGGATCAATTTAACTGTTCCTTGCTTCATTATTTGCTTAAGACAATAGAGTCATCTCTGCAAATTCTATTGCTTTGTGGGTATTTTTAGCTTAATTATCATAGATATTAGCAACAATCAACAAAGATTTGCTAGGTGCATGCTCTTGCTCCTTGGAACACTAGTTTTTTATAGACATCGTACTTTTAACTTGCCTTCCTTTTTGTAGACAATCCAGTCTGCTCTCAGAAAAAAACCCAACAAACTCAAACAAAATACCCCAATCCAACCTATTTTGCAAAACCACTAGGGCTTTCCTAGTAGTTTGTTTTAAGAATTAAAGGCATAGTGTTGATTATGCCTTCTGTTTTACACGTATCTAAATATCCTGGCAATTGGGCCTGTATGATGGGGACTTCAGCAGTTTTGGGGTGGTTTTTTTTTCAAGAGGTTCAGAATAAATCAAAACCTGCCTTTGACATGAGCTTTCAGGAAGGCTTGACTGATCCCAGGTTTACTTTTTCTGCAAGGTATCAAAAGTTAGACAGACACATTGCACAAATGTCTGCATCCAGTTGGACTTGGATTGTTGATTCCAGCCTGGCCAGGCAGCGATCACAGCTCCTGATCAGAGGTTAGTGCCTCCAATAATGGGAGCTGGAGTTAGGGTCATACAATATGAATTTAGATAAAAAATCAGGCCTACAGAATTGCCAACATAATTTTTTTTTCATCCTTCAGTATAATTTACTAGATGGCTCAATCATAAACTCACCTATTGCTGATATTTGAATTAGTATTCCCAAGCTGGCTTAGAGCAGGGGAAGTATGTGCCAAGGGAAAGCTCTTATTGTCCATTGAATACACTGAATTTTGGATCCTGACATGAGTTCATTTGAAGTTTGTTGGACAACTCTACACAGAATATGTAAACAAAAGTGTCTCTGATCAAATGGGGCATAGTTGGATATCCCAGCAGAATAAAGAAATCAATCTGCAGGTTTGTTTATACTATCTTCCTATCTTCCATTTAAAATGTAGCATGGAAAAGGCCTAATTAATATTTCTTAAGAGTGCCAGTAAAAGCGCTAGGCAGTTTCTTGCATTTGAAGCATCAAAAAAGCAATTTTAATATCTAGTTTAATATAACATAAACAGGTTTAGCTTCCAGTTAACATTTTACCAACCATTTAGATTACATCTATGTAATTTAAACATAATCACTGGAAACCTCTTAAACTCCTTTCAAATTGTATCCCCCACAAGATTTTTTTCTAAGAAAAAAATATTTAAGATTGGCATAATTATCCTTATGTCACAGTCCTCCTTCTTGTACCTCATCCCCTCTTCCTCTTCTCTGCTTTTTCCCTTCCTTCCAAAACAGGTAAAACAGCAGGAAATCAGGATTAATTTTACATCCATTTTAACAGATGGCAAACTGGTTAAAGGGATAGAGCGAGCAATGAGGGCTCTATTTTAGCACTGCACCTCAAATCCTGTAGGGTTTACATGTGTTACTTGGTGGTTAGGTGCTCCGCTGAATCCAGGCTTAAGTATTTTGCCCAAGGATGCAAAGAATAATTAGAAATGAATACACAAATTCTGGTTCAATACCATTTGCACTGGAGTATACTCTCAATTGCTTTAGTTTTAATTGAGCTTTTCAAATTTTGAACACTTTTCTGTAAAAGTCCTTATCAAACGAATCCTTCCTGAAAGAATTTTTGCTGTCCAGACAGATGTCAGCCATAGGAGAAGGAAAAAGTAGGTGTGATTATTATTTTATTTTTTTTTAAGGTAAGATGGGGTGATGCCAGATTGCATACAAATGCCCAGAATTGGGGTTGATGGCTAGAATATGTTAATCTAGAGCCAGTCCTGGCCGTACCTGGCACCCATGGGATGAGCAGTGTAAGTGCAGTGCTGGCAGCGCCGCCGTGTTCCCGCTCCACACGTAGCCGCCCTCTGCAATCCTTCACCGCTCATTTGCACATTTCTCCATAATTTTGCCTGCAGTAGAGAGTATTTCTTCTTGAAAATAACAACCACCAAGATTTAATGAGGAGATTTAGCTTTCCTTTGATAAGATTGCAGTCGTAATAGAGTTTGCCTGCCTGCACAGTCCCAGCGGTGCAGACAGAAACTCCAATATGTTTGCTTCTTTAGCATTATTTGACCAGCTAAAAATTCAAGCAAAGGGTTGCTTGTATTGAAGGAATGCAAATAATTTTCTTCTCAATGTTAGAACAAAAAGATATACACATATCTGTAGGTGGTATGGAAATGAGTGTTTGCTAGTGTACAGCCATGGGAAATAAATTGCTCCCAAATGATTATTTTTTTTACTTTGCTATGCCAATCTAATGTACCACAATTCTGAGAGAAGCTAAAGAAGACTTTTCAAGTAGAAGGTTCCAGTGAGACAGTGGTGTCTGCACAAAATAACTGCAGACTAGAAAATTGAAAAAAATAAACATGTTAATAAATACTGCCTCATCTAACAAATGGTCAGTAAGTTAATATCCACCCTACCTGGGGTAGCTGTGCAATTCCCACTACTCATGTAAAGAATGACTTTGTATCTCCCACATCTTCTGCCAGTGAAATCCTCAGGCTGTTCATATCAAGAGAGGCTGTTCCTTTGCTGTTCTGGGCATGGATGTGCCCTTCAGTGTTGCCCTGGAGCAGATTAGCAGAAACATTTAGTGTGTCTCCGCTCTGCATCTCTTCTTTCTTCAGTCTTTTTGTTGTAGCTATGACTCTCCTGAAAATAGATGCCCTGCAAGTTATTTACCTGTCTTCCATCATCTGAAGACAGATTTTTCATCCAGAGTCAGTGAGGCTGTCTAAAAGGAGCTCCAAAGGCTGTGTGTGCTGGGGAGAAGGTGGCCTCCTTTGCACATCACAGACTCCCGGAGGAGGTGAGTTTCAGGGCAGAATACTACAGCTGTGAGAATTTTTGGGACCATTACTAACTCATTTGTATCTTGGTTGAATTAGCATTGATTAAGGAGGTGATAGAAACCAAGGACTTTCTCTTACAGCCATAATTCAAACTGTATTACGCTTACCCATTCACATAAAAATCTTTGCTTTTTGTAGTAAATGCTCCTGTGTACGAACCTGTCATTCAACTAGAAAATCACTATTTTAGAGCTCTTTCACCCATGGTCTGAGTTTAAAACAGACGTTTTCTGTACTGCCAATTTGATTTTACCTGCCACAACTACAGATCCCTCTAGAATACTTACTACAAATTCTTGTCAGCTTCTATCTTACAATGCCTGCCAGCAAAGTCAACAGCTTCCTCCCAGTGGTGTTTTGAATACCACATTATCATGCAGTACACAGATTAGGACTGCACGATGTGATATATTGATGTCATTATGTGATAATATTTGGTCAGTACGGATTTTTTTATTGGTATGGTAGACCTCTGTGTATGGCTTGTGTGAACTGAAAAAGAGCCTGCAGCAAGAACCTGATGTGCAGTCACTGTCCCACGTGGCCGGAGATAACAACAAGGTGATTGTGCTGTTCCCACCCAGCAGAAGTCACGCTCCCAGGGGGAACACACAAGCCAGGTGCTAGTGCAACAGGCCCCACTGGAGGAACGGGCTAACCGGGAGAAAAATAATGCCTTACTGCAGACCCTCCTCCATTCTCATTTCCAGCCTTCACCAGTTGTGTTGGGATGTCAGATTTTTCCATTTAACTAGATGGAGTAGGGGAAGATGACCCCTGCTGATGATTTGGGTGCAGGTGTAATGAGATTAACAGTATGGCACAGCAGGGTGGAAAGCCATTAGCTAAGCATGCCTCGTTCCTCATGAGAGGGCTATTGCATGGCTCCTGCCAGAACCAAGGAAAATGCATCTGTCCTTTTACTCCAGGTAGTTTGTAATGTGCTCTGGGATCTTCTGAGGTGAGAGGAATGTTTGTCACTGCCAATAAGTTTTGGTAATAATGTAATAAATACAACATCAGGTCACAAGTTTTCAACCAAGCCTTGGTTCAGCTGAGGAGACCATTACGGACTATTTAACATGGCAGTAACTCTAATTACAGCATCTTCAATGTTCGAGTGAAGCCAATGGCTGTCCTACTTTTCTCCTGTAGCAGCATCATCACCAAGATGATCTCTGCTCTCCCAGCTTTCCTGCAGTGAGAACCCCTGCGTCCGCAGTGATTCATGGGAGGATCAGTGTTCTATGGGCCAGAACTTTGCTCTTGTGATTTATCTGTCCTAGACCAGTGCCAGTCACTACAGTCTCAAGGCTCCTTCTGCAAGGACAAATGACTTGGCCTTTGGTCTCATAAATACAGTTGCTCACTGGGACTAGGTTATTATCCCATAAAACCTTTCATCCCACTAATGAAGAGAGCGTGAAGCATGTCAAATAGACAGTAATTGGTATAAGCAGGCTGGATACTGCAGCCTGGACTGATAGGGAATACTCCAGCCTACTTTATCATCAGAACTATGATTGTAAAAAATATTTATGGATAGGTGGGACTTTCCTACTGTTCCTAAGGCTGAGGAGTAGGTGGCGGGTCCAATCCTACACATTTGTTTTCAAATAGTTATTCAGCAGAGTGGGATGGCTTTCTCAAAGGGGCATAGAAACATCCTTTGCTTGGGACTGCAGAGAAAGCCAAGAAAACAACAGCATGTTTGTTTTTGTCTGGCTCATTTATCACTTACAGTTCGACTGTGCTTTTATGAAAGCAAGGTGAATTTGAATGCAAAGCAGCAGAGAAATCCACTGAGAGAAAGATAAAAGAGTCTGAAACCGTTAGAGGCAAGTGGAATAATTGACGATATGAGTCTGGAGAGCAAGTGCATGTGAGGCCTAACCATATTTTGTCTTGTTTTTGTGATGGTCATTTCTGATTGCCAACACTTGAGTGTGGCTGGAAGAGGGTACAATAATGCAGCCTGCTGCCTCTGCTTATCAGGAGAGACAACTTCCAAAGGCTCAACACTGAGGATCCTTTCAGAGGGCTCAGAGTGAACCCAGCTACCCCAGTGCTTGCTGCTCTGCTACTGACCGTACAGATTATTTTCCACTCGGGTCTAGTCTGTGGAGAAAGGCTTGGGTCTTCTCAGAGTGGCGTGTGCTCATTTGAACTTCTTCCATGTATTGAAAACCAAAAGACATGTTTCTTGACAAGGGGATGGGAAAAGCCAAACGATTCTCTACATTTCTGATTTGGAGCCCTGAGCCAGTACCAACTGCCCAACATCCTAGTGCTGGTCTTCCCTTGTACCCACAGCTGCTTCATGCGTGTTGGTGACAACCTGTGCGTGCTCCTGACTGCCGCCCTCCAGCACACTGGCCATCCAGAGTCCATCAGTAGCTATTTACATATTGCAGGAAAGTTGTTCCTACAAGTGTGACCATGGGATCAGATCAGTACACTGCATATATTGAAACTGGTGTAGTTACAGAACTTTATTCCTGCAGGAGGCCTGGTCCCCTGATCTGAGCTGTTTAAATACTTCAAGGGAATAGCAGTGATTTTGCTGCTCATGGAAAAAGTACAACAGCAACGATATTAGAACTATTCCAAGTGACAAAGAGCTGTGATTCATTGCAAAATTTTCTGTTGCAGATAATAAAACACAAGTGAAGAAATGCTTTCTCAAGTGATCATTCAATTTTTGCTGCTTATTTTTAATATTAAGAATCTTTTTGGTCATGCTTAATAATGTTGAATGATGTGCTATTCCATGCAATGGGATAAGCTGCAACAGATTCAAGGATTTAGTGTGAGCTGAAAAATGAAGGAAAAGAGCTGAGCCAACCTGTACTTTGCAAATCCACCTTATAGTAATTAATACCTGGCTCTCTTACTTCTCAGAGGAATCAGTCCAATTTTTCCATCCTGAGGGACAAAGAAAACTCCAGTCTGATTGACTGTTAGTGTGGATTGGCCAAAACCGTAAAGAAAGAAAAATTGTGTAAGTGTCCATGAGAGAGCAAGAGCAGCTCTCATTCTGCATCTTAATGGCAGCAGAAAATGACCAGCACTTCTGCAGCAGATTAAGGGTCACATCTCCCATTACTGCGGAGCAGGCAGAAGGCAGAATACATAACTACAGATACCACAGTGCTGTCTTCTCTGCTTCTCAAAATACTTCTGTGGTTAAATAAAACTCTGAGGTGCTTTGGTTGTGCTATTCCCATCTGCTTTCATTGCCTTTTTTTTTTCTTTTCTTTTTTTAATAGCAGTGGAATATGCTGAGCTGCAAATGCTTTTACTCGCTGCATTCTTCCTCATCCCTGGAGTTATATGTTCATTTCCAGCTTGTAAAAATAACCTTTTTTTTCCATTTCTAAGTCCTGCATGAGGTGGTTCTTATTTTCCCTGTGCTGGCTCCCTGTAGTTTTATCACATCTGGCTGCCCACCTGCGTGCTTTGTCTCAGTATGGAGTTTTCCTCCTCCAGAAAATTGTGGAGCAATTCTCTCCAGTAGCAGGGAAATGATGGTCAGTGCAAAAGTCTCCTCATGTTGAACTAATTGTAAGCCTCACTGTTAATTTCGAAGAAGGCAGTAGAGTGCCCTAACTTATCCTGGATGATTTTGGGGATCATTTCTTTCTCTGGTTGCCTCCAGTCAGTCAAAATAGAAGATCATATGCTCTTTACTCCCACCTCCATACATCTGATGCATCTCACTTCACCACTCTTGCTCCCTGTGCTCGCCGCAGGCTCTGCCAGGCCAGCCCATCTGCTGGGGAGGCTGCAGCCTGCGCCTGCCACGGTACACAGCTGATTTAAGTTCAACAGTAATCAGCATGGTCACCATTGCCGCAAGGGACAGACAAAAAATGGTGGACTTCAGTTGTAACAAAGCAGACTGAGGATGGGTGTTCAGAAAAATACACCTTCCAGTAAAAAAGATAGCCCAGCCCAGGGAGATATCGTTAGAGGGTGGTGGAATTTTTTGTAAGTTGGACAAGCATGTCTCAGGCCCTCTGTGGCCATAGCTGATGCTGTCTCGGAGCTGAAGGATGGGCTGGCTGCCCCGACTTGGCCGGCTCCTTGCTTTTCCATGGCTGTACAATTGCTTGGTTTCCAAAGGAACTGTCGTTACTTCACTAGCCTTATTATCATTGCTTTGTTGATTTCCATTCAGAGACTGCAAAATTGAATTACTAAGCATCCCCTAACTCCACTACTCTTTACACAGCTCTGGTCTCTTCTGAACCCATCCAGAACCATCTACTCTGTCAGACGTGTGCAGATGGATCCCTGGAGCATCTGCAGGACACATTAATTACCTGTTATCTGGAAGGTTACAAAGCAGCAGCATAAATGTGACCTGCCTTCTGCATTTACATCTAACACAAGACTAAGAAACATCTCTAGCAGACTGGAAACCTCTCCAGCCCCATAAAGCTTCTCCAAAATGGACTATTTAGTATCTAGCACCTATCAGATGAATGAGACCTTTTTCAGCACGGTCTTTCTTATGTCCACTTCATATCCTTTCTCCTTTAATCCATAAGGGTCTCAATCAGGATTGATCAAAATACTGAATAAGAAACTAGCCAGCATAGGGGTTTTATTTTTGACCTATTTTATGACCTATTTTTTCATTTGCAAACTGTTAGTAAATTGCACGCTCGGCTTTGACACCCTATGTGTGACACATGCAGAAATGGTTCCTGACTTGTGTACGACAAAACCTTTCAGCCACCGGGCTGTCAAATACCACGTTCACTCTGGTTATTTGCCGCTCACAGTGTAGGACTCACCCACACAAGGCAGACAAGTGGCACAGTTTCTCTCTGACCTGCAGGACAGTCTCATGAAGATGACAGTCCTTCCACAGGACCTGTTAGGACCCTCTCCACTAACCTCACCGGGAGCTGCACAAATGGACAGGTGTCATCCACCCTCGTGGTGGCAGCACAGCAGCGTTGGTTTGGACAGTTAGAGACACCAAAAGGGTTACAAACCTCAGCCTGGACAGAAAGTTAGGAAAACCAGACATGTAAGTCTTCGGATTCCTTTGAAAACCTCACCTATTTTCAGTAAAATTTGTGGAAGTTATTTCTGTTACTTGACTGATGTATTTTAACTTCTATTCTGTCTGGAATAAAAAGATATTTTTTCCTAACCCATCACTAAACACAGCCTCTTCAACCCAGGGTGTAAGGCTCATCACCTCGTACCAGAGTTGGGGTCCTCTGATGGAGCTGTGCAATATACAGCTGAGAAAGCTGCAGAGATACTGTGACCTTTTAATCTAATTTTATATTTCAGCAATTCATGAATATAACTAGAAAAAGAAGTAGACCGTTTCTAGTTGCTACTAAAATACAGTTCTGGTGGCTCTATTACTGGCTATCTATTCTGGGTACATTTTATGTTAGGTACGACAACTGTAAATATGGCAGTTTAATCCACTTATTATAAACTAAGTATTTCTTCCTGAGTGATAAATAAAGAAAAAAATTTATCTTTTCATTCTTAGGGAAGGAGAAGAAATTTATCTGTGAAAACTAAACCATAAACAAAGCGCTGTTGTCACTGTCAAGGCCTCAAACAGAACGAAGGCATCAATTCCCAGCAATACATCTTCCTGGTGGGCAGCTGGCTGTTAATGCAACTCAACACATTCACTTTTCTATTTATGATACCCCCTTTATATGCCACTGTGGCAGAGATTGAAAATACAAGCTTAACTTCAGCTGGAGACAGCGATTCAATCTGGATGTTTGTCTGAAATGTCCTCTTTAGTCTGGAAATGGTTGATACGGTGAGCAGAGAAAATAATGTAACAAGATAAATGAATCTATTAGATTTCATGGGACTTCTCTAAACGGAAGCAGCACTATGTGATACTTCTCTCTGTGCCAGCTTCAATCGAGAGCTACGCTGCTACTTTGCTGTTTACTTCTCCCAATTACAATGGCATCATCCAGATGGAAATCGCTTGTTTGGCTCTCTGTGAACAGAAGTCCTCTTGGGAAGTTTCCATCCCTCGGTCTGTAGGCCTGGCACAAATTTGGAAGTACAGGGGAATTTCTTGCATTGTAACTTTTTAAAAACCTTTTCCAAAACTCAGAGGTTGAATTTGGCCTGAGCTTTAGAAAATATTCAGGCCAGAGCTCATTATGTGCAAGCTGTTTTGCTTCGTTTTAAACCAACATGAAAAAAAGAAGCAAAAGCTGAAGTTTCAGTTCTACAAACAGCTCAGCATTTCTGAGCTCTAGCTCAGTGGCCACGCTCCAAGACCTCTGTTGCCTCTTCCCTTCCTACCTGGAATGCCTTGAGACTGCACATCCAGAAAGTGTTCGGGGAAATCGTATGAAGAACAAGTGTTATGGAAATCTTACCTCATAATTATTTTTTTTTTTTAAATCATTCAAACCACAAACTGTGCAAGTATTTGCAACAGCAAAATGAAACACATTTTAGAGACGGTTATATTCATGGGAAGTGAAACGTAAAGGAAATGTATGATCCCTCTTCAAAACTAATCCTATTTTTTTCCCACTTCTCATGAAGTCATTGATTCTTCAGAACTTCCCAAATGAATCCGGGGTAAAAGCAGTGCCTCGCAATGGGGTTTGACACTATTTTCGCCACAGTCAAAGCGAAAGCTCCCGTTGTAAGCAGTAAAACCCTGGAGGGAATGTGCTAGCCAAAAGAGATTAAATATTCTTTCTATTGTATAACAAAAAGCGTTGTAAGGTTGATTACAATAAAAGCTTTCTAAAGTGACAGCATTGGGTTCCTTCTTCCTTTTCTTCCCCCTTAAGCTGTTACACAGTTATAAAAAGAAATAACATTTCAGTGAAGTGCATGGTCGTTCAGTGTTCAGAAGCTGGGTAAAACACACATTCATTTTTCATGGATAGAGAGCTTCACATTCCTGTCCCTGGGGGCGAGCCGTGGAGCTGAATCTCTGGCAGAAGGCTGTGCTGCTGGATTGTAAATGGGAAAATTTATCTTTAAAATACCCTGATATTGTTTTGAGATTGGCCAGGCTTATGTCAAACTTTCTAGTCTCCGGGAGGCAGTTTCATTAATGTCACAGCAGTTTGATAGCAGTTATATGACTTGTGGAGAGTCTCTGTTTGTTTGTGGCTTTGATTGGATTTTTTGCAACATGCCTAGTTTAAAGTCAGCTGAGAAACTTCCCGGCTATAATCCCAAATTTACTCACTGCAACCTGAAAATCGTACCAACATCTCCTAGCAGATAGAGTTAGTCAAACTAACATCTGCTGACATCTAGTAAATCCTTCTGTCCAAGCAGACAGCCTGTCAGCGGATTACACCCTGTTTTCCTGGGACAGACCAGTGATATTGAATCCCATCTTCACCTTAGAATATGGTGGAAAATTGTGGAGATGAACAGCTCAGATCACTCCTCCTTTTCCTCTGCATTTTACTCCAAGAAATTCAATGAGATTTACTTTTGTTTAACTGGGGAATTCAAAGTAAAAGTCAGAAAATGTAAACTAAAACCGTAGTCTGCCCTTCTGAAATGAAATACGTGACCTAAAATTCCCATGTACCACCTGACACCTTGGCATAATGCAGTTGTGCATTTATCCAATTAGGAACAAAATGGGGCAACAAACAGGATCTCATCAAGGAAATATTTGGTCTGAATTTTCCTAACAGAAAACCATTCTCAGTGATACCAAAGCTTTCTTGTCTTCGTGATAACTACGTTTTCTGTAAGCAAACCATCCTGATGGAAATTTCCCAGCTATCTTTTTTAGGAATAATTGGGTCATGATAATACACTTCCTTGAAGAGAGACTGGAAAGATTAGGCATGCTTGCTTTGGAAAGATTAGGCATGCTTGCTTTGGAAAGATTAGCCACACTTGCTTTGGAAAGGAGAGGTCATGATGGAAATAATGACTGCTTTATCTAAGGCATATCAGAAATCTTTAACTGTGTTTTTATACAAGAGTGGGAAGATATTTGTTAAAAAAAATGACAAGTTCAAACTCATAAAAGGGAAAGCAAATTTAGTAAGATTTCAGACTATTGGATGAATAACAATAATAGACAGAAGTGACAAAGGTGGCACCGAACATCCCCAAGCCTCAGACTAGAGTGTAACTGTTCCCAAACTGAAAGAAATGCTGAAACAAATCTCTCTGTGTGCAAATGCCATAAAAACCATGGAGTGCCCCAAAGCTGTGGGCTTTTTGTACTGTTCTCTTTTCAGATGGGTTGAGCACTATCAAGTAAATCCTTGTTTACTTGAGGAGGAAAGGGTTTCAGCTAAATCGAAGCCACATTTTCAAAAAAACCCCACAACAATTTCAAGGAATCTAGCCTCAAGTCTGTCTGTTAAAAAAAATCAAAGAAAGCAAGCTTCCCTTAAGTATTTGTTTATAAATGTTTTTTGTATTTCTGCTCTTCTTACTGGGAAGTTTGGATAAGATATTTCTTTGGGATTTTGATGAACAACTGTAGGTATCTGCTGCAAATAATAGTCTTTTCTCTGCAGGTCACTTCTCAACAGTTGGGTGCCACGGAAAGGACAATCTTGCAGCAGGCTGTGTACGTACAACAATTCCTAGCCTCCTTGACACCTTGGCTTTCTCTGTAGGAGCAGAATCCACCTAGCTGCAAATGCTCAGTATCTCAGTCCAGACCCTACACACAACAACCATATTCATGGACAGAGAAGTGAAGAGGCCATCTGCTTCATCTTCCTGCTCCAAAACAATCACTAATCATCCTGAAGTTTCTTCAGCCTTTATGTTAACAGGGTTAGCTAATTTGAAAACACACATCTAAGCCCTGTACCTCTCCTATTTGAATCACCACCCTCTGTTTTCCTGATGTAATTTTCCTGATGTTTATTAATTCTTGCATTAGTACACAGACATCAAGGATGCTTGATGGGACAGGCTATTTACTCCCTTCTTATTCCTATTAGGGACAAATCTCTCCACCAGATTTTTAGGTTCTTGCTGAGTCCACCATCACTTGTAGGTGCCTGTAGATTTTCTTCTCTTCCTCGTTATCTCACTTCATTATTGCTCCAGCAAAGACTAGAGCAGGAATAGGCAAAGGTTTCCTTCACTTTATGAAGGGCACTTCAGCTTTGATCATCAGCTCAGGATACCTCACCTTGTGATCAAGGAGGTAAAAATTATCCTCTGGAGCCAAGCATATATCAAGGGCACATCTATCTAACTGGGAGCAGTTATTTCCCCAAATCATACTACTGTGTCCCAACAATTTTTAAGGCTGAGTTTTTGACTTAACGCTTTAAACAGGGCAGCTGATACAAAGACTTCTGCTGATTTCAGTCATGTAAGATCAGGCTCTTCTTTCAGTCTATCCTGACTCTTGGGAAAACCCACTTCTTAGGCTTAAATATCCACCTGGAGAGTAGGAGATGTGTTCCTGTTGGGTCCCTTCCCAGCTGCAGTGCCGTGTTTCCTGGTGAGGCGGGGCAAGCACAGCTGAACCCGCTCAGGGCCAAACCCCGCCTGGCAGGAGGGGAAGGGAACGAGAGGGGCACACCAGCGACGCTGAGCTCACGGGGAGCTTATAAAGAAGGAAGTCAAGGCAGTCAGGTGCTGTTGTGAACTCAGAAAGAGGCCTTACCGAGAGGTGGGAGGTAAGCTGGTATTATTTAAGGTTTTATAGGTGGGGGAGGAAAGTGGATGGAAGTTAAGCTCGTTGCCACATGTGAGTGCTCCAACAGGCTGGGTGCAATGGCTGGGGGAGGCAAAGCAGCCCCTAAAATGTGCTCTGAAGAGTTTTTTTCTGACCTGTTACCTTCATGTTGTCAACCTTTGCTGCTAGTGATTTTCTTCATGCTTCTGAGAACTGCTACATGGGCCTAGCAGATGCAGCAGACTAAATATTTGTGCGTTATGGTTTAAGTTGTATCATCCACGCTATGGCAAACTGTTTGCAGAAGAAAACTTTTTGATATTTTTTTCCCTAAATATCGCTTTTCTGGTTTATTACTGATTGAAAAAGGGATTTGGGCTTGAAGTTTTCCATCGTTGTTTCTCCACAGATGAATCCAAGCTGCACACTTGCTGGAAGACTGCCAAGGTATTTATCTGTTTTTCACTGGAGTTCTTGCCGGGTTTCCTTTTTGATATTTCAACGGAGCAAATAATAACTGTATCTCTGTCAGTCCAGCAAAGTGTATCAGCAGCACACTTTTGCAGGTTTTCCTTGCTGGTGCAAACAGTGCCTGGGTCCCTGTGGAGTTGCTGTGGGTCCAGGATAGGATGCCCGTGGTGCTTTTAAAATGCCTCACCGCAAATCTTTGCGTTACGTGATGGTGACATCCTGCTGGGTCTCTGTTGGAGTGTAACTTTGTAAGCCTCTCCTTTGAAGACTGTGGCAGGTCATGGAGTACTCCTTCCCATGAGCTTGTTCTTAAGCCTGTGGCACACCTCCGGTCGTGAGCTGTGCTCGGAGGTCATCTGGCTGAGTAACAAGCTGATGAAAGTAGCGGTCACTTTTAAATCCCTGTCTTTCATCTGTTGCCCAGTTCGGCATGCATCTGAAGAAAGCCGAGAGTCGCGTGCGGGTGGCTGGGAGCGTGCGGCAGGAGGGGGTGTAGAGCGAGGAGCCGTTTCCAAGCAAGGCTGCTAGCGAAGGAAACTCTCAGAAAACTGTAGCTTAGCTGAAGTAGATTTAGCTCTAAATATATGGAAAGCGAAGTAGGATTTTTTTTTTTTTTTTAGTTCTGCTTCTGAACCTTTGGAGAGCGTAGGCACTTGACACATCATAGTGAGGGAGGAGGAAGAGTCTCTAGGCTTGCTGGAAGATTGGCAGCCATATCCTCTATGATATGGGCATAGGCAACATGTGCACTGCTACAGGTTGGTTAGCCTTCCTCCTGTGGGTCCCTGCGCTGCTTTTCCTCTGCATCAGTCTTGTGATGTGCGAGTGTTATTAGCTCCTGGGAAAGGTCCTCACAACCTTGCAGCCCAGAAGGCCAATCGCATCCTGGGCTGCATCAAGAGATGCGTTGCCAGCAGATCCAGAGAGGTGATTCTGCCACTTTACACTGCTCTGGTGAGACCTCACCTGGAGTACTGTGTGCAGGTCTGGAGCCCTCAATATAGAAAGGACATGGACCTGATAGAGAGGGTCCAGAGGAGGGCCACGAAAATGATCAGGGGGCTGGAGCACCTCTCCTATGAGGACAGGCTGAGGGAGCTGGGGTTGTTCAGCTTGGAGAAGAGGAGGCTCCAGGGAGACCTCATAGAGGCCTTCCAGTACCTGAGGGGGGCCTACAGGAAGGCTGGGGAGGGTCTGTTTACAAAGGCCTGCAGTGACAGGACGAGGGGCAATGGTTTGAAGTTGGAGAAGGGGAGATTTAGATTGGATATTAGGAAAAAGTTCTTTACCATGAGGGTGGTGGAACACTGGAACAGGTTGCCCAGGGAGGTGGTTGAGGCCCCTTCCCTTGAGATATTCAAGGTGAAGCTCAACGAGGCCCTGGGCAACCTGGTCTAGTTGGGGGTGTCCCTGCTGACTGCGGGGAGGTCGGACTAGATAACCTTTGGAGGTCCCTTCCGGCCTGGACCAATCTATGAATCTATGAACCTCTCCTGATCAAACCTTTTGTGAATTTCAGCATAAAATATCTCTTTTCTGTTGAACCCAAAGGAAATGGTACCAATTTGCAGATCTCTAGAAGGAATTATTGCTTTTCTGAATCGCTCTCTCCTGCTACCATGCAACAGTACCACTTCCAGTAGGTGCTGGAAAGTTCCAGCTCTGTGTTGTGAGCTTTTTTCCATTGCACAGCCCTTACTACTTGCTGTTATTTGTCTTGAAGCCTGCAATGTATTGTGGCACACTGAGAGGCTGGCATTCCTGTGTTGCAATGTAGTGTCTCCTTTAGCTATATGAAGACTTTAGCTGTAAATATGGGTATAAGGTGTATTTGTGAAAACTTAATTACTGAGTGTCCAATTTCAAGCATGGATATGCTGGATTTCCTGAAGATCCTTAGAGATTTAACCTATGGCTACCTTATTTAACTGTTTTTTGGACTTTGAATGCCCCTGTCTTTTGCTGTGGCAGAGTCATGAACTTGTATGGCTGCAGTTTTTGTATTGTTTGGATGCAGGCTGTGTCCAGAGGATGGAAAATCTGTGAGTAGGTGAGAGTTTTGTGTAAAACCTCTTTTAGCGAGGTCTGGGCTATTTAACAGTGGCTCCCTGTGTAGCATCTCCTTATCTTCGTCAGGTCCTAAATGCAGAAGGGTTTTCTGTGGAGGAAGGGAGACCCTGTGCTGCTGTTCCCCATAGGGAGACTATCAGGGAGAGCTTGCTGCTCTGAAGAATTATTGTCCAGGTTCAGTAATCTGGATGTGTCTCCAGATGCACCAATCTTTTCAGCTTCTCCAGTTGCAAACTCACTTTTACAGTCTCTATCACCACCCAGATCATCCAATGAATCAGCAATTGCTTTCTCTGGCATTTTCCCAGTGAAACACATCTTGTTTAGCGAGTCAGCAAGCAGTGCTGGTTATGATGGATGGAGGCATAAATGTAACTGTCCGTGTACTCTGACACTTGCTCAATGACAGACCAGTTGAGCAAAACCACCAAACGGGCAGTCGTTCACATCAGCACAATCCAATCATGCTGTCAGATAATGTGTCCTCAAGATCACCCAGATAGCTGTTGCCTTGAAAGTCAGTTTACTGGGGATCAGATCCCTCACGCTCGCTGTTTCCAAAGTTTGCTTGATATGTTTTTATCACCCTTGCCTGAGAGTGAGGATTTCCATAAATTTGCCTGGAGGGTGTTTTGGTCTTGCTTGTCATGAGACATGTTATAATCATCTGCCTGGTGAAATCCTACATAGCAACAGTATGACAACAAATGCAGCACTTCTGATGGAAAACTGGTTTGAATGGTCTTGTATTGTTATTGAATCTTTAAATTGAATAAGGTTTTTCTTTTAATGACTATATACAAAGAAATGTAGATAAAGATGTTTGGTTTGGAGGACAGCTTGGGTTGGTTGATCTGGTATACTTAGGTAACTTCATGTCACAAGTGCTGTGTGACTGCTCTGAGCATCTGTAGTTGCTGTTATATCAGAGACTGGGCAATGTACAGAGACTAAAATTAAGGCACTGCTCTGTTGTAGCTGTATGAAGTCATTACCATGTATTACTGTTCCAGAGAATTTTCAGTGGGAAATCTGGATTCAGCTCCCTGTTCTACTTAATTCATGCCTGTAGGTCCCCTGCGAGCTGGAGACGTGCATGTCTGTGCCTGCAGCCGGGGATCCGTGTGGCACCCAGCACTGCCCCCAGCTACAGGACCTGAGTCGGTGCCCAGCACCACGTTACATGTGCCTTGTCCCCTGGGGCTGTCAATGTGAGAGGGAAGTTTGTCATTCCATACATAATTAAGATAAAATTGAAAGTATTTTAATATAGGTTTTAATGAGGAAAAAAAGTCCATTTACTTAAACACCTAAGTTGTGGGGTTTTTGTCCTACAAATATTTAAGGACGGTAGATCATGCCTTTGATTTTCATGAGACTGGTTAACTCAAGGGGGCCTCAGAGAGCAGTTAGGTGTTAGACATGACTTCTTCTTTACGGTGCAAGCAGTGACAGCAAGCATTTAATGTGATAATGGCTCCTCCAGAGCTCAGGGGCTTTAAATGAGAGTATTGATGAACTTCATCAATAAAATGTGAGCATGTCTAGGAAGAGTTTAGGATAGAACAATTACATGTTCTTTACTCCATGTCTCTAATTTACCTTGAATCTGGTCTCAGATGATGTGTTCTGTACGCTAAATAAGTTAACATAAACTAAATGTTTATACATGCAATGAATGTACAAAGACTTACTGCCATAAGTAAAATAGGATGACATTAAAACTGTGCTGGGATACAGACTTTGGAATGTAGGTGCCATATCTGTAATTGTGTACAAGAAAACTATAAAATGTCTGACATGAGATGAATCACAGGACCTGATAGCTTATCTTTTGAATTCTCATGCTTAATAAACCTGTTTCAGACAAGGCAGTTATCTTTTTTTTTTTCTTTACTGATTTTTCTTAAGTTATTCAGTTGATGTGGACATCTGAGATAATCTCAGCATACACCATCCGTGTTTCATGGAGTGAATACACTTTGGCTAGGACTAGTCCATTTTTCAGCAAAATATTTGCAATACCACATCCTGTATTTACCCATTTTTCCCTGTGCTTTTGACTCCTACAAGTTTTTTTCTGTCTGCAGCCTCAGTCCATACTGATGGAAAACCCTAGAGAATTCAGATAAGCTGATCTTTTTTAAGGAGCTGAGGCCCAACAGAATATGAGAAGGATTTATGGCATAGAGCCATCATATGTCCTGCTGAACTCAGAGCTCACTCTTGTGAGCATGAGACGCAAGATACCTATGCAGAGTGCCAGGGCTTTATCTCTCCGAGTGGCCTACCCTAGTTGCTTTCGAGAGAGATCACTTAGAAGAGAAAACATTGCCTCCTCCCCTGCAGTGCAATCTGATTCTGAGCCTTTCTACTAGACTGTGTACTCTGGAGTCCTGGAGCTCTGAAAGAAAAGAATAAGCTAAGAAACATCCCTTAACCTCTTTTACCGTGAACATAAGATCCTATTTCAATGTTCAGGTAACAATTATTGAAAATGTTGTTTTCATTCCAACATTCTTGATAAACACGAATAAGGGAAATTTGTAAGCAGAACTCTCCCTGCTTCAGTCATACCTAAAGATTGAGCTCTTATTCTGCAGAGAAGAATGCTTAAATCATTACAGTCCTTGTCATCACAGTTGAAGGACCTCTGAGCTAGCAATGGCAAAATATGCTACATACTATGAAAATGTGACTCTTGTATGTTTTTAATTAAAAAAGTGGATGACATTCATTATTTGAAATATTTTGACCAGATCTGCATATTGCAGAGTGCTGAGATGGGAGGATTTTACATTTTTAATTTCTATTTTGTAACCTGTTTAGTGTTGGGGTTTTTTTCCCAAATGATTTGTAGGAAAAGTAAGCCAGCTGCACAGTAAAACCATAAGCTCTCTAACAAAGCAGTACAGAACACACACAGGCATTGTGGTTCTGACCACCAGCAAGGGCGAATTCAGAGGAACCTCAGTGTCAATATCGGGTTAGAGCTAGCATTCCCGTTAACTGCAAGATAAAACCTATCTCAACATTCATTGCAGCAATAAACCTGTACACCTGTGGGTGGCATTATTTGCCTTCTTTTCACTTTACTGTGCAGGGCAAGAAAGCAATTACCAAACTGCGGTAGGAAGTACTGGTACAAACGGAAACGAATGATGCATAGAAGTTAAGTTTCTGACAAATTCCTTTCCTCGCAACATGAGGATTTTGCAGAGAAAAAGACTGGTTATGACTACTCTCTACTTCAGCTTCTGCCTGGTTATTAAAAGCTGCATGAGCAAGTACAGCAGTCTGGAGTGTGCTCATGAAAGCTGTTTGTACTGGCAAAAAGCAGTGAAGTACCTATATGAATAAAGAATATACCTAAGTGTCTTTAAAACCTAGCTACATCTAAAAGAGATCCCAAAGGTTATGTTACCCAAGCTGCATCCCTACAATCGAATACATCTAAGCTATAGACCTCTCTGGCCTTCTTAATCCCCTGCTGTTCTGGGTGCCCTGTTAGCAGGACCCCTCTCGCCCTCCTCCCATCACTGCAAGGGGTTTCCCCGGGATTTTCTCCCACCTATTCCTCTCCTCAACTCAGACCTTGCACCTAGGTAACACCATTTGCAACCATAAACTCTGCTCCATCTCTTAGCTGATGTTTCCCACCACTTGACCTATGTTCAAGAGAACGTCTAAGTTTCTCTGACGCCCCTTCAGAGCTACATGGGTGCCAGCTCTAGCTCCGTGTAGCTACAGACAGATTAATCATTAGTCCTACCCTGCTGCTGCTTTTATAGACCAATAGGGACAAAATCCTCTCTGTTAGATTGAAGCATTGCTCCTGACTGAAACTTTACTGTAGGTGCTTTTATTTGACCAATGTCTAAATCTTGCCAATTCTTGTTGCAAAACACTTTTTTTTTTTTTTTCTACACACTTATATACATGAACAAGGCCTGAAATGTAGCTTTAGTTGTCTCATTACAATTACTGTAGCAGCTGTTTTTCTCATTTTGGTAACTGTGGTCTTCCTTCCTTGAAGTCATTGGGATGCCTCTAGAAAGGTTGTTTCCTTAGCCTGTACCCTCGACCGTGTTGCTATCTCTCTGTGCTTTCCTTCACTGCTTCCCTCTTCCCAGTCCCATCAGGAATAAGCAGGCTGTTCTCTTTTGCAGGACTGCTCATGGCTGCTTCTCTCTTCTCCTCCCTGCTATCCTTTTCATTACTCTTGAGTAATACCCAGCCCCTGTTAAAACCCTTAATGGCACAGCTACTACAAGGTACCTTGAAGGTTTTCCTACACTTGGCAGGAGCTCTCTATAACCAAAGCCACCTCCCAACCTTTTCTCTGGTTCCTGCATAAAAGTTTCCTTATTGCGAGGGGTGGGCAGCTGAGGGTTCCCTGTCCTGTGGACCTGCACGGGCGTTGTTCCCCCGCTCTGTCTGGGTTATGGCCTGTCTGTTCCACGACAGGGTTTAGTACTTGTCTCGCTATGCTACTTTGATGCTCTTTATTTGTCACTTTGAAGAATGGGATTCTGGTTCAGGTATAAGGTTTTCGGGCACTGCAGTAGTACAGATAATTAACTGTGGCTATATATGTCTGACACTGTGTGTAGGTGATAGCTTTGGTTTTACTGATATATTCCGTAATACACTGCCATGGCCAAGTCTGCTCTTGGCTTTGTGTATGTGACCCACTGATTTTGGTGACAGCAGGGGATTGTTAGCAAGAATATTGCAGTCTGGTTGCTGTTATTTTGCTATCAATGTAATTTACGGTGTGGTGAGATAATAAGAGTAGACAGGTTTTAGCTCTGTTTACAATGACTGCATTTAAGAGTAACTCAAAAAAGTTGGCACTGCTGACAAAAGGCATAAAAAAGAAAGAAATCACGTTTGACTGTGAAGGGGAATGTGATTTCATCTCTTTTGTTGACATTAAACTTGGAAAAAAGTATAGGTTTTCTTGCCAGTGATTAAAACTATAATTTAATTTTTTTCTTTTGGCAGACTATTGGTTTAAAGTTGATCTTCAGATCTTGGATTGGCATTCAAGAGGGAGAAAGGAGAATTCTGAAAACAGTGTTATATGCCCTACCAGGGGATACCATAAGCTTTCACTTTGATAAACCGAAAGAGATAGCAATCTCAGCAAAAAATTTCTCAGCTGCGTACTAAATTCCATCTTTATTTTTTTCCCCTTAATTGCTTAAGGTTGCATTTGACTTTATTACCAAAATAGGATAAAGTTAAATCCTGACCCAGAGCCCATTGAAATCTGTGATTATTTCCAGTGGCCACAATGGTCTTTGAAAGACTCTTAGGAGAGGATTTGTTCCATCAAGCTTCAGACACTTAACTGAAGTACTTGAACTCGGAGCATACTTAACCTGTGCTCCCCTATAGATAATGAGATGTTGGTTTCAGCAGGCAATTGATGTCCTGTGTGGGCTGAATTGCCTTCTGGAGATACCTGTCTCTATTCATTGCTAACTCCCTTCAGTGATTATGCTCTTTAGGTCCCTGAAGTTAAGTGGGATGAATGTGAAACTATGGTGTGAAGTACGCGGACTGGTCGTGCTAAATACCAATAGGGTATTGCTTCGGAGTGGTTACACATTTAATCCATTAAGGTTTTTAAAGCAATGATGCTTCTGCTAATGTGGACACTGCAAACTAGGTTTGGTGTGGGTATATAGGTTGCAGGCTTCCTCATTTCTTCTTGCCTACAAGTTTGATTTGACATTTGAAATGAAGCTATTGGGAAATCCTTCCATCCACTAACACCTCTCAGTTCAGATCCTTTCTTTTAATACCCACATCCCCAAAAATATGCAAAGTTTTGTGATTATATTGAGGGGAGAACAGAATCAGGTTGTCTTAATATGTTAACTTTCTGCACCTGAATGCACAGTTTTGAGTTCCTGTGATAATGCTGTGCAGGCTTTTTGATACCCTATCTTTACTTCCCTCCACTACCCAGCGAAGAGCAATGTCTCTCAACAACCAGAAGCATTGGATCTCTGTGGCTGGGGGCAATCAGTCTTGAGCCTCTCATATTTGTGCTGCCTTCTGAGCCTGAAATACTTTCTGCTTTGGAGGTGGTAAGCAAAGGCTGCATTACAGCCTTCCTGCAGTTGTTTTGACAAACCTTTACATTTTCTTTCCTACGTTTCAAGGTTGGAAAAAATTAGCTCTGAAGTATAAATCAAAGTCTTAAGCTCATAGCCTTAGGAAAGAAAGACGCTATAATAAACAAAGCTGTATGAGGTGAAGGATTGTAAGAGTCTCAGAGTTCTGTCTTTCTTGCTATAAAACCTTCTTTACTCCTGTGTGGACTGTCTACTCCTCCATTTTTCCTCATTGCTTCAGTGCTTCATATCTTTCCTTAGGTCTCTCCCCCTCAGGCTTCGTCTCAATTTGTCATTGTCCTTGCATTGTCTTCACAGCAATGATTTCTCATTTTGATTTATTTAGTACTTTACAAACCTTTGCATTAGAACAAAATAATGAAGTAACTGCAAGGTGATGATAAATTGGGTTGTTTTTCTTCAGGGGCTCGATTCTCATCTTGATAAACTGACATTGCTTCATGGCAATGAATGCTGTCATTGCTGGCTTCCATTTTCCAAATCTACAAGCAGCGGAACTTAAAGAATGCAAGATGAAGTAATTTCACTGGAGAAGAGCTCTGTGCTTTGCATGAGCTCAGTCTATGGCCCTGGTTCCTGAGCGCAGAGGAATCCTTATCAAGCCATTAGGAGAAATCTGAAGTAATTTTGTATTATGAAGATACTGCAAGCGCCTTTTCTGGAACCTACAGTGCGGGGCATGCATGCTCCTAAAATGAAACAGAAGCAGCCAGCGGTGCTGGCAGCAAAAAATATAATGTGATTTCATGTCCTAGATAAACCCTGGGGCAAATCCCTGTGCTCTATGTAAATTTCACCAGCACATGTGCCAAGGCCCCGGGACAGAATCCATGAGGCTGTTGGGTCTCTGTGCGTGTCCGGAGGGTGCTCACTTTAAACTCCCTGTTGTCCATTTTGCGGGTGAGATTTAATGGCTGAGTGTCTGTGCTGTTAATGACTGAATCTTTTCTGCTCCAGCACTTTATTTTATGACTTTCCAGTTGGATAGCTCCAGTACCAGTGGGGTGCGATATATCAAGCACATTAGGAATCTCCTACGTTACTGCTTCAGACCTACAGAAGCCATATATCTCCATGTTTATTGAAATCTCCAGTTGAGACCTCAGAGGTAAAAGTGTTTGACTGCTGAGATGCTTCATGATGTAAATAGCTCAATAAGCTACAGAAGACACAAGTTTTAAATTGCTAATAAAAGAGCAGTGCCCCCTTCCAGTATTGAAGGGGCTCACTTCTTGAGCCCACAACGTGGTGGTTGATCCCCAAAACTGTGTCAATAACGAAATGTGCAGAGTCTAATGCCTCTGGCAGTCTGCCACCGTATCATCTCAATTTCAGCAAGGGATGATGCCCCATCCCTGGAAACATTCAAGGTCAGGTTGGACGAGGCTCTGAGCAACCTGATTGAGCTGAAAATGTCCCTGCTTATTGCAGAGGCGTTGGACTAGATGACCTTTAAAGGTCCCTTCCAACCTAAATTATTCTATGATTCTGCAAATACAGATTTTTTTAGTCTTGTCTTCTCAACAAAAGTTAATGTCTTTGGGACTACAGCAAAACACATGGGTTGTATTTTCTTCCTATTCCACTGGGACTTGTCATGGTGTAAGGCACTAGGAAGCATGGATAAGGTGGACTGGCTAAAACCAGCTAGCTGACCCTGAGGCAGTCCCTGAGTGATTAAAATAACACTCTCATCTTTAAAAGTTCATTTTTGTTAAACATTTGATTAAACAAACTTAGAACATTCAGCCTCTGCACATAGAATCAGATAAGTAACAGGTATCTTAAATAAATATTCCAATAATTTTCTCTTATGATTTGCTTGCTAAGAGGAAATAGAACAAAATTTTAGACTTGTATATCTAAAAATCTAAAAAATTAAAATTGGCAACACTGCACGCCAGTGATGGGAGCATTGATTTCCTGCAATGTAGCCTGATTTCTGGTGATGGATTTGCCACAAAGTTTGCTGCATAATTCTGTCTAATTCTTTCCCTTCTATATTTTCATCTCTGCCTTTCCACTTGGGGGAGTTACCAACAGGAACATTTTATCTTTATTCAGTCTTTCACCTAAAGTAAAACCTTCTTTTGATGCACAATTTTAAGATTTAATTGTGTGCTATAACACTCCCAGATGAAGGTACAATGACTTACTTTTAGCATGATGGGACAAAAAGCAGAGAAATTATTCCAAAAGACTAGTTTCCTAGCACTTTCTTTGCCAGGGCATTTCTTAGAAATGATAGTTCCCTTCTTGATTAAGTGATGTTCTCGATTGCTAAAGCACAGTGAATCCTTAGGTAGTTACTTTTGACTGCATGAAGATCTGGTGTCTGACTGGCAATGAACATTGAGAACCTATCTGGAATAGATATAGCTTTCCAAGAATAAAGTAGTTTTCAAAATCCCTTTTGAAAACAGTGAGACTGCAGAGGTTGCGCACATGGTTTAAACAGAGGCGAAACAAGTAATCCCATCTGGCAGGAGGCTGAGCACATAGTGTTTATCAGAACATTTTATCTACTCCAGGAGATTGGAGTTGCACATTCTCAAGCATCTCACATCTTAAGGTCAGAAGAAGAATAATGCAATTTTTATTTTTTAGAAAGTTCTATTGTTTTATAATCTAACCTTTTTCTTTTCCTGGCCTGCTGCATTGTTACCAGCAGCATTTCAGTGGATGTTTCCTTCACTGTATGTGAACCTGACTTTCACCTCTTTCTTCCCTACTGCTAAATGTTGAGGTTACAGCACCACTACAGCACCAGCTGCAATTCATGTCGCATCATGTATATCTTGATGACTGCAGTTGTACAGATATTCAGCAGAGATGTGCAAAGCACTACTGTAGCTGTCTCTCAAATCCAAAACAAATCTGCAAACTAACAAACGGAACAGGGAATCATAAGAAATATTACTATTTTCTATCTGGCATGCCAATGTAATAGCAAACCTCTCTCCACATAAATCTGATTTTTGCACTAGCAGGGCCTGAGAATGGCCAAAAAAAGAAAGGGCCACCAATCTCTGCAAATCTGAAGGAAATCTTGAGAAAGCAAGCTACAGATAAAAACAAAACTTGTAATAAATTGTCAGTGCATGTTCAGTGCCCTGACCTCCAGAGGTCTGGAAAATCAGGCAGGGCTACATAGAGGGCAGGTACTGATTGAGTTGCTCATTCCTGTCAAAGAATTCTGCTCTCCCAAAATCTTGGTGGATTTGTGAGTGCTCCTGTTATATCAGAACACTTAGATGAGCTTCTCTCAGCTGCTGTTTTCATACACAGTGTAATTAAACATCTCTTCTATTTGTGAAATGACTGTGCTGAAGAAGAAACACGAGTATCTTTCGTAAGATCTTCATTTGATGTTGACTGTCGATCCATCCCATAAAAATATTACCCTTCACATCCAGTACTGCAGCTGTAGCAGATGCTGCAAATGAAGAGCCCTCCTTGTACAGGAGTCCCCCGAGAGGATTCAGATAGTCAGTCCATTACTCATGCTGGAGGGCAATCACTCCCAAGTAATCTTCACTGATGTCAGAGTCTGCTATGGTATGAAACTTTAAAAATATATGATGTAGGGGTTGAGATCCAACTTCTTACTGTGTATTTGAAGTGAAGTGCCATTAAGGGGGGAATTGCTATGAAGAGAAAGGCTATAAACTAAATCATAAATACTGGTTTTTAAATCTTCTCTAAGCAAAAAAAAAAAAAGTTTAATTCTAATAAGCACAGTAATACTAAATAATAATTCTAATAAGCACAGTAATACTAAAACTATATAGAAGCCCTCAGCTTTATCTGTACCAAACAGACTGTACTAAGATCAGTCAGAGGGCTGTGTGGGTGCAGTACCAAGTTGACTTACAAGCTACCCCCAGCATTTGGCAAACCGGTTTTGTAGACTTCACTCAGGTGGTCTCACTAGAGTCAGTGTGCTGCTGGAATCCATAGAGCTGATTTCTGTGATTCTCAGCACCAGCAATCACTAAGGCAAGGGCTGGTCTCCTTCCAGAATCATGTTAACAATTGATAAAGCTCTGGGTTGCTGTAGAAGTGCAGGGTCAAGGCTAAAATATCTAACTTTGGGACTGCTCCTCTCTGTGTCTATTGGTGTTGCATCTTCCAGACTTCCAAGGTTAACAGTCTTGTCCTGGCCTCCTGAAGATATGTAATCGAGGCAACCTACCAGCACCAGATTTTCTTCACGGGTGCAAGAACATAAATCTCCCTCATCTAGAAGAGCTATTTGTAATATCCCAATCCAGATTATTTGCATGCCTTGGTATATCCAAGTACTGGTGTGAGGCTGATATTTGTGAGAGGAACACAAAATTAGCTGCATAATATTGCAGTTAAACATATATGATAACTTGGAAACATCTACAGTCTGTATTTCATTCTGATTTCTTCTTAAAACTCCTTTGATTTTAAAATTGGTCACCTCTAGTGTTGACACATCATTTGTGGAGATGTGTACTCGAGTTTGGTGCAGAAGGTCCAGAGCAGGCTGTATGGATGGTACTAATAAATGGTTCACGTTGTGGTAATGGTACTGCTGAAGCAGCCACTCAGGGATGGAGATTCAAGGCTTAGCACTCTAGAAACGATGGGAGAAATGCCTTGAATCCCAGGAGAAATTAAATTTAGCTTGGAAAGAAAAATATAAAGAACTCAAAATATTCAGTGGAGCTGGAGCAGATCTAACCATGCATTAATAATCAAACATAGCAGAATTCCATGCAACTCTTACACTCAAAGGTATTTAAGAAAAGAAGTGTTGAGAGTAATCGCAGGCAGCAGCACTCATACTTTGGGACCTTTGCCCAATGAAATGTGAAGGGAGAATAGGAGCTGGGAAGTTTTTAGAGCTGAGTCTCTTGGAAAACTTACTACCCCTTAGAGGGTGGTATTTTGCTCTTGACCAGATAATTACACAAACTGTGGTGACACCAGCTTCTGGAGCAATAGAGAAGCTGATGATATAAAGAAATGGGTCAGTGTTACCAGTGCTGAAAACTGCCCATTGCAAGATTTATCATACCAAACAATTTGTCAGAAACTTGAGTTCATGAGAGACTGATATGTAGACAGAAAACAGAAGGCAGTTTCTTTTCTTTGTGTATAATTTTTGCCACATCTGCCCATCAGCCTGGGAACTCCAACACTCCAGTTTGTACAAGATTGAGGCACTAATGTGTATGTTGCAAGGAGCTCAAAGGATTCTTTCTGTGAAGTGCTCTTGTTCACATAGATTAATAAGTGGATGTTTTGTTTTTATTTGTCTTTTATGACTGAGCCAGCAGGAAAATATTGAACCTTTCAAACAGAGAGGGCATCAGAGCTGCTGCCTGAGAAGTGCTGTTTAGAATTATCTCATTGGATTTTCATCATACTTTGTTTTGTTTTAAGTATTGTCATGACGGAAGAGAGAAATACTGTATTTGGCCAGGGTCAAGTTTTCTTACAGTATCACCTCATCAGCTGTGCCTTGCTTTCCTGTGCAGTCACCAGCTAGACAGGGATGATCGCTGTAGAGCTTTCCTGAGCAGCATGAGAACATTGCAGTAATGAAGCACTTCCAAAGTCATAGTGAAGTGGTCTGTAAATTCAGCATGCCCCAGCTCCACTTAATTTTCCACTGCATTAACATGGGCAGGACAGTATCTGCTTTCGGTGATTGGAGGTTAACACTAAGTAGAATTTTTTTTTTTTTTTTTTGCTTAGAAGTTTTATCCATGTTGCCATTTTTGCTGTATAACACCATTGTGGGGAGTGGGGAGAAAAAGTGTATTCCTGGGTAATAGGGACATCTGAGAAGACTCTTCTGAAATGCCAGGAGGATGGGCCAGACCAGAATAACAAAGAGGTCTTTCTTTTCTGTAGTATCTTTAATCTTTAAAGCAAAATGCAGACATGCTTCCACTCAAAATTAACTTCAAGTTAGATTGGGTTGCTCAGGGCCTTGTGGCCTTTCGGTAGGCTCTCTTCAGTTTGTCAATGACACTCTAATTCTAGAGGATGCAAAACTGGATACAGTTTGATAGATGTGGCCTCATAAGTGCCATGTAGAGTGAAATAATGACTTCCCTTGACCTGCTGACTATGTTCTTCCTGATGTTGTCCAGATTGTAGTTGATCATCATTTGTATGTTCCTCATGGGCATGCTGCTGACCTGCATTCAAACTATTTAACCAATCTGTGTTTCTGAAATATTCTCGGGTCAGAGATCAGAAACCAAGTCACATTTGCTTCTCTCTCATTTTCAGTGTATCTGTGATGTTTCTGTAAGCCCTCTCTTAGGAATATTATGCTGTGAAGAGCCCAGGTAGGAACTTCAGATAGGGACTCAGGTGCATAACCGCACTCTTGGGTACTAAGCTCCAGTGGAGAAGCTCACTTGTTCTACTTCTTTCTTATATTTCAGAGTAGCTGGAAAGCCTACAGTTCTCTCCACTCCACCTATGTCTTTCAGTGATTTAGAATGCTGGACTCCAAAATGGATGAAAGACTGCATTCCTAGTCATGTGCTTTGCTTCACATTGTAATGTTTTCTGATACTTCATCAATTTCACTTGCAAGAAACACATGCAGATATGTCTGCTTTTATGTGAAACTCTCTTTACTTCCTCTGAAGTTGTTGCTTTGGGAAATGATAAAGATAAAACAATCTTTTACCTAAACTGCTTAGTGCTTTCTGTGTGATGTGGAGGACCGGGGGCTGCATTGGCAGATACTTTTGTCGTAAGAATGGAGGAAGTTTGCTGTACTCTGTGGTGTTTGGTTGGTTGGTTTGTTTTGCTTTTAAAATGGGAATACTCCCAACTGTCCACTCTCCTATCGCACTGCAACACAGGCAGCAGCATGACACTCCTGGGCTTAATGTACTGCATCTCTTAATGTTAGGTAAATGTAATCTTGTAAGACTAAATCTCTTAAAATTTCCTTTACCAGTAGCTTGCCATCTCCAGTTTTGGAGTCCTATATTCTTTGGAAGGTGACCTTTATCAGGGAGATACTATTTTGTAGATGGTGTGTGGTCCTAATTCCCAGAGATACAAGTTATAACTGGAATGTCAACTTCTCCTTAGATCACCTCAGTTGATAAGTGAGCAAGGTGAGGAAAGGGCATGTCTCAAACTCCAACTGCCTTTATTTGTGCAACGTCTGTTAAATATTACAGAGATAGGCAGTACTTCTTCAAAGGAAGAGTGATTCCAGTTTTGTGAAAACAAGGCAATTTGTCTACAAAGAGATAAAAAGTGAACATTAGGCCACTACAGAGGTAAGCAGGCAATATACTCTTTCATCCAAAATGAATATATACATTTTCCAGCAGACAGAATCAGTTTCTCCAAGGAGATGAAAAAATTTATTTTCTAAAAAAAAAAAAAAAAAGTTGTTTGCACTGCCAGCTACCAAACCTAGCTTCCACACAGCTAAACTTCAAATCAAATGAAATTGTAAGGCAATGTACAGATGGATGACAGGATAGGGAAGATTAATATCGGATAGCCTGGTTATCTTTTCATCTGCAGCTATTTCTTGTGCAAAGGAGTTTCCTAGGTCTCTGTATTAACAGGGATGTGAAGACTAGTTCTGATGCACTTTTGAGCAACTTTGATCTTGGCTTTATTCATAAACAAATGTCTATTTTGTACACAATTTGGCCCATCATGTATCCTTTCCTCAAAAAAAGCTACTTCATGTTTAATCCGCCTTTACATTAAGGGAAACAAAGATAATCACAAGTACTTTACTTGAGTTGCCCAAGATGTACATAATGCCCGTCTGCATGATGTGAGGATGTAGCTGTAGTGATAATACTTTGATCTTTCTGAAGAAGAATGGCTTACACAGAGGCAGTGTATTCAGTGTCATCTTTAACCAATAAACCTAGATAGTTTCAGCAAAAGAACAAAATGAAACATTGTCTTTTATTTCCAGGTTAGAGTGGAATCAATTCTCAAGTGAAGGACTCAACCTGCACATTAAAACCAGTTTACAGCAGAGATCAGTAAATTTAGCACACTGTGGCAGTGATAACTTCTGCAGCAGCTTTGATGGTTAAATGACCATCTCATTTCAGTTCCTGTGGCCTGACTGGCAGCACACCAACTGCCATGGGCTGGCAGTGCACACTTTTCCCTAATTTTTCTAGCATGGAACTGAGTATTATCACATCAGTGCTTTATAAATGATCCTGTTTACACAGTGTTGGGGTCTGTAAAGGTGATCTCAGTGCTGTTTAGTAAATAATTTTAGCTTCTCCCAGAGACAGCAAAACACGGAGGGAAAGAATTTTCCCTCTTCAGCAATTGAACATAAAACACTTTTCAACTTGTTCAATGCTTTCAAGAAAGGCTTAAAAGTTGCCATGAACTTTTGTTGGTCCTAGATTTTTCACCTAAAGGAAATAAAATTATTTTATCTTTTATTTATTTTCAAGGGTTGTTCCTTGTAAACAGTGAGTAATAATGAATCTCAATTTATGCTTCTACCCTAAAATGAGGACAGCAGAAAAAACTTGTATACCTGGCTATGAAGAATTTTATGTATGTAAACAGGTACTACACTTGTTGGCTGAGAGCTCTGTGATATAATGAAAAAGGAATATCACTCCAGTGACTAGATACTTTCCTCTGAGACCTTGGTGTTTACAGATAATGCATCTTCACATAAGAAGAGCTGGGGCTGTAAGAGTAGGGCAGGTGGGTGTATCATGGCCATTACCTTGGCCACGGCCTTGATTGAGCAGAAGGTTAGAAGAGGTAAGGGTAAAGGTACTGCAATAAATAGCTGATTGTGTTAGTGGGGTGTTGAGTCACAAGAACTGAACACCGATATTAGGAATCCTGTTCCTGGGTTAGTCTTTCTCCCTTTGCTTGGGTGCTGGATTTAGCTTATAGCTTAAAATATATCTTAAAATTGTGTCAGTAAGTTACTGTAGACAATCCTTGAGGAAGGAGAATAATTTAGGGTTTAGAATAATTGATGATTTCTTTTGCTTTTCTGTATAAAATGGAAAAAAAAAAAAAGAAAAAAAAAAAAGAAAAAAATTGTTCCTGATTTCTTACCTCTACTAATCTGAGGAATAAAGGCACTAATTAATAATAAATAATAAATTATAGTAATCTTATAATTAAATAATAAAGGCACTAATTAACTAATAAAGGCACTAAGTCCACCATCAGCAAGTTTGCGGACGACACCAAGCTGTGTGGTCTTGTCGATACACCAGAAGGACGGGATGTCATCCAGAGGGACCTGGACAGGCTGGAGAGGTGGGCTTAAGTAAACCTCATGAGGTTCAACAAGAGCAAGTGCAGAGTTATGCACCTGGGCCGGAACAATCCTCGCTATCAATACAGACTGGGGGATGAGGCATTAGAAAGCAGCCCCGAGGAAAGGGACTTGGGGGTGCTGATGGATGAAAAGCTGGACATGAGCAGGCAGTGTGCACTTGCAGCCCAGAAGGCCAATCGCATCCTGGGCCGCATCAAGAGATGTGTTGCCAGCAGATCCAGAGAAATGATTCTGCCACTTTACACTGCTCTGGTGAGACCTCACCTGGAGTACTGTGTGCAGGTCTGGAGCCCTCAATATAAGAAGGACACGGACCTGATAGAGAGGGTCCAGAGGAGGGCCACGAAAATGATCAGGGGGTTGGAGCACCTCTGCTGCGAGGACAGGCTGAGGGAGCTGGGGTTGTGCAGCCTGGAGAAGAGGAGGCTCCGGGGAGACCTCATAGCGGCCTTCCAGTACCTGAGGGGGGCCTACAGGAAGGCTGGAGACAGTCTGTTTACAAAGGCCGGCAACGACAGAACAAGGGGTAATGGCTTTAAACTGGAAAAAAGCAAATTTAGATTAGACATTAGGAATAAGTTCTTTACCATGAGGGTGGTGGAGCACTGGAATAGGTTGCCAAGGGAGGTGGTTGAGGCCCCTTCCCTGGAGACATTCAAGGTGAGGCTCGATGAGGCCCTGGGCAACCTGGTCTAGTTGGGGGTGTCCCCGCTGACTGCGGGGGGTCGGACTAGATAACCTTTGGAGGTCCCTTCCGGCCCAGATGATTCTATGATTCTATTCTATGATTCTAATGCAGCTTGAACTTGGTCTGCATTATTACAATATTGCACCTGCTGCTGCTATTGGAGTTGGGATGGGCTGGCTGCACAAACATTTATCATGCCTTTCACTTTATCCTCTGGATGTATAATACTTTGAAGCTGTCTAACACAAGTCAAATCATTCAATCTGGAGGAAGCAGCTCTGTTTCCTACAGAAACTAAAAAAATCTGATTTTGACAGAATTGCCTATGGCAGTTGTTTTCAGAAGCAGTGGAGAAAGTCATAAAGCTGATTGCATGATCCTTCTTGTCAAGAATTCTTATGATAAATAAAAAGAACATGGGCCGCTTTATCAAGCCAGGATTTTCCAAATCCCATTGGGAGCAGTTACATAGACAAAAATCCCAACCAACCAAAAACCCAACTCCTATAAAAATCAATGGGATTTAATCCATACTTCCTTATTGTTATTTTTTACATCTAGCATTTCTGAAGTATTAGATTTTTTTGTCTCACTTTCTGCAATAAGATCTGACAGGACTGTAGCAGGGTTAGGGGAAGAGTGCTGTTCCAGCCCTTGTAGAGGGCTCAGGCTTAGTGCACTCTGCATACCATATGTTTAATTAGGCTGTATACTTCAGTAGGTGGCAATCCCTATAACAAGGCATCCAACTGACTGATACTCACAAATTAAGCACTGTATATAATATAGGTTCCATAACATGCAGAAGTGTATTAGATGTAGCATGTCTGATACTTGTTGGTTTCTTCTAGCTTGCAATACTTGAAAGGACGTGGAGAAAAAAACACTTCAAATTACTGAATAAAATATACAGCAGGGAAAATGAAGTTCTGAGAACCTTTAACTGTATCACTTTTACTTGACACAAGTAATGTAAACTATTTGCAAAAACTACCCTCTGTTCCAAGGTTAGGAGTTATGTAGTTTGCCTGTTACAATGCAGTAAGTAAGCGCACCAGCCAATATGTAAATGCTGCAGTAAGAACCTGGGTTTTATTCTCAAGTTGCACGAATGTGGAGTTGTGCAAAATCAAATCCAGACTTCAGTTTCACAAGATAACATGTCACACGTGAGTGACCTTGAAAGTAGAGCTGGCCTATGTGTCTACTGTGAAGATCTGGATTACCATGGAATCACAGCAAAGGCCCCCACAAAGTGGGTTAAGAGTGTTTTAAATGAAACCTAAAATCCTCTGATTGAAGAGAACCACTGTTAACTTCAGCTAACAGGAAGGCTGTGCTAGGACTGGGGTCGAACTGTTTCAGTTTCCTGGTGTTCCCATGCTCTGCTTCTGCTGTTGAGCAGCTGATCTGTGTCTGGGCAATCCTCCCACCCCCATGAGCAAGGCATGGGATGGTGGTCTGGGACAGGACAGCTGTGTGAAGAGTAAGGATGGGAAACTTGTCTACAAATGGTGTCATTAAGAGAGATAAAAGCACTGAGGAGGTGCTGCAGGGAAGGACAACAGCAATAACGTTTCCTGGATTGCTGGTGGGTCCTGTAGGCAGAGAACCGCTGCAATGTGCTGGAAGAACAAGGGCAGTCTGAGCAGAGATCAGGCTGGCACTTAAGATCAGTCTTTTCCTATTAATATTTGATGATATATAAGGCTAGTGAGAGCTCTTCACAAACCTTGTAGGGTAATACAGTTGAAACTGGAGAACGGAAGAATCTATTTGCTATTTGATGATTTCCTTTCCCGTACGATGCCGGTGGGTGAGCACAGCAGGTAATGGGCTGCCTCTCCCTCCCTCGCTCCTGGCTGCAGGGCAGTCAGAGGCAAGGGGACAGCTTTCAGGAGGGGGGAAGGAAGAATCCTTCTTTCTGCAGTTTCAGCTTTCAAAAAGCGCTTGTTCAGAAACGGGACTACAGATGTTTGCCACAAAAAGTTAATTTTTGCCCAGCTTCCTGTGATGTAGAAAGTGGAGCCAGGAAAGCTGGCTAAGCATTAGCAAATCATGCACAGCACTCAGCTGGATGCAGCACAGAGATGCCGGGAGATGATTGCTTTGCAGACTGACTGCACTAGTATGTTTTGGAAGAGGTATGTGCAATACAAAGTGAATTTGAACCTCAAGCCAAAGTTTACAGAAGAATGTGCAACTCTGCAAATGATTAGTGCTAAAACTCGAGAAGCGGGGAATATGTTTACAGAAGTGTATAAACTGGGAAAAACACAGAGCAGCAATTTTTATTTACTTGCACTTATAAAATTGATCCCTCCATTCCTGGATTTGCTGTTCCTTACGCATTCTCTGCTCCCAGTTAAACATTGCCATCCAGGTGAACCAGTGGCTTAGTTGTGGAGTAACTATTCTGAGTACCACGGGACTTCAACTGCTCCGTATATTGTTGTTCTAAAACCTTAAATGGTAAATCACTGCAATGATAAAGACTCTGTAAAAAGCCATATAATAAGCACAGCTTTCAATTATTTACCATACTACTAAAAATACTTTTAAAATGTCACTGGAACTAGGTATAAAAATTTGTGGTACTAATTTAATGATGTGACAAAATCTGCAATATATGTATTTTGGGTAGTAGAGGAAGAATTGAATATGGACAGATTTTGTGCAGGATATTTTTTAATGTCTGCTGGTCTTGGACATGTAAATCTTGTACTGAATTATGAAAATCGGGACTTGAGCACAGTGTTAAAATTTACACTTTTTTATGTGGCAATCACTGACCAGGGAGTTACACTTTCACTGCTAAAGAAACCTGCTGCATCTTAAGTAGAAAAATACAGTATTGAAAGTTAGAACTAGTTCCTGAGCTTGATTATTTCTACTTGCATTAGAGTGTGGTGGTTACCGTGGGGGTGAGGTGAACCTCCTTTTGTCCAATGACTTGGCAATGACATTGGATTTTCATCCAATGACTACAGATTTTCTCCTTCTGTCTTCCAGGTGCCATTAGGACTTTCTGAGAAAGGCTGGCACTAGGTTGTATCTTCAAAAAACATTGGTTCCAGGATCTCTTTCTACCAGTGACCCCTTAGCTAGAACCTGGGCATCATGGTCCCCTGGGAGGCCTGTGGGTTTGAGAGAGCCAGAAGGTACATGGAGCTCGATCTGCTGCTTCTGTCATGTACATTGGTGGGGAGGAACAGGCACTTCACACACCAGCTCTGGCCACGGATCTGGACTGCAGTGGCTTCCCAGCAGGTGGAGTTCGTTAGAGCTGATTTGCAGCATGACTGTAGTGCAAGGGAGCCTCAGAGATTTCCCCCGAATGTAAAATGTCATAATTATTTCATAATAACATGAAAAAAAAAAATTGTTCTGGAACATGTTTAGTAGTGTCCAGGGATTTTTGTCCTGAACATTTCACAGGACAATGGAGTGAAGATCTATCTTTCAGGTTACAAATTAGTATATGGCAAGATGATACAGGATTTCTTAATTCGCATCCAGTTGGTCTACAACTTGTAAAACCTTTATCTTGTAATATATAGTCACAATACAACTCTGAAAATAACTCATGCTAGCTATGGTTGACTGAAGATGCTTTGTAACTTAAAGGATAATTAGGGCTAAAATTTCAGTGGAAGATAAATACTGCAATAATGTCACCTTGTACTTGTAGAGCAGCTTTCATCTTGGAGGCTTCCAGCTTGCTTAGAGAACTGTGCTCACAAATAAATGTGACCATGCCAGCAAATAAGGCAATCAGGTTTGCAGTTGGAAAACTATCTCTTCTTTCTGTAAATGGAAGATTTCATAGTACTGCTAAGGGGAATAATCTCCTTTTTCTCTTGTAAATATTTTGTTTAATGAATTACGATACATATTTAAAGCAGATATAATTATTAATCTTCATAATAAAATATCTACATATTTGCTTGCTGTCACAAGGATACTTATTTCCCACTACCTATTTTTTTTTTTTTTTTAAAAAAGGCGAGTAATTAGTGAGTGACAGCACAGTCCATTGACTTCTGGTGAATCTTGTGCTCAGAGTCAGCTGGAAAGGGATTTGTCTCAGCTAATTTTCTCTAAGCTAGGTTCCCTTTGTAACTGAGGAAGAAGTAGGTAGTTTTAGGATGCTAGTAATTTCCTTAGGTAGGCATTTGACACAGATCAGATAATGTTGGAAATGTGCCAGTTTAATTCAATTGGTCATAAAGAGAGTCAGTGGACAATTGGGTGAGAGTCTAAAATGAATCCCACTATTATAATCCTACTAGATACTTCAAGGTATCAATATACATAACTATGTTTTGAAGATGAATGGGCTACTAAGAGGACTACAAATTCTATGAACACTTTAAATACAGTGAACTTTACTCACGTGAGCAATTCTTCAAGAGTGACTATAATTCCTTACCACCTTATTTGTCTTTTGCACACATGAGCTTCTTGGCATGGTTTGATTGGTTCCAAACCCATGTTTCACATGCCTCAGGATATAAGGCAGAAGGGTTTCATAGCACAGACCGCAATCATTTGCTGAGAATAGGAGCAGATACTCAAGAATTATAGCCCACTTGTGGTTTTGGTAACAGAAGGCCTCTCTTAGTTTCACATACTGACAGTGACTGTGATCTGCTCTCTGATGGTGCAGTTCCTAGACACAAATTTGTTTACACTTAGCTGTATTTCTTATACCACATTCATTCTTATATGGCAAGGTCAGCATTTTGGGACACACAAAAAAATAATTTTCCTCTCATCCAGTTCCCATATAGAATACAAGAGAACCTCCTACTTGCACTTTGCCGTGCCGTGTCTTGTGAATGAGAGAAAACATACAGGCAAATCAGATGGAGCTGGAGTTTTAGCTGAGGTCTGAACACTGCACTCAGGATGAGAACTAGAGGCAGGATATTATTCCTGACTGTATTTGACATATAGAGCTGCCTGTCTTCCACAGCTACTGCTCCTCACATACTGCCTGTTTCTTGGAAATGTGCCTGTTCAGACTTGTTCTGAGTGACTGAGGAGATGGACTGCAAAGTAGATTTTTATTTCAAACATTTGAAGTGTTTATCCCTGGTCACATTTCAGAGCAGACAACAAGCGTAATGGAATTTCAGAGCGTGGTGCCAATAAAATAGGCAGCAGGGCAGCAGATGAAAGCAAAGCTTTAGGCTGTATATGGGTCTTTGGTGGTTGTTTCCCAACAACTGGCAGTACGGGAGCCCTCTCTGCCCCTTGGCGGTCAGCCATTTCATTAGTGGTATTTAAAGGTCTACTAAGTGCTCTACCCTTATCTGTGCAAGATACTGCTTTGAAGGCTCTGCTTCCTACATGATGAATTCTACAATTAATTTCTAATGTATTTATCAGTTAGTTTGCTTGTCTGCCCTGAAAAGGGGAAAATGGCTCTGAGAGCTCTTGTTTCTCACTGGTGCAAGAACAGCTGCTTCTTGCTAATTTCCTTGTGACGCTTTGACATTTTAAGGTGGTGGAACACTTAATGTACAAGATACTTACTAAAAACTTGCACTTTTTTATTTATAGATCTACAAAACAAGAAAAAATGGATTTCCTAGGGAAGGCTAGAGATATTAAAGGCTTCTGGACTCTGGAGATTCCAGACAGCATTCACTGAGATTAACACTCACTTTTCCTACTTCTGTGACACTGTCTGAGATGCATTTGTCAGTATAGCTCCACTGAAATCAATGAAAACCTGTTGATTTGTGCTAAGAAGTTCAGGTTACTCCACCAAGAAAGTTATCCTCATTTCAGTGTAACCAAAATGTGAAGTTACAATACCTGCAATACTAGTATTGAGCATTGATGTCAAAAGCATCCAGTTCTTTTTAGAAGAGCTATTACAGTATTGATAATTATTCCTACTTCACCCAAGTAATTGCTTTTAAATAACTTTTTGTCCTGTTTGGAAATAATCTTGATTTTTGCCAGATATTTTTGCCAGATTTTGCTCAGAAAAATAAAAAAAACCCAATAAACATCATCCACTCAAATACCTCTTGGATGAGCCTAAGTATTGACAAGTGTAACCAAACTGTATCAGAAACAAAATGTTTCAGTTTCCACTTTTACTAGTGAGCGCTTTTGGAGAAAGATCTAAAAGGGCTTAAAGGAGGCCTTTTCATTTCTAAGGTTGCAAACATGTCTCAGTGCCCACAGCATTATCAGTATATAGACACTCCCCATCTCCCTCTTTTTTCCTACACTTTGATTGTAGCTTTTCTTTTGCATTACCCAATGATATACCTGCACAAATCTGGACAGCAGGTTATTGTGTTGCGCCAATCCCAGAGCAAAGCTTGCTGTGTTGGGTGCAACAGCAGGATGAGTGCTGGGGTGCTTGGCCAGGCCCCAAGCGCTTACCCTGGGAAGAGCCTTAGGGGGGACCCACCCACTGCACTGCAGAGGATGCCCAGGACAGGACGTTCTTCTGGAGGCCACATTGCTTCTCTTTTTCTGGCTGGCCGCTGGCAAGTTTTCTGTTTTGTTCGTTTTTATTTTCTCCCGAAGTAACTTTTACTGATAGATTTGATGTATGCTATGAGTTACAGACTGCGCAAATAAATCTTTGTGCGTGTCAACCCGTCTCAACATCCTTTGTGCAAAACATTACTGCATAGATTACAGTTCACATCATCAAGAACTGGTGTGTGAGGCTTTATACACAGAAATAAACATCAACTCTAGCTTTCCAATTCTCCTTCTTCAGTTCTTTGACATTATTACTTGTCAAGACTTAAAGAATCAGTTTTATCATTCAATAAACCCCAATTTAAACTAGGCCTTTGCTCTACTATGATGCATTTCTGTAAGTTAGAAAAAACCTCCCCTGGAGATGGAACGAGATTCTAGGGAAGCAACTGCCAAACAGGAGACAAAGGCTGCCCCTGAGTGGCACCATGAAAATTTGAAGAGGTTTTCATGTTGGAAACTCTATGGCAAATGACAATTGCACCACAAACTACAATACTCTCCTTCTTTATTCATCACAAACAAGAATGGTTTTGCCCTTGGCCATAAGTAAGTCCTGGTTCGGGAAGTGACCTCTTTATATTATTCATCATGAAGTATGCAAAATACATACCATATGAGATGAAATGGCTGAAATAAATCCTCACACCCCCCACCCTGGCCCCGATAGAAATGTGTGTGATAACGTATTGCAGAAAGAAACTGTAGACATATTCTGGAAATAATAGATACATAAGCTTACAGTCCAGATGGCTTATATATTATTTTAAAAAAGAAACTGAGTTTCCCTTTTAAATAAATGCTACAGAGGGCAACACTAATATTATATACACTTCTCTCTCTTTCATTTCTCTATTACCTAAACAGTGGTTTAAACAGTGTAGCTATTGCAGATAACAAAGCCTGAGTTTTATAATAAGAATGCAGCAAGTACTTGGTTATACAGCGGGGAGCTACAGCAAATCAGTCATGCCAAAAAGGACTCTGAAGGTGAAAATACAATGGAGTTGTTTTCACTTTTCATCTTTAACCTTGGCAGGAGCTGTTGGCTTTGGAATCTTTTGAAGCACCGTGGGACAGTCCTCGTTAATTCTAGCCCCTAAATATTCAGAGTACTGGGGAAGTAGAATGTAAAAGAAAAATGAACACAAAAGAACCCTAAAAGGGATTATAAACAGATCACAGGCCAATTCCATCTTCAGAAGAGCACCTCTAATAATGTGTCTAAACTGGAAGTTGAATAGGTTGATTAATGAATGTAGAACCATTTCTCACTAAATCTATGTCTAGATGAGCATTTATTTTAAACACTCTGGGCTTATTTCTTGCTGATATAAAGCCAATTTAGGACACTTTGGTCCTACTGCAGGTCATTTACATCCAATTTAAGTCTTTATACTAGAGCAAGCCTCGAGCAAGCCTCAGAGAAAAGTCTTTCAATAGGGAATAAAAAGAACTATATTTTGAATGATAAAATGGCTGTATTTCTGATATGCTCTATGTCAGAATGGAATTGCACGTGTGCCAAAAACTGAGCTGTGATTTGAAGGATGCTAGTAGCAAAAGCAAAGAGATAGGAACATTTGTTCCTCCTTTTAGAAGTAAATGGTTGGGAATGATATGCATCTCTGTGCTTTGCCTATCTCTGTTCATACCTTGGTTTGAGCTCTATTTAGATGCTGTTGTGGTTCAGAATTTAGGCTGGAATACTAGTAAAGCTAGCTTTCTACTGGATGGCCTGGCATATGTAGCGTAGAGGAATTCTTCCATCAGAAATGGTGTAAATCAGATGAAGACTATCTCTTCTCATAAGAGTATTCCCATATGGGGCTGGAATCTCTCCAGCTCTTAGCTCTTCAGTGCTGATTTGAGTGAAGAGAACAGGAGGAAATAAGTGAGGAGGAGGGCAAATGTATGGGTATATTATAGGACAAAGGAATACTTGTAATGCTATTGATTGTATTCAAGAGGGAGGAAGGTTAATATTCCCTTAGGTCTTTCTGTGTAGACTCACAGAACCTGAAATAAGCTTTTTTTCAGGCAGATCAAGGATAAAGGATGGATACTAAAGTTCAAATGCGATTTCCTGCTGTGAATCTGGAAACATCTTAAATATACAGTTCTATTTTGACCTGGCCTGTGGAATATGGTTATTCCTGTCTATGTGCTACAGTATTCCTGGGTAGTCACATACAAACACTCCAAATAAATATAACTATCTCCTCTGTAAATCATGCAAAACTGCACATGCCAGATGGTGCAATGTGGCCACAAGCTACAGGCTTTCTTTTACTCTTACCACAATTATATACTACTGACTTTCACTCTTCAAATTCTCTTGAAGGTCAAAGATGTGAAATCTGAGCACATGTGAAATCTGAGATGCTGTTGGTAGTAATGTTAAACGTATTCTGAAGTAGGACATGTACTATCTATTTTTAGCCGTAATCTTGGCTGAGTGGCAGAGTTAATGCACTGGTTGGAATTTGAATAATACATGAGACTTGTAGTATGAGAACAATAATTTAGCTATAATCTGATGCATGAAGTAATGAGTGGTAATTTTCTCTTGCGATGCAGTAAGTCGCTATGTACCTTAGTAAACAAGTGTAAATGGTTTGGCAAGCACATGGTATTCATAATGGACTCATTTAGCCTCTTGTTGACATCACAAGAGTGATGGCAAGGCTACACTTGTCCCAGTGATGCAGAAGATCTGCAGCTGGAACGAAGAACAAAGCGTCCACCAGTAAATAAAATGTCTTTATTTCAGAAAAGTAAATGAGAATAATTATTTCTGTACTCTATGAAAAAACAGTTCTCTGGAGACAAAAACTATTGTGTTTGCAACAGATTCAGGTTTTACCAAAAATTGCTTGATTGCATAAATTGTGTTTGTTTCCCCTAGCTATTGATTTTTCCCTCAGCAAAAGCAATGTTTTGCCCATATTAATTTCTGATCGGTTGTCCTGACAAAAGAAAATTTAATGCAAATTGTCATTTGACAATGGCTTACCCGCGAGATAGGCATTGAAAGGAGAACAGTGACAAACATTTCCTGTTTAACTGGCTAAACTCTAGCCTTGGGTGGATTCACCCCAGATCCACAATCTGCTCATTTTCTGTGGTGATCGCATCTGTGGAATGTGAATGAGGTGTGTGTACCTCAGGTGTCTTCTGGCCTTCCAATGTCCTAACCCATCTTATGTTTAGTGAAGGAATTAAAAGACAGAATTTTGGGAGGTGTACAATATATCCATATAGAATCATAAACACAAGTCTTACAGCTCACAATATCTATGTGACAGTAGCTTTGTATACCTTTGGCATAAGCGTCTCTCCAAGCCAGATTTTCAAAGAAATTCTGTGATTGGTTTACCTTAAAATGTAAGCTGAACTCTTTTGTAACTCTAGTCTGAAATTTTCCGTTACTGCCAAATTCCTGATGCATTTGAAGGTCTTGCTTTCTGTTTTCTATGCTTCAGGCATCAGTGTGTGAGGCACTGGTTGAAGGCTCAGCCAGCTCTGAATTGTCCCAAAGAGAGAGAAAGGAGAGCCTAAAGACTTGTAGAGAAATTAATCTGTACAGTTAGGTCAATACATGCAGTAATTGCTAAAATCCTCCTGAGGTGTAAGCTTTGAGCTCAGCTTTTTTCATGGCTCATTTAATGTTGCAATGATTGAGTAAAGGTGAAGTGAAAACATCCTTTGCTGGGAGTAGAGAAAAGATACCACTCCACTCAACCTTTGGGCAACAGAGAAAAAGTCTAGATTTCTCTCTAATCGTAAAAAATAATGTAAGTGCAACTGAAGCATTCAGTTTGGTCAGGGCTATTGCTTCTGTCACTATACTACTGACTGACTTTACACTTGCATCCTCTTCTTTATGGCAGATGTCAAATATTTTATTATGTGCACGTTGTTGCATATAAAGTTTGGACTTCGGGAGTTTCAGGGAAGATGTTGGTTTCATCTCATGAAGTCCGTGCCCATCTCCAAGGTGGGGATGGACTCCCCCAGTGCCACCCAGTACTCTGAGAAGACTCACAGGGATGCCATGGGCTTAGTATATCCTTTGGGTATTTCAGGCCACTTTGCTAGGTGTTTTAGCCATTCCTCATTCCACTTAAGTGCAGTCTTGGATTCATACATCTATCAGGTCTGGAGCTAAATTACTTAATTATGAGTTAAGAGAAGTAAGAATCTCATGGGTTTGAGCAGTCTCATTAATAGAGTAGAGGTAAGTCTGGTCTTCCAAGGCTAGAGAGCTGGGCACTGCAGTACGAGGGGATGCTTTACTCCATATTTATTTTAACAGTAGGATTTTAGTATTCTAATAGAATAGAACTTCCACAGGTAAGGAAATTATTTTAGACTCCTCTTTCTGAACTATTCTCAAAACATGACCAAAAATTGTATCTTTCTCTTTCTTCTTTTTTTTTTTTTTTTCCTTCTTTTCTCCAGGGTGGAGAAAAAAAGGCATTTAAAAATGTACCACCTTCATGTTTTCACCAAAATAAAACTTGAGTGAAAGACTTTTTGCTCTGTTCAAAGTGGGATGGAAAGGACCAAGGTCTGCCTGGAGCAGGAGCAGCATTGATTTTATGCAGGTGAAAAGGTGAAGCCAAAGTTCGGTACTTTCTGCTCTCCAGAGCTTGATGAGAGAAACCTCATATTGAGACTTCATTTGAAGAAGTTGATTACTTCCAAACCCTTGGCTCCTCTATGAATTCTTTAAGTGATACTTTCACAATTTGAAAAGTTCAGAAAAATTACTACTAATCAACAAATTCATTTGTTATGAATTATTCAGTTAGCTCTGGTTATGAGGGTTGTGTTCCTCGTGCTGGAAGGAGCCCCTGGGGGAGTTGGGGAAGCCCAGAAAAAGCCAGAAAACAGGAATGGCCACTTCCTGCATGGGTTAAACCCTGAGATGAGATGTGTCGTTGGCAAAGCAAGCACTTCTGCAAATCTCAAATTGGGAATGAGACATGAAAACAAAATAAAGCTCACTGCTGATTTGGTCTGTATCCAGTGAGAGCTGCAAAGCCCTAGTTATCTTGCATTTTGTTCCTTTGAAATTGCCTTTACTTTATTTTTTTTAGTTTTGAAGTGCCAAAGCTCAGGAACTGTTCCTGTGACCTCCCAGACATCTAATTTCCCAGAATATAGTTTCTTACCTTTGACAACTACACCGTGTTCAGCTCATAGAAACTGAGCAAAACAAAACAAGTCTATCAGCTTTAAAACACGTGTATAGAAACAACAAAATCTTATCTGCAAGATTTCTTCAGTTTTGACTTGTAGTTTTAGATCTTTTCTTTATTAAAGAGTTTTCTTTCCCATAGTGACACAACCAAACTGCAATCAAGGAACTACTAGAGGAAAAAAAAATTGCAGATAAAGAAATACTGGAGCTGTGTCACAGGAGTTACTTCTACTGTGGTGTATTGCCTAGCTTAAAAATTCAAGGTAGTGCTAAGTCAGGACATGCATCTTGGCAAACTTAGCTGCACTTGTCCCAGAACAGCTGGATGGACCTGCCAAGAGGAAAACCTGCTGCCGAAGCACCTTGGAGCTGATGAGAGTAAAGTCCTGCCCCCGGCTGGGTGGCAGTTCTGTCCTGTCGGCTGCAGAGTGCCAGAGGGGACAGCGAGAGCAGGGCAAGATCTGAGCCTGCACAGGGTGATGTGAAGAGAGGGCGCAAGAAGGAAAACTATGAAGGAATATACAAGCAAAAAATCTGTGGAGAGGGAGAGACAGAAAGGGGATGGTGAGGTAGAGAGAAGAAAGCATTTAGAAACCAAGGACAGTGTGTCAAGTAAAAAGGAAATCCCAGAAATGTAGATCAGAGAAAGGAGAACAATGAAGCCAGAGGGCTTTAACGCTAACTTGCTCAATGTACAAAGCAGCACAGATACCATGCTGAGCTTGCTAAGCGGAAGCACAATGTGAAAGAACAGAAAATAAGCAAAGGAAACTGTTTATGGCCTAACTTTATAATAAATAACATAGAGAACATCTGTAAGTATAGCTCAGTGTGGGTTAAGGCACAATGCTTCTTTATGCAGATCCATAACAAATTTTAAATAGCTCTACTACGTGTCAGACAGCTTCAAAATAAGCTCTACTATGTGTCAGATTCCCACTCCTGGACAGATTTGGTCCAGGAGTAGATCAGTGCTGTGAAGTCCATACTTGTAATACCAGGGTGGAATGATACCTGGACAAGAGTTTTGCAGTGTTGGGGTAACCACGTCCACACCTATACTACATTGACTCTGTTCCTGTTTGCTACAAGACAGCAGTGATGGAGATTAGACCATTTTTAATCACTCCACAGCAATAAAGTTTTGTTTGACCATGCAAAGGTAGTTAAGAATAATTTATCCCTAGTGCAACTATATATATTCACTGGAGTTACTCAGAGGAGAAGCTGGTGTGCAGTATTTATAATAGAAGCAATTAGCACTGAAGCACAAATGTTTATAGCAGACTTCACTGTGGCTTATTTTTAATTATTTTACAACTTATGTACCAGTTTAATTATATAGCTGAGTTAAGCTGTATAAAAGTGACATTGTTATGATACAGTCACTTGAGATTCTGGCTTTTATAGCTTACAGGACCAAGCATCATCTTCAGAGAGCTCCTGTTGTCGTTAGAGCTGAGAATGTTCAGCATTTTCTAGGAGCATCTTGGCTTCTTAGAAGGTTTACCCAGTACTGGCTGTCATGGAAAACAACATGATGATGACATAACGATAAAGCCTGACGTAACATGTTCTTCAAATCTACCTGTCTAGTTCTATATAAGTTTCAAGCAAACAAATTTATGTGGTTTCCCACCCCCTCTCCCCATTTGCATTAACTGCATACTGCAACCTAAACACAACTTTTTAGGATTCCTATTAACCCCCCCGCTACCTACTGCACCCAGCTGCTCTGTGCACCAGTTAAGAATGTGTACCTCTGAATGGAGGTCAAGAGTTGAGAGATATTAAAGAACAAGTCCATGAAGCTAAGAAAAAAAGCTATTTTTCTAGTAGATGAGTTTCACTGGAAAAGATACCTTAGCTTTACTGTATCAGTTCCTAGAAAGAGTAAGGAAGAACTGAAGAAATTTATATCTCTCTATCTTTCTGATGTACTGTCCACTGCAAGACCACTTCAGTGGCCTTTCTTATGAGAGGCACTTTGAATGTCTAAGATACAGTTAATAGGTAATATGCTAGACTTAATTAGTGTCCTACTTAAGTGAGGAGTCTTACTGAGCAGATCTAGAAAAGTTGAGTTTTTATCATCCGTTTCCTAGATTAGCATGGAGCAAGGTTTCCTCTGGGACTGAGTAAATTAGTAGTGTGTTATCAAAGCTTATGGAGCTGAGCCAGTCTACTGCTACTGAGCTTTCTGTGGGCCATTCTCTCTCAATTTCCTAGCTAAACAATGGTGTTACTGGTAATTTCTCCTTGTCTCATCCAAGGCAAGAACGCATCTGCTAGATTGTGTTTTAAGACCTGTTTCTATCTGCCTTGATGCTGAGTTTCCAGCCCTGTTGGAATGGATACCAGCACAAGGCTCTTGACTCACTCCCCCACTGAAGGGACCTGTTGGGACCCTTATGCTGGGGTGGGAGCAGTGACCTGGACTGAGCGGTACAGCACTTGCGTGGGCACACCAGGGCAGCCGGTACAGCTGCATCTGCATAGCGCTGCTTGCTCCTGGAGTGCTTCCCGAGGCAGGCGATCCTCTTAGTGGGACTTAGATGAAGCTGGCTGGGCAGTCATTGATGCACGGGGAGTCGTGGCCAGGAGAGATTCCTTTTTCTCCTGGGAAGAGAGTGGTTAGTCCTGAAGGGAAGTACCTGCATACAGCTGATGGTTCTCTGGTGCTGCGTATCAGGGACACAGGCTTGTGAGAGGTGAAAGGAAGGAGACTCTCCAACTTTACTTACTTTGTCTCTTCCATGGGAGCAATGAATTAAGTCTATAGAGTACACTTAAGAAGAGCTTGTGCCCTGCATCCAAAGAGCAGCACCCGCCCCTCTTGTGTATGAAAACATGGAGACTCCCAAGAGGTTTCCAACCGTTTAAGTTACTTATCCTATTTCTCTACATGGGAGAGATTTTCTTGTCTTTTTGTCTTTGCCCTTTCTGTAGTGTATTGCCAGTGAGGTTTATTTAGCAAAACTATTGTCAAATATGCATATCTATTAGTTGCCACATCATGTTAAGTCTCAGCTGGTCTGTTTTCCTCTGTCAAACTTAATTACAGTCCAGGAGACAACATAACATGATACAAGTGACAAAAATTGACAGGACATGTCACAACAAAATGTGTCAGCCTGGAATATCCAGAAGGCAGTTCCCCAAGCAAAGAAGTGATCCCACCTGTCCCCCAGCTCTTCTCTCAGCTTTCTCTCCTACACAGGAACTCATGTTCACGGTTCTCAGCTAGACTCACAACGTCTAAAAAATCAAATTGTTCTCTTTCCTTATTGCCTGTCAAATCAGAGGTCATGTCCTGTATATCATTTATTAAGTGTCCTTTTTTGTATATTATTGTTCTATAAGGCAATTCCTGCAGCCTTGTTTACATCTGGCCTTGTTTCTAATTCCTTCTAGTTCCTGTCTAGCTTATAGCTCCCTACATCAAACCATCTTCTTCAGTCAGACATCACATCTGCTCTCCTTGTTCTTGATCAGCATTAATGAAACACCCACCACTATTCCATTCCTTTGGGCTTTATTTTTCTTGTCCATGTAGTAAATAATTTAGATTCTGAAGAGATAACAAAATTATTTACTTGGTTTTTGTTGATATTCTGCAAAAGCTACAGTCTTAAGCTGAAGGTTACAGCCATGTCCTTTACTAAGTAGTACAGTCAGAGTAGATGTTGGGACTAGTATGAGAAATTCTCTTCTAAATATATTTGAGAGAGGGAAAGATTTTCTTTAATCATGTTAATGATGTCCTCATGATCAAGAAATATGTGAAACAGGCAGTTTCTCCAATAATGATTCTCTCCCTGAGAGACTTATTTTGAAAACTTGCATTGGTGAGTGAACTTCAGTTCAATTTCTTATACTGGCCAGCCTCCACTGAAATTTTGTTTTGATTATGAGATGCCATATTTCAGAATGACTTCAAGAACTTGCATTTGTTTGACTGTCACGGAAAGGTAATAGCTGAAGAATTGTAATGTGGAAGGGACATGACATGTATGACTGTTCATACTTATGAATTAACTCCTCTTTGTTGTTAACAGAAAACTCATGAATCAAAATTAATTGATTCCTGTCATATGTTTGGGGATTTTTTTTCTTTTTTTTTTTTTCCCCTGATATAGAAGAGGAGCATTTGGCTTTGTGAATGGATTGCTTTATTGATTTACTACTGAAGCCGCTGAATCAGCTATCTTGTTAGTGTTGCTTTTTAGGCAGAAAAAATAAAGAGATGTAATTAAATCCAGATAATGCATTGCCAACCTCATGCAGCCATTGAGCCTAGTTATATCTATACACTGCCTCTTTGTATAATATACTGGTTTGGCTTTGGAAAGACAGAAGGCTGGGTTGTTGCATTACTTCGCTCCTCTAAGTAATTGATTCAAGCAAGTGATACAGTGGAAAGCACAGCTAATGTATTTGCCTTAAAATTATTGAACTGAACTAGCGAATCTTGATTTTCTTTAATTTAAAACTGTACTTCAGAAATTCTCAGTTAAATATTTTTAAAGTTATAAGATGGAGATCTGGAAAAAAGCAGATAAGAAAAGGTAATTGTGAATAAGTGTAGATAACAGATTATTGTTTTGACCTGGACAGTTTAAAAAGAACCATCTGAAGCAGGATCAGTAAATCCCAGGCGCGTTTTTGTCTGAAAGGCTGGAGTGTGTGTCTGTGCATAACTCATAAGCACACCTTAATGGAGCATTTTGAGAACAGAACTGCAGTTAATGAATTTGACTGCTGGAGCTGGGAAGTCAAGGTAAGAGAAATGAGAAACAAATACAATAAAATGAACAAACACATTAATAAAGCTAAAACAACAATATGAACTTTAAAAAAAATTCTTAAGTTTCATCATGACTTTTTCAAGCTTCTGGAGTGAAAGGAGTAAGGCCTGTCTCTGTTTTGGCACTTAGATTCTGGTCAAAAGTGAAGTTGTGCTTCAGATCTGCTTGATTTACTCTGATGTTTCGTTTCCGGTGTTCATAGCTGAGCCATAATTGCCACAGAGATTGTTCTCTTCTGTTTCTGGTAATTTTGTCTCTGCTGGAGGAATATATACGTTTTTCAAGAGGGAAAATTTCTTGTCCCGCAGGGCTTCTGCTACATCCCACAGAGCTCTTCTTTCCTTTTGAATCTTCCTGTCATTCTCCCTGAAAGCTATAGATTCTTCCCAGAGAATCAGTTTGCTGCTTGAGATGGCCAGCTCTTCCTCCCAGAAGATCTTGTTCTTCTTGCAGGAAGCCATATAATCCTTCCAGAAAGCCTTGTTCTTTCCCTGCAGAGCTTTATTCTTTCCCTGCAGGATTTTGTTCTTCTCATAAATGGCTTTATTCTTTTCTTGGATATCTTGACTCTGTTTTAGGAAAGCCCTGACTGTATCCTGACCAGCCTTATTCCTTTCTTCAAGAACCTTGATCTCCTCCTTAGCAGCCTTCATTTGTTTCCAAAATTCTTCAAGCTTTTCCTGAATGCTGCCAACTTGTTCCTGGAAAACTTGTTTCTTTGTATGGAAGTCCCTAATCTTCTGTGGGAAGCTGTTGCTTTCTTCTAAAACATTCTTGATCTCTTCCATGCCAGCTTTGTTCTTTTCCTGGAAGATCTCTATTTCCTTCCATAAGGCTTTGGTCTCCTCCTGAAAGGCTTTGATCTCTTCATGGAATTTCTTATTTGCTTTGCAGAAGGCTTTAATTTCCTTCTTGAAGCTCCTTTTCTCTTCTTTCAAAAGATGCTTCTTCTGGAAATTGGAGAATTTTGCCTGGAAGTTCTTATTCTGTGTCTTTGAATAGTAGAAAGCAGGTATGTCATTACCTTGTTTTATTTGCTCCATCCTTTGATTAAGTTTCTGCTTTCTTTCATTTGGATTATAACTGACACTGTAGAAACTGGATGCTTGGATCTGACAGGGTGAAGCAACGAAGTCTTCAAGTACCGATGCACTGTTATGCAGGATGCAGGCTGCTTCTTCCAGTGAAACAGGGAAGGTGTTTGTGCAAAGACACTGTTAGGATCCCTGAAACAAACTCAAAGGATAAAAAAGCATGTAGCATTAGCTATAAATTCCATGAACTGTAACCAAGCTGTGTTACATTAAGAAATTCTCAAATAAAACTAATCAGACCATTCCATAAATATGGTATGAGTCAGGCTATTAAAAATTAATGGTGAATGATTTTCCGAAGTGACATGTTATTTGGTAGCTCTATTTTCAGAATCGAATGTGATGTACTTAAAAGGAGCTTGTCATACATGTGGCACTCATAGCCACTAGACACAATCATTTTGGGAGTATTGTATTACCTTATCACCAATTCTTTACTGAAGAGCTTACAGCTGTGCTGCTGTTTGCATTGACAAATCTATTCACTGGGTACTGGCCACTGTGTGCCTTAATTTTAAAGGAAATTGTACCTAATGCAAATACTTGCCTTCTACACCTTTACTTCTAGTTTAGTAATACCATGAGCATAGCACAAGGTGAAGAACAGTCTATGTTCTATGAATTATGCTCTGTGAGGAGATATGAATTCTTTGCACAGGTGTTTAAATGTGATTTGTCATTTTTGATCATTCTTTCAGGAACACTTTTGTGTCTTTTCTGCTTTAGACTTTAAATTTATGAATTAATGATTCCATGAAATACACTGAACTCTTGCAGCTAATGATCTTTTTTCACCCCATAGACTACTTCTGTTAGCATATGTGAGTGCATGTGTTTGTGGATATGAGACAAGTTTTGTTCGTTACAATAGTGTGGTAATTAATGGTAATATAGAGGTGCAATCCCATGTAATTTGCACTTCGGCTACTTCTTTTTATACTGTGTTGTTTGGAAAGTGGAGTTAACAGATCCAGTAATATTATTTTGTTTGCAAGGGATAAGAAAAACCAACTCATTACTATAAGTAACGTATGACCTAATGGCTGTGAGGAAAATCTGGCTTTGCTAATAAGCGGTGAACATCTCAGACACATCCGTGAACTCTGCTTCTGCAAAGAGAGAGTGAACACCAGGCAGATCCACTATTGAAGTTCTGTTTGGTCCACAAAGGGTTCAGGGTACACTTTCCTAAAAACATGTGTCATGAGACCTTTCTCCGAAAGACCTTTCCCAGGATGGATGAAGTGGTTAGCGGGTTCCTTTTTGCAATCTGTGTCTCTCAGTACCTTGTGATGTTACATTTCAATAATTAGTTTTTAAAAAAGTATTGGATACTTTGGATCCTTTTTTTTTTGTAGACTGATTTGCTAACACTTTTTATTTATAAATCAAATCTTCAGTATTAAATTATGAGTAAATATATTCTGCATCGTAACTAACCCGCTTCTACGTCACACTGAGGGCTCTTGTGCTGCCTTTGTTAGCAGAGCTCGCGTCCTGCAGGTGAGGAGCTTGGAAACCATTGCAGCCAGTTCTAGAATGCGGAGTAGTTGCTGATCATCCCTAGTTGTGAGGTCACACCATATGGGTTTCACTTCTCATTTGTTGGCCCTAACCACCTCTCAGGACCGGATCCAACGTGTCTGATGGCAAACAAATCAAAAAATAGGAGTATTTGAATCTAAGGACAGAGTTTGGAACTTGTGGTCTTTAGTTATCGCAGTTTCCCATTCAGAAAATCAAAGGTCAACTCTTAAACTAATTCAATATTAACCAAAACATGCGATCCTTCATGACTTAAAGCAGTTGAAGACTGAATTTCTTTCTAAAGGGAGCCTTTGTTTCAACACCAGTTACTGATTTGCTGAAGGAGTTTACCAAATTATATTCTTTGGCTGTGTTATGCAGGAGGAAAAGCTCTTACTACATGATTGTGTCATGTCTAACTATAAAATGTCTTATGTTGGTTGTTCTCAGTTATTGTGTGTGTTGTTTTTCTGTTTTCCTTTGCCATTTTGATTGTCCACAGTGCTAAATGAGGATTTTTTTTTTTTTTAATCCTTATTTTTGGCCTAGAAGTAAACAAAACTGTCCTTTTATTTCATTGCATTAAATTAATTCCCTGTATTTTATTTTCTAGCTGTCTGAAGCAGTTTTTAAGTCTTAACATTTTCTGTAGTTATGTACTATCGGTCCATTCTTGGGCTTCCCTGCATAACTTTTATATCTTCTTCATGTCTAGATAAATTGACTGTGCTCTTCAGAAACTTTGAACCAGAAACGCATAGTGGGACAAAGCTAATTGGGCAAATTCATAAGTGGGCTAAAACTGGCATTAAACCCAGAAAAACATGAATATCCAGTCAGAGGTTTGAGTTCAAACTCCCTCTTGAGTTGACATTATTTTTGTGAAGTATTCTGTATTCTGTGATTAAAGAATAATCCTTCAGAATAGCTATCAGTGAACACAAGTCTTTATACCATTGTATGTAGTCTTCTGTGTACCTATGGACAATCTTTTTCTTCCATTAAATCTGTTTTCCTTCTCCCTTACAACTTGACAACATTTGATCAAACATCATCATTTTTTCTATGTGAACCTTCAGGAACTCATTTCTCTGTTGCTCTCTCAGAAGCCTGAAGAAATCCATTAAGGTCTTGAAGCCAACATAAGTCACTTTTATTTTCCTGAAAAATAGGGAGAAAGACTGTGAGGGAAATAAACTAGTGCATTTGTATTTTTTTTTTGCAGTGCATGCACACGGAGTGAGTTTCAGCATAATCAAAAACTGATGAACTCTGTATGATGATCTTGGAGAATTTTCTTCTTCGTACTTCTTTGAAATCTTCCCTGAGGTGCCGTGTTTCTAATTCTAGTGTGAAACTAATTTTGAAGTTGGCCCTCATTTAAGCATGGGCTTGGGCCAGATGACCTCCAAAGGTTCCAACCTAAATTATTTAATGATTCTAATGTTGGTTTTAAAATATTCTACAGAGTGTTACTGAAAAATGTTTTTGTGCCCATCAAAGACCTGCTGATCCTAAAAATGTTGCTGCTTTGGCAGCTGATCAGCATGGAGGTTTCAGAGCATCTTTTGGATTAAGTCATTATGCTTGACATCTGCATCACCTCAGGCTAACACGAATGAACAAACACTAAAAAAGGCAATGGTTTATTTTCTCACTGAAATCAACAGTTCATGGAATTATCCCAAAGAGGGACACAATATATACATGAGAGAAAATGGGCTGTTGTGTATCTGCGATGATTATTCTGGAAACTTCAGTATTAGTGCTTCATTATCTGAGCTCATTTTGAGTACAAGGAAGGGAGAGCTAGACAGCTGTATTCCTTTCTTGAAAGAATAAATATGATTTCAAGGGAATACGTAATGCCATTTTATGAAGCTGTGAGTGTCCAAACACTGCAGAGGTCAAAGCACCCTCTGCAGTCAGCTCAGCTGTACCATAGAAATGTTTTCTGCCTGTCATTTATGCATCTACCAGACTGGCTTGCCTTCTTTCTCCTCTGCCCTCTCTCTCCTCTGCTCTCCCCTTTTCATTTATTCCAAAATACTTTGTCATAGAAACTCTCAGTAGAACATAGTGGGCATGTGGATTCATGTATTTGATTTCTGTAACTTCCTTGAAAAGGAATGAATTATAATGTAAAATGAGTGTTTTGATCACTTCCAGAGAACGAATGCTCTTATGGCACTCAGAGGAGTGAAACCATGATTATTTCTAAGCATTATCCTCTTTCTTTTCAGTCTCCCAGTATCTGTTAGATTTCATCCCTTATGTACATCTTTGAGCAAGCTGGTATGTATGTGTCTCATGTCTTTTGATTATGAGATGGACAGTGCCCCAAACCTCGTCATGTGCAAAAGCAATTATAGATCCAAAATTTTTTAAATTTTATTTTTTAATCTAAAAGACAACTCTCTAAGTATATTCACCATTTTCACTGATTTTTAATGAAAAAATTACTAACATTAATAAAATTTCACTATCATTTTATTAGGAGAAATAGAAACTTGATGGTTAAGACTTATCCTTGATGGAGGTAAAATTTAGCAACTTTATCCACCTGCTGGTGAGTTAGGACCAAGCAATCAAACGGTGCTGTCACATCAGAGAAAACAGAGACAATTAACTGAGATTTGAAAAGGTCAACAGAGGAAATCTGGAAATAAAGGACTAAGAATTTCAAAGACTGGTCAAGGCTTTATTAGGTTAAGAAGGTGGAAGTGACTCTAAGCATGCAAGTGTCTCATCTTTGGTTTCTGGCTGTGAATGCACTTTCTTCTGCAAATGTTTTTACTCTCTGAGGAATTCCTGTTTCTCTTTCCGAAGTTCCTTCTTCCAAAGGTCCAGCCTAACTGTCCATTGGTCTAGACCATCTCCCCAGATCTCCACTTCCTCCATTAGTATGGTCTTGCCATTGCTCCAAAGGGTTATGTCTTTTTTCCAGAGTGTCATATTCTTTTTCCAGGCAACTTTATTCTTGTCTTGGAAGGTTGTGATCATATTCATGTTTTTTTCTGATAATGACTTGGTATTTTCTCTCCTGATCCTTTTCTGTTTCCTAAGGTTTTGGTTTTCTCCCAGTAATGTTATAGACTTCTCCTGTAAATCTGTGATTAGCTGGCTTGCCATATTCTTGAAATTAACCATTAGCTTGTAAACAAAGAAGAGAGATGATCTAGCAAATTGGGAAACTGTAAAGTACCATCCTGAAAGTGACATGACCACAGGCCAGTTTGTGATGTGAAGAGGAACCTATAATGGCAATTACAAAACTGAGTTAAAAGACAAAACCATAATCCTATCAATGAATTTGCAGCATAGCAAATAATTACTGCGGTTTATTATAAAATTTATTTTATTGCAACCTCTATATAAATTCATAAGAAATATATAGTGCTATACTGTAATTGTTGAAATCTAATAAGGACTGAAAAAGTATAAAGTAACCAAAGTAATCGTTGGAATTTTGTATTCATTCTACATCCTTTCTATAAACATCTACAAGAATTTAAAGCTTAATTTTTCTTAGGATAGGAAAAAAGAGAACTTTGAAGGACAACTTTGGTAAAAGTTTCCCATGGTGCCTGGCTATTAGTCCTCCATCAAATCTGAAAAAGTCAGAGTAAGATGTAATGACAGGTTTCTTTAGTGACAGAAAATAGACTGCTTTTTCAGTTGGTTTGTTGTCATGGTTGCCTCCATGACGTGAAACACATAATTTGTAAAGGGAATCAGAATTAATTTGAGCATAGTTCCATAGTGTCAGTATTGATGTATCAATGTATATCTAAAGAAGATACTTTTGCTTAAATAGGATTTAGGGCTTGATGCAGGAATTAGTACATGAATTTTTGATGGCTCATCATAAACGGGCCAGGTTAGAGGATAACGATGTTTCTGCCCTTCAAATGTGTGGGTTCCCACAGCTGTTATGGCGTCTTAGTAAAATGAAGCCCACTTGCAACAAACAAATAAACCTCCCAGGATGCCTCAGACATTTCTGCTCTATAAGCTGTCAGTAAAAAGCTTGAGAAAGTGTCCTTTGATTTGCATAAACTTTGTATGCACTGTGAGCTGGAGCTGGGCGTATAAAGAATTTTGAAATTGGTGGTGGAAAAAGAAAATAAAGGAAAGGAAATGAAGGCAGAACTTAGGTGCGGGCTGCAAAAATTAGAAAATAGATATTCTCCTGCAAATAGAATTGCATATTTTCTCTCAGAAGTACACTTTGTCTTCCCTCTGTGTTTTCAGGTATTGCTCTCCTGATTTATATTCCCTTTTTCTGTGAGTCCCTGTTTGCCTGTCACACCAGTAGCTGCTTCTGCAAGAATACTTGCAGTGCCTGTGACAAAAAAGGTCAGTAACAGAAAATGTCTCCTGTTTGTTTTGCTTTTAACATACCTCAGATCCCCTAAAAGTCAGAGGAGTGCATCAGTACCTCTCCTCCCCTTACATCTTTTCTACCCTCATGTACATCCCAGTCCCATACCCATCTTAGCACTTCTGTAACTGTTTCATAAGGTATTTTGTAGAGTGGTTTGGTTTTTTTTTTAATATGAAGAAAGTTCTCCAAACTCATAATCCAAACTCACTTGGGTGCTCCCTTGCAGCCAGCCCTGTGCACCGGGTACTGATAGAACTGCTGAACTGTTGGGTCATACTACCTGCAGTGATGTCATATCTCAGGCTGGTGACGCTAGTGTCACAGTACTGAACGTGCCTGTGGTGGCCTTAGGATGGGGCAGAGGTGTAAAAGAAGAGTGGCTCTGGGGGAAAGTCAACAGTCCCTTCTTAGTGCTTTTTCTGTTGATGCAGGCAGTGCTGGAGGGGAGTCTGCTTGGCCTGTTTTAGGTTGGTTACATGCACAATTTTCATCCTCACTGACATGGGCCTTGAAGTCCAGATGCAAATTTTCCAGGAGTTTGGCATAATTGGAAATCTGTTTCTTCTGAAATAACCTACAGTTTGATCAGATCTCACAAGTGACCTTGGTCAGCTGTCTTATACCTTAGTTTGGGATGTTGAGAAGAGGGGATTTCCCTGTATAATGCAGCAATAATTAAGAGATAACACAACCTGCAAACTGTGAAAGGAATGGTCTTTTTAGGACCTGCAGGCAACTGCGTGGAATGTCAAGGACACATTTAGAGCAAGAAAGGTAAGAGGATAATACAATAATAAAATAGACATAGGCAAGATTAGTACAATCTGTTTCATTTGAAAGTGCTTGAAAGAAGCATGGCATTGGGATTCGTGTGGGTTGTAGGAAGGAAACTGTCAGAGGTTATTTTTTCAGACAGAAACAGCCTGAGAGGCAGAGAGAGCTGAGGAGCTGGAAACGGTGGAGCTGACACTGTCCCCTCCTTCTCTAACGCTGTGCCACACAGGTGCAGTCTCTTGGCACTGCCTTTCAAGAAGATTATACGCTACAGGTCTGTGCTTTCCCAGACTGGCTCAGCTTCTGACCTCAGGGTGAACGGGGACCCATTCATTCAACTCCACTCGTTTTACTGATTGCAACTTTGGTAGTGACACAGGCATTTCCTGATGCCTTTGGAATGCACTGGAGGTGGGGAGGCTTGCTGTGCTCCCCGCCTTGCGCCACAGAAATGAGCACCTGCAGCCCCCAAAATATGGATATTTATTTTACTTAGGAATCTTTGCTTTTGTGTTGAGACAGGGAAATGAAGGTAATTACAGGCTTGTTATGTTACTTTTATAGATGAAAAATTAGTCAGGGATGTCTTTGATAGATGAGCTTGGTTTGGCCACCAGGATATGGATTTTCCCCTGAATTAAGTGCTTTCTAGTGCAGCGTGCTAATGCAGTGCTATGCCACTCTGAGGGTCAGCAGCTTGAATCATTGAAAGAACCAAATCACTCTCTGAAGACATCTCAAATTCTGCTGGAAAAGTGGCATTACTTGCTCTCCAGGTATTTCTCTAAGTCACCATCTATTTTGCTGTTTTCCCCACAGAGTCATTATTGGCTTTCTTACAATACATAAAAGCCATCAAGAAAACACAGTATTTGTATGATTACATTAAGGCCTTTAGATTAATGGAAAGTTTTATTCGGTATCCTTCAGAAAAGAATGAATTGAAATGCCTCCTTGCATAAGATCATCTGCACCTCTCTCAGTGCTGATGGGTGGTTCCCACGCAGGTTCTCCCTGCTCAGATCTCAGGACATCTCCCTCCATGCCCTGTGTAGTTATTTATAGCTGTGCAAATGAATACATAAGTATAATGCAAGTTCAAAAGCTTTGTATAAGGAATTAAGGTCAATTATGAAGGCAGGCTTTGTCATGTAAGTATTGGAGAAACTTATTGTCATAGACTAACTGTATTTCAAATTTGACAACAAAGAACTCTCAGCAGACTTTTTTTTTTTTCCTTTCTTCCCTTTTTCCCCCCACATTTTCTTTCATGGTGCAAGAATGTGCAGAATGGGCTGTTCATTGCTGGTTGGCAAAGCTTTTGATGGTCAGATGCTATTCCAGCCCTCTGAATCCTGTCGTTAGCAAATTTAAGCAGAGAGACTGATTTCTCAGGGCAATGTTTAAACCTTGGGGCTTCAACAGCAGAGAAGGGAACACTGCTGTGCAGATCTTCTGTTTTCTCTTTTCCTTCCCCTTAGTCTCCTCTGTTCAGATTGTTCTTTCCTGTCACAGCTTTCCTTTATTAAATTCCAGCCCTGTACGTGGTTATCAGTCCAATCTCCAAAGCACCTCAGTGACAGCGGTCTGTGTTTGTTCCTTGTGTTACCTGTGTCTGTGAAAAGGGTCTCTGCCAAAAGAGATAGGAGAGGCTCAGCTGGGAAATGGAAATGCTGTTCTGGAATGAGTGTGGGAGACTGCATTGCTGTGGGTGTGCTCCATGTATTGTTTTTACAGTATCTGTCCCAAATACCTAGCTGTCAGACAGTACTTCAACAGCTAGTAAGACATCTGCAGTAAAATCTATGAAAAGTTAACAAAATTCCTAACATGAGCTTGACAAGTAAATTAAAATGTGCGGGCTGACACGTACCCCCAAACTAATCCTTAAACTCTGACAAACCTGAACAGTTCACATACTCTTCTTGCTTTCTTTTTCTCAGTGAGGATACAATTTAGATTTAAAAGCTGAACGTGTTAAGGTCTGACCAATTCACTAATATTTTGAGTTGCTGGAAACAAAAATAACATAGAAATGATACAAAAACTTACAACTCTATTCCACGCACCTCCTACATGATATAACATAACCTGCAATAAGAAAGTGCATCAGCTGACTTTACAGATAGGCAACATCTTTGGAAACAGCATGCCTGCCTATTTAGGCAGAAAGGACCAGACCAATAAAAACCCCACACTGCCTCCCCTCTCCAGTCCCCCTCCTGGCTGGGTAGCTGGAGTGCTTTGCTTGCTTCCCCAGGCACTTCATCCCTAGCACTGCACTTCTGCGCAAGCCTGTGACTGCCCAGCTGTTTAGGCAGTCGCACACCTTATTTAGCTGCTGCAGGTCCCTGTGCTGCTCTAAAACACCTTCTAATCCATTATAGGTTCTGCCCTGAGCTCCTAGCCCCACTCTATACTTCCCTCTCCTCTTATCCTCCTTATTAAGATGATTTCTAATTCTCTTTTGCCGTCTCTGCCCTGCTGAGAGTAAAAAATTTTTGGGTGGTTGTTTCTTCTGTCTTCCCGCAAGATCCCTGATCAGAAATTGATATACGTTAGCCAGATGACCATTGAGTTCTACAAATCCCTTGTGCTCTGTCTGTGACCATGCTGGAACTCAGGCAGGGCAGCTCCTCCCACAGAGGGACGGGCTGCATGGGCAGAGGCACCCAGTGAGGCAGTTATTCCTAGAGAGACGAATTTCTAGCATCATTCAGAATTTATAAGCTTTATGCATAGATCCTTCCAGTGACTCATACACGTATGCTGCATGAAACCAAAGATGTGCTTTGAAAGCTCCTTTTTTGCTTGCAGGGACTTTGGTTTACCAAGGCACTAACACAGTGTTTAACTAAGATGCTGTTTCACTGGCTGCTGTGCTGGTTTCCGTGTCTTCTATCTCAGAACAGGAATAATGCTGCCTCAGTGCCCTACAGTCCACTGCAAACATTTCATGACAAAATACTTTGCCTAGGACTTCTCAGCATAGCAATGTAATCTTCCAAAAGGCTTGGTCATAGTCATATTTTATCAGCCAGAGTTATACAATGTGATGTTAAATATTTCAGAAGAAATTAGAAGTTAATTCAGTGGCACCGATCATCTCCTTGTTCTGGTATGTGATTAAAGAGGTGCTGTCAAAATGGGTAGGCCAGAAATTAACTTAGTTTGACAAGTGTCTCATTTAGTAGCTCTTTTCTTGAATATTCTGCTCCTGCTTCCTTGACTTTTAATTCAATGCTAAGCCAAAATACAAAAGCAACTGACAACAGCTTTCTTCTTGGTCTGGTTTCAAACAGACCTTCAGAAAGATGCAAGCTGCCTGATGGTGATGCATCAGGAAACAAGGTTGGCAGACAGTTGTTTGCCTCTTAATTTTCCTTGACTGTTATGTAGACTGCTGCCACTTCTCCTCAGCCAGAGGCTGATGGCAGTAGGGCTAGCTTGGGAGTCTGCTTTCGCATTCAGCTCACAGAGCCAGGCCCTTTGCAATGACATCTTCTCAGGTCCTGTCTCCCATCTCGGCTGGCAGCAAGTGACTCCTGTTGCAGACGTTGGCCCAGCACACAGAAGCAGAGTGGAAATCCAGTGAGTGGCACTCAGTATAGATGTTATTTCGGCTGCTTTTAGTTCCTCAGTGTCTCCACTTCTGGAGGAAAGTAAACAATTACATTACTGCTGGAAAAACTGTGACTCAGCCAAAGATTCATATGAGAAACCACACTGCCCAGGAAAAGGAATTGCTCTGCTTATAATAAAAGCTACTAAAACTAGCTAGCCTTTTCATACTGTCTCCTAAAATACAGTCCATGATGGGAGGGGACGAGAAAGGAAAGGTGGCTGAAATAGAAAATGCTGATAGGTCAAAATAAGGTGTTCACATGGAGGGTACATGACACATTTGGACAGCTAACGCTCACATTCATTGGAGGCAGGAAATAAAAGTTGAGTGGTATTCATTATTCCCTCTCATGCTGGCAGTAATTGTGATGGGAATCATCAGTGACACTGAGCTAAAGCTCTCTTCCTGCAGTCTCATTGTAGATTGTAATCTTGCTCTCTGCTTTGAATGCTGTACAGAGTCGATGGACACGTGGGAGCTGGGCGAGGAGGAAATCCTTGGTCTGAGAGGGAAACTCAGGGCACCGAAGCCAGAGCTGTCAGTGCAGACCTCGTTTTCTTGTTTGCAAATGCAGCAAAGCTTAGCTTGGGGTTTCTTATGATAACCTGTCTGAATTGCAGTTGTGTTATAAAGCAAATAAAAGTTGTGGTAATCATACAAACTCACTGCTAGATACCCCAGGCTCCATCTTCTTCCAGAAACAGGCACTAATAGCAGTTCAGGTGTGGTCACGGCTGTACTTATGTCCCCTCTGTACACTGTTGATAATACAGCTTTTAGCTTCCTGCTATTTTTCATACTGGCAGTGATTACTACATAGCCAGCCAGCACCATTTTCCCCCTAAGTATAAATGCTCCTTTTTTTCCAAGATGATAAGATTGAGAGGTGTCCTATAAAGAAAACTAACACTTTGTTAACTATGCAATTGATGTGCACAGCTAGGCTGGCATTTTCAGTGTGAAGCTAATACTGAATGGTATTAAATGGAGGTAGAGAGGAAGAGAACTTCTCTTCTGGACTCAGTAAATGTTCTGCCTCTCTTGTACTGTGCTGGAAATAAAAAACATGAAATCCACTAGACATTAGGTTAAGACAGTTATTCTTGCAGATTTGTGTTGTGGCTTATTTGCCTATAAAAATGGTTTTGCTTCTTGCATCATACTATGCTGCTTGCTCAGATCTGAGAAGCAAGATAAAGTGCTTGTTTCTCCTGCCCTTTATGGATATTGTTGTATGGGTGAATTTCTTAATGGGATTGCTGGGGAATTTTTTTGAGGGTGGATGTATTGTTTGATTTTTCTAAAGAGGATAAGGCACTTCCCAGTGGTGAGAGCTGAATTCCCATGGATCAGAGTATGTTCTCCCATGTTCCTGTAGCTGTTTCTTTGTTCTTCTGACTCCTATTTTTTCTCATCTGTGTAGATTGCTTTTCAATTATTTGGTGCTCAACACGAAGACAAGAATATAACCCAGCAAGTCTGCAATTGTCTGGGACTAGACAATTGAACATTTCTTCATGTCTTGGGTATAAAACAGACATAGTAATAGTTAGTTTTCTAATTCCCTTGAAGCTTTGTTATTCATTTGTCCTTTACAAATAAATTGGGGTAGGATAATACTTGCTATTTTTAAGGTTACATAGTACTTCCAATGTTTAAATATAATTAATTTACACTAAGATTTCCTATCCTATATGTTTGCCTCTGTCTTTTTTGTGCTGTGTTTTCGAACATTTCAGCTGAAATGATCTAACCAATTTTAGAAGAAATGCTAGGAAAAATATGTTGCATGCAGCTGCAGGGATTTGTTATTTCATTTTCTTTGACTATTTTGCGTGCAAAAATCTGCATCCCACTCCACTAACCCACTGTACATTGCCCACATCGCTCTCCCTGTCTGTTCAAACTCAGACACTGTTCTTTTCTTAAAAACTTGCTTGGCAGAGTGAACGTATATTCTACCTATTTAAGCCTAAAGTAAAGTCATCTTTTGTGACAGGCTGCTTAAGAGTTACTGCCCATCACAATGTGTTTTATAGCTGGTTAAATGCTCCCCAGCTGTTCAAGCAAAATCATGCTATTTATGTTCATAATAGTTTTTAAGTAGTTTATGACATACATGCAATACAATATATTCATGACCTTTTCTGCTTTCTTTTTTACTTCTTGGCTGGTGTAATTTCCTTGGAATGTAATTATTAGCACAGATGTTTCTTTTTCCATTGCCCTGTTGTTAAGACTATGCTCACAAGTCTCTCAAGTTCATAGATGGGGATAAGATCATTTCTAATCTTTTGGGTGTAACTCCTAAAATACTAAGTCTAGTTCTAAGTATTCAAAATTCTGTCCTGAAATAATAATAATTTTAAGTATGGGGAGTGAGAGGTCCTGAGCAACCTGATTCAAACTGGACCCGCTTTGAGTGCAGTGTTGGAGTAGATACTTCCAGAGGTCCCATCCTGCCAGAATTGTTCTGTGATACTATGATTGTAACCTTTACCTTTGGGCTAACCATCACTGTGTGCCACTGTTCCAAAAAAATGTTGTTGCTGGGCCAAAGGGGCTCTTTGGGAAAACTGTATGAATAAAACCACCACGAGACTGTCAAAACGTCCAATGAGAGATCCCAACCTGCACTGAGGTCCATACGGGCTTTTTATGTGCAAACTGCCCTGACTTCTTCCTAGCTGGTTATGAATTCCACATTGCAAGACAGTCATAAGACATTAACAGAAAGAGTTAAAACTAGGTGGATGAAGAGATTTTGTTGGTGTAAACTGCCACTGCATCTCTGTCCAGTCGTCCCGTCTGTAGTGTTGTCTTCTGGTTTGACACCCGTCCCTCAAGATCTGGGGAGCATGACTTTATCAGGCTGCATGCAAATGGTGTGGAAATTGTGGAAGTCACAGCCCTGGAAATACAAAGTTTGCAGAATTGCGGAGCGGTGGTGGAAGGGAGGGAGGGACCTCAGGGCCTCACCTGCTCCAACTCTACAGCCATACTGGGGCTTGAGGAATGTAGCGGGGCTTGTGGGACAGTTTGGTGTGATTTCTTGCTGCAGGCTTGCTGCATCGCTTCTGTGCACAGCCTTCACCTGTAAAGAGAATTAAAACCCTGACTTTTCTTACTGTGTCGGATACTGAGGCCTGCCTCTGTGTTGGATATAAATAGCAAGGCGCAGGCAGGGGCTGTGAGGGCCGCTGTGAGGGGGGGGGGGGGTGCCCCGCCCGCCCGCGGCCGGTTCCAGCCAGTTCCGGGCGGTTCCTGAAGGGCCCCACCTCAGGGCAGAGCTGAGCCCCTCATGGTGGCACCTCATAGTGCCTCTGGGGAAAACACATTTCACAAAGTCCAACCTTGTCCAGGCAGCGAGAAGTGAGGAGACCTATTGTGAGCCCCGGGGAGAGCGGGGGGGGGCACAGAGGAGAGGCTGTGGACGCGGGAGCAGGGGAAGAGCAGCACCTGGGGAGACCATGGTGGAGCAGGGGAAGAGTGTCAGGAGGAAGGAGAAGCAGAGAGGAGCTGTTATGGGCTGACCACAGGCCCCGTTGCCCTGCACCACTTGGGGTGGAAGGATGCCGAGAAGTTGGGAAAGAGGACTGAAGTTGAGAGCCTCGGAATCACACAGAATCACAGAATCTTCTTGGTTGGAAGGGACCTTTGAGATCAAGAGGAGGAAAGTTTGTCTTTCTGTTTCTCACCTGCATCTGTTTTAATTGACAGTAAATCACATTAATTTCCCTCAAGTAGAGTCTGTTTCACCCGTGACAGTAGTTGGTAAGTGATCTTTCTGGCTTTATCTCCAATAATGAACTTTCTCATTCTGTTTTCTCCCGCTGGGTGGGGGAGAGCCTGGTAGAGTTGATTGCTTCACATCCCCATCACACTGTGGTTTCAAAGCCATGTCGAACATTCATCCAAAGTAGCCTGAAAATGTCAAGAGCTACAGATCAATCACAGCAAGAAGTTTTAAATAATTGCAACCTAGACTGGATGCAATATTAGTATGGCCTGTGTGAAGAGGGCGATGTGTGAACAGGGAAAAGAGTGAAACCAAGAAGAAATGGTTAGGTTTTATTTGTTGTGCCTTCTACTTGTCATGTATATTACTGTGAAGAAATCAGAACAAACCGTCCACTAAAATAGCGTGTGAGTTGTATTCAACACACAAAGCTTTTTGTCCATGTCTTTGCAAAATTATATATAACATCTTGAGACAGATAAAGTAAGAGCTATAGAGTGTTGTTAATGTCAAGATTAATGATGACTGAAGTACCTTCAGTGGAGAGTCGTTGCTGGATCAGACAGTACACCACTGTTGTGTTTATATTGGTGAGTTCCTGCCAGAAGCTGCTATTGGGGGAACAGGGAGCTGTGCACTTGTCTTGCTTCTATCCTCCAAACCACTGAGGACAGCAAAGTTACTCTACTTTATGGGAAAAACTTTCAAGTGAAAAACTTCCATTTTCTATTTTTCACTTCTTTATTGCTATCACTGCAGTTTTACCTCACTTATAAATTATGCACTGTTTCCCCTTTGAAATTGTCTGGGTTTTGAGTTTTATGCTTTCCAAATATTTTTTCTTTTTTCACTGCTTTAGGTCACTTTGTATGGTATGTGACTCTGAGTGCTATTTATGGGGATTTGATTTATTGCCTTATTCTCTCAAATCTAGCCAGTCTATTTATGTATTTTGCTTTGCTCTCTCAGAACCACGTTTCCCCCATAAACTAGTCTAACTTGGTTTTGAAAGAAGGTCCTTTCTGAAAAAGATCTACCTCATATATAGTCTTTGGTACCTTTTCGAAAGGGAAAACCAATTCTGCCCAATGGATCTTTCTTATGTATTTTTTTTTCTCCTTTCTGTGTTTCAAATAACATTAGAAGACTTTTTGCACCCTTGCAGTTTCAAGATTTGTTTTCCCAAGTTCTAAAATGGATGTCGTACAGCAGTAGATCCACTCAATGTTTGTACAACAGATGGCTGACGACTTAGATGGGAAAGATTGTCACAACTGGTCAAGAAATGTGGGATTTAGCTGCCTACAGGAAGATGTCTAATGAGGCTGGCTGATACAATGTAGGACTTGTTAGAAACAGAACCCCAGGTTACCGCAGGTTATCTGAAATGGTATTAGACGCTTATATTTAAGCAATTGAATATCCCAGTTGCCAGTCTCATTCACTGAACTAAATTACATAAGTAGAGATTAAAATGTGACCGTCCAAGGAGAAAGGGACACCAATGTATTTCTTCTGTATTTGCAAAGAGGGCATTTCCTGCCAGCAGCAGGGGATGTTTTCTGCTGCTGTTCTGCTTCATGGAGCCCATGTCCACAGCTGGATGAGAGTGAGACAGCAACTTAGTGGGCCTTTGTGAAGCTCAGGAAATGAAAAATGCAGAGCTAAAATGGGATGATTTTTCTTGCCATCCTCTGTTCCTGACCCAAATGCACTTCAAAGCTGAGGTTTGAGGACAACATCACCCATGGCTTAAGTGGATGCAATTCTATGGATTACAAAGGAGTTGTTTTAATGCAAAATAGACTTGAATTTAACCCAGAGGTAACACAACCCTTTCAAAGTAAAAGTAGTGGCTCTTTAAAAAACATTTAAAAAATACCCACTACACACTTTTTATGTCTCCTTTAGAACCAACACTGAGCAGTTGCTTTTAGAGTCTAAGATTAAAGCAGGAGTTATGAGCACTGTGTAAGATAATGAACCTCCGTATAAACTACCTGCCTGAGAGAATATGTCTCTACATGTTAATAAGGCCAATACACAGGGACAAACCATCTTGAGGACTTTATTTTTTTTCTATGCCTCTTTTTGGGCTCTGTGGATGCTCTGATGAGATCTTACCTACATCCTGGCTGTGTGGGAGTCAATTCTTCCTCCAAATTGTCTGTTGTTATCCTAGCAGAAGGTTTGCCTAGTGGGCTGATGTAAATTAATGATTAGACAAGGGGTTCATATAATTTTTGCTTTGGATTTTAGCTACATAGTTTCACAGTTCTTCGAGATTAGCTACATCAAATTTAGAGTTGTTGTTCTTGATTTATGGTGAACAGAAGATGAGAAACAAGACATTTATAAGTCCTTTGTCATTTAAATGAGCTGGAGAAACACAGCATTTCCATTCTAATCTAACTTCCTCCAGACATACAGTAAGCACTGTGCCTGCCCTGCCTGCCTTGGTGTTAAGGATGGGGAGCAGCAGGATGCTGCAGAAAGGGCAGGGGGACAAGGCACAGCCGGCCTGTGTGCCAAGTGCTGCTACTGAGCGAAACTTACTTCATCTCTATGCCTCTTTATCTCCTCTTGTCCTGTGTTCAGATGATAAACTTCAAGACAGGACTGCCTACAGCTGTGTAAAGGCAAAGTGAGTAGCTCAGAGGGGGTCTTGACTAAGTTTGAGACTGCGGTTGTACTGTAGTACAAGATACAGTCACGGTACAAACACTGCTGGGTTTAGTGTTCTGGCTTTGCTCAGTTTGAAGGTTGCCTGTCCTGGTTGCGGCAGGGATAGGATTAATTCTCCCCAGGCTCTGGAAGGGGACACAGGTATCCCATCCTCCGTGAACCGTGCCCAGTCCGTAGGTAGGAGCTGGCTGGGGAGGGGGGCAGGAAGTTGCCGCTTGGAGCGGGCTGGGACGTCCTAGGTCTGGTGGGTGCGAGGTGGTACTGTAATCTTGTTTATACATCCCTCTGTCAGTGTTATTGTTGTTGTTTTCCTGTTCCCTTTGCTGTTCTGTTAAACTGCCTTTGTCCCAACCCACGAGTTTTGCCTTTTTCTTGTGATTCTCCCCCATGGCTGTGAGAGCGGCCACGTGGTTCCTTGTTGCCAGCTGAGGCTAAACTGCAACACCATCTACTATAAGTGCATGGAGAAGGAGTGTGTACAAACTTGGGATGCTGTCTCAGAGTATGGGTCATGCTGGGTATCACTGACTTTTTTTTGTACCTGGCAAAAATATTTAAATCTTACTGCCATGTTATTGTTCTGTGGGCAGTCGTTCATGTAGCAGTTTCATTATCCAGCAGCAGAAATAGCCTACTGAGCAGAGAATTTGTTTCCAAGGGAATTGTTTCCTGGCCTCTAATCAAGTGGATGTTTTTTAATGCTATAATATCAGATTATTCAGTGTTGTCATATGGGTACTTTGCAATGTTTTTCTATTGTTACAACATCAACATTTCATTAAGCAGAATGTTATTATACAGTTTCAATTATCTGAGTCTTGCTTCCGCAGACGTTTCTAACACCTCCATGTTAAAGCTAAATGTTTAATTTATATATATTTCTGCGTTATATGAAAGAGAGGAAAGCTTTTAGTTCTAGCCAGGCGGTGGAGATCCGTCAACAAAATATGCCAGGAAGGTTACCCTAAACTGCATAAAAATCCCCTAGTAAAACTACTGGTTTACCATATCTTTGCATTAGAAGATGATTTGAAATTTAGGTAAAACTAATAGTAAACATAGCAACTTGAAAAAGTAATACAACCTGATGACTCATGGAATAGCTCTGGGCAAAGCAACCAGGTTAAGACAGAGAAAAGATAGAATAGTTTTTTTAATGATCTAAAAATTACTGGCTGGAGTTTAGATCAGATGAATTCTTATTGGTATTCAACAGAACTACCACAGACACTGCAGCAATTAGGAAAAGGAAGCAGGAAGCAAAGACTATCCACTTTCATGTAGATTTTTGTATACACCTTCAGTCGTGTTTCATTGAGAGTGCCTGTGTTTAAGATAAACCATACCTAAATGCTAGATCAGGATAGGGATCAATAGAGGAACATACGGATTTGTTAGATACCTTATCCCCTCTACTAGGGAGAAGACAGGTGCGTAGCAAGTGGAGACGATGACTTGTATTGGCAGAGACCTCCTGCAGGAAAAGTGTTTGGGAGGCAGTTTGTTGTGCAGTTCCATGCACATCAGTGGAGAGGCTGCTGGAGAACGTGGCTGTGTGGGCTGAGCACCGGGCAGCTAATTATCTCAGCTGACCACTACCTTTCGTGGCAGAATTTGTGCCATCCAGATGGGCAACTTTGTCTTGCTTGTTCCAAGATAAAACCAAGGAAGAACCTGGGGCTTAGTAGACTTGGAGGGGAGGGATAAACAGTCTGATAGCTATGGCAAGTTAGAGAGGGGCTTTATTCCTGTCCTACTACCACCATTTGTGATTCCAACACTTAAAAGAGCATTTACAAGAAAAATCCAAACTAATTTTATAATTCAAAGCAAACATAGGAAATAGGCTAACTCTGAATTTCCTTTCATAATCAATTGAGACTTCCTCCTGTCTTCTGACTGGTGCTCAGATACGTATTTCCTGGTCTACTGCGAGTCCCTTTCCAAATCTCACTCAAGTACGGCTTTTGCCTACTGGCCTGGGATGTCTCTAAGTCTTGCTTGAACTGGTATCCTGTGCGGTCTTGTCTGCATTGAATATCTTTCACACCGGCAGATGGTCCTGATTTTCATTGTAATTTATATTTGGGTAGCATGGGGCATTGTACTGGGTACCAAGGGCATGAGCATCTTTAGGTGTTTAGAATATTTTGCAAAATATTATATCAATTTGTACTGCTTTGTAATGCACGTTGCTTAATTATTAAACAACCATTGCAAGCTCTGTGAACAAATTTCAGATTGCTTACTTAATTTGCAAGCAGATCAATATACATGAAGGCAGAGACTTCAGTGGGGCTCAGGGGATTTAGGTGTACTAGTTCCACATTTTTTAATTGGATTGGTGATTCAAACTATTTCGCTGACACAAAAAAATTCTGTTTGTGTATACATTATATAGAATACTATAATTTTCATAGTGCTTCAATATAATAAACACTCTTTATGGCTATACTTTGCCTCAGCTCCTTTGCGTCCATATGACTTCCACCCTGCTTTCAACAGCCATAACATTATGATGTATGTAAGTTTTATACTGAAACTACTATGTTAAACTTTCACAATAAGGAAGTTAAATCTCAAACAGGTCCTGACAGCTCTATTAATCATATAAAAACCGTGATGTTTTTGTTATGTGTCTTCACAGAGAATTTTATGCATAAAGAATTGCCTGTTTAATCTGAATAGTCTTCACAGAGGAAAAACAGCTCTCGGAATAACAGCCTTGAGAATGCAGTGGAGCTGTGCTGATAGACTAGAGCAGACAGGCCACTGACAATCAAGGAAAGCAGCAGCAGGTGATCAGAATATTCCCAGGTAATTTACTACACCACAGGCATTGCAATGGGTTCTTCAGCAGAAATGGAATGAGCAAAGGCACACCACTAAAAATGCAAAACTGGCTCTGAAGTCAAGTAGACATTGTCATGTAAGTAGAAATCTGCTGCTTATCCCTGTACAGATTTCAAAATGAATAAAAGACAAAAAAGAAAAGGGAAGGGAAAGGATGTGGTGCAGTGTTTCTTTGATCTATGTCTTAAAGGGAGAACCGATTGACACAAGGCCTGCACCCTGTTCCCAGGTTGCTGAAAAGATGTTTTCATAAGTGAAGGGCAGCTGTCATGTTATCTGCTGTCACCTCATCATCCTCCTTCATTTCTCACTAGGCAAATGTATAGCAGACAGTGCACAACCCACAGAAACAGTCCATCATATTGTGGACAAAGTGACCCGCTCAGAGATGCTTACTGAATTTACCATTATTGGAATACCATGGAGCTTGGCTCAAGCTATGTTAAAATTGTGTTGATGTTATTGAAAAACTCATGTATCTAAGTGAGTACTTTTGCTAGTGTCCCAGGAACTGTGATGTTAGTAGCAGCCAACAGTAGGTAATGCTATAGCCGATTTCCAGGCTTTTCCTAACTACAGTGTAAATGCAAGACCTTTCCTCAGTTTTGGTGACTATTTTGACCAACCTGTGAACTTTCCTTATTGTAGTCTCTGGAAGCTTAGAATGCCTTCCACAGAAACGGCTCTAGAAAACAGCGTGCATGTAATCCTGATTTACACAGCGGGGCAGGACTTCAGTGAACTCGGTATCTGAGGATTTTTTTTTCTTTCCATAAAGAAATTCAGTATCTTCCACAGAAAAAATCCTCCAGTATCCTCTTTGTAGAATGCTCATGCACATAACTATGTCATGGCTTATCTTATGTCATGTTACTAAATAATCCTGTCAGAGAAGGTCTTCCAGGCATGTTACAGTTGTAGCAGCACTGTGGTAAAGTTCTGTAAGGCAGAATGTAAGACAAAGCAAGAGAGAACCCCTGGGGGTTTACAGAGAGCAAAGCAAGGTGAGAAAGGGTACAGAGGTGAAATGGAGTTGGGGGTATGCTCACGCTGTAGGTTGGGCTCAGGGCCAAGAAGAGAATTCAGAGGTTTTGTTTTCTAGAGTTGTTGTCTTTCATCTAGACTGCATTATCTACCTAATCAAACACTACCTTCCCCTTAACTCTACTTACTGTTCTTATCGTCTGTGCTTGGGTCTTCCTCCTTGGCTGTATACTCGAGAAATACATTCAAACCAAAAAGAATATCTTCAGGTAGCTGCCATGAGTATTAAAAATTTATCTGGGGAAATAATGGCCGTTTCAGGTAGCTAGTTTACATGATAACATGTCTATAGGTTGTAATGAGGAGATGCCTATCCAAGTCTCATAGACTATGGTATAAATCTGTATTTATCAAATATTATCCTCTGATTTGAGCAGCAACATGTTATGGACTAGTGTTTGGCAAAGCTGAGGCTGTCAAAAGGAGTATCTGCATAAATAAAAAAAACCACAGTTTACAGAAAGGACATCCTTTTACAAGGATGTAAAAATTGCAGATTTTTGAAATGTGAGAAAATTTTTTAAGCTAAACTTAATTAACTAATTAGTGTAGTTGCTCTAGGGAAATCTAATCTTTAATAACATTTTCCCACAGAAATGCAAAGTACGAAATGCCAACACCGTGGCACAGCAGAAAGGGAAGATGGAATTAGATGGGTCAAAGCCACATGTAGTGGTGGCTGTTGAGTGAATCTGGTTCCATGGTGCCATGGCTGCTTCTAACTTTCTTCCTCAATCAGTGTGATCTAGTTTTCAGGTTACAGAGACTAACAAAAGAGTCATATTGAAATCCACTGTGTTGGCCTTGCACATGCTCCTGAGGACTGAAGAAAAATGCTATACCAGTATTAAATAAACAAATAAATAAAATAGGGTGGTCAAGATGACTATAGAGGCATTAGATTAGTGCTAACTCAGGAGAACTCATGGAAATGCTGGCTTGGAATGCAGTCAGTAAAGGATTAGAGGACAGTAGCATAAAATGTACGTTTTGCTACATAATACGTATACATAAAATGTAGCACAAAAATGTTGTTTTTGCAGCCAGGAGAGTTAGGTGCAAGAACAGTCTACCTTACCTATGGGTAAAGTCAGTAATGACTTAAGACTGAATAGTAGATGTATCTTACATGATGCATTACACCTCAGAAGTTCCGGGACTGAGGCAGGAATTGATGGGTGGGATGTTGTTGCAGCATGAGTTACACAGGCAGCCAGGCTACATGCTTGTAACGGTCCTCCTAGCCTTGGAAGTAGATAGAATAAGGCCGTATTTGTTAAAGCTCACAACAAAGTTGGTGGTGTAGACACAGAAGGAGACCACTATGCTGAATTCATTTATAGGACTGTTGTGTATGCTTGTGCTACTTAAGATGGAAGAGAGAAAGAGGGAATCCCTATTTCTCTGCATTGGTATGGAGAGTGCATGTAGGCAACTTGATTTTATGCTTGAGGAACAAGCTTTAGATTAGATGGGGGAACAAGCTGGAAAGCTTGCAAAGGTGAGAAGGTGCAACAGGAAAGAGCAGTCTGACTTCTGGCACAGAGCTCTGAAATATAGAGCGGGGCAGAGAATGGAGAATTCAACATTTCGATCGATTTTTATATTTTAAGTTATGTTGCAGTTGAAATTCTGCTCTGTGGTTGTGCTGGATTTTGGGTGGCTTGTCTTACAGAATATGCTACAGATACTATGGTACTGGATTCTTGTTCAGGAGGAAAAGAAACATATAGGCACTTCCTGGTTTTAACCTGTAAGTGTTTAAAAAAAACCTTTGCCGTTACCATTTATATCCTTATGTAGGTAAAGCATTTTGTTTGGTTGGAAAGAGTCTTCATTCTTGCTAACTCAGCTACTTTTATTGTTTAAGTCACAATCTGGTGGGAAATGAAACACTTTTGTTTGTACATTATAGTTCCTTGTCTTTGAGTATAATTGCAATTATATTCTGTAGTTATAACAAATACTCTGAATGTATTATAAGAAGGGAGAAGGGAAGGGAAAACCTGCTGCATTGCAGTCCAGAGCCTATTCCCTAATATAATTTACTGACAATGAATTCTGCAAATTACTCATAAAACAGCAGTGGGCCTCATTTAACAACATGACAGGGCTGCATGTAATTAGAACTGTTTTAAAGTGGGTTTTGCCCCTATAGATCAATTGTTCTTGCTATAAACGTTGCTAAAACGACATACAGGTTTTCATTGTAAAATTCAGTGCAGCCATCTGAAATACCTGGCTCTTAGTCTGGGAGTACCTGGTGAATGCTCTAGGTGATTCAGTCTCCAGTGACCTGCTCTGAATATGATTTACCTATTTCTTCTCATGAGTTAGCAGATGTATATGTGTGTCTTTGCAGAGACACACCTGGAGCCATGCTCTACCCAAGTTTAATCTAAAGACTGTGCAGGACCATTGTAGGTCACACATTTCATCCAAAAGACAGTCAACAATATCAAACTTTTATTTACTCATCCAGTATGATGGGACTTGTAATTTCATGAAATCAGTCCATTTCCCTGACATGACAAAGCAGAAAGTATACCTTTATGGTATGTGTCTAGAAAAGTCTCTCTGCTATCACTTCAGTTACAACGCTGTGGGTTTTACATGAAATCTTAGTTTTGTGACAGTTTCCCAAGGTATTGGAACCCAGTGCCACTGAGATGTGCAGTCAAATTTGTCTAAAGTAACTGGTAAATATCAGTTGACTTTCTGAAAGCAACTACTTTGTTAAGTCTGCTTTAAGCTACTTGCTAAAGTAACCAGATCACAGATCCTGGTTCTATTTGAAGACTGTAACTCTCCTGATAAGTACTACCAGAGTCCCAGAGTCAGGCAATGCTGCTGGAGGCTGAGGAAAGAGAAACTGCTACTTCGTGCCCTTCCTAGCAGAGTTTGAAATTGCAGAGAAGCATTGCAGAGTTTGAAATGCTAAAAAAAATAAATAAAAATATCTCTCTAGTATTCCTAGTGTTCAAAAGCTTAATTCAAAACTCACTGAAGTTGAGGGGGATCTTTGTGTTAACTTCAGCGGGGTTTAGATCAAGCTGTGAATGTTTAACAAATGGTTGTTATGTTCCATTTAGATAATTATCTCTTCCCTTCTCCCTTTTCAGATTGTTCAAGTTTGCTTTCCCCACAGCATTATTTTGCATGTCATTTGCCTTTTTCTAGTGTTTCTACACCACTGGCCTAACTATAAATGGGGCTTAGATTAGCTATATAATTATGTTTTCGGAGTATATGTTGAACATTAATTAATGTTTACAAATCACTAAGCCAGCATATGTGCATTTAAGTCAGGTAATGCCATAGAGACTTAGGAGGTCAGTCCTGTATAAAAGAAATGATAGGTTAAAAGGGTGAGATATTGCTGATCTTTTATGCCCAGTTCAGCATTTCCTTTCTCAATCCCCACCTTGTCAAGCACTTGCAAATGTTAACTACTCAATCACATTATTTTTCAAGATATGGGGAGTAAGACTAGTATATGAGATGGAAGGAATATATCTAATCATAAGCACAGTAGATGCTGAGAGCCAAATTCTCAGGTGAGCTCAAACCGAGAGTGTACCATTAACTTCTGCAGGCTTTGGTGATTTATCTCCCCTGGTGACCAGGTCCCAGCAGTCTCCAGAACAGAAAAGACAATTTATAAAATGGGATGAGAGTGCCAAGGGACAGGTCCCTCATTCGTTTCACTATTTGTGCACAAATATCCTGTTCCGTTGTCCATTTAAAATAACACCTGGCACATACGAGACTCAATTTCCATCCTTGAGTCTCTGATTTCCATCAGAGAGTAAGGAGTAAACCACATGACGAAAAATTTTAAAATTCAGTTTCTGACAGAATTTTTACATAAATGAATCATATTCGATGAGAGGGGAAGAAAAACCAGCAACTTTCATTAGCAGTGCAAGTGTTTTCAGTTCATTAGGACTCTAAAGTAATGCTTGGAGGTTGAAGGAGTCCCTGGTGTTTCCTTGGAATCTCAACAGGTGCTTCTGAAGCCCATTTGGAATCTTATGAGGTTCCTGGGGACTGACAAATTAGTATAAAGAGACATTTATAGGGGTCGGATTCTGTCCTGCACCTCAGTTCAGCACTCTATCCTCCTAGTCATGGCACTTAAACACATGCTTTAATATGATATTGCTTGTGCATATGTTTAAGTGCTTTGATTAAATGGTGCAGATGGGGGGAGGGGGAGTGAAAGACAAGAAATTACAGCAGAGGTAGAAAGAGGGAAGTAGATAAACACAAATATGGTTGGTTGTAGAAAAAGGCAATGAGAAAGAGGCAGTGATTTGTTAATTGGAAAACATGTTGCAAAAATTCCAAGGAGGGAGAGGCTCTAACCAGGCAGTTTTTTCCAGAATGGTGGAATTTTTCTGAGAGGGGCAGGGAGCTCCCCTGAAGTCATTTCTTTTGAAGGCTTATGTCCACTGGAATAAGAAAATCTTACTTTCTTTCAAGCTGACATGTCTAATTTTAGGACTGGCAAGTACTTTATGAGAACTTTTCATGACAATAGTTTGTCCTAAAAAGAAAAAAAGGGTTTGAAAGTAAGTTTTCAATCTATGATAATGAATCTTGTCTAGAACTTCCAGAACTGTTAATAGACAGTGAAAGCGAACCTTCACAAAACAGCCACCAGTTGGCAGCTCTTACTTGGCCTGCTAAGACCTTGGCTCACACAAAGATCCTTGACTTGGGTTTTAAAGCACTCGTGACAGATGGGTACCCTGACTAGCAGGCATAGATTGACCACTGTTTCTGGACTAATGAACGTTTAAAACAGGACAGCTTAACAAGAGAAACTGGAGCTGTAGGTCAGGTGAGGGCAGTTGCATGAGATTCCTGCTTATTTTTGAGTAGGTATGTCTTGCCTCTTTTCCCCTTACTTTGATCAAAAAATCTACTTTGAACCATAAGAGATGTTTGCACAAAAATACAATAATGTTTATCTCCACTTTTGCAGAGAACTCCTTCTATAGTGGAAAAAAGGCATCAAAACAAATTCACAAGTAAATTTTCTCCCTGCCCATTTATATGCATAACTAGTTTCTCACTGAGTAGTCCATCAACAAATGCAGTAGCTCAAAGGCTTGGTAAGGAAACTCATCAAAAAAGAATTCACATTTGTTTTTCTTTACAGCTCTGGCAGTTGATTATGTGCAGCATTCAGCTGTTGTCTTTTTCAATAGAAGCTCTTTTAAGCTGTTGAAAGGGAAACTGTGAAACAGTAAATGCTAACAAAGAACTATCCAACAGTTTCCCATATTGATAAGGAAATCCAGCTGATTTCTGTAAAGCAGTCTTTTTCTTTCTAGGAGTCTGCCAGTACCAGGGCTTTAGAACTATGTATATAATCATTGCTACGGGAATCCAACTGGCCTTTAAAGAGGGATTTTAATCTGTAATTTCATCTCACCTGTGGTGTTGCATGAGTGTGAGAAGGCAAAGAGGCAAGGTGAGCATTCCCCTCCCGTGCTAATGAGGATGCTCCAGCTGGCATATTAGATGAGCAGAACCAGGGGTCCAGTCCTATGTCTCTGTGCAACCACTTCCAGTCCAGACAGTTCCTGTCTTTCTGCACGCTGTGCAGTGTGACCCTTCAAAGGATATTCTCAAGGTGAGAACTACTCAGGAGCTAAGCCATAAGGCTATTGGTAGGAGTAGTAATGTAAATGGGAATCCTGGTGACGTTGGTATTAAATAATGCTAATACTTTTATCCTGGCATTTGCTGATAGGCAAAACTTCTATTGAGAGATACATACACACCAAATTCTTTCAGCATAACCTTGCTAATAGAGCACTGATATATCTCCCTGGCCCTGCCTGTCATCTCTAAGGTACCTTAAATGACTCATCTCACATCTCTGTTACTCAGCTTCCTTACATCTAAAATAAGATTAAATATACCCATTTCCTTTGCGACAGAATAGCTAAGAGCTATCAGTAACAAGCACTATGTGCGAGCCACAGATTTCTGTTACCATTAAGGAGGGGAAATGACAGTTTCAGGAGGTGTCCCACATAGCCTGGGATACAAAGCTGTCCTGATGAAGCAGGCCACCACCTCTTTGCAGCATAGAATGAAGATGAGATAGCCAGAGAAGCCGCTCCAAGCCTTTCTTCCAATGGAAGGAAGTGCCTCTATTTCCTCAGTCCTTGGACAAACAGAGGTACAGTTTCAAGACTGGGAGCCTCTGATGTACAGCTTCACCCTAAATGTGCGTGAAGGGACTGACAGTCAGTTGTTCTGTTAAGAATGAGCCGTGTGTAGTAATAGTGTGATCAAAGCCCTCTCCTTCCCAGTAGAGGTGTTGGTGCTTCAGTAAGGCTGACAATGTTCTTTTGTCTTGTGAGACCAAGGAGGAAGAGGGAATAAGATTCTGCAAAGTATTGGAGGGAGCGTGACAACATCTGATGTCTAGCTCTGAGAATGTGCAGTTCCCATGGACAACACAAATCAGCATCTTAGAAAACTTTCAACTGTCTGTTTCCATAGATCTCTGTTCAGTAAAGCACAAAAGGATGCTTTGTTTACAGTCAAATGCATGTAAACGCATGTTGGTAATGCTGATTTACAGCTGTGTTTCTAAGTTGTGTGGAGGAAGGCTGATGAGTTTAAAGCAGACACACAAGTCTCTCTTGTGGTAGCTGGGAGGTCTAGAAGAGCTCAGTGACAGATAAGTCTCTGCCATGTTTTTCTTGCAATAGTGGCCGCGATTCTTTCCATACCATGTATTTCCCAGAGACATAGTTTATTACACAGAGTTTGCAGAAAAAAAACATGGCCCATAAAGAGATAGGAAGTTTAATTTTACTTTCAGGTAAGCTTCTGTTTTGGCAAGTTTCTTTTGAATTTCTTTAACTGTTTTCTTTGAAACTCAAAACTCTTTCCTCTTTGGGACTATAGTCAGACACTTAACACCATATCAACATCATATTTCTGCAGTTGAATACGGCCAGGCTCAAAAATCCCTGGCAGGCCAGAATCTTCTGGGCTCAATTAGTGTGAAGTGTAGAACTCAAAAGTTGAGATGGATGCTCAAATGGAAAGCCCTAGGTGACCTTAAAATACTCTCTATAGCAGTTCTGGTTCCTCAGCATTGATCACAGATGCTCTCTTTTCTTTTAGTTTTTCCCTGATTTTCCTAAGGAAAGAAGTAGTCCTCTGAGATGACCATAGTTCTCATTCTAAAACTGAAGCTCAGTCTCTTTCTGTACATTGTACAATGCTAGAGCATTACACACCGATGCAGTTAGTGACCTGCTGTAACGTTAATAAAATATGCTGTGCACTAGGTTGCCCTTGCCTTTCTGAAGGAGAGTAGGAGAGAGACAAGATGGTAAAAAGAGCTTTTACTTGTCTGGTGTGCCCATTTCAAGCCCTCTTGTGATGGGCCACAGTTTCCTATATTGGGCAACTCCAGAGATCCTTAAGACCTGAACAGGAGCTGCAGTGCTGCAACAAAACAGTGTGGGGACCTAGAACTGCGGTAGGCATGTTTCCTTCACTTAGTTGCTGCTGTGCCTGCTGTGTTCTGCAGTCATGGGTAACAAATCACTTAGAGTAAGGAAAGGACAGAATTGTGGCTCCCTTTCTTCTCTGCATTCACCTGGAGAATTTATTTGGCATTGAAAGGCATTTTGGCTCCAGTGCTTGAGAGGTGACATTAGAAATGAGATTTCCCTGGGCATGCGGAGGGATTATGTCTCTACTCAGGCTGTGGCTAAGGGGTAACCAGGAGGTAAGTCAGCCAAAACTTGTGTTCCAAATTGCTGCATTTGGGATATTCATAGCAGCTTCTCCTTCAGCTGTATCCTCGCTACAGCATGGGCTGTGAACCATATACTGTAGAACGGGGGGAAAATTACGTAAGACTGGTGGCCAAAATGCACACAGACACATAGGACAGTGTAATTAATCTTTAAATGCAGTTTTTCTTTCTCTAAGTCCTGGGAATTTTTTAGATTAGTTTATTCTTCCAAATTTTCTTGGAATTTTTGTTTTGTATTTGTTTCTCAAAAGGAGCTGTATAAGGGCTGTAACTTTCCCTGCTGTCTATGCATTCCTGCATTAAAAATAAACAAATTTTAAAAATCTAGGTATTTTATCTTAAAGCTTTGCCTTTTCAATTCTGAGTTGACCTATGGCAATAGGGATTCATGACCAGTGTGCTCTTGTATATGGCCTCAGTCCAGCAAAGCACTTAAGCACATGCTTAATTTTAATTTTGAACTAAATGGGGCAGTGAATCACATGCTCCAGTCTCAAATGAGGTTAAAATTAAAATTAACCATGTGTCTATGCTTTCCTGGATGAGGGCTGTGTACACTATTTCCACTTCTTGCCAGCATTTCCATTACTGCAAATTATTAATTCTTCTCACTTTTTACCATCTATTTCTTCATTGTTCTTGAACAGTTTTCTTTGCATCTTCATCAGATGGATCTTATTTCTGTGAAAACCTATGATATCAATTTGGTGTACACAAATTGATATCAAGATAGAATCCCAAGGCAATTGCTCAGTGGAAGTTTTTCTCTTTTTGTCCTTTAGAGACTCCTTTAGCTTATTCCCCATCACAGACATATAAGAATTCAAGTCAATTTGAAGCAGCTAATGCTGTCTCTTGTGATCAAAGAATTTTAAAATCATATTTGCCATATTGAAACTACCCTACAGACTGGAAGGATTTGTGGTGATTTGTGGTTGTCTGATTAGAAGCAAAAATCAGAAATTAATTTCAGTCTGTTCTACACACAACATCTTTTGAAAAATGGAGATAAGGTGATCTCATTCCTTCATCTTCTGTTGTAAAACACTCAGCTGGAGAATATCAAAATGATCTCTCATGCCTTTTATTAATATGGCACAAACTCCTTGATATCTTATCAGAATAATGCAGTAATGTGCAGAAAGAAATGGAGGGAACATATGTAAGTAGCCGACCAGAGCCTAGTTGCTTGTTTGTATTTTATTTTAAAATGTTATTCTGTGGAGGAAGTGCCATGTTTTCAGCTTCACATAATGGCTTAGAGCTTTGGGCCTGTTGATATCTGAGGGATTGAATGTACAAGGGTTGTGGCAGCACTTAAAAAGGAGCAAGGCAAAACAAGTTGTAAGGAAAAAAAAAGGCACCTTTATGATTGATATTCTTCAGCTGCTGATTTCCATTTCTTTCTTCTTTTGACTATGTGTTATGAGCTCAATGAAGACCTTTTCCTCTGTTTAATCTCTGAATTTCCTTGCATGATTTGATCCCAGCTCTCAGCGGAGCCTCATACCCAGCTTCTGCATCTCAGGAATGTGGAAGATTCCCATTTCTTCAGCCCTTTCTTGCTGCTCTGCTGGAGCCTGAGGGATCTTGCCTTTGCTGAGTCAAACTGCTGGGAGGCTGCGTCCCCAGTGGAGGAGGTACATGCACCCTATGAAGGTAGGAAGGAGCTGGAAAGCTCTAACCTGAGTTTAATATCCTGGATTAAGCTGTTACTTTTCAAGATGTGAGGGGAGGATCCCTCCTGTTGATACCAGGATCACATTTTGTAGTTCAGTTGTCATTCTTAAATTTGTTTTCTGTATTCATTTTCTGTGGCTGATTCTTACCTGTTAGTGCTCCTAACAAGAGGCTAATCCTAGTCCTTTTGCATAAATTGAAGAGATTTGTGCTGCAAGAGGTGCATTCAAAAATTGCACCAGCTGTTGTACATGTTGCTAAATAGTATTTTAGACCTTTTAATCTTCCCTTTTATCTCTTTCATGGCAGAATTTTCCTCTAAAGTTGGGAAATATACATTGATTCCTCGGATCTATTAACAGAAATAGTAAATTTCCATTTGTGTTGGCTTGAGTAATTTCCTATGTTTACTTAGTGGCAATGTTTAAAAAATGCTAACATTATTTATTTATTTTAATAGTCCTGACTAATGATTCATTTTGTATCCATTCATTTGCTGTATGTTTCCCTTCCGCTTCAGCTAGATTGATGTTATTCAAGCATCAGGTAAGGGCTACTTATAAGAAAGTTTAATCTATGAATGATTCCAAAGAGCCACCAGTGGCATGTGAATTGAACTCAACTCTTTATATTATCCAGTGTACACGATTGTTTTGTGTGTCTCCTCTACATGCACAGCATTTTGGGCAAATAATCAAACTTTAGGCACAGTAAATATGCAAAGCAGAGGGAGATATCTCAATGCTCAAGCTGAATTTGCAAAGACTCATAAGAGCTTAATGGAACTGCTGTTCATTTAGAAGTCCAAGGGAATGGAGGGATATAAGCAAGTGCATCCAGTCCCAAGTGAACCATCCTTGGTTGGTTTTTCATGCAGAGAAACACCATTGTTGCTGGCCTGATAAAGCAGAAAAATTGCCTCGGTTTACAATTAGGGATAATTTCTGTGCTCTTCTGGCCAGCTTGGATAGAAAGAGGACAGGCATGAGGACAGAGGAGGGTTCATTTTAACTTTATATCTGTAGTATTGCAGGATTGACTTGGTAGGCAGTGGAAGTAACACAATTGAGGCAATTTAGAAATAAATGAATTAATATAGTTTCTTAATATGCAACATTGAATTGTTTTACTTGTATAAAGCACATCTAAACTAGTAAAGCTCACATTAGGAAATGTTACTGCATGCGAAGGCCCCAGCAGTAAGGTAGGTTTCTTCTCTCACAGGTAACCAGCACTGTAAGATCCCATGTACATTTGTAGCGAGTACAAATATTAGCTGACAGGCCAAGAAAGGAAATTTTGAACCTACCTGAGGGGCCCTTCTAAACCAGAGCTTAGTTACATGGGCAAAGTTGCTATTTGTGGTTTTTCTTTCATATTTGATAAAAATTAAGAAAATGAAGGCTGGGATTTTTTGAAGGGCTGAAGATCTCTCAGCCGAGACAAGTAAAAGGTGGTCTTTAATTCTCCAGCCAGCAGCCGGGTTCAGAGCTGAACAACAGGAGTTGTTTTAAATATATTCAGACTCCTACACAAATGTCCAAGATCTTAATCTTGTAATATATATGTATATGCACTATTGCACATAGGTAAAGCTTTTTCCTACTGTGCTCTCCCACTCTTTCTTTTGCATTTCTTAGGTTTTCCTCTTTGATTTAAGCATCTTTTACCCTCTTTTCTGTTTGTTTCTTTTACTTTTGCCTTCATTGCCTGCCTCTTGCCAGTTCCCCACAATTTTTTCTAGTGCTGCTGTGATCCTGTGACGCACCAGCATACCCTGACTATTTTGGTGTTTGGGAGGAGAGGGGATGTGCCCACAGACCCCCAGATCCGCGCCTTCAGCCTCTGAAGGCTTGTCTTCTCTAGGATGAATAAATGGGGTCCTCTCAGCCTCTCCTTGCAGGAAAAGTCCTGTACACCAGCTCCCAAACATCCTAGTGGCCTTCTACTGGCTTCCCCCAGCTGGTAGATACCTCTCTTGAAAAGTGGCATGTAACTTTGAGTGTTCACATAGGAAGCAAAGCTTCCTATTCTTGATTTAATGTCACTTCAGAAAAATAAAAGTTGGTGTGGCCAAACTCATCCCACCTAACTTTAGCTGGTACCTGCTGGAGGCTATTTCTACATGCACAGAGACACCTCCAAATTCCTGGTTGGATACATACATACTCCTTTATTTTTATTACAAAAATAAAACAAAGTAAACTCTCGAATACATACCAGAAACATTGCACCACAGATTAAACTGTGGCTCTGTTCTCTCAGTCCCGCAGTCTGGCAGTCTAAGCTTGCAAGTCCAGTACAACTAAACCTTTACACCAGATATCCTGATACCATGTCAAACATGATGTGTGCCAGTTCTGTCTTGGAGTGGAGACCCCACAAAAGATGTTTAGTATCCAAAACAGTCTGGTTGGTTTTGGTCCACTTCTCTTTGTTCCAATTAGGTATGAAAAGAATAAGGAGATGGTTTCTCTTACCTATTTCTCCTCCTCTTTGTAGTGCATTGATTGCTTTACACTTGCTTAGAAAGATCAATATTCCATTAGGTAGCAGAGGAATAGCACTATAGCAGAAAACAGCCTGGGTGTTGCCAAAATGGAAAGCTCAGTGTTGAAAGACAAAAGTGATTTGTTTTTTGTTTTTTTCAAAAGTAGAATGAAACTTTTTTTGGTAACTGAGCAAATGACTCTGTATTTCTACAGGTAAGGCGTAGCTGGTATTGTCAAGAGAAATTGTTTGGCCCATCTCCACCAACTCTTCATTAAGTCAAGAAAGTACCTAATAAATGTGCTAAAGGAAACAATTTAGCAAGATAGTACCAAGCAGAGTACAATACAAGAACCATTCAATGATACTCTGTTTAACTTCACTGGTACATAGTGGATAGAGCGCCACAGAGATACTGTCACACCTAATGCTTGTTCTGTCCTGAAGCTTGTGTTTCTCTTCTGTGAAACTTCTGCAAGTAAAGCCAGCACAGTTAGGCCTTCTCAGTAGCTATTTTCCAGAGTTTTGGAAGGTGCATGTGATGTTGTTCTTCTTTCATTTTCTTAATTGCATTTTCATAATGAATAGGAACCTGTATAATCATATAATGAGGAATTGTAATTATAATGGGTACAGATATAATTAAAAATCTTTACAATATATAATGAATAAATGCAGGTTTTCTACAGTGAAGACGTTTTTAAAGATTAGCGAGGGAGTTATTTGTGTTAGCAGGTTTGGAGTCAAATGATTTACTATTTAATGGGAGGTACAAACCTATTGATTTCCAGCACTTCGCATATTTAGCAAAAAAATTTAGCCTGGCATTCCTGGATATTTTCATTAATATTTCCAAGCCTCAGTAGGGCTTAGACTCCTCCCTGTACAGACGCTATACAACAGACGTGGGGAGCCTTTAAGAAATTTTATGATCAAGACTCTGTTTCTCTATTGTCCAGAAAAAGGGGCACCAACAAATTTCAGGGCTGACCCCACTGTTTTCTCTGAGGAGTAACACTGGTGATAAGTTTGACCCTTGAATCACAAAAGGTTGCTACACTTGTTAGGATGCTTGAATGGGCCCTGGAAAGGCTTAATTCCTCTAAGTCAGTCTCTTATATCAGGTGCCTGTTTTAACATTGGAGCACAGTGGAATCCCCAGATTTTTTCCAGACCGTTATTTTTAAGATTGTGGTTTTTAAAATATATATAGAATTTAATAAAGAGCTCATTTTATAATTCATTTTTTACTAGATAAGAATAAATTCCTTTAAAAAGAATACTGAATTTGACTTAATATAATTTTGTTTTTTAAAAAAACAACACCACTTATTAGAGACAAAGTGCATTATGTACACATAGATCTTCTCTTTATCATATGTGAGGAAAGTTCTGGATGAAAAGACCCCTTGCTCAGTGTACTATACTCTTCATTATGTATGTCAGGAAAAAACATAAATGATATGTGGCTTGGATTTTGACTCTAATTTGGACGTTTCTCCTCAAGTAACATCAATGGGAATTATGCAGCTAAATCTATACACACTTAATGCCATGAAACCCTTTATTGTGCTTGAGGGAAGAAATGGGAAAGCAGAAAATTGTTACTCAAGAACGTAACATGTGAAATGGCCATAAGCCAATCGAGTAGAAGATGTAGTGAAGCCTGGAGAGTGGTGATTAAAAGTGAATACAGTGATGCTGAGCAGAGTTGTCACTTTCAGTGACATGAAACAGTTTTGGCTGAAGGTGAATATACATTTTTTGCCAAAATAACTTTTTTGCTAGTATTTCTAGAAAAAGGCTGCAGCTGACAGGATACTGATGTGGATTGTTTTGTTCTCTGATTATCTGGGGGTTTGGTTTTCATATTTTTTTAGTGGGGGAAAGGTATTATGATCTGCCTTTCTAATAAATATGCTAAACTTAGAGATAAAGTGAATAGCAATTACAATTTTAGAGGAGGAATTTCTCATACTTTAATAAATTCTCCTCCTCAGCCCCATCGCTGTTAAAACTTTACCCTTCTCTGGCACAAAGTAATTTCAAGCGCTTCTGAGTTAGCATTTGGGAGGACAGTGGCCAACACAAGTAGTGATGAGACGTGAGGAGGATGGGGTTAGTACTTCATGCAGGATTTGTGGAAGTAATGAATTCATTGGCTGGTGCTATTTGGGAAGGGAATAGTTCCTACCTTCGTTGTTTTCCAGTAAGCAAATAATAACTAGTAACTCGGGGCAGTGATAGAACATGATCCTAGATAATATACTAGACTTGATTTGGGTGGATGGACAAAGGAGAAGAGCAGCGTTTCAGCAGTTTGTTGAAGGAAATGCAGACCTCTCAAACTGCTGTCCTTTCTGCAGGAGACGGGCAGGAGCAGAGAGGCAGAGGTAACATTTAAATCAGCCCTGACTCTTGAAGCTGTTCCAATATGATGGCAGGATTTCACAAAGCTGAGGTGGGATTTTCCTCAGCAGCTAGTTTTTCTGGACAAAACTGTCCTTTGGGTGTTGCTGTAGCAGATATTTTGCAGAGGTGGTGTTCCAACGGGTGAGATTAACATGTCTGCTGACAGCATGGGCATAGCACAGGTCCCTTCCAAACAGGCCAGGCAGCGTCTTTGCCAGAATGGCAGTTGTTGGTGACAGAATTTTCTCTCTGCTCTGTGGTCCTTTGGCAAAAAAAGATAATTTTTTTTTTTGCTGAGTTCATCATTGTGAACCCTCCAAACTTTTTTTCTGAAGCAACTCGGCTTCAAATTCAAAGCTCATTAACCGTTGAGTTTTGTTATACTTGCCTTGTGATAAAGAGGAAAAGAAACCTGGTTCAAAAAGCTAAAACAAATGGCATATATGATGAATTAAAAAATATTTTAAGAGTCGCACTTGTTTATAATTCAAAGCATGAAACATACACCTTTCTCTTGCATCTCTTATCCACTGATTTTGTTAAAGGTAAAAGAAGAGACATGTCCACTTATTCAAGCACCAGCTGCTAGTTTACAAATCCCTTTTTTTTTTTTTCCCTTTTTTTCTTTTGCCCTCAGAATGGAGGGTTCCTGCCCTGTTATGAAAAGTAGGATTATAGTAATTGCTCAGTTCAGTGACTCCAGGCTTGTGCTTGCACCACAGAGAGCAAAGCTTGGCTTCTGCTTCCTTCCCGTTCCAGTCCTGGCTGCTCTGTGTGCGGATGAGAAACTTCAGCCCTTTGGCTTGGGATCTCAGCTCATCTTCTTGGTATAGTATTTTTTGGCTTGTGGGCAAACTTCTCCCAGTCATGAGAGTAAGCAAAGAGTAGTCTCAGTTTTCAGTAACTTTGAAGCCAGTAGCGCCTTCTGACATTACTGTGTTGGTAACTGTGTTTGCATGCAGTCCCTACCACAGAGTCCTGACCCAGGGCACCGCCTGTCGGAATACTCTAGGCCTTTTATCTCTCTTTTATCACAGAATATATATGTTAAATTATTGATGGAAATAAGTTATGCCCTTCAAAGGCACAAATTTTTTAAAAGGCTTTTAATACGTTAATGTCTCTTCTGTCTCCTAAATAACTCTTGCAGAGACCTTTTATCTATTTCAATATCAGAGGCTTCTAACTTGCATTGGATTTTTTTATCCCTTGAAGTTGTGATTGCATGAGAGAAAGTGTATCCTTGTATTTTCTACACAGTATGATCTGACAGGAAAACCAGAAAATAAATATGTGGAGAGTGGAGATAATAGTTTTGGTTTTTTTAAGGCCTATGTGTAGGCCTTTGTAGGCCCGTAAGGCCTTTGCAGGTTTTCAAAATGGCAGCTGGGCATTTGGAATTGGATCGTGTCGGTACGAATAGGTGTACACAGACATTGAATCCTCTGCCCATATTTTTCAGCTGACTGAACATGAGGCAGTGCTGGTCCAGAGGCCCCCCAGCCGGCTTGTTGTGGCACTGAGGGGCTGCTGCGCTGCCTCGCTCACCACCCACCGCCATTGCCCAGGCACAAGGCCTTCCTTCAGTAAGTTCAGGGGAAAAAGATGCATCTAACTGGTTACTTTGGTGTGAATGACTTTCTTCAAACTCACATTCCAGCTAACCTTGCTGGAATTGAAGATCAGATAGGATGTAGTGGCGCCAGAAGGCTGTATTGTGTGATAGTGAGGAAAATGGTGAACCTGGATAGCAAACGGAGAGGATGGTCCTATGTCTGGTGACTGTGACACCGCCACAGGAAAATGATCTCATCAAGGAACATAGAGATGTGTGATTCCAGCAGTCTTACATGAAGATTTAATCCACAGGTTTAAAAATGAAAAGTTACCTGAAAAGTCATTGCAGGAACTTTTTTCCTTGTTCTCTAAAGGTAATATTTATGTGCAAAAATCACACAGCTAAAATCCAGATTTAAAGTATCCATGGGCATTATTGTCAAAGCATCTGGCAAAGTATTTCCAGAAGGGGCTATAATTAACACTGTTTTAATTCCACCATGAGGCATTTTTTTGCCTACATTACCATTAAAGTAATTTTTCTCAGTGCTACACTGCTTAGGATAAAACAAACAGTTAAGAAAGGACTAGCCATCAGTGCAGAAAATCAGCAAAGCCCAATTAAAATTATTCCAATGGGGTATAAATCAGTAGAAACCAATTTTCTTGCATTATTTGAAAGCCAGTGGTTTTCCCTATCAATAAAGTGACTGGAACAATGACCATTTAATGCTGCTGAGCAACAGTTTGGATTCCACTGGAGCAAAATTCGTCCTGAAAGCAGCCTCCGGAAAGCAGAGGCTTTGCACCTGTACCAAATTTCTCCAACTCAGCCTGTAAGCATTGAACAATGTTTATTATATTCATGCCTTGCCAAGGCACTAAGTTTTCTTATACTCTATGTTAAACATCACCAAAAATCCACCCACATGAGTACAATTTGTGCACTTATCTGGGACAAAAGCTGTGCTTAGTTTTATAAATCTTTAGTCTTAAAAAAAGGTTTCCTGTGGCTGATGAGTGCCAGGGTTTCCTTAACATTTGGAAAAGCTGACATCTTACATCATTTATTCTTTCTTTATTGAAGAAATAAAATGGTATTTTGATTTAAATATGAAATGAAATTATTAGGACATAGAACCTGCATACCACGAGGTGGAAGGTAACTCCCACAAGAGTTGGGAGTTTGTTAATATTTATGAATTAAAATAATTGTTAATGTACATGCTGTAAAAAGGTATGTTTTGATATTATGACTCTGCCTTCCTAAAGGGACAGGAATGCAATCTGTTTACTGTTTCTTAGCTTTGCAGAAGAGGTGATGGAAGCTTTTTCCCTATTTTCTGGAGTAACTTTCACCAGAAAAGAAAAAAGTTATGGGAACTTTTTATTCTTTCTGGATGAAATTTGCCCTGTGCAGGTGGGCAGCACTGGGGGGACTAAATATAGGAAAAAAAAAAGGCAAGGATTACATGAGGATTTCTATTGCACGTATGCTTCTGCACAGGACTGAAATCCCTCTCAGATGTAACAGTAGTTCTACATCTGTTCTTTGGGTGATGGACAAAACACAGACTACTGCCCTGGGAAACACATCCTTTTTCAACAGCATATATAACTATCTTGTCATGGTTTTGGAGAAACTTTTCTAGCATATTCATCATAAATGAAGCTGCTCTTTAAGTTTAAAGCCTTAGCAGCCTATTTCAAGGCTTATTTTCCAAATATTGAAATACTGGGGGTGGGAAGATAGATTGGATAGAAGAAAGAAGCATAAGAAAAAGGAAAGATGTTTTCAACCAGCAAATGGAGCAGCTTTTCTTCTGTACTGTAGTAGTGATGGTTCTTTTCAGTGCAGCTGATGTGTGCATGGGGAGTTGGTTCAGATTTTATGTAGCATTTAAGAATACTGAGGAAAACTAACAAAAAGAGCTGCATCACCTGAGCTGTACATCTGTGATGCACTTGTATCTACCCACGCTATGGGGTTTGGCTAGAGGAAAGTTCCTTTCCCAGCAAGAAAAAGAGTGTGTTAGGAATTTCTGGCAGAAACTCTTATTGCTGAGTCTTTATTCATGCATGTTACTGCTTATAAATGTGTTTAATTGAATCTAATTTTGCTTGTAAGCTCTCTGGGACTGGGACTGCCTTTGGTACAGTGCTTGCGTGGCATTAGCAACTCTTATAAAGTGTCTGTCTAGATGAGAATACAGACATGATGAGAAGAATATATTCTGGTCCAGGAAACTGCAAAGCTCTGTTAAAACTAGTGATTGTGGTTTCTTTGGCCTAGAAATGGCTAGGAATGAAAAAAGATTTCCGATCCAAACATTTTTTTTCAATTGATGTTATTTTAGATTAGCAGAACTGGCAGTAAAACTAATGCTTTTTAGTCATTTTAGTGAATTACATTTTCTTTGAGAGAAGTTTTCTGTTCATTCATCTTTTGTTGTGCAGTAAAATGGAAAAAGTGCATGTAAGCTGGTTGCTTCTTTTCCTTTTTTTTACCTTGAGCTGTTCTCAAATATTAATATATTAACATATTACTAACATGAAACTTTGGGATTACTCCAGTTGGAGGAAGTAGATTTTTATTTTTACCCTTCAGTAACTTAAAATTTAACTTTTCAAAATAGTACTGAATCAGAAGGAAAAAAAAATAGAAAAAACCTGTAGTTAACAATTTTCTTCTTTTATACTGTGCAAGAAGAGGACAGAGAAAAAAATATAGTAACAAAAAGACAAAAACTAAATGGTCTTTACTGAAGCGGTGTGGAAGTAACCAAAGCTGCTAAAAAGTTTTCAGCTTTAAACAAGGTCCAGTGTTCACAAATACAAATGTTCACCAGCTCTGCTTCTAAAGAAAGGCTGAATTAGGTCAGACCATATTGCCACGTTGCAATCAGATTGACTGAAAATTGGATCTAATAAAATGTGCGAAATTGCTTTTTTTTTTTTGCTTCCTTTGTGCATGGTTGGAGTTCTGACAATACCAGCAGTAGTAGATGCTTAAGGAAAGAGCATTAAAAAGTGAAGGAAATACGGCTTGTGCTTTCCTTGTTATATTCTCCCCTGCTTCTACCAATCAGCAATTTAAGGACTTCCTGAGCCAGAAGTTGCATCTGCTCTGTTGTATTTAATAAGCATCAATGGACAACTTCACCTCACAGCTTTCAGAGGTCTTTTGAACACTTTATTTTATTCTCTGCAATACCCAGTGACAATTTTCCACAAGAATCAAATGAACAAGGCATTTGTTTAATTTTTCATAGCTGGTCTATATGCTTATTTCAAAATGACTGCATTTGCTGCACTTCACACCAGCCTAGGCTGATAAACCTCTTAGCTACATTGCATCTCCTTGCTCCTACTGCATCTGCATCTACTGGTAGTCCTATGATGCTTTCTACTAACATAAACCCACTTCTGAGAGTCCATCCAATATACTAGATGTGGACTAAGCAACAGGTTCAGTTGAGTGACCACAATGATAACTAGGACCTTTTTGAATCAGAGTATTGAGTGCCTTAGGACCTTGCAGTAGACCTGGCACGTATTTTTGTGTGCTGCACTTCCCAGCTAAAGCAATGCCTCCCCCACCTTTCTCTCCATGGGAGCTGGAAGTCAAGGTCAGAGTCTGTACCTGACAGTTTTACAGTGCATCAGACAAGCCTGAACTTCAGCCTGTGTATTTTGAATTGTTTGTCAGATTAATGCAGAGAAGGAATTCCTTGGAGCCTGGGAAGAGCAGTAAGCATACTTAAGGCCGTAGGTTTCTTTCTTCTCCAGCATCTATTGATTTTTAAGTAATCCTTGCAGGCACAGTCTTTGCATAATCTATTTCTGCACTTGGGAGGGAAAGAGCAGGAAGAGCAGAGACCCAATATAGGTCGCCAGAGTGGTTGATTCACTTTCTGGGCTATGCAGGGCCTATTTGGCCAGCAGGTGCTGTTTTGGGCAATCAAGCCTGCACATTGTCATTCCTGCCAAGGTTCTCAGATTGGAAGCGGCAGTCACACAAACGTCTCCCACCTACCTTTCCCTGCAGCTTGGCCTCTCTCTTGCTCATTCATAGTTCTGTGCTGGATCCCCTTTCCCCTGTGGTGTCTGCCAGGTGCATCGGTCTCATGGACTCACCCAGGACGCAGCTGAGGGTGACTGTGCCCCAGCTAGGAGGCATCTTCTCCTTGGCTTCTTGCAGCTTTGCTCTGTAATTCCATTTCTCCCTTTGACTTTACCTGTATCCTCTTCTCTACTGATTTGGAAGCATTGAATTCAATCTGCAAATTTCCCATGGCTTACTAGACCTGAGATGGTTCATCCTGCCTGTGGATGGGGCACGTTGGCACCTTTCACACTGATCTGCTTTGAGAATCAGCTGTAAGAGGGGCTAAAACGACTGTTCTGGGGTAGGCACTGCCTTCCTCTGCAGCTCTGCAGGGTTGTCGCAGAATGGAGTGAGGTGGTGTCAATGGCCAAAATTCACCCTTATACAAAAAGCCTGTGCAATAGGTCAAATCCAGCTTTAATTCCTAGATCAGGATTTTCAGGGTATGTTTTGTCCTGGTCCTCTGCAAACAGAGAAACTCCCCTTTAAGTGAGTGTGAGTTTTTGAGTCAGATGCTACAGAATTAAATCCCTGCAGATCTCTAAAATGGATGCAGTCTGTATTATATAATGACTTTAGATGATGCTAAACTGATTTTCAAGGAGGTGAGGAGAGAGTATCAAGAAGATATTTAGTCCAAAAAAAAAAGAAAAAGCTGGGTGGGATATAGTGTTCACAAGCCTTATCCCCATCTGAACTGTTCAAATCTTGCTCAAATTTCATTGTGCATTTTTTTTCATTGAGTTGTACAGTTACTCGTAATTACAGAGGTATATCAGCATCTGAAACAGGGAACTGGGAAAGAAACTGAATTAGATTAACTGTTGTTCTTTATTTTGATGTGTTAGCTTCTGTGTTCCTATGATAGAAACCTTTTGTCTTATCCAGCACAAAATCAATGCTAGTTCTAAATCCCTGCTTCACAGGACTTGGCAAATACGTAACGGAATAGCTATCATTTCTTAAATAATCCAAAGCAAACTGAATTTTCTCATTACTCCTGCATAATCTTTCCAACATCATTAAATCAAGCAGCTCACTCTGCCATAGGAATTTTCCTCTTTTCTTTGTTTTTAATAAAAATGGTAGGTTAGAGAATAGTTTTTCTTATCGGTTTGCTTTGTGTATTAAGCACTGTCTCTTTTTAATAAAGTGTTGGAGATAGGCAAATAGAATACCTCATGAGAGTCTTCTACCAGTGATTAACTGGGAAATTAAACATTGTCTATCATTCACATGTATTCCTAGATGACTCTTCTCAAAAGCTTTGCAACAGAACCTGAAAGCTTCCTTTCCTAAGCCTTCAAGAGCTTAATGAAGTAGAAGTCATACTGTTTTCTTCCTACAAAAGAGGGTGTATTGTATGCATATGTGGCTGTAGCCGCTGCTTCTACTTCTACGCTCTCAAGGTAGTTTCCGAAAGATGAAAAACTTGAACCCACTGAGCAGTCTTCCCTGGTGGGGAATCTGTTCTAACATCCCATGAAGCCAGGTCAGGAACAAAAAGTATCACAAACATTTATTCTCTCATCTATTTTCCTATGTCAGGTCATTGATTTTATTTCATTAATCACTACTTTCTAAAAAGTGTAGTTTTTCCTCTTAGTAGCCATCCTACTGACTGTATCTAAACTGCAGATACATGTGGCCTGCAGTGTGAGCCCAGTACTGGGCCCCTGGGTCAGGATGTCTGCTAGAGCATGCTGTGGCTCCTTCCTTGCCACGTTTCAAAAGAAATCAGGCTGAAGAGGGGAGATAGCGCAGGAGAGATCAGGCAGGAGTGATACTTGGCATGGACATTTGGACATAAGCAAATGATCCTGAAACAGGAAAGTTCTTCTCTTCTCTTTGGACACACCCAGTGATGTCATTGTACATATGTGATATGAAGGAAGCTAAAGACAGACTTCCCATAAGCTGAAATAAAGAATAAATTTAAAAAAAAAGAAAAGAATAAAAGTCCTGTAATGCCATCATGAGCATGTTGAAGATGATGAAGTATAACATGCATTACTAAATGTTAGTTTTCTGCTTTTTCAATATCTTCACAGCCTTGAAGAACTTTCTTTCAGCTCTGCAGCTAAAAGTTTGTGTTTCTTGCACAGTATTCAGCATGCTGAATCTCCACCAAAGTAGCAGAATGGCTTACTCTGAAAAAGGATGAATGTAACCCATGGACCAAATAAACAGGCCCTGCTCTTTTTGACCTCTTTCCTGGAAACCAGTCACTCTTACATGGATATAAGTATGACCATAACATAAAGAAAAAAATATTTTCCTTCCACATCACCTTTCCTTTTCCCCCGCCAAGCCATGCACAGTGCTGTCACAGCTAATTTTCTCTCTGACAAGTGGTTGGCAGTTGGATTGTCAAACAAACATGTATTTGATATTCACCATAGTTCTTATTTTATGCCATTGCTACAGCATATAAAACTTAAATCATGTTTGACCAATAAACATTCAGGTTTCAGGCATAAACATGCAATTTTTTGTCTGTTATCTCTAGTTGTATCATAGTGTTTTGCATAGGAAGTATAGCATTAGCCTTTATGATCTGTATCTTTAAACTGTAACATGGAATTATTTAACTTTTCAGGGTTAAGAGCTCTTGGCATTTTCTGCAATGAAAACTCTATATAGTCAATAAAGCATCTTTGTGGCTTCTTGTACTGAGACAGGCCCTCCCACTAATTTCTTTCTTTCTCTTTCTCCTTACTGAGCACCATTAACTACAAGAGCCAAAGAGATGCTATGATGGAGATTACTAGTATCTAGGAATAGCTCAAGTGGAAGTACTTAAGTGACACTCTATTCTGTGCCTCATATATTCAGCAAGAATTCAGGGACTTCGGAAATACTGAAGTGGAAGAGTGGCATAAAGGAGCTGTGTTGGAAGAGAAAAATGAATTTAGCAAGTGCAACTACTTCTTAAAATTCTTGAATGATGGCTTTTTTTTTTATTTTTTACTTTTTTTTTAGCCTGGTAGATAAGAACCCAAAAGGACACAAAATAAGGTTTCAAAATTAAATTTGCTATTTATAGGATGCATGGAAGGAACAAATTAAGGAGCTTACCTTTCCCTCCAGACTGAGAGATTCCTTACTTGATGTGAACACATCATCTGGTCCCTGCCCAGTATCCCTCTGCATTTAATTTGTTTGTGCTTCATGTTTTGCAAAGGACTCAAAAGTGTTTGCAATAATATCATCTACTTGAATCAGCTGAACTCTGTTGTGCCAGGTATTGTGGGAATGTAAAATAAAATATGTCCCATGGCTCAAAGAGGTAGCAAGCTCTAGGTCATATAAAAGCTATCAGGGTTGGTAGATACATTTGGATAAAGAGATGAGCTGGAGGAAGCAGTGAGATACTGTTGGTTAAAATGAGACTAACATTGTGAAAAAGCAGAGTGTAAAGAGGTGTTTGAGAAGGATAAAAGGTGTATGGAAGGAAGGTCTTCTGGCAGTTTGGGAATTCTGTGGTGGATACTGCCTCTCCACCCATCACTGTAGCTGCACCATGAACTCCTTATGTGCACATCAAGAGAAGAAGCATTTCTGTTTGGAGTATCTTCTGTATTTTCTCAATTCTCTCATTATTCATTGTCTACCATTGCCTAAAATCTATCTCTTTCTACTTGTTGTGGTTTTTTTTTTGTTTGTTTGTTTGTTTGTTTGTTTTAATTGCCAAGTTGTCTTACTATTTTTGAGCATCAATTCTTTCCAACTTGTCTCAGTGCTCCAGGGGATACCTTACATTTGTCTTGTCCATCATATTGCAGTTGTAAATGGTCATGTGTTGTTATTTCCCTAGATGCTAAACTCAAAGAGATGGAGTGGTTTCATTTCCGTTTGTTTTCACCTTGACTTCCCTCTGAATGCTCTTGGTAGATGTATTCATTAAGGATGCACTCATGAGCAAATATAAATAAATGATATGGAAAGAAATATCCATCCCTTGCTTGTAGAGAACATAGCGTTACATGTTTTGTAGCTGACCTGGCATGATATTGAAAAAAAAATTTTACTTTTTTTTTTTCAAATTTCATTCAAAAGAATATTGGAATCCAGAAAACCTGATTTGTTGGAAGTGTTGTGAAATCAATTCATTTTTTTTTCTAATATTGATAATTTAATGGGCTTTCTTTCTGAAATGATTGTGGAGCCGTTAAAAACTTCCTCTCTTAGTTATTCAGCAGTGTTTTCACTGCCGTGCTTTCAAAGCAATGAGAAAAGGGGTAATGAATAACAGCAACGAAAACCATTGAGACACTTTGTAGTAAACAATCACACAATGTTACACTCACACAAATTCACAAAAGCAAAACTCATGCTGAAAACACATAATGAAAAATCCACACAAAACCACACAAACAAAATTCCAGCTCAGGTGTCCTGTATTATCTTTTAATAGCAGCCTTAGGAAGATTATTAGTGATACTCTAACTTATGCAATGAAGAGACTATAAGTGCCTAGATAAACGAATAAATAAAATATTTTTATACAACCTAAACTGGCAGAGCAGCTTTTTTTAGCTCCAAAACGTCATTCATTGGTTCTAATGTGAAAATGATACAATAGCAACCTGAATATACCAGTAGTACTAGATTTCTGGCTTCAGCAGATATGGTCTGAGATACACTGTTTCATTTGGTTTTCAACTTTGGAAACTCTCTTTGTTCCTTGGCTGTGAACCTCATCTGGTATAAATCACAGAGCCGGAGGCTCCAGTGGACAATGCGAATTTGCTTGTGGTAGGAAGAAAGGGTTCACAGTTAAAGTGTATCAGCTTTTATTACTGTCATTATTAACTACTATTGTTAACGTGTGTTGCCCTGCTCCAATCCCTGTTCTGCTGTTTATTGGTAGTCATTCTAGAATATCAGAAAATCTGTATCATCTTCAAACAGGCTTGTATTGTTATAAATTTTTCTTTTTCTTTATACAAAGAGACAGACAGCAAGATCATTCAGATGTTGTTCCACATATTTATTTTTTTTTGCACTGTGTGCGCAATGCTTGATTAAAATAGAAGCCTAATCAATTTATTAAGGCTCTATTCAGCAGAAATGTTGTATGATATGGGCATTCTGCTCCTTTTAACCTGTTTATCAGAAATGTAGCTGAATAGTCCATACCAGGGCAAGGATGCATAACAAGCACTGCACAATTTAATAATCTTAACTTGCTGAGGCACTTCTCAGTGCAGTCTATGACACGTAAATCCAGCTAATGGAAAAACTGACTGTTTCAGTAAATTTAAGGGTAAAAGCTGCATGGATCTAGTGGAATCAGGATTGAGTCTTTGAGTCACTATAAACTGAAAATCACGTAGCAAATTCAAGCCCTCCTAAATGCTGTGGTGATTTTTTTTTTTTCCTAAATAGACTTAAGCTGAAATTGAATACTGGGAACTTTATTTTTACAGTAATATTTGAAAATTTTCAGTTGCAAATTATATGCTGCATTATTTTCCTATATAGAGAATGCTTTAAGATGAAAAAATACCTGTGAGTTTAAAATTGATTTGTATGCTGAATTAAAGTTGAAAGATACTTACCAGCATCTCTAGAAAATTGTGTTAAGATGTTGCCCTTTATGTAAAATGTAACTATTTGAATCTACAGTTCTATCCAGGGGGATACAACCAACATCCCATTGTCATTGGATTGTAAGTGCCTATCTCACTTTTCATTTTATAATGTTAGAGGTAAATTAAATTTAATATAGTTCAAGTTTAAACAAAGCTGCATCTTCTCCATAATCTGGAGATAAATAGAAACACTTGGCTGAAAACATGTCACTCTCTCTACCCAGTTACCAGAAAGCCATATGAATCACTTGAGACATCTTCTGCCGTCAGTTAATTGATAAAACTTGCCTGACTATTTATTTCCTTTCACATTTGTCTATTAACTTGTCAATGATAAAAAATGTTTCTCTGTAATGTGGGTAATGTTTAAGAATGGAAGCTGAAGTGGCATATTATTCCCTATTTTTATGAGTTGCTTAGTTGCAATTGTCTTTTGTGTGGAAGTTCTCAAATCCCTAGGCAGATGGAGAGGAAACTGCAACCTGACCCTGAAAAGACACAGCGGGAGCTTGGTGCCCCTCACCACACTTTCGGTTAGTGTCTGTAGGTGTTAACAGTGTGTATGTGGTGTCCCAGGCACAGCCTTGTCTTACATCATTCACAGTAATGTAAGTAGGGGAAAGTCTCTGATGAGAGCAGATGGCATGCATGGGCAGTAATGTCTCTTCTACTCCTCTGACTTTTCAGCATCTGCTTTGAGCTTTGGGCCACCACTGTGGTTCCCAGAAACATAGTCATTAAAGGTAAACACTGTCCATTTTCATTAGCATGGAAAACAAGAGTAGAAAACTGCTTTCTTCTTAGTTTAGTAACAGAACTAGAGGAACAACTCTAAAAGACAAAGGATTTTTTTCTTTTTATTGTTGGAGAAACTTTTAGCTCTCAAATGGATTATTCTGAGATGCACGATTTTTTTCTCATTTATGTAATCTCCATAAAGTCAGGACCAGCTGCAGCTCTTGTGAGGGTCCTTCTGAGTTCAACATACCTAAATAAATGATCCTGTACTGGGGGGGCATCTCTGGCAGGGTGGTATCCCCTTAATCCTGTAGCCAACAGCAGGCCATTCTTACGTGCATTATTAAGTGTTTCTGTAACACCGAATCTCTCTTAGATTATGTTTACTGTCTAAAACCCATCAGAGTATTCAGAGGGAGGACTGAGCTTGTGTCTTGTTTCAGAATATTACAAATTTGAAAATCTGTGAGGGTTTTGAAGTACCACCAAATCTAAATGTATTCTTCCAGTCTATAGAAGCTCAGTTGCATTTTCAAGGTCATGTTAACTGTTAAATAGTTCCTTTAAAGCTCTATAATTGCTGATGTAAAAGATGCCTTGATCCAGAAAGATGTGAAAAGTCTCAAATGTTTCACTGGGGTCAAGAGGGCACTTCATACAGTTATAGGTGAGGAACATAGGTAGGTGCTATGTTGCAGTAGGAGAGAATTGACTATGAGAAAAACGTGGTGTGCAATTTTGTGTTGATGCGATAAATCCAGGAAATACCAATTTTTATCTATGAGTTTTGAAACAGATATCACTAGAAATTTTCTCTTCTTAGCCAGGTGAGATGTACATTTGTGAAAATCAAGTAAACTGGAATCCTACTCATCTTGTTAATTCTACTTCTGAATTTAATTTATTCTTTTTCTCAATCACAGAAGTAAGGTTACACCAGTCTTTTTGCATAATAGCTCATTTCTCTTCTGTAGATAACTTGTGGAAAACTCAAAATAGAACAATAGAGAAGTAATGAGGGTGAATTGTCAGTTTGTTCGCGTACTGAAAATATAATCAGTGCAATTTGTCAGACTTATCTGCCCTTCACTAGATAAGCATTGATAAAGATTCATCCTTACAAGTATGAGTCCTGAGATTAATCCTTAGGGATCCTTTTCTTCCAGAATTCTTTGCTAACAAATATAATTTTCGTGCTGCTCCTTGCACTGCAATTTTTGATCCCTTGTAACCAGCCTATAAACAAGTCTATGTCTTCTGGCACTTCCTATATTTCTAGATCTATTCTTAGATATTGTTAAGTGTCATGAAAGTTGGTAGCAATGCTTCAGAGAGCTAGAGCACCAGGTCTTGGGACCTGCTGCACTCCTGATACATCACGTATTTAGGCAAAAAATAAATGGTTATATCGTACTAGGTGGTTGCTTTCACTATGTTCCTTATTGCAGAACCTGGGACTAGAATGAAGTGAAACATGAAGACTTTCTTATTGAGAATATAAAAATGAAGCACATCGTAGAACTTTGGAGGGTTTTTTCTAAGGACTAAATCAGATGAGCTACACCTCAGTCATGTCCACGCAGAATTTACTGTGAAAGTTGGACCATATACCAACAGACTTAGACATATGATATACATGAATGTGACCTTTAAACTACTTTTGTAAGTTTCCATATGCTGCAGAGCTGAGTAAACAAAGCATAATATTTACACTCAGCAACTTTTTGAAGATACTTCTATTCTTCTCAAATCTCAATGACACGCGTCTTTTTTAGATGAATTAATTTCTGCAACTTTTATTGTCTAGCCTACTTCTGGCTGCAGAATGAAAGCTTTGACCTTGACTCAAGAAATCCATAAAGATAGAAGGAATCAATTTAAAAACTAAAGTGCTTGTGAAGGACGTAAGTCTCCTCTAACACTGGAACAATGTGGGCTTGCAGATCATTACTGCAGTGCTTTCTAACTCTGCTAGCACCTCTGCCTTGCCGACATTTTCATGTTGACCTAAACTATAAAAGCTCAGTCATGTTTCTTGTTATTATCTCTTAAAAATTGGTGCAATGTGGCTATACTGCAAAAAGTCATTAGGTGTGCAGATAGATGGAATTTTTCTTGACTGATCAAAAGACAAATCAGTCACAACTTAACTTCATGATGACTTCTTTTCCATGTATTTTCATCCTCCTTTCAACTGTATTTCTCATGTTTCAGTATCAATTTCACTTTAAAATCATGAATTAGAAAGGGAAAACTTAAAAAAGACAAGTTTTAAAATCTAGCTGTTTCTCTTTTTAATTGTAAACTTTACCTTGCAAAGATCCCTCTGCCATGAAGCCATGTGCCCCAAAGGATTAACCAAAGAAATGAAAATAATCATTTTGTTGCAATGGGATGTTAGTTGGTAAATGTTGCCAAAGCACTCTTGAGACTTTCACAGGATTATAATGCATACGTTTGTAGAGGAGTGATGTTAACAAACCAATGCCCTAGTGCTACATCCAAGGGTTGCTGTTATAGTGCTCTGAATTATTTAAAGTATAAATGGGTAAAGATGCCTTTTCAGACTCCCTACGGACTCAAATTTGGTGTTATTGCTGCTGTTGCTGCTCCTCTTTTATGTGCTTTTTTCCAATAGATTATTTCAAAGTACATTTCTATTAACTGCATAAATCTCACTGTGCTCCTAGGTGTTGTATTTTATGTTTGCATGATATTTATAGAGGATCAGACTGGGGCACATAGAGGTCACTTGCTTGACCCTCTAAAGTAACTTCCACTGAGGTTAAGTTGGCCTCCCATCCTGAAGGGAGACTGTAGGACTTGGTAAGAACAAAGCCACAAATGACTAATATCCATCCCTAAGGCATGAGAACTTAGTCCAATACACACTTAAGAGAAACACTCCTTGGTGCTTTTTCACAATTAAACCCAAATCACTGTGTTCTGCAGCAAGTAGTCCAGATGACTTCAGAGGGACCACTTGTGACAGAAAATAGTACTGAAGCATTGCGGTCTGGCCCTCACAGGTCCCCCACAGCTGTTTGTATCCAGGCATGGTAATTTGTAGAGGTATCGCAATTTACTACTCTTTCATCTGTTGTGTTTCTTTGGAATCATCAATTTCAGAGGCAAAAGCAAAAGGCTGTGTACAGCAAATGCTGTCCTGATGGCTCATGTTGGCTCTTTGTTTGGACTTCTCAATAGAAGAGAAATAGGAAACTGTCATTCCTGAAGTTCTTTCCTTCCAAGGACTATTTCCGAGTTATTAATTCTGCAACTAAAACTACAGAATAGAAGGTTAAAATGAATGCCTTATGCCATAGGAGCACAGAGTCAGCTGAAGCAGCCCTCTCAACTCCTCAGTGACTCCTCCATTGAATCCTTCACTCTTGCTGTGTGAGTAGGTATTTGCAAACATGGGAGGGGGTTTGGGTGTTAGCAGTCAGACTGGCAATAGCCCTTTAGGTGCACTTCTGTAGTGCTGTCTAAACTCAAGTGCTGGGTAACTGACAGATTTGACTTCCCTGAGTGTGGATGTGTTTTTATAATGAGATTCAGATGAGCTGTTGTTCAAGGATCCACTTTAGCAAAGCTTGCAACTGTGAAGTGATGTTAATGCAAATGAGTCACGTTATTACCTGTATTGTAATAGCACAGGATGCCCTTCCCATTTGTGACAACAATGTGCATACAAATATGGACTGTTGCCACCATAAAGAGCTCTCAGCCCAATAACTGAGCCATAACTAGGTTATGAGAGGGCTGGGGTTGTTCAGCCTGGACAAGAGAAGGCTCCAGGGAGACCTTATTGCGCCCTTCCAGTACTTAAAGGGGGCTACAGGAAAGATGGGGACAAACTTTTTAGTGGAGCCTGTTACAATAGGGCAAGAAGCAATGGTTTTAAACTAAAAGAGGGTACATTTAGACTAGATACAAGGAATAAATTTTTTACGATGAGGGTAGTGAAGCACTGGCACAGGTTGCCCAGAGAGGTGGTCATGCGCCATCCCTGGAAACATTCAAGGTCAGGTTGGATGGGGCTCTGGGCAATCCGATCTAGTTGAAAATGTCACTGCTTCTTGCAAGGGGGTTTGGACTAGATGACCTTTAAAGGTCCCTTCCAACCCAAACTATTCCATGATAGGAGAGAGGACCACCAAACACCTGTGTGTGTGTTACATTGTGCCACATTTTCTGTATTTAGCTGTGCTAGGGAACTCTTCTTCACTCCCTTGGCTCAGTCTGTTCTGCGATTAACCAAGCAACATCTCATCTGTATGTGAATAATCACAAATACTGTGAAAGGATGAAAGCCATTGTGCTGGTGTCAAACTCTGATGGCAAGCAATTTTGGAGTGGTTTCCAGAATTGTAATCGTTTCAGTCATTTAAAAAGAGTTTAAAGTAGTTGTTAAAAGGAAAGCGCCTCATCATCCTGGGAAATAGAGGCATTCTTGGCCTTCAGTCAGGCATTCTTCTTCAGAGCTAGCGACACATTTATGTGATTATAATGCCAAATGACTTTTCTGTCCTTCTCTGTTTGTATAATAGATGAGATGTGTGTGGTTTTTAGGATGGAAGGAATAAGGGAAGATGGGATATTTACATTTCAAATACGGGAAATTGCAAAATTCCCTCATTATTAAAAAAGCCCACCAAACCCAGAAAAACCAAATTGTGATTTTAGCATCAAAAGCGTTAAGTCTAAGACAGGTTCTTACATCAGAATTGGGCAAATGTAGCTGTCCGATTTGTTGGCCAACCTGGGGCACATCAATTCCTGCTGGAGCTATAATGTGCCTGTTTTCTGCTGATTTTGTCAGTCTACTCAAAGGACAGGTAAAGATATTCTGAAGCCAGCTGAAAAATGTCCAAAACCTGCCATCAGCTAAAGCAGTGCAAATTATATTTGATCAGGTATACTCCAGATCTACAGGGAAATTGAGAGCAGAATTTGGCCCGTTGTATTCTGTATGTGCAGTGCAATATTACTCAGAGAGATGTCTTGATGCTCATGCCGAGTGTTCTGATTGAGTTAAAATCACTATCAGAATTAGTCATTGTGGTTTGTTTCCTTTGCTGTAATCTACTTCACAGGTGTTTCACATTTTCAGGGTGAACACAACAATTCAATAAATTGTTTAATGTCCCCCGCAAATTTGTTCAAACATTTTAATAGGGAAAAAATCTGAAATTTAAGGATTTTACAACATACACATTTAAATTTTGATTTGTAAACCTGGCAGTCAGTCTCTACCATTTAAAAACATGCATAGGTTTTTTTTTTCATCTTTTCAAAATGCCAGGTCCGTTATTACCTCGCTGGTCTGTTTTGTCAGTGCGTGCCAGGCCCCGGCTCTGCCGCGGTCAGGGAACTTGCCTTTGCACCTGTCGAGGCCCGATCTAGAAAGTGGTGCATGATAAAGAGTCCGAGTGACAGTCCAAAATTGTTCATGCAGCAACGTTTAAATGCTTGGAGAAACTTTTCTTTTGTGTTTTCACTGCACAGTTTCAATTCCAAAAGTCATGTTTTCTGCACTAAACAATGTTCAGGGACAGAAAAAAAGGAAGTCTAAATTTGTAGGTAAACCCAGACATTCAAGTGCTGAAGTTCCTCAGAGTAAGTCATATAGAAAAGCTGTATCACTGAGAGATTTTCCATTGAATTCATGTTGTAAAGAATGGACTACTCTTCCAAAAATCAAATGATCTGGAAATACAGAAGAGTTATCATTGGCTTTCTATTTCTTTTTAACAAGCGTGCCAGCCTGGATGTAGCCCTGGCCAACCTGCTTTAGCTCACCCCTCTTAAGCAGAGAGGACTCAGTCTCCAGAGGAGACTGCCAACCTCAGCTGCCATGTGATTCTCCGCATTTCAGCAAGATTTACACCCCATTTATGCTTGGCTAGTGGACCAAATAAAATGAATACTCTAGCATAACTTTGTCCTTAAACCATGTATTACAGGTTTATGAGTTAATATAAATAAATGCAAGAGAAAGAATGATTCATCTCTCACCCCTTGAGAAACTGTAATAGCTTACACTAGATAGACTGTCAGTATAGACTAAGATATTTCCCATATTGGTACCTAGTTCTTGGCATCTTTTTTTATTAATTCCCCTTACAGCGCAGAAACAAATCTTGAAGTTTTGAAATGGCACTTTGCTTAGCATGAGAATTAAGCTTCAGTGCCCTTAGGTGGAAATAATTGGAGTAGCTGTATGATACTCAGAAACTAGTGAGAATTGAATCTTTCTGTTTTCAGGAAATTTATCCTGTTTTTATCATCAGAACAGTGAAAAATGAGAAAAAATAAAGATCTACATTGTCAAAAAATATTTCTATATATGTAAGTGTATATATGTATACAAATATATATATCTCTACTACAAATGTAGTGCTAGTTAACAACGGTAAAACTTTATATTACCAATGTGCTAGTAACTTTGGTAGTATTTAGACAATATTTCAGGATACATGCTGAAAAACAGTATATTCTTATATGTTCCTTATTAAATGAGCCAAATAAATGAAACCGTTGTTACGTTGTGAAAAATCACTCCTGTCGAGGTCATGAGAGAGATTATAATAAAAGGATAAGAAGAGCTGGCTGGATTTTTAGATGACAAAGTAACTTTTATGTGCGAAGTTACAAACTCAAATGGGACTTGTAGCAGCCACAACCAATCCAGTCTCAGTTCTGCTAAAGTTTTACTATCAAAACCTTTTCCAATGTCACATACTCACATCCTTCCAATGCAAACATGAAACAACTTATTATAAATAATTTTGGTTAGATAGTTTGGAGAGTGTCTGCAAGTCCTAAATAGATCACAAAATGTCCATGAGCAGTGAGATTTCACTCTTATTTTTCCTCTAGAGTTCAGAGAATTATGTCACTATATTAATCTAACATTACTACTGTTGAAATGTCTTTCTGTTTTTTACCATTTTTTCATGTGCTTGGATGTTTATAGTCCATTTTTGTTCCAGTTGTTATGGACAACTACACTTTCAGAGACTGGGACTTCTGTGATTGCATTCAGTTGATATTGGATAATCCAATTTGGTTAGGATGCTGACTATAGCGCGGTATAGAACTAAAGAAATGAAGAAGCAAGCACCCATTCCTATGGCATTCAGAAGACTTTCCTTTAAGATCCTATTTTATTCGTAAAACAATTCCTTATTTCCAGTCAGGATCACTGAGTTTCTCCTGATGTTCCATCCTGCCCTTCCTAGTGGACGTTTCCATCCACTGATGCCTTTGCAGCAGACGTGTTCTATCCAAGATAGAAATTTCACATGGTGCTGGGCCCAGAGGATGTTTTAACACTATTTAATTCTATTTCAGCTGACATATGTTGAACTGCTTACTCTTTTGACAACCTATTCTTCCTATCCCATATGTGTGATTTTTCCCTCCTCTTGACAATAGTATATGGTTATGCACAATTTGTAACTTACACCTATAGTCACTCCTTGTTGAATGGATTTTTCATACAAGTACAGGAAAATCATTTTAAAAGAAAAGCATTTTCAGTTGACTGGAGTGAAGTCCTGTTACACAGTCCAGGGAAGACTTATCTTTTCTTTTTTTTTTCTAATTTACCTGCATGACTCTCCATTCTAATTCTGTGTATGTTACAAATCTTTAAAAAAAAGAAATTAATTAATTTTATTTAAGCAACACTAATGACAAACCAAAGCAATGTTATTTCACATATGGGAACTAGAAGATCAGAAGGCAAAGCTAACCTTTATTGCATTTGTATAAAACATCAATTGTGTATAAAATACATTTGTAAAAAATGTTCTCCCTATTAACTCATCTTTCACTTCAGGCTGAACTAAGGACAGTGAATAAGTCTGACTCCTAGTCTTGTTCTTGCAGCCAAAAAAAGTAGTGGTATGGAAGGTTACATGCATATGGGGAAAATCAAGGCTTTTTACTTTTAAAATTTTTGCTACTTTTACAACCTTTTCAGTTGGAAGTTATTCTTGTGTTCATCATCTAAGATTTAATATAAATACCCCCTTCTGTTATAATGCTGTTATAGTACTCTTTCAGAATAGCCTCTCTCTTCCCTGTCCAGAAAGAAACTTCATTTACAATTATATCAGTGCATTGATTTGTTGTTGCTTTTTGAATTATTCTAGTTGATAATAGGTCAAGCCTAAATTCGTTCATGTGGAGAAGATACGCAAAAAGGCTGCAAGGGCTGCCCTGCTGCTTTTTATCAATAAAACAATAAATACTTGAGTAAAATAATTGTGATGTCTCTTTTTCCCAGGACTATGGGATGGCAGCAATCTGTGGTGAATCCAGTGTTCTAGAATAATCTATTATCTTTCAGGTGAATGGTGTTGGAGGTGGAGAGAAAGAACAGAGACACCTGCAGGAGAATACATCAAGCAAAAGAGCAGCTTCTGCTGAGGAAAAGCAGATGTGACATGATATAAGGTTGCTTTCCAGGTTGAAAATACCCTACCTAAAGAGTTTCCTGAACAAAAGGTAATTTTCAAATGTAATTGGAGTATCTAATTAATTGTTCTGGTGTTTTGCAGATATTCCATCCTTATCTGCAGAAGCATGTCTAAGAATCCATAGGCTTTCGGAGTAAATTAAGACAGCATAACTAAAAAAAAAAAAAGGCAAAAAAAGCTTTATGCTTTCTTCTTGGGTTTGCACACACTACTCTCTCTTCAACCCAGAAAAATAAGGATTAGCTATCAATGACATGAACAAAATCAGTGGGATTTTACTGGATGGTCTTAACTATGGTTAGGTTAGGTTTGACAGGTTTGTGTTTTTTCTTGTGGTTTCTTAAGTTAGATGGTCAAAGGATCTATTTGTGAGCTTTATTTCAGACCCAGCAGGAATATTTTGAGAACAATTATTCTTATGAGATTTTAACTAAAAAATGGTAGAATCGTGCCAGAGGCTGATCTCTTGCAAATTCTAGTATCGTGCGCTACAGACTTGAGCTTTTTGGCATTATTGATTCTGAATCCAAACTTGAGCTTTGGCTAATATTTATTTTGATAGATGTAAAGCAAATCAATGAATTAAGCGTTTAAGCATGAAATAAGCATTTTTATGTATCTGAGAAGAAACATAATACCATTTCTGTTATTTTAGATTTGTCTCAAAAAGGTTTTGTAAATGTAGGAGTTGAAAACATTAGGGATCATGAAGTCTTAATTAGGCTTCAGAATTATTCTCACTTGTAGTAAGTGCCAGAGAAGGTTGTTCTGCAAGAAAAGAGAGAAGTTTGCCAGTGAGAACAGGATTTTGTACTATGACAACAATGACTGCTCACAACAAATGGAGTTCAGAAAAATCTTTATAGGTTCATGTCATGAGAATACACTGGGGAGGAGGCTCAGTATCATAGTAGAATTGGATATTTTTTTTTAAGGAAAAACAGGCCTGTAGTCTTCCCAGCTGTAAATTTGGTCACAGTAGATATGACCTTTATAAATGGTGGATAGTACCTATTTAAATTAAAAAGGATCCTTTACAAAATATATAAAAGCTGCAGTACACAGAATTAGCAGCTTAAAATTTGTGAATCCATTATATTTTACCTTCAGTGTTAAACTACTGCTTTGACAATTTATCAATTGTAACTCTCCAGAGTGTGTCTGAAGTACAACAAGTTTGCACAGTGTCTGCTGGTAGTATGTCCCATCTAACGGTTAGACCTTCAGCAATTCTGTAATAAGTATAAATAATAATGCTAATAAATTGAGGCATAGAATTGTTGTATGTCAGAGCATATGTAGAGTGCAGGCTTACTTGAAGTGTAATGCATATTCTGAAATAACCTGTGTGGCATAGCAAATTTGTTAGGCTATTTTGTTAGTCCTGCTATCAAAGAAAGTGAATTTTTGTGGAGATGAGTTTTCATTGAGAAGGGAACAGCTTCTTCTGGGTTTTATTAATCAGCGCATATCACTAAGCTTAGTTTTCCTACTGCTTCCTACAATTAATTACAATGTTTATATAACTCAGTAATTAGATTTGGGGCATCTGATTGTCTTTTGGCACTTATCATTAACTTCTATGAGGCTAAGCCACTTAGGACTGCCCACATGTGATCATAAATTATGTGGTGAAGGCCAGAGAGAGGAATTTATGCCTCTGTGATCTAATTATTTTTTAGATAGTCCATGATGCATTTTCCTTCTCTTCCCTGTCAGCATCCAAATCCACAATAAAAAAGAGATTTAGATTCTCTGCTTCTGGTGGTTCTAGCAGGAAAATTACCTCCAGTGAATAATAAATGTTTCATATTTGCAAATACTTGCTTGCCGCTTCACCTTTTTTCTAGAACAGGTAGCTGTATAATCTGTTGTCAGTAATGTGGGAATAGACCTGAGTGCAACTTTCTGAACACCTTTTAATTGTAGATCTTTAGATATATCTAAAGGCTTTGCAGATTTTTATTATTATTTTCATAACATAATATTTCTGTGCTATTAATATGGTCAAAACTTTTTTTTCATTATAAAGAGGGGTAGTTCAAGATGAGAAACAACAGGTTGCCAACTTTCCAGAATTTTTTTTTTCAAACTGTTTTTGTCTACAGAGATTAAAATTAATCCTGTGGAAATTTTCAAATACAGTTAAGGAATGGCTTGTCAAAAATTACTTATCTAATGACAGATTCAAATATGGGATTTTAGAAAATGCCTGAGCAAGTTGGAACTAGTGAAGTTTGAGCATCTCTTTACCTATCTTAAAAATTCTCTGAGATGCTGGTGCAAAATTCTAGGAGAATCTTTTACAGACAGACATAAAGTGCTTTAGACCCAACCTTGTTTTCAAAAGTGCCTTAGTGACCCTTAATTGTTTAAATTAGAAAAAAGCCACCCACCATAGTATTTTAAACAGTGAATATAAATATGCAGAGAAGTATTTTTGCATTTGTGAAGATTTAAGGTTGGGAAAGAAACAAGGCTTACAGGGAGAAGTGGCTAATACCATCAAAAAAGAGAACAATTTTCCAGTCTTTTCATCTTTTCTCCTTACTGTGTCTGACAGCCTGTTTGCCTTTTCTAGTGGTATCAACTAGTCTATTAAAATGTATTGCTTCCTTGAGAAAACCTTGTATTTCAACATGAATATCAACGTGTTAGTAATTAAAAAAAAGAGAGTTTAAAGAATGTCCACTACTTTGTACTTAAAGAAAAAGCTAAAGCATGAGAAAACATAACAAGGGCTCACCTCGGGATTATGCGCAGTGACAGTAACAGTAAGTACTTCTTAAAGAAGTGCTACATCTTCCAAAGAACTAACTCTTTTCTGTCTGAGAGATCAGAAGAGCCTCTGAGTAGCGTAGTAGCAAAACCAAGCCCCAATTATTATTCTACAGAGACAGAAACTGCAACTCTTCACTGTTCATGGTAAAGACAGCAAAAGTTCCTTAGATTTTATGAGAATGTTATTTGATATCCTCAAGCAACCCTGTGTCTAGAGACTGTTTATCAATCCAAGCGGTACTATGTGCTGTACTTAACTGCTAGGCTTAGGTTTCTACGTATTCAGGCCAAACTGGCATTTGTACTGTATAATGTTCTGAAATTCCAGGTCAGTGTTCTCATGAGAAGTATGGTTGAGCAGACCGAGGCCAAAGAACTTCAAATTCAGTGCGACTTTACCTTATTCTCATCAAAGCTGCAGAGGTGGACATGATACTGGACTCAAGACCCATACCAATATTTTACTTTCCCACTGTGCAACTTTTGTAAGCAAAAGATGAGTGGCTGCAATGACATCTCAGCAAAATCCGTGCATAAGGCAGTGACCTCCCTCAGTGCTGTAAATCACCTCTTGAGACACTTGTATTTCTACTTTAATGCAGAGGAAACAGAGGGAGACTAAGTTCCTGACTTAACTGCCTCATCTGAATACCAGAAGTTAGGCTGATATTGTTCGTGTTTACTTTCAACTTCAGTGGAAATGCAAGAGGTTAATTTGGTGAAGGAATGGGAATATACTTCCTGAGCTGGCTCTGTAAGAGTGTTTTAGGTCTTCTTACAGGAGCTAATAGCTCGTTGTAGCTCTTGTTTGCATTTGCAAACTCTTCAGACCCTACTCACTCTGGCTGAAAGGTCTGTTTGTACCAGGTTTTGAATATTTTGTCTTATTGTCCTGAAGGACAGTTTGCCAGTTATGTCATTTTAATAAATTGCACATGCTCTGCTATATTTTTACCTTCTGTTCCTTTGCTTTTGAAGGCTTAGCTGGAGAGTGAGAGCTGCCAAAATTGCAACTGTGCAGTATTTCCTGGCCTGGCAAGTTTGACATTTCTCCCTCGCTGACAATGCCATGAATAGCTGAATGATAATGTGGTTGTAGCTTTTTAAGCCTTTCTCACACCTGTCTTCGTTTGTCTGCAGAGATCCCATGTTCTCTTTTAAATTACTAAAATGGAAGCATTTCCAAAATACTAGAAGGAAAACATGCCCACAAAAACTCTTTTCCTTTATACTGGTGAGGTACAGGCCAATTAAAAGTAGCTTTTACTGGAATTGGTCAAAACCCTTTACACAGGGGAAAAGAATCTTAATATGTAGTCCGGAGCTGAAATTAGGCCCGAGTTAGTCTAAAAGCTACTGGAAATCCAAAATCTGGTGGCTTAGATATCATCCCTTCTCTCCCACAGGGAAGACATTGTCAAAACCATACAGTTCAATCCTATAGTTGAAGCACCAGGGCTCTGTGACATGTACCTGCCTCCTAAGAAATTTGCTTGAACGCATAAATATTTTGCCAGATGTGAACGCTTTTTCCACTTTCTGAACTTAGTGAGAAAGAACATTGTGGCTTGTCATTTGAATACCAAAGTTACAAGTTGATAGACTATAAACAGTTATAACTTGAGAAGGAGTTAGAGCCACATCTGTTCTTCTTTATTGTCCCATTCCTGCATTGAGTGACTAGAAGAAACCACTTGTAATAACAACATACATCTACAAGTCTCCAGAGTGCCTTGAAGAAAGGAGCAGGTGCCTCCTGTGGAGAGCTCTGCACCTCAAAGTATATGGTAGCAATTAAATTACTGCTAATTGAGTTTAGTAATCCAAAGGCTCAAACACTAACCAGCTAAAATAGGAAATACAAAAAAAGGGAAATGCCTTTTCTGTAACTTTTTATGTTTTTCATCTCATAATTGCCTAACCTGCACTGAGAGTTGCTTTTTGTCACATCTCCTGTCTTATTTGAGTTTGTTATTCTTGGATTTCTTTTCCCTGGGGGCAGTTTTGTTTGTAGTTGCTGTTTGCTTACAGGATTGGAAATAAAAATAATTCACTGCCTGTCATAAAAAAATTTACCTGAGAGAAAACAATAACACCACTGAGGCGACTGTGCAATTACATTTCTTGGCAAATATGTGTTTTTTACTGATTGCTTTTATTTTCACAGTTCCTCTCTCACACCCCTTGACAGCCTCTAATTCCAGAGGATAAATTCCCTCTTGCTCCAAAGCAGGATAAACCAGTTAGACTGATAAAGACAGCTGTATTAGCAGTGAGTAATATCATAGAATAGAGACAAACCAACAATCAATAATGGTAATTATCTGTCATTATTAAAAATGGCAACAAAATTGATATTTTGCATTTGTTCCTCCAAGTCTTGAAACCATGAATCAAGATGCTTAAAAGCAAGCAACTGAACTTAGTTTGTATGGAGCACATTTTAATGACATCTGGGAAAGTAATCTTAGTATTAGTTTTGTTGTTTTACGTATTTTAAAAAGCTCCTATTGGTCTTAATTGTGCTGGTTAACAATTTTCCTCTTCTGGCCTTGTCTCAATTTTCTACAAGTTCTACCTCTTGATTTATGTGTGTTATTGTCAGTTCTCCTATTTTTGTAATTTATTAAGTATTCTTTTCTTATTACTTCATGGATTTCTTTCGTCTTTCATCTCTACAATGAATCTTTAAAAATTAGTAGATCTTCCTGATTATTATTTTGTAGCACTTGGAAAAATAATAGCATTGTAACCTGCTCTCACTCATGCTTTTCTGTTAAATTCACACCAACAATCTATTTTGTAATTGTTTCTAGCTTTCTGGAATTGGTTCTTTAAAAGCACTGTGGTTTAGACTTTATTTTGCTTGAACATAAGAAATGTAGTAGGATGATTGGTTTTACCTCAACTATCACAGTTTTTTAGCACTAGAAGGAATTAGTCCTTATCTCTCAAGGTAGACCTTAATATAGATTTCCTAGTACATTGGATGCAACCCTTTTGATTTAGGAAATTATCTTCTGGACTAGCATCAGTCTTTTAAGGTACACATTTCATATTGTAGCCCTGCCTGTTAACGCAACATTTTTCTCTAGGTAGAAACTATAAATTGATATTAAAGACGCAGGCATCCTTTACTTTTGCTAGTTTTATGGTCTGTAAAAGTGTCATTTATATCCCATCTCATGCTTTATGTGTTATCATACTGAACATTCAAGTTCACTCTAATATTATTTTTCAGTGAATCAGAGAAAGGTAATTCTATTTTTTTACACAGTTTTCTCAAATGCAAGTAACATTTTGGAAATCTCTAGTTTCTGCTTATGAAATGGATACAGAATCTATCCCTGTGGTTGTTCTATAATGCATCACCTTTCTCATATAAGATATTTTTCTATAATGCCTTCTGTACTTGGGGATGAGAAACAGTAGCTTATATCTAATAAATGTCAAGTAGAAGATGTGCCAAATTTTCAATAGCAAACTGCAGTGAAGCGCAGAGTCTTAAAAACTGCAATGTATTGTTTGGAATCACAGGCTAGCAAGGACTGTTTCATTTCCATCAAAAATGTTACTATAAAAGGACCAGGACTCTTTAGGTTGAACCAGGTACTCATTTTGCTCACTTATCCTCAGATTCCTCAGACTTTTTTTTATTTACAGTGCCTTTGGAATTAGGAAATTTAAATCCTGTGAACTCTCTCATTATACCTGGCTGAAACAAAACCAGTACGGACAATAAATATTAGTCAGTTATTTATGGAGAAAATAAGAATTCATGTCCTCCTCAAAAATCACTTCCTTTTATAGCCAAGAAATGGTGCCATCTTCCAATGCAGTAGAAATATTTGAAGCTCGGGAATGTGTATTTCTCTTATTGACTTCTTTCCATAGCAAAGCAGCATGGTTTACATATGGGAACACAGTTGGTGCCGGTTACTCCACAGGCTGGTAAAGAATGGGGATGGATTTCAGGGTTGCCAGAAGGATATTTGAGGCCTTTTTGAGGATCTGTCTGAATAGTGCTACTCCAGTTTTTTTCCCCCTCTGCACATTGTCATTTAAAAATGCAACCTGGTCTGAAAATAACAGGTCTTGTTTTTGCAAATTTGGACACTTTTTTTTTTTTCTCAGTCAATGCTGTTTGGTGTGATCGCATCCCCACTGTTTTTATTCTTTGCAGTAGACATTTTTAAAATGTAACTTAAAAATAAAATCTCCTGGCTGCAGCAAGGGAGGGATTATCACACGTTAATTTAATATGCTTGCTCTGAGTGATTTTGTTGTTTTATTGCTTTTCACAACATTTTAAGATTTCAGTATTCGTAGCCCATTTTAGAAATTATCATCAGAGGATATTAGTCTTACCCATGAAGGACAGATGATATATGATTTTACAGCTTATTAGGCTCCTAGATTTACCCTGAACACATACACGAAGTCTGCTTGAAATATTGGCCTCCTACACAGCTACATTCAAATTACTGGGTAGGTGGTCCCACTGGGGTTCCTATTTTGTACCCTGTAACTATCAAGATTCAGTGTGCCAGTGAGGATCCTAATGATAGCTAAGAGTCCCGAAACTTTCGGTTTTCATGGCAACCACACAGTGTGTTGTACAATAACTACTGCTTTGTCACTTGTTTCCAGTTCAGCTTTGAAAACAGTTGGCAGTGGAAAAGCATCTTTTTATGTCTTCTTTCTACAGAATCTGATATTTTTGCCTGATGTGATTTGTTAGCGCACAAGATACATCTCTTTCCACGAAGTTAATTGGCAGGGGGCTTTTAGTGATATTAATGGCTAAGTGATTAGCTTGCTCTTCATGTTAATGAGAGTTTCCTTCAGGGGAACACTGATATGATCCTCAGCTTGCACGCTCTTCACCTTGGAGGTTTCAGCTGAAGTTCATGAAGGTTATAGTCAGAGGTGAGGAAAGGTGTAATGTCAGCAAGAAAAACACCCATTAGCTGCAGATATCCAATTAGATATCAGCTGGGTGGGGCTGAACACAGCCATTTGTGGGGGGATACTAGGGAGGAGAAGAGGCCTTTCACAAATACTCCTCTTGAAGGTCTGTTGTCTCTCCTAATTGCTCTGGACCACAGTCCCAGAATGGTGCTGAGGCAGGAGCTTTTGTTACTGATACCAAAAAAACAGAGTCTGGACTCCCTGACTGTTGTCCCACAAATAGTGGTAATTTATACAGATCTGTTTAAAATATCTAGCTTTCATCTGCTACTCCAAATGGCAGTAAGATCTGAGCTTCTGCCTGCTGAAAGCCATGGAAATGACCCAAAAACTTATAATGGGCTTCAGATCAGACCCAGGATATTAATTTTTGCAACAAGTCTTTAGGACATTGTTGTGAAGAAGCACACAAATGCATGCGGAATTTTAACAACTGAATATGTTCCATCTGAATAGCGATGTTATCCTGAACCAGGGTATGGCTAATTGTTATGGTCCTTCTATTAATAAGAAGCCGTCTGCTGCAGGTGTGGCTTTGCATTGGGAGTTGGTAGAGGGGTGCGTATAGGTCCTTAGGTTTTGTAAATGGACTGATACGGGAACTTTCTGAATGAATGGCTTTCTCAGATGTGACAGTAACAGGAGCAGTTTCAGAAGGGTGACCTACTCTAGGGTGGACCTCAGTATAGTGGAATATCATAGAATCATAGAATGGTTAGAGTTGGAAGGGACCTTAAAGATCATCGAGTTCCAACCCCTCTGCGATGGGCAGGGACACCTTCCACTAGACCAGGTTGCTCAAAGCCCCATCCAGCCTGGCCTTAAACACTTCCAGGGATGGGGCATCCACAACTTCCCTGGGCGACCTGTTCCAGTGCTTCACCACCCTCACAGTAAAGAATTTCTTCCTAATATCTAATCTAAATCTCCCCTCTTCCAATTTAAAACCATTACCCCTTGTCCTGTCACTACACTTCCTGACTAAGAGTCCCTCTCCGGCTCTCCTGTAGGCTCCCTTCAGATTCCTTTCAGAATTTTTTCTTGAGAAGTGTGATGACAAGGGAGTTAGATCTATTACTTTTTTCCTTATTTTTTTGCATGCACAACTGTAGCCGACTTATTCAACAGGCAGCATCTGGTACATTTCTCTGTCTTTGTGGTATCATAAAAATTTCTAAATTATTAAGGAGAAGCAGTTGTTATAACCCCTTTGATCTAGGTGAGGAATCAGAGAGTTTAAGACCAGGGAAAAGCAGTTAGATCATCTAAGTTGACCTTCTGGGTATAACATGTATGTTGCATTTTACTCAGATGTCACTGTGTAAAACCCAAATATTTAAATTATATTAATGAGTTTTCAAGGTACGGAACAGTGTGCCATATACAGGAAGCAGGTTAGACTAACCATACTGCTATTTCTGGTAATCAGGTGAAATTTGCTGTGGTAGTCGTGAAACATGTTTCCCTGTCCCCTGGTTTGAAGGGATATATTGTTAAAAAAAACCCACAGAACAACCAACCAACAAACAAAAGCCCCAATGATTGATATAATCCTGAGCTGGTCAACAAACTAGACGTCAAGACAGCAACTCTTTCATACTCCCTTGTAGCAGGTGTTCATCCCATGTAGTGTCTCAGCTCCGGTTGTGGCAAAGCACTGACTATCAGAAAAAAATGTAAAGAGAAAAAATTCTGGAATAACAACTCCCTTATCTAGCGTCTCTGCATCAGAATATGCTCTTGGCCTTCTGCCGACTGTCCTGCCATGGTGCAGATATACCTGACTCAGTACCACCAACCAACAGCACCTCCAACAAGAAATTATTTCTCAGTAAGAGCTCAGTTACTGCTCCATCCGCCTTTAAAGCAGGCTGCAAGTTCTAGCGGTAACTAACTCTTGTAGCTGCCTTTGAATGTCTGCCCTTTTGCTTCCTGCACTTGATCTGACCTACACGTTTTCTTTTGTTTTGCTAAAAATAGGTAGTCTAAAGCTTTCAGCAAAATGAAGTGACCTGTTCAGAGACAAACTGCAATGTTAAAGAGTGCATTTGCCTTTTAGCAAACATAATATGCATCAAATCAATTATCTCAACAAAGGCTAACTAGCATTTTAATGTGCTGACCAGGGAGCTCCAAGCTTCTGTTGTTTCACACAACATTTTGTTGCTTTGAGAACGGTTTTCTTCATAAAAGAAAACAGCATTGATTAGGAGCTGTTTGGAATTAAAATACTCAGCCAGACTGGTGTTTTGGATGTCCAGTACAGTGATGGAACAAGAGCAATTGGAACAGGAAAGGTAATTTTCATTTTCAGTGTCTAAAGTGAGCGATTAGGAAAGAATTAGGATGGCATGGACATAACCAAGAAATGTCAATGGGTAACAAATGTCAAGTAAATCACAGTAACACTGTAATTTGGGATAGTCTTTGTGTGTGCTTGCTCTCTCCCTAGCTCCTTCGTCTATAATTTGCAGATAATCGATGGGATGAAGAGACACAGACAGATCTTAGAAAAATATGAAGATCTAGGAAAAATATGAAAATATGAAAAATGTGAAATCCTCCAGTCTCAAGATCTAGAGTTTCACGACAAAATAGTCAAAGTATCTGTGTGATTCAGGAGGCCAGGTCCCATTCTCCAGTGGAGTACACAAACACAGCTGCTGCTCTGAAAAACACACAGCCTACATCGATGTGACAGAAAAGAGAGGGAGGGAGCCAGGAGGTGTGTAGGGGTTAAAAGGAGGTCAGGGCAGAGCCAGAAATAGATCCAGTTTCTACACAGTCCTGTCTTTCAAAGAATAAGTTGCAGGGTGGACTAAATGTAGATCCAGATGCACATTTTCAGTCTGGAATTTCAGACCTGCCACTGTCTGAAGTGTTGCACCACATTCCTGTTTTATTCACTCTTTATTCACACCTATCAACAGGGGGGGACTTCATTGCTGTCTCATCCAAGTTTAAAAGAGCCACAGATATAGTTGTTTAATTGCATTTTGGGGGGCTCGGTCCTGGGACTATGGCTAACTAAGAAGTAGATTTTCCCATTCGCTAGAGTAAAGTCTTGGTCAGTTTCCCAGTAAATTTCCAGATATGAAGTAAGAGTCATATTTTCTTTGGAAGTCTTCCTTGCTGGCCCTATGGATTGCATCTCTTGCTGTGATCTAAAAGACAGTAATACCCTGCTCAGTTTTCTTAAAGCATCAACACAAACCCTGGTGGAACTTCTAAAAGCTCTGACTGGGGAGGAGTTAGACTTCTGCTCCCCTTGACTCACTTATCTGCTGTCTCGGGAAAATAGGTACCCTGTCTCCAGGGACTGGATTGCCCAGAAGGGGCCACCTCCTGGATATCCATGTCTGTTATTGATTGTTGCATATTTTGTTTTGCGTTTTCATTTGCTTTGCATTTGTCTTTCTGGTATACAGTCGTTACCATCAACGTTGACTTAAAATCAATTCCCTGACGTTGACAATGGCCATAATTGATTTTCAAAAAGCAATTATCTTTGTTGTGGAAAAAGTCCAGATATAATTCACGTTAAACTATACTGAAACCTATAAGCCAAACCATTGGAAGTCTGAGTGTTTTAGCAAGATCAACCCTCCAGTTTTAAGTGTATGTCACTGCAAGATAAAAGGCACTTTCGCAGAGCCGTGAAGTAGAAAATGAAAGCACAACAATTAATTTTAGAAGTTTGATGTGTTATGTTGGGAATACACAGATAGATTCACATGTGATTAGATCCTTCCATGTACAGTGAAATGTCACCCTCCTATAGAACTGAACACACTTCAAGAAGGGCAGGTGAATTTTAAATCAATTAGTTTTTCCTCCACTCTGCATTTGCAGGCAGACTTTGAGGCAGAAATAACAATGTGCACAAAATGCTGATACCTAGTGTTATGGAATCATGTTTTTACACTCTTCTGAGTCCTAAATGTTCCCATTTCCTTGTTAAAGGCAAACTGGTTTAGATTCTGTATCTTTCCTGAATCCTCAACTGAATGAAAATATTAGCTCTTGAAAGTGATACTGTTTCTAAATACTGCGTCTCTAAACATGATAATCAACATAACATCATGGGCAAGGACTATTTGACTGAATATTGCCATGTCAGGTGCTCATTAATCTGAGACTGTGTTTACTCAAATTCTCATGACAGACCCAAGTTTCATCATGTAGTTTGTCCCAGTAGCACAGAACTCATGATCGGATTTGTTTAAAATAAACATACAACCAGTGTATAGCTCAGCCCCTCATTACCGTACATGTGAATGGCTTATATGCATTTTTTTTTAGAAAGTCTCAAAGTTGACAAGTCTGCGTGGAGAGACTCAGCACAGTTTCCTCACTGTGGCCTGGCTTCCTTGAAAAGATCCCAGCCTTTATCCCCTTTTCATTCCAAGGAGTAATTTTACCGTGCTCATCATTTGAAATGTGTTCCAGTGCCATCATCAGCTTCAAACATAGAGTGAGCAGTGAAAAACATTGTAACTCAATAGCTTAATCTCACGTTTTCATTATGTTTCAATATTTCAAAATATCATATCCAGTCCTACCCAGATATTTTCAGTTAGGAATAAATTAGTTTTGAACTAGGTTGTACCTGGGTGGCCCAGTATCATTTAGAATACGGCATATTTTGGAAGTGTATGTTTTTGTGCAGAAGTAACCTTTAAAATTAATCCCAATGAAAATGGAAAATACTTGTGGGAGAACTTGTGTATAAAGGTCTTAGAACCTTAAAACTTCCCTTAGCTCATTTCTGAGTAGAGTGTCCAGTGCAGTTACAAAATAAAAATGTGTAGTTCCCACTCTTCCTTGAATAAAAATTTCAGTATAATTGCCAGCTGAATTAACAGAAATGTCTTAAAGTCAATGCAAAGAAGCATAGAAAACAAATCTATAGGATGTTTGTCTTATAACTAATGAATTACTTTCTTTTTTTTGATCATTAATAAGTAGATATATGCATTACTCTAAAGGTTCTGGTGAGCTTACGATCAATGTCGATTTATTTTAGAATGTCAAAATCAGTTTAACCTCAAGATGGTGCTAGGTGGTTGTTGGCTGTCACAACAACTATTGTTTGTCATTTAAATGTTTGCAGAATGAAAAAACATCGATAGTATGTAATTGGTTAATAACCAATAAGAAAGGATAAAGCTTCATATTAAAGTGCATCACTTTTATAGATTAATATGTTTATCTACCTGAGCTAGACATGAATTGATTTGAAAAAATATTGATTATATGAATGTCTCAGAATAAAACAGTGCTTGGAAAGAAACAGAGCATATATAAAAGTCATCGGAACAACAGTGACAGGAGATACACAATCTGCAGTTTGACAGCTTACCTTGTTACTAGAACCAGACAGTCTGGGAGTAATGGGAGTGTCATTCTGGCAAGTTAAAGTAATTGAAACCTGTCAGATAAATAGTAAATACTTAAAGTTCTTGAAGAACTTAAAGAACTACTGACTCTTTCATTCAAAACAAATAATACGTAGAAGTACTGTAATTACTCCAAATCAAGCAGTTTTCACGCTAGAAGATGGTTATCCAGGGCATGGCTGTATTATTTAAGCTGTAACAGTGCTATGGAAGTGGCAAGATCCTGCTAGTGCAAACAGAGGGCAATATAATGTATCAGTGTACCTGTTTTTCGATCAGCAGGGAAATGAGCTGCACTGATGCGTCAGTACCATTATTCTGGCAACTTTCTTAGCACAAGCGGTTGTATAGGTGATGTAACTGCAGAATAGAAAATGCAGGCTGCTGTTGAGGTTTTTCCCTTCAGTTATGGCACCAGGTCTGATTTTCTAGCAGAGCCAAACAGTGGCCAGATGACCAGAAATTCATCTTCCAGCTTCCTTCCTTGTGAATCAGTTAAGGGAAAGATTTTCAAAGGAGCCTGTGACAATGTTGTTAAGGTTTATGGCAAAAAAATAGTGCTAGGTTTCTATAAACTGCTTATAACTCAATGTGGTGGTCAGTAAAGCAGACCTACTCACTTTGAGAAAATCTTTTGCTGAAATGAGATGTGTCTCTGCTTGACAATCCTGGTTCCTCGGCATGTCATCTGTGATCAGTGGGTGTTGGAAAGCAGGGAAGTCTCTTCCCCGCACCAGGGAATTTTGTTGTTCTTGATACTTTCTTTTCTTTTGTCTTTTTTAATGCTTGCTTTTTTGGCAACAAGATTTAATCTTTTAGAAAAGCTGCAAAATAGGAAGAATTTATGTGTCAAGTTAATTTATTTTGCACCAGAAGGGCCTCAAAAAGATGGCTGTTTAATATATAATCTTATAAATGAATCACCAAAATAATATGGAGACCTGATGCTGTGCAGTGACAGGAGGCTTTTCATTAAATTTTATTTTATTTTGAATTTTGAATTTATCAGTTTCACAGACATTTGTCTTGATATCTTCCAAAGTTTTTGTAATTTCTTAATGCAAGCAATTACTAATGAGGAGGCTAAATAAGACAAGACAACGTTACAGAAATGTGAAAAACTGGCATTGAAAAGGGCTGCTTGATCTTCTGAAATAATTGGAAATTTGCCACCATTCCTTTGTAACCTTAAAAAAGAAGGTTTTGCAGTTCTCCTCATTTGTAAACCTGGAATGATATAAATGAACACACTGCTGCCTATACTGCTCAAAGTCTTAGTTTCTTTATTGTTTATATAATGCATTTCTTGGAGAGAAAGAATGTGCTCAATGTAGTTGTTTGGCCTTATAAAGCAGGGCAATAGAAAATAGACTGTCTGTCCTACCCACAGATTTCTATCAGATACAGATAAAAGTATAAATAGCCTAGGAGACAGTGTCCTCTTAAATGATGATTCTAAGGTTAGTAGGGCTTTTTGAGAAGATTTTTCTTGTCTAGACAGTTATAAAGAAACTGGAAGTTGATTTAAGGTTTTATTATAGAGAATGTAATTCTATATCACTCATTCAGTATTTAAGCAGAAAGGTATTTTATGTGTAATTTTAGAAAGTTGTTCAGAAGGAAATATCGTAATGGTTATCCCAGTTATCCAAAAATATATTTTAACAAGTATTTCAAAAAGAAAATAGATGACATTTTTTAGAACAGCGAGGAAATCAACATACTACACTTTTTTTCATTAGATTAAATTCCAAAGTGACATTCCAGCTGACAGAAGGAGAGACCCAGTAATAAAATTCATGCTTACATGGTTCAGGATTAATCAAGGGGAGAGCTAGGGTAAGAGTGTTTAGCTAAAAGTCATTTTAAGTCACAAGTACATAAGGATAGATGATTAATTATGTTGTCCACTTTGGGCAATGACTGTGCAGGACAAATTGCATTTGAACTTGGCTACAAAAGAGTTTAAAACCCAAAAGTACTGAGTGACAATAACAAAATATACAATATTTGCTTCTTCTCAAAGCATTGTGTATTCACACAGGGAAATTATTCCCTTTGGCTTCATAGAGGAATTTAGGAGAAAGTTGTCTATAGATATTGATCCTGACACATGATTCTTCCAGTAGCAGTCTCAGAAGTGCAGCTTGCTGAGATATAGAGGCTGAGTGTTTGCACTGACCTCTGCCACACACAGATCATAGTCAGCATCTGGATCTCCATATGGAGGATAAAACTTCTTGTATTACAAAAAAGCTTTCCAACAACTATTTTGGCAGGGGCAATCATAAAGAGAATATTTGAGCATCTTATTACACTGTTAATATATTCCCATCAGGAAGTTAAACTAATTAACTTCTCTCTTATGCATACCTTGGTGATATTTTTACATTTCCCAGGGCACATAACCAGTCACAAGAAAAGGAAAATGTCACCTTCCAATAGTCACTCCATAGCAGGTGATGGAGGACATTCTTAAAGAAAAATATTTTGTGTGCTGTTAAGTTTCTTGATGAGGTAGAACAAGAGATCATGGTCTCACCCGACATCTTTGCTTCAACTTAATGTGTATCTCTGTCTACTTTTTAAAATTTTTACATCTTTGTACTGTTCATAGGAGTTGCCTGTTCTGCTTGTGTTCTCTGATTGCTAGGAAAGAAAAAATCCAGAAAGTATTATTTCAGCATTGAGAGATATGGAGCTACTGGAGAATCCAGCTCTGAGATGATTAGGGGACTGGAACACTTCACATGTGTAAAGGTTGAGAGGACTGGGGCTGCCCAGCCTTGACAATAGAAGGCTCAGGGCGGGTCTCATCAACACGTACAAATACCTGAAGGGAGAATGTAAAGAAAACAGCGCCAGGCTCTTTTCAGTGGTGTTCAGTGACAGGACCAGAGGCAATGGGCACAAACTAAAACACAGAAAGTTCCTTCTGAACATCAAGAAACACTTTTGTACTGTGAGGGGATGATCAATTGTTGGCACGGGTTGCCCGGAGGGGTTGTGGAGTCTCCATACTTGGAGAGATACAAAACCTCTCTGGACACGGTCCTGGGCAGCCTGCTCTAGGTGACCCTGCCTGAGCAGGACGGTTGGACAAGACGACCTCCAGAGGGTCCCTTCCAACCTCAAGTATTCTGTGATTCTGTGAGCCTGTAACATTGCTGTTCAGTGTTTCTGATGTCATCTGTGACTGTAAAATGATGTGGGATCTCTTTAGCCTTGAACTAAAACTTCTAACCCACTTGCCTTCTCTTTTGCTAGGGTTTCATTTCTTCAATGTATCTGTGAAAACAAGGCCCAAGAAAAGCATCCTTTGGAAGAAAACAGATTTCAGCAATGAGCATTGGTCAAGTAGAGCAGGACATAATTTAGGTGAGTAATAAACAACAAAACACAATACCAGTGTCTATATGCAAACTCATCCTCTGATGGCAACTTCTGTCATTTATAGTATTCTTCCTACTGTGAGGGAATACATTTTTAAAAAAAATATTGCTGTCAACATATTGGGGAAACTAACAGTAACAGAGAAGGACAAGGACCATTGTCTGCATCTGCTTAGTGCTTCTAAATGAGATGTTTTTTAGTGAATTGGAATCTAAAATGGCTTGTGTGTCAGTCAAGGTCATTTTTTTTTTGAGCTTGTCTGATGCAAACAATGAAGCTACTGTATTAAATGCAATTCAGCATAATATCCCTAATTTAAGATGTAGACAATTATGACGGATTAACCAGAGATAATAGCTGTGAACCTGATTCTTTATTACCTGGATCAGCGATGCTGGAAGAATAAATGGAAGACATAAATGAAATAATCTGTTGCTGGGCAGTTGAAGAACACACTAAATCACCTGGCTAACCAAGAATGAAGATTATGTTTTTGAACTGACAGAAAAAATCATGGTTAAGGTCACTGTAGATTTATTATCCCAAGGAACGTTATAATAAACTGGGTTGTCTTTATATTATAATTAGCTCAAAGAAGCCTCAATCTTCAGATGATTCTCTGTTGCAGGCACATGAATTTGTACCAGAATTAATTAGATGGCCATGTCATCTGATCAAATTGACGGAAATCTATTGAACTGCATGAACTATATGTTTTCAAAAAAAGGCAGTGAAAATGTTGGCAGTACTCCCTTGTCTGGCTTTTAGGAAATTCCACAGTTGGATAATTTTGTGTTCCAAAGCCAGGATGATCACAGGGGTTGAATTTAGTTTGGTTTGGAGTTTTTTGGTGGTTTTTTTCCCCAAAACAAATGTTATAAGAGGAAAGGAATTCTGGATGATTTACATATAACGTTTCACCTTCTATTTTAAAATCTCTAGACTACTTAATGAATAACAAATGCAATGAACTTTAACATCTATTTCTGAAAAAAATAGAAATATATTCTGAAAATATCTAAAACCATTATTCAAATATCTATAATTTTAAAAATGCACTTTCATCAAAATCCATATTTAAATGTAACTTCAATTCCTGTGAAGACACCATTGTTACTGAAAAAATCTGGATGAAAAACATGCTGTAAGTCCTATTCAAAACTACATGTCCCCTGAAATGTTATCTTCTTGTGGGATTCAGCCATTATGGAAAACCTAAGCCCAGATTTATCCCAGGTACCTTTAACAGTTTCACTGACTTTGCTGGTGTGGCCAATGCTGGAAGATAAGTAGCTCCAGAGAGGCTGCATCCCATGTGGCAATGCCTTTCCTCTCCATTGATAAGAGCACCAAGGTATTCAGGCCTCCAGTGCTTAGAAGACACAGAAACCAGAGGTAATTTGGTAACTGAGTGAAGCACCTGTGGTTTATTCCTGCTGGGAACCCTAACAAAGACTGTTATGAGTCTTTGCCATTATAAATGAGACCATTTTTGTGAAGTGTAAACGGATATTCTCCTAGCCAGGTATCTTGCTCTGATCTGTCTGAGGAGACTAATTGCAGTGCAATTCAAGCTGGTCAGTTAATTTACACCATAAAATTGTGTCTTAAAAATGAAACTGAAAGCCTCTGGTTCAGCTTCTCCTCTGGGGATCCCAGCACAGCCATAGAAACAACACAGAAGAGAAGGATTTCATACCAAATCCTTATTTTCTGTCAGCAAATGCATTCAGAATGATGGGGTAGTAATTCCAGACAGATTGAGGAGCTTCATGGATGTTTTGAAGGTATATATATTGCCCACAGATTTTAAACGCAGTGAATTTGAGTGTGTAATAGCCTGTGATGAAGCGTGCAGGCCTATCAGTGCCCCTGGAGAGGACTCTGAAGCCATTTCACACTCTGTGCTGAGCAGGGTCTATTAAAAGGAGATCCTGCCAAGCCAAGCCCCCAGGAGTTAAATTCCCAGCCAGGGTTTGAAGCTATTCAGGGAGTTACTAACAATGGAAACATCATTATCTGCAGCCAAACTCATTTACATTCTGTATTTTGAAAGAAGGGAATTGGGATTAGTTAGGAGAGGACTGTTCTTTCTCCCAGCCAAAGGGGTGAGCCCTGGGGTAATCAGGTGTTACCCAAGAGACATTTTGATTTCTTGTTCTCATGTTTGATTGTCAGCCTACATGGATGACATGCAGTTACAAATAAAGCTTTGACAGCCTTACATGCATCTTGTTTAGATTTTAATGATTTAATAGCCATAGTTGTAAAATCAGCGTACTAGAATTTGTGTGTTTTTCTGCTGGACACTGAGGGGGTAGCATGCATGGTATCTCTGGGGAGGACAGTTCACTTGATGCAAGGTTAATTCCTTAGCACCAGCCATACTGTCTGATTTTGTTTGGGTCTTGCGTGTGATTCTCTCAATTTTCTATTAAATAACTATAGGGATTTTGATTGTCTCTAAATTATCATAAGGTATAGATCAGTCAACATCAAGAAGATAAATGGTGAAATTAGAAGTATGTCAACAGTTTGGATGCTCAAACAATCTAGTAACATGCTGTAGCAGCCAGAGAAACCATAGCCAGCATATATTTCTAGAACCAAGCCTGCAAATGTTTCCAAAAGATATGACCTACTTTGAGTGGAGGTTATTGGACTTAAAGCAGCCTGAATGGGTTCAATTTTGTGGCTTATATTATGGTCAAAGACACACTAGATGGCAATAATGGTCCCCTGAAGGCTTGCAGTAGGACCTACAGAAGATGGTTTAATTTTCTACTTTGTAAAGTGAAAACCACCTTTTACTGTCCAGTCCGCCTTTCTCACAGAAGTGAGTTTTGCTTCCTCCCCATCTATTGTTAAAAGATGGTTTCATTTTCTACAGGAACACTGCTTGTTCAAAGCACTAATCTGAGAACCAGTGGCCCTGTTAAGTTCTTGTTCACATGCGCTCCTCTGCTATGACTAGAAACAAAGTGTTGGTCTTGGGGAATATTATCTCAGCTCCTGCAGTGGCCAGTACTGTTCTGTCTGTCTCTGATGGCCCAGGGTGCCTGAATTATTTCAAATATCATCCACAGTGAGCTAATATTACCAAAGAGATTTCAAATACCAGCCAGCCTTTGCTGTTCACATCCTAGGAGTCGAAAATATCAGCACCACAGTAGCCTCATAAATTAGCAGCACATTACATCTTTTCGTTACAGATGTGGCAATGTCATCCAAGAAAGTTAATGACTCGGGCACCAGGAAATGGTCTTCCAGGTAGCAAATGTTCAGCAGATCACAGTATTCCATTTATAGCACAGAAGATGATCTAAAATGTCACCATTGCTCTGGAGAAAACAAAGTACTACATCCAAACAGGCTGGAGGTTATGTCAGCGAGAAAGGAGCTTCTCTTGCTAGCACAGGTACTTAACATTCATGCTCATCTATTACATTATACGTTGTCTTTAGCAACTCTATGGCTCTATGTAATAATATGTGGTAATGTTCTTGTGGTGGATATTGGTAGTCAGGACTAGAACAGTGGGGTTCTTTCATTGTTTCAAGGCACACTACAATCTTAATTCTTGCTGCTTGTCTGTGATGTCAGTCTTCTTTAACTGTCTCAGGAACATGTAAAATGACATAAAGAGAGGGAAAAGAGTTTGTCCAAGGTTACCTCCATGGCAAACAGATTGGAGTACCTCAGTTCTCGGTTTGCTGATCTCCTTTTTACAAGGTGAGATGCTGTTTCCAACAAAATGAGATTTTGCATGCCTTCACACTGGGATATCTGCAATCCTATAGCATACTCAGGTGATACTATTTTATGTTAAACTTTTCTGTAAAGTTTCTGGTGTAAGGTCAGTGGCATTCTCATGATGTGGACCTAGAGTATGGGGATTGACTAGCTGTTTCACATAGAGACTGGAATAGTATAAAGTAGCCTGAAACAAGACAAGGAGTATATAATGTCAGAGAGTTTTCATTAGTTTGAGCTTTCTCTGTCATGTTCACTGATGTTTAGCTGCCTAGGAGCAAATTCCAGGTGAGTTCTGGATGCGGATGATATATATCTTCACTCTTTTGGGTAGTTAACTATAATTTTTAAGATGGTGGCGAAACATCACCTGTTTTAGACTTCCTTCTCTAAAGCAACTTCTTAGTATTTACACTTAGTGTCCACTTCCACCTAGTTTCACTTCATTACAAGTACATCTCTGGATGTGGCATCACAAGGCTTTCCAGCTGGAATGGAGGGAGGAGAGGGGAGCTTTGCTCATGCCAGGTTTGTGTCAGGGGCATAATTCCTGAAGTCTCCAGAGCTGCTCTCCCTGGTTTGGGCCAGAAGCACTTGGGACTCAAAGACTGCCAGCAGTGGGGCTCCTCCAACCTGCATAAGAACTGTGCTTGCACAAGCAGTTTACTTCGTGGCCAAGTTTCAGTCTTTCCAGGACACCTCATAGGTGCCGTGGAAATATGGGCTGCCTGGGCAAAAAGGAAATGTCTGGCTTTAGGCCCTTGGATGGCTACATTTCCCCAAAATGTTCCCAAAATATTGCATAGAGAGTATTGTCCAGACTGACTTCCCGCTTGCTCAGACATTTTCTACAGTCTACACCTCACATTGTTTTCAGTGCCCAGGAACATTCAGAGCTTCAAAACCTGTATAGATAGACTTTTTAAAAAAAGGAGAAGAAAAGAAGGGAATGCATTAGTCAGAGTTTAACAGTTGCTTTCCAGGAAAATGTCACGTCTTTGCAAGCTTGAAAGTTTTCCCTGGATACTGAGTCATTTCTGCACAGAGTTATTCTGGGCCATCCAGCCCATGATACTGAGTTGTATTCTATACATGGTTGCATAACAAAAATAAGTTATGCCGGGTTCATTCAACATCTTGTGGATGATTTGGGAAAGTATGTGACAATAGCCACAGGTCAGGATAGTTGAGAGTCAGGTTACATTATTACAACTTGCCAGAAACCAGACCAGAGGGCAACATTCAGTATGGCAAAACCCATTCTGGAGATTTTTTTTTTCATCACAGTTTCCTGTACCTATTCTTGCTGTTACGGAACATAGAAGCGAAATTGTTCTAGACAAGTTAAGATCAAAGACTTGAACTGTAAATAATCTTTTTGTTGGTAACAGATTGGGAAGAGTGGTTTAGCTATATGGATACTATTACACCTGAATGGGCAAAGCAGCCTGATCTCTTCCAATGTATGGAAATCTGATTGGGTCTTTGTATTTTTATGCTAGGGTCACAGAGGGAGAATCTTGTGTATAATTTTAGCAGAAAGTCACCTTTTAAAGAAAAAAAAATAATTCTAAGAGGTCGAAGCCTTGCATGAGAATAGAAATGAAGTCCCTGCCAAATCCTTTTTCTTTCATCTATCACTGACCCACCTTTGCTCTCACAGATTTCCCCATCTCTGAAGGAAACCTCTGGATTTCTGACAGTAGAGGCTGTCTTTGAAATGTGCCTGCCATTTTCTCTCCTCACTGTCACTATGTGTTGTCCAGCCTTCGGTAAAGAGCATTGGTTTTAGCTCAGTACTAACATCTGATGCGTGCTGTAGCTAGCCAATTTTCTTCACCCTTTTCAGTTTGCTGAGCATCCCAGAGCCTGAAGGATTTGTGTTGCCATTCACTCTCCCAGCTTTTGGCACCAAGATCTTTTATGCTCAGCCCCAAAATACTCAAGATCTTGTTGCATGGAAGATGGTTATCATGTGCAATGGTGACTGCTACACACAGAAAGCAGAAAAGTTTGTGAGAATTATTGGCAAACTTATTTTAAAGTAGTATTTCTTGTACTGTATTTGCCATATCAAATGATAAAATCTCCCCTTTCATATATATTCTGAATCAGCAAAATACTGAAGTAGGTTTCTAAATGGAAACCTGTGAAGCCCAACTAGATTAGACTGATCAGATGTTGAAAGTTAGGAAAAACTTGCGTAAAATGTGGTTTCTGCTGGTTAGATATTTAGCATTGCACCCTCTCTCAGAATGCAGATGGTGGTCAAACTGTATGCCCTGTGTATGCAGGAATAGTGAAATTTTAATGTGATGTTGAGCTCTGTTCACAGGTCAGGGAGTGGTGTGAATCTTATAGATACCATGTAGGTCTCAATATCATCATAGTGACCTTGAGTAAATTGCAGAACTCACTCAATGATACGTTGCTCCCAGGTCACAAATAGATTAGAAATGGCTTTCTCACTGTTTGCGAGTGAAAGCTTTTCTGCAGACTCAGTGCGTGTGCCTACATGGCAAATGGCACCCCAAGAATCTCCGAATCAGGCATCTGACTGACTGCTAGCTCCTGTAGAAATTATTTGTTATTCGACATAAAGGTATTGCAAGAAACAGAGTGGATTGTCCTTCCTGCCGCCTTTGGAAAACAACGTTCAGAAAGTGATGGTGGTGAAGGATGAAAGTGGAGAAGGTTTGGTACCAATTCCTTGTGTCTTGTACTCTGGACAGTTTCATCCTTGTCTTGTGAATGGCCCATGGGAAGAAACCCATCAAGGGGATTTGTCAGGAGGCAGAAGGAAGGTAACTCTGCCCTTCAATGTGTGATGTGATATGTTCATCTTGGGTCTTGTGATAAGAAAGCAGCTGTGCTCACATGCATTATATAACAAAACTGTTCCGGCGTCCGCAGTCAGATGATTTCAATCACATCCAAATTTCCCTTTGTGCTGCGGTTAGAATGGGGCTGGGATCTTGCTTTACAGAGATTTACACCAGCCAGGGAGGCCTCTTTCAAAAGGGTGTTTACATCTATTGAGTCTACTTGACATCATGGAAGTGTTATAATAGATCCTTTATGTGATGGAGAATCTAACCCTCCTACATAGGTGTAGAAAACCAGATAAAATATGGTAAGTAAGTCTTTCAAAATAAATAGTAATAAAAAGAAAAGGAATTGAGGAAGGATTATTTGGCTTTCAGAATTGCCAAAGTATTAATATAAGCTGCACTTTGGTTTCTATCCAACATGATCTGAAAATCTCCTGAAACACTCTCTGAAAAGGAGAATGGCCAAGTTTGTGAAAATCCACTAGTATGCAGTGTAATACCTTTGAAAGCCCGTCTGCAGAGCAATAGCTTACAGTTTATTTTGTTGTTTCAGGCTATTTTTACATAAACTAGAACAAGCTCTAGTTACTACGACCCTTGCTTTGTAAAATACTTTCTATAATAGGATTATTTATTGTTAAATATAGACCAGTTAAAGGTGAGCTTGTATCATTTAAAAGACAGTGTGCATATATTGCCAGTGACATGATTAAAACAAGCTGATTAGTATTTCCTAACAAGCAGCTTAATATTTGTTTAAAGCAAATTTTCTGTAAGGTTCCAGGCACACTAAAAGTGGGTGCAACATTTGGTTTAAAAGGATTTTGGGATGAATGTACAACAGTCTGTGCAATGTCCTGGGCTGCATTTATATTTGCCATTTCTACATCGTCACTAGGTGTCCATGAGAGGTTTTCAGGCACTCAGACACAAAGAGTTTGATTTATCCACAGAGTGGAAGAAGTGATTTATGGGAAAGCGATAAAAGAATAAGAGAAGTGACATTTGAAGGCAGAGAGAATATTTTTCGTTAGAGGAATGGAAATTGGGAAAAGTGGAAAAGCATTTGACCATACAGTACCATTATCAGGCTTCTGATTTTCCCAGCTGTTTTAACTGCTTTGATATAAAATATGACTCCTCTTTACAAACTTGCTTTTGTAAGTTGAAGCTTATATCATGGCTGTAACAGCAGTGTTACTACTACAGCACTGAGTAAAATACTTGCTATGGCATGAGCTGAACAGCGCCAAGAGCAAACAGATCAATCGGCAAATGTGGAAATACCAGGGAATAACAGCAGAGCTGTGGTTTTGTCACAAGCACTTTGCAAGCATCAATGCACACTTTGCCTGTGAATGGAGCAAATCTAGTACAAGAGACAAGGTATTTCATTACCTGTTGGAATACACAATGTGTGTTTAAGCAGTGGAAAGGATTTTATCCTGAATAAACATTGGTGTGAGGTAGTATTTGCCCACTCTAACATTGTCAAATCCAAAGGTTTGGTGAAGTGACCTTCCCTGCTGGTTTTCCTCAGAACATCTGTCCTTGAGGGAGGCGGAGGCCAGGCGGAGCCAGGATATTTGAACATGGAAGAGTGAGGTGTCTCTTCCAGGCCTCTCCTTGCAGCCCTGCTGCCTCACCATCTGATTTTCTTTGCAGTATTGGAGGAACACCCAGATGTTCACTTTACTTCTGCTCTCTAATGTGAAAGTACAGGTTTCCTTTGCCTTTACTTGCAATGGCCAAATACTCTTCTATTTATTAAAAAGTTTGTCATTTCACTGTGCTGAGAGTGTCTCCATTTGTGAGACTGCCTTTCACCTGTAGTGTATTGATTGTGATATCTTAACAAGGGAAGCATTGTTCTTAAACTTCTGTTTTCCTTAAACCGTCTACCATCAAAGGTCAAAACACTGTAATTCTGAGGCAAGGCATCTGTTCACTGATTTGCCCATATATATTGCCCTTTTTCCCTAACTAATCTACCTATTCAGTGAATTGAAAATAATTGATGGAAGTCCTATGCCAAGTTTTCAGTCAAATGCACTTGGTTGCAAATATTTTGGCAGGGTATACAGGAGGGAGAATTGCCATATCTGTAAGAAATTATATCAAATGTCAGTTTGCTTCTGTGAAGCTTCCCATAGAATAGATGCTCTTCACAGCAACAGTTAGAAGCCCTTGGTCCTGTCCAGTGGACCGGTGCAGGTATAAATAGCATAGTCCCGGCCAGACCATGTTGTGTGTGGGAAACTTTCTTTTCAAAAGCTTTGGGAGCACACAGCAGCTGGCAATGGGCTTTCTCCCTTTTCAGCCTGCTCTAGTGTTACAGTAGAACATTGGGAAAATCCTTTCACAAGATGAGAAGAAGAAAGCTGCTGAGAGCTCAGAGAGGATACCATGCGTGTTTGTTTACATTACAGCTCCCTTGTAAAGGCAAGGAGAGCGCTTCTGCCCAGGGTAGGGAGCTGTCTCTGCCTGCCAGAAGTGTTGCCTTTGCCAACAGGTAGTGCCCGAGCCTCTGAAATGATGCCTAAGCAGCTGTTCCCACAAACTGGCTACTGTGTTTCTCAACACAATTAAGAAATGGCAAGAAAGTCCTTGTCGGGTTGTATTTCATGGCAGCAAACCTAAGAAACATTGTTCTTCTCTCATAACTTATTTTACCAAGCATGAGATCACATCTATCTGGAGCACAAAAAACCTGTAATTTTTGTCCAATGCTTTAGTCTTCTGTTTTGTTTACAAGTGAGCGTGATTTAGAGCTGAATGAATAATCGGCAATATTATTTCTCAAATAGTTCAGGCATAAAAACATAAAATTTAACAAATGAATAATTCACTGAATATATTTGTGAATTATTTAGCCAGCGCTATATGCTGAATAAATACAGCCTGATGCAAGGCTCAGGGGAGTCAGTACCTTTCTAATGACTTCAGCATATTTTGGATCAGGCCTTACAAGGAAAAAGAAAATTGACAAATAATTTATTTGAAAGCAATTCCATAAAATCTTGACAAGTTGTTCTCATTTTGTGATGTGTATAAATTGCATTCAACCCATGTCAAACACGTTTTGAAAAATGTATGGTCTGTTCAAAGACAGTTTGTAAACAGAATATTTCAACTTTTCCACCCACCTGTTGTGTGGGTGTAACTTTTGGGCAAGTCACACTTTGGAGAAAGCCAACATTTTTAAGAGAGAAGAAATTAAAACTAAATGTATCATATTAAAGGCAATTAAAAATTAATTTCTAACAAGAAACAGGAACTTAAGAAACTTGAAGCTCTTTTTTATCTTGAGGAGACTGATTTATTGAGTTTTATAACTAATAACAATAATTATAGTTTTGTGGAAAACGCAGCTTGTTGAAAGAATTTCTTTTTTTTTTTTGTAAGATTATAAATTTGTCTGATACAAGAGGAAGGGTTACATCAGATGTGAGCCTGGCTGAATGCATATATCTCTTCAGTTTAAAAAGTAGACAGACACAAGATAAAATACATAGTAAGCCTATTAAAACATCTTCAGAAGTGTGTATTTTTCTGCTGTAACCCTGCAGCTCAAGGACAAATGAGTTAACGGCAATCCCATTACCTTTTTTTTTTTCCACAGAAATGTCTGACTAGTTGATCACAAGGTCTTATGCCATCCTAATTTATGAGTCTGATGGCAAAAATAAAGAATTACTAGCATTTGTACTTTTATTGGCAATGTACCAGCTACCATTTTGAATGCTTCTTCCCGAGAGAGTTCTGCTTAATGATGGAGCAATCAGTGATAGAGTTGGGATTTTACAGTTGCTCTGAGATTTTGGATTACCTTGTCTAAAAAAGCATTTTTGCCTTTCTGCTAATGAGAATTTTTTTTTTTTTGAGAGCTTGGGCCTGCTTTGGCAGGGAGGTTGGACTAGATGATCTCCAGAGGTCCCTTCCAACCCCATATCATTCTGTGATTCTGTGAATAGCTAATTTATTTTGCTAGGTGAGAGGACGTTTTTCATATTTTAAGGAAAACTGAGGCAGACACTCATCTAATACACCAACAGAGCAGCATAATTTTATCTGTTTCAATGGGATTTTATTGATTTCTATTGATCATAGCACAACCCCAAATCTGTGTGCTTTTTCTGAAATGTTCACATATAAGGTATTCTGAACTATATTTGCTCACATCAATTAACTTGTTTACAAGAGGCAGTAATTGCATTTGTCCATGAGAGCATATGGATCAGAGCACAATTTCATGCAATTAAGTTCAATTTTGGAAACTCACCGAGTTATAGAACCTGAAGTTCCTTTCTCTTCTGATTTTGATGGATTAATTGATTTTCCCACTTTAATCTTAAAGTAAAACTGTATATATAATATAGGTTGTGTCATCTAATTCTTAAGTGTTCATTCTGATAAATTAGGATCTATAATGTTTAGTTGAGATAAATGATTAGGTGTTTTATGTACAGTTTGCCCTCTGCCTATCTTCTTAGATCTATCGGTTTTAAAATAAGTGACAATGGGGAAAATACATGATTTTAGAATCTAGGTTTTACAATTTGGAAAATTTAAAAAAATGCTGTTTTTTTTCTCTTCAGAGACTCAGCTGCATACATTAGTGCTGTCATGGTTGATTGATAGCAGTTCGGGACTTGGCAGTTTGGCTTCTTGTCAAAGGAAATATGCTCAGGCTCTGGCTCACCCCTCCATGTTGAACAATGCAGCTGGGCAGGTATGGTAAAATGCTGATGCAGCTGGTGCAGCAGAGGCTGACAGGGAAAACGTAGTCTTCCTAAGGCAACAAGTCACATTCAGTGTGCCTGAGTTCAAACCAGAAGTCCTTCAAGACCTATAAAGGCAACAGCTTTTTCATGCTGTTGCGTAACTCGAACACTGGATAGAAAATGTTAATGTTCCTGGGGCTCTGGCTTGAAAAGAAGCAGGAAGTGTTTTGGCAATGCAGTTTGTGTACCACTGCCTTTGTCCATACTCTGCTTCAAAGGCTTTAAATAGATGCTTTCAGCCACTATCTCTCATTCAACATAATGCACTTTAGCAAAGTGTAGAATATTAAACCCCAGCAAATGTTGTTTGGTTGACTGTGTCTTAAATTGTTTAATAGTGTGCATAGAATCTGTAAGACGCAACAGAGTATGCTGTTGAATATCAAAGGAGGGAAAGAGTGGATTTAGGTCTGAATCGTACCCATGCTCAGGTAATCACCCAGACAGGACACAAAGACTCTTTGAGGACTTGGGCACTGGCACAGAAAATCAGATAAAGGTACATTTAGCCCCTTATTCTTTCTGTGCTGGTCACTAGCAGCCGATACCTTCAGAATCAGGTAGAAAGATCTCTTAGCTGGCAGGTTCCCACCCCCATATAGTATTCAAATATTTTTGATGCCTGAAGAGGTCAAAAGCATTTTGACAAAGTCTCAGGACTTCCACTCCATTGATGTACCCCCAAAACTAGCAGGGGGATTAGGGAGATGGGCTAAGACCTACTGGTACAGCAGGCAGCAGGAACTACATCTTTCTCAGCTGTGGCTGGGATGGTGCCAGCCACACAGCATGGAAGAGACACTATTATTACAGTCTAGCCATTATTTTAATTGCTTGTTCACCTGTGAAACAAATCTGTGGCTTCAGATGGGGCAGGAATGCCAGGACAGGCTTGTACAGGTCCTTGGCGAGATGACTGGGGTTTTCAGAAGGACAACACTGCTCATATGGAAATGTCCCTGACTGCTACACATCCACAAATGATAAAAAAATGTAACTCTGTGTGGGCCATTTTGCCTGCATGTTACTAGAAGCAGGATTGGAATGAAGGTCCAACATTCGTAATGACTGTCAGAGATCATTTAACTCATTTCTCCAGGGAATGAGAGGTGGCACGGACAATTTTCTCTATTTCAGCTTTTGTAGTTACTAAGACACTTTAGGGAAACGCCATCTCTTCTCTGTCTCTGCTGGGGCACTATTACATATACGGAGTTTGTGAGTAATCCTGCCTCAAGGACAGAGTAACATTCCCCAGTGTTTGGTTGTTTGTTTCAATTTCACTTTCTCACTGATCTTATTCTCATTCAGCCTCTAGAGAAGCATGGTATTGCATTTAAAGTGCAGATTTACATAGCAGCAATTTGTCAGTTAACCTGAAAGAAGCAGGTGTAATGCTTTAGCTCGTAACAAGGTTGTGATTCCTAGCTGAACAAAGCCTGACACACTTCTAACTGGCTTGTTTACACCATCAGCACTTCTGTTTCAACAGCCGCTCTCTCCAGTATCTCATATTAATTGGGAATTGCAGCCAGAAGGTATCAAGTGTCACTGTAAATTGCTGGTTGTTGAATGATGCGTGTGAAACCGAATTGCTACCTTAAATGTGGTATAGTAAGAAACACAGCGCTCAGCACACAGACCTGTCGCTCCTGCAACTCCAGCTGTGAAAGGAGGAATTTTGCCCATAAAATACTGCACTTTTCTGTGGTCTCTGGGGGTTTCTCAAGAGAAGCTGGGGATGCTGTGATTGAACGAGTAGCAGTAACTGCAGTAAATACAACACTATCAGCTGGTTACCAGCTCTGTGTGCTGCCTCGCTATTAACCGTAATGTGGCAGAGCAAAACAACTCTCCTAGTTAATAAAAGCTTTTGGTGTATCTGTCTCAAGGATTTTGCTCCCTCCAATTCCCTTTGCTCCTAGGTGTTTATTTCCCTGCTTTCTTCATCTACCTGTCACCTCTGGTACCTGTCCTTTTCAGTCACCTTGAAGCCCTCATCAAACTCAGTCTTTCAAGCATTTTCCTTCATGCTTTCACTTCCTTATTTTTGATTATAATGCCAGTATTTGGTTCTGTTGGCTACTGACCTAGTGTTCATTTTTAGGTCTCTTTTCGTTTTCCTCCAAGTTTTAAATCTCTGGTCCATCTTTCAGACCCCTTAAATCTGCACTTCTGTCACTTTCATGCTTCTGAAATCCTGACCTGAATTTTGGCATCTCTTTTTGACAACTGCAGTCCTTTTTGTCTTTTAATTTTTATTCTTCTATCATCCTAAAAACAGTAGCAGGAAAACCCTCTTCTGAGCCTTGTATTCCAAATTTAATCTTTCTTGAATATCTTTCCTTTCATTAAAACTAATCTGAGGTGCACTATAGTCTTTCTCACTAGCACTGAGGATTTCATTGTTATGATGCTCTTCTTATTCCTTTCATCCCATCCCCCTATTATTCCTCTTTTTTGAGGCTTAAGTCAAAATGCAGTACTCATTTCATGGACTTAGTGGCTTTTGGTCAATCCCTACAGCCCTTCTTCCTGTATCCACAGAGAACCTCTTTCTCAGGCTGTTGCAAATGTCACATCTGCATCTTGTCTCTCTTACGCAATAAAAGGAGGGAATGTGATGCTTCATATTTGTTAAGCCTTGTGCACCTCTCCAAACTATACAAGAAAATCTTATATTTATCTATTATTAATAGGACTGAATCTCCAATCCCCTTGGCTCACCTCAATATAAATGCAACAGAAAATGCTCAATATATTTGCTTTGCCAGGATGAGAAAATTAATATTTTATTTCTTATTATTAAATAAATAATGTTTTGCAGGACTGCCATCCTTTGAGGTATAGAGATACTGCATTAATTACCACCCCAGCCCTATTTCCTTCAAACCTCCCAATGAACTAAAGGAGAATCACTAAAATGCTTTTGCTATTTCTGATTAAACAAATACTTTGAGGATTTATTTCAACCTCAGATGAATTTGTGCAGTTCACAATTAGTTCTGTTATGAGAGTGCTCTTTCCCTCCTCACGTTTGCTTGGATAAATGTGTGTCCCTCAATGCAGGCTTGCACACTGGTGGTAGCTGTGATATACAGCACAGGCTTGAAGATGGTAAGAGAGGAGTTGTAAGTCTCCAGCTGTTGCAACTTCTTTCTCTTGTTCTCTTTTTGTTTTGACCTCTTTAATAGCTATTGTTAGCATCTTTATCAAATCAGGAGTGTCATTCCAGTAAGTTCTCCACATGTTCCTCTCCTGGCTGCTCTGCCATGTTAATCTGTTTTCTGTAATGAAGATGACTGGAAGCTATCTATCCACTTTGTGCAGCACTCCAGGGTCTTGTGAAACACATTGGAGAGTGTATTTATTTAAACATTACCATAAATGCAAAAGGAATGTCATACTTTTCACAGAATAGCCTAGAGTAGGTTCATTTTATGAAAAGCTCTCTGTTTGTGAAATCTCACTACTTGCTAAAAAGAACAGCAAAATGTTTTCTGGGGAAAGTAGACAGAAGATAGAGAGTCATCAAACACTAGGAAATTAATCATAACTGGATTTTCCTAGTTCACTAACAATTCAAAAATATTAGTCCTTTTGCAGAATTTCTTCACCTGTAAACCTTATTTTTTATTATTTTTTTTTTTCAGTGAGTTTGATTCAGGCCCTTTGGTGTCAGTAAGAAGACTTGTAGTAATTGGTGAATACAGAGTGACTCTTCATACAATAAAACAACTATTACTGCTTTGTAGTTAGGATGAAACTTTCCTGAAGCAGATTATTTGAAAACGGGTCACCTTAAAGTTCCTTGCGTTCTCTTCAGAATTAAGACATGTACTTCCAGAGACAAGGTGCTGTGCTAAGGTGGCCCCACTTCTGATTCAGCACTGCAAGAGCTGTAAACCTCACTAGATTTCCCTTAGGACTGCTGGCTCTGCCTCGTTCGGTTTCTGACCACAGATGTTGAAGAAGACACATTGCAACGTCTCCACATTTGTTGAAAGAGTGGGAAGTTGTTTAGGAAGAGTTATTCCAGGAAAAACAACTTACTACATTTTTTTTCTACCTGTTCTGCAGTACAGTGTTTAAACTTTTAAGCCTATTCCTCATTATAAGTCTGGTGGATGGGTTTGGTATCTCATTGATTAGAAAGTCAGCAGCACATTTTACCAGGGAGGAGGACATAGTCCAGCTACTAAGTACATGTCATGACATCCTAAAGAGTGTAAGGTTGCATTGGCAAACAATTTAATATATTTTTAATAGTACTGAAAGAATCATACAGTGTACTTCAGGTCTTAGGCCTGGAGATTATTTACCCTTTTTATGTGAAGTCGTACTAGATGTGAAACCAAACCCATAATCAAAGGGCAGAAATCAAGCTCAGGACTCTCCTGTTGCCTGCAAAGGAAACTTTAGGGTTACTTTTACATTTCTGTAGGTTCTTAGTTTCCTGGTCTCTACATTTCTACAGGAGGAGAAGGTTTGAATTCCCTCAGACTATGAAGGCCCTGAAACCCCTACCTCCAACTTCTCGGCCAAGTGTTTAAGCTATTAGTGCTGTATTCCTCTGCTGGTTTTAGGAAAATGTTCCTGATTTGAACTTTTCAGTGACTCTTGGTCAGCATCCATCCAGGAGTCTGCTCCCAGGTATGTGATTTGAGCAGGCTAGGAGCATCTCTGCTGCTTTGCTGACTGCAGTTGTGCTTAATGATTCCTACCAGCATCTCTGCATTCAGCATACAGGCTTTCCTAGTCTGCCCCAAGCCACCCAACCCTCCTTAGGCACTGTATGAGGAAAAGACATCTTTAACTCTGGCCTTTGAATGTTGCTATGTGGAGCCTAATTTGGAGGTTAGGTCTGCTTGCAAGAGGTGTCTACCTCCACGGTGGCTTGTGAAAGAATGAGGATTTAGTGTACAGCTGGTGATAGTGCGTTGCTCAGAGAACTGAGCCCTGTGCCTTTCTTCTCCTCTGTTCAAAGCTGAGAAAAGTTAAGACACTTGCTCGTGATCTTGGGTAATAGAAGAGGGAGAAACATGGCCTGATGCAGCACAGAGTGATTAAAGAAAAGAAACCCATTGGGACAGTCTTAGGCATGCTGCTAACTTTAAATGTACAAATCTGTCCCATTTAAATCAAAGTTAATCAGAAGCCAGGGATTTTTTTGGTATTGGGGAAAAATTAAGCATGTACTTGAATGTTTTTCTAAATTAAAACACTGACTATGTTTTTCTTCAGTTAAAGATGGACCTCTTGTAGGAAGCCAAATATTAAACTGTTCATAGTGGAACATTTAATGTGATCATATGTCTTCACAGATGAAACAACACACATTAAGATCAGTGGCAAAACTGAGAATATACTCTTACTTTCCATTTACACTGCAGTTTTTTCTTGCTTTTATAAAACTGCGTGAACTTCTGGTAGTAATTTCTAATAGTAATTAGTAGTTGTTAATGTACCAGCTGTGTGGCATTAAATAATTAACCTTTATATAAGCTATCATAATTTTCACCATACCAAGACATGATTGTAATGAGTTTTTCTACCCATCTTCATTATTGTATGATTTGGTAACTGCTAGATGTAAGTTACTTTCCAAAGTGTATGTACTAAACCTCATCATTCAAACAAATGAAAATTATAAAAGGGAGACTTAACACTGTTTCTTGGCCAGGAGTTTTTACAGCACTTGTGAAAGATTCTATATGACAGATAAGAAGACATGTTACTAAAATACTTTGTCTTTCTGGAAACCTATCACACTCTATAAATGTCTCCCAAAATAATGCTGAGAGCATTCTGATATTGCCATCCCAAATATACACATTTTTCCCTTGTCTTGAAACAAACCACAGAGAATCTTTGGTTTGGACTGTCAGGAATAACAGTCACCCCTAAAGGGAGATATTTGAATTCCATCTGTTTGGGGGTTGTTTTTTATTTGTTTCTTTTTTGTGCTTCTAGTCTCCTAATTTTTTAAATAGCTTCTTCTTTTGAAGAAACCTTATTTAACCTTCTTTCTGAGTTTTGAGTATTCAAGCAAAACACAAAAGAACTAGCAAAAGGATTAGCATAATTTAGAAATATAAATTCATCCTCTCACTCTAATGGAAAATCTGCTAGCCACAATTTGATGTCTTTGTTTGTATTGTGTTATCCCTCATGTAGTTATTAATTTACATTGCTGTGGGAATGGGCATGAACTTCATAACTTTCTTCTTTGGTATTCCCGCAGCACAGACCCTGCTGCCTGCCATTGATGTCTGGCGCTCTTGCATGTGGAGGGTCACTTCAGTTTGTGATTGTGTCTCTCATTCTCTTTCATTCATTCTGCTAAAGATCATTTCCTCTTCTGGTAATATATTGTGACTCAGGATCACAAGCCTAAAGCCTCCGTGGGAAATTGTTTTCTGTTATTTTTATTCAATACCTTAAGCCACTTGCATATTTTGTGCTTTATTTTCCATTCATGGTTCCATTTTACAAAAATGGTTTTGTTTTTAGCCACAGGCATGGGCTGTGTCTTTCGCCCATATTTCATTAATTCTCTGTAGGCTTTTTAGTTTAGTAGTACAGCATATTTTGGTTACTGTAATGAAAAATAATATTTCTAAAAGATTCTGTTGACATGAAACCAGTAATAAATATGCTGCTAGAGTGATGATCTCTAATCCCAGGTTGATTGTACAGATTGACTGTTAATACTAGTGTTAGTTCAGTAGTTTCATTGCTAATACTTGAAAGGATTCTCAGAATGTTTATCTTACCATAAGGTGTTACTGTTTGGGGAACAGATTTTGTAGGATATAAACATGCCAAGCGAGACACATCATTTTATAGAACACACTGATTATAGGAAAGTACCTGAGAATTCTTGGCCTCAGTGTTTTTCACCTGGAGAAGGCTGTAGAAAACACCATATTTTCTACTGCATGGAGTGGATGTTTTCTTATCACTTTTGTTTTTTAAGACTAAGAGACAAAGAAGGGTTTGGAATGATAGAGCTGGGCGTGGGGTGAAAGGAAGGTTCAAACAAATAAGTCTGGAGAAATACGACTCTAATATACAGTAACTAATTAAAACCAAGAGAACAGGAATTTAAGAAAAGGCCTTTGTGAAAGGGCACTGAGTTTGAACACCCACAATTTGCTCAGAAAGGTGACTAAGGCCCAACAAACACCAGGTGAAACAAATAAAGAATTAGTTCTCAGTTGCTGGGAGGTCCAGGAGAGGCAAAGGCCAATCAGGGCCAGGGAGGCAAAATAAAAGAGGTTAGTAGCCTTTCCCATGTTTGGTAGTTTAAAAGAGAGTGCGGAAGAGGAGCTACGGCATTCATGACCCTTTTCTGGAAAGGAAATCTAGATGGACTTAATTCTGGAGAAGGACATCCCATTCTAAGGTAAATGAAATGTTTTTGTGGCTTAACTGCGTGTCTTATTTTGTTGTTCTTGGGAGGAATAAGTCTGGCTGGGAGGTTTCACTGTCTTCCTAATTCCTTTTTACTTCTATGCAAGTTTTAATACTGTCAGCTGCAGGACTGTCTCTTCAGTGTTGTTAGTTTAAGTAAGCAATACTTGAGTGAGAGCATGTAAAGGTCCTTACATTAATGAAAGATGATTTTGATCCCAATATTGGGAGATATTATGTAAGACATGCTTTAGCATTTATTATGTATTGAAATGTAGGATATCTCTATGGCCTCTTCCATATTTTTACTAGAAAGATCACCTCAGCAGTATTTTTTATTTTTTAGCTCCCTATCTTCTGTCTTATGTGAAGCTTTGGGTTTTGGAACTGAATATACCTCAGAAGCAATGAGGAGATGCATGGTTTGATAGTACCCATGTCTTTAGCTAGGTTTTAGTCTGGTTCTGGACTTGAAATCTCTGGATGGAAATGTGTGCTATTATGAAAAGATTTCGCTATGGGAACAGCGGTAACTTCATAGTTTGGCTCTTGAGGTGTGACTGCATGTTGGCTTTCAAAGTTTTTTAAGATACTAAGCTTTAATCTAGAATGAAATATGCTAATACATATGTTTCCTCTTAATCATTGTGATGTATCTGAGTCGATGGTGAAAGAATTCAACCTGTGCTTTTGGAGTCATCTTCCATAGTCTCATGTAAACTGGGTCAAATTTACCTTTTAGCTGCACTGGAATGACTTCTCTTTGTGTAGGAGGAGGGTGATCTATTTTGGAGGTATCTTCCTCTGCTGAGGAACTGATAAAGTACCAAAGGTGTTTTCTTAACAGAGCTTGTATTTCACCATCCATTTGTGTAAGGAGAATCAATACCTTTTTTGACAATCTGTCATGAGGTAACACTTCTAAAGAAGTGGCAAGGATCTTTGAGCACTGATTTAAAGAAATATGTATTTCAGCATTTGAAATAAGGAAGAACAATCTTCCTTCCTGCAAAAAAAACCACATCTTGGAAGAGCATAGTGCTTTGAACTGAAAATGTACGCTGCCCTTCAGCAAGCACATACCAGCAGCTTTACTGTGGAGCAATCATTAGGTTCATTGTCACAGCTGTAAAAGCTGTGATGTTCTAGCTAGTAAAACTACTTTTGATTTTCCTTTTTTATAAACCTTTTCATTGCTTCTCTCAAGTAAACCAGTTTTTGCAACTCTGCTCTATTCAGGATGTAATGAAATGAAAGAATTATATGTACTGTCACAGTCCTACTGGCTTTTGCTAGATAGTGGCAAGAAATAGTATTTTTTTTTTTTTGGATGTGGGGAGTAGTAATACGTGACTGCTTACAGTAAGTATATACAAATTTACAACCTTTATCGATTACGTTGCTGTCTCTACTTCTTGTGCTGAGTTCTCTTCTGCTTTACTTTGCCATGAAGAACTATACATGCAAATGGCTGCAAAACAGCCCTGAGGTTAAGACTGGGAAATTCTTGCAAGCTTAGTCATAGAGTTATAATAGTGACTAGGGAGGGAACTTGTGTGGAGACCGTCAGTTAGTGTTACTTCATTAGCATGTGCAGTAGAAGCAAAAAGAGACCTCTGGAAGTCTTTAAAGAGCTGATATGGTAAAATCTCTTTCCTAGTAGTACCACATGAACTTCTTCTGTACTTCTATGCAACATAAAAATCTACCTTGTCTTGGAGTCCAATCCACTGTCAATAATAATGTGGCTTTGGGTTACTATGGCTTGTCTCTCTTGTATTTCTGCTCCTTCTCTTGCTTTCTGCCAAAATACTAGCATTTTCTGGCTAACTTGCTACTTTATTAGGGTATAGGCTGGCTTTGTTTAGCAAGAGTGAAAGGCAATGCATGCTTCCTTCTATGAATTCATGAAATGTCAGTATACAAGGTCTTAAATTCTTGTTCCTTCACAAGTCCCTTTTCAATAGTGATTATTCTGTTTTGTTCCTCTAAAGCTGAGTCTTTTACTGTTAAAAAAACCCCAAACAAACAAAAAAAAAAACTTGTTGAAGTTGGCATTAAATACCACAGCTGCAAACTTTGTAGTAAGGCAAGGTAGTAAACTCCTGTTTCTGTATGATAGCCTGTGTTCCTGTTTTGCTAAATCCTATCATGTTTCCAAAGCAGTACCTGCTGCTCTCAAACAACACATGCTGTTACCGGCTCCACACTAGACCAGCTGGCATATTCGTGACTGAGGATATTGGCTGGGCAGGGCAGTGGGAAGGGAAAATGCCAGGTGTAAAGGGAGTTGACCTGCAAACATACTTTTGACTATGGCTCGTTCCATAAATAACCTTATGCCCTACTGCCTTCTCAGATACTGGTATTGTCACATGAATTCTAGTGCTGGAGAACAATGCTACTTTAAAATATTTATCCTCCCGATACTGTGTGTACTGGGAATTACTTCTCTCGCTATTCATGCAGGGAATAGAGCCTGTAAGGCTAAAAGGCTGTGCTGCTCTATATGCAGAAATGCTATGACACAAAAGAAGACTAAACCTGAATTTTCCAAGTCCCAGCTATGGCTCCTAAAGAAATAGGAAGCAACTTTGCTCTTTTGTTGGTGTGTTCAAAATGATAAATGCCTGGCAGACACTTAATGCCATTAATCACATATTTCCGTAGACTCCATTCAGTGCCATGTCATGTACAGCAAAGCCATGGCCAGAATGCTACATGGCAGTAAACCACTGTTTTTTTGGATATTGCCAGGGGGATAAATGTCCTTTCCCTGAACTACAAAGAGGTTTTTCTGGCTTTACTTTCCACTTCAGTGGCTAATGCCGGACTGTTTTACTGTAAACTAGACACTGATATTGTATACAAAATATGGCAGGCACGGGAAGATGCAGGGCTGTGGATGATAGGTGCCTGTTCATGCAAACAACGTATTGGCACAATGTAGCAGCAAAATGAAATACAAAGTATTATCGATTCTCTTGTATATTCTGGATTAATTTCATCCCAGGTGGTGACAGGATTAATGTATCATCAAAATCGCCCCTTGTTGGTTTTGATGATTAATAGGTTATGTGCATTCCTTTCACTAGTAACTTAAATAGTGGAAAGTTTCCTGTGGAAGCACTGCTCGCAAAGCAAAGATCCAATACATGGCAATAATGTTGTGGGCAATGCCAAATGGAGTTTGGACTAACTGGAAAGTCCAAGACCTTTCAGAAACTTGATTTTAACACCTTGCATGTATATATACACATAAATTTCTTCTCTGAATTACCTATATGACGATTTATTTAACAGGCTGCAGTGATGTGGAAAGTGTCTTACTGGGCATCGAGATACAGAGCCTGGCAGGGAAATTTACTGTCAAGATGAACAAAAATCTATGAGTGACTTCAGATGGCAGTTAAGGTTAAAGCTGCTATATTCCCCTTGTTCAAATCACAAGATAAAGCTCAATAATCTGGTTGTTCTAAAAACACTTCTTTGTGTCTTGAATAATTGATTTTTGAGAGAGAAGCAGGTCTACTACTGTTCAGGACTTTTTCTGCTTAGATTTAGGGCCCTAATGTTCTGTGAATTCAGAATTTCACAATAGTAACTCTCCTGGCTGTGGAGAAAACAGGAATTGAATGCTGCTGGTGCAGTATCTGCTTCCCACCAGGGGGAAGTCCCTGTCACCAGACTGGGCAGAGGGGAGCAGGAGGGGGCACTGCTGCTATCCTAGCTGAAAGAGGGGTGAATGCCAGGACTCTACTGGCTCTAATTGACTTTGAGAAGAGAGGCTCTAATTGATTTATTTTTTTTTCCTCCCCTGAGACAATCTCAGGTCCCATTTTTCTGAAAGCAAGTTAAATGACTTGCATTACACAGAAACAAGGCAGTGTGCTGTACAAGATGTTTTCACCATGCAGATAACCTGAAGGATCATCTTTAACAAAGATATGTGGATTGGTTCCTTCTCTAGTACTTAGCCAGCACCAACAGGTACTATTGGTGACTGTTGCTGGTTAAGGTTGACTGCCCTGGGGACAGGAGTGGCATAAACCTTGAGCAATCTTTGACTCTGTAGAACTGATATTAAAGGATGACTGGACCGGGTCAGAAGGTAAGGTGAGGATGCGCTCACCTCTTAAACTAAATGAGATTATCAAAAATTTCTGGACATAGTATAAATGTGCTGTACTTCTCCCCACAAGGCTGAAGTGAGACAGATCAGCCTGAGTCAGGAATATGTTTTGGTTTAAAGCATTCTGTAGTGCTGTTTTTGCTTCTCCCTTTTTCAGATTTGGAAGAGGCAAGGACAAGGACTAGGAAATCTTACTGATTCCTGAATAAACTGAATGTTGGCCCTCAGGGCTAGGGAAATGCTCTGTTTTTACACAACTCAAGTGGGGAGGACCCCTACAGAATTATAAAATCTTGTTCTCTTAAGAGTCACAAATTCATCCTATTCCTTTCAGCTTGGGATGTGTCTCCATTCTGTTACTAAAATGACTCTGTTGTGTCATTTATCAACTCTGCAGTGCATGAATCATTTATCATGGATTTCTATGTGGTCGGAATTTCTGTTAGACACTGCACCTTGTACCCTACTTTTTCAATGCTGCTTAGAGCTTCTTGTGCTATTTTGAAGTTATATCTTCTTCCTGTCACACTTATTCTTTCAAAACTTCTTTTGAACAGCTTTCTGAAAGGAGCCCTGCAGATGTGAGACTTGCTTGATATGACTATCTAATATTGACTGTCTTGCCCCATATTTCACCTCCTATTGATGCTTCTGCTAAACCAACAATGGAGAAATGGATACATAATTCATCAGACCTAAAGGAGAGTAGGGAATAATGGGAAATAATAGCTTGCATCTAAGGTTCAAGAAAGCTGCTCATTAGTTGAGTTTTTCTTTGCAAGCCTAGTATTTTATTACAAAGGGAACCCACGCTAAACTGTGGACCTGCAGCATACAGTGGCCCTTGTGGTCTCCAGGCAGCAGTAACGCCGTCTATCGTTGTATTATAGGTCCTCATAGGAAGGTTTCTGCCCTTTTACTTAAGTTCAGATAATTTCTTTGTTGTTCTAGTGTAAATCAGTTATCCGAATGTTTCCATGATTTTTTTCCTCAGAACCACACATCCACTGGTACTTGCTAGTCCTCAGTCTCACAGCACTGTGTGATTTCTTCTGGAGCCACTGGCTGGGAAGTAGCTGGGTCTAACTTCCAGATTCAATCCACACTGAAATGGTTGGAAAGTTTTGCAAGGGAAATGAGTGCTCCAGAAAAATAAAGAATAAATAATAATAAAAAGCTGGCCACTTCAGCCTAAAGCAACTGTCTGCCTAGAAACTGCATGCTCCATCAAAAGCTAAAATATTCAGTCTTTTTGTGCTACTGGCTACCTCATATTCAGCTGGTCATTAATATCGGTATGTGATAACTTTGACCACACTTGCTCATACAATTGTGGGGTTTGGTTTTTGAAATAGTGTCTGAAATTTTTTGAAAGACCTTGTATTTAAGCTGTATCTAAACAGAATAGAAAAAGACTAGTGTAGGAGTTTGTCTCTTTTAATACTGAAAACTTGGCTCAGCCAATTCAAGGCTGAATGAAGTCTCCTGGAAAAGCAGAAGACATATTAAATTGATCTTTTTGCTTCTGGCAGCACAACTTTTCCTCAGTATTGCCCACTGTTTCTATTCATTAAAGACTTCCAATATGACACTATGATTTTGCCTCCTGCTATATTTTACTGTATGTGGCCAATTTGCTTGCCTTCATGCCACCAGCTTCTATTTCTTCTTTCTTTGTTTGCTGTACAGAGGCTTCTTGCTGTCGGAATAAGGATGAGATGCTATTGAGCAAACTACTTATGCTTCCAGGATTCCTTTAAAATTGTTGCATTTGATCTGGCACCTGGCTCAAGAGTTCCAGGACTGCAAAGTTACCAGAATGATTGCTTCTTGTTTGGGGATCTGGTAGTGGTGTTAATGGCTGTTGTCATATAGTATTTTATCAGAGTAGTCAATGTTAAGAGGTGGTCATGCAGTCATCACTTCCTAGTGTTAAGTCCTTTTTAAATCAGAATTAAGCAAAAAGACTCTATTCTTTTTCTTGCTAATTCATTCCTGGCTTAATTTCACTGCGTTCAATGATCACAGCATGCATGAGGCCTAAGGAAAAAATGCAGCTTCCCTTTGGGTGGGACTCAATTATCTGACTGTCTCAATGTGGTGATATATGTGCATTGGGTAATGTTAATGTGATGTCTAATATATTACACTTCTCTAGCAATATGACTGCTATCACAGAAGGCGATGAGGATGGGGGAAAAAGTGAATGGATTGCTCCAACAGTGATGCATTTATATTTGGAACCAGCATTGCCATGCCATTATCAGGATGTCTTTGAGTAAATTTCAGGATTTAACATCCATCAAGCTGCCTGACAACACTAAGCCTGCATTTGTGAAATGTCTCATAGGATAGAGGCATAAATCTGAGTTATCTACATAACAGGGATATTGAGTTATGTTACACAGGAGAGGCCATAAACATAGCTGCTCTGGAAAGCATATCTAAGAATAGAGACCTGAAATGCAACGCATTGTATTACAGTAACACTGTTTTTATTATAGCTCTAACTTTCAGCAGAGACAGAAGGAAAGAAATAATTTTAGAATTACCCCTTCAGGCTGACTGCTTAGGCCACACATTTATGTGACATTTTGCATCTATCAAACATGGGTAAAATTGGAATAGCCACTTCTATCATCTTTATTCAGAAGACAACTTATTCAAGCATCTGTTAGCTTAACAAGTACTAACTAGGGACATGCAGTTCATTGAGCAGGAGATGAACAAAGCTTTAACAGATCTTATCTACTACTGAAATTCAAAGAACTATGTGCTTAGATAAACTCAGTTGAAACTAATTGTTCTGGCCTTAGCTTTTTACCTGGGATACTTAAAAACAAACTGAAATTTCAGGTTTATTTGGCCTGATTGTTTTTCATTGTTGCTACAGCAATTCTAGTGTATATTACTTCTATACAGTAATACCATCTGGAAACTAACTATTCTCACTGGAATAAAATGGATCTGACGAGGGAGTCAAGACTATCACTGCATCTTTTCCTTTGAGTTGTGTTGCTGTTGTGAATTGAAAAAATATTTTCCTGTATTTAATGTAAAAAATCTAAGATTCTGTAATGGTGCATAAAGCTCATGTTTTCAGTAATTATACTGGGATGGTCTTTCCATTTCTACAAAATGTGTTACTTTGGAGAAAAATTATTTCAATAGAATGAAGTACTTTTTTAAGCCACTCATTGGGATATTCCAAGTCATTCTGCCTTTGGGACTCTCTAGGTTTTTATTCCAAAACTTGCAGTGGACTGGAGTAAATCATGATGTGAGACAGCACTGGGTTGCAGCTCGTTTTAACAAAAAACCTGATGAATTATTTGCTCAAAACACTGGTGTTCTGGATGTGTGATTGAATTATTTTTATTTAAAACATTGTGCATTACTTAGTGTTTCACATAACATGAAAATTATTTAATGGAGTGGAAAGTGGTATGACCATACACTGATGTGACTTCTGGCCAGTGGTGTTAGAGGATCCGTAAATTATTACCTCTTTGAAAACAAAACATAATGGGGAGCTGGGATCCCTCTGATTCCTTCTGTGTCACCTAGACTGACTGTAGGAACATTATTTAGCTCCCTGACTCCAAGTACATTAACATCTGGAGCAATTAATCCTGTGCTTTTCTGGGGCACTGTCCTCTTCAGTTTGTTTTGAATTATGTGTTCGTGGTGTCTTGTAGACGCTTATCTGAGTCAGGCTGAGTGCCCTTCTAACCCTCTGACTTCAGAAAGAAGTTGGAATGCAATTGCTGCCAGGGCTGTGTGAGCTCAGCTTCAAAAGTATGCTCAAGTCTCCCCTCCCTTTTTAAAGCCCTGCCTTGGCCTTTTGCAAAGGAGGAGCAGATATGAAGCGAAAACACAACCTAGACTTCCCGTCACCACCATGGAGAGGTCTGAATATAGAGCTGAAACTTGTGTGGTGGACTTTAAAAACAAAGTGCCCAGAACATTGTGAGCATCCTTCATCCTATGGGAGAAAGCAGAAGACAAAATGTGAATCAGGAACGTTTGTGTTTCTGCCTTTGTACCTGGACTAGAGGACTTGTCCCACTTCACTGGGGACAGGAGCATAATATTAGATGCACAATACTGCCAGTCCATCTGGAACAAAGAGGAACTAAACAGTCCAGAGAGAAACTTGGTCTTATGTGACTTGCACATTTAAAACATCTGGCTTTATTAAGATTGAAGTATAATTAATTAATCTGAGGGATAAAACTATGTCTCAGTCAAGGAGGTTATGCTTCAGATAAAGAAGGCCAAGATTTAATATTAAATAACATGAACACACATGATCAGATATATGTGCATTCATTTGACTTCTGGGTCACTAATCTACATTCCTTTGCTGGTGGAAGTAATCTCAAATTCTATCTGAAAGGATTTTGTGGAATAAAAGGATCCTTGTCTTGGCATTTGGAGGGCTTTTTTTAACTTTTGCTAGGATGATAATGACTGCTCTGTGAGTGAAGGGACGACAGATTTATACCACTAGACAGAATGTAACAGAGGCCATCTCATAGTGGAGCCCAACAGAACTGTGATACAGTTTTTAGATGGTGGTAGGCATGTGCAGATTTCTTTTCTGGGCTGTACTTGTCTGTGTCTCCTGGGTGAAACCAACACACAGTCCACAAATGATGATCCTGGAGATTGCCTGGCAGTAGCAAAATAATAAAGCATTGCTCTTGATGAATGCTACCAGCAAGTCAATGCCAGTGTTTCCCAGGCACTACCTAGCATCATCAGTCCCTTTGCTTCCTAGAGGATTAAAGACAGGCCCAGCCTGTGCCCTGGAGGCATATGTTTTGAGTGTCCGTGGACCGAAGCAGCATGCAGATTGCCAGTGATGTGATTAAGCACACCAAGCAGTGATTTACCTCCTGTTCATCTCTGAGACAGCACTGGAAGTAAACCTGGTTGGACACCTGGTGCACATAGTGAAGGTGCCCTAATACTTGGCTTAAGCAAGGTGAAAAATGAAGCTTAGAGTATCTCTGCTTGCAGAAAGGGCCAAACAAGACTTGTCTTAATTTCTGGGAGGGCAGGCTCCTATATGTAATGAATGGGGTACCATGTGGTAACTGCAGCAATAACCACCTTTTTTTCCTAAAGAAACCTGTCTATGAAGGGCTGAGATAAAGGGTAAATCCACTTACTGGTTATACTAAACAGGCAGGGAATGGTGTGAAAAACAATTAATTTAATACATCAGAAAAGGGGGAAAAACAAAGCCTTTATAAATGGAAAGAAGGAAAGCCTTGTCAGTTACTAATGCGTTCTTTTCATGCTAAAAGAACAAATGCAACTTTGCCAGGGCTCTTGCTCATAGATAACAAGTAACTCAACAATTTGTAATAGTCTTATCCTAAAAATAACCTTAATTACTGCAAAACCAGAGGCAGAACATACAGAATACTTTCTAGAGGCATTGCGTCTTAATTCATTATATCTAAATGTTACCTGACAGCTAGGTCCAAGCCTTTATATACACTGTCTAGATGGTAGCCTCTCATCTGAGAAGAAAAAATAGTCTGTCTAAAATTGGGCATGTTCAACAGTCCAGTTGAGCTTTGGAGGCTGTGCTTTGAGTGGCTGGTACCTGGTGCTCGTGGTGTCGCTCTTGTAGAGGTTTTTGCAAAGATGTATCATTGCACACTCAATATATGCAAGGTATATAACGAAGTGCAGTTTGCTGAATGGAGGTGCTGGATGGAGACGTATTCAGTACAGTGTTCCTACAGGAACCCCCCCCAAGTGAGAGATCTGCAAGTTGTCCCAGTGGTGTGGTTTGCTTTGAGTACAGGAAGCTGAGTATGAATGTTGGAGACACAATCTGGGGCAGTGCTGGAGTGTTTGCTGTCTTCATCTACTGTACTAGAGAATCAGTTGCTCTGACCGAAAATAAACAGTCCTTTGATCCCACATTAAGCCACAACAACGGGACTGTCATGCTTCAGACTGTTCTCACAAGCTCATTTGGGACCTAAACAGGTCCCAAAATGAGGAAGGAGCAAACAGCGTTAAAAGCCTGTGTTCTGCCCCTTGGCTGCTATGAGCAGAAAGATCTCTGCAAACGGAGGAGCTCTGTGACCTTTGAGTCCACACCTGGAGAACAAATTTCACGTGGTGCATTGTTCCTTATTTCATTGGAAAACCTAATCCTACGTAATCACCATATGAATTGAGTCAATCAATTGAGTCGGAAGAGTCTTTCTCCAGGGGCTCTGGGAATAGTATCACAGCAAAATGAAGCATTCCTTTTCAGTTCTTAATGTAACTCAGTATAGTAATTCTTCCTATTCTCTTGTCATTTCCCCTCTATTTCCTCTTCCGCTTAAGAGGTTTCCTTACTGGGAGAGTCTATGATTGAAGACAGCAGAGTGATAGAAGTAGCACACTTGGAAAACAAGTGGAGTCACTCATTATCAGTGGCTGTACGATGTAGATTTGTGGAGTTGCAGGAATTACAGGATCTAGGTAGCATGCTAGAAACTGTTTTTTCTATTTTAGTAATAAAATGGTTGTGACTTGGAGTGATCATCTGCTCATGCAGTAAGAAGTGTTGACGTGTGGCCAGGTCAGCATGAATAGGTGTATTCAGTGTGTTAATGGAAATAAACAACCTCATTTCCAAGCAGGAAAGAGTTGTTTAGTTTGGGATGTTTTTTGTTGTGTTTCTGGGGGAATTTTTTGTTTTCTTTTTTTAAAGAAGCTTAGATCAATTGCTCTACAAAGCAAACAACTGACAATGAAATAAGCCAACTACATGAGTATGTAATTTTGGGTACTAGAGGGCCTAGTGTATTAATACTTCTGTTAAGTACATTGACTATGGAATAGTGCCTCATAGCTTGTCTTTACATCCTTTATTTTACAAATGAAGAGCAGTGCAACTTGCAGAAAAGCAGATATTTTTATAGATTGAGAGACTTTTATGAGGGGAAAAAAAAAAAGGGGGGGGGGGGGAACCACTTACAAACTAGGGCAAGTCTAAAAAAACTAGTAAAGCTGCCAAATCAGAAATACAGAGGTACTACTGAAAGTTGGGTGTTACAAGGGATTGTGTAGTAAAACTATACCATGAGTTTAGTATATGCAAACTTCAACTCTTTACCTTTTTCCTCTTGTAAAGTTTCATTTTGAAAATGAACTGCAGTTACTCTACTTGGAAGAACAGTTGTAGCTGGTGTGCAATGCACAGCTCAGACTAGTTTGCCTCCCAAAACTGCAAAACATTTGAAATGATGCCACAAAAGTAACACAGCAAATGCGGCTTTGAACAAGGATGTCAGTGTTTACACCCAATGCATAAGAAAGTTGGATTATTAAAAAAAAATTACTTTAAAAAATACTAAAAAAAATAAAAATTGCTTTGATGTTTGTGTTTATAGGTCATTAGTTTGCTATATGTTATGCAGATGTACTCAGCTGTTTGCTAGAAAGGTTTCGCTTGCATAATATGAGCTTTGACTTTTACTTGAAATTATTTTATCTAACTTGTAATTTTTGGTTCTCTAAACCTAGCTGCTGATTTCTCAGTTTAAGGCTATTTTCCAGAGTTAACCTCTAATTCTCTCCTTTTATAGAGTTATCCTCTATTAAGCAGAACTATGTAAGACATTAGAAAAAACTGCTTTTCATCCTGTTTTTTGGCCAAACTCCAGATTAGTAGCTTTCCAACAGAAGTATAGGCTGGCAGAAAGCTTAACATCATTCAATAAAAAGAATACTTGTCACTGTCAGCAGTAGAATGAGACTGAACTTGCTTACTAATGAGAGAAAAAGTAGGGCTTAAATGGAATAAGGAAATATTCTTTTTTTTTAACAAACTTTAAATCTTTGATACTGCCCTTGGGATATGCTTGTGCACCCAGCATCAAATCACTTTTTTTGCTTCAGATCAGGCAGAATAAAAACAATGACACCTTAATGTAATGAGAGGATGTGAAAACACTAGTTTTTGGGTGGGGAGGAGAGGGCTTGAAAGGAAGAAACTCAATGTTCTTTTGCTTTGAGTTTGACCTGGCGTAATTACATACACATGCATAGTTTTCTTTTCCAAGAAAATAAAGAAGCTTTAATTTCCTCAGTCCACAGTATGCACTACAAGAAAGGAGTTTCACAGCCTTAACTGGCTTCCCAAGGAGTAGTCCCGGCTGCTGAAGGACAGCAAAACGCAGCCCTTCCCCTCTGTCCTCAGCATGTAGTCATCTTTCTTTTGGACCATGGTGCTGATTTGGGGGATGTGGAGTAGATGGAAAAGCCCTAGGTAAGGAGACAGTGGCTTTCCCGCAGCCAGACTCACAGACTGCTTCTGCTTTCGGTTCCCCCCAGAGTTGTTCCAAAATCTCTTACTAGCATTTTCATATTCAAGACGGTGCAAATACTATTCTAATGAAAAGTAGGTAAACCAAGTAGGGAGTATGCCTTCTATCACAATGCAAGAGCATGTCTTTTCTGGCTCTAATACTGAAATAAACAAAATAGGAGGAAATCCTAATGGAGGAAAATCAAGTAACTTCTCAGAAATTAGTCAATGCTTCAGAGGAAGAACTGGAAATGGAACCTCTATCTCCTGACTCCTGGCCATGAATTCCTTGTAATAACATGACATCATCAGAACTGGAACGTGCAGAATGACATCTGTTTCAGCAAGGCTTATAATCTATGCTGCTGGGTCCTGCACCTGTTATTTAAAAAATATATATATATATTTGTGTCCATAGGATTTAGTAATAAAAATGAACAACATGGCTATGAGGTTGAAAAAGAGAAAGTGTGTTAGAGTGGTAGAGGCTGCTGTTGTTGCAAATAAATGTTCCTGATTAAAGGGGTGAATGCAACAGGTAACACTTAACAAGTAAATTCATAAGGAAGCAATATTTAAACATCAGCCTGTTAATAATCGTGCTGAACTATGACATGTGACAATTGATGTAATAAGTTTTAAATAAGACAAAAGGAAAAAAAAAAATCCTTTGAAGTGCAGCTATTATTTAAAGTACTTTTAAAGTGATCATATTATGATCCATCAAAGAAAGATCAGTAAAAAGGAGTATGGTAAAAATTATTCTTGAAATATACTTCTAGATTATTCAGCATAGTGATTCATGCTATATGCTATATTATGCTGTGCGTGAAGCTTGGCTAGGGAAACTTGTGACTAATCTATCAAATGGACCCAATCTTGAGAGAGAAATGTTCTCAAGTATGAAATGAGTGTTCATGTGTAGGTAGGTAACTTCAATGAGAGATCTTATCATTGCTTTATGGGACAGATCTTGTAGCTGTTTAAACTGATATTACTCAGCTGAACTCGGGGTGATACTGACTCACACCTGCCCGGCGTTTGCTAAACTTGTGCTAAAAATTCTCTTTTCAGGTAGCGTAATAGCATGGCCCACAGTACAACTGTCTATTGGAACCCATTTGCCTTTTAAAATAACTCTGTGTATTGAGCTGCTGTAGCAATGACTAGTTTTGGGGGGGTAGGGTAGTGGTATTTGTGTGTGTGTATATGTATATATATACACATATAGCCTATATATAGTGTGTGTATAGTAAATAGCCTACACCCTGCTTCTTACTATATATATATATATTAAAGAAGGAGGGTGGCATAGGATATATATTATGGAAAAGTATGAAAGCAGTTAAAGAAGACATCTTTAGTAGTGCATTGTTGGAATCCTGTGATTACAGCAGTGATGGAATTGTTTCAGGCTGTTGGGATGCTACTTTATACACCAATGAACTGTAAAAATGTAGAATAATAGGAAAGAGGCTTTTTAGTTTGTGCTTATGTGCAGTTTAGCTTGTGTTCTGCATCCTCAAAAAACAGGGATTTGAGTTGCTGAGTCTTTCATCTTTTTTTATTTTGTGGACCTATGAGAAAAAGTTGAGACTATTTTCATATCTTTGCAGACATTTGTGAGAGAAGAGGAAAGTGGCTGTTCAGTTCACCAGCAGCCTCCTCAAATTAACAGGAATCGATAGGCACATAGTGTATATGACTGAAAATTTCTCAAATGATAATTGTTTGGGCTACCAAGGGATTTTTAACTTTATACACAGACACCAACCTTGTGTTACTAACATCTTTTTTTAATGGAAAAAATATGTAAATGTGCTTTTTTCTAAATCCTAGTTATTAGTTTCTAATATGAGCAGGGCTACTCTGGGGAAAACTGAGCAACTGCATCCTTATAAGAACTTAGCCGACTTGGATTTAAGCCTAGGCTCAACACACTTACGGAATGCTGATAACTGGTTGCCTAGCAAAGATACTATTACAAGTACCTGGCTTTATCATATACCTGGCATATTATCTGATCTCAAGGGTGTATAGTACATTTTCTGGCTAAGGTTATGCAAACCTTTAATGAGCTTCTGGTACATTTTGGTGACATCTGTGCCTTAGCTGTCTAGAAACCTTTCTTTTAAGCTTTCCAATAGAAAGCATAAGAAAAAAATCTTAGGAGTGTTTCCCAAAAACCTCAGAGACACCCAGACCAAGAAGCTAATTATCTCTGTAGCCCATAATGATTAGGGACAGGAAACCTAATAGTCCTTCACCATTTGCCTGTTTGACTGACAGATCTGTGTCTGAATTCCAACAGGGATTTTTGACGAGGTTTAAAGAGAAGATGATCTGTGTACTACTAGGTCTTTTGAGGGAACAAACCTGATAAGAATCAAGAATGACCAAATGGGACCAGGCACATGATGGAGCTCACTTCAGTTTTAAGTAGTCTGCAGAAGTACGAAGGGCATGTGGTCCAATGTAAAGCACACAAAGTTGTCCCAAACATCAGAAAGTAGAATAAGATTGAATGGGTTTGGCACTGCATCAACTGTCCTAATTTTGCTAACCCAATAGCAAGACCCCAAATCTGGATTTACTCTTGTCAAACTGTAATGTCCTTCTGCTGTGTTGTGTCAAGAAAAACAAAGCAAACCTACTGGGTAACAGCTCCATGGCTTTTGGGGGGCACTCCTCTTTTTTTGATCTTGAAGTAATGGGTGATACATCTATGGATATGCCTTCTATAGGTCTGTGTCTTTACACGTTCCAGTGCCCAGAGAGCATCTGTGGCTGCCAGAGGTGCCCAGCAAAGCGGGTGGGAGAGGAAGGGCACTGCCAGTGCCTCTGCTGCAACCCGAAGTCTGATATTCAGGACTAAAAGAGAAGTGCTGAGAAATAAGTATGTTTTGACTCCTTGTCAAATGGAGGGAGTCAAACAAAAATCGTAAGCTGTTTCACAGTTGATAGGAGAGCAGACAGATCTCCATTTCTAAGAGTGGTGTGAGCTCTTAATATTGTAACTCCAGCAGGATTTTTAAAATTTCTGTTAATGGCAATTAACACAGATGCCTTGTATTTCATTACTGTTGCATCCTGGTAGAGCTTGGCAAAGCCTGTACAAGGGTATCATCAAACACTGGTTCTCAAAGTAGCTTTATGTAACTGTGGCATGCTTTCTCTTATTTCAGTCTGACTGATAATAAGATACAAGCAGGAATCAAAATCACCCCTTGTGGTGGAGAAAGCAGTCCTACAAGCCTGCTGGAAAGGGAGGAAGGGCTGTTCTGTGGGAGGGGATCTCGACAGCATTTGTCCTTTTTGATAGCTTGGAAAGCTCCCTTGTCAGTTTTAATCTCTCTCTGCTGGTGAGGATCAGTTACGTTCCTGATGGACAATCCTCAGGATATTTCAAGAGTTTGTAATTTAGACTTTTGGACTGGGGGCCATCTCTGTTCTGTCTGTCCTCATCCACTGTGGAGGAATCTTGTTTGTTCTTATAACCTCGTAAATGCTTGCAGTCTTGGAGAGTCTGCTGAATTAGCTTCCCTTTAGAAAAAATTTGCATAACTAAACACTTCATAAAGTTCCATTAAAGTAGCAGAGCCTTAACACACATTGCTGTGTTGAATAGCGATAGACACAAGAATATTGTGAGCTGCTCTGCTGAATTGGGGCTGCAGCCCTAACACAACTTTTTGTGTTATCGAGTAGTGTTGTTATGCTTACTTGCAGGGTTAAAACAAGTGGTGATAGGAGTGAGGAGAAAGCTCATCTCGCAAATGTTAGTTTAGTTAATCAGCTATTTTTCTAAACTACCCTTATTCATTAAAAGCAAATGACGTTCTGCTAATAAAATCTGATCCTTGCTTACATAAATTTATTCTGACACGACCTTTAATAAATTGGAAGGAGAAAGTGCCAAAAAAACTGTTATGCACATCTCTTCTATACGATACTGATACACTTTGACACCTGCACATTTTAGTTTGCATCAAAGATTACTTTAAACTGGGAGGGAAAAGGAGTTTAGCATAAAGTCAGCAAATTTACTTTAGTTTTTTTACAAAAAACGTACCACTTAATTTCAGAATTCTTTTTTTTTTTTATAAAAAAAGTTGTGTGCTTCAGACTTGTGGGCCTGAAAAAGTAGCACAAAAAGCTGTTTGAGGAAAGATTCTTCTACAGAGAAGCAGCACATGGAGATTGCTATACCCCAGGTGACCCCAAAATTGCTGCCTAATTATCCTTAGTTGATAACTGGTGATCAAAATACCATATAATAGCCAGAGTTGGGGGAGCATCTCTGCATCCTGTGCTGTCATGTTTGGTTACCTGTCTAAAGCCTTGAAATGCAAAGCAGTGTGTAGTAGAAAGGTCTTTGGATCTACCGTAAGGGAAATGAATTACGTTTTTTCATTAAGTGTTAGGCTTATGATACTAAGGAAATGGGTGGGTTCATATGACTCTAGCTTGGTTTTACTCAATTTAATAAAAGTGTGAAATGTTGACTCTGTATACGGCATTATGGCAGTGGCACTTATGTTTTGTTTATTAGCAGGATTGAAACTTGGTTAAGGAGAGAGTTGGAAGCTTTTATCTGAACCCACAGAAGTCTCCTCCACTTAAAATAACACTTGGTAAATGGCCAACTGAGATTAGTGCCCAGTAAAAGAGAGATGTACTAAAGCTTCTGTAAGATTTCTCCTGTAGCTTAGTAGAAGACTTTCAGCTGCAGAAGGTCTGAAACCAGATAAAAGCTAAACAGAAAAGCAATTTCATGTTGCAGAAACACTCATACTTAAAGTTTTCAAAAACAATCAATTTAATCTCATTTCATTGTACAGTCAATTGATTAATTAAACATCATGTAACCTGGGATTCTGGTTCTGCAAGCATTTCTAGCTTCTAATTAATTATAAATTAATTAATTTAATAATTATAAATGGTCAGCAAGCCAAGAGAGGTGATTCTGTCCCTCTACTCTGCTCTGTGAGACCCCCCTGCAGTGCAGCATCCAGCTCTGAGGCCCCCAACATAAGGAGGACATGGACATGTTAGTGCAAGTCCAGAGGAGGCCATGAAGATGATGAGAGGGCTGGAGCACCTCTGCAATGAAGACAGGCTGAGAGAGTTGGGGTTGTTCAACCTGGAGAAGGGAGGGCTCTGGGGAGACCTTATAGCCCCTTCCAGCATAGAGGCTACAGGAGAGATGGTGAAGGACTCTTTATGAGGGAATGTAGCGATAGAACGAGGGGTAACGGTTTTAAACTGAAAGAGGGGGGATTTAGATTAGATATTAGTAAAAAATTCTTTACTGTGAGAGTGGTGAGGCACTGGAACAGGTTGCCCAGAGAAGCTGTGGATGACGCATCCCTGGAGGTGTTCAAGGCCAGGCTGGATGGGGCTTTGAGCAACCTGGTCTAGTGGAGGTGTCCCTGCCCATGGCAGGGGGGTTGGAACTCGATGATCTTTAAGGTCCCTTCCAACGCTAACCATCCTATGATTCTCTAATAAATACATGCTGATGTTGGAAGACAATACAGTATATTATGCGTGCAGAATGCCCTTAAAATCAGCCTCTTTGAAAAAGGCAGGGAGTATAAAAAGAAAATTTAAAAAATGTTTAGTATATTCTGTAAACAGTTGTTGATCTTTATTGACAAGGCTTTGGAAGATAGTCCTGAATAATGTATTAGGGCAGAGAATTTGAAAAATTATCTTCGAAAGAAACTGAGACAGAAATATAAGCATGCATGTATGTGAAATGATATTGAATTACAATTATTTATTTTTTAAAAAAGGATAAAGCTTCTATTATATTCAGTTCATAATTCTAACAGGATTACACCCTTTAACAGATAAAGAAAAAGGCCTGATCCTATGAGAGCTTCTAGAAATCTTGGTATCACATGGCTTAAGCAGAGGAGTGCTCCGTTTTAAACATAAGACCAAATTATAGGCTCCATTACTCTTAATTTCTGCTTATACGTGGAAAATCATGTACTGCTGTATTTATGTTAGTCACTTTAAGCCCCTAAAACTTGCTTTATTTCTTCCCCCTATCCCTAATGGTTCATCAGAAGCACTACATATAATTGAGAAACATGATTTTTCCTTAAGCAAAATAAATATCATGCTCAGTAAAGAAATTGACTTTAATTTCCTCACTGGTTACCCAGGAAGATATCAAGGGCGAATTTATCTTGTCAGCTCCCTGTGTGCTTATCTCTGAAAAGAGATGAGTGAAATCTCTTGTGGGATGAATTATTTCTCAGATTTTGTCTCTAGTCCCAAAGTATTTAACTCCAGGTTTTGCAGCCTCTGTTACGTTTTAAAGCAGGGACTTGTGATAAAGAGGAGAGTGACTGGGTTCAAAAGCATGATTACAGATATTCTTCCGCTTCCAGTAGCTGGAAACTGCAAATACAAATTTCTTTTTCTGGATACAAGCTGCTTTGAGCTTCTCCTCCAGCACTGCCGTCTCATCTGATTCCTGTGTCCTGGAGCATCCTTGCTGCCTCAGGGAGAGCTGTGAACTTCCAATTTCCCTCCTCAGACGTCCCTAGGAGGCTTTGGAGAACTGTTTCTTTCTGTGCCATAATTCTTTGCTCGTCCCAAAGCAATAGGATTAGGCAGTAGCTTTTGGCATGGTTTGGCTTTCATTGTGGCCTGTCCTGTGACAGAATATTGATTTACTGGGAAGGAAACAATGGTGGAAATGTCCTGATTTCATGTTGGGGTGAGAGGGTTATAGCTTACAGCCATGCTGAGAGAAGCTGTGTGCTGAGGCTCAGTTGGCAGCTCTCTGCTCCCATTGCAGCAACACACTTCAACATGTGCACTTGGTGGAGGCAGTGCTGCCCAGTCCTACACCAGGACTGCCTCAGCAACCTGAAATCAATTAAATCAATTTCAGTCATAATTAAAAGCCAGCAACCCCTTGGTTTGGGTGTGTTTTTGCCTTTGATAGATCTCAATTCGTAATGCTCTGAACTCTCGGTTTGTGTGATGCAGCTCCACAGAGAGGCCAACTGCTGTCAGACAAACTGCCCTTTGTGGAAGGAGAGGCACTCTGAATTTCAAATGCTGCTTTTCTCTAATAGAGCCTGATAGATGGAGACTGCTTCATGTTTCCATGCCCCATGACCTGGTGGAGTCAGCGACTCCCTACACTTACTGATGAAAAGCTTTCTGAGATGGGCTTTTGGCCCGCTTTTGACATTCGCCCTTGTTTCTTCAGCAAACCATTAAGTTGTTGACCTTTGCCAACCCTCCCATCTCATCTGTTTTTAATGGGCAGCTTAGTTGAGGTTTGAAATCTATAAGGGAGTGATTTACTTTTTTTTTTTTTACCCAGTAGTTTAGGCAGGTTGTCTTTCTGAGGTGGCCTAGATTGTGCTTGCTATTAGTTTATCATGTTAAACTCCTTCTGTCTTACTTCTATCCAGTAAAAAAAAAATAATACTTAAGTGGGATCAAGAGAGTGGGAACGTTGACAGTGACTTCTGTGGAATTAGGAGTTCAACCTCTTAATATTTATTTGATTTTCTGTGTTTATGAAAAATTGCTATTGCTGTTCTGGAAATAGAAGGCTGATTTAAAAGTAGAATGCAAAATCAGTAATTCTTCAGAGCTTTCATGTATGATACACAGCTTCTAAATTGCTGGGCATAATTTGAGTGAATGCAATTCTCTAGCTGACATCACATCTCCTGGACATCTTACTATCACTTCTGTTTTATGTCTTCCTGTCCGTTAGGAATTCATAATATAAAACTGTATGTTGAGAGAAATGGGATTACTCTTTCCTTTGGCAGGTCAGTTACATGAGTTCAAGATTTGTGCCTTTCAGGTTTAAAAACAAAATAATTTCCTGTTTCTCTCTGGCTGCTTCAGGAAAAGACCATAACTTCTTTAGTAATTGTATTTGGTTTGTGCGGCAAGCTTTTGTTAGTGGGGGGGCTACAGGGATGACTTCTGCGAGTAGCTGCTAGAAGCTTCCCATGTCTGATAGAGCCAATGCCAGCCAGCTCCAAGATGGACCCGCTGCTGGCCAAGGCCGAGCCCATCAGCAGTGGTGGTATCACCTCTGGAATAATACAGTTAAGAAGGGGAAATCGTTACTGCACAACAGCCAGAGAGAGGACTGAGAATACGTGAGAGCAACAACTGCAGACATCAAGGTCAGTGAAGGAGGAGAAGGAGATGCTCCAGGCACCAGAGCAGGGATTCCCCTGCAGCCCATGATAAAGACCATGGTGAGGCAGGCTGTCCTCCTGCAACCCATGGAGGACCCCAAGCTGGAGCAGGTGGATGCTCAAAGGAGGCTGTGACCCTGTGGGAAGCCCACACTGGAGCAGGCTCCTGGCAGGACCTGTGGCCCTGTGGAGACAGGAGCCCACATTGGAGCAGTTTTGCTGGCAGGACTTGTGACCCTGCAGGAGACCTATGCTGGAGCAGTCGGTTCCTGAAGGACTGCACCCTTTGGAAGGGACTGCTGGAGCAGTTTGTGAAGAAGTGCAGCCCATGGGAAGGACTCACATTGCAGAATTTCACGGAGAACTGTCTCCCATGAAGGGATCCCGTGCTGGAGCAGGGGAGGAGTGTGAGGAGTCCTCCCCTGAGGAGGAAGGAGCAGCAGAAACAATGTGTGATGAACTGACCTCAACTCCCATTCCCCATCCCACTGCACCGCTCGGTGGAAAGAGATAGAGAAAACTGGGAGGGAAGTTGAGCCCAGGCAGAAGGGAGCAGTAGGGGAAGGGTGTAGTAAGATTTATTTTTTATTTCTCATAACCCTACTCTGATTTGATTGGCAAGAAATGAAATTAATTTTCCCCAAGTTGAGTCTGTTTTGCCCATGACGGTAATTGCTGATTGATCTCCCTGTCCTTATCTTGACCCATGTGACCCTTATCTTAACCCCATGCCATTTGTTATATTTTTTCCTCTGTCCAGCTGAGAAGATGAGTGATAAGAGTGGCTTTGGAGGGCACCTGCAATCTAGGCAGGGTCAAAGAACTGCAGTAATGCATGATTTTTGAAGTCAAACTGATGCCATACTTCACAAACAGTTGCTTTATTTTTGCTTAATCTGAGTCAGAACACGTACCGTTTTTTTCAGTATCTAAAAAAACGGTAATTCATTTATCACAAGAGGTTGAACAGTGTTTTTGTAAAGTATGACCTAGGGATCATGCTGTGTAGCTGAGCATTTATGTACGTGGAGATATTTAGAGACGTTTTGAGTGTCTCTCCATGACAGAACTCTACCCCAAAGATTAGCTGATGGACAGAATTTGTGGTCTATCACTGCAAATAGATCCAGCAGTAATTGTAAATAACCTGGCTGTTCAGTTGCATTACACAGAACTTGAGAAATGTGATAGTTCTGATGCTTTTTCTGTAAGTCACTTCAAACACACGTCAATGATACAGGCTGTTTGAATCCCTCTTACTACACGGTAGTAACATCTGCGGCTGCACAGTGTGCTTCATGTTGCAGACACGATAGACAGCAAAGGAACTTTTCCTCTTTATTCTGTTATGAAATAAGTAACAGCAATATGACCCTATGACCCACTGGAATTGCCAGCCTCTTATTCATTGGCTGTGACCTTGTATTTGCATGAGAGAGATCCTTCTTGATACCTTCTAATTATTTTATAGTGAAAATGCACAAAATTAGATGATCTCAAAGACGACAAAACTGGTTCTGTTTTCCCTGCCTTCACACACAGCCTAGAAAATGGCTGCTGATTGATTAACCTTGCAAGACTATTCATCTACAAGGTATCCTACAGCTATTTGGAGCTGAATGAAAACCAGAGAGCATATACGATAAACCTACTTCCAGACTGCTGCATAAGGACAAAACTGCAATGAAAGTGTTGTCCTCACTGCTCTTAATTTTCCAGTTTCATTTTCTGGAAAGCTGAAGCTTTGAAACAAGTCAGTGGTAGGCTTCACTTTTGAGAAATTTATATAACTTGTGACCTATATTTATATACATGCTCATGATGGTAGTTTAAGGACTTGTTTCCTTTCACATTTAGCTGACTGAGAATGCTTACGTGGCCTGTGACTGCATCTCAGCTGGTCCTGTTCTTCGGATAAGCTGCATTCTTACCTTTTCTCTTTGACACTTCAGAGATAAACGTATCTGCAGAGTTTCTGCAAGTGGCTTAATCCTTAATGAGCAGGAAAATTCCAGCTTATTTCAGCCTTTTCTCCACTTGCTGGTTGACTCCAGAGCATGGCAATTGAAACCCAAGTCTTAACTGCATTCTGGGATAAAAGGGAATGTAAAAGGGAACTATGAAAACAAAAAATCTTGTAGAAAGGAGGATATGAGTTTAATACTTAAAGTATGTAATGATCGTAAGATTGTCTTCTAGAACTCCTGTCAAGATCTTATGAGGGGGAAAAATTGCTCAGAAAGCCAATAATCTGCATTAATGCACAGTAACGTGTGACCATTGCTCTATGGTAACTGCTCCATTAATGTCACTGCTGTAGCAAATATGCTGCCGAAGTCATGACTGCAGCTTAGTTTTGAAGAATTACTGGCAAGCTTTGTAAGTCATAACTAAGTAATAGACTGCAATTGTCTCATTGAAGCATAACCTTATAAAAGCTCAACTGCTCTGAGCTTGCCATATCAATTGCGTGCTAAAGATAAGTTGGTAAATAATCAGAGTATTATGAGGCTTCTCACAGACAGCATAATACAACGCACAAACTAATACACTTAAAAATGGCAAAGAGTAGAGAGTAGAAAGGATAATGTCTGGTATTTGTATAGATCGACCTTTCAAAGCTTCTTTGTCACTTAGGAAAAAAAAAAATCCACTGTCAATAGACTTGCGTACATATCAATAAAGTAACACTGGATTCCAGTAGAAAAGCAGGTGCAAAGAGTAAATCCTCTTGAAATGACTAATGTTCAAATCCTACATGTCCTCAGCAGTCTATACTCTACTCTGCTTCCCACCAATTTCAAATGGAGCATTCCCTGAGCAAAGGCTGTCTTGACATGCTGTTATTGCACCTATGTTCTCTTCAAGATCAAAGGTAAACAGAGTGTGAGAAATGCTCCCTCAGGAGTAATCCAGGGGCTGTGGATGGACAGGAGAATGTCCTCGCTGTAGGGAGTGGACAAGGCTCTCCTCAGAAGAGAGCCAATCCTCACAAAGACATTAATTGTATAAGAAGCACCCATTTACTTCAGACTCTTCTTTGTGAACCACTCAACAGTGACCTACAACTTGAGAATTCTCTGGAACCATTATTTCTCAAATGGTTTTATGGGTTCAGAAAAATACCTGACAGATGGTTGAAGCCAGTCAGTCAAGTCCACTGGCTCTGTAGCTTGTTTTGACTCTTCTCCTTTGCCCCAGCCAAGAGACAGGATCTCTGAACACTGATAACTGTTCCCTTGATCTCCTCTCAAAGACCTTTTATATTTCTCAAGAGCAGTTGACTAAGGCATCCCTCAGGGGTCCTAGAGCCTCTTGTATTTATCTCTTATAAGGGTCAAACTACCTCTGATAGATGGTCAAAAAGGAAGTACATATTAAAAAAAAAAGTTCTTTCTAACTTGATATAGCCACCTGTTAACTTTAAAACTCTCTCTCAGGATGCTGCTACAAGTATGAGAGAAGGCAGAAAAAATGATTCAACTTTCAGTACTTTAAATGACTAGAGACTCTACTAGTTTTAAGAAAGCTGAAGAAAACTTCCCTCTAGAGTAGATGCCTCATGAGACCTCCCTTTCCACTCAGAGCTCTTCCCTCTAAGCTATTTGTTAGCAGGAATGTCATACATCCTTCCATTTGAAGTACAATATTCCTTTTCACTTGGTTAAACCAGGATTTTCAACAGCTGCTGAGGGAAATACGGCTTAATCTAATCTAATGCTTAATGATGGACGCAATACTAAAATTAACAGCATCTCTGCTACAGGACCTTTGGTTCTATCCTTGCTGCCATCACTTCAAGTCCTCCACCTATTAATAATGAAGTGAAAAGCAGCAGCAACGGCAGGAGTCAAGGTGCTGTTTAATAAGTCATCTGGCTGCAGAGATGAAATTCAGGCTTCAGTGTCCTCTGTGAGTTTATAAAGCACAGAAGGTCTCTAACTCCAAGTGAATAGAGCCCTAAGCCTTTACATGTTAAACACATTAAATGTTTCCAGTTAATTTCATCTGACATCAATCAAAGCTCCACTAAAATTACTCTTGGGAAAGGTGGTGGGGAGGGAGAGGAATGGCAATACTTCTTAGTTGGCTTTCAGTTCTGTGTTTTAAGAAAAATCACTAAGCACATTTTGGAAGCAAGAAAAACCTGTGTCAAAAGCAGTTCTTTCTGAAGGCGACGTTACCTGCTCCGCTTTCATTGGGAAAGAGTAGGAGAACAGGAAAAAATGGAGTTTTTTACTATACTGTAAAACAAAAAGTTTTTCAAAACTGTCTGTCAGGTTTTTTTCCAGGCAAGCTCAAATAAAATACCATGAGCTGATTAACATCCTTCAGTCTGAAGAACTATTAAAGTGGATACAGTTCTTGTTTGCAGGCTTAAATGGCAGCAAGTGCACTCATTTGGGAAACAATTGAAGGAAGGTGCTCTGATTGGCAAGAGCTGTCCAGCTGGGCAGGGCTTGGAGTAAGCAGTAATTCTTATTTGGTGAATTATCCACTCTCAAATGAGGAAGAGAGATGAAGGAAGGAGAAAAAGGGATATTTTAGTGTTTATAAAGAGAAAGCAAGTTGTAAATTACTTTTTGATAGTCTGCTCTTTGGAGCAAATGAAAGAGCTATGCATTTAGATGGTATGAAAATACGCTTGAACTATAACATAAAACAGGATGCAAGGTTTGTCAAGGGTCCTTGTAATGAAGGTAACAATAAAACGAGTGCTGGAGGTCAGGGTTTTTTGATGAAACAAGGAGAGTTTTAATGAGTTACACTATCTGATCACCTACACTGTCCAGAGAATGAACCCATGCTTTCCACTAGTCTGTGGAGAACTAGGTCTCTGTTCTGGTCATGACTTTGAGCATTTCAATGGATTTCCCAGTTTTCTTACCCAACTGGCTGAATGGCTCCCTGGCCTGGGGAATCCCCAGTGACTTCTAGCCCATCAGCTGAGTTAGCCTGCTGTGGTTCATCCATTCTTTTTCTGCACAGATGCAGTCAGACTTGATCCCTGTGCTGTTTCATCTCTTTTCATTCCCTTTATGCTTTTTTAAGTCTCTCTCCCTTAAGAGAAGGGGCTTGCACAAAGAGGTTTGGATATGGCACCTGGAGAAGAAAGCCCAGGCTGCAAGAAGAGGCATCAGAGGGAGAAAAGGAGAGGATGGGCTGCTACTTGCCTCATTAGGTGGCTGTTGTTCTCTTCCACTGCTTCCACAGTCACATTACTCCATTAACTCTTCTCTGCAGGTGCCAGTTCCCACTTGACTGTGCCTATATTTGATCTGTTTACTGCATTCACTGGGCCTGACAGCCATCGTGTCTTGTTGGTGCCTCATAGATCATTTTTAAGTGTTAAATGAGGTGTATAATTCTATTATGATTATTCCTTTCTTCCCTCATTTTTTTCCCCCCTCAAATTAAAATTGCTTAACAACTTTAATCAAACTCAACCAAGCTCTTGACTAAACTGGGGAATGTTGAGAACATCTCATTGCATTTCGATTTAGTATATTTTAATGGGAAATAGGAGGTACAGATGCTATTGAAAAGCACGAATAAGCCCTGAGAGACTTGGCAGAATACTAACATGAGAAGCAAAGAGTTGAATGCACAATTCTATAATCCATGCATTGCCAGAAGCAATGGCTACATGCCATAAGCCTTCATGTGCAGCCAAACTCTATCAGCTGCACTAACTGCTATAACTAATCCTATTTACTGTCATCACTGACCCTAAAAAAAAAATATAAAAAGGGAAGTTGCAAGGTCTGAGCTTCAAATTACCTATATGTCTTGTCCTGTATTTTGCCTTTCCGGTGTGACTATGCAGCCGAGCTCTTTGCTATAAGTACTGGAGAATTTATCTGAGAGGGAGGTATTGCCCAGTAATTCTAGAGAAAACATCAGCTCGCTCATCAGTGCTGAAAGAAGGGTCCTGTTAGAAATATGTAACTTATAAGCAGAAACAACTAAAAAGTGCTAAGGAGCTATGAAGACTAAGCAAAACTAACCACTTCTCAACAGAACTGCTGATATTTATGTTTGCTCTCAACAGTAAACCAGTGTCACCTGAGTCAGCTCATAAATGATTCAAAAGCAGGAAATTCTCTGGCTGCTAAACTGGGGATATAATGCTAGGTATTTTTTAAACAAAAAAATTAAAAAATCCAATGCAGATTACTTGCTTCTGAGCCACAATGTATCTTGTATTTCTTATGGAAAAGAGAAAGTCTTGAGCAGCTTTTAATGACCCTAGAGGTGACTACTCTCTTTTTTTATCTCTCAAATTCTTGGCAAGGGAGAATATTTGGTTTTTCATTGTTCAGCTAGTAACTCAAAGCTAAGTGGAGGTTTTGGTTGCCTGTGGAAAGGTTTCATGTGCCTTTAGTGTGAATGGAGACACGGTACCTCACTTCTGGAATGAAATGTGAAGCTATGGGGATTGCTACTCAAAGGCAGGAAGAAGCAGTACTAGTAATCTGCACGTGGGATCTGCTGGTGAAGGAAGCCCCGTGCTGTGTTGATGTAGTTGATGCAAGGACAGTCGTAGAGGCTAACACTAGACTTGAAACCTAAGGGGCCACAGGATGGGCAAAACCTATTCACTGTGGCTGACACTGGTGAGGTGTAATGGGATTGGAGCCCACTGTCCCTGTGATGGGTTTGTGCCACCCCGACTGCCCTCTTGCAAGTGGGTTTAAACTAGTCTGCAAGTGGGTTTAAACTAGTCTGCAAGTGGGCAGCTGAATTCAAGATACATGCTGCCATTTACAAGAAAAGTCCTTAAGCAGTAGGCAGATACCTCAGATCAAGTGATACTTTAGATGACTGCAAACCAAATCTTGTTTCTTAACAGCACTCTCAAACTAGATCCATCCCTCTTTCATTTGAGCCGCTATCTTCAGTGCAGATCTACAACAAAGGAAGCTCAGTTGGCACGAAAGGGGGAACTCACTCTTGTTCTAGTAAAATGTTGGATATTTTCAGGTATTTTTGTTCACAGTTTCTCCTGTCTGTGTTGGGAATGTGCAATGGCAAATGAGGCTGACCACCCTGATGGTGCATTTGTAGCCTGCAAGCTTTCAGTCTTCGCTTCCAGTACATGTCTTAATAAATGGAAGTATTCTCATTGCTCAAATTCAAAACATGTGCTCAGATTCAAAACATGTTTGCTTTGTATATTGAGCTATAGTCCTTCTGTGCTGATCTACTGTTCTGGCTCATCTCATTTAAATTGCATCCTAGCTCAGCTTATTCAAAGGGAAAATGAGTTCTGACAACTGGCATCTCTTCTTCATTATTGTGATTGGTGTAAATCTAAAATTTATGTTTTGAATCTTAGAAAAACTACTGGACTCAGAAATTACCTCATCCTATTATCCATTTAATAGAAAGTAAGTATTCTAAGTGAAAATTTGAAGAATTACCTTTTTTCCTATTTAACTTTGTTTTTTTTCTCTTTCTCCATTCGAAAGTGTGCCAAATAATCTTCTGTTTGTGCAGTCTGTTGGTGAAACCGTTATAAGACATTGCTATGCTCACCAATTTTTCTCTTAATAGAATTCAGAAAATATGCAAACAGACTACTAAATGCGCTATGCGGTCAAAAATGAAACAAGAGGTGAAAAGTTTAAGGAAAAATTAGGAATGTAGAAGAAAGGAGTAGAAAAAAGAGGTGGAGAGAACCACTTTGGGAGAGACGGGAGCCTTTGTAAATGTTCTAGAAAACTGGGGGGAAGAAGGGAAGGAATTTTTAGTACCTTCCTCATTTTTTTTTTTTTGTTCAGATTCTTGTGTTTTATCCTGGCAATTTTGCAGAAGTACCAGGAACTGTGTACACTTGATGTACAGCGGTGTGCATGAAAACTGTAAATTGGAGTTAAAGCTGTGTTGATGCTGCTGTTCTGATAACAGTATTTCTCTGTTTAGGATCTAAAGGCATCTAATTACACAAAATAAGAACAGCTTCCACTAAGAATCTTTTGCATTCATTTTAAAGATGTTTCTTAAAGTAATTGGAAACTTAATGAGATAAAAACATTCTCCATGTATTATTTAAAACCTACTCCTCTGCCATCATAACAGTTCACAATACCCATCTGTTCTGCAGTATGCAAGTTTTACTCTGAATGCAAGTAATACAAGCTGCTCTGGCACGTTCCTTAACCCAATGAAGAAAACAATGACATTTTCCCAGAAATCACCCCTGTGGTAAAGCAGGAAGAAAAGCAAAAAAAAAAAAAAGTAAATCATTCTATCAATATGCAAGCATTACAATGATGCAAGTTTTTATTAATTTACACATCTGAAAGATCATCCATGTGTAAAAAAAGCAACACATGCTTATTCTTATTTTCCAAAAGATAATAGAATGACAATCAATTACTGTATTTTCTAAAGTAGAAAAGGTATTGATAATACCATATTAGTGGTGGGCGTAAACAAGGAAGATCAGGATCTATAATCTATAGTGTCACATGCAATCTAGCATTAAATGTTTAGATAATTTTAATTGGTGCACTATAAGCTTTAAATTTAGGAAGGAATAATTTATAGCCGGGCCAATGCTTGATAGCTTGACATTCCTTGAATCCTGTACTGGGATTATTTGAAGGAGCCACTGCTGGGACACAAGTAAGGAATATTTTGTTCCTTAATTTGATAGTTCACTGGCTTTTGCACATTCATAAAGCATTGCAGTTCCTGATGAGTTTTGACTTAAACTTGTTTCATACAGTTTTAAAGCTTTATGTAGCCTAGAATAAATGCATTTTAAGATTCCTGCAGCACAAAGCCATGTAACTTAAACAGGAAAGGATCTTGAGGTTATTCAGAGGATCTCCGTGCTTCTTCATTGCATGTTTAATCTCAGGTAGACAGCTATGAAATTAACTGTTCTCTGATGAAAAAAAAAATCAGCTTTATATAATAAACTTTATAAATTTACTGTCTCTGCTTCTTACCCAGAAGGAAAGTATGATCTAAGGTTTGTTCAGAAGAGTAGAGCTTATGCAGACATATGTTTACAAGCCTTTCTGCTGGACCCCAATCTTGTACTGGAGACTACATGGTGTTATTCTTGCCATTCCTCAAACCTCCTGAGGCTGAGGACTAAGGCAGTTAATGAAGTGAGAGACAGAAGTAAGTCCAGTCAAGCTGCCCACATTGCCAGGCAAGCACAAAAATGTGTGGTAGCAAGGAGAAAGAATGAGGAGACCAGTAATGTTGATGAAACCACTTTGCATTTAAATGGAATGTTGTTACAGAGGGCTGGGGAATGGGTTTCTTAGCAGCTGCAGACCCTTCTCGTGGCTCTGACATCTGGATGCAGTTCCCAGGCTTATGCATTTGGACAGAGAGAAGTGATAAGTGTTTATTCAGGAGAGAGCTGTAGATATCTGGACAAAGAGGTTTGCAGGTGCACACAAAGGTCATTACTTTTTGTGATTGTGCTGTGTGTAAATACCAAGTTTGATGAACAGCAAATAAGGCTTGTTTCTAGTTCTTATGCTTTCTGTCTCTCCCAGTTAAAGTCTTATTCTTGTTAATCTATGAAGCCTTTTCTAAAGGAAGTATGAGATGACCAATTCCTACTTACATTCATACTTGTGAGTCTTTGACAGATAATGTATGAACTTCCACAAATTTGTTCAAGGCTAGTGGTTGTGCAGTCAAATTTTAGGTTGTGTTGTTATGTGATGCTGTGATACTACCCTTTGAACAGAGGAAGGGACAAACCTTTATGACGTCCAGGTCTGAGCTTTCTGGGGTAAATATTTTGTAATGGAGAGTTTAGAAGTGGACATCAAGCACTGCAGGTCAGACATCATAGCAGCTTCCCTTTGAAATTGAAAGGGCAATCTTCTAGGTACAACCATACTTGCTTCAGGAATAGGCTGTAGAGTAATAAGACTAAATGATTCGGAGGTCCTGAACTCAAGTGGTTAATTTACATCTAGAAACTTTGGTACCCTGCCTGATGACTCACCGCTGGAGTAAAGCTTTAGGTAGGGCAGTCACTCTTGTTTAAAACTAGCTCCTGAAAACACCTCTTCTGTGCTACTGGACCCTGCCAGATAGAAAGCATAGCTGACTGTTTTCTCTCTCAAACTATTTTTTGTTTTATTTTTTGTGGTTGTAACAGTGGTATCAGCCAAGCATTAAATTGTGAACCTTGGTAAATTTTACAAGGGGCCGTGTTCTCCTAAACTTCTCAGGTTTATGAAGAAATTTCTGTCCCTTAGAAGTAGAGTTTAAAAACAACTTAAAGGGCACTGAAGTTACAATAAAATTATACATATCCTCTTCTCTAAAAATCATTAGCTTGTATCTCTAGCTAGGCATTTTGCTGAAAATCTTTTCAAAAGACACTTTTTCCTCCCAGTGTGTTGTATGGACCCTTCCTTTGGTTTACAAATTGTTTCACATTCAAGCATGGTGGCAGTAGTTGTGAATGCAAAGACTGTCTCGTAGAATATGTATGAATATGTGTGATGAATACTTGAAAGCATCCTGTATTGATGAATTCCAGTAGCAGAAAAAAATATAGTCCTAGCTTTGATGGAAGAAGTCATATGGCTCTCACTTTATAATTTACAGCAAAGACTCTCAAAAGCAAAATGGCTGTAGGAGAGGTATCGTCTTAGGGGAAACTTATATTTGCGCACAATGTATTTGTGAATCAGAATTATTCTGTTCGGGGGCGTGGATAGGCTAGGTTTTGGCTGTCTGGTACAACTGTGCTAGGAAGCAATGAGAGGGAAGGAGACCATTCTCCTCGTCCCTCAATGGTTACCCCACTGCAATGCCAAAAATTCAGGTGACTGTAGCGGTCCAGGGTCAGAAGCTCTTTAATGGGATGAAGAAGAGCAAAGGAAGAGTGGGTGCCACCTGGCCTCCACACTGTCTAGTAGCTCAGGGAGCACATATGCTGCAACTTACCACCAATATTATAAATTACTGCCTCCCACAGAAGTAACTTTGCCTGAGATGGTATTTCCTCATGCTCATGTCTCAGTGTCTCTGTTTTCTCACACCCAGTGTGCGAGCTGCCATAGGAAAAGGGTTGTGCTCCATGGGTCACCCTGGGTTGCACTGGCCAACTGCCTGGTGCCATGTCTGGCTGCAGTGTCGTGGCACAGAGGAAAGCTGCTCAACTTGCAACGGTTTATATCAAATTAGGATCAGAGTGGTTTAGTGACTTATTAGTGGTGCATAATTGACAGGTGCTAAGTGAACTAAATATTCAGTGTCAGTAACACAAGAGGTACCATTTTGTCTGCTATTGTGGTTTAATAAACAGCTATGAATCACTCAACACCCTCCTGTGACTATGCCTGAACAGCTCCAATTCCCCTTATGTGGTACCTGCACACCCCTTCTCACAGATGTGGCGTTTACAAGCGCCCCTTCTCCTGCGAGCATGGGGTCAAGCATCCTGTGGGAGCCTCAGGGGCTGCAGCTGTGTGTGTGCCCGTGCTGCTCCCTGCAGCCTGCTCACCCATGCAGCAGTGAGAAAGTGTCCCACGAGTTTACATGCTCACACCTGAGATGAGGGTCCTTAACATGAACATAATTCATTGATTCTGCATCCTGTTTAAACAGTGAATCTGTATTCCTTCAGCACTCGCTTTGTGACACAAATCATCCATTGCTAACAAGGCACATTTCACTACGTCTTAATTTACCAAGATTAATGTTGGAAAGTTCAACTTTGTGCAAGCTGTTAGCAAGACAAATTTTTCATTAGTTTTAGTCAACCATCAAATTATACTGAGTAATTTCATAGTGCAAGCAATGATTTAAATTAAGGGGATAACCTATTCACTGATGCAGACTAAACTGATCTCAAAATTAAAAGGTCAGAGCCTCAGCTGGTATAAATTAGTGTAGTTCTTTAGAAGGCAGCGTAGCTGAAGTCAATGGAGCTGCACTGGCCTGTGCCAGACCAGCCCATGGCACAAGGACTCCTCCTTGGCTGGGTCACAAGGCTCCGTTGGTGGTTGGGCTCCACCATGTCCTGCCGGGAGCAAGCTGGAACTAAAGCAGATGTCCCAGAGTGGTAGGTGGAAGGCTACAGGCCACAGTTTAGTGAACGTGCCTGAGCATGACAATCGTATATTACTCTGATACAAGATGGCAGGCAGTCCTTGGCCCCTTTTAAAGGTTCAGGGTGGTTTTTTCTGAACAGGGATGATTACAATACTTATCCTACTTTAGATTAACAGAGAAGCTGCTGTGCATTTCAGTGGGTCAGACCTTGTCACTGTTATGTTGTTGGGATGGCAGCTTGTTCCACAAACAGCTATATTAAAAACAGTAAAGATACTCAGGGATTTAAACAAGTAAATAAGGGTCAACCTAGTCAACCCTGACACGTGCTAAGACTGCAGGTCGGGTAACACCTGTCTCAGGTATCAGAGTCTGCAGGTAGATATTAGTTGTAACTCGTTACCCACAGAAGGATAGATCTTGATCCCAACACCCATCTTTTGAGTATGTTTGGATGGATATTAATTAGACATTCAAATACAGAATCCATCTTTTAAGGAGTTTGTATAGCAGAGAAATACTCTGTCCCCCACAGCTTTCTGCTTGGTTTCTGTGAAACTGCAAAAACCGAAGCCTTGTTGCCTTGAGAGAGCTCCAGCGTGCTGCAGGGCCAGCCTTTCCCCTCAGCTCTGTTAGCCTGATGGTTTCTGGTTTCAGCATTGCAAACAAGCCCAGCAGCTCTTGGTGGCTCTGAGCCTGGTGAAAGTCAATTTTTCTATTGATTTGAGGGGAATTTGGACCAGGTCTACATCCTGCTACCGAAAATTGGTAGAATAAGCTGTTTATTCTCCTTTGCTGCTCTACTGTCTTGGCAGGAACCTTCTCTCTATCAAAGAAGAACCAAAAGTCTGAGCTTCAACCTGGCTTTCCCACTGGTTTATTCTGGCAGAGTGACCCTATTAAATGCACTGAGAGCAGAGAGTCTGTGAACCTTTCTCAAATTACTGCTGACAGATTAATGTTCCTGTAATTACACTAGAATGTCTTGGAAACACAAATATTAATTAAGAGTATTGAACCAATTTAGAACAGTGTTCAATAGTGTTGAACAGAAATCCTGTAAAAATTAAACAAAATATAATCATTGGAAAAATAATCAGCATTAGTCACAGCAGATAAAGTAATTGTTAAAGGTAAAGTGATTTTTGGCTCAGAACTTATCATGGCTATGAAAGCCTTGCTAGTATAGATCATGTAATATAGCAATAATAGTTTTTCTAAATTTAATTTTATGTCAGATTTTGAGTAGTGTCAGAAAAATGTGCTATGTTTTAAGGCATGTTTCAAAGCTCTACGACCTTGTTTATTTGAGCTAGTCCATGCATGTGCTGAGGTTGGGAAGACTACTAGGCAGTTAAAAAGTCTATAAATGCTCTCCAGAAAGATCAAGCACTTACATTTGTAAAATAGCAATTGAGTGGTGTCTTTTCTAAATACTAGGGATATTTTGATCTCTTTTCATATTTTGTCCTGTAGCTATTTGATTTATGCTGGAAAGGACTAGGAAAGTATATCTAATGGGTCAAATCTCTTAATTGTAGGGAAAAGCCTCTCGTATTTAGCCCTTAGCTTCCCCTCCCATTCACACACTACCTGCGTTCCTGCTGTATAACCCCCTGAAGGCCCACTCATTCTCTTCAGGTTTAAGTCAGAAGCAAACCAATGTGAATGTTTGCCTTAGCATTCAGCAATGTAGATACAAGAGCACACCTTCAGCTGAAAGTGTTTGTCTTTTTCCTTCCTGTTCTCCTTTGTCATGCTTTGTCCAACAAAATGTACATGTGTTCTTAACTCTGCACTGGTACGTGATGAGGAGGACTGATGGGTTTGCTGGAGGTGAGTGGAAGCAGGGGTGGCCGGCACAGGCCAGCAGCAGCAATGGGTGAGCCATACCTTCTCCAGAGAAGTACTCAAGCATCTGCTGGATCTAACACTATGACTGAAACAGGTCTTACCCCTTTTCTTAAGTATGTGCTTAAGTACTTTACTAAATGAGATTAATTAGCCATCCTTTCATCTGCACTTTATTACATGTTGCCTTATTACAGAACTTAAAAGAATGGGCTAGTTAACCATATTACATCAAGATTTTAAAAAACGTTTTTATGCAAAACATTTTTTTTCATTCATTTGCATGTTCTGAACATCCTCTGAATTTTCTGAGTTTATATTCTGCATCCAGAGCTGTGTATCTTCATGCTATAACTTCCCTCATTTGCAACAAACCCACAAATTTAAGAGGAGAAAAACTAGCATAAATACTAAAAATACTCCAGCATGGCTGAAACAAATGAAATCACATCTTGCCTTGAAAATTCTCAGCAGGAGAAATAACCAAAGAAATGTGTATTCTCTTATCTGTACTAAAGCTTTGATTAAGAAAACAAAATAAGCAGACGGTAACATCCTGTTCTGTGTATATTTTAAAAGCATAATCGTACTTCAAATCAGAATATCTATGTATGAATTCACATCAGATAGGTAATTAACCTTATGCCTCAAAATATTTCGAATCTCCCTGTCCTTGAGAATTTACTGATGGCATATAAACTATTTACATCTTTTTTGAATAATTTATCCTGTCCTTCCATTATGCCAAATGAATTTGTAATCTTGGATAATGAAGCATTCTTGAGTGAAAGTTAATATAGAGCTGCACCTCCTACTGAGTACGAGTCTGTGAAAATGCTTTTAAAGTGCTTTTTTTTTTTTTTTTTTTTGTTCCACAGAACTTTATAAGTTCTTTAAATGTACTTATCCCAGCGATTCTAGGATCAGAGAGCTGATACAAAACCAGGTAATTCCATTTATCTCCAAAGGGAAATTCCTGATTTTTTTTTTTTTTTTTACCAGTGTTAAGTCAGAGAACTGAGCCAGAAAATTTGACTCTACCAGAGACATGTGCATCTTAACTTTATTCAGATGCATATTCTATCCCAGTATTATCCCTCATTTCATGACATTTAATTAAGAAAGGTCATTTTTCTCTTTTCCAGAGTACTTGTAAATATTAAACTATGTTTCCCTTACGTATAGTTTTCTTTGCACAAAGGGATTAACACCAGCCCAGTTAAGGTCACTTTAGCTAATTTTGTGCTGAAGAAAAAAGATCAGAGCGAGCTCCCTAGAATTAAATTGTCCCGTGCAAGTTTGACTTTGTGCCTGTGTTTGATGACTTATGAGTATTTAAAGACCCACATGTATGTCTTTCTAGGACACAAAAATATGTGGACAATAACTTCCATACATGATTATAAGCCACAAGACAAGCAACCCACTTTTTCTATTTGCATGTTATAATTTCTAACAGTTTAATAAGGTTATATGAAAAAAATTTCTACTAATCTTATAATAGTTGGTTGTTTTTTTTTTTAAATAAAGCCTAGAATAGGATGTAGGCTTAAGTATTTTCTCTTTATTGTACGTGTGCCAGTAGGAATGAATTCTTGATGTGGGCTGGTGATAGGGTTTCTCAGCCATGAAAGCTGATCTCTTTCTTCCTCTGTCTTTCCTAAATGGAAGTTCCCTTCAGCAATTTATTAGTTTGTTTGACAGCAAAGCTTGCCCTCTGTGTTCTCTTTGTCCTTGCCCTTAATGTTGTTAGATGTGCAGTGTTCCCCTCCTCCTTTTTCCATGTAATGAAGGTGTTTGCCTTTTTTTTTTTTTTTTTTTTTTTTTTTTACATTTGTCATTTACAGTCTCCTTCCCTTTGGCCTCAAGTTTCCTTTGCTGAAGCACATTCTGTAGGTAAGACACCACGATGGTCCATGCTGCTGGTTGCTCAATCTGCTCCTTTATTCCTATGGGCATAGCAGGAAACGAGTAGTGATGTGACATACAAAAAGTTTGATTCTACCAACTTAATGCATACAATAGTACAAACCAAAGACAGGCAGACTGTTCCTTGTTTTTCCATCTGTAGTATCTGCATTTGGACTTCCCTGTTACAAGATAAAGTTTTGGGTACATCCCACATGGCACAGTACAGAACCACAGCGTTTGACACCCCTGCCCTCTTCCTTTTAATTTTCCTTTCAGAACTAATGAACAACTTGCAGATTTACAAGCACAGCTTCTGTAAGTCCTGGTCCCTAATTTTGCAAGTCTTTTCTTTTTCTCCCTTACCTGGAAGCGGTGTACAAGCTGGTTTGTACTTTGTTTTACTCTGTTTGTACTCCCTTTTACTCTTGTTTCTACCCACTACTGAAGTGCGGAGAAGGCTGCTTGCCCTCTTTTTACTACTACTGATAACCACATTTTGACCCATAGCATTTGATGAAAAAATTACAAGATACTACATGTAAACCCATTTTTTTTTTTTTTTTTTTTTTTTGGAACAAATTGTCAAATATTGATCCCTTGGAAACTGTTAGTTTCCTCTCTCCCACCATGGAATTCTTGAAATACTACTTTTTTTGGTGTAATTGCAAAAACCAGCAGAAATAAGTAATGTGATGGATAACTAATAAAGCTGAGTAGAAAACTACATTCCTAACAGTTGAAAGAAGGGATCACAAGGCTGGATAGGAAAAGGGCTGATGCCCTACAGGAACGTGTCTCTCCAAGTGATGCAACCCCTCAGTAACTGGACGCAGTTCACAGTTTCCAATGGGGCAGGTCACTTGGATGAAGCTTCCAGTATGCGACCTAGAAACGTGATGTTGGGCCAAAGGGAGCTTCTTATTTAAAGTCACATTTGGCTTTCTGGATAACTTAATGAGATTATTTTCTTTTTTCCACTCCTGAAGCTTTTCTCGAATGACTGCCTAAATGGGAAGAAATAGCCAGTTGTTTAATGATTCTACAGCTTGTTGGTATTGCAATGATATTTTAGGAATATAAATAGGCTGATGGATGGATGGAAAGAAAGATGAAAAGAAAGAGCCTTTTTCCAAGAAAAGAGTATCCAGCAGGGTTTACATTTCAGTAATAATTGTTGCCAAAAATGTTTTGAATATGTCATTAGGACTTTTCATGTTTCAAAACCATTCCATTTATTTCATATGAAAATGCACCTGTGAGATTTTTTTTTTTTTCTTCTGGGCAAGTCTTAGTCTTGCAATAAAAGGGCTTTGCTGTAAGCTGAAGATACCTTAGGCCATGAGTGTGCTCTGCTATTTTCCATGAAATTTAAGATTACAGTCAGCTGTCAGACTTCTGTTTCTTATTTTACCAGAAGACATAATTCATCCTGTGAACTGACTTAAAAGTGGTATTTCAGCAAGACTGGACAACTTGGATTTGAGGACATATGCTTTCCCTTTCGAAAAGGTCGCTCTGTGCCTAGAACACAATCTCTCATTTCTGTTCTTGTTGCTTTGCAGCTTTGGAAAGTTAAATATTCCAGAGAATTTGTGGGAATTACTAGAGCAAGGAGCTATGTGTGACTAATAGTTATGATAATTGCAACTCTGCTGTTGTCCTCCTCATGAAGCGTTTCCTATTTACCTATGTTTCCATTAGCTCCTTTAGAGTTTCAGTACAATGGATTCTTCCATTTACTATTTATATACACTATGACAAAGCCCAGGTTCACAAAGTGCCTTAAAATCAGTAAACCAGAAAGACCAACCCTGACTTAGAGGTTAAGTTATTTTACTCTGAAGAAAACAAGTCAGCTTTGTTAATTATCTATTACTATCTGTTTGGTTTTTTTCCCCTACATTAAATGGTGAGAGACAAGAAAACTTTTCAATGCATACCTGGGTCATAAATGAATGTCAAGGATCCTGTACTGTTAGACATTAGCTCTTTTCCTGGCCTCTAGAGTATGTACAGGTGCGTGAAACTGGTGGTGATATGAAAGGGAATGATATATTTTTTTCTTAGATGTGAAGAATTAAAGGCTTTCTTAAGAGAAAAGAACCCTTGGACCCTGTTAGGTGATTCCATGTTGATGTGGGCGAGAGTTTGTTGATAAACAATCTTACTGATATGGGCAAGGCTATTTGCCACTTGTTTTGCAGCGGGGCCCTGAGGGCAAAATCATAAGCTTAAAGTCTGCCCTGGGGGAGAAAAGGAGGCCTGGCAGAGCTCTCTTGGGTGGGAAGACCCTGGACTTCCACCAGCCCCTTCTCAAAGACCCCAAGGATGGCCAACTGCCAGAGCTCTGTCTTGAAGAGCTGGTCTCTGACACAGCCCCAAAATGCCTCTAGGTGGGCGAGGCTCAAGGCACTTACTGTTATCACATTCATTGTTTTACCCTCAGTTAAAAACACCAATAATTATGACTTGTCATTCTTCTGTGAAGAAAGTAGCCAGCCTGGTGATAGGCAATAAAAATAACTGAAGAAGTCAAATACAGTGTTTCAAAGTAATTTTTACAAAGGCAAGAGATCAAGTGGCACAATCTTTCTAGCCACTTCAGTAAATATAGGGTGGTGATTAGCAAATAAAACTGAGTAATTGTAGTTTTCTGCTCAACTCAGTATAATTTGCTTAAGTGTCTATGTCAATCAAAGTTATATTTAGATTGACACTGTAGGGATACATAAAACCTATTTATTTCTGAATAAATATTTAGAGAGATTATATAAGCAGTAATGTCCAAAGCTCGAGGATTTTCCCTGAAAAGATGAAATTAGTTATTGATAATAGCCTAATATAAAACTATTCATCTGGTTATCTAGAATAGTCTAAGCTAAGTCTAAGTAATTATAGCCCTAGGCTTATGAAATGGAATAATTCCCCCCCCCCCCCCCCCAACATTAAGGTCTGGATTTATTTGCCTCACAGAGCATCTCCAGTGGCATTAGAAATATCCACTCCGGACTGTGGGATACACATGCACGTCTAGAATGATAGCTGGAGAGCATGCAGAATAGGCTAGGGCATCTTAAGTAATGTGCTCTTAAGTATCCAGTGCTAAGAGTCCTGTCTCTTACAGAATAAATAAATGCAGGCAAGGGGATAAAAAATTGTTTTAATTTGGCTCTAGGAGCTTCTACAAAAACAGAACTCGGAACAAAACCTGCAGATTTCAAAGGTAATTTGGAAGCAAGCCATTTTGTTTTAAAGTGTTATTAAAAAAAATATTATAATTTACTTCCTTTTTTCACGTTGTATTGTGGATACTTGCTCTGAAATATCACTTTCAGAGCTAAGGACAGAAATATCCTTGTAGTAGCCTCCTGTCTGAAGTAGAATTTTCCTGCTCTCAATTGTTTCCTAGCACTGAAGCTTCTAATGTCTGAAGTGAATTAATCTGGAGTTATTAATTTTCTTCAACTCTTTTGGAAGGAGAACTATCAAAAATAGATACATGTAAATGTATCATTTAACTAAGAAGCATAATGCATGCAAAATTTGGCCTTGAGTGAAAGATATCAAGTAGGTCAGTTTAATCATTGGCTTGGATTCTGTTTAGCTCCTTTCAAATCTTTTTATCAAAATTCAGAGCTATGTAACAAGTGGAGGAAATGTGAGCTTTCCATTGCAGAATTGATGATGGTTTGATCCTTCCTGTCTGCTCTCATTCATGCAGAGCACTGTTTTGTTCCTGAATCTGGTACATCCCCACATGAGTATGTTTTATTGCTGACTGGCCAGTATCTCCTGGGCATACTTTCTTTGTGATCTCAATTGTATAGAAATACCAAATGAGGGCTTTTTAGTGTTCTGGATGGACTAAATACCAAATTTCCTTGACGATTTCTAAAGCTGTCAAGAACTCTGGAGGCTCGATTACTGTTAAAATTAACGTCCTCTGTTCCCTGTCTGTTGTTGGTCTCTGAAGCTGTTTCACAAGTGCTCTTGGTGGTTTCAGGTCACTTCTGTTGCTTTGTCAAGCATCAGTTGAGCCTTGACTAGCTGTAGTGATGGCTCAGATTTCAGTTTTTCAAGATGAAATTTATTCTTAGAGGCTCTGTTCTCTGTCATGTCTACATTCCCATTTGCCTTCAGGAAGATCTCTAGAGTGCACATTTATTTCTTATATTTCTGAATAGAGGACAAAGCAATACAAACATTTAAACTGCTTTTTCAGTTCTATCTTAATTGGTTCAACTCCCTTTGATGGTTTACATTTGTCATAACAAGCACACAAGAACATCTGGGGGGAAAAAAAAATGAACTAACTCAAACAACATGGCTGTAATACTTTTAATTTACAACCAGATGAAACAACTTCAAATATGTAAGCATTATAATTATTTTCCCACATTTAATTCCACAGCATGTTTATATGTGGAAATATGCATATGTCTGGTTTATCTTGGTTTTACAATTGTGTCATATAGTCTTTTCTGGTGTTTTGTGGATCATAGGTGGGGAAACACTGGCCTAGAAGCTGTGTATCTGTCCCACCACCCCTCCCCTACATGCATGTGTGTCTGTAAAATCTTAAAACTGCTTAACTTTTTTAGGTGCTCTTAGAATTCTGTTTTCCCACTGAAAGTTGAAATTACATATAACTTTTAGTGGCATTTGTGTTATTGCCAGAAGACTTGTGTTTAAAATCAGTCAAACAGATGTTTTGATTATTTTTTTTCCCCCAAAAGATACCTTATTAGCACAGTAAACTCCATCTTTATGTGACTCTTCAGAGCTTTTTTCATTATCCCAAATGGACTCCTTTCATTTAGATAATACACTTATTTACAATCCCACTCAAACCGTCTGCTCCTTTTAATGTACTTTTTTCATAAAGAAACTTCAGGATGAACCTATTATTGTGATACGAAAAGGCTGATGGTTGTAGAAAACTAAGAAATCTGAAAGAGATGGTTCCTCTAGCTTCTGCTCAGCTTGTTGCCAACACCAGCCCCCAGGGCCTCTCCTGCAGAGCTACCCCAGCCTCTGCTGGTGCACGGGGTTGTTCCATTCCAGGTGCGGTACTGCTAATTTCTCCTTGCTGAGCTTCGTGAGGTCCCTGTCAGCCCATTCCTGCAGTGTTTGAGGTCCCTGTGAATGGCAGCTCCCATCCCAACTCAGTGCCACGTGAAAACTTGCTGAAAGTAGCTCCCACTCCATCATCTAAGTCTTAGATGAAGACACTAGGCAACCTTATCCCTGGCACCATGCCCTGAGAAACTACTTCTGAACAGGAAAAAAGTTAGATTTTAACCGTTGACCACTGTTGCTTAACCCTAATGGTGCCACTGGTTTTCAATGCGCTTGCAGTCTGTCCATCCAGTCTGCTTGCCCCAGCTTGACTACTGGGAATCTTTGGAAGGTCTTTTTACAAGACTTGCTAATGAGAGAAAATTACATGCACTGATCTCGTCTACAGAGCCAGTCATTTCACAGCAGTTAGCTGAGCTGGTCAAGACCAGTTTCCTCTTGGTAAATCTGTACTGTTCCTTCTCATTGTCTTGTCCTTCGTACACTTGGCAGTGGCTTCTGTGGGGATTTGCTCCATAATTTTCTCAAGGAAGTGAGGTTAGGCTGACCCACCTGTAGTTCCCTCTGTCTTTTACTGAAGACGGTTTTCTACAGCTTTTTAAAGGTGACAGACATCTGCTTTGCTATGCCATCGATCAAATATATCACCAGTCTTGGGGGCAACCTGTCCAGTCCCATGGACCTGTTTATGTCAAACTTGCTTCTGTAAATCCCTAACATGATTAAACTGCCAATCACAGATAGTACTTCTCCAATCTGGGGGAGATCTTCCTGGAGGGGAATAGGAGTGTTATCGTGAAAGACAATGGAGTCTCTAGGAAGAAATTTCAGCTTGAAAAACTGAAATCTGACCATCGCTACATCTTAGGGAAGAGCTCCATGTTAATGCTTTGTATTGTTAGTGCCATTGATGAACACCAAGGTTAGAAAGAAGCGCTGGGATTGAACAGCTGGGAGGAGACAGATGAAGGAAGAAGTAGTAAATGGCTGACAGCCATATCAACAAACAAAGGATATATGTTATTTATCTTGAGTTGTTGATGCTGAAGACAAAGCAGATTTAAGTACTTGGGAATGAGGCAGATGGGATGGAAGTAGTTTCCAGAAGCATGGGGAGAAGACAACATTTTACCAAACGCATATGTCAAGTCATATGCCAACACAGATAACAAAAATAGATATTTACATTTGCAGTAAGTCTGTAGCAGATTTCTGTGAGGTGGAAAACAAAGCTTTTTTGTTGTTAACTACAGGTGAATGAATAAGCTCTTCTTTTTACAATCATCTGTACTTGAAAATTACGTCTTTCGTGCTGGAAGTAAACTAATAGAGTTAACAAAAAACAATTACAAGTTATTGACACATTATTGTAATTCATCTTTTTCTAGAATCCAGACACTGCAGACATGAAAGACGTATACTTCTAGGCAACAAAGGATGAATTGCAATATTTTCCCAGGCATTGGACTAGGTAGTGTACCAGCTTCTGCTGCTGACTCTCAGCTTATCCCCCGGCGGACACCATACAGTCTCCCTCATTGCCCAGCTTTCCTTCCTCTCGCAGCTATTTAGATGCAGAGATATGAGATCTTTCTCATGAGCCAGCATACCATGGGACCTTGGTCTTGACTAAGCTGGCACGATCTATGACTTACATAAAAATGTTATTTACCTCTGAACTTAAACACTTTTTAGTAAGAGTAAGCACTCTACCTTTCTTTACATTATCTATACTGGCTTCTCCACGCTTGGAGAATACACCCCACAAACAGAGCTCACAGCATTCTTCAACATTGACTACTGCCACCTTAGAGGTTATAAGGTATTAATGTTTTGGCAAGAGAGAAAAAGAAGCCTTTTTGAATCAACTGGTCAGTGATTATTTGCTCTAAGATTTGGGCTATATATAAATACTTTAAGGGCCTGATGTGAAAAATGGGAAGAAATTAGCTGGTTAGCTGTATATAATGAAGATAGGAGAGAAGCATATAATTAGACTGAATAGACATAAAACCAGCTCTTGAAAAATCTGCTCATTATTGTTTTAATAGTTGTAATGTGCATTTGCTGTGGTGCTTGTGTGCAGGTACTGCTAAATTATTGCTACAGTGAGGCTTTCATTCAAGTCAGGTTTTGTACTTGTCCCTTTTTCTGATGAATTCTTTTCTGTCTTAGTTTTAAATACCCTTTTTCCAAAAAGACCCCACAGAAGCAAAGGGTGACTGAAAAAATCTTCTGTATTAGTCATAGAGGAATATCTTATAACTCCTGAAATTGCCCTTTTCCCCTGTAATTGTTGAAATATTTTGTGGAAAGTCAAAAACAAGCTGAGGAATTGCTGCAAGCTAGTAAAATGGTGATGTAGAAGAAATTTTTAAAATGCTTTAAAAGTTACTTCTAAACTATGACCATCAGAAATTTATAATGTTCTTAATGAGTCTACATACTGAGCAGCACATTTTCTACTTAAACTAAATGTAGTATTTGCCAGAGAAAGCCATTTTCCTGTCTATTTGTATTCATTGCAATTATATATGCCATGTCTTATACTCTTGCTTTATAAAGAGCTGCATTTCCCCCTAGGTATCTCTTCCACGACTACGGGGCAGGAAAAATAATTGATTCTCTCTCTAAATTTTTTTTTTTATGAACTACAGTTTTATAGATGTGGTTGGGTTTGTAACCAAACATATTATGCTGTGCTGCAAGAAGAGCAGTCAGGAAACAAGCTTTGAGTAACTTTTGAAAAATCAAGACATTTCCCTAGTATTTCAGAAATAATGTGCTTTTTGTTTCTCAAAAGTTCAACTTTTTTTTTTTCCAGTTTAGGCAAGTTCAGTGCTGTTTTGCCAACTTTGTAAACACTCATTTTGTGTTTATCAACTTGATATTCTTTAGGTAATTTGAACTACTAAACTGAAAACAGCTAATGTTTTGAGGTGTAATTGCACAGCAGTTTGCAGTTAATAAAGCACAGCGGTTTGCAGAGTGAACCCTCCTGGCAGCACATCAATCTTTCTTTCTCTGTGCAGAATCATGGTTATACTTCATTTGGGAAAAGCAGTGGGGCTCCATCTTTCTAAGACAGATGTGTCAGTTTAAAAGGGATGTGCAGAAAGCCCTGTGCTCTTCAAACAAGTGTATCTCTTAAGACAATAAAGTGTCTAAATCATTGCATTATTAATGATGTACCAAAAAGCCCTCTCTTTCCAAGTGGAATGCTCAATCATTTAAACTTTTTACTCTGAAATTATCAACAGCAATTTTAATGGTGCAGCTGACTATAAATGGAGGCAGGTTGCCGGTGGCAATGTCAGATGGGATCGTGTCAGGCTGAAGACCCTGGCAGTAATCGGGGCTGACAGCTTCCCCCATTACTGCTTTTTCCTCGCTGCTCCATGGGCAGCAGCGTGATGCAAACAGACAGGCCGGGCACCCGGCACGCAGTCGATGTATTGGCATCGTGCGCTCAGCGCATCAGTCCTGAGCTCACAGTGTTTCTGTTGTGAAATTGCACAGATTGAGTAACTAAGTTACAGACTTGGCAAGGCCAGCAAAAAGATAATTTTCTTGATAATGGACTTAAATAACAGAATAGGGTTGGCTTTTGTAGTCCAGGAATGGCTGGTTTTTAGCAGTACTGTATTTCCAAGTGTCTTCCCTCAAGAGCTAACCTGCTTTCAGGAGCAATCATTTGTTGAGTCATTAAAATGATGAACAGTAGAGGTAGCAACGCTTAGCAAGCGGCTTTAGAAACATGGGGTAATCTATAACAATTCTCCTTTTTGATGAGTTTGTTTGCTTTTGACGGACACCATTCCCGTTTGCGGCTCTCGGAAGCTGCAGCACTGATTTAACTGTCTTGACCAAAAATAAACCACAGGGCTACATCTCACTCAGATGTGCTTTTCTGTATATTTACTGAGGTTTTTATTTTTTTCCACGTCTCAAGTATTTATTGCCAGTGTTTGTCTGCTTTGGTATCCTGAAAGTTGAAGTACATGGATTTCTAGGGATCATCATGTTAATCAATAGCAAAATAACACATTCAACTTTCCCACATTCACCTACCACTTCAAGTTAATATCTGTGATAAATTTAACTTTAATTTTAGATTCTGAATAAATATTGTAAAACAGCAATGCTCTTGGTAATTTGAAGAGAAAATCATGGAGAGAAATGGGAGAAGTAATACTTTATAAATAAGGCTACAGCAGAATCTCCTCTCTTGTATGTAGTTCTATGGTCTCACAAGTCAAATGAAGCTAAAACAGCTAACTTTTTTATGAAGTAGTAGTATATATGGTATATAGTACACTGCTGTCCCTGGAGGAGAAGATTCTGCTATTATTTGAGAGAGATTTCTTAACAGCAATTGCTTTAGATAATACTTTCCCTCTTTTTTCCTTTTTTTTTTTGGGGGGGGTGTGTGTGTGCTCTTTTTGGTTTTTTTTGGAGGGGGTTGTGGGGTTGGTTGGTTGTATGTTTTGGGTTTTTTTTATTCCCCTTTTCCCTCTCTTTTCTTCCTTTTCCCAGCATTTCTATTCTCACTCCAGAATATAGCCTGTCCCTGTGACTTATTTTTAAAGTCTGTAAAAAGACATCTAGTGCCATTGCAACACATTGCATATTGATGGGGCTGTGCGAAGTGATGCTATCTGAAGTTCTGATCCCCTTCATTCATAGATTAAGTACTGAATAAAGTAGTACTTAAGTACTAATAAAATAACTCTGGATTTTTATGAAAATTTATTTAAAACTTGAAAGAAATCTCTCTTTAGATAATTGCATTTATCCTGCAATTTATCTCAGCAGGTTTGGGAAATTGTCCTCACACTTTGCAAATAATAAACATATTAGTGTTGTTGTAAATGTTATTGTAAAGTCACTATTAAAGCTCTGAGAATAAAAAGATAACCTAAATTATGAGAAGGCTTAATTTCATGAAGAAGCTTTCATTACATGCTGTCAACATGTCTTTATGCTGGACATGAATGATCACTTTACTAGACAAGTACTGTTAAATAGAAAGGTATTTTAGTGCCCTGTGGGATAAGATGCGCCAAGGATGTAGTCTCCCTTTGTTGCACAGAACAGGACTTCCCAGGGAATCTGTAATCTTCATGTCATGTTTTCAGAAGGGCATTTCTGTAAAACTTAGTGTGATACGGGAAAGTCCCTTTTGGTTGGAATTCAGGCGCAATCAAACTTAGTCAGGATTTATAATTAGAAGTTGATTTCTTTTTTTATTAGTATGACTTGGAGCTCTGGCTAGCTTATGCATTATGATTGGCAACCTTAGCTAAAGAGACAAAATTGAAAAGGTCACAAAGTTATCTATCCTCTAACTCAAGATGATAAATCCAGGCAATGATTGAAGCAGACAAGTAGATGGGCTGGAGTAGCTTATCTTGTAGTTTGCTGTAGTGTGTTTCCTGTCTGGGGATACTGATAAGTTATAAATCACAAGTAGCAGAGTAGGGCTTCAGGTGACGTGGCGGTTATCTGTCTCGGCACCAGGGTATGGCTACCAGAGCTTCCAAGAGCTCTTAAAGTGTGGAGGTAATTTTTGTACTGCAGGCTGTCAGGTGTAGTGACACGCAGCGTGTGGAAACCAGTTAAGTCTGTTTCCCAGCCTTTTGCCTTGGGTTGACAAGCAAGAGCTCTTCCCAGGGGTTACAGACACCTTAATGTGCCATTTGGTGAGGGTCTAACACAACCATCTGGTTTGAGCATTTGCTGAGGGTGAAAACCAATTGCAAAGCAGGAAGCCTGACGTGGAACACATGTATGGTCACATCTCTTCATCAAGAACAGTGTTGCAGATAGTCAGGAGCATGCCATGGTATTTCTTATAGCAGCTAGAAAGCCTGTTCCTCCCACCATGTCAGTGGCTGGGACCACTCAAAGAAGTTTGTGCTTGTTATTGTTTCAAAGGAAGAAGGGCTGTCTCTTAGCTTTGGCAGAAGATGAGCCTGCTTTTGGATCCAGGAGCACTAGTTTCTCTGCTGATGCAGCAGCACTTTCTGTGGCTATTAAAAAAAAAAAAGAAAAGAGTTTTGGAGCTGTGGTGATTTACTTAGTCTTGAGTAATGGTTCATCTCTGCTAGAAATGCATTACTGCTGACTGTTTTCTGGAGAAATAGTGAAACAGCATATATGTTTTTGCATGATATTGAGTAAAATGGATTACAGCTAAGAATGTCCTGCTCAGTTATGAGAAGTGATGGTCTTAGCTCACTAGGATAGAGGTGTGCACATTTATATGGCAGGCATAGACACCTCTAGGGAGAATGAAGGGTCAGAAGGGGAAGAAACGTGGCTCTTAAAAGATGAATATTTTATCTGTTTTACCTAAATTGTACCTTTCCCAAAAGCAAAGACAACACATCAGAAAAGAGAGAAGCACCTCTCTGAAAATAAAAGGCTTTCAGTTCACTAAAACTTCATTTATTATGGGCTTGAGAAGCAGCTGAAATAGGAAAATGCTGAATGGTCATGCTAGGAAGCATAAAGCAGGAAAGTAATTTTTCACTTACTGATTCCTTTTTGGTTGCCATCCTTCTCCTCCATCACATTAACCTCAAGAGCTCAGGCCAGGACACCTCTTCCCTGTGGCACAGTACCTCTGCCGGCCCTGTGGGCCCTCTAGGCATGGCTGAAATACAGATCAGACCCAAATCCGACCAGTTTTTCTGCTTCACAGAGGAGCGAATAGCTCTTGGAGAAGCATTGTGTTGGAGAGGTGATGCTGAGAGAAGGCATGTCTGAGGCTCACAGGGAGAGTGCGGCTCTTATAATTAACAGTGATTCCAGACATTTCTCCATGTCTTTAAAGGTGCTTTTTCTTTTGGTGTTTCCTGAGTTATCTGAGCCTCCTTCTGAAATAGTAATTTACAGATATTTTTTTTTAATCCAAAGATTTTTATTTTTTTTAAATATCTTTTCCTGTCAAGACAACTTTGATCGCTTCTCACTGTGTCAACTGGGATAAATGGTGTTAATATCAGAGGGGAATGTGGGCAGCTGGATTATTAGCACCTAGGTATAGTCGAGGTGGTATCATTTAGAAAGAGAAAAGAGCCATCTGAACTTGCACCCATTGATCTCATCACAGTCACAGCTTTTTATAGGAAAATAAACAATGGTTAAAGTACACTTCATCAGAAGGGGAAAGGTTAAGCATAATTGTGATTTCCATTTTAACCCCTCTTTCTGATTCATTAATATGCATTTAAAGAAGGAAAATGCACACAAAGCTTATTTATGTAGAAGTGCCTAGGTGAAATGTGTTTGCCACATGTTGAGTCCTGTCCAGGCATAACAGCACTCACACTTCTCTCTTGAACCTAGTCCTGCCCCTGAAGTGAGTGATTTTCACCCTTCTAGTCCTCAGGAGGAAAAAAGCTATATAAAGCAAAGTGGGTGGTGGTTTTTTGCTTTCCTGATTTGACTTGACAGAGAGATGCAATTTAATTGAGCTGTGGTCAGAAGGGTATCTTTCTGATGACCCCAGCTGGTTTTGGACCAGGCCCTCTCAGCAGATTGATTATATACACTTCTCTGTAAAGTATCATTATTTGTTGGTCTATAACTGTTAAAGGGATTTTGGGATCACAGCATTTAGCACCTCCTCTGCAGTAAGTGCGCTAAGTATGTCATACAAAGCTGCCTGCCTGATTTCAATGTGAGCCAGAGGCTGGTTCGCCTCCAGCCTACCTGCAGCTCCTCCTCAGGGCTCAGTGCAATGGTTGTGGACCCCTCAGCCCATCTGGCAGCCTTGGGAAGGGCCAGCACTCCTGGTGAACTTGCCTATCCAAAGGCTGAATGTCTGCTTGGAAAGGCAACACTGACCATTTTACTAAGAGCTGGAATTCAAAATGAAATTCTTTTAATAGATCCTATTGGATGATACATTTGCATTCAGCAGTCTTTCATATAGCTCCATAAATAGTCCACATACAGAAACAGTGCAGAAACACATCCACAGCTATTTCTTTACTCAGTTTTCCCGTCCACCTTCTCTCTTGACCTTTTCTTTCAGAGTGTTTGGTGGATTAACCTCATCAAGTTAAACTCAATATGTATTGAGGCCTTGTGACCTCAGAAAGGTTGTTCCCTTTTCCAGCTTCATCTGTTGATCCAGTAAGAAACCACCTTTCACTATCTCTCCCATTGCCTTTATCAATTCAATGTCACTTTATATTGTGTATGTTTTCATGCAGATGTATTCTTATATCCTTCTTTCTGGCATTAAGCAAGTACAATAGCATTAATATGCAATATGAAAAATAATTGCTTTTAAAATATTTATAAATAAGTTTTATGGGCAGTTAGTCAGCAATTAAATATGTGGAGCATAAATACTCGATTTTTTCATGGAGGTACAATCCAAAGAGCTATCTAGGATCAGACTGGGTTGCTGCAGTGGGAGAGAGCTGCAAGGGGTCAATGTGAGTCTCGACAGAGGCAGTGACAGCACTGGAAGAAGTGGAGCCCAGCTCGTAGGGGACTGTAGGAGGTCATAGGCAGAGGGAGGTGGTTAGAAGCCAGCTGGGAATGTAGAAAACTCTTGAATCTGAGCTTAATGTTGGTGTGATAACACAAGGGAGCTGAGGAGTCCGGAAATCCAGGAATATTGTGAAAATTTAGGAATGGAATACAGAGGCAGCTACAGCAGGGCTGGGAGGACTTGGAAAGGCTAATGAGGATGAGTTACTAAAGTATATAAAAATAACATCCAAGTGAATTCAAGAGTTGTCAAACCCACCCCCAAATATACTGACCCATTCCTAGGAAAGCAGGAACACGTAAGACCCCACATTACAAGATATGGGGTGTGACACTGGCAGAGACTTCTGGTACACGTATGAGCTGGAATAACTAAAACCTTCCTGTGGGTTTATTGGAAGGTTTTGAAAAAAAACCACCTGTGTAAATAGGCAGCGAAAAGTCTTCTCGCACCTTGCCACAAATACAGTACAGTGTGGTTGCAAATAGGATCTGCAGAGACAGTAAAGCCTCTCTCTAGCTATTGATGAGATACTGGAGGAACCTGTATCTTTTCTCCACTCCTATCCAGACTGACAGTGAAGCGAAAGATGCAGCAAGGTCTGTCTAAGAACAGTAACCTCTCAGCAGCTCTACTTTTATTTCTGACATTAAGAAACACATGAATTTGAACAAAATCAGTCTTGTAACAGCAGATGTGAGAAACCATTTGAATAAATAAAAGATAATTATACCAGCACTTCACTTGAAGTAAATACCAAACTTTATCTTAATTCTCTGGAGTACTGAGACTCCTGCCATCACTCTCCCTTTCCACAGGTTTGAAACTACATTTTTCTCACACTATAATCCATATAATCCTTGTACGTGAACAGAGATAAGAATTAAATTAGTGACAGAGTATTGTAAGTGGAAAATTGGCTTGTAGCATTCTGCAGAAAGACTGGGCACTGCCAGTTTTAGGTTCAGTAGTAGGTTTATTGCAAGATGGCCAGCACAAAAGGGTCAGGGATGTTAATTGTAATGAGGTTTTGGTTTCCTCAATGAGTCTGGTTTTTTACCTTGTATTATATTGAGAAATTAATGAAATACTATTCAGCATTTGCCTTTCGACTTCATTGCATAAATGCTGGAATGCTTGAAATAAAAATGAAAAGTATTTGCGCTCCCAGTTTTTAACATCCTTTAGTTCCATATAATATGTAAGGCTCTTCATCATGTTCTTTCTTTTAAAAGTAATATTATGTAATGCACACAGAAGATCTCAAACAACTCTTTAATAATACAGTAGTGCTACAGCTGGGAATTGAAATCATGTAAGCTTCCAGTGAGCTCATCTGTTCCCATATGGCAAACAGAATAAACATTTTGGAGCTCTCAAATGTGATTTTTATCACTTGCAAGCTAGGAAATAATTCTGTAAAAGTCATCAAAGGAAATTATACTTCTGTAAATGGAAATCTTGTATCACCATAAACATTGCTATGACTTACTTGCTTATGTCTTTGCTATAAGCATGTACACAATTCCTGATCTATTTAGGAATTTGATCTTGTTAGGCCACTGTTTTGATAACTGAAGAAAACATTCAACTTCTCATTTGAGAATAGTGGTATATGATACTACAAGAAATGCTGATTTAAGGTAAATAATTGTATTAGAAGTAAATAACCATTTTTTTTATTCAATTAGGAGCAGCATGAATCAACCCTTCTTTGATTATTTTTCTTCTTAGAAGGTTACTAAGAACCTGACTGCATATACAAGTTGTGATAGTTATAATAACCACGTTTATAGTGAAAAGGTAGACTGCAACACAACTTCCACTAAGAGCACTGAAATACCAACTTCTTAATCTAGTACTTCGCATTAAGGGAAGGTGTGAGGTGGCGGGGAGTCTGTTCTGTGTGACCACGTAGCACAACCAATGGTCTGTACAGCAGGGCCACAATCCTGTCCTCTCTGGCAAGGACAGGGACTCAGCGTAGATCTGCTGAACAACACACAAACCGGTCAGAACAGACAATTTACTGCAAATCTCTCTTCAGGAGTAAAGGAGTTTGGAGAATGATTAGAGACATCTGAGGGTCTTTGGGTCGTTACCTTTTATTTTATTTTTATGTATGAAAGCTAAGAAACAGTGCAGTAATATTATCTGTCTTCTCACGTATGTTGATCTCTGGCAGTAGTTCTTCAGCAGCTTTAGATCTGTAAACTCCAAACTCTATAGGGCCTAAAGCAGCACAAGCCCTGAACATGTGCTCTTTGGCTCATCAGACCATGAAAAAGTGGTCCCAGTTCAGAAAACTACTTTGCAGGTAGGTCTGATTTTAATAAGCGTGAATAAAATCCTGTTGTTTGTTCGTACAGTCCAGATGTTAGCTCAGGAAAACCTATGTAGCCTGGAAGGCAATTGAAGCCCTGAAATACATGAACATCAAATATGTGCTGAATTCTCCAATGCTCAAAGTAAAGCCTGTGATGAAGTTTCTGTGTGAGTAGGTTGCAGGAAAAACTGAGGGGCTGAGATTCCAAAGTGCATTTCATAAAGTGCCAGTAATTCAGATCAAGCAAATGTCCAGAGGCTGCTCTGATACTGTGAAACATGGGAGATTTATTTCCTCATTCTTTATAAACTGTGTGTGTATCTCTGGGGTTTGGTTAGAGAGTTGCACTGCAGGATACAAATAACTAATTATTTCTGGGAATTTTCTCACATGGCCTGAGACTATAATCAATCCATTTTGCAGAAACCTTTAAATCAGGCTCAAATTCTCCTCTTATTACATCAGGAAATCCTCTGCAATTCTTAACCCTTTTGTTACTTAACTGCTTGGCCCACTCAATGAATAAATACAATACTACTTTGAAAAAGTTTAGTTGGTTGCTGCTGCTGCAGACCGGTGCACTTCAGAGCCGAGCAGCCGAGCTTTTATGGTGCTAAGGTTTGCGAATGGTGCTGGAGCAGTCGGGTGAGTCCCAGCCAGAAGCGGGCTGCAGGCTGGAAGGTGCATTCTTTCGAAAGAAAGGCAATGTGGAGGGAATCAATTACAGCTGTGGCTGTTACCCTCAGTGACACAGCATTAAGGTAGGCTGGAATACTAAATTTGGACTCTGACTTCTCTTAAACTTCAGTGGTTTTAGGGCACCTCTGTATCCATGAATGTATTTTTGGGGTACCCCCTGTCTGCTCTCTTGTGTTATCTGGCCTCCCTGCCCAGCTGTATCACATCCTCTGTGAAACAATAGCTCAAAGCCATCCTAAAGCATCTAAGGTCTTTAATTTCTAAAAGCTAAGCAATTGGGATGCTTCAGAAAGTTCATTCTGAGTGTATCCTAAATTCATGGATTTGCACATTCAGGCTAAGAGGATACTATGACACTTAAACTGAGTATAATTCAAAATGTTCATAGTATGAACTCTCAGGAGTCTTAAAAAATGCAGCATGTCTAACTCAAGCCTACAGAGAACCTCCGATCTCTATCTCCGATCACTTCCCGTTCCCACTGGCTCGCTAGATCTGATGTTGTTCTTTGTTACCATATCAGTTATGCTCTCTCGTCTCCTTGCCTGCATGGAGCTCTTATGCGCACGTAGCAGAAAAGGCAGAGAGCCATGGCCTCTGCTTCGATCCCGAGCTGAACCTGTGGCACTACAGCACATTTCAGTATGGAACAGGAAAATTTAAAAAAAAAAAAAAAGGAAAAAAGAAAGCTGAGATTGTTAGGAAGAAGTAGGCGACCTGGATTATAACTGCTTATAAAAAGAAACTGTGTGTGGGCTGGATCTGACTTTGCAGTGATTAATATGTTGCCAGGTTCCCTCTGCAGGTGGCCAGAGGAGTTTGTGGGGGCTCCCAGTTTCCACCTTGCTGGGTTTTACAGGTGTTACTGTCCCTGGCAGATGGATTTCATTTAAGTTCAGAGCTATCTGTGGTGATACTGGTGTCCATCGCTGATCCATGGGGAGCTGGCACCCCATGCTGCACCCACACTTTCCTGTTGCACAACTGCAAGTCTCTAATCACCCTGACCTCAATTTCTGTTACCGCATTACTTCTTTTCTTAAGTAAGTTTTTCTGCTGAATGAAATGTCAGCAGATAACATCAGTGAAATTTAATAGTTCCAAATATGGATTGGAGTCTGACTCAACATCCTTTTTTAGTAGAGTGTTTAATATTTTGATAATATTTCCCTATAACTCACTACACCGGGGACTAGCAAGTGCAAAGAACATGACTTCAGACATTCCTCCCTGACGTGTTTTTGCCAGCTGTCAAACATAACCATGCTGTATTTGCTATGTCTGGCCCAAAAGGAGGTGGTGGTTGTGGCTGTGCCTCTGGGTGAGGGCACCCATCTCTGCCACCCCCCTGCTTCGCTCTCGGGGAGTCCCTGCTTAGCTGCGGCTGCCAACTTACTGCTTCCCTTCAGCCACCTGAATTTCAAGTGATTTGTCTTAATGCTGGTATTATCTTGGCTTCTGGAAGGATAACTGCAGTGAGAGAGGCAACTTGTCTTCTCCAGACAGAAGCAGAGAAGATCTTCTTTTAATATCGCTGGATTAGGGTTAACCGAGAAAGAAAACTTAAAGAATACAGTACTTCCAGGAAGAAGAATGTCTTCCAAAATCCCTGTTTTTCAGACCAGGCTGTTTCAAGGATCAGAACTGAAAATCAAGAGATGCCATTTTTCACAGAGCTGTGAGAAAGCTTTAGGAGAACCAGCTTCTTCACAGCTGAAATGCTCCTTTTTCACTGGAATTTGTCCCCTTGGCAGTATAAATGAATGCTCTTGTTTGGGTGTGTTCTCAGCCCTAGAATAGATATCAAGTATTTGCAGGAAGAAGGAGAGGGGGGTGAATAAAAATCTGTTTTAAAGCATGCTTTACCTGTAGGCCTCACTCAGAAATACCTGTAGAAGAAGCCATTCCTCTGTCTTAGTATTTGGCCTTCACATTTTGGCCCAGGGACAACCCTACTGAAACTACGCTTTTTACTGTTGCTTTGAATATCGCATTAATTATTATATCATCTGCTAACTGTATCAAGAATGCTATTGGTCATAGGATTCTTACTAATTCCTGTAACTGCCTCTAGGAATTAAGTAGTAAATGTACTGTAATAAAACCTAACAAGACCTAAACGTTTTGCAGTCACAAGACCCCATTCATACACTTCGTGAAAAAACTTGTGTTCAAAAAGAAGTTTTTGCCCCTGAAGTTCCTCCCTTCCATGAAGTGATGACTGGTGGGGTTACGGGTCAGCACTGCAGCAGCCGGAGCCTTCAGCTCCTCCCTGAAGAGCAGGGGGATAAAATCTTACTCCTCACATGTAAATTGCAGCAAGACGGGGTGCCATGTGTCAGAGGACGCAGGGCAGATAGAGCAGGACCTCTGACGTGTGCTCAGAGGTTTCACACAACGAAGGGACACCAGTGCCTGTCCTTTCCTGTTGGAGCAGGCAATGGTCCCACAGAGCTGCTGACCCCAGGCTACAGCAGCGAGAGCCAACGGCTCCCAGCTTCTTCCCTGGCCCCAGCAAGCATTTCTTGCACTTGCAGTTTATACGATACAGTAAAAACTCTGGACATCAGACTTCTGGGAAGGCCTCCCAAGGAGGCCATGATTCCATGAGAGTGTGGTGCTCGTAGCAGATATTTGTTTCCTGGATCAACAAAGGACTAAAAGGATTTTGTTACACAAACCACATGGGCTTTCTGTGAGCAAGTGCTGATACAGTAAATGTACCTGTGAGGAAGTGAATTGCAGGTTGCTAATCCCTCTCTGTCTCTCCTTTTGCATGACACTACACTTTTACAAAGTGCAGTTTAACCTGAAACTTGACCTATCTTCCTAAGAAATTAGTTAAATCAATAATAGCTTTCTACTTAGGGACTGAGGAAAAACATTGGGACTTGCAAAGCTGCTTTGAAATTCATTTCCAGTGAGGTGAAAGCTCATGTTAAAAATTGAAATTTCTCTCTGATTATTGCTGCAGGTAGAAGATTAAAAAACTCTCTTGGTAAGCTTGCAGGAACTTGTCACAGCAAAGAACTTAAGGATATTGTTTTATTCTCCTTGAGACATTAGTCTTTCTATTAAAACTTTAGTGCTTTAATCATTAAGAGATGAACTGTGTTAATTGAGATTAGAACTACGTTTATGTACAGAGCAGCTCACTCTGAAATGACCTTGGCCCTTGTCACTGGTGCATGACACTATGAGTGTATTCCTGTTTCCATTTTTAAACAGACTCAAGGGTAATGTCATTTGAGGATTTGTTTTGATGCACTCCTTCAAGCGGAGTTTTTTTGCCAGAAATGGTAAAATAAGCAGGTTTTGCAGAGGTCAGTAGTTGACCATCAACTTCTGTGGGTGCACAGGGCTGAAGGAAGCAGCTCTGCCTGCTCTCCTGATGCTGCCTGGCTCGGCCACAGTGTGCCCTGCTGGGGGCTCTGAGAGGGGTGCAAGTGGAGAATTCGTCTTTCAGTGACAAATAAGTGATTAAGATCCCTTGTTATCATTCAAGTCCTCACAAGTCTTTTTTTCAAGTCCTTTTAAAATGAATATTCTTACCATGGGTTAACCACATCAAATCCACTTCAGGCAATGGCTGCCCCCTCTACCAAGATGATTCCTGTCATTTAACTTGCGTTTCTTCTCTCCTGCAAAGTCCTTCTTTGTGCTGTTAATGCAGCCTAATAAGTGTCTGCATATCCACGTAAGTAAAGTTGCTCATACACGGCATGAATGTCAAGAAATCTGTGCTCCTAGTAAAATCTCTCAACCATTATAGGATTTGCTTAGATGACAGACTTTATGTGAATGGGAGATAATAAATTTATGCTTCAGCATAGCTGAGTACTTCTTAAAGAGAAAGTGGTGAAGCGTGTCAGATTATTTACCAAAGTACTGTAAATATCACAGGCTGCAATTATGCGAGTGCAAAGAAGGAAAATGCATTAGTGTTGTCCCCTTAGCCAAAACCTCATGTTCCCAGCTGTATGCCATGCACTTAATATGGAGCTCATTTAATACACTTAATAATTGAGTTGCAACCTCAGTGCTGAAATTAAGGAACAGAGAATATGAACTGTGATAGCAAAATGAGGGATTAGTCCTCTGTCTTTACTTTCTCTCATCTTCCGTTTTCAGCATTGCCTAGTAGATGTAGCCACTGTACGAAATCAGGGCAAATAGGTTTTAACATGGGGAAATGGCTTTAGTTATTAAAAAAAAAATTGCAGCTCATGCAGCAGTAGTTTAAACTCTGATCACTTGGCTAAAATCAGGAAATTTGCATTGTGACCTGCAAAAGATTAAACTTCGGTAAAAATGGAGCAAGTCTTTGCAGTGTAAGGCAGTGCTCTTCTGAAGTTCCCCGAGTCAGCTCTGAGCAAGTCCAGAGCTCTGCCTGGCCCAGCGCTCACGGTTTCTTAACTCAATGTATTAGCTTGGGTAAACATTACTGTTGATGTGCTTTTTGTGCCTTCTGGTTTCTGTCCAAGCTCTGACCAAGTGACATCTGGCTTAGGTGTTGTTACACATCTGTGTGTGTGCTGGGTAGACGACAATCCCATGTGATTCAGCTGTTAGGGAGCAGGAATGAGCCAACAGCCGGTTTTCAGGCTGAACGGAATCCTCCAAAGGGTCGCTGATGGTAACACAGAGGAGACAAACGTCCCCTAGCATTCTGCACGAACTAGCGGTACCCGGCCTCATGCCAGTGCTCCTGGGCAACCAGCTAGAAGGCAGCCCTGGTCCTTGAAGCTATTATGACACATTTTTGTGCTGTTGTGTTGACACTAATAAGTCATGGCTTGATTTTTTTCAGCATTGGTATAGTCACACAAAAGCTTCTGACTAGAATGGCTTCTAACCAGAAGTGTGTTTGCAGTCAGACAACTGCACCCAGCAATGGGGACATGCCCTAGATGTTGTGTTGCAGTTGTTGTGAACACGTTATTTGTGGTTGTTTCAATCAAGCCAACACATACTGCCTGGGTTTATCTGCCAAAGGTGGTGGGAAAGGCCAGAGCTGCTGGCAGATGCTCCTGCCTTGGTTTCAGGCTCCAGCTGCCGCCTCTCCCCAGTGTGAGCAAATGTGTTTCTGCTCAGGTACTAGCCCTGCTTGATACCATGCAGCCTAACTGCTGTAGGGATGAGGCATGAGAAGCTTCTGCCTACCTTCAAGAAACTCTGTAGGCCTACTCTCTTGCAAATGAACAAGTCTGGATGAAAAACAGAGAGGTTTGGACCTTTTGTTTGCAGTTCAGCATCACTTGAATTGACAAAAATTCAGATTGTCAAACGTGCAAGGGAGCTGAAAAACAGGAGCTGTCATCAGTGCCTTCTCCAAGACACAGACTAGCAATTTCCCTGGTGAACATTGGGTTAAATCTGCATTATTTTGATTTTTTCCCTAGAGCCACTTTGTCAAATAAAAGTAGATCACACCTCTGCATAATCAATTGATTCACCAAGGTGAAAGAGCTGAGCACAGCTCTTTCTTATGTTGTCTAGAAATAGCTCCTCAGGATTGGCAGAGCCAATCCTGTGTTTGTCTGGCAAAGCCAAGGTATTTTCTCTTGAACCCTACTTGCTCCTGGCAAATGGCACACAGGAAATGAGAAGTATCCATAAATCTCCCACATGCTCCGCTCTCCTACCCATAGCTCACACAGGCAAGGAGTGTTTACTGGTTTAATCACAGATGCCCTTCACAGGTGGCACAGCCACCTTTAGAGAAAAGATAATCTTTTGAAGCTAAGATGCTTTAATGCCAAAATCTAACAGGCTGCTTGGAGAGCGCTAACCCATCCTGTACATGTCTGCTTTTTCAGTAGCTTGAGGCAGCCATGCCTGAGACACAGTAATCCTAAGAACTAAAGACATTTCTCTCCCAGAAGGTGCCATATTAGTGACTGTAATTATAAGATTTGCTAAAACTAAAGATGATTTGGAGAGGAGTATGAATTACTGTGTTTTAGCAGGACCTCAACCAATTAATATATAAATCTTTCTAACTCACAAAGTTAAAAAGCACAGTGAGTCTTAAGGTCCCTATACATTCTTATCACTGTCTGGGATGCCCTAAATGTGCATCTTCCAAGTCCATAAATGTCTTGGAATCACTAGAGAGAAAACACTTAAAGTGCTGATGGATTTTCTTTTGACTCTTTAATGAAGCTAATACACTCATAAAAAGCCTTTGGTAAGGTGGGAGAGGGAGGGAGGGAGATATAAAAAAAGCTTTTTAAAATCTAGCATCTTCAGAGTTTTTCCCTGAGGTGCTTGGAGATTTCCTCTGTTCAGAATCACATTGTGGAAAGGGCATCAACAAATTAAAGAGCATAGTAAACAGACCAAAACCAGCGCACAAAGTAATGTCAGTGCAACTTGGAAGCGTTTCTCTGGACTTCAATTCATATCTATAATATTACACAGTGACTTCAAAGGTTTCCATTATTTTTGGTGGTTGCACATACAGAACTTTCAATTAAAAAAAAAAAAATCCCCAAAGACCCTAACAAACTAGCTCATGTTCTGAGAGCAGCCCAGATCGCAGGTGGGTGGACAGAATCAGAGGCTGACCCTGCCACAGCCCTTACCTTTCTGTACCAAAGCTGCCTGGTCTAAAGCTGCCACGCATCTGACATGGGCTTGTGCCTTTGGGGAGCAGCGCAGACAGGCCCTTTCCCACAGTCACACAAGAGCTGAGCTAATCTTCAAGGGCATCCCAGGGCTGCGGGCTGCCACATCATTCCAATTCTCACCCTAGGCGGGGGGGAAAAGAACAAAAATTAAAAACCAAAAACAAAAAACAAACCCAAACAAGAAACAAGCAATGCAGAAGCCCCAGAGATCCTATTTTCATACCTGATGCTTTTCGGTTTTTCGAATGGGGCAATAAAAATGCTGGACAAGCAAACCCTAGAAACGAAAACCTCCTTGGAGGCAGCCGGGGCTGGCGGCGGTGGCCCTGCAGGGTTCCCCGGCTGCGTGTGCAGCCACACGCCAGCACACCGGCAGAGATGAAGGGGTCTCGCAGCTGTAAGGGAATGAATGCACTCCAGGAGCGGCGGGGGCAGCCCCGGGGGGTGACGGTCCCGGTGCCGCCGGTCGCCAGGTGGCAGCAGGGGGACGCGCTCGGCGCCCCGCGGGCAGAGCTGGGCAGCGGCAGCTCCGCAGGCTGCGGCTCCGGTCCCTGGGTCTGCGGAATTGAGTTGTTGTTGCTGTTTAACTTCCTGCACCAATACATCAGATCTATTTGGGAAACAGTTTCATTCATTCAATTACTTTAATAGCAGTTAAAATACTTTACGAGCAAAACTGGAGTGGTTATGAATGAGACAGAATAATTTCCCCTCTCTGTTTTAGCAATTCAAATTTTAACTAAAGCAGTCTAAGAGGTGAATGTGTGATTCTACCTCTCATCCTTCTCCTTCTTTCTCTCTTCCTCTATTATCATTAAGCATAATTTATGTTGCTGTACTGCAGATTACTTTGCTGCTAGATGTGTGGTTCCTGCGTGGTTATTTGGTTTCATCTTTGCATTTCACTGTATTTAATTGCCCCGCAGGTTGGTGTGCCATAGCGGCAGAAGTTATCAGTTGTTCATACTTCTCTGCTTGTTTTCCAGTACCGTCTGAAATCTTGTAAATGCATATTTGCTTCCTTGCTCTGTTCTATTTTCCATTTAATTTTTTTATAGAGAAGCAAACAAATGAAAGTAGTACCAGTGAAGTCTTTATGTCTAGTGTTTCAGTTATTCATGACAGTGATTTCTGCTCCAAGCATCCTAGCAGCTGATTTCCATTTATTATGTGACTGACTGTGAATATAGATGACATCCCTAAAACAATATTCAGCTCCATAAATATGGCAGAAGATCAATATGGCTGTATCACAAGTCTTGCTTTTCCTGATTTGCTGCTGTTTGATCCCTGACCTTTAGGTTATGCTGGGTAAGGGGAACCAGGCAGATAATGGATACTTAAAAATTACTAATCTAAAAGCATGTGACAAGTTGCCACACAGGAGATTAATGACTGAAGCAAACAATTGTGAATGGTGAAATGACTCTTAACTGGTCACTGACTTCAGATGAGAAATCCGGGTTGTTAAAGGAGAGAAAACTTTTAGTAAATAATATCTGGGCTTGTCAGAGATACCTTGCCAAAGTCTAGACCTCACACCCCACCACCAGACAGAGCCCAATGGTGTATGTTTGCATAGGGACATACATGTGGCCATTGCAGAAGTACAATCTTCTTCTCCCAAGCAGCCACTGTTGCTCTGACTTCCCTTGGCCACGAGGCAATGTAGGACTAATTACCACCTAAATCCCATTGCAGCGACAGGCTGGGGCTGGGTGTGATGGGCTGCCAGGCAGGGGTGGGTTGCAGGCAGGAGTTGCGGACAAACCCTTTCTGATGGGCAGTTGGTTTCCAGCGAGCATCATCGCCTTCAGCTCCCGCTGCCACCAGAGTGGAGGGTACGTGGGGTGCTCCCACCCCGAGAGCAGCGCCAAGTACTCAGAGTACTGGCAAAGAGCTAGGCTGTTTTGATCCAAGTATCCTCCTTGCTAGCCAGATCTAGCTGGATCCGAGTCATCTAAGAGATTGTCTTCTTTTTCCCTTTTTTTTTTTAATATGCTGAAAATTTAAAATATTAGAGAGATGTTGAATTTAGAGCTCGCTCATGACCTATGCAGTGCGTTACTGATTCTGCCACTGGCCTTCATCTTTAAATTGCACAATACCAAACACACAGAGGGCAGATTTATTTTCCCTTCTCTCTTTCTATTTGCTAACAGTGTGATATAGCCACCAGGGGCTCTTCTCAGTTAATTATGTGATGTAAACAAAGGCTTTCTGCTAAATTTTCAAAAAAATAGTATATGACAGCCATTTCTCTGCTGTCTTTTAGACTTCCATGCTTGCCTACATCTGGTGTGAGAAAATGGTCTGATGAATCCCAGTGCTGACCAAGACACAATTTCTCTGCTGAGAAATTAGACTGCTGCTAATTAACAGTGCAGGAAGCAAGGCTTGCTCTGTTTCTGGGATGGAGCCAAACTTGAGCTAATGTGGATGTAAAGGGAAAGATACTCTGTGTTGTAAATATTTTTGATATGCAAAACTTTCTAGCAGTTCATCTGAAAACCAGGAAGTTTCAAAAACTATGAGGGAGTGATAGGGAAGAGACAAAACCCCCTTTAAAAGGTTGCTCAGAAAACAGCTTTTGTTTTTCAGTCAGACCTACGTATGTCTTTGCTGCAGATTATAACTGAGGCGTGTGCAGAGGTTGCAGATTTGCCTCCTTATTTACAGATGATAGAGTAGTAGCTTACTCAAATCCTCCACTACTGTCCCTGTACAATGTATAAATTTACAAAACCTTTTGACTTGAAAATTACAGCCCTGTGCATTAATTTTACCAGGGCTGTGAACAGCTCTCGTATTGGATTATGTAAACTTTCCTTCATCAAGTGAAAATGTCATTTGCAAAAACCGTAATAGCCTTTTCTGGACATGTTCAGAACCACATTACCAGACATTACTTTATGTAATGAGCCTTAAAGATCAATTTATATTGAAATAAGTTGAAACTAAATTTCTGTTCTTGCGGTATGAGCAGCTTTCAATTCAGTGGTGAGTGGTAAGTCAGCTGCCATTTGACGTTTCAATATAAGATCTGACTTACTTGCAACCTCTTTATCTATTCTAATGAAAGGCTTATTTATTGTAACCTACTGCTCATTACAATATTTTTACTTCAGTCGTCTGAGCTTGAAGTATTGAAGCAGATTTCTAAACATGATTTCAACTTATTCAAAGTCTGGTCATCTGTGACAGTAAAAATGGCAGACACATTTGTCTTTGGCATGGGTTTCCTGAACTATTAATATTTTCTTTCCCTGGTATGCAGACTACTCCTCCACTGGGACTGTGGATGGTGCTGAACAAATAAATCCTCTAGTCTACTGCAATCCAAATTCCTTTTCTCCAGAAGTTATGCAAAAGATACTTCTATACTGTTTTAACCAAATAAGAAAAAATCCCACTAACCCAGTCAGATTTACCTGAGACCAAAAGCACAAAGATGGGATACCACAAAGTTACTCCATACATCATCGGTTAGATTTAAAATCTTACTTCATACAAACAGAATGTGGCATAGCAAATTGCGTTATAGCTATGTGTGGTCGCTAATTCATAAAAGTTTCTCATGTAAAATATGTTACATAAAAACGTCTTTAAATGTGCCTTTAAAAAAGCAAGGCTTGCTCTGAAACCGGCGTCATTCTGAAAATGCTGTGACATGTAAGATAGTAGGTTTCATATATGTTGGAACACATACCATCCAGAATTTCTATTCAGGTTATTAGTCATAGCTGATCTCACATTTTACAGAATTGTTTCCTGATTCCTTTCCAATGTTGAACGATTTAACTGAGTCTAATGAACGGATCTTTTGGGGTTCTTGATAACTGAACATGAAACAAACCAGAAAAGTGTTTTGGTAACAATTTATTTGAAGTCAATTTATCTAGAGAAGAACAATTTATTTGATAGCCACCTACTGCAAAATTGCAAATTATTATAGAATTGCATAAGATGCCTGATGCACTGTTGACCTGTAATTGTCAAAAGAGAATTTCATTTAAGGGAGTGCCCTTATTGGAGGGCACTTACAACTCATTTGATCTGAATTCTTTGATATTTTTATTGTAATTACTTTTTGATTCATAATGTCATTCTTTAGTCCACATATAACAGCTTCCAGAAGCGGAGATGGCTGAGGAATGGCAATTTCAATTTGTGACATCTTTTGTAGATTTTTCTTTTTTTGCTTCCATACCATTTCGCACTCACGCTTTCACGCTTTTCATATTTTTGTAGCAGGATTTTGTCAAAGCATCCATTTTCCAACTCAAGAAGGTCAGACATTTTATTCAGAGTCTCTTTTTTTCTGAAACTGGCCAGAGGAATCACCATAGTCCCCAGAAACCTTCTCAGCAAAAACTTTAAAATCAATACCCTCCTTTGAAACATTTTGGCTTTAGCAAAGCAACTTATTTAGTTGGAAAGAAAAAAAAAAAAAAAGAGAGAGGAAAAAAAAAGAAACCACACAGCACTGAAGACCTTGCAGCCAGCAGTATCCAGAAATACGGTAGCTGACAATTTGCCAAAGGCAGAATAGCCAGTGAAAGCAAATCAACATTTATATGATTATTTGGTAATAAAACAATGATCTGAGTCCATCTGAAGTGTGCCATTCCATGCCAGGGAAGAGTGAGCCTGCCAAGCAGAGCAAGCCTCGCCATGGGATGAGGCGTAGGTCTGCCTGGCCCCAGTGTTATTGGGGTCCCAGGCTGGACTTTGGAGAGTTGTTTCTCCTCTAATGACTTGTGTTGAGTCATTTTGTGGTTCTTGGATTTCATGTCCCACCAATGTGAAAATGTTTCCCCTTGGGCACTCTCAGCAGCTGCTGGAGATTGCAAAGAGCAAACCAGCACTTGTGTGAGCCTGTTGTTGCTGGAAATGACTTCAGAAAACCGCTGGGGATCATCTCAGACATGAGATGTTTCCTAAGTGGTGAAAATCCATCTGCAGCAGAACAACCATGTTAAAATTTTCATACATTAGCAAAGATGATGAGTTCTCAGCCAATTGTAGGCTCACATCCATTGCAAAGTCTCCAGCTGCATGATGTTAATTGTTCTCAGTGTGATTAACCACGATTATCAAGCCCTCTCAGACAGGAGCTAGGGGACAGATAATTGTGATAAGCTTTCAGTGGACTCCCAGAAATACAAATAATGGCCTGGACGAGGTTATATTTGCAATATTATGACTAAAAGGAAAAACTTATGGTCCTTTCAGATGTATTATACTGGGAGGTTTTTTCTTCATTAATTAAAAAAAAAAAATCTATTGTCTGTTAAAAATCTTTCTGTTACAGAAAAAATTGCTATGTGTTTCTATCCTGCCAAAAGTTCAAAATACTGAGATCTTGACACTGGTTTAAATCACTTTTAAAAATCAGGTTTTCTACTAGTTTATAAATGCTAGTACTAGTTGAAAAGTATCCAAATCAGCATGAGGTTGAGCTGTGACTTTTGGAGTCACACAACCGCCGCTGTTTGCAGATGTTCTGAGAACAGAACATTGGTTTCCAAAGGTTTCCATAAATATTTCAGAGATTATTTCCTGATCTGATCCACAGTTCAAGGTAAAAAAAGCTCAATAAACTTAAATGTGGTATCAGTAAGGTAGCCTGGAAACTTTTATTCATTTTGCTGTATAGTGCAAAGAAATAGGATGAAGAAATAGCTGCTGCACACATTAACTCTTCTTAGCTGTCACCTTTTTTCTTTGTGTATAGTGGCAAAATATTATGTAAGAATTGTTTTATTGTCATTAAAATCCAGTGATTTATAGTTGCATGCAGTCAATATTGCATGCTTAAGAACAAAAAAAGATTAAAAAACAGCTTCTGAACCTCTTTTGAAGAAATTGCAGTTGGCAGATTAATTTCTGTTTATTTTTAACTCCAATCTGGAAAGAAATTAGAATTACCTCAACTAAAAAAACCTCATCTGTTTCTCTGATTGACTGGATTATAAGACAAACAGACCAGGGTTTCTTCACAATAATTTGTAAATGCCTAATGCTACACAGGGCCTGCCATGGTCTTCTTCACTGTGAATATCAGTGTAACAGTCCCTTTCCTCCCCCAGAAATGATGGGGAGGGAAGAAAGAAAACCTCGGAAGAATCAGTGAACCAGCCAGAAATGTGGTACAGACACTGAGACTTTGAAGCAAATGGTCTGTGCCACGCAGTCATGTCACGCAAAATTTGCTGCGTAGTTGGACAAGGTGAGGCGACGACACACAGAGCAGAGCTCACAGGAGCAAGGGAAACAGTGGATGAAAGTAGTTTCTTTGTGGTAAAGGGCAGAGCGAGGCCCCAGTGTGCTCCTGTTGGACATTATGCTGTTGAAAGTCCCATCTGTCAGGTTCAAAGGAAAGCCAAAGCCCCATCTATGTATTAAAAATTGTTTAACGCTTTACCCAAGAGCTGGAGGCCTGATGTTACTGTTGTGTAATGCCCAGCTTGTGCATGGGTCGAAAGAAAAGATGCAAAGCCCTTATCCGAGGGGATATATGATATCTACAGCAGTCCCTAATGGCCCGTTGCTTCCACAGGCACTGTGCTGGCAAGAGAGGTTACTCAAATAATGCTAATGCTGAGATTAAAATATGGGACAGGAACTAAGAAATTCTGAGTTAATTTTCTGGCTCTGTCAAGAAACAGTCCATGGGAGTTAGTTAAATCATTTAATCTCTGCGCCTCCCGTCCTTGTCATCTGGCAATTTTGTATCTCGTAGGGCTGTTGAGAAATGCGATGCATTAATATGAGTCATTTGTGTTCTGCAGTGATGGTTACCACATACACGGGGAGATTTAGGCTTTCTATTTGGATGGAAGCCGCTGTTTGCTCATGAAGTGTTAGTCACAAAACAGCACTAAGGCAAAAATGCCTATCATTCACCAAACTGTGACTAATGTTGTTTCCACATCTGTATCTACAGTGATATGAGTGGAAATTATTTTCCGTTTAAAATGCATTGATTTTTATTTGTTGCAATAAACTCAGGTGTACAGACCCTTTGATACCAGAGCAGGGCCTCAGCCAGATGGGTCTGTTTGGTCATGCTTGGTCATGTTTGCTCAGCTCAAGCAAGAATGGAATCAGAAAACCCCCAAAATATTATCCATGGTGGCCATTAGGGAAGAGGCAAAGTGCATATAAAATTAAAAGACATTTTTCACTGGCTGTACTCTAAGGTTCAGAGAAACTTGGGCTGAAGGTGACTCTTCCTGAACATGTAGTTGGACTTGTCCCGCACCTGAAAGTCCCTCTGTGAATGAGACAACATATAGTCTCTCAGTGATATGTGCATAGAAATCAGTGCAGTTTATTTTGAATAGCAAAGCCCAGACTGAAAAAGGAAATGTTTAGTGGAGGTTAATACCATGCTTGAAAGAACATTAATAAAGGAAAATAAGAAACAGACTATGCAGCAATTTTTGACTGAAATAAAATAACCTCCAAAACAAATACTCTTCTCTTACTTTGTTCTCTTACTTTGTTCTCGAGCTTAAAGCTCCTGTAGTGTAATAATTACTTTGATGATTTCTGAAGGGGATTCTATTTTTCTCTAAAAATGTTTACGGCCCCATCAGATCTAATTTATTCCTGGCTTTTTTCTTCAGCATTTTTTCAAAGAGATTGAGCACAACAGCATTTATCTTTTCAAGATAGGCAGAGAAGAGTGAAAAATGGTGAGGTATCTACCCTCCTGGAATCCAGGCAAGAGCCTGGATATCATTTCCAGATAAATGGATATATTTAACTAGGTCATAACAAGTAATAAGGAAAAGCTTCTATTCCATTGCCTTGAAATAGACAATTTCGGTCTCTTGCTATCATTTATTATTTATTTTAATTAGTCATAATTGCTGTGACAATTTACATTTTAATAAATATTCGGATGACTAAGAAGGAAACTTTCCAAGCACCATAATCACAGTATTTCTAGAGCATTGGAATTCAGGGCGGCTGCGAGCCCTGGCCCGGCTGCCTCCCTGCACAGCCCCGCCGCGATTCGCATTCAGCTTCGGCACCGAGGTTATGGCTACAACCGCAGTGAGAGCTTCACCCTTCTGGCAAACCATGGCTCAGCACTGGTTTCCCAGTAGAATTCCTTCCCTGCAGGTGCAGAAGGGCCAGTGTAGAGACAGCACTTACAGGCAGCTGGTTCAAGGCTTTTATTAATACTGCGACACTGCATTTAAGTGCTCCATTTAGTGTGAGGCAAGTTTTTTCTGAACGTTCTTTACAGCTTCTCTGTTGGCTACTCTCACCCCCAGGGAATTGTATGATAAGTCTCACTTCATGCATGAGCGCCAGAGGACAGGAATCGGTTGCATTATAAGTGAAGAAGCTGTAGCTCTTTAATGGAACTAGTAGCTTTGGGGTCGCTTGCGCGCTGACAGCATTTATGTTATGGTGGTGGAAGGCACAGTCGGAGCTCGTGTTGAAGCTGTAATCTGCACTGCGGTGCAGTGTTTGCTGAGCAGCCAGGTAGATTAAGTCTCACCATGAAGTTGGGGGCAGCAGTCGGTGTATGACTAATCTCATTTCCAACTAGCCTGGGCATCCTCACGCTGGAGAGCAGCCTGCAGCACAGAGCACAACCCTCAGCCCTTGAGCATTAGCCCCCTCCCCAAGGCCCCATGGTCAACAAGAAGATGCATCGTGTCTGGACCAGCACACAATGCACGTTTTTGTCAATAGAGCCATAGCATGGGCAAGGAGCCACGTGGAAAAGGTGGAAATAGAGCAACAGCATCAATAATCCTGCAGAGCAGGCCTGGGACTTTCAGGCTTGGGGCCTGGCTGTCCTGCACAGAGGCAAGTGAGCCAGCAGCTGCTCCCACTGCCAGACTGGTCTGACATGGCTCTGCCCGCTGGCTGCGCTCCTTGATCAGTTGTTATGACATGGACCCAGTTGGAACTTCTTTAGAACGAAATGCAGCAACACAAGGCTGTTTTTCTGTGCTTATATTTAATGGGCAATTAATATATATTTGATATGGTATTCCAAAACTATTCACTATATCACACAACCAAGTTTTTTCAGGTATGCAGAAATTCTTAGTTCTTCTGAGGTTTCGCTGTGAACAAAATTGATTCTATTTTAGAATCAAAAATTCAAGTGTAACTGCTGTAGAATTCTGTGGGGCTTTGTGGAAGGTTTTGTTAGAAGTCTTGCTGTGAGTTTTTTAACTTGGAACAGTTAACAAGAATCTTATGGCTGATGGGGATTTCTGTGGCCAGGAGGAGAGTTAGTCACCCTTAAAATAATTTATTTTAACAAGAGAAACACAAATTTCCTTTCTAGGATTTTTACATGTACTTATTCCATTGTACAGTAACATTTGTATTGTAATCATGTATCCTGTTATTTCTCTACTGTTTAATTAATTTGGCAGCGTTGAAAGTAGACAGAAGATGAAAACCAATACTGCTTCTTCTAAAAAAATATGCAATAATCAGTGTGATAATTCCCTGCTAAATTACTTGTCAAATACATTCGCTTTTCCATGTTAAAGAGCAAGGTCTATTGTGATCAAAAGAAAGGTAACACTTGTACTTATAGCATTTTACCATTAGCCTTGCCTTTACAAAGCTGAGATATGAACTTTTGTTGCAATTCAGTCTATTTTAAGGAAGACAATGAAGAAAAATAGACTATGTCTCTCCATTGCCTTGTTACTATCTTTTCTCTTAGTACAGGTCAAGAAAATATTTGCTAAAATATGTTTTGCTTTTCTAATTGCCCTCACAGCACAAAGCACCATTGCAATTCCTATATTCTTGTTATGTCCAGACCTGGATACTCTGGCATTTCATTGATCTAATTACAGAAGTCAAATGGTAACAGTTCAGCTCTTACCCTCATAACTTCTGTCTCTACCCTTGCCCTTATGAAAAGGGAAATCTGAGACAAGCAAATAGGAATATATTTTTAGTGTTCCCCACTGTCTGCATGATGCTGTACCAGGAATTCCTGTGGTCCCTCTCCATCCCCCTTGTGCCTCTCCGCTGAGTAGTTCAGCTGCAATCAGGGTCTACACCCCAGCTTTGGGAGGCCTCTGCCAAGAAATAATTGAAATGGTAAGGAGAAATGCTACGGCTCCTCTTTCCCTGGGAGGAGAATAGATGAAAGGATGATGGTGCATGCGGGAGTCATGCTGCTGGCTCAGCCGAGGCCAGGACCTGGTCCCATGCTGCTCTGCCAGCATCCCTTCTCTCCCTTGCTGGTACCTGCCAGTGCTGGGCTGGAGCTGAAACCAAGGCTGCTGGAAACTGCTGTGCTCCCTTATGCATCAAACCACAATTTCAGAATGTGACCTACATTTCTCTGAAATGATTTATAATACTCTTAATAACTCTGAAGCACAATATTAACATGCTTCTTTAAAGAAAACTCCATAAGATTTAATATTAGTACTGAGGGTTTCTTTCTGTCTCAACAGTACCTTGCTGTGCTCAGCAAAGCTCCCTCTAATGCCCATGGACATGCTTGTGAAGGTTTAATGGTCTTATTTTCTCCTTGTTTCGGTCTGTGGTTGCTTTCACACAGCTGTAGTACCCATGAACCAGTGGCACATGTCCCCTCTGTGCCTGGAGGGGAGCAAAGGGCTCTCCCAGGGCAAATCCACCTCTGCTGCGGATGCCCAACTTCAGCCATAGCTTGTTCCCTTGCTCAGGGGCTCTCTCAGCAGCCAAGCTCTAAATAGCCCCCAAATCCTTTCTTCTAGGAGATGAAGAGGGGGGCTATTAACACCAGCTGAGTTTTTAGAGAGAGCTATGTGAGCTGGTCTTGGACTTATATGCTGTGGAAACCTTATACCTTAACTCAGAGAAAATATTTATATTACTAAGAACATTATGCAATACTTTGTTTAGTCCAAGGGAAAGTTTTCTAGAAAACTTGGGTAAACAAACAACAGAAAAAGCCCTCTGCTTTAGCTGGGATCTGGACAAGATGACCTAATAGATCTTTTCCATTTCTCACTTCCAAAACCTAATGCAGTCGATTTTTTTTTATGTCTGTGATCAGTGGAGCGTATCTGTGCGTGCCGGAAAAGAGATTGGCTATAGCCATTTTTTGCTTGCTTTGACATGTACTTTGTCTTTTTATAAAAAAATAAACTCTAAAAATTCACGGTTAATAAGAGGCCTGAGACTACTTATAGGCAGTCTAATCAGGCTGTGCCAGTACGAGGCATGTGCTTAAACACAGTCTCTTCTAAGCAAGGGCATGACTTGCTACTTTTAATGCATGGTATCTTTTGCTGTTGGGTCTCTGAGCCTTGACTTATGTTTAGTCTTTCAATTAAATTCCCTTCAGATGTGTATTTTGTCAATGCTTATTTCTCCCACACAAAAATCTGGTTATATTATGTGATGTTTTCTTCAGATCCTCACTATTCTGCATGGCAATTCCCACCCCCTTTTATTTTTCCCCTTCCCTTTGCTGGAAGGAAAAACTGTTTTTAACTATGCCTGAAGCTTTGTCTTTTATCCCTCACCAGTGTCTCTCAGACAGCAAATCTCTGTCTGCATAGCGGGCATCCTGCCCGAGAGCCTCTGCTCCCTCCCCAAAAGGAGATCTGTGGGGGGGACATGGAAGCAAGTGGCTCCAGTAGCCAAGGGCAGTCACCTATGTGTACCCGGGTCCCCAAGCATGGTGCTGTTCCTGGCCAGCGGCTGCATCTTTGCACCATGGAGCCAGGAGCACTGACTGGGGGGTGTTCTCATTGCAAATAGTCACTGTGCCCCTTTCCCAGGGGTAACCTGCAGCCTCGTCTCGCAGCAGGCTCAGGGCACTCGGCTGCTCGATGGGGCTTCCTCTTTGCTTCCACTAATAGTGAAATGATGACTCTTTGGTCCATTTTTTCCCATTTTCTGGTTTTTGAATGATTTTCTGTCCAGAGAAGATGAGGGGATTTTGTCAGATTTCTTATTAGGGACAATTTAGAGAAAGAGGAGGGGAAAAAAGAATACACAAAACAAATGAGGAAACTAATGCAATCTGTTGTCTGAGTGAATAAGGTATTGACCAAGATCAGTGCGTTGCTCTCAGGTACAGCTCTGGGTCATCCTTCAGCTCCTGCTTTTGATCCTGGGTGTGCAGGGAGAGGACCGGTACATGGCCTGGACTGAGCATGGTGCTATGGCACCTCCTTTCCTTCTGTGGCTGAAACAACCACGGACAGCTTCATACTTGACTTTTTTCTGCATTCTAGTTTGGGGAAGAGCCTCAATTTGCAGGTTTAACACACTGTTTTGTGCATTTCTGCAGCTTTTGGGAGCCATAAAAGAAAACAGTTATGTCTTCTTGAACATAGTTGTATTTTTTTCAGAGCTGGGTTTTGATGCCCACTTTATTTGTCCTTCCAGCTCTGTCAGTGAGTAAAGCCACTTGCAGTTGGACGAAAAGGATGGATGATTTTACACGTCACATTCAAGCATATGGATAGCTTTGAAGTTATCACTTTGTTGAAAAAAGTGCTTGGTTGGTTGTTGTTCTTAATTATAGAAATTAACTCAGACAGTTAATGAAAATTGTAACAAATGAAATTGTTAATGAAATTTGTAACAAAAGTAAGGTCTTTCTTCAAAAGGAGTTTCACACACAGAGGGGACAGCCAGGAGACTAGAACTAATACAAGGACCCAGTGAGACTGACTTCTCCCTTTAGCAATTCATTCTGGTAGGAAAAGAGTTCAAAGAGCTCCTGTGTACCAGTCTCTATATACCTGCACATGCAGGATCGCATCTTGAGGGATCTGGTTCATGATATCTTAAACAGGTCCAGTTAAACTATTGCTTGAGGAAACAGAATTTCTCCTAATGTGCTACTGTATGAAATTCCCAGTTTAATGATCTGGTTGAACTCCAGAGTAGGTTTATGGTGTGAATGCAGAGAGCTTATCTGTTAACTGACCCCATCCCGGAGACCTGGAAAGATAAAAGTTTTGTTATCCATCCATGGTGGACTCCCAAAAGACTTTCTCAAGAAGTCTTGTTATTACAATATATTCATGTACGAGCCTTGAATTAAAGGATAGAATCTATCTTGAACTCTCAGAGGAAGGTAGTAGGAAGAACTGGCACGTTTCAACCTTATTTGTACCTTTTTCAAGTGAGGTAAATACAAGCAAATTCTGCTTTCAGATAAGCTGTTGTTGCGGGGGACCTCCCTGTACAGAATAATTCATCAAAATTAAGCACTGCATCAAGTTTCAGACACGTAGTTCTCAATCGCCGGTTTGCGGATTAAAAGATCTCATCTAAGATTTAACACATTGATTCAATTACTTCAACTTGTGCTTCAAACACCATCAAAGGGTTGATTCTTTTCCCTTAATTCTTTTGAAAGGCTAATTCAGACTGACTCATTAACTAGAGATGACTGCAGATTTGGATAATGCATATAAGTGGAGAGGCTTGATCCATCTTGATTAAAAGATTTTTTTGTAGCTAATGTTTAACCTCTGAAGTTCATAAACTGAGCTACAGTTAATGAGTGTTTCATTCTCAAATGTTTAAGCATCCTCCCACTTCTTTTTGCCCCCTGAAATGAAAAGAGGATGCTTCCTGAGCTGCAAAATGCAACATTTATGCTAATTGAATATCATTATAATTGTTTCACAGTAACTGCAAAATCTATGTGCAGTTACATAAACGACATGAATAAATACACAAGCATATTGTTTGCCTTACTAAGTAAATCAGTACATTAGAAGGATAAACTATTATATTACCTAATTAGCTATCATCCAGAAAGGGCGTTTTCATGAGCAGATGGACAAAAAACTGTCCTGGATCACTTGTTCTGAAAAAACCCTGCAAGAAAAACTGATTAGCACTTATTTCTCATAACTTTCCTGGTATTTGGAGCAGGCAGAGATGTAGTAGAAAACACTATCTTGGTGCATGTTTTTGAGGCATGAGAGGGGATTATTCCTACTTCTCACATCATCAGTGTAAATAAAAGAACATATGCATAAAACCATACAGTTTTGGAGGCTGTATTCTAGGTTACAACCATGTGGACCAACACCTTCTGAAGTGTGGTCTGTGGTACTGGGAATGCTAGAAATTATGCTTGATTACGACAAATAGGGATCACCATGTACAGTGGGGTTCATTTCCTATGAATCTAATAGGATACATTTTATAGAGTTCTTTTTATACCAAAATACTTGCTTACTGTAAAACAGTAAACAGTTTACTGTAAAACAGGCTTCTAACTGTACTGACTGCATAAATGTGGACAGTAGAATTGGGTGTAAAAAGTTTGCAAGTAATAAATTTGTTCAAAAGGTTAGCACGTGCAGGAATTGTTTGCACATTCAAATAAATATCTTCAGACAGAAGAAAAAAGAAACCGAGTCATAGTCCAAAAGATTGCAGAGAATAACTCCCCACAGCACATGACAGGGCACCAGCGAGGCAGAAATTTTCTCCTCCCTGGAGAATTTTCAAACTTCCCTGGAAATCCTGAAAGGGTTTTGAACATGCCTTTTACATCACTGGTCCAGAGGCCAGGGGACGGAGGCCTCTGTTCCTCCACCTTGGCAAAGCTGGGTGTAAGCAGAGGAAAGACCCATGGCTGCCTTGGGGTTTGCTCTGACCTGCTAGGGCCGTCTGCAAGGTTTTTTCTTTGCTGAATCCGTGGTATAGCTGTATTGGAAATGTCCAGTTTCGCTGTGGGTTTAAGACATCTCAATGTGTCTCTGTGGGTCTGACTCTGTTACAGTGGTGGTGTTCGTGTGGTGTTCAGGAGGCTACGAAGCACCTCAATAGGGAGCTGACCCAGAGTTCGTACACAAGCTAAAAAGGGCTTGAGCTGTATGACTTGCCACTGAAACAGCCATCATAATATCTTTTTGTAATAGGAAAGGTCTTACTGATGAAGCGAACAATTTGTTGCTTGCTCACAAATGATATCAATTCACTGGTATAGATGCTTTGGTCCAGAAATTTTATTTCTTATTTTATATCTCAACAGTTAATGCCTGAAAGAAAACAATATCCTTTCAATGTGAGTCATTGGGAAATAAAACTGTGGGAGAAAGCTTGTGTTTGTGTTTAGATGGTCTTGTTTGCTCTTTGGTGCGTATAATTAAGTTTGAATACTTCAGGCTACATTGAGGTTGTCCTAAAAGTCATTGTCAGGATGCAAGTCATTTCATCCTAGAGAAAAGACTTAAATATGAGGTCTGGTTTCTTTTTATTGGCTTAAGGGAGCACAGGTTCAAACAGACTGCGTGTAAATGTCTGTGTCTTGGACATATAAAGCAAAGGGAGATCACACCTGCCTGCTGTATCTGGAAACAGATACTTAAGGCTCACAAGGGTCACCTTGGCTCACATAGCCAAGACCCCAGGCTCTCTCAGGGTCACTTCCCTGGTGATCCCCATACAGACCTTTGAGTGGTCCTCCTTCTGTTCATATATTAGGGAATAATTCCGAGCATCTTGTCCAGGTCTCCAAAAATAAAGTAGCCCCAAATTGTAGCTGATGTAAATCAGTGCAGTATTGCTGACTTCCATCCAAACCTGTGCCAAGGATCTGGCTGTGAAATGCTTAAATTGCATCGGCACATCAGTTCAGAGAATCATCCCTGTCCTCTGCCCTGCTATGACATGCTTCACAGGAGGCGCGACGACAGCAGGTTGTACAACGGTGACAGCACTAGGAGATCAGACCTTCACTCATACACCATCCTGCAGTGGGAGAAGAAGCTGATGTTCATGCAGGGAATAAATCAAAGGCTTCAGTAGAAGCAAGGTCTCTCTGTGCCGGGCAGACGCAGAGTTTTTCCCTGCCTTGCTTCTTACGCTGCGTGTCTGCTGGGTGAAGTGACAGTACAAAGACGTAGGAGATGGATAGCTGCCGCTGTGGTCCCCAGCCACCCCATCTGATGCAGTGCTCTCTTTTGACAAAGTAGGTTACTAGATCTGTGTGTAATGAGGGCAGGGATCATAGTGCTGTCACTCGCCGGGTGCTTCTGACGTATGCCCAGCGCCAGCTGTGGGATCCCTCCCGAGAGCAGGCTTTACCCGCACAGTCCCTGCTGCTGCCAAGGCATCAGGAGTTGCTCTGAGCCAAAGGCTGGCACCGTCTGCCTGCACCCCTTTTGCACCACTGAACGGGCGTCACAAGTTTCCTGCTGGTGAACCTTCATGCTCACCTAGATCTGAAACCTGAAGATCCATCTTCTGGTGGTGGGTGTTACATCTGCAGAACTCGGACAGCTTTCCAGTGGTTCTGTGGCCTCTGTCACCTTCGTTAGCTCTACTGGCAGTTGCCTTGCTTTTCTACACATCACTTCAAGAGTAAAATTACTCTGTATAACTCAATATTGCTTTCATACATATACGTATGTTTAAAACATACATAAACATATGTGTGTGTCCCCAGATGTGCATACATAAATAGATACATATGCATTACAAATGTATTTATCCCTGTAACATCCCTTGAGAGCTGATACTTTCACACTTTCATCTTAAGTTTTTTTGCTTATTAGGATATAGAACATCCTCCAGGGCTCTGTGGAGAATTTTTCATATACATGGCAAAATTGTCCCTCCAGCAAATTGTTTCCTGTCTGAAAGATAAAACAGATTCAGAAGGAAAACACAGTAAGCCGAGTCCAGACTTGCACAAAGATTTGTCCTGATTTCCAGATTCCTGGATTAAGACATCGTTCATTGGATTTCATCGCTGGCATCACAGGGATGGAAAGCAGGGTGAGCAGCTCCACGCAGCTCCTGTCATGCACCCCAGGGCATTACACAGCCCCCAGCTGCAGACTGGTGCTGCAGGGGACATATCTGGAGAAGGCAACCCTGTTAGCAGAGCATCTTCCTTCTCCTTTCCCTCTTCATTTCAGTCCTTCATTTTAGCAGAATTTTTAGCTCCTATTCCTGTTTATTGCCTTGCAACTCTTTCCTCAAAGCAATAATTGTATCTCGCCACCCCAGTTCCAGGCTCAGCAGAACCTGCAGGTGCTTCCTGCAGGAAAGCAGCTCACCATCACTGATTGTGGCACAACCTCTCGGATGTGGTACCCCTTGGTGCGGCAGCATTAGCAGAGGAAGGATGGGAACTGCAGCAGGGGAAGGATGAACCAGTAAATGAAATGAAGAGGATGGTGAGCAGGGCATCACCACAGAGCTTGAGCACAGTTTGCAAAGATTTGGGAGATGTTCTAAAGCCATTTTCCAAAACTAATACTTACAAAAGGATTACAAGCTTGTGTGTGCTTCTGGCAAGCAAGGGTTTTGTAGCGGTTTCCAAGTCACGGCAACTGTGTTTTTCCTGAAATGCCACCTCCAGCCATGGAGTTCAGGAAAAATTATTTCTCTAACGACTCTGACAAACCTGCTGGGTACTTGTTCCTGCTCCCTATGCCTCGCATGCGCAGCTGGGCAGAATCTATAGGGAAAACCTCCAGTTCTGTTGCTAGCCACATTAATTGAACTAGGGCTAGGTATTTTTCCCTTCAATATACTACCCATACCTTTAAATGTAAATCCTCTGAATCCCCAGGGGCAGCATCCTTGAGATTTAACTTTTCCTACTGCTAGGGACAGCCACCTTGCACGATGACTCTTCAGAAGTAATCCTGGAGTTGTCATCTCTTCTTTGGATCTCCTGCAGGCACATGTTAAGCAGATACTTCTATCCCCAAATCAGCAATCTGCTGTTGAGAAAGTTAGTGCCAGCATGAAGAAAGGGGACGGAGTCTGATCTTTGGCAGATCAGTCATCCTGAATTTGAAGGGTGTAGGCAGTTTATTTGTTCAGGGACAGGTCTGAATCTGGGGTGACTCACTTTGACAAGACTTTTTATAATTCGCTACTGGAACAGCAGGATTAGTAGGCAGATGATTAGACTTGGCCAAACTGCATGTGAAACTTGCTTTTTTATTTTGCACATTCTTATGTATGCTTTGCGTCATCTACATACCAAACTTTTACTTAGTCTATAGGTTTGTGAGCTACTTGCATGGAGTTTATTAAAATGTGAGGGCTTATTTATACCCTCATTTGATTCGGTGGGAGTTTCACCATTGACTTAAATGGGAGCAGAGCTGTGAAAAAGGATTTGCATGCATTGATTTAGTATGCTGCAAGGGAAGGTCGAATGCGTGAACTTGAAGAAGCAGGAAAGTTCAATGTCCTAACAATCATGACGTCACTGTGGGATTAGATTTCTCCTGTAAATATATGTATCATATAAATAGGGTGTATGGTTTGTTTTGGATCAACAAATATTGATGAGAATTTTTGGCTTCAGGGGTGTATGATTTGTTTCAGTTCCACAAATATTAATGAGAATTTTTTGCTTCATTGTGGAAATTATAGAGCTGAATAAAACTACCCACCCCTCACCACCACCACGCCTCCCCCCAAAAAAAAAAATATTTTGGCTTTGCATTTCTAGTGGTGGTTTCCTTTTCATCTAGCAACACAATCCCTAACCTTGTTTTACAATAGCAACACTTTAAAAATGTATCTGTAGATATGCATGTAGCTGAACTTAAAGATCTGGAATAAGTGACTTAGGGCTGTATGATTTCCTGCTTTGAAGGATGCAGTGAAAGATAGAGGCAAGACAAAGCACGAGAAGCCAAAGCTGCAAGGCTCTCAGCTCTTGGTGCACTTAGTGTGGCAGATGGGCCATGTGGTTTGCCAGTAATCCTGAAGCAGCGTTCCCTAGCTCAGTTTGCCATCTCAGGAAACATCTGATCACTTTGTTCTCCCCGTCACCTCTGCCATGAAAGTCCTGTGATCACCGAGAGACAATCCTGAATTGTCCGGCAGTGAGAAACCAGGGGATCAGCACGAGATGTGTGGTGTTTTAAAATTCACTTAAAATTCACTCAGAGGCACTTGAGTAAGTCCCACTGGCTTAAGTGGGGACTTCAGGTGGGAGTAGGGTGAGGGATCGAAGTTGTGTCATCCCCTTCCGTGCAGGTGAATGCACCCATACTGTGTGTCTGCAAGTAACCATCATGATGCCTTCTCTTGCCCTTCAGTCACGGCGTCTCTTAGTTTTGAAACAGATTGGGTAGATGTCACTGCAATTAGGGCAACTTGGCTTCTCCAAGTCCCTTTACTACAAATAGCTAAAAATACAGGATGAGAAAGCACCAGTGGCTTCAGAGGAGCAGACGAGTACAATGACACCAGAGAGCAGCAGTGACCTGACTCCTGACATGGAGGAGCTCCTCGTCCTTCATCAGCCCCAGCTGAGTCTGCCAGTGGAGTCCCACTGCTCTGTAACAGAGAGGCTTTGCAGACCGCACTTGCATAGATAAACTGATTTAAATGTGTTCACGACCCACTTATTTGTATGTGATTAGTGGATACATATTCTGGGAATCCTGAAACGCTGCCAGCTCTTTGTCAAGCTTTTTCGGAAATGCAGGCACTGCTGGAGACAGCCTGCTGTGTTGTCTGACTTCATTTTCCAACTTATCAGGCATACAGTGTTTATTCTTCATTGATCTCTCTTGGTAAGTTCATCTCTGTTTGGTCTGGTTTTTCTCCTAGCGTTTTCAGTAGTCCTCTCTACATGGTCTAACAGCTGTATCTACCTTCCCAAAAATCTCAATTTCCTGCTTATGCTAAATTCCATAAAATATATTGATATTTTCATTAATCAAGCATAAGGAACACCCAGGGCTTTAATAAACTGAGTTTAGCTGTCTCTGAATCCAAGAAAGGTGCTGTCACAAAACATACTGTTAATGAAATTAAATTGATAAAGCTGATTACAAATCCAGAGAGTCAGACTGAATAACAGCTATTCCAGTTTTAAAAGGGCATTTCTTTCCCTATTTCAACTTTCATTATATTTGGCTATAAATATGAAACTGAAAGTGCATTTATACCTACTGAAATAGGGCCAAATCCTTATCTGCTATTCCTGGGTACATCCCAGTATGTAGCTTACGGCCCTTGGAGGCTTCCTTGAAATCACTGATGAGAATAACCTTGATTTTCTCCTGCCCCCATTATGGCACAGGTTTTCCAGCCTCAGCTGTGTTAATGCAGGTGCCCTGGTTTGGGGAGGAGAGGATTTCAGTGGAGTCAGGCAGCTTTCACAGAAATCCCTGGGAGCAGGGTTAGGCCACCAAGCAGAGATAACTTGAGGCACATGTTAATCTATTTTAAGGGTTACTCTTGCTTTAATTGGCAGCTGAATCTTTACTTCTTAACCACGGAGGATGCAATGACAAGGATAAATGGCACCACAGGACCTGGCTACAATTTCTGGATGTCCGGACTTCATATGAGCTCAAAATCATGTCCACGCTTATGGAAAAAAGCTGTTGAAAATAGAGTATTAACATTGTCATTGTACAGACAAATGAATGGCCCTGTGGGGACAATCTTCTGACAGCTTTATTTATAATCATTCTCTAAACAGTGTCTGAGACTTCTACACAGTTGTGGATGGAGTAACATATAAGACACGAGTTACGCTGGGTCTCTTGTGGTAAATCAAATCCAATAAGAAACATGTTAAAATTTGAACCTACAATTTTCATACTCAGTTTAAACCATGGTGATGTTCTCTTCTGGGATTTTCTGGGTGACTAGTAATCTTTCATGCAGTAATCTCTAGCAGCAGAAATTGTACATGAGCCGCTATACTTTTAAACTGATTCATTGCATTGCCCACAGCTCAGTGGCAATTGCTCACTGCGGGTAATTAAGATGTCCTGGAAGATTCCAAGAAGGAGCTGGAGAAGGATGCATGGCAAATGGAAAGCAGAGAAAAATCAGAGAAACAGGTTCACTGATCATAGCTGATGCTAAAATATATTTTTTTAATGGAACAATTTATTTCCTACTTTATAGCAGGAGTTGAATTTATCAATTGCATGTGGCTGGCTTTGCATACAGATTCACCGGGACAGGCAGACTCAGCCAGCATGGGCAGGGTAACTCCACTGACTCTGCCCCTGATACTCTGGCACTATCTCTCTTTTAAGATCTCTGTTCTATTTTATTTGCATTTTCTGCCTTATCACTTCTCTTTCCATGCCTGTTGATCTTTTCATTTTTATTACTCAGCCTTCCTACTAAACCTGCCAACTTTTCTGCTATAATAACCCTGCAGTGTTCAGAGTCAGGAACTTGCCACTCAACATGAAGAGAGATGCAAGAAATAGTTTTTACAGAAAAGCCCCCTACCAGTGCTAATACTTGGGCAGACAATTGCTCATTAGCAACTAAATACCCATCTCAAAATGAAAGGCCCTATCTGTTACTGAAAGCCAAACTGGGAGGTGAAATAACTGAGTGGTTTACTAGTAGCCCACGGGAAAGCAAAATAGGAGTTTCTCTTTTTTGCATCCAGGCTCCTTGATACATTTAAAAGCATCTGTGAAACAGGCTGTGAATCAAATAAATATTCATCTGGAGAAACAAATTAGGAACAGGCAGTTCCAGACTTAACCAAGCATGCAAAGCCCTCTGTTGATGTAGAAATTAGAGATTTCCATAGTACTCTGAGCATTTCCCAAAGATTATCTAAATGTTCCCCAAGGTTAGTTTGGGAATAGAAATGATCTATAATCATTATGATGTAGTGGATGGTTAAATTAGACAAAAATAGTTGGATTCTTAAACTACAATTTAAGATTCTGATAGCTACATGCTGGGTAAAATTGTAAAAAACCTGGTTTATAAAGGAATCTGTACTCTAATGGAAAAGGATAAAGGAAAGTAATTCTGCTTTGGGCTTTGTTATTTTGGGCTTTTTTTTTTTTTGAGTTTCTGGGTCTTTTTTTTAAAAGATTGTTGAATCAATCAATTTGTATAGATATCCTAGCACCAGCCTTGCCAAAAGCATGAGCTGAACACCAGAAGTCAACAAAGTGATTTTACAGAATTATTGAGCTTTTGATCAAACCCAGGAAACAGGCCCATTCATGTTTTTGTGGCTTTAATTTAGGCCACTCTTGTAGCAGATAATCCAGGGTTAAGGATATGTGATTGTGGAATAAGAGTCTGTCCTGGGCTACCCTTGTGGCAGGTCCCAGGTGAAATCCACGGGTTTTGTCATGGAAAAGTGACCTTTCTTTTGTGTCTTCTCTGTTCCTTTCAAATACATTTAAAAGGCCTGTCTTACTGCAGAACATGCTGACTCTAGTCTAGAAGAACCTTTATTTTAAGTAGGATAGTCAGATTGCTGGTGCTTCTCCCTTAAATCTGGATGGTGTTTGCACTCCGTGCTGCTTTCCCTGCAGCACTGAAGCCGGTACTTAAGCTAGTTTGTTTGTAACTGGACTGAATTTCTTGGTTTCATTTTTCTAAAATTTTCTTTACAAAATCCTTTATGGACTTACCTGCACACAAATTGTAATTTACACAGAAGAAGCCCTTGGCTGCTTTAAGCTTATCGCAGTGTTCCCATTCTTTGTATTTATTCATAAATTACTGCAAGTCCATCAAGTTCTCCCACACCTTAAGTAATGGCATGGTGGTGATTTATGTTTTAACTGTAATAGCAATTCACCAACTGACTAAAATGTTTCTTGTCATGAATATTTTAATGAGAGCTACAGACTTTATATCTGGTGAAAGAATATAATTTTCAGAAGTCTGAAGTTGCCAGATGACATAGTAGAACAGAGGTATGAACTGTTTAAATGAATAAATGTCTAATAGACTGATCGGAAAATTACACTGTAGCTGCTTCATTTTATGTTTCTTTGGTGCTAGACATTTTCTAAGCTGATGGCCTGATTGACAAGTAACACTTTGTTGCACCTGTAGGATTCATTGAACAAAGATCAGGGGGGAAAAATTATGAAAACAAATATATTTACCCTTAGCAGGAAATCTGAAGGGAAAAATTGCATGTTCTTCAAAAGCTGTTTCCCAGGGAAAAGGGGGTGAAAAGATCTGAATGTCCTTTGTGATTTCTCCTATTTGAGCTGTTAAAACCGAGCAAATCACTCAGAGCTACAACCTGTCTTGTGTTACATGGCAAAAGCCTTCAGAGCACGTGGGCAGAGAAGTGCTAGGAGTCAGCTAGATACCCTCCCTGGGGGATGAAGGAAACAGGGAGGGATAATGATGGGACAAGGTTGCCTTCAAAGTGTAGTGTTTTTGGAGAGGGACAGCACAACTCCTGATCTGAACTATCTCAGCAGACACAAGCTGGACCACAACTTTTTTGCGCGTTCATATAGATAGGATCCATGAGGACTTCACTGGGTTGTTGTAGGATTTTAGGAACTGATGTTTATAAAGAACTTGGGAAGCCTTTGTCTCCCGTTTGTGTTTTTGTCACCAGATACTGCTGCAAGAGACTGAGCACAGTCTCTAATAAGAAAGATATTTCTTTCCGCCTGTTTCCCACTAAAGAAGTTCCTGCTCCTTCCCTGTTGTGGGGGATGAAAAAGGACTACAGTAAAAGTGAGCTGGAAGATGGATATGTATCGTTGTAAAGTGTTACCTTCTAAGAGTGATGTGGATCTTTTAGGAAGAGAGAGCCTGGGAGAGGGGTAGAATAATTTCTTTAGTGTTAACTGAATGGTTGAGATTGATAGCAAAGGAGAAGACAGATACTGCCAGCAAGCAGAATACCTGTCCACTGCAGGATAAAAAGAGCCCAGCAATCATATATAGACAACCAGGTAATTACCACACGATTATAACAGGGGGCCAGTTTGGGTATTGCAGATCCAAACTGATGATCAAAGCGTGAAAAGCTCCACGTCATTATCAGCCCTCTGAATCTCAGCACAGCTCATTGATGCGTATCTTCTCCCTTGCAGTGGCTGACAGTTTAGTTTTGTACGTTTGGCATTAGCAGTGCCAATAAGGATTGTTTACATGACTCACAAAGAGGTTGGATTTTAAAATATCGAAGTAGGGTGAAAAAAAAAGTAAAGGGAAATGAAAAAGGACTGATTTGCACATGAATGTACTTTTTATCAGTTTTCAGGCTTATTGGATGACGGTATAAAAGATTAAAAAATATCCTTACCAACTGAGTGAGAAACGTATTTTATTAAAGCAGATAAACTTAATTGAAGCCAGATGTCAGGCATTTTAAAAATATTTCTATGGAGATTTTCTCACTTGTGTTGAGCAGCCAAAATTCGATGTGCTTGCCTTGATGGTCCTAAAGCAGGAGAGGCTGGGAGAAGTGTCCCAACAACTTCGTGCTCACTAGAAAGAGGGGACCAACACAGGTATGTCTTAGATGGAGGTTGACTGGGTACATGAGCTTAATTTCTTGCTGTCTTAGGGTCTTTCTGGTATGATCTGTCTCCCTGTGTGAGTGGTAATGTAAGGTGCTCAAGTGACAGACAGGAGATAGAAAAAGATTAAATATGGCTAGATATTCAGATTTTAAGCATTACAGTAAAAAGGGCAGTGGTTTAATATTAGGTAGAAAAAGTAGATAAAGCAGGGCTTAATTTTTTACTTACCCAATCCCTTTGATCAGACCCACTGGATTTCAGAAGTATCTTCAACCTTTCTGAGCCATTAAGCTTTTTAGCCAAGACATAGGCAAGACAGAGACAGTAACCATCTGGTTACCACTGTTTTGATAGACGTTGTCTGATCATTGAGCCGGATTCTCCTCCTTCAGAGTGTCTATGAAAGTCAGTGTCAGCTGCCTTTCTCCTCATTCTTGTGGTGTATTCAGGGTAGGATCACGCTCCCAAGAGTTTAAATTTGGAGGAAGCTGAAAAGGCATATTTAGGCTTGAAACCTGATAGCCAAATGTTCATTAAACAAGTTTTTGTCATAAATGGGTGGACTACCTCATGCAGTGGTAAATAAAAAGGTTGGACTATACTAACCTGAATGGAAATCATGTTCTCCTGCTTCTGCTGGCTGCACTGGGGCTCTCTTGTGCCTTCATGATCTGTACGCTTGAGCTGTAACTGCTGATAATATCCTCTAGTGATTGAGGGTTTCAGTGTTTTCTCCTACGTAGAGGGGCTTCATGGTGCCAGGAGCTGCCTGTAAGCTCTCCCTCTTGATTGACCTACTGTTCATGAGTAAAAGGATTTCATCCAGATCTCAGTATGGTGGTGGAAAACATCTCCGTGCCTGGGAAGCAGAGCAGCATACAAGGCGATAGACTGATCTATTTGAAGTTAGGAGTTTTTCCATTACCTTCCTGAGTCTGACCCATGAAGGTAATTTTGAGAAGGAGTGGGTCTGAATTTTGTCTGGGCCTTCATCAGATGATTAATACAATTCTTCACTGTATTTTACTCATACTGAGATCAACTCTGCTTTCTAATAAGATGTTGCATAGCCTTTTGAAATTGCCATTGCTTTTGTTTAATGCTTTCACAGTTACTGAAGCTCAGCATTTAAGACCACAGGTGGACAGTGAGGCATAGCTCTGCTCAATGTCCTGGGGTTATCTAGTAGCAGACTTCCCTGAGGAAAAAATGCTTGGTAAGGAATAGTCCTGGGATCAGCTACAATGAACAGGGAAGAGAAAGGCAAAGGGCTCAGCTAGGCTTCAGTGGCTCTCTATTCTCAGCAAAGCTCAGAATTGATGAGTTTTATATGGTTTGATGCTAAAAGGTTCTCACAGGCAGGATAGGATAGGATAGGATAGGATAGGATAGGATAGGATAGGATAGGATAGGATAGATTTTCTGTGAGGCTCTTTAGGAGAACATTGTACACTCCAACATTTGTCTTGTTCTTACAGGACTGAAACTGTTTGTCCAAAACATGAAAGAAAATTAAAGTGCTTCCTGCAGACTCTGCCATGGGAAAAGATAATGCTTGTGATTGCCACCTTCTGCTACTATTTATGCCAATAAACAGGAGATCCTTCACTAGAATTTATCAGTTACAGCTTTACAGCAGCATTTATCATGAGTGCTTATATTTAGCATATTATCTTTCAGACAGTCCTCCAAAAAGCTTCCTGTTCCAGACAGTTTTGTTAGGCTGTTTTGTTCTTGGTGGAATAATACCAGGTTGTCACATTAATTTGAGATTGCTGCAGAGCCCAAACCCCTTACCTAAACATCAGTCTGCTTGACAAGAGCTTGAATTCTGGTTCCGACCAAAAGCCTTTCTGAAATCAGAGACTTTTCACTGGCATCAGGGTAGTCCAGATGTGTCGTGCTTGCTTCTCAGATATGCTTTGGGTGGGAGCTGGATCCAGCCCCAGATTTCTCCTGTATTTTGATGTATCATCACCCCCAAAATGACGCATTCCTCTAAAGACAGTAATTGCTTGTACCTTCCAGTTTAGGAATGATGTGCATGTCCCAAGCACAAATGGAATAAAGTATGTAAAGAAAATGCTCAAAGACACCACAAATGATTTCTCTGGTCCTAGGTCAGAAAACTAGTGAAGTCAGGGGAAGTTACAGGAAGAATGTCGTTATTCCCTGCTTCATGGAGGGAAAGGGAAGAAGACAAAAACAAATTGATTTTCTAAGCTAAGGCAGGATCTTTGTGTCAGAGCTTGAAAACAAATTCCCATCCTATGATCCCAATTCAGATCTTTTTCCTTTCCTAATTTTTACAATGATGTAAACATGTTATTGCCTTGTTCTTCATGGTTTTTATTAGAGCAGCATGCCAGCTCCCATATGGTTAGGGCTGAGAACAGCTTTCTGTTTCATGGCAGACACTATTAAGTGCTGAAAAGTCTCACACATTTTTTTTCACAGCATCATGAAATACTGTGTCCAGTCAATGAGCCTGTTTGGGCTACAGTTCCCAATGTGGAAGTGTGATTTGCAGAGTGAGGGAGAAAACCGAATGAGCTGGAAACAAATTAAACACACAAAAGGTCTTCCTGGATGATCTGAGCCAGCAAGTTCCTGTCCCTCAGATTTGGGGCAGCAACATTGAGGGGTGTTAGAGGAGAAGATAAGACCTTGTTAGAGGTGCCACTGAGTCCTGGGAGCTTTGGTGAGTCTTCCCATGGTGTTTAGCAGAGCTGGGCAGTGCCTCCTGGGCTTCTGCACCCCCAAGTGTGGGCTGGGTTGCTCCTGCCGAGAGCTGGGATGCCCACGTGCCAGCTACCACTGGAAGGGAGAGGAATAAAAGACCATTAGATCCTTGATTGTGGTTCCCAATATATAGAGGCTTAATTTTGAAATTGTTTCATTCTTTCTTTCCCAGTTTTTCAGAAGTTTTGTTAAAATTAGAATTGTGGAAAGGCACAAGACGGCTCTGGGCTGAACATGTCAGGGCCAGAACATTTTGTAGAAAACAAAACACAAGTATGTGCCTATGCTCTGAAGCTCTAGCCACCAGCTTTCTGACCACCTAAGGAATAGCCAAGTCTGAAAGAAAAGCTACAGAAAACACAATTTGTGAAATACTGCTGAAATTTCAAGCAGTGGCAGGGACAATAAGACAGGAGATCTAAATGTGTCATGATCCTGTAGGTATCTTGGGCAAAGAGGAACTGCTTTAGCAGATTTGTGACATAAACACCTTTGATTTTATTTTATTTGCCCAGTTTAGAGTTGAAGCTGCACCAAAACTTCTGAGCCTTCTTGATACATAAGCCATTGTGAGATCGGGGCTCACATCGCCAACATCTGCCAATAGTAGGAAACTGAGCAATGGAGCATGGAACAAAAAACAACCATGAAAAATGCTGCGTTTCAGCACTCTTTAAATTCTTGCAACTGCTACTTTTCTTTTTGCATGGAAAATGTTTCTCTGAATTGTGACAGTTGAAGCAATCAACAGCTTCAGCACAAAAAAATCAGGCAGCTAAAACACAAAATGGGGTGCAATTTGTAATCTGCACAGCATGCCGAGTCCTCTGCCAGAATACATTTTCCAGAGAACATTTATGTTTATTTAGGTCACATCCCCCAACCTGGGCATCCTCAGGAAGACTCAGCAGCTTTTCTCCAACATGAAAAACACATTTCTGCATTTCGGCAGAGAGGTGCTGCAGAGAGGACCTCCCCAGCATCAGCAAGGCACCATCAGCCTCCACTTATAGTGAAGCATTGAAAGACAAAAGATAGACTGCGGAGTGTTTCAGGAGAGAGATGCCGAGACATCTGCAGCCTCGTAACAGTCAGACAGAGCCCTCTGCAAGTTAAAAAGGGGTTGTTCATCCTGGGGGAAAAAGGCTTTTATCCAGTAATACCTTTTCTAATTAGGTTTCTCTCCCCACTGTCATGTTGTATTGACTCCTTGCCAGCAGCTGAAACGCGATGGGCTCTGGCTACAGCACCTACCTGCGCATCGGACTGTTGCCAATCTGTGATAAACTGTTTCCAGGACAGGTTTAAAGTGGCCTCTTGCAGTAGGAGCTGTACAGCAAAGCGTAGGATAATGGGAAACAGAAACTCCTTTTTTCTCCATTAAAATCCTGGCAAATCATTTTATTGCCTGTGGTGCAGAAGACAAATAATGCAGGTTAGAGTCTGTCAAGAAATGGGGCAAGTACATTTCAGAAAAGAAGAAGAAAACCAGTGTGGACTGTTTTCAATGCAAAGCAGATGTATACTCAGTGTGTTTCCTCCAGCAGCCCTTCTCCTGCGCTGTGCTGGTCAGGGTGAGTGAGGCACAACATTACAATGTCATCCAGCTGTGCTGAGGTGACAGTACACCTCGAAAAACAACCCAAATATAGGTTTGTGCTTAAATCAGCATTTGAGGCCACAAGCCCCCAAACTGAATTTGGGTCCAGAAGTGCAATCTGCTGAAAACTCCCTCAAATATACATACAGTGAACTCGGAGTATGCTCCTTCCATCTGTACCTCCCACTGTGGCAGTTGGTAAAACCATGCATTTAAGATCACCGTAAGCTCACCAGGTCTGCTGAAAGGGCACAGCTCATCAGCAGAGGTGAGAGAGCTGCAAGAGAGTTCCACAGGTGCTAACACTTCAACAAATTTGGGGTTTTGTTCCAAATGCAAGCTGTGCTTTTTAGACCTGCTCACGCTGATATCTTGTGTTGCATGGTAGGGTTTTTTTTTTGTTAAAAAGACCTCACACAGTCATTTTCTTGGGAGAAGGAAAATAGAAAGTCTCTTCCAAGCAATGTCAGTGCTACATCTCTGTGCACATCTGGAAAGCGCTTAGACACTACATAAGGTACCAAAAAAGTGGAAAAGAATGTTTTTTATTCTTGTAGATCATATATAAACCATAGACATGTTCTGGTAGAAATAACTATTTGCTAGTTAAAGGCAAAGCAATCTGCCTGTAACCTACTAGTTACAAGCAGTAACAATTTATGTCCTGCTCCTTAATGCCTTTGTATACAGACAGTTTATGTACTATATTCCAGAATCCTGCATGGCTTAAGGCTTAATTGTGTACAGTATCAGCATTAGTCTACACTGGCTCTGTGCCCAGCTGGACTGGTCCTCCCACTGTGACTGTGCAGGGGAGGCTCAAACCCATTACATGGAGGGACGCCTTGCACATACACAATGCAAACGCTCAGGAGAACACTCTGTGTATGTGCACATACTTGCAAAGGTATTAAGGTAATGAACTAGAGAGAGTTATCTCTGGAGGATCAGTGCCTTTTTCTTCCACCACTGTTTTGAATACTGGGCTGGAAATACTGAATCTTGAATATTCAATTTTGGAAATACTGCATTTTAATTTTTTTTAAATATTGAACTGGAAAGCTAATTATACGCTGTGATCCAAACTACAGTGATTTTCAAGTTTTGTAGATGATCTAAGCCACTTTGTGAGCACGTGCTGGTTATTTTCTTCTCATTTGGCTTCCACTACTTCGTTTCTTATAGTACCGTGTGTTGGTTCAATCACACCAAATTCAATTTCTGTGTGAATTTGCAGGTGCACCTCTGTAGTGAGTACATCTGCAGGGACCTCACCCATAACCAGGCAGTCATCCTGATTCTTCATTTCTAAAACTCTCTCTGCTTTGGTCACATCACCGAGCCTAACCTTGCATTGCTGTTATTGATAGACTCACGGATTCGTGATGTGTGTCTGACCCCTCCATCCCCGTGGCAGAACTGCACCATCCCATTGGCTTGCAGTTGCTGCTATTTCCTCTTGTACAGAAAACTGGATTCACAATTTCTGTTGCTAATATAGAGAAACGTCTGTGTGCACCTGCTCCGTACTCGGGTGAAACCACCTCAGTGGCGAAATGAATGTTTCGCAGTTGTTGTAATAAGTACCGCAAGGTTAACTTTGCTAGTTATAACAGGTAGTAATTGTCTGCTGTTACATGGTGATCACAACATCACCGTAATGTTGTTATGGTAATATTATCACAACATTATCTTCATATGGTGAGGTCAGGTAAGGTCTGGATTACCTTACCATATAGATATTATTCATAGGAATTGCACTGTGAGACAATGTAATGGGGATTTTGCAGCTAAGGCAATCCTGAGAGGTTTATGAGCACTCACACATGATGAACGTTTGCAACGGCTTAAAGAACACCTTGACTCCTTTGCATGTGTATTAACTGATAGGACAAATGCCTTAATTTCTAGTTGGTCTAATGTTGTATGCAATCCATGCACTTTTCTTTTGGTCCTGTGAGGCCAAGGGGAGGGAGGGACTTCACTGCAGATAAGAGAGATAAAGTGCTTCAAAGTTGCTAAGAAAGTCTCAAGAAATTGCCCCCTGGTACTTTTTGCAGTCCTGATCACGTAATCCATCCTTAGTTTGAGATGTCACTACTGTCTTCCAAGTTGAAAATGTCTGAGAGTGGGCAGAGCTCTCCTCTCCTTTTACCCTCGGTGGTGGCAGAAGGTAGCAGCTCCTCGCAGCAGAAATGCCTGTGGTACAGCTCTCCAGAACCAAGGTCCAATTAGCTGTACATAAGCTAAATTAAAAAAAGCTTTACATTATGTGCCAACATGGTGGTTACTAATTGTATGTGACAGTGAATTAATCGTGTTGTGCCTTTAAGCAAGTACAGTGCTTGAATGCTAATGATGACTCCAGTTTTGCTCTTGACACGGTCCGTGGAGTAGATAATTTATCTGGAGAAATGTGTACGTAGTGGGGTGGCGCCAGGCTGTGCCAGTGCCTTCTCAGCCTGGACCACTTCAGGAGCACTCAGCAGTCCCAGCCTGGCTGCGATAACCTTGCGTGTCTGTTAGGGGCAGGAGTATGTGATACATATATAAATATATATACTGTGATTTCTAGATTTTACTATAGTGAGTATCAAAAGTGAGATTTTTTTTTTTTCTTTACTAAAAGACAAGGCTTTTTTTGTGTGTGTTTGTGCCATGAGGATTCTGCAGAGAAAGACTTTCATAGGTATTGACAAATAAACCTGGGAAAATAAGGTTTACTGCTTACTCCCATACTGGGCAAAGCAGGAGCGGGAGGCAAATCCAAATGTCATTGTGCTTCCCGGGGGAGCTCTCTTTTACATGACTGATGGCCTGCCAGGGCCTGCGTGATAAATCCCGCTCCCCAAAGTGAGTCCCAGGTGACACTGCAGGGATGAAAGTCATCTGGCCCCATTATGGATGAGCCTAGTGCGTGGAGAAAGGGATGGTCAACTGAGTGAACCAGGGATATAAGAGGGGTTTGTAGATAGCAGACCTTGTAACTCCTGGCAGCATTTCTGCAGCTCTCCTTGCCCTGAAGCAGAGGAGTCCAGTGCAGGAGCTTTTTCTAGTGACTCGGGGAAAAAATAATTCTCAAAGTAAGTCAATGAAAGCCCATTGACCCCATTCCATACATCTGGGAGCTCAGAAAGAGCTTTGAAGCATGTATGCCATCGCCCAGTGAGATAGTGAACAGAGATAGTATAAAAATTCAGGATTTGTACTAATTCAGATAAAGGTTACAAACAATGTAAATATGAAAAAACTAATAAGCTAAATTATCCACCAATGCAATGTCAAAGTGAGCATTCAATATTAATGACATTTAGACATGTCCATATATATTTATATTTGCTAAAATTGGTAAATCATGTCATAAAGTAACACAGAATATTTTACTTGCTAGGCATGAAATGCAATTGGAAAGGTATTTACTAGTGTAGCCTTTAGTAATAGATGGTAGGAGGAAGCACATCACTCATAAACTTTCTTTGGTGAATGGAGTGCTTTCATTTCTGAAAACGATTACTGTGATCAAAGTGATCATATTCTGCAGAGCAGGACACAAGCACTGCTCTGGAGAATTTCAGCCTTTGCGGAGAAAAAAAATCATATTATGAAATGGGAAACTGCCCTTGGTCTGACAGAGAGCTCACCTTTGTGGGTATTTTCTTAGAAAATACTATATAAAAAGATTGTCTGCTTGTAATCATAGTTGTTTGAGAGCCTCTTAAAATGCAGAATTCCCTAATCCTGAACAAAATCAGTAATGTGTTTTGCTATCATCCCCTTTCTTAAGTTATATCCTAAGGATATTTTTTTCAACTTTACCAAGTTGATTCCAAACTATTAAAGACTTTTTTTTCTCTTTATTCGAAAATTGTTAATGTTAGGGTTTACGCTGAAGCATTCAGCAGTTTCTGCTTTCTGCTTCATTCTAATGTATTCATTCAGCAATGGCAATAAAGGTCTAGCAAATTCTATGTGTTTCCTAAAAGCAAGGGATCATTTAATCGTTTTTAGTGAATAGCAGTTGATAGCCGATAATCACACGTTCATGTGAGCTGAAACATTATATATTATCATTAATTATTAAAGAAGTGTGATGTAATGAAAATTCCTATGATACGGCAGCTGAAGGATAACTCTCATCTGTTTTAAAAGCAAAGCAGAGTGACTGTAAGTATGGATATTTATTTGTTTGGGGGTCAGGAGGCTCCAGCTGAGGTTGTGGCTGTCTTGTGCTGGGCACTGTTCAGACACCTGATGGAAGACAGTCTGGATGGGGACAGAATGAAGAACCTGGGAGAAGGCAGCAAATTCAGTTAGGGGGCTGTGGTGGCCAGCCAGGAGGTGGCAAAGCGGCCATGGCTCTTGCATGCTTCTCCAGTGCTATTTTTGTTAATTTTTGAATTAATTTTTTTTTGTCTGAATTTTGGCAGAAGTAGACATAACTTCTCTCAATATGAAAATACCGTTTTATCAGAAATGGTTCTTCAGCATATTTTGGATGACAAGCTCAGGGTGCCTCTGGGCACTGCTGAGGTCAAGGACTCCCCTGTCTTTCCCGCAGCGCTGAACCTGCTTCCTGGCCATGCAGCTGTGTAGGAAGTACCTTTTTGCATAATACCTTTTTGCATAGAAACAAGAACTATTTAAAAATGAGATAAGTATCATATAAAACATTATTGCTGGTTCTCATCTGTTCTACCTTTCCACTTACATTCGTCTTATTGCTGTTAAGCTTCTTACTATGCCAACGTATTTTAGGTTCATGATTATAAGTAGTTAAAAATATCCAAGCTGTACTGACCGATACCCAGTTGAAAGTAATAGCCTCTTACTTGAAAATGAAAAACTACTAATGCATTACTTAGATAAATATGTTGTTTATTATTAAAAAAGGCATATTTTTTTTCCTTTATTGCAGAGTCTGGTCTTTCCCTGTTTATTTTCTGATACATTTTACTCTACATGGTATATTTTACCTGTATAAACAGAGATTTTTTTTTTGACAATTTAAAGCATCAAAATATGGGCCTTTAATTTAGAAGAACATGAAATTGAAATGAGAATAATACTTGCTGATGCAGCTGGCTGGTACCAAATCCCATCACTCAGCCTGGAAGTTCTCATGCTCTGTGAAGACTCAGATGCTCTTTGCATTTGGCATTTTCTTCTTATTCTTCTTAGAAAAAGCCTTATAACATCTTGCCAAGGCTCACCACTTTCTGGAGCGTGCGGGTACCCGACTGCACTCATTCAGACTTGGAGAATAAGCTGGATTTAAGGAGAGGTTCAGCACATCACTCACCTGCCTCGTTCTTGGGTGTTATAAGCCCCAAAGAAACCCATGAAGCCAAGAGGAGCTGGTAAAAAGTATCATAGTGGTTGCATGGAAACTTGCTGAAGTTGCAATAGTGAAAAATAAGTAGGAAGTACAAGTTAAAGTAATTCTTGGGTTTGTTTTTTTTTTCCAAGGATGTAAATATCAGCCTCTACGTTTTCTTTCCCAGCCATGGAAGGCAGAGCTAGAGTGTTGCTTTCCTTCTTTTCACGCAGTACTGGGAGGAAAAATGGGGGAAGTCTTATCTCCTCCAGTGTCAGCTTGACTTGCACATCAGGCCTGGCCAGGCCAGGAGTAGGCATCAACCTCAACCAAACACCTGGTGGAATTGTCATTCCCACAGCAAGGAGCAGGGTTGGAGAGCAGGACTTCCCAGATGTTCTGTTTCCTTGTTCTCAAAGATGATTAATTTAAAAAACAGGTGCAGCTGCCAATGATAAATAGTACAATATGTTCAGATAAGAGCCTCAGTCTCCATTAAACTATTTTAAAGTGGTCTATAAGCAATGGAAACACTCAGGGAAATAATATTCCGTGTTGCTGTGTATCCCTGAATAGATCCCGGTGACTTTGTGCTGACACCTCTCTTTGCACCCAATCATGAAATTCAGCACAGAATTTTTTTAATCTTAAATTAAGCGAAGCTCATCTGTTTCAGAGTAAGTTTCTTTTATGACTTTAATTCACTTAAATCCAGATCACAAAGCCAAAAGGGAACTTTTTTATTTATTGTTAGAAACCTAAGCAGAGGCTCACAGGAAGATTCTTAGTGTTAAAAAGATGTTTTAGAGTTCTGTAGAGACAATCAATAGACAGGCTACAGCATGGCAAGTAACACTCACTGTCTTCCATTTAAATTAATTGCTCTGAAAAAATAGATCCAATTTCTTTCCACATTGCAGACTGTTTTCCATCAAAGCATTGGCTTTGCTAAAGTCATGGACATCCATTTGGAAATTCTTCATTAATTAGTATGATCTGCTCAAGCCTGGGCTGAAAAATTCAGTATCATCTAACAAATATTCCGTAGCTGGGCTTGGGATTTGGTCTCGCAACTGCTGTTGGATTTGTATTGAATTCAGACGAAATTAAAGCGGATGTTGGCCCTTAATTGGCACTTATGGCAAATGTGCACAATTAAACTGTGAGATGTATTCTCCCCAATACCTGTAGATAGTTTTTAGCTTGTTAACATTACACAAAAACCTTGAAGGCTGCTTGATGGGAGGCAGATGTGCACCCGGAGCTCGTTCCCTGGAAATGCAGAGAGGTTCTTCAGCTATGTCAGAGCAGGACAGCCATGCCAAAATATTTGATGCATTTATACATCCTCAAGAATCCTATTATTTTCTGTAATTGAAACTGTATCTAAAATACAGTTTTGGGTGGCACAAAATAGCTGAAAAAATGGTACTAGATACAATGAAGAGAATGTAATGTTAATGCAAGATGAGGCTGGCTCTGGGTCATGTAATAATATATCATTAGCTATTCTAACTGACATAAATGAAAGAATAAAAATGCTATGTCTCTGTAATAGTTGAAAGAGGAGAAAATACCAGTTTTTTCAGGAGCTTATGTACCTTAAGGGAAATTAGCTTTTCAATGCTTTTCCTTGGATTTGATAGTAGTTTTTTTTGATAGTTTTTTCCCCACTACATGGCTTAATAAAAACAGGTTGCGCATGCCACTGAGTAACACTGTTCCAAAATGTTTTTATGTCAAATAAATTAATAACTTTTTAGGTTCCCATCACGTATCTTCATGAGCATTGTTGTTCCTGAAAATTACATAAGATGGACAAGCAAACTAGGAAATCCTGACTGAGATGGGCAAGCAGCTGAAAATCAAAAGTTGGATAAGACCAGAGAGAGCTAATTAATTTAATAAACAAATATGAGTATGAATAGTAGAGGAACTGGTTCTGTCTGCAATTAGAACAGTTCAAAATGTTCTGATGTAAAATAATCATTTTATTGCTGGGTTGCATCTAAACAAAGGACACATCTCAGTTTATTCGATTTCCTTTTCTTTTCCTTTTTTTTTTTTTTTGCCAGACAGTTTCGCATTCTGAATGTCCCAATTTAGAGGAACTCAAACCATCTTACAGAATGGTACCAACTCATTGAAACCTCTGTGTTTCTGAAACACATTTCAGAAACACGTTTCAATAAGGTTTTCTGTTCTGGATATTATGACTTGGAAGAGCCAAAGTGATATAACTGAAACAAACATTTTTCACCAAATACTCTGCAATGACACCAGATTTTGTAATCATAGAATGGTTAGAGTTGGAAGGGACCTTAAAGATCATCTAGTTCCAACCCCTCTGCCATGGGCAGGGACACCTCCACTAGAGCAGGTTGCTTCTGAAGCTTTCATTAGAATGAACCTTCTCAGTTGCAGCCAGTTCTGCATTTCCAATCGTGTGCTCACTGTTCAATATTTCCATTCAATTCCATGTTGCACTTACGGCTCCATTGGTTTCTGATGTTAATCTCTTCCACTAATTTTTCAGTACTTTAAAATACCCCTTTGGGTATTTCATTCATCTCATGGCTTCTCAGTATCCGTGCCATGATGAGAAGGCAGTGCTTCACAGGATGAAGCAGCAGTGAGATATAGAACATCATTGCAAGAGCAGATGACTTCAGCAGGTCAGCTCTTCCTGTTTTCCTGCTCATGGTAGGGGAGATCCGGTGAACTGCAAACACCGAACATAAGTTAGTGGCAACCTTAGTGGCTGTTTGGGCTGTTTGGGCTGTTTGGGCTGACCACAGCAGCTGGTGATGGGTGCAGGTGAGGAATCACACCTTGAGAAGTCAATAAATGTCTTTATGGGTCTTTTCTTCTTATTTATGTGACAGTTAAATGTATGGTTCCCTTCAGTGTGTGGTAACAAGATCAATGATGAACTTCAGTCCACACAATCACTTCTTATGTGAGACATAACCTTGGCTATTAGCTCACAGATCAATCAATAACCTATTATCTCATGAGCTAAGAAATAAATACTGCCTCAAGCCACTATTAATTAGAACCTCCAGGGAGGTATAGACCAGAAGATATGTGATGTTGTTGTTCCTGATCATTTGAAACACAGAATAAAGCTGAACTGATAGGATTTGGTTGAAATTTTTTGGTTTTTGGTCGGTTTTTTTGCTTGTTTGTTTCTGTGCTTGTTTGGTTTTTTGAGCAGGGAAAACGGATCTTTCTCTGATACAATCCATGACTGCTTTTTAAGAGATCAAAATGTTGTCAGTGCAGAATTGGCTACTGTCTTTGACTTGAAGCAATTAGGTCTGTCATACGTTCATTACAAATGCAGAGAACATACAACTTTCTGATAATAATGTTTTAGTATGTGGGTCCAGGAGTATAATTTTCAACACAGACAAGGGCTTTTGGGTCTTTTAAAGACTAGTGAAAATCATTGACAATTGAGGACTATCCTTCATATAAAAAGGCCAAATTTTAATACCAAATCTTCTTGCCAGAGTCAGATCCTTGACTCTAACATGAAGACTTAGGAAATGGTTTGCTGAAGAACCAGGAATTAAAAAGAAAGCTAATATGTTTGACGTTGATAGTGAAATTTAACTCCTGTGCATATTTCCAAAAGGAAAGTTATAGCAGAGCTGTGTAACTACAGGGAAAAGAAAAGCAGAGCCAGATGTGAATGTTACAAATGTTTGGAGGGCAAAAACCCCTCCAAACAAGCGCAACAAAAACGTGAACGGCAGTGCAGTCAGCCCACTCCCACAGTAATAAGAAGATTGCTCAGTGCTCGCTGATTATTAATGGAACACAATATTTTCTATTGCTATTCCTGTTTTCATATCAATATGTCAAACAGTGAGCAGTCATGTTGTTCCAATATAAATATCCCCCTATTTGTTGGCAAGCCATACAGTTTCTCCAGAAAGTGAACTTCTTGACTCCTGCTCTATATTTTACTGCTCTCCTCTGTTACATTGGCTGTTCTGAATTCATCATATATTTTTCAACAAATACATGAGCGGTTGCAGCCGGATGTGGTCTGCTGCAAATACTGTCCAAAAAAGTTGTTTATTTCATCTTTGCTAGCAACTTTTACCAAAACTAGTCACTATCCCCAGACAATTAAGGTTGAAGATACAGCATTTCTGTATGTGCTGCACATTTATAGATCTTTGTCAGTGGTTAGTAGGAGGCTTCAGCTGTACAGCTTTTGGTTGCTTTTCTAAACCTTTTCTTTTGAATGTGATTTATGGGACAGTTGTTGCAAGATGAAGCCTGGAGAAAACACATTACTCATAGAAATCAGGAACAATTCTTTAAACAAAACCTCCCGATCTGAGACAAAAAGCAAGAGCTGACTGGTCTGCCGCTAATCATAGAGGCCCAGGCTGAAGATGTGACTGGTGCTGGGACAAGGTAATTACACTCCTTTTCTACTGCCTTTCTATCCCGGTAGTGTGTACAGGCGCCAGCACAGCCTGAGGTCCTGCTATGGGGTGAAGCTTGGCTTTGATCTTTGCCAACAGCCCAGCAAGGGAGACCACCATGGGCACAGAGCAGTGACAATGTCGGGCACAGCCCAGCTCCGGTGTAAAGGGCTTCTGAGTCCCACAGCTTGAAGCGAGATGGGAAGAAAGTAAAAAAAATCAATTTTGGTTAAACATTATTTTTGCAAGGCTGCTTTCAGGCACTACGGCTGATTTACTGTCAAGTGGGGCTGGGGGCAGCTCGGCAAAACAACCTGGGTTAACCTGGCGTTTCCTCTCTAGCTTCATGTCCCACAGAGGCTGGTGGCACAGGTGAGCTCCTGGCAGGTTTGGGCAAGGTCTTTCTAAACTTGCAAATATGCATGCAAATTTCTAAAGTGGCTCATCAGAACAAGTGACTTTGAGCTACTCTCATCTCTCATGATGACTATTGAATTTATATATTTAAGATCTCCTTGATATCAGCTATCGGTCTAAGAACATCTGAAGAGACATCTGGTTGTTCCTGATCTTTGCACATCTTTCTCTGAAGTTAGCCTTTAGGTTTCTTAAACAGTGCTGATTCTTTATATCTAGATTCTTTATATTTCTATACACCCTATATTAAGGGCAAATGTAAAGTGATTTTTTTCTTTTTTAATCTATTTTTTTCTTTTTTAATCTATCAGTGTACAGTTACTGCAAACTTTGCTCCATTTGCACTAGGTAATAAAGATCGAGCAGTATCGATGTGGCTGACACACCAAGAGTCACCAGGACATCTGCTCCCGGCTTGTTGAGGTGCGCAATTTCCACGGTGCCAGAAAAGGTAAGGTGCTTTGGCTGGCATTGCTTTTACACAAGCATTGGAGTAGTCGTTGGGAAATAGGTATAAATTTACCTAAATATTGTCAGTCCCACTCACAATAATATATGGACTTATGGTTGGAATAAGTTCCACTGAGGTCCCAGAGCTTAATACTCGTGGTGCCCTGTGGGGTCAGAGCTGGTCAATAAGCAATCCTGAGCATGGTGACTTGGTGGATTTTAGGCTGCCTGAATAGCACTCCTTTATTATTCCTTAGATGCTTTGAATCTCTGACCATTATCCCTTTGAAAAAATCCAGCTTGTATTTTCCAATGCATTTATTCTGTTGGAATTAAATTAATTCTGAGACCAAACACTGTTGTAATTTCAAGAAGGAAGAGCTGCCATGATGTAGCTAGCACTGGTGAATTCAGAAGAGCCAAATTTGCTGCAGTGTCATCTTTGTTATTTTCACTTGCTTCTTAATTCCTTCATTATGTTTACCAGGCTTGTGGCAAATGAAGTCTGTTGTTTTACTGTCAAAAAGTTTTTTAAAAAAGCTGGTAGTAATTGAAAAAGTGACTGCAGGCTTTTGAGTCACATATTAATTCAGTGAGGGTTGGAGCTAAGAAACATTTTCTTTGACATATGTTTTCTTACTGTATAATGATCTGTGGAGCTTGCTCTCCAAGACAGAAAAGTCAAATCTATGATATTGTATCCATAAAGCATAAGGAAAGTGCATTTATTTATTTACACTTACACACACACAATGATAAGCCAATCATGTGAACGAGCAAGGAAATCAAATTCAATTTAATATGTGTAATCTGCATGATGTGGAAATCTCTTGTGAGTATCCCTGGCATTGAATTCAGGCTCAGTCTGAGCCTTTTCAATATTTCCTCCATTAGCCCCAGCATTCCCGCAGGCAGGACCAGCCCAGGCAGGATCCCAGAGAAACCAGAACAGGGCTAATTCAATTTTTCAAGCCTATTTCTGTGAAAGGCACAAGGCTGCTCCATAGAAGAAGTCCTACTTTTAGCTCCTGAGGCTTTGTCCATCCACGGTGTGTCTAAGAGCAACAGGGTCAGAGGGATGAAGCAGGACCAGCTCCGAGGACCTTGGCACTGAGCACAGCTATTGATGGGAATAAGGATATTCCTTACAGGTCAGAGCAGCATTTTCACTAGTGAGGGACCTATTTATGGGCGAAAATAGTCAGAGAAGAATTTAGTTTGGCAAGAAGGCAAACAGTGGGATGCGGCTGTGTCTCCTGGCACAAGCGCTTCTCTGAACAGGGGTTATCAGTGCTGAGTGACAAAAGTTTTATCACAGCTGTGTATTTTTTGTTCTTTTCCATTATGTATTACAAACCTGTTGGATTTTTACCTGTATATTTTGCATATCACACTTCTTAGATCCCTGAAGATCTATTGCCCGCAGCAGTAATATCAATATTAATAGCAAACAATTGCATTCTTGTCTGTTGAAGGCAGGAAGTTCCTCTATGCTTTTTTTAGGGATTCCTGAGCACTAATTAACATTTATGTAGCTGCAGTTAAATTATTCTAATTCCATTGTAAAGGGTAGTTGCTGCACAGCAAATAACATTGCAAAATTTTGGCCAAAGATAAGCAAGGTGAACTCCCACTCAATGAAAAGTGTTACATGATGTACAGTAACATTTCCGTTGGAAGCCCTCAAACAGTACACTACATAGCACTCATCTCTCCAACAAAATGTACTTTTCAGTACTCAGGAATTTCTCAGTGGATACATAAATTCAAGCAACCTTTAAATTCCTTCTTCCTGTACTCATGTGGGTGTGAAAAGTCAGGATGGGAATTTCTTTTGCAATCATGTCAAGTGAGGAAGGAAAGTTGATACATATTTATATGCATACACATGCATAAACACCATTTAGCTGTTTCAATTTGCACTTCAGTAAAAAATTCTCTGACTGTGAAAATTTTGTTTTCACTGGCTCAAAATGAAATCTGTCTTAGGAACTCATCGATCTGTGGGAAACCAGCTATCTGCCATTTATCTTTGAAGGCTCCTCAGCACCATTATAGACCTGATCTCTTAGTGACCCTTTTCCTCTAAGCACCTAAACCCACTGCTCCAAACCACTGCTACTGGTAAAGTATTTTACCAGTAGATTAATGCTTTTCTTACAGCCTTCAGCACCCATCCTTCCCACTTAACACTTCATTTCTTTTACCATTCTAATAAAGAGGATTTCTATTGAGTGCTACAAAGTTTCCTTAGTGCTTCTCTTCTGCAAATTCCTCTGTCTGTGGTCTAATCCAAGGCATTAGGTGACCCACCATCAATCATAACAGTGTAATTGGCTCTTATGGTGCTGCTCAGCATCATTTTCCTTCCTACTTAGTGATGAAAGAAAATCCCGAGGGCCTGCAGCTCCTCTCTCAGGTGTGAGCACATCAAGTGCATGCACTCTGGAGACAGGGCCACCTGGGGATGCTCCACCTGAGATGTTCCCTGACAAGCCATAATCCTGAATGCAAATGTCCTCAGGCAAGCCTGAAACACCTTCTAACTGTTCCGCCCCTGAGGATGGGAAGGTTTTAGACATGGGAAGAATTAAAAGTTTGAATTGGCTCCACCTGAGGTCAAGCCACCATTGCAGTGAAAGAGAAGAATTGTTTTTCATTGCTAGTCACAGGTGCTGCATGCCTGATGATTAAACACAAAGAATTGGAACTGGCCATTTATGAATATATATTTGACCTTTCTGCTGCTGAAACCCAAAAGGTTCATGTGACTCGAATGTGCAAAGCAGTTCCAATAACTTGGGAAGCATCAGCTGTGTAAAAACAAGCGGGTAGCACATGATAGAACAAAATTTGCATTACCCATCTATGAGTCAGACAACACCGGAGCACACGGCTCACAGGTCTATGGAATAACACACAAGATCAGGTATTACCTGGTGTCTGCTGAGGACAACAAATCACACAAGAAATGGAGAACATCAGCTCCTTCCCCACTGGTCTGTAACAGGGGCTGCTGAGTGAGTGGCAGCTGCTGGAGGACTCACGTCACAATACTTAAATGTCAGAACATTTTGAAATCATAAATGGCATTTTGTAACTCAAAAATTGTTGCCAGCATGGGGAGTGTTACATTGGCAGCTAAAGGAGTGACCACGCGGTTGGAGATTTAAAATGTTCAAGAGAGCATGACTGCATTACCTTCATCATATACCACAAGCAAAAGTCCCAAACAACCTTCTCTCCGCCTCTGAAATGGCCAATGTCACCACCCTGAAAGCCGTTATGGATTGAGTCATCTGTAAGAAGGAACTGAAATAGAGTGAAGTGTGATTGAGAACTGAGCACTGTTTAGAGACATTTTATTTGATGTCTAAAAAGCCAAAAATTCACAGTAAGGATGAAAAAGTGTGTAACTTCAACAAAAGCAAGCTGAGATCATAGAGGAAGTAAGACAAAAAAACAGCAGTGAAAATGTAACAGATGGAAAGCAGGCGACTGTGAAAATTGTTAGTATATATTAGCAGCTAGGAGCTATCTATGAGAAGGAGAGAGGCTAAATGGCACTAGCAGGAAGTTTTGAGCAGCTGAGCTACAGGAACCGATAAAAATGACAGATATCCTGGCAATGGTACATTATTGCATGAAGTCAGGAGAGCTGTCAGTGGTGATGCAGTGAAGATGAAGCTGAGCTGGCAAGAGAGGCTTCAGGTCCTGCCTCTCATCCCACGGTGGTTTCTGGGTTTCACCACAGCTCTTTAATGTTAACATGCGTAAGGCGTGTTCCCAGCTCCCTGTTCTCTTCTCCTTGGGTAGCAAACTGACTGCTAAGACACGGAGCTGGGCCTCCTCAGAAGTCTGCCCTGTGAATCTCTTCTGCCCTGCAAGTCCTTAACTTTTTCTTCATGCCCTTTGAATGTCACATTTTCTTCAGTCCATGGCAACAAAACATTGATGTGATGAACAGCTACTTGCTTCAGGAGAGCCTGCTGTATGGCTTGGGAGGTCGGGTTGAGGGGGAGCTGCACTTGAGCCTCCCCACCTGAGAAGGAGCTGTGCCACTTCCCATGCCACTACACCATGCCAAGATGGACGCTGGTGCCATCTCCTCCTCTTGCAGCTACGCTTTGCAATAAAGCGGTAACAAATCCCATTGCTGCATCTTAGGCATGGTTTGAACAGAGGTTAGGCTGCAGCCAGCCTCGTAGCTGCTCGAGCTGACTTACGTGGAAGGCTGGCAGCGTGAGAGCAAAGGGGGAGCTGGGGTCTAGGGGGAGAGAGGCTTTGTCGTATCCAGCTACTGCGGCATCAGTCCTGAGCACAGTCAGCTCGGTCTTGGCCGGAGTCAGGCTGTAAATGTGAACAGTGTGTCAAGTGGATGTTTCCTTGAGAGGAAAATTTTTCACAAGGAGAACAATCAGCCATTGGCATAATCTCCCCAGGGAAGTGGTGGATTCCCCAACATTGGACACTTTTAAGAAAGGACGCTGGGCCATCTTGTCTAAACTGTGCTTTTGCCAAGAAGGGTTGGACCACATGATCCTTGAGGTCCCTTCCAACCTGGTATTCTATGAATGTTTGCCAGTGGTCTTTAACAAGTCCGGTAAGTTTCCTTTTGACTGCACACAGATATACGTATGTATATACCTATATATGGGCATGTGGGTGTAACTGTAGAAAATGAACATACCCAGATAGCAAGCATATATATACACCCACACTCAGAATCATTATAGGCTCTTTTTTGATCAGTAAAGAAAGGACATGTATACAAAGTCTGAGAATTCAAGTAAATTTAAGGCCAGGCTGGATGGGGCTTTGAGCAACCTGCTCTAGTGGAGGTGTCCCTGCTCATGGCAGGGGGCTTGGAACTTGATGATCTTTAAGGTCCCTTCCAACTCTAACCATTCTATGATTCTATGATTCTATGAAATTAAATCTTTAGGCAGCATGCAATAGAAGCAAGAACAGGAGAAACCAAAATCTGGAAGGAAAAACACAAAATAATTACACATCCATTATAAAGTCAAGGAAGTTGGCTCCAGTCTTTAGATACATATGGCTGGCACTAATCTAGGAGTTGCAGGCATAGATAGAGAAGATGCACGGTCAGTTTGAGTAGAGACAGTAAAAACAGAAAACCGCCACTCAAGAGGCACCCCAGTCCTATCAGCAGTCCCAGGGTTAGTGGCTTTTTCTATTTTAAGCATAGAGGGAATCTCACAGGAGAGAGCATAATCAGATGAACGTGTAAGCCCTCCAGACAATAAATAAGGTAAAGATATAAATCTGGTCCTGCTGTCCTACTGAAGCAGAGCTCTCATTCTTCCAGTTTAAATTGGTCTAAGTGGAGCAGCTTTACTAAAGAAGTGCCATGGAGAAGAAATTATTTCCAATCTGAAAAAAATGCAGCATTAGTTGAAAGGAGAGGACTAACTCAATTTCTGCTTTAAGTCCAAAATCTTTTTTGGAGGTCCACCTGCCCGAGAGCTCAACATCCCCTTCTGCCACAGCTCTGTCTGAGGGTACGGTGCTCAACCGTCCTGTCTTTGTAGCACGGCTACATTCAGACTCCTAGGAGAGGTTTAACTCACTGATTCAGTGATCATTTTGTGACTGTTTAACAGTGGTCTCTACTTCCAGCCACCCTGAGGACATTCTCAGGACCTCCCAGGTGAGCTGGGTGTCTCTGGCTCCCCTCTCTTGCTGGATACCTGTAGCCACACTGGAGATTGCTATTTACTGCTGTTCATTCAGAAGAGCTGCCCATGCAAATACTGCATAAGCTAATAAAAAATTCAGTAAGCTTTCAGAAAGAAAACATTATTCATCTGCTCAGAAACATCTGGACATTTCAGGAGTCCTGCTAAATTTATGGAGTCTACTCAACAAATCTAAGTTTTTACTCAGGGGTAAATAAGCCATTCTGGGGGCTTTGCCAGGCATCTTCTCTCCCTCTCTTGTCTCTGTACACTATAAATAATGTATCTTCACCACGCACAAACCAGCAGCATTAGCTCCTTGTTTCCTTTCGTATATTTTTAGGAGCTCCCGCTCTCTGCTCCCGATTACAGAGGGGCCGATGGCGATGCGGCACTCACAGCCCAGTGGGCTTCAAGCCCAGCAGCCCAGCTCTCCTCCGACTGGGGAAGGGACCCCGGTCCCACAGGCAAGATCCTTGGGCTGCCAAAAATAGCATAGCTGTGCTGATTGCTGAGGAGCTGCTGCGGGTACATGAGGTTAGCCACGGAGAGGTAGCACTGGAGTCTGAAATGTAGGACGCCGGCCGGGGATGAAGTTTGTTCTTATTTAAAACTACTGATGTCAAGAGAGAAACAGAAATCACAGTCCATCTGAGAAGAGGTTAAGAGCTGAGTCAAATCTCCTATAACAGGAGGAGGTCAGAAATATATGTCAGGATCTCAAGTAGCTCCATAAACACTTCCCTACAGGAAAAGGAGAGGGAGAAGGAAAAGGAAAAGGATTATTTTAATCCCTTTTTCTAAATATTCTCTCCAAGAAAAAATCTACATTTAAAAAAGGGAAAATTTCACATAACATTTATTGAAACAGTATGGAGAGGTCCCCTTCACCTCAGATCCCTTCCTGGATTTAACCCTAACAGACCAGGGGTATTTTGGTTTTGTCGTTTCTTCATGAACAATGCTGTTATGAAGTTATTTCTCACACTGTCTTCACTTTTGTAGAGTGTTTTTTTTCTTCAATTATATTCTTCATCATTTTTTTATGCATGAAAACAAATACCAAATCCATTGGGGTTTTAAGAAGTGCTCAGAATGGGCTTCACTTTGTTAACATTGGTAGGATTAGAGATGCTTTAAAGCCCACTGCTTCTGAAAAATGCTCTGCTCGCTCTGCTTTATGTATTGTACAAGTGACCCAAGCCTTACACTCTGCTCTTAGAAAAGCACTCCCTGAAAGAGTAAAGCAGCTGGGCTTTGGCAAAGAAGAAGTGTTCTTATCATTTATGTTACAATGATGAGACACAGGATACAGGCAGATTAAAATATTTTTTTCCTGACTTGTTTTTTTTCAATCAGGGATGAAAACAGAGAGTCGTATCCTGTCATACTGCCTTTGCTTTGGTGCGAACACCATCTAAACCCGCATGGTGACTATGAATGCATGGATTTAACTGGTAATTATACATATTATTTGCATAGTGTACTTCAGTCCATGTTTATCTTTATTGCCTTTAATATTTACTTCAAGTAGAGACAGAAGGTAATTAGTCTTATAAAACTTCTCTGTCTAAGCAGATTCAATTATAATGGATCAAAAAATACTGAATTCAGCTTTGAGTATTTTTAAAACAAAACTACAACATCTCTTCTAAGAACCAGTCAGTCTTCATTAAGGACTAACAGATATTTCTGATCTCTGCTTGCTCAGAGTTTCAGCTCTGATTTTTCTGCCCATCACAAGTGATGCACTTACAGCAGCATGAAGTCTGGAGAACCCAGCGCAGAAAGCAGGGTTGAAGTATCCAGGGTTGTACCATTCCTGTTGTTAGCCCGTGCCCTGCTCTGTGCGGCTACAGAGAGAATTTGTTTTACAAGTCCTGATCTAGACTAGAAGATAATTTTTCTGAAACACCAGCAGTGTTAGGTCAGTCCCCTCTTTGAGCGAGAGCATGCAGACACCTGTGAAGCAGGAGAGGTTGTCTGCTTCTCTTTTAGCATTACTGCTCATGAGGCATCAGTAGATTTAATAAACACCTTTCCTGCAGCACAAGTGATCTCATTGTGTCAGAGCAGCAAGTTTGGAATGGTGACAGGGAGGTGTTCAGAGGGGTCCGGAGGAGGCGGTCAGAGCCAGCCAGCACTTGCAGCCCGCTCGCAGGCGCCAGAGTGGCATGGCCCACCTTACCACTGCCTCTTCATGCTGCCTGTGGGATTTGTCCATGCCGGATCCCTCAGCTTAGTGTGTTTTACCTTTCCGATGAGCTGAGAGTTGTGCTGGGTGACAGCACACCCTCTATACCGTCACAAAACTGAAGTCAAATCCTAGTTAGCAAGGAGCTGATTTCGAGGAAAGAGAATGAAATGAAGCAAAGACTCCCTTCTGCTAGAGATAGTGCATGGGTTTTATACCTGAAAGACTTCAGATGCAAAAATCCTGCTTTGAGGAACACGCTGTTTTATTAGCTCCACAAAAGACTTGGAGCAAGCCAGCAGAGAGGGGGGTGGCTGTCTTTTAACCTGCAAATGGGTGTAGCTTCTGCCATTTCCAAGAGGGAGACGTGCAACACATCTGATTGCAGCTGCCTTAGAAAATGGGGCATCTGCATGAATGTGATAATTTTCTCTTTTCAGGAGAAAAGAGAGGAAAAACACAGGCTGGGAGTAGAATGACTGGTATTTACCTGAGCTCTGCATTCATGGCTCAGTTCCTAGTCTGTTCATCTATTCTGTTTCTAAGAGGTAAAGCTGCTAGGAAAATAGGACAGTCGAAAGAATGAAGTCCAGTTAGATTTAATTTCTCTTTTGAATGAAAATTTCTGCTTTTTGCAAAGAAGGACTGTGGATTTGAGTGCTTTCATAAGCAAAGGGCGTGCCTACTCCCTTTCCTGTCCTCAATGGGTAGATAAGAAGGCAGACAGATAGGTGGATGGATGGATGATTATCGATAGTTCTTTGCCACATGGGACATAAATATTTCCCTCTGGGAAGCCAGAAGGTGTTTTAGCAGCTGTGAAGGTGGAGAGCAATTCTCTGGGGGAGAGCAACTCTCAGGTATACACTGACTGTTACTAAACACCTATTCCCAAATCTCTCCCACAGCCACCACTGAGGTCCAGGCAGCGGGTGAGGGTGAAATCACCTTTGAAGGGCTGTATTTTCATTGGGATACATGGAAATACTGCAGTGTCTCAAAGTCACTGGGAGTTTTGTATCATACACTGCACATCAGTCACATTCATTTCGCTAGTCTTGCCCCAGCAAATAGTCTTACGAGAAGGGTTTTTCATCAGACGGGTTTGAAATAGCATGGCTTCCTCCATTACAGTGCAAATATCTTCTTTAGAATCACTCCAGTTTTACTTTCCAGGTACATGGGAGGGGAGCCAGGGGAAGAAATTACTTTTCCACTGCCCATGCAAGACTCCTCTGTCTTCCTGCCTGATCGGGTTTGGTTTTGCTTCGTTGACATTTTGTTCTGTTGAGAAGTGGGTTTTTCAGGGGAGGGGAGATGTAGGTGCACCGATGCATCTGTGTTTCACTAGCTGAAAACAGCAGATGCTTTCAAATCCCACAAGAAGGAAGGCAGCGTGACAAATTCCAACTGGAAACCATCCTTATTGAACAACCATTAGAAAAAAATTTAAGTGGTATTCAGGCTTGAAGGTAAAGAAAGTTTTCTAATCTCATTGTCCTTTTTGGGCAGGTTTCTGTAATATCAGTCTGGACTACAGGACAGTTATAATAAGTTTAAAAAGAAAAAAAAATAAGGAATTAAGTGGATTCTCAGAGATGTCATGCCTCAGTGGGTTATAAACTTTCAGAAGTTGAGTTTCTCCATGGAAAGATGTCATCAAAAGCAAAGGTACTAGCAAGCCTGTTCCAGAAGATAAGGATAAGCTTATTTCATAAACATTTGCCCTACGAAGAAGGCGCAGCAAAGTGAAGTGCTGAAATGATAAGGGACCACTGATTTTATGCATGCCTGTCATCAAAATTGAAAATAGTTTTTGGGTCTTGTTGTTCAAAAAAGAATTTAATGCTCAAAAATATGAGGGTTATCAGGCTTTTTTGAAAAATCTTCCTGTACCTGAGAGGAGATTTATTTTCCTGCTCATTATAACACTGACACAAAAGATACCAGGAGAGCAAAAGTCCTGAGAAATTACTTTCAGGGGCAAGTAAATAAAAAAGGGCCCTTCTGGCATTTGCTATGAATGGGACAAAGTTGATGCTCAGAGGAGGGGTGGGAAGTGAACCTCTGCAGCCCAGTGAGAGGCTTCCTTCAGAGGGAGGAGAAGGCAAACAGGACAGAGACAACCCCCCACATATTACTTATTAGGCCATGTATCTCTTTCATCTCATTTAAGAAAAATGGTGGAAATCCTCTTCATGCTCTTTGTCCTCTTCAAGGGGGAGAAATCCCTTCTTCTTGTATTTCGGAGATGCTGAAATCTGCCTGGAGGTCCGTGACCCCCCAGAGAGAGGTGGGAACGGAGGGCAGGAGCCCAGCTGCTTTCCCCCATGCTCCTGCCCTCAGAGGGGCATCCTGTCAAGGGCAGAGAGTGCTGGCCCAGGAGCTCCCTGTAGAGCCAGTGCGGGGAAACTCCTCTGCCCGCATGCAGGAATTGGAGCAGAGGAGATCCAGGTCTTCACAGGTTTGGTCCTTCTGCATGTCGTGCCCCTCAGCTGCACCCTGGCAGAGGGAGCTCAGCTGTGGCTCCCCCTCGGGGCTGCCCTGCTCTAACCACGGGGGCAGAGGCAGCCGCAGTGTGTCCGTGCCTGCTGGTGAGCATCCGTAAGCCCAGAGCCCTGAACACGCCACCTTTGCCCCCAGCCATGGTATACCCCTTAGGCGGTCACAGATGGCAGTTCTGCCCTGAGAGAAGCACTGGCAAAAATCTTTCAATTGCAATTAAAAACAATAACTCTGACCCAAAGCTATGAATTGATAATTGGCAATCTAAAATCCTCATTATCTGCTGTCTCGATGGCAGTGCCTTTGTCCTCCTCGTTTTAGGTGGTTGCTCTCTGACTCTCACAGTGCTGTTCCCACAGTGATATTTGGCATGATCTAAATCAAAAGACTCTCTCTCAGCAAACAGAAATCTCACTCAATCTATTGTATTGCTTTTTACAGGTTGACGTGACCCGCCCATGCTGTCACTAACCAAGAAAAGGCCTCTAACAACACCGTGCTGCAGCGGCGTCACACTGCTCCGCTGCCGAGCCGCTTTCGGAAGCAGCGCACGTGCACTTGCCAAACACTTTAGATGCAGGCAGGCAGGTGAGGTCCATTGATCAATCTTTAAACTTTTCAGCATCAGCTAAATTCAGGCCTTTGTACTTACCTTACAACACAATCCAGTGAGGGACTGGCATCTTTTTTTGTTTAAACTTTTTTCTTCTGAAAAGTCCAATACTCCTTATTTTTCTCTCCAGGGACTTTTGAATGTTTTCAAACCTTGAAAGTAATATGATTAAGTCTGGAGACAAGAGTACCTGTACAGTAATGGTTTTTCCCTTTTTCTTTTTCTTCTCTCTGGTAAGCTGTAGATGTTAAGTGTGGCCTGTGCTCATTGCTCCAGCATTTCTAGCCCTCCTTGCACCTTGCTGACCTCTTGAATTCCCCTACCCGGTCACAGGCAGTATCAGAGCCAAAAGATTATGGTGAAAATAAGTATTTCTGATGACTTGGTTTTAATATGGTGTTTCTGTGGTTCTTTTATATTAAAAAACAAAACAATTAATTCCCCATCCTTCTCCAATAAACATCATATTTTAAGGTATTCCCTGTGAAGCTCAGATTTCTATTGTGCCTCTTGGAAGGAGGAAGGAGAGGACCAGTGTTTCATAGCTGGATGGGTCATTACCTTACATGTATTTAATCTATTTACCATCTAACATTTCACATGTCTGTTTTGGCATGCCAGAGCAGAGCTCTTCAACGATCAAGAAAAACCACGCTGGGGAAGAATGCTAATATTACTCTGCCCTTGATAGGATGGTGACTGGCAGTACATAAATACCCCCGACAGAATGACAGAAATCGTTCTTCTATATTTACCAGGAGCCCTGGGCCAACACGCACAGCGGTGGGAACCCATCTGCTCTGTTGCAGTCATTTTATCAACACACAACTATTTAACAGCTGAGGCTTCTGTAATGTATTTTTTTAGCTTGGCGTGTGTGGTGAACAGGAGTGCCTTTAATAGCGGTATGACAAAACCAAAATAAATCAGAAAGGTGAATTGTAAATTAAAAGGTCTAGTGATTCATCTGATGAATCATATAAAAGAACGAATTAATTTAGGTATTACTTGACCATTCAGGTTTCCTACTACAAGCCTGACATCATTAGCTGTGTGTTAATGAGTCCTCTCATCTAACGTGCAGTGAACAGCGGCAAGAAGAGGAGCGGGGGGCCCGGGCAGCTCGTAATTCGGGGGGATCAGGGCTCTGGCTGGGGCATGAGGAGGGTTTTGATCAGAATCAGGGTTGGCTCCAGAAGACCCCGTACAGATCCAGCTCCTCTGGATGCACGATGGTGGTGGCTGTCAAAGCGACGTGCTGCAGCTGACCTTTCTAGTCACTGCGTTTTGGACTTTATAATTATTATTTATACTTACCTGAAGTTACTACACACTATACTGCTGAGCAGCTGCCTTTTCTAGCCTTTTGGCTTGCTTTCCCTTGACACTTTCTCATTTTTCTTTTGGATATTTGCTCACATAAACAGTCTCTCCTGTTCCTAGAAGTGCTACATTTTAAGCCAATGTTCAAAATTGGCTATCGGAGCACTGGAGGCAGTGGCTGATCCCATATTTCCCTGAATTCAGAGAAGGCCTGAATTCAGATAAATCTACCTTGCACCTAAGTTTGAAATGCAGGTCAAACGTCAGAGTTTATTTCTGTCTGAACCTTTACCTAACGGCAGTGCCTATGTGCAAGTGTAGGTGGATGAGAAAATGCAGACTTACCTTTTATTTTCAAACCAAACTTCTCATGCTTCCCATTGCTCCAGACACCTTTCCCTAACAACACCTCAATGCAGAAAGGCCCTAAATACTTAACTTCAAGCATGTGTCTAAATTCACTGGTGTCTATCAAAGATTTTAAGTTTAGTTCTATTAACAGAGCAGGGCATTAATCTCCATTATTAATAAAATGTTAATTTCACTCAAGGCACCAATGTTTTATAATCTGTGTGGCTGCGTGAGAGTCTGGAAGTGTTTTTTCTGTAGGCAGAGTATCAGGACGGACCGACAGCAGAAATGGCAGCTCTTTCATCCTCTCCATAAAGGCAGAAGTATCTCCCCCCTCCAAATTTTATGCATTAGATCCAAAAAAAAAAAGGAGGCATAAACACGCTGTAAAAAGACAGCTGCTTTAAAAGCCTGTTTCTCCAAAGATAGTCTGTGAAATATATTGGTATGAATTCATAATGTCTGAGCAGTCTCAGCTGAATTAAAGGCTGAAAAGAGGACCATAGCAGCAAAATATAATTTCAGAATTCAAGTTAGCCAAACGAGGCAATTCAGGGTTTAAGTGGTACTTTATGTTCTCAACGTTTTCCAGAGCAACTTTCAAAAACACAAAGGTAAAATAATCACTGTTGCAGAACCACAGATTTCTCTCAGGGAAACTGTTTCATTCAGTGCAAAATTCAAGTCTATCTGGGTATTTTTGTACAGCTGTGGCTTTTTCTCCCCCTTTGGAAGACCACAAAAAGAAAGTGCTGCTGGATGAATCCGTAAGCAATAGCAATTTTATGGTTTTTTTTTTATAATCCCAATGGTAATTTATTTTAAAAATGAAAAATATAATGAGCATGTAATGACCTTAAATTAATGTTCACTTTAAAACTCAAAGAAAATATAACCTTTATCAATGAGGTGTTATCACTGTTCCATATTTGTATGCTTCCTGGAAATTAATTTACTGGAATCAGCTGGGTTTGATTTTGACAGAGTAAACTGGAAAATGCTTTGAGTGCCCCAAAATTAATATTTCTACAAAAATGCCCACAGAACTTACGCAACAATAGCTCATTTGCAGTTCAGTCGTCCAATATATGTGAAGCCTTTGATGGGAAAAGGGGGTGGACATAGAAAGAGTCCAATTTAACAAGTTTTCCAAGCTGTCTCTGTTAAATTCATACACATACCAAAACCAGAGAATCAGTGTATAAACTGTGAGATCCTTTTAAATCAAATACTAATCCAGAACAGTGGTCCTGTTCCAGGGTATAAGTGTCTGATTTTAATTAGCTGACACAAATTTTTCCCCCAGTTATCACTCTCAGGTTCCACGTGTCCTCAGCTTTTGCTGGGTTTCTTAAAGGTGAGAATGATTATCCCTGATGAGAAGTTTCATTTATCTCTTAAGGATGGTCCCTTTGAGACAGCCTGCAGCAGGACGCTGCCCACCGAGGTGCTTGTGAACACACAGATCTAGAGTACGAGGACATTGCTGAAGTCTAGTTAAAGTAATTTTGTCCTTCGTAAAGCTTCTCCTTGCTAACTATAAAAAAATGTGTATTAAACACAAGGTAAGAGACGCCTTGGAATAAAAAATATGGGCATGAATGTAATTTTCTGGGTGTTACGGGAGACCCAGGTGAATGGAGCAGCAGGGAAAGGGTGCCCTGGGGACAGCCCACGGAGTGCCCTGTGCAGTTGGCTCCTGAGGAGCGGGCACCCGAGCCCCAGCCCACCCACGTTCCCAGGTGAAGCAGCAGCAGTGGTGGATGTGGCAATACCCAGGGCAGCAGCACTCTTTCCCAGTAAGAGATAGGGCCAGGGAGCTGCGAGTCCTCTGAGCACTTCAGAGAAGAGCCTTAACCTTGGATTTTTTTATTTTATTTTATTTTATTTTTAAGTTTTTTGTCTTTCAGGAGAGTCAGCATTATTTCCTTCATGGTCACTGCTGAGCACTACATAAATCCATATCCACATTGTGATTAATGGCTCTTTAGTATCAAAGGAAGGGGGTTAGATAATGCTTTTAATCACTGTCAAACTTCATAATTTTCCCACTTTCTTTTCCTGTCTCCTGTGAAGCTTCCTCATGGCAAAACCTAATGAAAGCTGCCACTACATGTTGGATGGACTTGCAATGAACTTCAGATGATACGTCACACCTTTAGCACATCCTTCCCATGGAGCTACTGAAAACTGAGCATCACAGGTCTGTGATTCTTTGTAAAAGTGTAAGAAATCAGGTTCTTCCTGTTTCTGTTCCTTGGCCTAGGGAAAAAATATCATACAGAAATAGAAAGTCAATAATGTCCTGATGGCATAGACAATGAAGGTCGTCTTTGACAGCTGACGGCAAAAACTTGGTTTCTGGCTCACACAGCATTTGATGTCTCCTTTGGCTTGGACCTTCATTTGCTCATATGTGGGAATCACCTCAGGATGGAGTTTAGGTTTCATAAAGTAGGAAAATGCAAGAAACTGCAGATAGGCCTGGGGGTAAGTTTTCACATACTGGCTGATTCCCTCATCTCTCGAGATCAGTGAGAAGCAGCCTCAGACAGAGCCATGGGCACAGTCCTGCCATGCCAGGCTGGGAGAGAGCCCTGCATGCCCCGGGCCACCCTGCCAGCGGCCACCCAGTGCGGACCCTGGGGTGGGGACAGCTTCGCATGCAATGCCGCTGCAGATCAGGCATCGGCCCCGCACCCTCAAACGCAGCCAGACATGGATTTATCCTGCCTGACTTTAGACTCCATGCTGGGATGCCAAAATCACCCTCTGGTCCCTGCAGTGGGGAGAGATGTGTCTGCATCGAGCAGCTCAAAGCTATTTATGTTGCTGTTTTTTTCTACTGATGTGGACACCATCAGGATGCCAAAGACAGCCAGGTCTCAGGAGGGCTGCCTGAGCACTCGCAGGAGTAGATACCTTTGAAAATGGAGCCCTTCTGGCTTTCAGCTCTCACCCTCCACTGAGGGTGTAGGATGGGGGCTGTTATTCCTTCAGCCTTTCACTCAGCAGCCAGTGCCACGCTCCAGGACACCAAGGATGCTGCAGCGCAATTATTTAATTTGGAGCTTGGCCAGGCCTTCTGCCCAGCCAGGCGATGGGAAAGCAGGCTGTCACTAATGATTAACTGGCAATCAGTTATTTAGTTTTTCAAGGGAAGACAGTGTAGAAAGGTTCCCACTTTTTAGCAGTTTTGTTGTGAAATGACTGGTTCCAGTTTTAATTTTTGCATTTGCCACCATTGGCCTTGGGAGTGTCTTCAGGGAGCGGCCAGAAAGCATAACTGTTATATGTCACACACTGAACTCATTCCTTGCTAAATAATTCCTTTTTGATTAAATGGCAGTGACAGAATGTTTGCAGAGTCTTGTGAAACCTGTAGGTTGGGGGTTTTTTTAAATATAAAGACATGATTTCTGTCACCGAGAAAATATTTGCTAAAACCCAAATTTGTGACTAAAGTTTCCCATCCTCACACAATTCTTCATTTTCAAAAGCATGTCTGAATGACTGAAAGTGGAAAGCCATTCTTAAACTTATAAAAATTTGTAATAATTCTAATTGTATTTTAATATTTTATATGCTTTATAATTGCAGAGAAAGTATTGGCATCGATGCTGAGCCTGATACAACTCTGCCGTGTCTCACAATACATGAACTGCTCTACGAGAGCATTTGTATGACGCCGGTGATAGTTGTAATTACCCATGATCTGAGATGGGCAGTAGTGACATGTTTTATTCAGATGACATGAATCGTTAGTGCCTTCGCAACAGCCTGCAGAGAATGAGAATATTTATTAACTGTAAAAGACTAATGTCTGCTCTCACAGGCTTTCATTGGTGCCAGCTCAGGTCAAATCTGTGTATGGACTGTAAGGAGACACAGCCAGTCAGGGAAAAATATAGCCAAAGCTACAATTAAGCCTGGAACAGTGTATCAATAGACCATGCATACTTTAAATTCAGCCTCGTTGTCTTGGAGCTGCTTAACGATGTACTGTGTGCGTATGTGTGTACATATATATACGCTGAATACAAATGTCCTGAGCACTTTCTGCAGTCAGTTTTTAACCTTCACATGTCCTCACCTAGTTAACAAAGATATTTTATATTTCAGCTTTAAACAGCACTGATGGTTGATGTTTTCTGGCTGGACATGTAGGGTGAGGAGGGTTATTTCCATTTCCCGGCTGACATACGCAGTGACTGGTGTCCAGGTTAGTACGAGGGTAAGTTTCCAGTAAATGAGCTGCAGGTGGGTGTCTAAATACAGTTCTGCTCTGAAAGCCCAGTGGGTAAAATATTTACATTCTCAGGCAGCGTATATAAGGCTCCCTGGTGCGCTGACTGTGTGCCAGACTGGCTCCCCAGCACAGCCCAGCAGGAGATGGCAGTGTCCCCTTGCCCCAGGGAGCACAGAGCCCCAAGACACTGGTGTGGGACCAGTGCAGGATCCCTGCTGCTCACGATGCTCCACCAGACTTGTGTGGTGACAGATACGAGCGCTCCATCAGCTGACTCAGGTTTTCTAATCATTCAAATGCAAACAGTTAAGACTGAGCTATATAACCCTCCTAAGATGTTTTTGCATTTATGTTCATATTAAAAACCAGTGGTGAGGAACCGTGCACAATCCCTGTGCCCCCATCCCATGCTGCAGAGCAGCTGGCTGATGAATGGTCCTCACAGAAACCATTAACATTTTTACCCATGTGAGAACTTTGTCCATAATACCCTGAATTCTTCTATCTTATTAAGGGCTATTTTGTGAATTGAAAGACAGCATTTTTTCCTGTATGTCTAAGGTGGATAAAGTACACTCGCATCCACGAGCCTATTAGCATGATATTGGGGAGCTCCTATGACTGTTTGGACTCCCTGTCAGGATGACATGGCCATCCAGGCTCTCTCAATAGACATTTTTAGCGAGAAGACATGTCAGTGTCTAAGAACAGTGTGTCCCCAGGCATCCTAATGCCACCGCTGTGAGACTGGTCGAGGGATGTCACAAAGGAGCCATCCCCCAGATGCTGCTGCAGGTCGGGCCAGCCTGGCATTACCTTCTACTGTTTCGAACAGGGTGGCTGACAAGTGGCGTGTGGAAGATTTTGCCTCAGTTCAACGTGGTTCGGGTCCTAGATAAGAAAAAGTTGACATTGTGTGAGCTGTGCTGGGTGGCTGAGTGTCCATCCACACATCATCTCAGCCTTTTGGATGCCACAGGCATCTCTGCCAGCAGAAGGGCAGAATTAGCCTGGAAAACAACTCTCTGTTCACCTCACAAGAGGCAGTGTCTCCCACAGGTCCCAGCTGCCCAGTCTCCCTCAATACAGAGACACACAGTTGTCCACAGGGCCAGGGTCAAGCTGTGCTGGCTATGCTGCCCTGCATGGTGCCTGCAGCGGAGAGGACAAGTCACCCCTATGTCACCCAAAGTCACTTGTGCCATGGGCAGGAGCTGTACATGAGTTGAAACAGCCTCCAGAAGCTGCAGCAAGACCCCGCTGGCAGCTGGGGGAAAATCTTGTGGCCTGATTGCAGTCAGCAACCATAACCATGAACATGTGGAGTCCTTGAAGGCTGGAGTGAAGCAACACCAACCTTGGAGCAAAGGGGCAGCCCCATCTTTTCTGTGCGGTTCCATGGACTTAGGCCAAATTCATAAACTCTATGGCTTTGGCTCTATGTTTGTAGCCAGAAAAAAAGTCCGCATTGATCATCTAAGTGGGCTGGCTGGGGTCTGCAAGGGACCCCCACATGGGCAGCTGGAAGCACCTGTCCTTTCCCCACTTAGAGTCCTGCCCCGTCCTGCAGCCCCAGCAATGCCCGTATGTGCTGGGTGATGCCCTGCACAGGCTTTGCCTTGCAGAGGAAGAGGAGGCTCATGGAGCGTCTTTGAAGACAGGATCAAAGCAGTGAGGAGCCACACACTCTTTTGATTCCTTAATGGGCATTTTTCATGCTAGCTCCCCTCCCGCCTGGCTGTCATGCCGTGGAGCACACACGCTGCAAAAGCATTGCTGGCTTCAAAGCCCCCTCTTTGGCAGCCCGTTTTCTTTTTCTCCCACCGAGCTGGCAGAAAATTGCTCCCTGGTGATGGAGGGACCATCACGGCTGCTTACCTGAGCCATCCTCAGGCATCACCACACACTCTGCTGTTCATCCAAGACACAGGCAGGATTGGGCTGAGGGGACAGAGGGTGCTGTGCGGTCCAGCCTCATACTGACCCTCCCCATCCCGATGCTTTGGAGAGAAAAAAATGGTCTTTCTTTGCTTAGATACCTCTTGAAACACATAGAGGAACCCATCTTCCTTGTAACAGGGAGAGGAACCGGTCTTCCTTGTGTGGCAGTTGACTCTGCGCAGGCAAAAAAGAAGAGCCAGTTGAGATTCATTGGTCCGCAGTCTCTTTGGGTGCCTTGGGGGCTGAGGGGTATCTGACATTTCACATCTTTTTGGGATCATCTCTTTGCCATACCATTGTGTATGATATTATAAACTGAAATTCAAATCAGCTGGATATTTTTGTCAAAATAATTTTCTAATGGAAGTTGCTATTTTAATATATTTTTTTCTTTTTTGCTCTAGAACTTGCAATGGAAAAAAGTCCTACAAAGTGAAAAGCACAAAATGAAAGTTTCTGCATGTAATGTACTCAGAATATTCAGAATTTTAATGCAGGAGTTGCCCTTTCAAAGTATTTTAATTTAATTTTCAAATGTATTTCATTTTTTATGTATGATAAGTTTGCATTATTTATTTACCTGTCAGCAATGATATAATATGACCTTATGCTGGATTTTGATAAAGAAATACATCTAAAAAACCCACTGATGATTGAAAGTAGGAAAAAAAAATGTTTTAAAGCATATTTTTGAAACAAACTTTGAAAATGTGAGGGTCTCAGTTTGAAATTCAAAGTCAGTTTGAATGACTAACGCAGTCCAACATTTTCGCAGCACAGCTTTCTTCCTTTCAGCAAGGGGGACAGGCGCTACAGCTGACAGGAGAGGAAAGTAGGAAATTCTCCAAAGAATAACATTGTAATTTATCCTGAAATAAATGTTGAGGGTCCGTGACTGATTCCTGTAATGGCAGCACAAAAAATAACAAAGATAACTAGAAGATAAGTAGAAGCAGTTAAAGTAATCTATTTGAACATATCATGATGCCGTTAGTAAGAATTGATATCTGCCAATCGGCAAAATAAAGATTCCTACTATGAGAAAATTGCAAATGCCGTAATAGCACCATATTTTCTGCCTTGTTTCTTGGAGGAAAAAAATATGTATAAACTTTGGAACTATTAAAAAAACCTTATAAACTCAGAATCTGTATAAAATTCTGATTAGCTGCAAATGTGAAATGAAACAAATGTCCCTGATGATACCCAGCAGACACCAAGTTGTGCACAGGACCAGCTCCTTGCTTGGAAACTTCTCTCTCAAAGAGGAAACGGGAGCAGCAGATCTGCTTGGCCTAAGCAGGCTGGATCACCAAGAAGCCTGTGGTACTTCGAGACAGCATCAACTCTTACTGTCCTCTGTGAAATAAAGCCCATGGGGATACCCATAATTGTCCGCCACAGGTATGTTTTCAGCTCTGACTGCACGGGAGGAAAGGGCTCTGGACATAAAACCAGTTTGAGTAGTTCTTCCAGTGAAGGCACCCAGAGCAGAAACCACTGAGACTCCCTGGCTCTGCTCCGGGGTTAGGACACCTTCCCTGCAGGCTAGGAGGGGAGCTGAAAGCTCCCCCCATTTGTCTGGGGTCAGTCTTTAAGGATTGCCTGGGGTTTGGGGGCTGAGCAGTACAGTTTTAATGCATAGAGTTTTTTCCTCTTTGAGAAAGCAAGTGATTTTGATGTACTGGTAACTCACCTGTTGAGTATAACGCTTTGTGATGGCCCAGAGCACCGTGGGTGCACTATTTTGCTAAAAAATAAACTCCTAATCAGTCTTGTATATTAAGAAGAATTACACATGCTGGTTGGAGAACTGCACATCGTCTTTGGGAAAATTGTAAGGGAAGTCAGCATTTTCTCTCTCCGTAGCTGTGGTAGGTGGAAAGTGATGAAATATCAGCTCTTGGCTCTACCTTGCTTAGTGGCTGCTTTTGAAACTTTGTGTCAAAACCTTAATGTCATTTGAACAGAATTTTCTGAATTTAATTGACACAAACACAATACAGAAGAGTTCAAACATGCAGGAGGAGACAGGAGGAATGACATACGGTAGCTCTTGATGGACTGCAAACCCATTAAGGCTTTGTGCTGAGTAGCAAGAATATCGCTCAGGAGCGACGGTCACTGCCAAACGTCCCTTTCAGAGTTGCCTTCCCTCGGTGTCCTGCTTTGTGTGCAGGTGGAGAATAGCAACAACACAGCTTTATAAAATAAATAGCTTTGTAAGTGTATTGTGAATGGAGGATGACATGCTAGGGATGTGCAGTCATAAAAATGATTTAATGATTTCTTTCTCATGAAAGAAAGGTTTTTAGGGTTCAATTCATTGCTGAGCTTATGGCTAACCAGATGCTCAAGAATGTAAGTCTGCCTTTTTTTTTCAGGAGATCAGATACGTGTGTCCTTAAACCCTGCAGCAGCAATGCCCAGAGTGGGTACTTCAGTGTGGCAAAACTGTTCTTCCAGGAGAAACAGCTTTGGCGATGCACTGACACCACCTTTCTCACAATTAAAAGCAGAAAAGCTTAAATGGTTCTTTAAGCAATGGAAGTCTCCATCCCCCCTGATTTGTGTAAAAACCTTATTGCAGGCAGAGGGGTGAGGAGCAGGTGAAACCGGGATCCCTTTCTGATTCAGCCACTGTCCCCGACTTCACTGCTGTTCCCATCCACCTGCTGCCGGAAGCACCCCTCAACCCAGAGCTCTTCTCATTACATAAAACTTTCCCCAGAAAGTTTGACAGCATCCCTCGGCTTCCAAACACCCACCAGCTCCACACTGAGGCTAACCCAGGTCCTTCAGCCTGCAGTGGGCTAGTGGTGGCAGAGCTGAGATTGTCCAGGGAGGGCTCCTGAAGAAGCCAGCAGCAGCAAAGGGCTGTAGATGTAATCCTCTGTTCTTTTTGAGGTACCTATACCGTTATATACACCCTGTCCATTGATTAAATGATTTAAATTATGCTGTAGAAAAGTACAAAAATGCAAATTGGCACATCTAATATTAATTTTACTTGCTAGTATCTTCCACTAAAATGATGCAAGTAATGGATTTTGTTTCAGTGAGCCATACTTGTCTCTAAAACAGTTTCAGAATTACTTAACATTTTCGTTCAACCCGAATGGAGTATTTCAGTCCACTTAACGTTTAGGTAAGTTTCAAGCTATTTTATGCTTAATAATTTGAAGAATTGAAATAATTCACTTTGAAAATACATAAATGGAGCACTTAAACATTTCCAAAAGTATGAATAACTTATTTCCACTGAACCTATTCACCGAATACTTCCTCACCTGGGCAGTTAGTTCAGTTCTCTTCCCTTCACCCCTCCTTTTTTTTTTTTAAGGAAAGAAATCAGAGTCCTCAAATTCATCACAATATATTCACTGCCGTGCTTCTGTATGTATAATTCATTTTTCCACAGGTGATTTCTTTTTCTCGTAGTTTTACCTAATAACCCAAATACTGAGGAAAATGCATTGAGAGGATCTTTTGATGATCCTGTCTGGGACTGCTGCTGCCTGATGGACCTCTAATGCCTAGCCCAGGCAAAGCTCTCTGCATACTCTTTCCTGGGGAGAAGCGTGATTGTCGATGCGCTTAACATTGAGCATATGCTTAAGTACCTTTCCGAGTTGCTGCCAAATGTCTGCGATGCTCTTATCACTGTGCATTGTCCAAGTTCAGCATGTTCAGCATGTAAAAGAATAATTCAGTGGTCAGCACATCGCTCGGCTTTGAAAGCTGCACAGCTCGTCGTCAGGCCGTGACGGGTTCCCAGCCAGCCGCTCGCTCCTGCTGCTCCAGGAGCTCTGTACTCGGCCGCACCATCAAAGCCAGCGGCTGCCGAGCCATTTCCCAGCCCCTGCTGCGAGGTCGGTCTCAGCCAGGAGAGATGAGCAAAGGGGGGGCCACAGCAGCGCTCTGCCGGGGCAGGCACCGGGCACCCCAGGCAGTAGCTGATGCTCTTGCACCTCCCCAAAGGTGGGCTGAGGGGAGGGCGCTGTAATGTCCCCATGGTCTGGCTTTTCTCCTCACTCCACCTCACTTTCTGGATGGGTAAGAACTGTCACAGATACAAGAAAAATCAATTACCACCTCGTAAATTTGCAGAAGTACCTCTGTCTGCTGGCACAGATCCCACCACATCAGGATTTCTCTTCACTTCCCTCCTCCTCGAGGATACAGGTCTTGGTTAGAGGCACCACGTGGTCTTCTGCTCTAGGCCAGGTGAGACTGTGCACCATCTAAACGCCACCACTCATCCCATCATCTTGTGTACTCGCCGTCTTAGCAGTCTCTGTCCCTCCAAAGTGTTTCCTGAAAAAGCACATGCTCAGGAGGGGTGGGAGGCAGGCAGGCACTGGGGACGTGAGCTGGCCCGGCTTGGTGGGCTGGGCAGGATGTGGGAAACCACTGCACACAACGGGATGAGTCACCCAACTCAAAATGTAAGTGTGAGGAGTGATGAAAGGTCCAGATAGGGCTGTCTGGAGGAGGAATGGCTGGACTTCATGGGTGGTTTAGGGGGAGCTATGTGAGAAAGGGTCAAAGTGCACAGGCAGCTAAGGGGAGCACTGGGGACTTCTTGGGCTGCATGACCTTGCAAGGGCACAGCACCGAGCTGCCTACATCAGCGATGCTACATAAGGCTGAGGTTACATAGGGGACAGTGTTAGAAACACCAGATTTGGGAACAGATGTAGCAGGATGGGGACCAATGGGGAAAATATAATTTGGGATCATTTGGAAGGAAGTTGGGATGGAAGAAAGGAGGTGCAAGAGCAGGGAAAAGGAGAGTTAGGGAGTGGAAAAGGGAAATAAGGTGTGCAGATCATAGGTTTGATGCAGTTTTGAGGTCCCCACCAGGTACGGTCACTGCTGCAGCCTAAATGAGGAGACAGACACAGCCTGTGGTCATGCCCACATCATGTGTCACACCTGCTTCCGTGGTCACCAGTCAGGGGCAGGGGGTGCTCCCCGAGCAGCTGCCGCCTTGGGCATCCTGCGACGTCCATGCCAGCGCCTTATCCAGCCCTGGTGGCATTGACATACCCACCACTGCTTCAGGGCAGACTGTTTACATCTCCTTCCTGAAAAAGTCTTTATTGTAACTTTTTACTTGTTTTTTTTTTAAAGACTTGCTAGCTCGACACAAAACAGAAAAAGAAATGAAAATTCAGGATCTGTCTCATTCATACTTGCTTGCAAATAATAAGCACTGTGGAAACACTATCCAAGCAGAACAGAGATTTATTTTCAAGCGTGCAAGCGGTTTAAGGTCACTTATTTAAAATTAAATTCAAGAAACAATGGTGATGCTTCTGCATTACTCTCCCCCTTTAATGCCACTCTGCATTTAATCTGTCTTACTGTTCAATAGAAATAGCTTACTCCTACGGCTGAGTAACTGATTGGGTTAGAGCCTGCATCTCAAACACCATCCTGTCACCAGCAACGAATGCCATTTTTAGATCTCTCATTCCAAAGAAAGGTCAGTCACTATTTTAAACAATAGAAGGAGAAAGTAGTCAGTCCAATGTTCGTTCACTTTATCCTTTCTCCAGCTTTTAAAGGGGAAAAAACAATCATCAGTGTGCCAAGGTAATTTCTAATATTTTAATATAGTTACACAGTATCAACAGAATCTGGCAATAAGGTTTTTTTCTCAAGATGTGATTTTACATTTCTGACAACGGCACAGTAGTGTTGTGAAAGGACATCAGATAAGAAATACAGCTGGTTGAAATCTTCTGAGTTTCAAGTTCCTTATAATATTTTTCAGAAGAAAAAGAAACTTTATCCAGAAAATAAGAACAGTAAAAAAACAACAACTGTGTGTTAATACAACAGCTTTGACTTTATAGGGATTCATCTAGTTTATGGGGAAGTGTCCTTCAGGGTCTGGTATATTTAATTAAAAAAGACAAGCTCCCTCAGAAGATGCGTCCCCAAGATTGGAACCAGTATGTTCAATTCCTTACTTCTCCTCAGTGGCTCTCTAGGAGGCCTATGGAGACCAGCCCTTCAGCCTGGCCAGCTAAGATACGTGGCCGAAGTGGACCACATTGGTACCACCAATGGGTATTGGTGGAAATTGGTGGTGGAAATTCACTGGCAAATGTACTTTAAGATACCCAAGTTTTCCAGGCAGCTGCAGCTGAGCTCATGACTTGGCCAGTGGAAGATCTCCAGTACCTCCACAACCACTTGCTGTCCACCTTTATTGAAACCTTCCCCGTCAAGCTTACAGACTAACTTACTGGGTTTTCATTTGAAGTTTTAGCATTTACTTTCATTTTTTTTAACTTTCTGCCAGCATTCCCTAAGGTTTTGGAGGTGACGATCATGAAATCACCCAGCACTTACCCTCCTTACAGAAGCGGCAACATGCGGTTGCATGGCCACCGGCAATTAAATGTCAGTATGAATTACTGCCAGATGGTTTTGTAGAGACTTTTGAGTGAAAGGGTGAGGGGAGGATTCGGTGGAAATGCTCTGTCATTATGGTCCAGGCTGAGAGCGTATGGACACAAGCCTGCGAGAGACAGAACAGAGCTCATTATTCATTATATAAAATATTCCATATGAGAAATAATAACACAAGAAATAAAACTATCATAGCTGTATTCGTGGTGGTGGCATATACTTCTTGTTACCTAAACTAAAAATATTCATGAAGGAACTTCATAAATCTGAAGACAGAGGAAGAAAATTTCCATTTTGTATAATTTAGAAATAATTTGTCAGGCTTATGGATGACAAAAGGGGGAAACAAGAAGTAGACTGATCTGTCTGAAGTTTTGTATAAGATGATTTTGATTTTGCATGATAAATAAACACATTACATTTACAGGTTATCCCCTGGGGCCTGAAACACCGTAAATGTCCCTGGAGCTCCTTTGATACCATCTTCTATGAAGGAAACATCCCTCTCGTGTCTCCAGCCCAGGTGAGGTAAATCAGCACCTAAAGAGAGTCTTTTTTGGCATGTTGGATGTCACTTGAAAATAGAGCCTTATTTTCCATGAATGCTATTGAACACAGCAGCTTAGGACATGTCTATGGGGGAAACATCAGCTCTACTGGACAGTGAGCAACCTTCGCTGGGAAAGAAGCTTACCTCATTGCTTCGGTGTTTCATCGCTTGATAATTAGATGCTTTTTCCCCTTCGGTTCTTACACAGAGCTCAGCCAGTGCAGATGCAATTTCTTCATGTGCGCTATTCAAATAAATTACTCCTGAGAATGAAAATGTGATTATTGCAGGGAAATTTTGAGCATTTGGGAGCATATTTAAATTCTGGTCGAGATCTGGCTCTTCATAAGTATTTCCCCTCTTTTTCCTACAGCATGTTCAGACTATTGTCTTTATCCTTTTCCTTACATATTTAAAAAAATCTGTTTTTTTCATTTCTCTAGATATAAATAGCTACTCAACATATTAGACACCTTAGGGTGCAGTGAGTTGTGATTCTGGCTTTATTTGAAATACTGGTATATTCAGTATGAAAAAATCCATAGTTTCAGCTATCGTTTAGTAAATAGAGAGTGTTGAGCAAGAAAGAAATAAAACTCAGACAGGATCCATTTCAACTTAAAATTGCCTTTTGTCTGGAGCCCAGGTCAGCAAGTCACACGCAGGCGCAGTGTGTAGGGGTGACACCACCCGCTCCGTCCCAGGAACACCTCAGCCGCTAATGAGCAGTCTGGGCAGTGACTCAGTGGTAAATTATAGTAGAATTTAGCTCTGGATAGACTCTAAAAGCAAATTTATTCAAGCCATTTCATATTGAAAAGCCTGATTACCATTTACCATATGATGCCTTTCTATCACTTCAGCACTATCAAAAGGCTTTATTGTAGATGAGATCAAATAAATATAGCAAAAACGTGAAAAAAGAGCACAGTCATATCCTGACTGATAGCATGCTCCTACAGACTATTGCCACCAGTTGAGAGTACGTGCCAATATTTTTATGAACCATCATTACAAAACATAACTGAAGAAGGCTGGAAGAAAACAGCAACCTAGACGTGGTGTTTAAGAAAGCCCTGGGAAAGGAAAAGAACAGAAGAGGAGAGCTGCTGAGCTGAATCAGCATGTGGGCTGTAGCTGGAACAAAAGGATTCTTCAGTTCATGCCAAAAATACTCATCAGTGCTGCTGCTTTTTTAAGCTTAACATTCATAGGTGACTTTTCCTGTTTCTGAACAGTCCTGTGGGAAAACGCATGGGTTCAAGTATGGGTGGCTGTCAGAGCCCTCGCCTTCTGCTCATTTCAAGAGTTTACTCGGGAGAGGAGCCTGCTTCTCATTGAGCAGGGTGAGGTGGTGCCCTCTGAGGCTGTGTCCTGCCTCAGGACCACCCCGGGCTCTTCTCCCATGGACTCTTGCTTTGAAATATGGTTCAGCCCTTTTTCTTCCCTTCTCATCTTCTTTCATAGTGCTGCCAGATCCTCAAAGACAGCCCAGCAAGATCAGCATCTACTGAAGATACCAGTTGCTGAGGTAGCTTCCTTCTAGGTGGGGCAAGACCACAGTCTTATTGTGTATTAGGTGACTCATTATGCAACATAAAATATTATTAAAATTACCAAAAAAATCACAAGTGACCAAAAGAATATTTTTCTTGTCAGATAATTAGGCTGTAGGACTCATTATCACAGGGACTCCTTGAGCCCAGAAATTTCACAACCTTCAGAAAGGACTGGGCGTATGTATCACTAAAAAGGGAAAACTGAAATCATCAGACTAAAGAAAAGCAAAGAATTTTCTCAAGTTTCAAGTTTAAATGAACATTTAAGAATTAAGGACTATAAAGAGGTTTTCCATGGAGGCAAACATGACACTCACCTACCCCTGAAACCTTGGTGGGATGGTTGACCCCAGAGCTGAAGAAGTGGGTCTACTGTCCACACTGTGCTGCTGCCCTCTGCAAGCTTTATGTTCTGTCTAGTAGAGAAGTTCCTGGTATCAGTAAACCAAGGGAAAACCAAACAAACAATAAAATATGTGGAAAGTCTACATATAAGGCTAATAATTTTTACGGTATGGATAAGAAAGTGTGCAAGTCTAAGTTCTCACAGAAGGACGATTGCTCTCACATTTCCTATGGCCTTGGCTGGTCATTTTGCAGGGGAAGCAGCCCCTGCTCCTCCTCTTCTTCGGCCGCTCTGTGCTAATGATCTGGAGAATATTATTGCTGTTGTCAATGTAATGCACAGCCAAATTCCTTTGTGCCTTCAGTAAGCATCAAGTCACTGACGTACATCAAATTCCCATGCAGCACTAGCTGCCATCCCTCGGCACCGCTCACTGATTGCCAACGACAGCAGGTTTCCTTGAGAAAATTCACTCGGTAGCCATGATCCTCCTCTTAGATAATATATAGGTGACTCCATGCCACGGTTGTTTGTGGTTTTCTTAGCTGCAGTAAGCAAACCTTATTTACAAAGCTGAAGCTAAGCTTGTTTTTTTCAGCACTTCAAAGAGTATCACCAGTAACAACCTTTTAGAATCTGAACATGTTTGATATCTTGCTAATCCTCAAGTAAATAGATCTAAGGAACCAGCAAGCTGAACCATGCAAAAAAGTACAGTATATACACTTGCAAAAATCAAGGTGTTCTTTTATTCTTCGGCTAGAGATCCAGTTTTCGCATCTGAGCAAAGTAATAATAATAAGCCAACAATTTTGGCCTCAAAATGTATTTGCTTTTAAAAAATCATAGAATCACAGAATTGTCAGAGTTGGAAGGGACCTCTAGAGATCATCTAGTCCAACTCCCCTGCTGAAGCAGGATTGCCTAGAGCACATTACTCAGGACTGCATCAAGGCGGGTCTTGAAAATCTCCAGAGAATGAAACCAGCTTTTTATTTAAGAAACACCGTTCCCTGGAAACAGGCACAATCTTGGTCTTAAAATGGCCTTTACATGAAGTGTTTCCTCATTTAAGGGCATTTAATTACCTCAGGAGTACGAAACATAAAAATTAATATACCTGTACAGAAAAGTTGAGAGAAAATAATGTCCTTTACCTTTTGTTTTGCTGATTATGGGTCAGTAGCAAATTAGATTGGGCTCTAATTCTTCCCCAATGTGAAAAGGATTCAATCAGTTACACCATGAGATGATATTATTAATGCAATCATGGCTTAAAAGAAACTGGCCCTAAAGGGAGATGCCAAAATGAATTCTTCATGTAGTAACAAAGGAAGCCAGAAGACTCCTTCACAACGAGTCACGTCTGCACTAAAGACAAGCCTGACATTTCATAAGCTTCTAAATAAGTATGCTGTAAATACTACAGTTTCTATTTGTATATCTAACACTTGCTGAGGGCTCCAAAGGCATTCAGAGCATCACTGAAGGAATGTATTAGATTTGGTATGGCACCAAGTTACAAATATAAGCTGGGAAAGTATAAAATAGTATATTATTTCATAATACATCCACCGCTCAGGCATTTAGGTGCTTTTCTCTCTTAATTAAAAGGCAACAATTTGTAAAAGGCTTCAAGGAAACATTTAAGTTTTCCTAATCAAAGCATAAAATTAATCTATGGAACACACTACTGCATGGCAAACTACTGGTCTTTTCAGAAGAAAACACTGAGAAAGTATGAAAAAAACAATTTAGGTTTTCTGTCCCTCCCTCTCCCCTCAAAATGCAGGTTTTTTGAACCCAGTTCCAATTCCGAAGGTGCAAGAGGGTAGCACATCCGCCAGGAACACCAGCTCTCAGACTGGCACAAATGCTGCCAGAGTCCCCTTTTCCACTGCAGCACTTTCCAAGTCTAATCAATTCCCAAAGGCTCTAATGAAACGACTACAGTAATAAGAGGCAGCTGTGGAAGGAGGCCCTTGAGGGCCGTGGAGAGGATGGCTGTCTGTCCTCTGCTCCCCAGGCAGATCTGGGCTCCCTGGAGTCCAGGGATCCACCTTGGACAGGGCAGGGACACGCGCTTGCCTTAGCCCCTGTGTACAATACTGTGTCAGGTTTGGAAACTGCAAGCTCATGATTTATAGGCAAGGTGGTTTAGGTCATAGGAGAGGTTTCTAAAGTGTATTTGTAGTCATTTATTTTCCTCTTCCTGCTCAGTTCTGTTGAGCCAGACCAAAAGCATTAATGGAGCAGGATTTTTATCATCAAAAGATATGAAAAATCACATCAGTAGAACTGGCTGATCCTCATTTACTCTTTAAAAATAAGAGGCATAATGCATTAATGCAGAATAATAAAGCAATAGCGATCCTAAGCATTTTCCAGGCATTCATTTAGGATGCCGTGCATGAACTGTCAGCAGCTGCCTGATAATGTGGTGCTATGTGATCTCATGAGTCTAGGGGTCCAGGGCCTCCTGCTCCGAGTTGGTATTTCAGAACAAGGAAGGTACTTGCTGTTTATCCTTATTTTTATTATGAAATTGCTTATGACTAGATTACAAAAATAATGAATTGGTTATAATCCTGGCCATGGAGCCTTTGAAACCAACAGTGAGGCTTCTGCTGACTCTAACTGAAAAAATTCCAGGTTTTGAGACGCCATTGTATGATCTGCAGAGCACAGGCTAAAAATTTGTGTGAAAGGATTACAAAGTATTTGTGTTTAATTTTAAAATGTGTGGAAAATCACCTTAATTCAAATAGTCAGCAAAATGTGTATGTACAACCTGACTGTTCAAAAATCAAGGTTAACTTGTGTTTAGGAGATTTTTATAAGCTAAGGCTCTATACAGGCACGAATTTCTCCAGTGTGCAAGGGTTATGGTTCCTTTGTCAGTTCCCTTTCTTGTTTTTCAGGATTTGAAAAAGATATCCAAGAGCATTTTTTTTTCCATTCATGACTCAACCCTTGTTCATACACAAAGTATACAGGCATTAATTTTTTAAAATTTGTTATTAGCTATATTTCACAAACACAGCTGATCTACATATCTGGAATGGAGTCTCGCCTGTTGCCTCTGGAAGCTTTCCCCTTGGCTTCAGTCCATTCTGGACCCTTATCATTTTGTGTTGAGTACTATTTCTTCTGTGATAGAATGGGTCCCCACTTGGGGAAGCTAAATGTGGTATATATTTGTTAAGTACTTCTTTGAAATAAAATATGATTTCTTTTCCCTCTTAAATTTATAAAAATTTTAAACTGTAAAGCTTCTAACTTTCTTTGCCTGCTGAACCACTGAAGGAGATTACAGCATAAATATATATGACATCCACATTATTACCAAATACATTCATTAGGAGCAATGCTATCACAGTGAATGCCAAACGAATTAACAGTGACAGGGTAGTAAATGAAAGTGTTTATACATTTCTTTCTCACAGCTTACAAACTCAAGATTTATTCTTGACCTTTGGTGTAAAACTTGATGATCGCTGCTAAATCAAAGACAATGCCATTAGTATTCAGTGCCACAACCGAGACCTTTTCACCCTGGAGTTGTAACAGATAATTTTCTACGAATTTCTTTGTGGATTAACATTAATTATCATGCATACTTCATGAAGAATTAACATGAGAAGGAAATTAGCTCATTTCCATTCACGACACTTTGCAGTTTATTCTTGCCACCTTTGTGATGATGAGTTTACATGTTATAAGTTGTCTGTTTAGAAACTCACCTCTTTCTCCTTGTTCTTGGGCAGTTGTAGCAAGGATCTGACACCAAACATCTCCTCTGGGCTCTTTGGGTCCTCAAGTAGGCTCCAGTGGGCTGAAGACACCTGAAGGAGGGATTTAGAGGTGAAATAGGGACCAATTTCCAGCCGTTATACATTTTGTGTATTTAATCTTGTAGAGGAAAAGACATTGTGTATACCAGTCAGGTTTGCAGGTTTGGTCCTTTTCATTTCTTTCGTTGAACTTACTGTTTCACCCTGGGTCAGTAAGGAATTATTTTTCCAAAGGAGCAGATCTCAGCCTTTTTCTGATAGAAAATCCTGAAACAGAGGTGCTAACCCCTATTTAACAGTTCTGGTGTTCTGAATACAGGCATGCTTCACTTCATTAGCTGCCACGTACCTTGAAAGAAGTCCATAGACAGAGTAAAAAGCAGAGATTGGACTAATTAAGGTTTTCAATTTTTGGACACAAACAACAAACGGCAAATCTTGGCTAATGATAACCATAAGACCAACAGTGAAATATGTATGTGTGGGAGTCATTTCAGGTCAGATGTACTCTAATGAGAGGGGAGAAACTGGGCCATTTCTTCCATGTTGGGCCAATGAAACAGTTCTGTAACAAACACCCGGGGGCACAGTCATCACAACACCGTGGCAGTTATTCCTGTATAACAACAAAAACAATCTTTAGAGTAATATCCAGCTGCCTAACTAAAAAACTGATCCCGAATTACGTATACATGCCTTGCACTCCTGTAAGCCCAGCACTGCCACCACCTATGTGCAAAGTGCTGCAAGAAGGATCAGCAACACCTTCAGCAGCAGCAGCTGCAGGCTGCAGGGATACTATGGGAGAGGGAGGACCCAGCTCACCCACCTTAGTCATTCAGCTGTTAGGTATCTAGTATACAGTGACCATTTAGGGGAATCACTATTTATTTTTCCTGTCTTCTTGTCTTTGAGTTTGTTATAATCAGGCTAAATCAGAAATCCTTCTCTCTAATCATAAATTGTAGAATGGTTTGGGTTGGAAGGGACCTTAAAGATCATCAAGTCCCAAACCCTCTGCCATGGGCAGGGACACCTCCCACTAGACCAGGTTGCTCAAAGCCTCATCCAGCCTGGCCTTGAACACCTCCAGGGATGGGGCATCCGCAACTTCTGTGGGCAACCTGTTCCAGTGTCTCACCAACCTCATAGTGAAAAATTTCTTCCTGCTATCCAGTCAAAATCTACCCTCTTCCAGTTTGGAGCTATTACCCCTTGTCCTATCACTAAATACCCTTGTAAGAAGTCCCTCTCCAGCTTTCTTGTAGGCTCCCTTCAGGTACTGGAAGTCCCTGTAAGTTCTCCCCAGAGCCTTCTCTTCTCCAGGCTGAACAACGCCAGCTCTCTCAGCCTCTTCACAGGAGGTGCTCCAGGCCTTTGATCATCTTTGTGCCTCTCCTCTGGACACACTCTAACAGGTCTACCTCCTTCTTGTGCTGAGGACTCCAAAAGCCCTAGCTTCCATCCATCTGGTTGTGGAAGGAAAACCTGATGGTGCTCAGGGATGTTCCTGGTGACATTTATTCTTATATCTTTATTCTAGCGTTGTTGAGCAGTCACACCTCAAGTGAGGAGTTTCCAGGAGGGGAGGCACAGGGTGAGGGAGCGCACAGCAAGCCCCAGGAGTGTACACCTAGCCCGCTGCCGAGGAGAGCTCTGATGTTTGACAAGTGATGAGCCTGATGACAGCGGCTTTCAGCGCTGCCCTTGCGGCTTGAGCTGAGCAGCAGAACAAGGTCACCCCAAAGCTCGTCTCGGACACCGTTGCAAGCAGCGGCAGGCAGAGGGCCGAGGCAGCAGGGCTGCCTCAGACCTTCCTCTGCCCCATACTGCCAAGCTGCTGTTCTCCTGCCGTCCCACCCTGCTGGAGCGGAATCAGACCTCGGCTGTGCCCAGGCAACTCAGTCAAGTGGCAAAACCCCGACCTCAGCACGCGGGCAGGGCCTGGGATGGGTAATTTGTCTGCCTCTCCCCCGTGCTGTTTTGTCCCTTACCCGCCTCAGCTGTTCACGCATTTGGACTCCCTCTCTCTCGAATAGCAGGACTTAAGCCTGAGTGTGATCCACATGCCAACACCAGCTCAGCGAGCAGCTGTGGTACTCGGCAGCACTAGAAAAAAAACTGCTATTGCACTGCCTGAAAACCCCCGTCCTGTGGCTCAAGCCTTTGCCATTTGTAACTCCCACAAACCGTAGTGTGCGCAGGTAGCACGGGGCACTGTGGAACCACAGCGACATTTTATAGCTACGTAATACCCAGCCCACCGGAGCCCTGCTTTCTCCATAGAAATGAGCTATGAAAGAACCCATCTATTAAATATATGAAAAACATTAATTTTCCTGTTAGTTAGCCAATTTTTATCTTTCTTTACATAACTGTTTATAAGTGCATAGACCCTTCAGCCTGTACCTGCTGGGCTGTGAGTCTCCATGCTGCTACAGGTATGCTTCTTGGTCACCACAATGCCCTCGGGAAGCCTCTAGGAAGAACACCTTTGCCTCTTCAACACCCTTTTGGGGTGGTGAGGTGAGTACAGGGGACAACGGGACTTTTGAAGTGAGGGCACTGCTCTCTGCAGAGCGCAGAATTTGTCAAACTCCAAAGGATCACTCTGGGTTCAGTTCAAGTTTTATGTATGCTTTGGTTCAGTTTTCCCTTTTTCCCTGGCTGGCTTGGCCTGAGGAATAAAAAGGTATGTGTTCAGTGACCTTGATCATCCAACCTGTCTTTTAATTCCTGGCCTAGGAGGACTGTAGATATAATCGGCAGGTGATCTCTAGAAGTCTCCTGTAAATATTTTAAAGTATTTGCCAAGGCCGGCCCAAACTTCTTAGGGTGGATTTGCTCTAATGCTTTTCTTTATCTCTCTTGGCTTCAGAGAAAATGTCAGCTCATGAACTATAATAATAGCCTTTCCCTTCTGATTTATTTTTTTCCCCCCAGTTTTGATCTAAAAAGTCCCAGCACTCGATAGGAAATTTCTCACAGGGAAACTTTCTGTGATAGCTACAAATTCTTACAATCTCTCTCCGGCACAGTGCCTGTAGCGAGGAACCGCCACAGCCTTTCAGCAGCTCTTCCAGGACTTGCAGAGCGGCTGCGGTGTCTCTCCTGGGTTTTGCATTGCTGAACAGAGCCTGACGATGGCAGAGTTGCTTAGCTCCAGGCTGGCTTACTGTAGTCATCACTTACAGAACTGCTTACAGATGAATTGATAACACTGATGCCATTTGAGCTCCCTCTCCTTTACAGCAGAGGCTCTCTAATCTGTAGCAGTATTAAACACACTGAAAAAGGGGGAGAAAGAAAAAGAAAAAAAAAAAAGGGGAGAGAGAAAATTAAAAGTCCTTCAATGTCATTTCAGTAGACCAAGGTCACGGTGGGGCCAGATGCTGGTTAGAGCTCAGCTCAAGGGAGCAAAGGTCTCTGGAGGGCTGATTGCAGCAGTGAGGGCGGCTCTAATCTCCACGGGCTGCTCACAAAAGGCAAAGCCACTCCTGGGGACACCTCCAGCATCAGGGCAGCCAGATCACGTTTCTTCCTCTGCAGCCTTTATGTTCTCAGCACAGGGGCTTGCTCCAGCAGTGGGTCTATCCTAGGCATTGGAGGAGGATTTTTTTAAGATATTGAAGTACTGAAATAGCGTAAAGTCTAACTAGTAAACAGAAATCTGGGTACAAAAGATGCCACATTTTTGAAAGGGATATAATAGGAAGGAACTGCAGAGACCCTTCCCTCTGATAGTAAGGTCCTTGAAAGTTGGCTCCTAAAGCAGGGACACCGTAAACATCAGCCATTTACGCACATTCAGCTCACCAGCACTGGATGTCTCTTTCTTGCTAGAGCTCACTACAATTTTACTATTTTCCCCAAAGGCTGATGGTTTGCATTGTTTTGAATTTTATTTATTTATTTGTTTGTTTGAGTTTTTTATTTCCCTGTTAAATAACGGCCTTCTGCAGAGCCTAGATGAAGAGGGTCACAGACTTTCTAGTAAAGATTTCACAGACTTGCAACCATTTGAACAGAAGAGGCAGGTGTAGACACTGAAATATACTCCACTGAATTCTCATTGCACTCTGCAGGCTGCACAGGAGTCTGGTTAGCGCTGTATGAGGAGTCTGCGAAAAGCTTTGTGTGGGAACCTCCCAGGAGGTTTTTTTACAGCTAACAGTGTTGCTTAATGCTACAGAGAAAGCATGAGATTTGCTGACAACGTTTCTCTCTTATCGTGTCCATTTTCAAAACATGACAAGTAAATGATTTGGCAGAAACAATACCATAATAATAAGTGATTATTCGGAAAGTGTAAGAGGATAAGGGTTCATGTTACATAGAGACCCAAACCGTGTTAAGAAAAGAAAAAAAAAAAGCATAAAATAGAAAAGAACCTACACACGTGTACAACACCTGCTAGCCACGATGCATGACTACCCAGGGGTAAAAATTACACAAGCTTTTCTCCTGACTTAACAGGAGCAGATGTGTTGGAACTTATTTCACTGTGTCACTGCAAAAGTTCCTGCAAATTATTAAGGTCTCCCACCTCCAGAAAGCAGAAAGGGTCTACTAGGCAAGTTAAAAATACACTTGTGAGCTCCTGGTCCTGCCACGAGAGAGCACTGCCAGGACTCATGCACATGTGCCACGCACATTCAGCTGTGACCAGCTCACAGAGGAGACGTAGCCCATTACTGTATGGGTTTGCTGCGGGTGCCCTTTGTGAGCTGTGCAGCCCAGGCACGCTGGGTCCCCTCTGGCTGCAGGTACCTGCAAAGCCAGAGGAGAAGGAGAAGTTTTTCCAGCCAAGAAGTCTAGCTGGCGGTTGCTCTCCTTTAGCAGCTCTGCCCTTGACTCTAGTTCTAGTCAGGCAACTACTCATCTAATCCCATGGCTTCAAGCACTTTCTAGGTGAGTCTGAATGATGAGCAACTGTACACAAGCTAGACATCGTAGAATCATTTTGATTGGAAGAGACCTTTAAGATTATCAAGTCCAACCACTAACCTAGCACTGCCAAGTTCACCACTAAACCATGTCCCTCAGTGCCACATCTACCTGTCTTTTAAATACCTCCAGGGATGGTCACTCAACCACTTCCCTGGGCAGCCTGTTCCAATGCTTGATAACCTTTCAAGTGAAGAAATTTTTCCTTATATCCAATCTAAATCTTCCTTGGTGCAACTTGAGGCCGTTTCTTCTTGTCCTATCGCCTGTGACTTAGGAGAAAAGACCAACCCCCCCTCACTACAACCTCCCTTCAGGTAGCTGTAGAGAGCAACAAGGTCTCCCGAGTCTCCTTTTCTCCAGGCTGAACAACCCAAATTGCCTCAGCTGCTCCTCATAAGGCTTGTGCTCCAGACCCCTCAGGAGCAGCTTTAGGAATGGGGATGCTAAATCTGTCCATACAGTATCTTAGATCCAGTATAAGGTGCCCCTGAGCAGTTCCTTGTAGCTACGCTCCATACAGAAATCCCCAGCTGTCCCTGGAGGGTACGTGAAGCATAAAACACATCAAAGACTTACAGAAGCCAGGACTGGTTTCAGGTGACATTGCCTGATGTCTAAAGAGAAGACGATGAGGAAGGTGGAAGGACACTACTTTAGGACCAGTGCTGAGCTGGAGTATCACACCATTGCTCGCAACGGAGCTCACTCTTCTCGCTAAGGTGCATGCTATCACTTACCTGTTTATGTGCTACGATTTGCAGTCTGTGCCCTCCCAAGAGATGTGCTGATTCTTCCTTGGGCATGAAGCGTCTCCTGTAGCATTTGAAAGGTCTTGATCAGGAGCTCGATGCCAAAAGCAGGAACAGGCTAGAGAAAAACATGGTTTCTGTGCCTAGAATCAATTAGGATTTGGGGCAGTTATTTTTTCTGCACTACACAACATCCCTTAAAGTTTGGGATGTCTGTCCATTGAAAATAAATAAATATATAGTGTTACCAGTTTCAATTCTGAGGGAAGCTACTGCTATAGTAATATACCTCTCGCTTGAGGTGCAACTGGATCTGCACCTGTGCTCCCTTTGCTAGGCTGTGTAGTTTGCTTTCCAGCTTTCACAGATGCTAAAGAGACTGAATGAGCAGATCTTCTTAAATCTCTCTCTAAACTGAACACCCACACACTGGGCTTCAGATTGTGCTCCTGATAACTTATGTTGAGTTTCCAGGTTGGGAACTCTCACAGTATGCCTGACACTGGGTTGCAAACGCTGCAAATAAATATTTTTTTTTTCTTTGAAAAGACATTTAACTCCAACAATATACGGTTGCAGCCATGAATGACTGGGTCTCACTTTATAGAATATGCTTCCCAGTCAGAAATGAATTGGCAGCGCAGCCCCTCCGCCCCCCAAAATTACTTGGCTAAAGTAGTAGCCAGCTGAACAAGCAAAAAAGCAGAAGAGGATTAAACCAAATATGCAGCTCAAACAGAAGAGTAGTTGAACCCTTGAGTATTCCAATACACAGCTGATTCAGCAAAACAGATACACATTCACATGAAAGATGTCACTGAAAGAGAAAACCAGGCAGCTTAATCAATAAAGTGTGCTGCCTGTCCTGGTACAGGAAAAGCAGCAGCTTAACAAGCCAAACAGAAAGATGAACTGGAAATAAAAAGAGTCATAGTAAGGAAAAACAGTGAAATCAAAATATGTGAGTTTGAACAGTTTCACCCTGTACAACCTCACTGGAAATGCTCAAAGGTAGCACTGTAAAAATGGCCAATGCAAAATATTCCCATATTTCCTAACCAGAGCGACTGTTTCCCAAGGAAATGCCCTACTGCTTTTGCTGGGACTCTGAAGCCCAATGGAAGTCATGTCCAGGAAAGGTAACTCATGGAGATAGGCCACTGTCATATACCTTCTTGGGACTAATCCCTGCAGCGTGTGACTAGGGGAGATCAGAAAACAAAAGCTTTTTTTTTTTTGGCCTTTTTTTTCCTCAATAACAGAGTTTATAGGAAGTGGGATATTATTTAATTCAAGATTGCAAGTTCATTATTTTTACCTAGATACAAGTTGTTTTATTAAAGTACACAGATTTATTATTCTCTGTGAACTATGAAGAAGTAGATTTGATTCACAAAAATATTTTTACTTCGCTGAATGCCTTGAAAAATGGTATGCCAACACAGTGCAGAAGAGATTCACAAGAGATTCAAGAGTATTTAAGAGATTCACATTCTCATACTCACATCCTCCTCGCAAGGGATTCTGTACCCCTCAGCTGCCACAAAGGTTGGGCTGTCCCAGTCGCTCAGTGTTGTTCCTTGTGCTAGCCTGGATTTCGGACACTTGGTAAAGAGAGGAGGGCTTGCTTGGGAGGTGCGGTGTTTGTCAGTACCTGTCTCCTTGAGGTCTGAACACAGACAGAAGCCGCTGTTCCATCACCTTCTTGCCAACAGAGAAATCTACTAGAGAAACCTTCTCACAAGAGCAAACCTTCTTCACAGAAAAGTAAACAGGAAAGGCTGGGAGAGCAGCTGATTGAAGGACACGCCAGTGCACATTAAAATATTTGCTAATTGCAAATGTATTGTCCCACTGTGCTGCCAGGTCCAGCTCTGACTCACATGAAATGTCAATTGGCTCCAGATTGAATTTTGTGGTTAATAACCTCATCACGTGCCTACCAAATCTGCCCAGAAGAGAGGAGACTGCAGTAATGCCAAACACTGATTTCTGCTTCCTTCCCTTCTTCATTTCCACGTTATATTGTGGAATTTATGGTGTGCATAAAGCAGGCTACAATGCTGAGTATGACCTGAAAATCTAAAGAGTGAACTAGTATTTAGATTTCATTTGCAATGTTAGGGAAGAGGCCCGATGAAGTTGATTAGACAAAGTGCAAGATTTTGTCATTTGCTGAAAGTTTCCTAATCAGCACAACATTACCATGAATGAAGAGGCTGGATGTCATCCAGCAGACTGTAAGCAGATAGATCTTTCCAAGCAAAGGCAAAATAAAGTTAATAACTTGAACATGTCAGAGAAAAGAACTGCTTCCATGAGAAAAATGTTCACTCACATGAGTTAAAGTCTCAGGACTGGTTAAAAATAACAGTGTGAAAATAAACAGAATGAACCCTGGCTGCTGATGCTTGGGTTTGGATTGCAGTGTTTATGAGGCTAAACGAACATAAATTCCCACCTGCTGGCTGAAACTGTTTCCCTTTCCGGTTTTGGATTAGTCTTGGTTCAAGTACTGGAGAGATGTTAAAAGAGAAATGTTTATAAAAAAGGGGAAAAATGTTGGAACCAAACCAACAGAGAAATGAGGCTGTCTTTTCAATAACAAGGAATTTGCAATTATTATTCAAATCAGGTGCACATTTGGAATTGTTGTTCTAATCCAATAAAATGTGTAATTTCAGGCACATAAATAATCCTAATTTTTAAGGGGATTTAAATTTCACAGCTTTGATAGGCTAGTGATATTATAACAGTACAGTGGTAAAACTAAAGGACTGCAATCATTTAGCGGTATTTATTTGACTTCAAAATTTAAAAGGCTGTGTTTTTCATAGTATTTATCTAACCACACACTTATTTGTCCTGTGTCCCTGAATCTAAGGTGGGTGCTTACCTTCAGCAGGACAAGAATGTGATTTCAAAAGAGCTGATTAATATTAACATTGCACAGTACTACATATTGTCTCTTTTTGCATAAACTACATTGGAGAAAGCTAATGTGTAATTTATGCACAAGAACATATCTGCATCCTTTCTGAATATGGGTTTACAAATCCTCCTCTGTTTTTAATCTTCAAACCATTAAAACTGTTCATTAAATATATTGTCTATACACCTTTTTCAACAGAGATTTGTCAGTGTGTGTAAATTATACATAAAGCCCACGGTGGGATAGATGCATAAAACTGCAGTTTAGCTAGGTAGACATAAACATTCAGCAAACTTTGTTTAATTAGTCACTAAATCAGTCTTTATGCCTTTGTTGACTGACTGATGTATTTAAAGTATTACTGACTCTTCTTAAAATGTCTTCCCTTGTTATTTGTTGTTGTAACAAATATTTGATGCCATAATCTGGTGCTTAAATATCCACTGTTGTAATTCAGCGCTAATAGCAATGCTGAGATGACAGAACTATTAAACTGGATACAGAGTTGTCAAATTTTAAGACAGCAAAATACTCACCTGTGACATGTAGCATATGGCAGAACCCTGAGAAAATCATCAGTGGAGTTAAGAATAAATAGAAGCTGTGTTCCCTAAAAAATATAATCTGACATGCAAGCATGGATAATCTTGAAATGTACTTGACAGTCTGTGATTTGAGTCAACAGATTATAAAATCAGAGGCATGCAGTACTGAGTTTTCAAATAACAAATTACAGCATGGCTCTTAATGCTGAACTCAGTGTGTAAACAAGCTGCTCTTTCTATATACTATGTAAAGAGTTTGTTAAAATACTACAGCTAATTATGCTTCAAGCAGTTACAGTCACATATATTTATGCAATTTTTATTTTTTTGGTGCCCATGTCACAGTTAAGCAATTTTGATGTGCAGTGCTTAAAACGGCAGTGTTTATTAAACGTTTTACTGAAGCAGCACAGAACCAGTCACTCTGCCTGTACGAATAAGTCATCAGGAGCTGCATCGTATTTCCCAGCCCATGATGTGTGCACCTTAGTTATCCACTCCAGTGATCTCTTGGGGTTAGAAAGGCTCTTTAAGGCAACAGGCAAACAATTAGGCATCTAAAACCATTTCATCCCCCTTATCCTGCATTCAGGTCAGGGATGGGGTCCAAGTACACCACATAGGAAACATCAGTGTCATCAGTGTTTGGGTATGACCATTACTGTCATCTACCTTGCCTCAAGAAGACGAGGAGCTGCTTCAGCTCTTCATTCAGACACTTTTAAGAAGGCAGGATTTACAGTTTCCTTATCTGACATTTCATTTTACCATTATATTTCAAGACTCACCATAGCAGTACACGTTATCCAAGAGTTACGTAGTTTTATACACAGAATCAAAGCAAAGAAGGATTTGGGAGATTTTAAAATAAATCTGATTATATAGTTTCTTGCCAAGAAGAATCACGAGAAAAACTTTGGAGCAGCTGCTTGCTCCAGCTGAGACTCCCCGTGCTCCAGCAAGAGCCTCTTCCCTGCTCTGCCTTTACTGTGTGCTGGCTCTGAGCAGACCCCGACACACAGCAAACCCTGTTGGCCTACAGCTGATGGATGTCTTCAGCTGATGAATGCAGCAAATCTGTTTTGGTACCTTGATTCTGAGCTTTAGATTCAGTCTGGTCACACAATACCCCTCCTGCCTTGCAGTGAACGATGCAAGATTGTACAGACTCACACAACACACCGCTCCCCACTCGAGAAGAGGGAAGACATTTCACTATTGTTTAATCCAGTGCCAACTGAACCCACGCCAATATCAATTAATCATTTAATCAAAGCCTTTCCAGCATGAGAAGGAAATTTTTCTGCCTGCTACCATGCACTTAGCAAACACAGATTAGAAATGTAATCTACCTGAACTAGCCTTCCCATAGACAACTCTGAATCTCTACTTCTGGAAGACTGAAAGCAGAGGACCAAACTAAGCGTCACTCAAACAGCAGTTCCCACAGCAGCCAATGTAAGGCCATCACTGGCAGATGGCAGCAAGAAGCTAAATTACTGACGTTTCACCTCACGTTAAGTGGTGCCCAGCCTTTGGTAGAGGTGCTTGGTCTAAGGCAGGAAGGGAGCAGGGTGCTGGAAGCGATGCACCCGGTGGTGCCAGCAGCCACCCCGTCTCCCCGCTTTCCTCACAATGGTTTGTGTCTCTTAACAGGGAACTTACACTAAAGCCTTTACCACTGTTCTGGGAGCACAAAACCATCTTAAAATGAGTAGATATCACTGTTCCACCAATTTAAAACCACTTTTGACTGTCAGGGTGGTATAAAGGAGTTTTAGTGTAAATAAGAGTGTGGTAGTAATCTGATCTCATATCCGTAGGGGGGCTGATTCTCTTCTCATTTACATCAGTTTTATTTTCATATAACTCCATTAGTTTCAGTATTTATTTTTGCGTGAGTGACAGCAGAATTATGCCCAGCATAATCACACATGAAGTGTAAAAATCCAACTTGACTAATTTCTAAGTATTAGCCACAAATGCTAGAAGCCAAAGCAGTATCTCAATGAAGTAGTCTCCCAGTCTGCTCTTATTCTTTTTTACTCCTCCATATCCAAGTTGGACATGCCTCAGTTACAGAAGGAAGTAGAGGAGGGAGCCAAGGAAAAGTAGTTAAGACGACCTGGCTTCTACTCAAATTTAGTGTTCAAATAAAACTAGATTTGAAGAGACCGCTTGGGAAATTGTGTGTTCTCTGTGGAGTTCTGCCTTGTCCAAAATGGGAAGGAAAACGTCAACACAGCCTAAGATAGCCTTGGTAAGGCGAGGAGTTGGAGACAGTTGTTCATCCTTTCAAATGATGGAATGCTCACAGGCAACATTTCACCCGTCTCTGGTTGCTGTTGGTTGGGTTGAGTTCTTATAGCTCTGCACATTATGACGAAAGCTCAGGAAAGGGCGAACTCCCCTCCAGGCTCTGTTATCATCCGTGACAGCCAGTGAGAGAGCTAGTGGTTGGGAATAAGGGAGGAGACCACAGGCACATTCTTGTACTGCTCCTGGGAATAAGAGGGGACCAGGAACCATGGTGTACCACCCAAAGTAGGGCTCTGACCTTCCTCCTCAGACCACAGCTTTGTAAGTGCTGCTCAGTCCAAACTAGCACAAGCAGCAAATTCTCATGAGCTGTTATTGACTGTCCCCTTTACTTAAAGTTTTAGGAAGCAGGTAAATCTGGATAAAGTTAGCTTGTACCATAGAAATAACTTTGCGCTTCTGACTCAACGACACATTGTCTTCAATGAATTTTTTCTGTTTCTTTCTCCCTTCAGTTTTTAAAGAAAAAGCAGAGTCCCTCCTTCAGACAACAAGTATTGTGGGCCACAGAGCACAGACCGAGGACAGAGTCCATGGGCTTTACTCTTTCAACAACCTGCTTTTCTCTCTTTTACTTGTGAAATAACTGCTTCACCACCATGGTACTCCTGAGCTGGTACATGACTGAACCATTGCTGTCTGATGAGGTATCCAGCAGTCTTTATGTCTGACAGTGATCATTACTTTCAAAAGCCTGCCCTGCTAAATAATAGATAAAAGAGATGAGCCATGGTGTGGTTTCAGCTCTGGAGCAACAAGCGTTACATTTTCAAGGGTGTCAGAAAGAAGCAGGGAATACAAAACAGGAATGGAGGAAAGTGGCAAAAAGAAGAAAAAAAAGAAGACAAGAAAGAGCCTGACCAAGCAGAAAGCATGGAACGGAAACTGTGGAAAGTATTAAATAACATTGGTACACACTGGTGTTCTGCAAAGCAACAAATATTTCTGCAATAAGTGCAGAATCCCAGTGACTCACCTAATGGGAATGACTGAATCCGCATCCCCTCCACCTACCTCACCACTTCATTCCAGCTCCCATTTATATTCCTTCTAAATGCAATCACTGGACATCCTTCAAGTGTTACAAATTACACAATGCTTCTTAAATCAATCCATTAGGATATTAGCATTTTCCTTGCCAAGGCGGTAACAAGCAGCGCCTAGCTCTCTTGCTGAAATTTGCCTCCTAACTGCCTTGTAGTGCTTATTAATACAGCTATTTGACAATTTGTCATAATCTTTTTATAACAAAAAAACAGCTATTTCTCTAAAATCAGGGGTTTAATTAAACATTAATTTTCTTGATAGCTCAGGTGGGGGTTGAACGCAGAACATTCTGGTTTGTTTTTCATCACTTTCATTTTACATTCACTTTTCCCATTTTAATCATAATAATCAGAATCTGGCAGTATTTCTAAAATCAAACATAATGAAAATTAATTACTAAAAAACCTGTTTGATTACAAACTTGAAAAATTCCCACAGCTATTTTATGGATTTTTTTAATAATTCAGAATGAATCAATTTTTTTAAAGTACGTAAATTGAAATTTCAATTAACAATTAAAGAAATTTTAATGACCTTTTTTCTCTTTCTCTCTCAGTCTCACAATCTTTATATATATATATATATGAGAAGATATATAGATGGTAGAAAATATGTATTAATTTCAGACAGAAAAGCTCATCTGTATTTCATGAGTCCTTCAAACATCTTGGCATTTAATTCTTTGGTTTGCTTCTTCTTTCCTGTCAATATGTTCTCTTTTGGTTTTGAGAACAGTAACGAAAATAGAATTACTCTCTAAAAACATCTAGCCATTATTAATTTTTTTTTTTTTTCTATTTACCAACTCCAGTCTCGTCTTTGTGCCATCCGATGTCTCAAGATTACTCTTCACACCTCTGATGGCAGACATTCTTTTCTCCAGTACACTATTGGGTTGGGTTACCAGCAAAGATAAGCCTTTATGATACCCATGAAAGATTCAGAACGGTAAATTTCATCAGTCTTTGAAACCAAGTATATGCAAAATGCCACAATAGGCAGGGGAACAAAGACTCATTTCTTGTTCAGATAAGAGATTTCATTTTTTGCTTTTAGAAAACATCGCATGAAGTAACTAGGTCAGAGCTATGCTAAACCCACACTTCACTTATCTGATGTGTGTGCTGCATAACAGTTCTGTTTAGTAGTTTAGATTTGACCCGAATTAAATAAAAAGCTCAAAAAATATGGTAAAACAATAATAAGAGATCTGACTTACCACGAAGCCAAAGCTTCCACACTAAATATATGGTCACCTTCTCCTTGCTGTTCAGTTCACCACAGCCTGTGGTATCCATGTCCAGAGGTGCTGCAGTGGCTGGAGTCCTTCCCTCAGCTGCTGAGACCTGCAGCTGGAAATGGCAGGCTGGGACAAACACATCACGTTCGTGAACAGGAATAGTGGTTTCCCCTCTCTGGAGTTACTGCGCCACGAAATTTAAATCCAAAAGCACACTGAAAAGAAAGAAGCAAGCCTCAGTATTAGCTTTATTTCTCTAAGACTCACATCTATCATTATCTCTTGCAATGCACGAAGAACCTTTATGTAAGGATCTTACCATATGGGCCAAGGAGCCTGGCAGCAGCCATGCAACAGCTAAGAGCTCGGGTGTGCTGATGGCATTGCTATTAGTGCCATTTGAAGTCACATATATAAAAAGGAACCACATGGAGACACACAATCCCATTTGGAGAACTGGAAGACACTTGGGTCAGCAAATGCAGGTATGCCCTCAGGATGGTCAGCATGCAAGGGGTGTCCAGCCACCAGGAGGCCACCAATCCTCTGAGGTAGATTCACACCAAAGGTGAAAAGTAAATTACAGCTAGAAGTCTCCTAGCGTGGATCATTTCTGAATGTGTACATGTACTTACAATACCCCGAAAAGCTGCCAGTTCTTGCCTTCCTGCAGTACCGTGAGAAGCAACCAGCGTTGAGGCATTAGAAAATAAAAAAATAAAAATAAAATTTAAAAAAAGAACAAACCCTTTTCTTTGGAGGGTCTCCTGGAAATCTTTAACAGCAAGTGCAAAATGTTTCCCTATACATGGAAGGGGTCTGAAAAAAGTGTAAATAGTTGATCACATTCATTATAATACATTGTATATAGGATGTTATGTGTTTCCCTATGTTTAATAGCGGCAATAAAACTTTTCTGCACCTTTCCATGAGCCATCTCCTTACAAGGTGGTTACTTCCCAGCATCTCTCACTAACCTACTGCTCTAGGTCCCAGACTGTAAAAGACTTCAAATAAAACTCAACAGACATTCTGTAATTAATACTTTTGTGTGAGAGGACAAATGGGGTTGCTTTCAGCTGTCAAACTGGACCTCCCATGCCACCAGTTTTTTATTTCCTCTGCATATTAAGGATATTTCAGAGATGTGTAAATCAAGAGTAGGGTGGATGCACACACTGACTTCTTGCATTAACATATCTCCGCTGTGCAAAAGGAACAGGAGTGAGAACAGCTTTGCCTGCTTACCAGCAGTGAATGAGCATTGAGAGAAAGACCTGTGCAAACATCCTCCACTTTGCTCCAGTCAGGGCACATGAATGAAGGTGGGACTAGAGCCCAGCAGGCTCCTTATGTGCCACCTGTATTTGTCTGCTTGGCCACACCGCCCAAGAACCTCCTGCAATGGCCTTCAATGAAAAGCAAGGAAATCTACTTGTTGGCAAGCAGGATTTGATTCTCCAGTCCACCAGCCTCAAAGACCTGAGCACTGGCACCGTGGACACAAATCTGCTTTATGTAAGAAGAAAACTGCAGTAGTGGCATTTTCACTTAATGCATCATCTCCAAAATGAGTAAAAAAGTCAAGTTGTAATGTCCTTTTAAATGATATGTGCTTATGTCTTATATAATGAATAAGCATTAAAAAGTACTTTTTTTTTTTTCCATTTTAGGGGGAGGCAGACAGTTTTGCTTGTAATTCAAACAAGTTTACAGTTTCTTCCTTAGCAGTCAAAGTAGGAATCTGCAGCTGAGAGAAGGGGAAAAAATGTTCTTCATATTCTGTGAGGAAATGTTTCTGAATTAATCAATCTCCTTTGTGGTTTTGGGGGATTGGTTTGTTGCTTTCTTGATTACAATTAGCTGAAGGTCTACCAATTAAATATCTGAGTCTTAATCTACCAATCTCCCCAAAGGAGACTAATCAAATACCTGGGAACTAAAATTCAGCATTCTCCCAAGCACTAAAACCCACGGAGCCAGGAGAGACAGTGGTTTGGTGGGACAGCTTTCCCACGTGCCTTTTCCCGAGAGCTCTCTCCAAGCTTCCCCTTCCCCCTCCTTGGCCGGCAGGGGCTCATTAGCTCATGACCTTTTGTTGGCACCCCGAGATGCTCCTCTATGGCTAAGGAGTTGACCTTTTCTCTGCCTAATTGTCTAGATGATTATCATAAATTAAACACTAGAGTAATTTGTTCACTGGTTGGGCTAAACTTGAAGCTTATCGTTTTCTTTGCCAGCCGTGTAGAAGTACTTCTATATTTGAAAGCATGTCCATTTTTTCCAAGGTCTATTAGCTAGCTGCATAAAAGATACTAGCTGTCTCTTCAAATCTGGCCTTACTGCTTTCTCTGACAATTCAGGCTACATGTAGTGGTCTGAGTGCCAGCTTTTGCCCACTGTTTCCTCTCTCTTGCCTTACGGTGGCTTCCTGCTCACTGACTGTTAGACCTGCTGAACTGCTACTCTGAGACCTTCAGAAGTTTCTCCATTGGTTGACAAATCCTGGATTGAAAGCAGACCTTCTGAATACGGCCTTTGAAGCCCACAAGTAGATTCAAATTTTATTAGGATGTATGATTATAAGCAGATTATGATAGCAGCATTCAAGCTTGCTCTGTTGACAGGTCATGATTTCTTCTTTCCATTTAGTTGTGACTATTCGAAAGTCAAGCTGCACAGTTCATTGTGACAGTACATGTTGGTAAAGTATTTGCTTCTTCACTGAGTAAGCACCATCTTAATTAGGTCAAATCCCTAAGGAATTACCTCAGCAAATTTCTTAATTAAATAATTATGGGTATCTCCTTTCAGCAACAGGAACCAAGAAGGAGCTGTAAAACTGATGGGTTGTTAGACTTGAAAGACTCAACCATCCTGCCCCCCTCCCCCAAAGTTTTTTCCTGCAAAAAGAGAAAATACCAGGAAACAAGAAATTTTACATATGTCAATGGGTGATTAACCATTGAGACAAATGACCAACAGGAAAATATAATGTCTCTCTGGAAACCCTACCATAATCAAACACAAGAAGCTTCACTAAATGCAGGAGTGCTAGGATGAAACAGGTAAGATTATATGATCCTATAGTTCTTTCTAGCTATAAAAGCAATTCATTTTCTTATATAAGATTTATCTGAGGCATCATCCTAGAAAAATATGTCACTGTCAAATTAGCCTGGTTCAGCACTTAGAATTTAATATTCTCGTCCTCAGGATAAGTGTGATTCTCAACATGTGGGAGTATTCCAGAAATTCCTAAAACAGTGCCTGAGTGACAAAAATGGTGAATACTTGTAACATACATAGGGTTTTTCATCAGGAAAAACCAAATGGTATTCATGAACGAAATGTGCATGATTAACTTCATCTTAGAGAAGGGGAAAAAAGAGGTCCAGGGAAGTTTAGTGACTTTTTAATGGCTAACCCCACCCCACCAGAGCTACTGACAGACGCGTTCCTTGTCCACTGCTCATTTTAGTCTCAGAAGATCATTCTTGAAGTTCACAAAAAAATAGGAACAGTCATTGCCCAGTGATGACAAAAGACACCAAAGAATCACAGTGAAATGAGGACGTGTGAAGATGAACAGCAAGGAAGTGCTAAGGAAAGGTCAATACAGGTTTCTCATAATAGTTTTGCCAAGAAAAAAAAATCAGCTGCCTACTCCCCCAGTTCTTAAATCTGATACTACCTGTTCCCAATTCAAACTTCTTCCAGGATATTTGATTCAAACACAGTTGGCGCACTGCTGCATTGCCTGAAGCACATCCACTTTCCAGCTCCCATTCCTCAGATTCCTTCATTGTAAATGAAATTCATTAACAATGGACATTACAGTTCATCATTTTTTCTGCCTAATCATTTTACTCCAAGATGAGCGGCTGGCACCTAGCATGCTTCTCAGTTGAGACACTCTCTGTTGTAGGGGTTCCCAGATCTGCTCATATACCATCACCAGGGGCAATGTCCATGTATCCAAACATTTCCCCAGTTGGGGTTAGGAACTCAAATTATAATTTAATTCTCTTCTGGGACGTGAGACAACAGGAAGCATTTGTGGATCTCTGGGATCTGTGAGCTGTAAGGGTGTTTACAGAAAAGACACCCTGCCCTGCCACTTTGGTTTCTATCTCTGGAGACAACTATGCCTCCAGGGGTTTCTCTGGCTCACGCTGTAAGTCTGACTGTGTAAGAAAACAGAGTTCTGTTGGATTTGCACCCAATATTATCACAAAGCAGAAGACTAGATAGTAAACTGAAGTTAAAATGTAGAACTTTTTCTTCTGCAGAAGCCAGCAGCTCCCTGTGTCTGCTCATATCCTGCTTCGTGCTGCTGTAACAGATTATTTCACCAGCACGAATGAGAGGAGTTTCAAAAGCAGGGAAGAATAGACTAAAATAAAGCAGAACAGGGACTCCAGCTGGGAAGCTGTGCATGTGAAAGAGAAAGATATATATGCAATAAAATAGCTATTTCTCCACAATAACACAATAAATATACTTTAAAACATCAATTAGAACTTGTCATTACAGGACTCCTGCATCAGATGCATTTTAGGCAACTAATAATTATTAAAAACCTGTTTATTGAGTTAAGTTACTTTTCCTTAAACTGTTCTCACCTATAGGGCGTTTAATTAGCACACAATAAATTATCCATTTAAACAGCAATTACTTTCTTGAGTCAAGTGCATTAGAAGCAGTTATTTATGGACGTCTGATTATAATAGATCCAAGAAACTCACAAAACTAGAGTACATGCATGTGTGTGCGTATCCTCACTGCTAAAGTAACTGCAATTATAGGAGGCCAGTCAGCAAAACACAAAAGCTGGGCTGAAGTTCTCTGAAAGACTAATGGCATCTGGCTGGCCTAGGTTTGCTGGAGGAATGAGGAGAGAGGGATCAGTCGCTGAGGTGTGGTTCAGGAATAAGAAGTCAAATATTCTGGATCAGATACAGCACAAAGGGCAATGGTTATAGGGAGCTGACTGAAAAAATACGATGAAATTGTATCAAGAGATTTCCAAGTACAATGCCAGTGACTCTTAACTAATCTATATCTACCCATTCTTGTGGATTTTTAGAAGAAATAGCACATATGAACAATCAGCTTCCTGCCAGGACTCTCCCAAAGGGTGGTGCATGTGATACCAGCATCTCTGCTCTTGTGGGATGCGAGTCCTTTGACATCAGTAAGTTTGTGAGTGGCTGCCAACATCACCCGGTTTTTAAATAAACTCCAAGTGTAGATTTGCACAGCGTTAGCTGGTGTGCTTCTGCTGGGAGGAGCTGCCAGATACGCCATGAGGCCAGCATGAGAGCTGGCATCCTTGCCCCAGAAGCCAACCTGCTTGTTGGGAACACCACTGCATGCTGCCCCAAGTGCCCGAAACCGCCTGTGGCTGTGCCAGGCTGTCCCCTACCATTGCTCATGGTGCCATGCCAGCCTCTGGCTGAGGTTGGGAAGCCAAGGGAGGCTGTGCCGTGGAGTGCTGCTGAGCCAAAATTTCACTCTTGCTGTCGTATTGTTCTTGTCATCCTATTCTGCAGCCCTCTACAAAAAAGAGTCAATTATTTATTTACTGATTTATGAGGAAAAGCCGAAGTTATAATTACCTTTATCTACACCTCTGCTGCAAGCTGAAATACTACAGGCTCTCAGCAGGTTGTACTTTTTTAGTGCTGTGTTCAGAAGACGTAGAGTGGGAAGCACAGGAGAGTACCAAACATGTGAGGAGAAGAGATTACATGAGCAGAGGTAGGCAGATGGTGTTACGGGCCGGGGAGGTGGAGAACAGATGACACCAGCAGCCTGGACAAGGAGAGAGCATCCTACAACAGCCTCACCAAATGCAAGCAAAGCGCAGGCAGACCACACACTTGTAATGACTGAGCTGGTTTTTTGGCTGCAGCAGATGCTCTCCCAACAGGTAGGCAAGGGGAGACGGCATGAGAGAGATTTCTTCAACTGTTTCAATAAAAGATGGGTGTGCTAAGGGATGGGAGGAAATCCCCAGCCCATTGGCAGCACGGGGGGCACAGGGAAGCCCAGTGGCCCCATGGCAGCACAGCAGGATGCACAAGATCCAGCATGGCTGTTTGCAGGCGGCTCTGAGAGGCTTCTAACCACAGGGATGAGTGCCATCCTGAGAGGTGGAAAGTTTCAAGTGAGGACTCCCAAAGCGTCATTCCTAAAGCACAGTATCAGGCAGAAAGCCTTAACAGCTCGTGTAAGGAACAGTTTAATGTACAGTGGAGATGATAAGAAGTGCCCTTAGCTCAGGGGGTCTTATAGAGACCCTTTTTTTATCCCTTGCCCAAGTTTAAAAAGCTGGTCATGATGCTCACAGGACAATATCCGAAGATATAAGCCAGCATAACATCCACTGGTGCTAGTGAAGTTAAATGGGTTTATACCTCTGTACCTTGTCCCCATCTCCATCCTCCATAAGCTAAACTAAGTTCAGTATATACCCCATTTTCATGTGCAGGGACAGCATCTGTCTTATGTCTCCTCCTTTAACCTAACACCCACCCAGCTGGTCCTGAGCTATCAGTTACCAATAGCTGATAACACACCTGGCCCTATGCTCTCTTATGCCTGCAGGGAGCAGGGGTGAAAAAGCAGCCGGTATTAGCTGCCCCTGGAACATCCTTTTACCTGCAGATGGGAAGACCCTTTTGCCTCAGTTGTCTGCCCATGTTTACTCGATGAAGTTGTAAAATTTGATCAGACTAAAACACCCCCCTGGAACAAATGCAAAGTACAAAAGAGCACAACTGCCAAGTGTTGTACAAACATGAACAAACAGATTCGCATGTAAGCAATTTGGTAAAGAAGAGGATTTGGAGATCTATAAAAACAAACAGTCCCAGAACAAGCCGCAGACATAATTAAATCAGTGAAATGAAATATCAAATGCTGGCAGCCCACAAACACTTTGATGATGATAATAATAATAGGGACTCAGTGGATGAAAAGCAAGAGAGAAAATTGGTCCATTAAAAATAATGGTGAACAAAATGAGGACCATGCGATAGAGAGAAGGGTATGTTAGACAATAATTCTAAAATTTTGTCTTTTTGTGAAAGGGAGAGAGACTTGGAGAGAGACTTTCTAAGGCAGTCATTTCTTCTGCATCAGTGAAGGGTAAAGTGCCAGCCTTGGAAAATTCAACATCTCTAGACAATAAGCCAGACTCTCAGCCAGGCTCTGGATTTGGCACATCTCCTTCACTCACTTTCAAAGAGGTACATTAATTTGAAACAACTTGGGAGCTGGATTAGTCTATAAAAATCCAGAATATGGTCCATGTACTACAATACCCGTTTATCCACTGAACAAGCAGTTCATGGGCATTTTCCCAGCTGGGATTGAAGTATAAATTTTATTCCCATTATAAATATCCTGGGAATAAGTATAAATGTGTATAAAATAAATTAAGGATGGGAACAATGTATACTTCCTAGCAGGGCCAATTAGAAAGTCTGCATGTCCAGAAATATCAACATTGTATGAAATTTATCCCAGTGAAACGCATAACTAAATGGAAATATTTATATAAGGAAGTACTGGCTTTTGGAAATCTGTGTTTGATTGAAGACTGATGATGGAATCAGGCTATCTTGCTTGGCTAATACACATACACATCCTTGGAATACCCTACCCATCACTTCCTGATATTTATAATATTCCTCCTTCCAATCACAGGCTTTTAGCAGCTGCTTGACACACTGCCCTGGGAAGCAGCTTCAACACCAGCCACGAGAGACCACAAGTGGGGCAGGGTAGGAGGGCTTTACCTCAAGGGATGCACCTGCTTGCTATAGCTCTGTGTACACATACACCTCTCTTGAATCGAGTACCGTGACAATAAAAAGCATGAAAACACGATGCATGAATATCTTTCTAAGCTGACAAGAAATATACATCATTTAGCTCAATACTTTGTTTTATTCAGCCCATATACCATTTGGGATTTGCTTCACATTTCTGATAACACAGAAAGCAAATACAGAAGAGATTCTAGTTTCCCTGCTAACATACTCAAAAAGCCATGAGATATCACCACCAGAGCGCTTGGGTGAAGGCTGCTGTTAAGGGGTCAGGATGGCGATGAACAACTCAGACTGCAATTGCCAGCTGCAGTAGAAAGGCAAAAGGCAAGCTCTGACTTCTGCATCCCTGTTCATTTCTGCTCCTGTATCTTTATCCTCCCACTCGCAGCTATAGGTATGTAAATCATGGCATCCTGTCTGACATCTGCAACTGAAATGTCAGCCAGCGTGAACTGCTGTTGCTCCTCTGGGCCCAGTGGAGACACACTGATTGACACTCATTTAGGATCTGGGGTTTGCCTGCGAGAAGCACCTTCACTGCGCTAATTGCCTGCGCAGAGCCACGTACAACGGAGCATAGGGTTTTGATCCTCAGTTAGGAAGATACCAACATATTAAAAATGTGAGTAATGTTAATGTATATGATATGTTATTGTGGAATACTCAAAATCAGCAAAAAGATGAAAAAACATCTGCTTTATCGAAGAACGAAGGAGCTCTGTGCAAAGCAGCTGCTTAATTATCTAGCACTATATCATGTAATGATTTATACACTGTACTCATAAATCCCAAATCACCTCAGAGAGACGAGCTGCTTTTAGGAACTAAGAAGCAGAACTAGCAGAAATGTGTTTTGAATTGTCAGCTTTAACATTAATAAATAAATAAATAAATAATCTAAATAACACCCACATTTCCTTCCTACCTTCCACTCATCCTAAACACTCCAACGCTCCAGCATTTTTACTCAAGCTAGTCAAACCAAAGCAACAACATCTTTGGGATGCAAATTTGCAGCGAATGTATTCATCACAACTTAATGAAGGCAATAGCATTAAACTACCCCTTTCAAAGTTCGTAACAGTAATTGCACTAGCTCTGGATACAAGCTTCTGAACTGATGATGAAAAGGCTTGATGAAGCCTGACTCCAGAACACCCTCATTGGTTTTTTATAGTCTTTGGTACAAAGAAGAAAGTATCATTGATTAATGATTCAAGGAATTTCCAAGAAGACTTAGGTCTTAAGAATCACAATATTTTTATCATTTTTCAAAATATTTTCTTAAATTTCAGTGATAGTAAATGGGAAAATAGGTCCATACAGCAGTCTTTATGCGGTTGATATAAATGCCAGATGAGTATTTTTCATGTTCTGAAATACTGCATATGGCCAGTTAGGAAAGGTCAGAAATTTACCTGATTAAATAGTTTTGTTGAAACTCATGGTCAGTGAGTCCAAAATATTTCACATGGAAGATTTCTAGACAAACATGCTGTTGTGGGATCCAAAACAGCCAGAAGGGGGTTCTGCAGCCTCTCTGGCAGACCAGCCGAAAGGACCACCCTGGCAATGCAGGAACACAGACAGCTCGGGTCTCATGCCTGGGAATGTTCCTTGGCACCATTTAATTTATAAGTAGGAAAACAGTCTTTGAGTCCAAGAATTGTGTCACACAGGAATTTGATTTCCCAGGTTATCCATATACATTTAGAAACTGCTGTTCATCCTGTATTTGACCCAAGGTAGTTGAGAACTGGTCTGGGGGATAAATCGTGTAGCAATTTGAAATGCAACTGCTTTTGGCTTCTGTGAAGTCGTATGGGCTCACTGAAACGAAGTCTTAGCCAGGAGGCTGAAAAGCAGTGACCCATCAGAAAGCCTAATGCGTTTCAGTCTCTCTCCTTGCAGACTTCCCAGCTTGCCTGAACAAAGATGTGTGGGATGCAGAACCAGGTTTACGAGGCTAATGCAGGCTGTAGAGTCAAGTCCCTCATATTACCTTTAAAAATACCTGCCTGTTTTGTCTAGCCATGCACAATTTAGCAGTTTACAAATTTGTGGACTATTTCTCCCTTCAGTGTGCTGCCTCCATTGTCCAAAGGTATTCGCCCCTAGACCTTACAGTCTTCTCATTTCAGCCCCACCATACTCTTTTTCCTGCCCTGTCCCCCTCTGCAATTACTCTTATTCCACTTATTGTCATTTGTATCCTCCTTATCTAAATCCACGTGACAATACCACGGAACTAATATGTTTGCCTGAAAATATTTGTTACAAATATGCCAAAAGGATTGTATTCCCTGTTCTGTCTGTTCCCTTGAGGAAAAATACTCATTAATTTGATTTCCAGCTTTCATTTTTTTAGAGGGAACAAATGACAATTATTGTTTACTTTGAAGTGTGATCTTTAGCATGAATAATTCCCCAAAAGAAACATCTGCTTCGCAGATGAGTTGTGACAGCAGACAATATGCTTCCGTATTTTGCATTCATACTTGAGTGGCAAGAGCTGGGACTGGTGGTCCAGCATCCCAGTGCAGTCCCAAGAGACAAAGATCACATCTCAAGAGTGTTTCTTGGCTTTTGGGGGTATTTTGTAGCATTTTCTGGTGTTTTGAACTGTGGTTGGCCCCCACATAGCATCTTTGTGCCTCAAATATTTCTTGGCCTTTTGGGAGGTGCCCAGTCCCAAAATGACCTGCATGTATTTCCAGGGACCCTGGACATTAATATTTTTATGCATTTTGTCTTTAGCTACATCGTGCACATCCTATTCAGCACGTGAAACAGGTTTCTGCCTGTGCCCAGCAAAGCTTGGCTGGCAGCCCATCAATCCAGCTTGTTAAAGCTACTGTCTGCACACCAGAATGGATTTTAGAAACAGCTGGACCTGAGCCAAAACTTATCATCTAAATTCAAGCCCAAACTTCCAGGCCTTTTAGTATCCTTGTCTGACACTTTCTGAGCTGACTGATAGATTCAGACTCTGTTTTCATATCATTATTGTTACTACAAATGCAAAATGTACTGCAAAATAAAGATCAAATGTGCTAAACTGTGAGCTCTTTATGAAAGGAAAGAAGGAATAATCTCTTTCTTTTGTATGTACAATAGATCAACTATTAGTACACAGAACATTCAAGGTACATACCAAGAAAAATACCTCACAGAAAGGGATATGGAAGAAATCAATTGCCTGGAGGCAGAGTGGCCTCCATCACTGGAGATCGCTGAAGACAGGTTAGACAGACAGCTGTCAGGACTGGTGCAGTTCTCCCATTTGGAGAACTGGATGACCTCTCAAGCCTGGAATTTTATGATTTTATCTTTTCCAGCAGCAGCTCACCCTGTGCTGGCACATGAGGGAGAAGCTCATACTGGAAATATCCTCCTGCAGGAAACTCCTCACCCTTCCTCCTTTTTGCTTTACCATAAATCCACTGCTGACCCTTGGAAGACATTGCTATCGCATGACTGAACAGATAAGGAAGATCTGTCATCATCTAGTGCAGAAGTGAGGTTTGATCTCTAGCACCTCCAGCAGCCTACCAGCCCTCAAGCCATACAACCTTCCCATCCCACCCTGTCCACTGAAAGGGGCCTGGCAGGGAATTACAGTTACAAATTTCAATTTAAAAAAAGAGAGAGAGAACAGATGGCATTTATCATATGCTCTTTCCATTCCATTCATACTCTTCTTCCAAAAGAAAGTGATGGATATTTTACCTTAAATACTAAGCTGAACTATGTGACCATGAGTGCACTACCTTAGACCACCTTTATGCGAAGTGTCGTAGCTGTGGTTAGAATTTTAGATTCCTTATAAAGCTATTTTCCTTGACATCTTCCAGCACTCCATGTATAACTGTCAGCAGCCATAGCACGTCTCCAGGACTGTGCAGAACAGGAGCCACTGGGCTCTACAGGCTTCGCTGAGAACGTGTGAGAACCCTCAGCTCCCACGGAATTTGAATGGGAGTTTGCAACACAACCTGCTTCTCCAGCAAATACTCAACATTCTTTCCTGATTGTTTTAATACGTGTTATTTTCCCCTCAGTGTTACTGAGAAGTGGCCATATTTAAGAAAAATAGCAACATTTAAAGGTAGAAAGTAAATAAAATGAGAGGCATACAATACACGCAAGCACACTCACACTTTATTAACAGGATGGAAATAGTGCACTAGGAAATATTCCTTACTGCCTGTAACAGGGTGCAAATCTATTTTTTTATGGCTGCATTTAATATTTTGTTTTGTTTTGTTTAAGAAACTAGGAAGAAAATCTAAATCCTGGTGATTTGTAAAGTGCTCTACAGAGAACTGCAATGCTATTTGCAATACACAAGCAATTAGAAAGCTGCTGAACATACAGATAAGAAAATGTCTTCTTTTTAATGCTCCCCATGACCCACACAAGCCCATTCTCAATACAAAGCTGCCGTTACCAAGGTATTTCAATGTATATGCAGCATTGTTAGAAGGCACGTCATGGAGCTGGATGTTCTTTATTAAACTATGAAAATTATACTCTCTCTCAGAAAACCCAAGCAGCACAAGAAAAACACAGACCGTGTTTACAACCTGATAGCAGAGCACTTTATGAGATTCATCTTTATCAGATTTTGAAATTCAAATGGCTAAACTGTTGAGCTGTCTGCATATTTGATGTTACAGGCAGATGCTGCAGGAACAGATCCTCATCTTACGTAGCTGGATTAACTCTACAGATTCTAACGTACTTATTTACTAGCTGAATTATTTACTTATTTACATATTAGCTGAAGATCTCAGAAGCTGGTATATAAGGTGACTAGCACTGTTCACATGAAAACTGAGTGAATCTCCTATTGATTTCCCTGGGAACTGAAGCAAAAACAACTGGCAGACCTCTCTGTCCATATGACCATCTCTCTATGAATTCACTGTCCTGGTTGCACTTTATTTTGCATAGGTTTATTTATTTAGTTAGTCATTTAGTGGAAGACGTACACATTCAAAATGGAAATTACATTGAAAATACTTTTTATCTTTAACTATATACAGGGAGTTTGCACATAGTTGAAGCTAGTCCGAATTGCTCACTGAAGTGAACCCAACAACAAAGATCTGGTCCAAGGCTCATTGAAATCACTGGAAATCTTTCTAATGTCTTTTGCAAGGTTCAGATCTGGCTGTGTAGGAACTACACTACCCTCTGTGCCTCATCACATTTTGATCACAAGAGAAAGAAAGGAAAAATTTGAGCTAATCAGAACACGTTTGTACAAATATGTACATTTGCATCCATATGTCCTTTTTTAAAACCATATGCTCTTCATTTTTATCTGTAAGAGGAACTTCGGGTTTGCTATTCATTTTGATAAAATCTAAGCTGGAAGATTGTAGAGAATTAAATGTTCTTCAAGGACACTTGCAACTGTACAAGAAATAGAGAATCTCTGCAATGTGACTAAGACCAAGTTTTTGAGACAGTTATAGACACCCTGAGCCAGAAAGGCCTCCCAGAACCTAATGGCATTAAAAACACCTATGACCAAATTCTATTGGGTCTTTGAGGGGGTAGGAGGAAATAGCATTCACAACTCTAATAGAAAGTACAGGGACACTTTGTGCCTTTAAGCAAAGCAATAATTTAAAAACAGAAGGGGGATCAGCAATCACCTCTTTACCAGTGATAAATCTAGTAGGGATTAGACCATCTTCCAGGGTGAACTGAACTCAAGGCACTACTGCCAAGTAATTGTGATAAGGGGCTGCACTTTGGTCCTTAGACACTCACTTTATTATTTTATCTTCTCATTATGCAAATAAAAGAAGGCTCTGTCACACAATATATTGACTGTGATTAAAAATATGCTCCACAAAAGGGACAAAAAAGCATCAGAGTCAACTGGAAAAGAACTAGTGTGGAAAAGTCCTAAGCTTTGTAAATTATAGTACCTTGGAAAAAACTATATCTGGGGTAATTCATTTTACCTTTTTGTATTTCAATTTTCTGATCTGTAAAATTGAAGATAGCAATACTCATCTCTGCACTGCAGCTCCATGACTCCTGGGTAAGAGCTGCCTTGAGACTAACCAGCAAGAGGAGCAAATGTGAAGGTGTGCATCTGCCTACAGCCTCTGCAGAGGTAAACAAGACACTTGGCCACATTCCTACCACTGAAATATCTCAGTCTTTTTAGGGTGAGAGTACTAGATATAATAGCAAGCAATACAGTGATTTAATTTTTTTCCCTACACCACATAACCATTTAGCTTCTTCTTCAGTTATAATACTGAGTTATGCAATTTCGGGGGTTTATTTCTCCTTTCGGGGTTTATTTCTTCACTCAGATTCTCCAGAGTGAAAAATATGACTGGTAGCTTTCAGGTATTTCCTTAGGACTGCAATGGTGGCCCAACGCATTGTAGACAATCATGAGCTGATTTTAAAACAGCCAGCTCTAGTACCTATTACAAAATTAAAGTGGCACAGGAAGCTCAGCAACTTAGTACCAAATACATTTTATTTTGCCTCTTGACCAGCTTTTGTCAACCACATTGAACTCCACACAACCATGGCTTCAATCATCCAACCTAGCTAATTTATAGCACATTGCTGCAATACAGAGATACCTGGGAGCTATAGACTAACAATCATTAGAAGTCTCTCACTCATGTTTTAAGCAGAAACAGCAACTCTTTTCCTCCCCCAGTCTTCCTAACTCTCCAGGGGTGTGTTCGAAAAATATTTAAGTAAAAACAATCACTTAGTAAATGGAGCATTCTCAAATTTATGAGGCTGAACCTCGGCTAAAACTGTCCAAGTAGTTCGTTAGTGGCTTTGAATTAATTCTTGCAGAGTTGCTCATGGCAGTGACACACTTGGAAATGCAGCCAGAGCTGACTTAAGAAAAGGGTTATAAAAGTCTTTACTAATGATTACATGCCACAACTGCGTTTGGCCCTTGTTCCCATAGAATATTTCCAACAAAATCAAATGTAAGTTTCTTTGAGCATAAGTAGGAAATCATCCTGCCTCACCGAGCTTGGACCTGTCTCTTAAGTAGGACAGGACTCTGCTGAGACCTCGTGCCTGGAAACGACTGTGGGCAATACTTTCAAAGAACCTTTGGAGATTTACTTGTATAGTTAGTGTCTCTTAAGAGAGATGAAGTTAATTGCTGAAATTGCTTTATTTATGAAATTTAGAATTAATTTTAATCCAGGCCTTTAACAAGTGTTCAAGGCATTTTATTTTGTGGTTTTCAGGTCTACAGCCCTAGAGAAAAAGTTCTATTTTTAACCCCTGTCACTTCAGTCATGTTACAGTCTGAAGTTAATCATACAACTTGAGCAGGTAATTGGTGGAAGTAATAGTTAACAGCTCACAGTAAATCCCAGCAGCACTTACTGAAAAACAAATAATGCAACAAGCAAAGACAAGGGTAGTCAGGTAAATAAAAATTACTTGAAATTAATTTTGTTGGGAAAAAAAAGTGTTTCATTATAGTGAAATTGCAGTGCTTTGTAAGACTTAAAGTGAAGTTTATCATAAAAGAGTGAACTGATTTACTTTATTACTGCTGGTAAATCACAGCACAACTTCATGAGGGACCGAACTCCGTTCTCTAGCATCAATGCTGTAAAAAAAATTTAAATGGCCATTCACTGGAATTTTCAATACTTTTACTGTGTCAAAATTAGAAGAATTTCCCCCTACAAAGGGGAAGAGCAAAATAGACCGAAAGGGTGAAATATTTTGCAATTTTGAAATGTTTGATGTATTGAAGCTTTAAGATCTTTTATTATCACTGCAGTCTGCAAATATCTTCTTTCATTAACAGACTGAAGTAATCAGTCTTTCCAATCAACTCCAACATAAAGCCCCCACGAGCATTAAGATACAAGTAAAATGCATATGAGAGAAATTGTTTCTATCTGCACCAGGTAACTCCTCGGTGGGGTCTCCTTTTCTGAAACATCATACACTTGTCTTTCATGCAATAGCTGGGCATGAACCATTTTACATCAGCTGAAGTTCAGATCCATACTTGATTTTTGCAGCTGAATTTGCATGCAAAGCTGCGAAGCCCCAACTGCCTCTCAGACAGGACAAGAATCTCACCAGCCCCAAAGAATATTGACCCTATCATTTATAAATTAAATTCTTTGTGAAACCAGCTGTTCTGGAGATTTTAAGCTGTACTATACATGCAAAATAAATTATGAGAAAGGACCATGAGATAAGTAACAGAAACAAGGACAGACAATTATTTGGGAAAGTGCTAGCAAAGGTGCCAATGGTCTTCCACAGAAGTCCTTGGTGGGATGGGAGACAAGGACTGCTCCCATGGAAGGGAAGAAGAGGAGGAGCACTGAGGTCAGACAAGGGAAAGGGATGGAGGAAGGTGCTTCAGGTTAAGAGAATTTTCCAGTGTCAAGTGGGAATAAGAGCCTGCCTGTGTGTGAGGCAGAACCGTGTAGAGGGGAAGCACTGGGTGGCATTTTTAAGGTGAGAAAAAGGTCTGTGAAACAGGTGACAAGACAGGAAGCCGTAGAGGGCTGAGAATATACATATGGAAGATATGATTGGAGCACCAAGGAAGATAATTTGGGCTGGGGGAGATGAAAAGCACAGCGCTGACGACTGGCTCTTACTTCATTCTATGCTTAAAGTTAAATACACGCTTAAGTGCTTCGATGAACTGAGCCTTCTTGAAGGATAATCTTCTAAGTAGCCCGTAAGGAATATTGAATTCCCTTTTATTATATATATGCATGATCCCAGAAGGATAAAGAAACTAACATGCTTTCCAGACTGATTCTATTCTCCTCTTGAACATTTCAGGGAAGTTGTTACAGCTGTCCTGTCCAAGCCACAGAAAAATGGAAGGCCAACACAGTGCCAGGGCATTAACGTAGAAAGGATTTTAGCAGACACAGAAGTAAGTCCTGACAATCAAAGAAAGGCCACATTTGATCATGCCTACTCTCTCTCACCTGTAGGTAAGCCTCGGAGGCCAAGAACTATGTAGGAAGATGAGATGCTTTTTCACTGCAGCTAAATCTTTTGAACCTTTTCTCCTTTTCTTTAATATTTTTCAGACATTATCGTTTCAATAGCCTCAGATGTCGCTTTGAGACTATCCCATCCTGTTCATGTCAGAGCAAGAATTAAAAGAAAAATGACACATGAAAGTGAGGCTGTATGAAAAGTTAAAAGTGATTCCTAGTCAATTAAATGGTATCTAATTAAAACTAGTTTAAAACTTCAGAGATTTGGATTCAAACTCTTGCTCTGCCACAGCCTTCCAGTGGGCATATCGCTAGGTATTGCTGGCCCTGCTAGACCCATAAGCCTTGGTCTTAGAGCCAGCGTAGTGAAACACTGAGTTTAGACACTGTTTCTTGACTGGAAATTTTGCAGTACAATCTCTCATAGCATGTCGGGACAGACTTTGTAGTAGCTGCCAGCAACAGGCAAGAGCAACATCTCCATTTCCTTTTCAGCCGCAGGTGAAGCCCCTCTCTGCTGTGGTCAGCCTTTGAGTCAGCTGCCAGTGTCTTTGCCAAAGCACACCACCCAGCGCCAAACCTGTGAACGTGCTGATTGTTCAGGAATTGTCTTCATTGTGCTTCCTGAGCAGGTGACACTGTGTGGAGCGCACCTGACCCATACACTAACTGCGGTATTTTTCTATTATTTTGAAACAGTTCTGTTAATTCTTCCCTTAGAGATACCACTCCAATACGTACTCTCTGCCTGACCTCCAGTCTTAAGCAATTCAATGATTTATTCTAATCCTTTTGCATCCCCACTGAGGGCACTTATAAATTAACTCGGTATTGTGTTTAGAGGACTTGGGTTGATTTATAAAGACACCTACAAAATAAATGTCCTTGCAGACAGACGAGTTTTTTTACATATTTTCATATATCAAAGAAATGAATTGCAATGCTTTAGAAAACACAGCAGTGAAACTCCAATCAAAAGAAATAACGGGGAATAAAATAAGAGACCCATTTACCAGACAGCTCAGATGTGCAGAAGATTTACTTTTGTAGATTAAAAATGTAGCTGAAACTTTGAGTTCTGGGCTTTCTATCCTGTAAGACCTTGTGATGTTAGCACACACAGGGTATATCTACTATGCACAATATACACATTATAAGAAAGTACTTTTTAAAAGCTTTCAAGATCTGAAACTCAATCAGAAAGAGTTTATTTGTGCATTAATGGAAGGTCTCACTCAAGTTGGGCAGGTTGAATCTCAGAGAGCCACTGTTTTCTGCAAAGATGAAAAAATAATGAAATGCCAAAATGCGTATGACTTTAGAAACATGACTACCATAACATCGCTGAGTTTCTCATGAATGACAGCACTACAGGACTGACATTTCATGTGCTTCTGCAATGTATGCTACGTTTCTATTTAGAGCCCTTATAGAAGTTAGTGATGGAGGAAATGATCCAGAAACTATTCCCACTCCCCCACCATTCTCTTCAGGTTTAATATACCAGAGCACAGAATCAAGTGTTAGAAATGAGCTGAAGTGAATAGGATTGCATGGGCAGAATGTCAAAATGTTTTTAATGATTCACTGGCTAATGTTGCATATAGAAGAGGGCTCAAGCTACAGCACTCAGATCCACAGTCAAATTTCCCCAAAGTTTGAGAATTAGTTTCTGTCAACTCCAACTTACAACATGCACTAACATGCACTTGCTTCCCTTTAATAGAGTGCAATACATTAACTGGTAAATAGTATGATCACTGAAAGCCCCTTTCCTCCTCCTGCATATTTCCTTAGTCTCCCAGCCCCCTCCTTTCTTAATTCACCTATATCCATTGGCAATTTCTTTATATACTGAGTGTATAATCAGCCCCAAATGGAGCTTTTGCATCATCTGAATGCATTACCCTATCTTGGGGCCATTAATCAGTCTGACACCTGGTGAAACGCTAGGAGAGGAAAAGATTTTGATGCCTAAAAGTATAGGGAGGCCTCAGACCTCTCCAGTTATTTTTCACTGATGCCCTCTATACTAGCAGGCAGAAGAGAAGCGTGAGGAAATCAAGCCAGGACAGCCATGGGGCAATCCTATTCTGGACTTTAACAAAACTGAAGCACACAGATAGCAGCATGGTTAGTACCCAGCATATTGAAATACATCTGTTCTGGTGCGGTGAATCCATAGTAACCGTTTCCCTCTCTCAGTAGGAGACGGGAGGGTTGAGCATTTTTGGAAGTCAAGCAGCTGCTTTAGGGAATCTGATCTATATTGGGAGTGAGGGGTGAAAGAGGGAGAGAAACGAGCAGACATAAAAGGAGCCACTGCTTGGGTTTGCCTTTGCAGTAACCCCCTGCAACACACCTCCATGAACTGGTTTGCAAAGGCTGGCCTTTCCGAAAACAGTGTTGTCTGAAAATAAAGCGCCTGCTCGTGACAACACCTTCCTAAAAAAAGGAGATAAATGCTTACCCCATATGAAGGAAGACCATCCATGCTCTGTACACTGGGACACACAAAAAGAGGTACCGTACGTCCAAGGGCTTGGCTGGGGCTCCCTTTTTAGTTAGGTGCTTTATAAGAGACATCAAAGATATTGAAGCTATAGGTCCCTGGGCAGTTGTTTGCTGATGATGTTTCAGCCTGGCTCATTTTCCAGGTTTTGTCTTCCAAGACTGCTCTACAGAAAACTTGAGATAGATTTCTATTAAAAGCAACTCTCTTCAGTTCAGTTTAAAGATCTATTACCATTTATTTAGCTAGGGACTCGTGTTCTGAGCAATCAGGAAGTTTGCTGTGGCCTGACTTAAGAAGTTACCTTTTCAAACAAAGTCCCTATGACAGACAGGATTAAAATACCAAAATATTCAAATATATATGTTTCAGTAATGAGCAATATAACATGTCTTACATTCTTCTCCAATACCAGCTAAATCAGTAGAAGAGATTAGACAGAAACCAGATAGAGATTAATGCAATGAAATATTTCATCAAAAAAAATCCCAAATAGCCATTCATTGTTTTTTTTATATTGGTGGACCACAAGTTAATTATTGACTCTAATAAATGCTTGGTGGATAAAAGCTATGCTTTATACTACATTTAGCAATACCTAGCAAAAAGATACATAATAATTAAACTTCTAGTTAAAGATTGCTGCCTGGGTAAGTCTGGCTTTTACTGGTTACTAATAAAAAATTCAGGCACAGTTATTTCAAAGTGTTGAAAGCTATCCACAAACAGATTGAGGTTTGAGGAAACATGGGAAGAAGCATCCAGAAGCTCACAGAATTATACTCAACTCCCAGGGAAGTACTTGCTAACACGGACTCAAGCATATGCATGTCGCTGTGTCATCTCTCCACAAATTCTATGTTCAGATTTCCCAGATTCCATGTTTTACCTTGTCCTGAGGAAGCAGAGACCTTATGCATTCCCTAGGCGCAGTAAGACATCACTACACAGACCATTATATTTAAAATAAAATTTGTGGTATGTCTTTAGTAGACATTTTTTCAGTCACACAGCTCTGTCACAACCCCAAATACTTCATCATTAGCTATTCACAATACCAAGACAGTGCACTTTAGACCAAATGGAGGGTTTAAATGGGTATAATGCATCTTGGTCCATGCTTTTAACTTGTAAAGGAATACCATGGGGGTGCGTTAGAAAAAAACATCTCACACTCCTCGCCAAGAATATACTTAAATGAAGACCCATTTTGAGAGAGAAAGGTAGAAATTCTCCAACACAAAGAGCACCTTAAAGTACAACCACTACCTGGTACTTACTCAATAACCTAGAAATATCATTCATTCCTCTATCCTAAATCCACAGATTGAAGGAGAGTTTTGATAATGACCAGGATCTGGCAGTTTAATTTAATTGCAAGTTGGGTACCTTGGAAAAATAAAAACACCTCACTGACTTGCAAGTTTGCAAAATTTATGTTCAAATAGCTCTAGAAGCTTGTAAGCTCAGGGCAGATATAATTAATGCAGCAAGTTTAGCTGGAGCATCAGTGTGGCTGCATAGATAAATTGATTGTTTGGGACAAGTGAGCAGGACCGAACTCTGGGTCTGCCACTGGCTTTGCATGGAAGGGCAGCTTCCTCAGCACGCATAGGCTGTGGCACCAGAACATGCAGCTTGTGCAGACTCTAGGGACTAAGGTTCCTGCTGAGTTAAATCAATATATATTTGTGTATTTGGCATAAGGCAAATGTTACTGAATATTTATCCTACTCTGACCCCAGGAATATTTAAAAACAGCTATATGGAACCCATTTCTACCAGAAAAATGTGGAGAGCCAAAGTAGAAATTGTTCAAAGAGTGATTAAACAGATTTCTTCCAGCCCAATAACGTGTCTAAGGTCATAATCAGCATGGAGTACCACAAAGAAATCATCTCTAATCTATACAAAAAGTGAGCATTATGTGAGGAAAACTGGAGAACTGTTTCTTGGATAAAAAGTGATATTAATTTTCATTCAATTAAACTGTGTTTTCTTTTTCATTTAAATGTTTCTCTTGCCACCATAGACGAGTTAGGCAAATAAGTATATAGCATTGTTCACTTATTTCTTTGCTTTAGCAACTTTCTACATCGTTCTGTCTGCTTAACTCAGCTTGCTCCCTCATTTCATTGCTTTTTTTATTGTTCTTTTATTTCTGCTCCATATTCAGCAAACATAATCAAGTGGTCCACAACAACATGACACCTTTTTCTTAAGGTTTGTAACAATTTTGAACACATCCTTATGTACAAGCATTTTAAACCTCTTTCTTCCTGTTTGCATTGCTTTGGATTTGCCCACCCTGTATTTCATCTAATGTCAAAAAAAGACATATTTCCTCTCTGTAGCCTGCAATAACCTGCATCCTCCACACTTAAATTCAGCCCAGGCTCAATAAGTTTATCTGTTTTAGAGAGACCAAGTTGTTATCTCTATTCAATGAACGGGCAGCAGGGTATGCATACTATTCCCATTTCCTACAAGGTATTCATTTTCTATTTTGACCCATTAACAGTATTTCTGTAACTTTTACAGCCTCTGTGTTTTCTCTGCAGAGCTGCTCATGGTCTATTATTAAGTTTTTCATTAGAACCGAATTCCTAAACTAATAAAAGCTAGGAATTGTCAAAACATTTCATGCTACCATGTTTAAAATATAACACAAAAATGTGATTTCCTTCACACTCTTCTTCCCCCAAATGTCACTTCATGTCAGGATAAGCTTTTACCCACCATAACACGATCAAAATCTAAACCCAAATATTTTTAAGTTCAAGAACTTGAAAAATGCAATTAACCCATTCTATAAATATTATTGAGTTTACAAAGACAATCAGGGTTTCAATGCTCAGACATTTAAAAGAAGTCAAATAAACCAGAGTATAGAAATCCTTTTTCTACTTGCTCGTTGCCCCTCTGATTCAAGTTTCTTCAACTTCTCCACATGTTTTCAATATACTCCTGCATGTTCAGAACAGGTTGTAGTTAGAATTTCACACAGATCTCCTGGATCTTACTTGATGGCAGACTTTTTCAGGCTTTCATATTATGTTAGTGTGTTCAGGTGTAAATCCATCTTTCAGTACAAGGTTTTCAGAGTCTATTTCCCCTCTGGAGACCTTCTGCTTGGCATGCAATTCACAGTAAACTGTCAGATTTATATTTTAACAACCCTACGTTAGGATTTATGGGTTTTGATTGACTGTCAGTGAAATGACAAAACACAAAATTCAAAATCACAGGATAGAAGGGACTTCCAAAAAATGCCTAGGCCTTTCCCAAATCCAAATCAGCTCTACCTAATAATTCCCAATAGAAATTTGTCTGGTCTTTTTTCTAGCAGATCTGTAATCTCTTCCACAGTAATATACTCCAATGTTTCAATATCATCACTGTAACAAAGACAATCTACAATCCAACCTGAATTTCTAACTGGATTTTTTTTAGGGGTAACCCTGAGTAGTACAGATGTACTCCTAAGTGTTGGTATTTGATCTCTTCCAAGCATGGCTACATGCTGTGTCTTGGTAGCAGTGTCCATGGGAGCATGAACATCAAGGAGCTATTTGGGGAAGAGGCTCTAGGATGTTCCTCTAAGGGATTTGGTTCACACACACATCCACATTAAGAACCCAATAAATGGGGAACATTTCAAACAAGTAAGAGTAATATGACAGGGATTATCTTCAGCAGAGTCATGCTTTGATGATGCTTCTAAGGCTTTTTATCACAGAAAGAACTTCATCTTCGTGGCATTAAAAAAACCAACGTACCCTTCAACCATGGATCATGAGAAAATGAAGCATGAGAGAATGACAAGAAGAAGAATGTGGGAAAATGCCTTATCACCAGGAATCAAGCTGAAGCCACAAATAAGCACATCTCAGGGACTCACAGGTATTTATATGGCAATAGCTTCATACAATTCAATGTATCACATACAATTACAAATGATAACATGAAATCAGGCAGACTTGTTAACTAAAAAAGTCTTGCTCCCGAGAAACTGTCTAGTATCATGCATTTAAGGTGATATATAGCATCGATAACAACAGCAGACAAAGCAGGATGAAGTTCACAACAGTCATACAGTATGTGTACATGAAAGATGCACCAAAAGCAAAGTGTGATTTTCTGGCAAGTCTGACTTGTCAGTAAAATCCTGTGACACAGACATGGGAGTACCTGGTTGCAAAACAATAGAAGAGTTAGGAAAGGCTCAGACTGCATTAAGCCCTTATCTGTTTGAGGCTTCCCAAAGCATAATTTGCTGAGACAACAGGATAACATGGAGTCAACTCTAAGAGCCAAAGAGAAAAATAAAACTTCTCAGAAGTGTGTGGGTGCTTCTGTTCTGAGTCAAACAGTCAGCATAAGTGTAAATATCCAGGTACAGCCCTCTCCTTGCTGATGCTGCAAACACCACCTGCTGAGACTGCCCAGGGACCTGGCCCCTGTGTGCTCCTCCGGGCAGCCGGCTCGTGCTCCCACGGCTCACGGCTCCCAGCCCCGTCCCTACCCACGCTCTCATTGCACAGCACAGCCGCGCACACCCAGCCAGCCTCTGCAGTACCACCTACAGCCCCAGCACCGCCAGTTAAGGATGCTAAGTATAATCAGGATGGTTAAACGAGCTTTTCAGCAGTGTTTTTTTAATCACTCTTTCCTGCTCCCACTTTCACCACTTCCCAACAGCCCTGGGGGTCTGTGATCCTCAGCCTCATATACACATGCCTTGATGTTGTCCCTTCCACTCTCTTTTCTCCATGCAACAGATAATCCTCATTTTAGCCCACTGAAAACAGGATAAGCCATGCAGTCCTCAGAGCACCAAAGCCCAGAGAGCCCAGATGCCCCATCTGCTTCCATCTGTTCTGATCTCTGGAGCATCCATCAGCTCTCATTTGTCATCTGACAGCTTTTATGGGGGCAGCACAAAGCCAGGCAGAAACAGGGGCCTCTGACACCTCCAAATTTCTGAGAGAACATCATCAGGGTGCTAAGCATGTCAGTAAGCATGGCCAACAGAGGAATCGCCTGGGTCACTGCAGCTGGCAGAGAATCGGCTGCCAAGGACCATTGCTCCAAAGAGAACAGGAATCTTTGCTACCTTCAAACCACTCAAGTTGCTGCTTTGACTTGAAGAATTCATTTATATAAGGGCATGATGATGTAAATACTTTGCAGCAGGAAGCATATAATCCAGCACCTTCCCTTCACACTGTATTGCTTAGCATTTTAGAGGAGCCAGTGCTCTTCTAGGGCATAGCAAGTACAAGCTCATGCAGGAGCTTGTGTCAGTGCTATGCAGTCTCCAATAATTTAATCGTCTTGTTATCTGTGATGCTGTTTGAGCTACACATGGTACCTAATAGCGCACAGAGAATGGGAAAAAGAATTATCCTCAGTAGCAAGTGAAGTCACTTCACTAACAAAGCACATACTGCAGGAAAAATACTTCTGAGGCATTCAGATTTTATACTGGCTGGCTCGGGAATGCCAGCCACCACAGGAAAAGCACACGTACTCCCTGTCTCTATATCACTTATTCTGATACTTGTTGGAGTTGTTGAGTTACAGAAACAAGTAGAAGCACAGAATGTTTAACTATATGTAATAACCAGGAAATACAAAGCACTGGCTTTCCCAATTACCTTGATAGTATTAGATGTATAATTATACAGCTCATCTGTGATGCTGGAATGAGTGAGATAAGCTTAGAAAATTATAGAAGGGAATCATTGTTTATGGTTAACATAATTGAAATAAAAATTAATCGTGTGATAAGGCGGTCCTGCAGTGCAAAAGGACTTTGTCTAAACACTTACATAGTAATGGTTTACCCCCAGCCCACTTTCTCCCTCTCTTAAGTGGGGAACTTCTATGGATAGGCACAGGCACTGCAGTATTCAAAATGACATTGTGCAAGTTCTCTACAAGTGCGGAATCTGAGGGATCTGCTGCAGTTGTTTGAATATTTGAATGGCTAAATACTAAATGGGTTGTTTTTTAGTAATGCCTTACAGACAATAAACACAATGTTTGACTTCTTAAAAACAAGTTTTCCAAACATTTTTCCAAGGTTCTTTATATAGGAAGAAGTTTATTTATTCCATATTCTTTTGCAGTCTGCCAGATAAGCATGATGTCTGACAGCAGAAATAGATCCTTTCAGCAATGATAAATTTATAATGGCATACAAGAGTTTTGACTGCTTGTGAAGTTCCCTAATTAATTCTTACAGAGTTCCATTGGCAACAAAATTTATGTTTTGGGATAAAATGAAGCTCAGAGGAGTTATTGAACACTCTGTTCCTTTTTGCAGGGATCTTGTATTTAATGTCATGTATTGTTAATCTCTTTGCTTACTAAGGGGGGCATTGTTTATCACTCTGGTGACACAAACTGGCTTTTGTTATCGGAAGTAATAACCCTCAATAAGGCTTACAGCTGCCAAGTGGCTGCACACATTTTAGATATGCCCTAAGGAAGCAGCCTAAAGGTTGTCATTAACCCCCGCCTGAATCTTATTTCAGGAAATCACCTCTCATGGATTTTCTTGATTCTCCTTTGAAATTGGCCTGGAAAATATTGTGGCTTTGATTTCTCAGCAGACAGAGGTCTAGCACAGACTGAGTTGTGTGTAATTCCTGATATTACTCTATAAATCAAGACAATGAACATTTGGTCTATAATATTTACAGGATGTAAATAACGCAATTGCACTTTGTAAATATAAGGTCTAACACAGCCCTTTGACAAAGCTTGCTGCAATGACTCCAGTAATGCCTGTATTACACTCTGAAAATGAAAATCACCAGGATTTCAGTTAAAAAAAAAAATCTTAGAAGTTTCTTAAATAGGTATTTTAAGCATTTAATCTGATCTCTAGAAATTTTGCCTTTCCTAACTTTCTCCTATAAGCCATGAAAATTGCACAGAAAAATGGTGTCCCAACCACTTTGCTCAAGGAAATTCTAGCTAAGATTGACATACAAAAAAGATATTAATATCACACATATTTAGTGGGAATTGTATCCTGCAACGATCGAAGCTATTTTTGGTGCAAAGAGATTAAGAGCTTGACAAGTTTTTAGTGCTCAGTTGTAAGACAGAAAAAAAGTATCCGTGGCTGCTAATTCACAAGGGGATACCAAATGCAAAGACTTAACTCTGCAATGGCAAACATATCAAAGGAGGCTGTTGCTGAAAAGGAAATGATCAGACTAGCATGTCCCTGCTGAAGGGCTACAATTCTTCTTGAAGCTTTTAGCATTTTGAGCAGTTTCAACGCCAGCTCTATCAAATTAAAACTTGGAAAACAAATTCTGAACCTGTCAGAAATGCCATGCTTCAGTAAACATGTTTCTATGGCCTACTCCATCTTATTTTTCAAAGCTCAGTCTCCTTACAGCAAAACGAGCATTTGGTTTTAAAATATAAGCGAGCAAAGTTTACAAGTTCAAAGTGACTGGGCAGTATGGCCTGATCTAAACCACACTGAAATCAGAGACTTCCCATTGACTTTAATGAAGGCACTACCAGACCAAACAGCCCCTCTTCTCTGGCTGCCAGAAACAGCTCTGGGATTTGGGAGCTGGCTTGAAGATTGGGAAACGCCTCCAAATGGAGAGCAGGGGGAGACATAAAGTTCTGGGGGAGAAGGCTAGCAATTTCTTGATCAGTTTGCTGTTTTTTGTCTTTTATTTTTGATGAGTGGACTTAAACATGATCTGGAAAGGTTTCATCAGAAACCCGTACAGACAAATCTGGTAGTGACCAGTACCAGCAACGAACATTGATGGCCCAGGGAAGAGTCCAACAGAGAAAACACATGGTAATACAACCCCTGGATACCCATCCAGAGACCAGCAGTCTGCAGCTAAGCCTCCTTGAACCTGAAATGTTTTTAAACAAAGAAAAATTAGGAGGGAGTTGTCCAAGCCATTTTGAAATCCATGTAAAATTTTAGCATCCACAAAGTGTAGGGCAAGAAGTGCAAACTCAGAAAGTTTAAGAGCAGAAAAGTAAAAGCTGAAGCCTCAGAAATATTGTTAAATGACCTCTAATGCTAAATTTAAATGTCCATATTCTCCCCAAAAGTTTTTTTTAACAAATGCAGCAGTTTGATGACTGAAGCGATGAACGCAAAGATGAAATCCAGCAGAATGCCAAGTTTCATATAAGACGATGATGCAAATATCCAGATAACATCCTTTTTATACTACTTTATCCTCATTACCTATGCTATTCAGCCTGCTTGACCCAACCTATAAAATCTGCCCAAAATATCTGTATACATTTACATATAAAAAGTTAAGGAAGAGCTAATACAAGAAAATGACCTGCAGGTGGTACAGCTAATTCTCAAACTCCAGCCTGGGGTTTTTTAATTTGTTTTTTGTTGGGGTTTTTGTTTTCTTCTATCAAAGACACTGAAGTCAGTTCTAAACTTTTTCAGCTGTTGTGTGAAAGAACAGCAGAGCTAATAAACTTACATTTCCTATAGGTTTTGCCCTCTATCAATCTATTTTGCCATTTTTGCACCAAAGTTCCTTCCAATACCTTCCAGTTCCTTCCAATTATATGTCCTCTAATAATTCTAGTTGTCTCGTGTTCTTTTCCTAGCAACAATACTGTCATCTGCTTAGCACATCCCCTAACTAGCAGCCAGGCAAGTGCTACATATATACACCAACCAGCTGGATGTATCTGTTTGCTTATTAACCAGTTGGAGAGCGCTCCAAGCCATTTAAATATTGGAAAGCATTAAAAAGAAAAATATTTTTTTTTAAAAATCTCTCTCCAAGAAGCTGTAATCTTCAGATAGAAAATAGAGAGAGAGGAAGTAAAGAAAGGTGCCTTCAAATGAGGGAGGTAATGGAGAGAATCTTCCGGTGCCTGATATTAGCATGGGAGGCATTTATCGTTCTTTTCCTTAGACCAAGGACTAGAGTCCCACCACTTTTCTTCACATCCTCCATCAAACTTCTCACTAAAACGAACAGAAGTAAGGGAGATATTGAGCAAGGAAAAATCTTAGACCCAGCAAAGCCAACTTCAGGTGTCAGACTCATCTCCCAGCTTCTAACAAGTTGTCTGAAACTGAACTTAAGGGAGTGTGTGTCCATCCACGTCACCTGCAGAAGCCCTGAGATTTCAATAGGCGTGCAGACCAGTAAACTGCTCCTTGCATCTTCTGTGCCCTCAAAAATTATTTTGACAGGCAACACCGGAGTACAATTGTTCCTATTATATTCTGATACTACACTGTATAAAATGTGAAAGCTCTCATCAGATCCTGCATGGGATTTGTCATCAGTAATCTTCCTTGGATAATTAATCTAGAAATCTATTTCTACAAGAGTAATAGTAAAACTCCAAAGCAATGGGAGCTCCCATGGAACCAGGCTGTGCCTGACTGTACTTGATGCAGTCAGTCCTGAGAGCAGGCGGTGAACAAGCAGTTTCTGCAAATGGGCTAAAACAGGGTATTTAAGTCATACTGAGTTTTGTAGCTCTGCCACAGCTCCAATTCTTACCAGGTTAAATTCGGCCTCCCGAGCAGCACATGTTAGATCTGATCAGACCATGCCTGCCCAGGGAAGGAGACATTACCTGGACAGCAGTGGCACTTGGGCAGGAGGGATGCACCTCCCTCTCCCAGGTCAGGCACTGTTCCCAAGCACATCTCACATTTCCACCCTGAGAAAGAAGACCAGTTGCACATGGCATCAGAGAATAAAATTTCCCTGGGCCTTTCTTTGATACCTACACTCTGCTGAAGTTTCTTATTGTATCTCATGTGCACAGTAACACCTTCTTACTGCAAAGGGGACACAATATTTCATAAACCTGTTCAACACTGATTCACCAGTGGTAGCTACAATGGAAGAAGCCCAAGACAAACAATCTGACACCTAGCCTCAGAACTTTCCCACTGATGGCAGTATGTCCTTGAAAAGTTACTTCAGGCCTGTCCTTCACTTTCTTTGTGCTGCAGAAGTAGAACAGTACTCACATTTCTTTGCAAGATACATTGAGATCTCTAGTTGGAAAACATTTTACAGGTGACAACTATATTATGCAGACACTTACCTTTACCTGCCATCGTTCATTTATAAACTGAAATGTATTTGCTGTTAACCAGCTTTCTTTAAATTGAGATTGTCCCATTAGCTTTCCTGCTGGCTCAAGACTCATCAGCAGTGTTCATAATATAAGTTCAATTTGAAGGATTTGTCTCATCTTGTTAAGTTGCTTGGAAAATGGGAGCAGGAGCAATGAGACTAATTGAATGGTTATTATGAGGGAATGGGGTTTGCTTTTCAATGCAGGAGACATAACAGGCATTTGCTGCAGCAAAAAAACCAACAGACAAAAATAGTATAACTATTTCAAATTCTGCTTTCCCTAACAAAGCAATTACAATGCCCAAATTGTAAAATATTAGCTCACATTAGTCCTTCTTAAAACTCCTAATACTTTTCTACAACAAGAATGTCAAAAAATGCAGCCCATGAGCCAGACTGATCCTTCCAAGTACTTTAATCTGGCCTGCAAAGTCCACAGAGCATTGTAATCCGGATCTGTCCTGCCAGTCAGCCCCAGGTCTCCGTACTTGTGCAACCTCTCCGAGAGGAACGCAAGCAAGTGGGAGTAGGGAGAGAATCAAGGTGAATTTGAAATGGGCAAGTGCCTGAGGAAACAGCACACAGAGCACTGTGACACCGTCTCTGTGCAGCCCCTGGACATGCAGGGGAGTTCCCAAAAGGCTTCCCGAAGAAGCCCTGCTGCCCAGCATCCCTGATTCCCTGGAGACAGGTGGGAGTCAGCTTGCCTGTGTTATATAGCAGCCCAGCCTCCTTCCTCACACAGCTTTACTGTGGAACAACTGACAAGCAAATCATTAAAAAGAAAAAAAAGGAACACCGATGCTTTAACAAAACTCCTCACTTGGTACAGATTTCACAGCTCCTGATTAAGTCCAGTGCTGCACAAACAGACAGACCAGCAAAAGCTGCGCTATGCAATAACATAATCACTGCAGGAATAAGCACTTCCACCCTTGAAAGGGTGTCACTACACAATGTTAATTGCTACTGGTACTTCTCTAAATTAGCAGGCTATTAATAGATCACTGCTGAAGATAGTTACACTGAAAAAGCTTTGAAAGGAATCCTTGTGCCTATCGGCTATTTAAAGAGTCAGCATTCCCACTTCAGACACCTACATTTGCCATTTCTCACATGGTCTCAGCAGATCTAAGACCACGGTGCTGCTGAACCAGGAAGCCTTCCCTCCCTCTCCTGTGCAGGAGGAACCTGCAGAGCATCACCTCTTCCCTTGCACAGGCGTGAGTGACACTGAAAACGAACACAAAAGTTTATTTTCAGCCTGATCATTGAGCTGCCCTGACCCACTTCAGAATAATCCAGTCACTAAAGCAACACAGATGACATGATAGGAGTAATGACCAGGGCAGAGCTGTACCGGATGGTACTCTTCCACGGTACGTGTATTTAGATCAGCTTAAGCTGACTGGCAAATCCTACTCCAAGGCAGAAGCCGACCTGGGATCACACATCTATCTGTCCCTAAAGTAAAAAAGTGTTGGTGGAAACAGAGCTCAAAACCATCGCTCCCATTGCAGGTCAAGGTTCAGCATGCATGTCCAAAACACAAAAGAAAGTCTCTGGATCTAGCAATGACATATTCTGCTTCCCCAAGTACTTAGGCAACGTTAGTCAACCTTTCCTCCCCCCTCTTATTTAGAGGATATAAAGCTACGTTTGAAAAGTAAGGCAGAAGTGAAGTCATCTAACTTTATCAGCCCTTGATTTCATAAAATATGTCAGAGAGAGAGTGGGTTATAACTAACAATAGGTCTTTTTTTTGTTTGTTTTTTTTCTCCAGGAGGTCTCAGGAGACGTCATTTGGAAGTGGTTAAAAGAAATAAAATAGGTTGTCTCTCCATGGGCAAAGTAGGAAAATTAGGTTTTCAATAGCGGGGGTGCTGCAAAAAGAACAAAGGCAGAATATCTGCTGTATCACCACAGTCTATCCACTACAGGCAAACAGCTCTAATTCTCCTGAATTTGCAGTACCCAGCAATCAAGCAATAGTGCTGCTGAGAGGAATTTTAACCAACACTACAGCAATCAAACAAAAGCAACTCCACTGCAAACTAGCTCTTTCAGATGACATCTACTGCTATCATTCAGCCCCAAATAAATTTGTTGGTGTGCAATAATAACAATGACACGCATCTGCTGAAAGTCAACACAGAGGTCTTTCTGCTGATGGAGTCAAATGATTAATTCCACGATAATCACTGTGGGGAGTCACTTGAGAGATATATCAATCATGAGAATGCTCCTTGGTCAGCATTTTTAAGAAGATAAAAAACAAATACAAATAACGAGTGTGGTCAGGAAAACAACTGTGATGGGGAAAGAAGAAAACAGAGAGACTACAGGGGGAGATTTGCCATTACTTACAAGTAGGTAATGCTTTAGCTATCAGCTGCTCCACAAAGCGGCAAGGGATCTCACAAGTTTCCATCCAGCCTGACAAACTGAGTTGCTCTTTCTACAGACTTTACAATTTGTATAAAACCCAGTAGTGACAAAATCATCCAGTTTATTTGGTTAACCTTCAGGATTAAGAGGAATGTTTGTATTGCAATATTTAAAGATGTATTTTACCTCCCTCTGGCTATAGAATGACATGCATCAAGGATTTTTGTGATTATTTTTTTTTTCTTAAAGAGGATGATACTGGTAATTAACTACCTCCTCTTTTTTGAGAGGAGAAGAAAGTCTTGCGTGCACCATGAGCAAGGACCCATATACCGAAGTTTATCATTTTTGGAAATAATAGCTACTAATGCCTTGCACCTCATAAAGGTCTTGGTCTTGCAAGATGCCAGTTGATTTTAACTTCCATTGACTTCAGAGAGTACAGGTTTACACTCAGCATCACACAAGTTCAAAATTTACCAAACAGAAACAACACATACGTAATAGACTGCTTGAAGTAATTATACAAGAGAACGTCATTCTTGGGAATGACCAGATTTACCTATGCAAAGATTTTAGATTTTTGCCTCCTGGTCCCAACTTCGACAGAAGATGCACCTATTCTCAACTTTGCACTCACTCAGGGCTGCCACCACTACCTGTGTCCAGCTACTTCCATGCGGACATGCGGTTGCTAGCGCTTGCATTTTCCACGCTGGAATCAGACCTGATATGCAGACACATTAAGGCTGACTTTAACTAAGTTGGATAATGACAGCAAGAAGTTCAGCCTAGCCTTTATAAGGATGTTCAGGACTTAAATGCAAATTCATTCTTCCAGCTTGAAACATCTGAGCAGAATACCTAATTTAGGAGAACAGTCATTTTATACTCCCTCAATAGTAAATGCAGATAGGCAGACACCTCCAGAAAATTAGCAGATTGGAGACTGAGTCATACTCTGGGGGTGTTTGTCTCTCCAGTGACATAAAGGAAGCCAAGGGTTTCATTCCTAACTCCGTGGCAGTGACTACCTGAGCGATACCCTCCAGTGAGGCGGGACAGGCGTAGGCTGCAGTGCACAGGGTTGAGATGAACTCACCCCGCAGCCGGCAGGGCCTCAACCCTTCCCGTGATTTACTGCTGGTGGCGTCTGAGGTATCAGCATCAGCCTGGCCTGGATGGGGCTGCAATTAGGGTGCCAGCTGGGGGATGCTTTCTCAGAGACACAAATGGCATAAAAAGCTACATTTTCATTATGTTGCTGTGATGGATTTTCAGAGACAACGATTAAGCAGACTGCAAAACAGGGAAATTACTTTGTGAGAAGTTCTTAATTGTTTTTATTTCCTACCTTCAGCAAGAAATACATTTGTTTTTGTAGTATTTTAGTTACCTGTTTTATGGGGTTTTACAAAAATTACTGTACACGGGAAATAAGGTAGCTGTGAGCAGCGATAAGGAAATACAGCTTTATCTTAAGCTAACAATCCTAACCTGGTAGAAACCGGCTCTTACTGTTGTCATGTTTGTGCAGAGAAAGTTGAATTCTGCTTTTCAGCTCTCCACAGGGAAGTTTCCACCAGAGTTGGCCAAGATCCAGCCAAAACCTCAAAAATATCTACCCACATTTGCAGGCAGGCACAGTGCTGAGGGATCCTTGCATCATGGTTTCTGTGGATTTTGATAATGGTAAAGTTGCTGTATTGACTTGCCGCATTTCCGTGCTGTTGCTATTGTTGTTTAATACAGAAAACATCTTTTTGTGCTACTACAGCAGGGTCATTCCCCACACATTCCTCTGATCACACATAGACATCGCACACAAGGGGAATTTTTAGTGACTACAAGTTGTGTTGGTAGTATGTTACTGATTTTAATGGAGTCAAAAGGTCCCTGCTGGATGCTTCACCTTACAAAATAGCACCAAAAAACCCAAGGTAACCACCAGACTGCCAAGGTAAGCACACTATTCATACCATACGCACCTATCCCAGCTCTACCGGGACACATTTTTTTTATACTTTCACAGACCTTAGCTTGACAGAATAACAACCCCCCTAGGAGAATAAAGCTGGTTCTCTTCCTAACTATCTTTTTTCAGTACCGAAGGCAATATTTTCTTTTCTAGAGGGCAAAAATCAGGTAACGTTGAGTTTAGCATCTCTCTTGTACATTTCCCTCCTTCTCTCCCAGTTATTGTCCAGATGTGTGTGAGCATGTCCACTAGCCTGTGCCTGCCAGGTGTGGATGCGCAAACAGTGTTTTCATAACTGTTTGAATAAAAATCTCTTATACTACACAGCTGGCAACTTACCACAGAAGAAGCAATGCCACGTTTTACAGAAGCTCCTGCTTCTTGTTCAGATGAGCTACCACTAAACAGTCATGGTAGTGGTGCAAGGATAGATCATGTATAATTAATAATACATCACAAATAACTGGTGATGCAGTAAAACAGTAGCAGAAGTCCAGGGGGATCTGAAGGACTGCTAACAAAGCAATACACTTTGTGATTCAGCAAGAAGGAATTAATGACTTCAAGCCTGAAATAGAAATGTGGTCAGCTGGCATTATGTTTGATCCTCCTTTTTGTATAATGGCAAATGCTCTATAAACGCACAAAAACTTCAATAGTATTAAACTTTTCTCTGTGATTCAGCAGAGAAACCTAACTTTAAAACTTTGTGAATATTACCGAAAATTGTACAAGTTATTTTGCAAATAGATTCCTAGCCAGTGCCAGATTTCCATTCACAGAAGCAGCCTGGTCTAAACTCAAGACATTTGTAAGAGATCGTGTCTGTAAAGCCAATGAAAAGCAGAGGCAATTATTTATCCTGTACATTGGAACACAGCCCCTTTGTTGAAGCTTTTACATATCATGACAATACAAATAATAAATAATAGTAATAGACCCAGCTTGATACAAGTAAACACTATTTTCCTAGATTTTATTCTTCAGTAACTAGCTGAAGTGTTACAATGACAACCTTAATCTTTGCATTTCCAGTTTTGGAACATTCATAACTATATTAAACACTATTTTCCATCTGGTATATTCCAGAAGATGTATAATAGATTTGCAGCATAATTTAGTAAATAAATTAATTATGCATTTCATTAAACTGTACTAAGGGGAAAAGGGAACCTTTCTCTATTATTGATTCTCGTGGGCAGTCTAGCATGAAATTTTGATGTAGTTTTTTTGAGGATTAAAAAGTTGTGCATAAAAATATATTATTGATTGTGCACTGCAAAGTACAGTGTGCTGCTCATCCAACTCATATATTATTGATTAAAACACTCAACAGTTCTAACCTTTCACTCAGACACTCCAAGGTAATTTTTTTCATGAGGATGTCAAGTTACTGTGCGTACAGATTGTGCTTCCCAGGGAGTTTGGAAAACTCATAGAGCAGCTACTGAAGTTCTTTAAAATGTTTTGTTGGTAATCTTAAGAGTTCATACATTCACAAAAGGCACTAGTTGGTGTGGAAAGACTTCTTACATCTCACTTGCATGTTGTGTGGAAGATGTAGCTGATGGAGCACTCAATCCATATTAGCCAACAGAAACTTGGTAACCAGTTAGACACACAGGTGACAAACATGGGCCTGAAAATACCAGTCTGGATGCTAAATACAAAAGCAATACACTGCTATATCTGGAACAAGAGATGAATGAAAAAGGGATTTATGACTCGGGAAGCATCTCTGCGATCAGCACCTTAATGGCTTTTCCCAAAGTCTGGAGCATGTTATGCACTAGCAACTTGTCAGAGCTGAAATTGAAAGTATGATCAGCACAAATGAGGGCAGATCCTGTGGTTGTCCACACATTGCTGGACTCTTACACCTCATGGATTTGTCTTCTGAGCCCTGGCTAGGTTTTGCACACTGCATTTATCTTCTTTACAGAAGTATTTCAAATAAAGTATATATATTTATTACATTTGGTATAAGGAGATAAAATACTGGATGATGAAATTTAAAACATAGAGTTACTACAGAGAATCCCTTCCTGAAGTGGTCTAAAGCTCAAAAGAGGAAGTAGACAGGAACATCACCTTTCTGTCCTGTGATCTGTAAGCAGAAAAAACATCTTCTATACATAGAAAAATCAATGGAGATATATTTAACAACAACAACTTTCCACAATGATTAACACCTGATTTCTGTGATTATGCACAGAAATCCTATTGGAATATTCCAGTCTATTATTATTCGTGATAGATAAAAATCTAGCTCTACATAAGGACTGAAGTGACAAAAATAGGGTGATGGCTACTTGATGTATGAAAAAATCTGAACATTGCAGAACTGATGAAGTCTCTTTCTTGAGCGTATCAATTCACAAACGTCTCTAAATAACACAGGCTATCAGCCCACTCACAAAAAGGCTATAGAATATTTGTCATCGTGAATTTCACGAATGATGTGAGCATTTTAAAATAAACTGAAAAGTATTCTTTTCAATTCATTGGCCTTAGTAATAATTCAAAGATACGTCTATCACAAAAAGGAAGTTAGAAATCCTTAAAATGCAACTTTAAAGATATCTTTTGTCTACATTTGGCATCATGACTTTTATGTTGGTGGAACAGTGCCAAGACAAAAAAGCAGGGGGGAAAAAAAAAAAAAAGTTTCCCAAGTACCAGGCCAGTACCACAAATCATCTCATCACAGACTTGTCAGTGGGGCTTGACTTGCACGGATTGCTTTGCCATTCAGAAAAGGTTCAGATGCAGGACCAAATAGCAAACTACTCTGCAGATCTAGTAGATCTAGTATAAAGTAATAATAGAAAATTCATTGAAGTTGATCTGCTCCATGGTCTGGCTACAGAACTGTCACAACCAATTACACACCTGGTAATGATTTTGGAGTGAGTGCTCTGGCATCCAGCAATCCTTCCTCTCTGCTTAGCACTGGTGAGGCACATCCGGAGTGCTGGGCCCAGTTCTGGGCTTCCCAGTACAAGAGAGACGTGGACTTACTGGAAAGAGTCCAGCAAAGGGCCACTAAGGTAATTAAGGGAGTGCAGCATCTCTCATATGAGGAAAGTCTGAGAGAGCTCAGACTGCTCAGCCTGTATATATATCGTGAGGGTCTCATTAGTGTGCATAAATAGCTGATGTAAGAGTGTAAAGATGACCGAATCAAATTCAGCGCGGTGGTGCCTAGTGAGAGGACAAAAAGCAACAGGCACAAACTGAAATACAGAAGGTTCTGTTCAAACTTGAGAAATAAAGCTTTTCTCTGGGAAGGTTATCAAACACTGGAATGGGCTGCTGAGGGAGGCTGTGGAGTCTCCATCCTTAGAGATATTTAAAACCTGACTGGACCATGCCCTGAGCAGCCTGCTCAAGCCATCCCTAGAAAATCTCCCAAGATCCCTTCCAGCTTCAAAGATTTTGTTATCCTGTGATTTCACGGTTTGAGCAAGCAGCACTGAAGATGCTGAGGCAGACAGAATGGAAGGAGAAGGGAAAAAGGAGCATTAGACAATGAAAATAAAAAGTTTGAGTTCCTTTCTTCCTTTACACTGATGTAAAACAGGGCAACCCCAGCAAGCACAGGGCAGCTGTACTGCTGCAGCAAGCAGAGCAGCTGCAAACTCTAAGAGCTTAACAGGCTCCTAGAGCAGCACATCAATATATATACTGACTGATCTGCAATTCCTGCTTACTTCAGGGACCCAAAGACCCGCGTTCCCTCAGACTCTGTTCCTAGACTTGTCTGGAGAGGTGGTGGAGGCACCTGAACAGAGAACACAGTGATCCAAGGCGTGGGCAACCCGCCTGCCTACAGCACGCGTAGTTCAAATATGAGAGGCTGCATTAAGCGCTGAGTGCAGAGGCACCAAGGAGGTTACTGTCTCATCCAGCCAATTATCACTTTTCTTCTTCCACCTCTCAGGTTTTAATTTCTTTTTGCCCAAAATGATGCTTAAAGAACCCCTCTGTGTCCTGTCTGGAAGTACACTCTTGCACCACAAGGGACATACGTCACCACTGCTGCTGGGCTTTGACCAAGTACTGATTTTGAAGACAGGAGGGATTTTGCCAACCAGCAACAGGGACTGGCTTTTCCCCACCTCCGCCTCTCGCACGTCAGAGGGGCACTGCTACGTTAGCAGCGGAGGGATAGTGGGGCTTGCCATAAGACAGGTAAGAAAGCTGCTGCTCACAGCTTGTGACCTGCTGTAGAGGAAACCTGAACGGCACGGCTGCCAGAGGCAGGAACTAGTGGGGCTGCTCTGGCAGCTTAGGAAGGGTGAGACCCGAGACATTTCCATAATAGATTCAGCTACTCCGGTTATTTCTGCCTCCCAAGCCCTTTACACACACAGGGAGGCAGCAGGGGAAGGGCAAAGGGGACCCCTCTCGCACAACTTGCTGAAATTGCCTTTTAACCTCACTGGAATTAACCAAATCACTGTGCTCAGCATGTGCATATATATAAAAAAAAAAAAAAAAGATTTAACTGGAATAGCAGGACGCACGTACACTCTATGTGCCAAGTGGCTTTTTCCCCTGCTCAGCTGCAGCCCAGCTACAGGGACACAGGAGCTGCATGCAACTGGATAAACTGGGACCAGCTAAGCATACAATGACACTGAGCGCACCTGCAAACCAACCAGGAAAACGTCACTGAAACACAGATTGAGACAACAAACAAAACTACCTACAGTATTATTTCCTGTAGCGAGCTTAGACCATCCTCCCACTCCCTTCCCTCTCAGCCTTAATAAAGAGATGTCAGATTTACAGGATCATCTCTCCTGCCTCTGCATCAGTGAAACTGTACTGGATTCTGCTGGTGAATCTTCCAGATAAGAAATGCAAATCAATTTGTCTCTTTTTCTTCATTGTGCCCGTACCCAAAATATATTCTCTGGGATTAAGCAAAGGATTGGCAGGCTGCATGAAGGCTGCAGGGGAGGAGGGAGAGGGCAAAAAGGGTGAATAGCGGGTAAAGAGAGTCATCCGCAAACCCAAAGCAGTTTGTGAGAATGAAGAGTGCTTCATTTCTTCACGTCTTGGAATGGAGCTGAAAAAGCAGCTGCTGGTTGAACACTAACAGCCACCACCTAAAAAACCCAGGTGGCATTTGCACTGCTCTTAGTTTATTTTTTGATAGTAAAATCTCTTCTTTGTGATTCATTACTGTCGTTTGAAGTTTGAAGAAGTATTTTCACCCTAACAGCCACTGAGGAAATCTTCCACAAGAAGAAAGAGAACAGGATCCAAAGCAAAAGCAGAGCAAGGAAATTCACACCTACTTCCAGATTATATTTTTCTAAATATATACGTAAAAAAAATCCCAAACAAACCCAAACAATTTCTCTCCTCTGAAAGAGTTTCTGCTTCCAGGTCATTTGTCTTGCAAGACAGCAGCACACCTTCCTCTTACTGAAAGTGTTTAGAGGCTCCAGACGTCTCAAAACCCAAAGGTGATGCACCAGCCCAGAGCACTGCTTTCCTTGCTGTGCAATCTGGTATGGCCAAAGAAATGACAACACATAACACAAACCCAAGAATTCAGCTGAACAAGGTTAGAGTGATGCTTAAGTTGAACTACAAAAGACACCCCTACTCTTCTCCTCACAGTCTCTTTCTTCTGGAACAAACCAGAACCGGTCAAGATCCTAAAAGCCTTATTTATTGTTTTCATACTGTGCGTTCTTAATGCAAGAACTACCAGTCCAGGAGGTTATTTCATTACAACGTTGTGTACATATATAACAAGAGAAAAAATATAGCTCAAAAAAAAATAACAAAAAGATATTGGAACAGTTTTGATCATCATGAAAAGTATAGGTGAAAGTTTTGTCTGAGAAGAGGTTGGTAGAAGAGAAGGAAGGCAGTGAGGTAGTCTTCAGTTTGCACTTTATATTATTATCGTGCTTAACTTTTATTTTCCCTTCCTTTACTTACTGTGAGAATCACTGTAGCTTCTGCCTTTTCTGGAAACCTGTGCTGCAAGGACGTGACAGAAACTCCCAGAACACACAAGTATCTTAGAAATTATCACTAGAAAAATACAGATATAAATCGGTGTTTAGCATCCTCTGCTTTTCAAAGCAAAATGAAGATTTCTCATTGGCATGAGCCTGAATGGTATATATGAAACCAGATCTATATCTACAATCACAACAGAAGCTTGGCAAATTAAAGCTGTCACTTCTTCCATCTCCCCACCCTTCCCAAAATATCTGCTTTAGGGAATGGGTCAGACTCTTGGGTCAGCTTGACTGCCCTACTCTGCATTTCTAACCTGCTTCCCATCATATCTAAATGCTTGGTGCTCATAACTGCCGTGAAAATTGGGGGGTGGCGGGAAGAGAGGCGGAAGAATCAAAAAACCACAGAACTATCCAGAGCAGTGTTAGTATCCCAACTGCCTTAATGAGGTGATATCAAACTAGTAGGGGTTAAGAAGAGGTGTACACATCAGCCAGAGGCATAGCTACAGTGGAAAGTTGGCTTGCTTCTATCCCATGCTGTAACGTTGGGGAAAGTCTGATGACTGGGGGAATGGGAAAACTCTCCTTTTATTTCCAAGCATAAATATCCATGTGAAGTTTTACTGGCTACTGACAACTGCCCCATGGGTTCAGAAGGGCCAGGAGCACTGAGGGTGACAGCCTGGTTCTAGCTGGGCTGGGCAAAGATAATGGACTGATTTGGCTAGATTTGCCTTCAGCCACCAGCACCCAAACGTACGAACAACGTGATACTCCGAAAGACCACGAGCATTAAACATGATCTACCCTTGCACTTACTGGCAAATTCATTATATGACTCCTCCAGCCCAATGAAACAGCAGCTGTGACTGATTTGCATGCACTGCCACTCAGGCCGTGATCACTGCTGACATGACACGAACTGTGTAAAGGGCTCTTTCAGAAAAGGATTGTGTAAGCTGAATAAAGGCAGTTGGCTTTTATTCTAAAGAAAATGCTGTGCATCAAGTCTATTAGATTTGCATTGCACAAGAATTATGCCAAATAACGGCTGAATCTTTAATGCTGTTCCTGAAAAAAAGTGATCTTTCTTCCAAACAGGAAGGTAAGGCCAAGTGAGAGGGTAATGGAGATTTATTTTTATTAATCAGGATTCAGAGGGCAAAATACAGGTTTTACTAAAATGCTGATTATGAAAATAATTTTCCAATCGAACAGTTCATTGTATTTACCCAGCATTGCAAAGGTGCCTGCTAGGTCAGCCCAGCCTAGAAAAGAGGCGCTTTTAAATCTGCTAACTAGTTCAGGTTGTCAAAAAAGCTTTGTAATTTAACATCTTTTGAAATAAGAGAGTACAACCCTGAAGTGGATAGCAAAACTATTAGCCACACTGGACCAGGATTTTCATCTGTGTTTTAAACACTATGGTAAGGAAATATTCCTGTTGGATATAGAGTACTCCAGAGAAGCAGTAAGAATGAGCAGAGCTCCCTCTCAGCTCCACACTGCAACATGCTCTGGAGAAAGCCCCAGCCCCTAAGCAAGGAAAAAGTGAACCATGATACAAAATGGTTAGCTTTTAAGAAGTGAAATTAAATAATACTGATTTAGGGCTAATTTGGCAACACCCCTAGACTGTAAAAGCCCATATGGGAGCTTTGAATTTGGAAGGGTTCTTGATACAGTTTATAGGCAAGAGAGACATATAAAAATCTTATTGACTTAAAATGGCCTTTTGGATGGGCAACACCACTAAACAACTAAGCAAAGCAAAATTCTCACAATTATTACATGCTACTGTGGAATTTATGCAGTGATTGCAGTGATTTTTCTGCAGATACCTGTTAAAACAAAATGTACCCCAAAAGGGCAGACACAGATACTTGCCATGTGCTTGCTGAGATGTTCTCTTAAATTAAGGAGGTGATTCTATAGGTGAGTGAATAGGAGAGAAGCCACTGCAGTCGATTCACTTCTGACAAAAGGCAAGTAGGAAACAAAAGAAGAGACACCCTGTTTGGAAGTGGCCAAATAAGCCTCTACAACAGAGACAACTTGCAAAATATTGATATTTGTCTGCATGTTTTGCTGTAGTCTCCACTCAGAAGCCTATGAGAGCATGGGCATTCCAGGTGAAATGGAGGAAAAAAGGATAGAGTCAATATTTTAACATGATATTTAAATTTCAAGCCACTGCTCCAAACAAACACAAATCTCAACCAACTCTAAATGTTTAAAAAATCAGCATACATTTAGCCTAAACAAACTAATCACTGTCAGGGATTAATCGGGATGAATTGCCTTCAGGAAACGCTTGTCTGACTCCACCGACTGGAAAAACACTCTATAATAATTCCCAATGTTTTAAACAATTTGTCTTCAGAGTTATACTGGCACAACCTGTTGGGGGAAGGAAAGCAGCAGCCGCTGTCAGAACTGCCATCAGCACATCTGTGGCCTCAGCTAAGCCACTATCAAGAGGAAACAGCTTCTGATATTACAGCTCCTCAAGGCCATTCATGGCAAGATTTGGTACGGAACTATCAGCCAGTTTTATCAACAGGGGAAATGAGGTAATGACTACAGGAAGGCTGATATGGTGCTGGATAGAGAAGTGAGCCTCCTGACCACCAGTCCACTATCCTACTTGTCCTTTTTATAGGATACCTTAAGAAACAAAAAAATAAACCAAACTCAAAGTCCACAAGATATGCAAATCTTAAAATTATCATCAAATCAGCAGTGGCATTTAAAATAAAAAACATAGAATTTCCTGTGTTCCCTTCTCCCTGGTCTTTTAATTATTCATACCAAACATCAGAGAATAGAGAGAGCTAAACATTCAGAAGCTGAAAAGGTCAACAGGGACAGTAGCCTGCAGGAAAATTAAAGGGATTTCTTGCTCTCCTTCAGCTGGAAATACAGACGCTGGGACCCCATCCAACATGAAGGACATCTGGGCTAAAAAGAACAGGCATATGGATTGATCCATGCCAGAATGGGCACTGCCAGCAATGAAAAACAGCTAAAGAGAAGGCAGAAGAGCATGAACCATTTTGTTACTGTTGATAGAGATACAACCCAGGAAACCCTTGTTTCCTTAAGGTTGTTTCTCTTACCCAACGCAGTAAGTATGGGAACACAGGTACTTATCTGCAGATTGGCACAAATGGGAGCTTTATGGTTCAGAGGGTCTTCATAGCTTGAGCACCAGTGAGCTCAGAAAACCTCAGGAAGCAAAGCGGGAACTTCCAGTATAGTGGGCTTTAACTTGACCTCTATTCCAGGAAGTCAACCAAATTAAACAGAAGCAAAATCCAGACAGTATTCCTAGCAGTTCAGTCTCTTCATGCTTTCCCTTTTGCCTATTTTTCCTTTTCTAAACAATAAAATTCTTAACTTCAAAAAAAAGAAGCCCTTTGTTCGATGCTCAAAACAGAGCTACCCACTCTGCTAACGCATGCAACCTCCCGCGCCCTCCTGAGAGTCTGTTTCACAAAGCAGACAAGTGTCTGCTGACAATCCCAGCAGTCACAAAAACATGAGTCAGGCATTAAAGTCTATCAAATTTTTAATACCATATATTAATGGATTTCTATTTGACATTTAGGTATGGATTTGTTTTATTTTGGCTATTAAGCTGCTTAGAAAACATACTTTTGAGTCCATTGCCTTAAATAGAAGATGGAAAACTGACCCACCATTTGATACCAAAATTGGCCAGACTAGGAAAAGACCCATAACACTCAATGAAAGTCAGAGCAAGGGGTCATGGTGGTTGCTTAGTGTAAGGGGTGCTCGGTCACTCCTAGCAGCTAGGTAGCTTCAGGCCTAACTCACAATCTTTTTGAGGTTGCAATGTGCCTGTTGTCAAAGGACCTTCCTGCCCGTCCCAACATTAAGATAATGAAAAATTATATGTACCACCAATTACTTATGCATTCTCTATCAATATTTCAAGATTTGTGTGCATAAATAAGCCAAATTAATTAGAAACTTGCGATCTTTTTTTTCCCCTCAATATTTTCCTCTGACTCCAGTCCTACTTAGAGACTCTCACATGTGGATTTTGTCTGCCATAAATCATTCAATGTGATGTTTCAGCAAATAGAACAGCCTTCTCCTTACATCCAGTAGTATCAAATACACACATTGAGAAATCAGCCATAGACGTCTGGGGGGCAGAGCCGCCCGTGCAGTACCTGAGCTTTGGCAGGGAAAATTCAACACTCAATCACCAGCACCCACAACAAAACCCAAGTGTCATCCTAGTTGTAGTAGATACGATAGCAAGCAGACACAAAGGTGTGGCTGTAGGACACTAGCACCTCTTTGGTAATTATGTACTTCTATCTGGTATCTGGCATCTTTCATATACATATATAGATATATACAGCTCACCACTATTTGATTCACAAAGACATAATTAAAGCATAATCTACCAGCAAAGAAAGAGCCAAATGAGTCACACAAGTGAAGGCATTTATGTTACTACCTTCTCTCTGCACTAACTATATGTCTGCCTGTTTCTTTTTTTATTCTTGAATAAAATTGTTTTTATTCTCTTACTTTATTTCTGTTTCTCCATGCTCATTTTTTTTGTCAAATTTTCTCCTTTTAAATCTTGTATCTGTAATTATCAGTGCTCAATGCCTTCATGCAGATCAGTATCTAGCCATGCACAGCACACTCATTCTGCTCTAACTCAAGTTGATAGAATTTGTTTGGACTCAGTACCTACTCCACAATTCTCCTGAGCATCACCCTTCATCCCAGGACCTACACTTTACCCCCCATAAGCCTACTGGGAATTACTTTAGTGCTCTCCTCTAGGCTTTACACACATCATGCTCCTGTCTGTTCTCACAGTCTTTTGCAGTGCAGAAATACCCAGTTACTAGTACTTCAGCATGAACTTCCAGTACTCTTTCTATCTCCATTTTGATAAGCTTTAGTTACTGAGGGCCCTTTCCCAGTCCTTGGAAAGCTCCTCCCTTGGTTTATCAGCGGCTGCTTCTTCCCATTTTCTTTTCCCCCTAGTAGCTGTCTTTTCCCCCTAGTAGCTAAATATCTCTAGCTCTTTTCATTTCCTTTTAGCTTCTTTGGCTATCCTACCTATGCAGCTGGGTACAAGACTCCTCCCCTTCTCATTTCCATTTATTTACACTGTAAATAGCAGCTCCCCAAGGGTGACCCTGTCTTGCCAGGCACAATCCCCACAGTACCTGAATGGAGTTGACACAGCAGGGTCAGCAACAGCCCCATGCTTAGCAGATGCAGCAGGAGACTGAGCCAGCTCTCAGGTCAATCCAGGAAACCCAAACAGCAACTCAGGAGACCAGGCTGGAGACAGGAACCCCACAACAGAGCACTGACCAAACCCTAAGCTCAACTGCAGTGACTGGGCCATGAGCTGGGCTATCCAGGTGAGGCTGTGCAGTGCAATTAAAGCCCATTAACGCCCTCAGGGGCCTGACAACCTCCTCCCCATTTACAAAGCAATCAGTGCTTTCAACTTGTTTCTGACAACATTGTGTGTGGCCAAGTACTATACCCATTGCACAGTGATAGTATGGATGGCAGCGACACCTGGACACCTGTGTTATGCAGCTTGGGAAGAATTCATTTCTAAATTACAATCATTGATCACCAGTTGCAATGTTTTCTATTGAAAATTTAATCAATAAAAGGGGGAAGTACAAAGTTTGATTAAATTGGGTCAATAAAGGCAAATATCAAGAGTTTCATTAAGCTCTCTGCAAAAAGTGACATATTTTAGAATATTATCTTTTCAGGAAGTTTGGCAAACAATTACTCTTTTTGACAACACATTTCAAAAGGTGCATTACAATGATAGTGCTTTATTATGCCACTCTTTGAAGAGAATATAACTAGTCCCCTCTGATGAGCCTTCTGACTGAGAGTATTTAAATTGCAAAGTACGCAGGTTATCTTCATGAGCATTCTGTCCACAGAAATGCCTGTCCATACTTGTTTTCCTCTTGCACAGGCTTTCACTGGGGCAACTGACTGAGGAGAGGTGGAGGTGCCAGCCTCTCTAGCTAGAACAGTGGGCAAAGCACTTCTTACATCCCTAAGAGCTTGTTGCCATCAGTGTGGTTAGTCTCTATAGCTCTGGACAATTACTTTTGAATTAGATGAACTATCTAGTCTATCATCCTTTTGGGGAAGGGATTAAATAATATCTCCATTTTTAAAGCAGAAGAATTAATATTAAAATCAACTTTTCGTCAAAAAGACCCCAACCTGTAGATCCACTTCAAAGGAAAAAAACCACTTAAGTATTTCTCAAGTCTTACTCCTTGTTGCTATTCGTCTTTTCTGATTGCAGACTTACTCATCATTGACACGCAGAGAGTTGTCCCCCTTTTTTCCCATCTGTCCCCCTGAAATACCATTAACTGTTTCTTCTTCTTTCTTTCTAAATAAACTCAGTCCAGTCCTGCTCAGTAACTCCACACTCCTTGTCTTTTAACCTGTTCCTATCAACTGCAAACTTCTCTTCTCTCCCATGATTTCCCCCTTTTTTCCCCAAAATGATCCTTCTTGCCTAGTCAATCTTCTACAAAGCTCCCCTCCCTCCCCCTCATGTCCCTTGCCTTCCCTCTCACTTTGCTTTCTCTCACTCATGTACTCTTCCCTACTGCATCCCAGGAGAGCCATCAGCTCACTCTGACATCTTTTCCAGGGGGAAATATATGGCAGTATGCATGTAGAATGGTTGTTAACCATATTTTTCTCCATTAGAAAGACTAAAAATAAAGACCAAAATCTTGTGAAGATGGAGCATACAGCTTTGTCTATCAGGAGAAATTTTTTTTAACCCAAGAGGTTTGGTCATTCTCTGCAGAAAAACGCTCTGCAGTTCTCACATTCAGGATATGTCAGTGTTTAATAACACTGCACAGGAATGAATCTGATATGAAGTTTTAATGGTTTTCTGCAGATTTTAACAGTTTCCAGCTATAATAACTGCATAAATAGAATTATGAAAGGGAAATGCAGAGTCTATGCTTTGCAGGAGGAAGATATTTTTTAACGTGTTCATCCTAAGGCCCTCCACTTTCATTTGCTCCATTTTCTTTCCAAGTAATTTACATCCATGTAGCTTTACGTTCTGCCTCCAAAACATTTTGTTGATATTATGTCAATTGTGTCTGAGTACAAATAAGGTGAGTGTGATGCACAACTATAACTCTGCTTGAGCTAGGAGACTGAAATGTAAGGATCAAAATTCAGTTATATTGGATGTAATGAGACTGGGTAATTATTTTAAATTATTGTTCCCTTTTTTCTGGCACTTCATGGGTAAATTTATAAGAAAAATAGGGTGTAAATAGGATGTTTCTCTTATGGTGCTGAGTGTGCAGACATTCATATGATTCACAATCAGTTGCAGATCTTTGAATTCCCTGTTTTTCTCTCACAATCACAGCTGCATCCGCCTGAGACCACAGCTTCTCCAAGACAGTGCCTTAAGCCAGCCGGTATAAGCAGAACTCAGCAGAAGAGTTTCTTCTAACCTGTATCTCTGCAAAATTCCTGATTTGTTAAATCAAAAGGAAAAAACAGAGACACCACCACAAAAAAATATTTCTTAAAACATATGCCCCCTCAAGATTTAGATTGTTTGGCCATGAACATCTGTCAAAAATGGGAAAGCAGATGTTTTAAAAACAGAATTGGAGAGAATCCATCTAAGGAAAAAAGGTCTGTCAGTTAAACACAGAATATAGTTGACTAAGTATGATTAATGTCTTTATAGCCTTCTGTTTAAACATCAATAGCCAAAGTTGCCTTTGTCCACAAGTAAAAAACTGAGAAAGTTGCATAGATAACCTAATGTAAATTTTCTGAGTTCATTAAATATGAAAGAGAAAGGAAATGTCTGAAAAAAAACTTCTCAAGCATTATAGGAATTAATTTACTAGGATTTACACTACCAGAGCAGTAAAACATTGAAATTAACTACCGCATGGATTATCCCAGTGTAACTGCTTAAATGCTAATTCAGTTAGGGCAACCTCGGCGATCAGAAAATGCAAATTCTCATGGGGTTCATTTTTTTTTAGCTTCTTTCTCCTACTACTAGTAGACCCGTTATGCATGCTAACAACATTTGGTCCCTTATAGGGAGCAAGGCTCTTGTATCCAGTGTGCAGGATTATGGGATATAACTCATCTGAAGAATCTCAAAGTTACTGAATTTCCCCGATGACTTTCAAAACCAATCCCCACACCCTTTAGCTCCTGAGAGGGCTCCAGTTTAATCCTCTGCACCCCTCCAGAGGGAAAAAATTGCAAATTCAAAGCAGATCCTTTTCAGCACATGATCTAAGTGACCATGGTTTGTTAAGAATCATTAATTCTTGCTGCTGAAAGAGAATGGATCCCTGTGTTGTGATGAATGTTCTCCCAAAGAGCCTGTGTGCAGGAAGGAACCGGCTCCCTGGGTGCCGACACGCTGTCCCATGCAGCTGATAACCAGGAACCCGGTCACAGACATTTCCGTAAGCGGCAGCACTACCGCAAGCTGCTTCTGTCGTCTCCCCCGCCTCTAGCCTCTGATTCCTGTCCCAGCCCACGCAAGTACGATTCAATGAGCCAGATCAGGCTTATTTTTATCCTGGATCTGTTCCCCAGCTCCATTCACCATGTGGCCCTGCAAATGGCTGTCCTGGCAGAGCACAGCGGCTAGAGCAGGGGTCAGGGATGGGGCCAGGTTAGTGATCACACCAGTACCATGACCAGCCCAGCATCAGCTCCACTGTGCCACAGCCAGCAGCCCGGCACTGACAGGGCGGGGGGGGGGACATGGCAGGAAGGCTGATCCTCTCGAGATGTTCCTCGAGTTTCCTGCCATAGCTCCATCTGACCCAGAGATGTTGGTGGCCACTAGAGAGAAGGTAGCTTGGGATGGGGGTAACCACTCAACATCATGGATACCTGACGCTGGCAGCATCAGGCTCTGTTTGGCATGCCTCCTCCTATGGAAATGGGGTGGGAAGAGGCAAGAAGCAGAGATGGAGGCTAGGGAGGGAGCTGGTGCTTGTGACTCCTAACACTGCTAGGCTTGAACCTGGTTTTCTGGGCACTTACACAGGCAGCGTGGGGGCAGCAGCCTTGTCCGTGCCCCTCTGCCCCAGCAGTCACAGCTTGGACAAGCTGCCTGTCCTTAGAGCTGGTGCCACTGTCTTCAGCCTGTGCCAAGACCCGTCCCTGTCCTGCTGGAAAGATGCTCCGTCTGTCGGGGCTGCGCCTGCCTACTGGAGAGGAGACAGATGGACAAGGGACAGCAGAGGAGAATCATCCAGAGGGGAATAAGCAGGAATTTTAGACTTCAGTTAGACATTGAGCAATGTGTTGAAAAATAGAAAAATGGCATTTATAGCCTCATTAATCATATTGTGTAATTTGAGTAGCACCAACTGAATCAATAATAACATGGATGGTTTATTCCATTTCCTTTTTTTGTTCTTACTCACTGAAACTTTTCAGTATTAAAAAGAATTCTAGCACTGAATATTCTTTTCCTTATTTGGTATATTTTAAAATAAATTAATAAGTGCATTAGAACTACCAGAATCTAAAATTCAAATCCACAAAGTTTGTACAATTATGTGAAATAATAACATCAGAAAGAAGCACTGTGAAGCCCATCAGCCCTTTGAGCATATGGTACCTGTTTATAGCCAAAAATGAAGAGATGCCAGTTGAATAGAGGAAACAGAAATAATGGACAATAACCCTTAGCAGATTTAAAAGGAAAGCCTGTTGAGCAGTCCACAAATAGATGTTATTCAACACTCATACACTCCAATTTATCAGAATACATTTAAAATAGATACTTTGAATTCTTGGTTGCTTTTATTATGCCATTAATTAAACACATGAGTTGTGTACGACTGCCTGCAAGCATTCAATTGCAGTGTTCTACATTAAGTGGCATCTATTTACAGTTACCAGCAAGCCAAGGGTTTTTTGACTGGCTCAGCTAGATTTTATTTTTGTAGCAAAATGCCAGCTCAAGCTGGAAACATTACAAATAAAAACTAAAGGGCCTGGCTCACCACTGTACTATTTCCAAAATATATCAGGATAACAGTATGAGTTAGATCCCTGCCTTAGCTGCACATTCACAACATGAATATTTATTCTGGCACTCCTACAAGGCAAAATGACTCTCGGTGAGATTCAAAATATGTGATTCTCTAGATGGAGGGGTCCTAAGGTGATGACTCCATATCTCAATATCAGACATCTTTATAAAAGAGTCCCACCTTATTCCCACATGTTACCACCTTTTCTGAGGTCCATCACGCATCATTAAGATGGAACTAGAGAGCAGCTGTTAGTGAACAGCTATTTTTACCTCCTGTTTCCCTGTGGGAGACTACCATCATAGAGAGCATCCTCAGGTACCCATGGCAGATGGCTTTAAGTCATCTGAACAACTGATCACCGCTAGAGATCCCTTGAGAGTCGATCTAATGCATGATGCAGCATGGTCTCTCTTCCCTGACTTCAGAAGAGGCACGTTAATTTTAGCATTTATCTCTTCTGATGTACAGGGATCAGAGAAGTTTGACTATTTCATTGTTATTTAACAGTCTCTGTGATTATGTAAGTTTGGCCTGTTTGCATTCTTCATCTGAATATTCAGGTATAACATTTCATTGACAACAGTTTTTGTGGAAAGCAACTGCAGCTGTTGTATCAGTGGAAAATTACATAGACTAGATTTCACATTTCCACATGCAATATTTTTCCCTAAAAGTACTATTTATGCCCAATAAAGAAATGAAAACAACTGCCCTATTTTTAAACAGTGACAACCATTCAGTTTTAAATTTGGATTTCAGAATAACCCTTTTCTAATCCATGGCAACCCTTTTAAAATCGGACAAAAGAGTTTGAATTTTTACTATTTCCACACAAAAATTTATGCTAGAACAGTATTACTTTAATACATTTGATTAGAAAGTCTCATTTTCTTTAAACTGTGACATGCTCATGCCTATTCAGCCAGCAGGAAAAAAAAGGATCAAAATCCATCAGATAAAAAATTTAATGCATATCTCAAATCTAGAAGTTTAAGAGGTTTTTTTTAGAATTCCCATGAATAGAAGCTGTTAAATGCAAACAACTTCCCATGGAGTTCCCAGACAGATTCATCACTTAAACATACAGTTTCTTTCCTAAATTTTCCTTTTGCTAGCAAAATATGCTCAAGTCTTACAAAATCCACATGGAGAAGTGATATGCATTTGTATGTCTTTGAACCTTTTACACTTCCCAAATGAGAAAATGTGTATTTAATTTATGTTCTTGATTTTGAGTGATAATTTTTAAAGGGCCTAAAATAGCAGTGGCCCTGATTGACTCCTGCCTGCCAAATCTGTGAATCACTTTCATTTCCAGTGATAAAAATAGAAAAAACAAGAGATCAAAAAGTATCTCAGGAAATTCCAACCAGTCTCCAACACGCTACCATGCGTAGCATGGTGTACAAAAATAGGTGTACGAAAGGTGTACGAAATAAAGGTGTACGAAAAGAGTCCTTTTCAGAGCTTAGAACTATTAATGCTTTACATTCACTGTGACAATCAATTCCTTTGCTCTAAAACCTGCTCCACAGCTCAAAAAACACCATGCCACGCCATACACCATATCATACCGTACCAGTGAATCAGCTGGTATCAGCTCTATCCCTAAATCCAATTTTCATTAGATGCTAACCATTCATTTTGGCATTACTGCCGTGATCTCTGTCTCCTGCTACAACTCGCTGCTCCTGGAAGCAGAGCCAGGCACATCCCATGCATCCACACTGCTGGCTGGGGGAGATTTGTAGCTTCTGTCCCACAACCTGTTCACAGTGGGAGATGGGGTTCACCACACACCACCCTGTGATGTCAACATCCTGCTTAGTTTTTGCAGTCACTGGAGAAAAATCTGTGCTTCTGGTGAATAATTCTATATCCACTTTAGGCACGTACTTAGATGAGATGCATGATTGTGTAGAAGAGGAGCAAATTTCTTTCTGTCAACTAGAAAATTTGTTGTTCCTAAACTGATTGTGTCTTGTGGTGACATTATCCATCCACCATTGGACATCGCTACAAGGACGAGTGGCATCTCTGTGCCCATTCACACATAATGCCCAGTGTAAGGTTGGTGTTTGCAATCTACCAGACTGACTTTTCTGAACACTGGTACTGTTTTGCAAGGAATTTAGTGCCTTTCTGCCCTATCTTGCTCTTCCAAGAGGTACAGACAGTTTGAAGGGGTGTAGTTGGTTTTTCCAGTGTCTTCTCTTTTACATCTCTTTTACCTTTAGACTACTCAAAGCAAGTAACAGCATAGAAATAATGTTTTTCTTTGGAGGACTTTTTCTGCATTTGTAACTTCTAGGCAACAGTTTATACAACACCTCTTTAGATTTCCTCCCTCAGACACTTCAGATATATAAAATCAGTACCCCAGAGCTCTGATTACAGTGGAGTACAATTGACAGAAGAACCCACCTGGCAACTCTCAAATGCTTTAAAAATACCACTCTGTACCTCTTCTCTCTCCACCAGATATTAGGTCCAGATTCAAAACCAGGGCCTCTTCTCTTATACATGATCCAAGAAAGGTATTTGACATCTGCCCAGAAAAGCAGATATTTCTATTTCCCCTATGAACTTGCAGCCAGCATTTCTAACCGCCTAATCTGATCTCCTAATGCGTTAACAAACAATTTGCAGTTTCTGCTGGGCATTACATTCATAAAATCTGCTTGTCCACATCAAGATGTACCAATTAGTTACTGTCTAGTTATTTTTTTAATGAAAATCCAAATGTGCATAGGAGAGATCTGAATTCTAGCCTTAGCCTCAGATGTTGTCAGCAGCTGAGCACAGAGCCCCAGTGAGCCCCAGGGCTGAACTCCCAAAGGGTCAAATTGAAGGCTTCAGCCGGAATCATGGCCCTTGGGGAGCCACTGGGGTTACAGTCGTAATTTAAATTTCAGGAGGCTGAAAGAAGCACAAGTGAAGGGAATATTTGCTAATCAAAGCCAAAATTCTGATCATCTAACTACTCTTAAGTCTTTTAAATAATAATATTCTTAAATTATTCTTGCACTGAATCCAAATGGCAAAGAGATTATTTTCCTTTCCTTTCTGGCAGACTGACATCTGGATGCCTGCATGTAAACTTGTCTGGGGTAAATGGTGTTATACAGACTAGTTAAAAAGAGAAATTGTTCAAAGTGTCAGCCAACAGGGCTTAGTTTTGAATTATGTGGTGCAAGTGGACAGCTGCTGCTTCAGGAATATAGGTGAGCTGCTTCGATAACACCCTTCATCCGGTGGATTCCTTACACCCATAAACCTTGCAGCAATAATAATCAAAGAAAGCAACAATAAAATAATGAACTATTAAGCAGGAAATTATTTCAGTATTGTTGAAAATGTTGTTTCTGCTACTTATAATGGATAAAATAATTTCTGGTAACAACCCTAGTTCCCTTATTTCTTTTTGGTTTTTTGCATCTGTAATCATTCCCTCCCTCAGTCCTTCCCTAAGCTTTCTCTTTCAGAGCTTGTTGACAACAAAAACTCATTGGGGAACAACAGTAGTTTTTATTCATGGCACTGCTATGCTTTTGCCTGCCATAGTTCCCCTATTTTGAAAGAAATGTCAGGCTATGAAGTTCACCAGGCCATGAAAGAGAAGATAAGCAAGTTCCATTTAAATTTATACAGCTCTAATTTAGAGGTTTTATTGAAATATTTAACTATATTTAAAAGTTTATCTTTTTCTCAACCATAACTTCACTCTTATGTGGCAATATACATTGTAAACTATAAACTCCAAATAGGACAATATATTTTGCCTGGTTAATTTCTGACAAATAGAAATGTTTACTTCTATATTTATTTCCCAGTTTAATGACTGCTGTACCATTACTGTCTTACATTTCAGTTTGCAAACAAGTGCAGGGGGGAGCACATTATTCCCATGTGTGCGATTTCAGTGCAAAATTCAAATGCAGGTTACACAAGGTCCACATTATAGAAGCACGTACAGTCCCTGCTCCCAGGATCCTGCCCATTTAAAAACCCAACTATCAGAAGGGAATACGGAGCACAGAAAGAGATCTCATTTACCCAGGGCTGCATGGCAAGCCGGTGGCAGAGGCAGAAAAAGGACCACCTTTTCTATTACTTTATTCCTTATGCTAGACAGCATTCCTGGGTTTCTATTTTCTTTTTTTTAATTCTGTCATATAAAGAAGAAAAGGTCAGTAGGCGGGGTCTGTAGTTGGTGCATAATGTGTGAAAACAGACAGATTAAATTTTGCAGTCCATAATCATCCTGCCATGGCCTCCAGCAGGGTCCATGGCTACCTCCTGCAAAAAACTCAGCTTCTACAAACATTGGAGGAGCCTCCTGATCCCTTTGTACTTAACCTACTTTGTAGCTTTCCAAAATTGTCAATGGCAGGCAAAAAATATCACACAAAGCATGAATAAAATCATAGCATTAAATTAGATCCAAGTCCTATGCTCACAGAAGTTCCTTGGAAACCTTATTTTGTCCTATAACCTACGTAGCCTTATCTATACAAAGCTAAAAATGAGAAATGACAGCAATCGGCATTACTATCACTAACTCATTTGCGGTTCTACCCCAAAGAGCTCAATCCAAATTCCACTACAGGTAATGCAAATAAATACATACTTGGCAAATGCTACAACAATTGCGGTTACGCACTGGCCACAATTTCTCCAGCTGCCCCCAGCCATTGTACCCCCAGGGGACTAGAACTCTCTATTGAAGCACATCATCTTTTATAGTCATATTCCTAATAACTAGATATGTTTAACTGAGTGTTTAACTCTACCTGGTAACTCTCAGAAATACGTACTATTCAGCATGAACAGGGATTGCAAAGGAGGCTACGCTTTTGAGATGCAGGTTACAGGTTCATAACTAAAGTCACAATAAACTTAATTATATTTAAAATACATTCTTTGTTAAACAACAGCTGACCCTCTAAAAGCCGCTGGATTCAAGTTCACACAGTTGCTGCAGGTGCTCCTCTGTGAGACAGACCACTCAGCCAAGAAAGGGATGCCGGGAGCAAGTGTGTGGTTTATAGCCCACAAGAGCAAAAAAAACCCTGCAAGTCTACTGTGACCAGAGGAATAACTCTGTTCTGATGTTACTTTTGAAGAATACAGTTGTGCCCACTCTTTGGCGGAGCATGGCAAGCACTTTGGTTCAAGTTTGATAACAACCATATGTCTTGAGCATACTTTTGACTCCCACATCACCAGTGAGTCGAAAAACCTTATCTTGGAAAACAAGCTGGTTCTGTGCAAGAAAATCTGTTAAAATATTGATTTAAACCCAGGTAAAGACTCTTCTAATTTATACTACAAATAAACTGAACAATAAAATCCATAGTTCAAGGGAGAAATCAGTGATAAGAGGTAATAAAGTAAAAATAATGACCAGCTCATCAGCTTAAAACAAGCAAGGTTCAGAAATTAAAACGGTGACTGTAAGGTAAAGAGCACGGCTGATTTTCAGCTACATGTGGCTGTGCCCAGGCAAGGGCAATATTTACCATTTAATATTTGTCCTGGACAGATAACACAGAAATCTTAGTCTTTTTGATTTAGAAAATTTAGTCTTACTGAGATGTGAGACCCCCTATATCTTTGTGAAACCTTGCCCTCAGCTTTATTATCTTAAATACTTGATGCAACTTAGCTTAAAACTCTTTGTTTCTCTTTCCTGGAAGGTTAGGTCTTAGCAAAAATATTTTACAAAATGGCTGACAAATAGGAATTTAAGGCAGCATTTGCTACAGATCTGGGCATGCATATACTATCCATTTACCCAATGCCCTTTTTTCATGACTGAAGTGATGCTCTGGCATTAGAAGACCTTAATACTGGTTGGGGAAGGAAGGGTGATTTCATATATGTATTTCCTATTTGAAATTCCCAATATAAGCTTTACTAGTAAGACTCCAGTGGTTCCCTCACAACTGCAATTCACTCAGGGACCTTCATGTCCCCTTCCCCAGAGCACCTGCCTAACTTGCTATTCCCCAACCTGTTGCACAGATAATAATTCATACCCAAGTCTAGCTCTTTCTATTCATCCTTCCAGAATTGAAAACTAGTTCTCCCACTCATCAAGTTTTTTCTAAATGTTAAACTTTCTTCATACAACTCCTCATACTAATACCACCTGCAGATTTAATGAACAGACTCTCTCTTTTTTGCTCCAGGCTGCTAATGAGAACACGGGGTACTACCTGAGCAACCAACTGGGCAACTCGCATGTTACAGCCTTTCTATTCTGACAATCATTATAATTGTTCTCTGAGACTCATTTCACAATAAGCTTTGATCCCATCTAACTTTATTGTTATCAAACTGTATTTCTGTCTTGCTTACAGGAAGGCACAGGAGACAATATCAAAAAACTTAAGTCAAGATATGTGACATCTCCCGTCTCCTTGTTATAGTAGAAAGTTAAACAGGTTTGAAGACCTCTTGTTCTGGGAATATCTATGTTGACTTTTACTCAAGTTCTTATTGACTTTCATGTGCTTTGCAAATAGTTCATCTGTTCCCCATTCAAACAAAATATTTTGTAAGCATCTGGGAACACTACAGAGCTATGTACTGAATCACCTCAATTTTTATCCTGTGTATTAGAATACACAAGCAGCATGCACTCCAAAGTCATGAAATACCAGACCTCAAAAAGAAAAGCTTTCCAGGTGCAGTCTGACAGCCATCTCCTCCAGTCAGAGATAACTTAAATTCTTCGAACTTCCAATACAATTTTGTCAATAATGAATAATCTTGCATTGCTGTTTATTCTCATACCTCTATTTTCACATAGTAATCTTCTCAGCCTCCCTTAGAATATTAACTATTTTCTTAGCAGTGAAGAACAGTAAAACCACAAAAGACTTCGTTTCATTATAACCAAATAAATGTTAGCTTCTAAAACCAGGTTGTTTCTGGCTTTGTTAATATAATTCTTACCATAGTAAAAAACTATGAGTTTGCTTTCCAAAAAAAAAAAAAAAGTTTTATGATTGCCTGTGCTAATGATATTTCACTGGGCTGCTGTTCTTCACAAGGCAGGATTATGTCATTCACAGGTGTGCCTGAGTATTAACTCAATCATTCAGAAAGCCACAAGGCAGTATTAGAAATCACAATATCCTGGCCAAGAGGATGATACAGCATCATACCAATCTCAATGTTTTTCACATCAAGAAAGATTAGACCCAACTGTTACAGAGGAGACCAGCAGCAGCAGGAAGAAATGAGATTCTAACTGACACGAACAGCAAAGCTGGGGAAGCGAAGGCTAAGAAGGTGATAGCAGCCAGAGGAGAATACTGGTACAGGAACAAAGGACTAAGTCATTTAGACTGGACACCTGAAATAGCTTTCTGACCAGCAGGGTGGTATGGCTTTAGAAATAGTGACAGTGAAAAGAAGAAACAGCTTAGGATGGAACTTGAGAAATTTATCACTGAGATGTGTCAAGCAGGGGGCTAAAGCTGGTAACACAAATACCGTGTCACATCCTCACATTCAGCTCTCTTTCCTTAGGACATGTACTTGCCCTCCATGGGTTTCATGAATCCACACAAGTTTAAGATCCAGAACAAAAAGGTTTGTTCTGAAGGAAAGGTGGTATTTTTCCATTTATGTTGACAACTTAGACCAAATTCCCGTGACCAGAATTACAGTTCTGGTAACCCCATTGAGTTTGCAACAAATGCAAACAATGCTGTTTATGCTGAAATAGTTACTCAACATTGGTTGGATATACTAGTTACAACCAACCAGCTAAATGACTCAACTCCTATTTAGCATAAAACTATGCCTTAATTTATATCATACTGTATTTAATTAATTTGACAGTTATATCATTTGCTAATATTTTTACACTACAGCTGCCACTGTACTCTGCCTTTGCTCATTACGTTTAACATCTTTTATAAAACATTCACTACACACAAATAGCAAGTTCACCTCTTCATTACTCAGCACACATAGGATCTTACCTTACAGCAGAAATAAAAAATAAATTGCTTCAGAAAAGATTAAGTGATGAAGAGAAAGTGAACAGTAACACAAACTTCAAGAACAAGCTCATTCTTTATGGTAACTGTTTCAGCGGCATTTTTTTTCCCTAAATAGTTAAAAACTAATAGAGATCAGATAAATTGGTTACAGGTTTAGATGCAAAATTATGTGACAAAGTTCTTGTCTTTAAATGCACATATGCACACATGCAATGTACGTTTCAAAGACATCACAGACATATTCTCCTTCACTTGCTCATTACAACAGCAGTATTAGGAACATTAATCCTACCATATTTACAAGTAACACTTTAAACTCCAGCAAAACATAATTTATCAGTGTGTGAATGGGAGGCAGAATATGTAACATTCTTGAATATGTTTCTCTTTGCGGTAGAAATCTTAACTGTGGAATAAAGGTCCAGCCCACACATGCCACAGTGAGGAGACGAATTAAGAACCTGCACAAGCAGAGTTTCTTCATTTATGACTAATTGCAGGAGAAAAAAAAAAAAAGTTTTTTATATATATGTATTTATAAAAATGTTTTTGTATATACTAATATACATATATTTGAGGAAAAGAGGATCCTGGAGTTTTGCTCACATCACATTTTAATATACTACAGAAGGAAGACAGACGGTATCCCAGCTAAGAAGTTTCTGCCCAATAAAATAGAGAGAGACTGTAAATGCACGTCCTCTTTCCCCTTCACTGCTTTGAAGGCACATTGGTGTGTGTCAGCTGAAGAATGAAAGCTATTCCATTCAGTGAAATATTTTCATATTTAATCTGCCCATTTGCACAGGATGCTTTAAACAGGTAAATTACATCTTTCTCACCACATACACTTCTACCTAACTGCCTGGAGGGTAGCCTGTGGCTGCAGCTACACCCAGATTTACAGGGAGCAGCAATATCCCCATATACATTCAGCACTATCCAGAAGGGCACGTGAAAAATCTCTGGTCATTTTGGAGAGGTGCGAGTTCCTCTCCCTGCAGCCCTACACAGAGGCTGACCTTGGTTCAAAGGCTTGTCTCCAAGGGATATTCCACATTGCTAGGGCAGCTGTTCCTACAGAGCTTCTGTTTCTGTAATATGTCTAGAGCATCCAGGTTTTCAATGGGATTTGAGCTGCTAAGGCTCTTAGACTCCCTGGAAAATTCCAGCCGAATGTCTTGACATTTACAAAATTGATTTCATGCGATGACTGTTTTAGAGACCAGGGTGTTGGAGTTTTTTTCCTTTTTTTTTTTTTTTCCAGGAAAAACATGATATATTCTAAACTAGCAGAATCATCTTTGTGCAGTTTGGCTCATTACAGTTTGCAGGAGTGGATGGAGCAAACCCTGTACCCTGTAATGCTGCATCCAAGAGTAACAGAGCCAGGAGCTGATGGGAATTTTACAGTCTACAATTAAAATTTCCTAAGTGCTATCAATTCAGTAGATTAAATTAGTGCTACTAAGCTCAACTCTTTCTACAAAAACGAAATCCATGCTAAGTGAGTATGGCACCTTTATTTTGAAAAACACATTTATTCCCCCGGGTGTTTGTTGAGACTTGTGGACCATAAAGACAGACACTACTTTGAAGCTTTTTTTTTTAAATAGTATATTAAAACATTTAATACAAGTGCACACAGATGTACCCAGCTCAGACTACTCTTTGCTAATTATCAGATTTTTTCCACAAATTTGCAGATGGTGGAAACTATCCTAGTATTTTTTCCATCTTGCTTATTTGCCCAGGATGCTGGTATGAAGTAAATAACATCTTTTCTCTTATGACATTATCGCTATCCTTGCAGTACCAGCTTTAATCAACTTTTATTAATTAAGCAAGGGACCAAATTTTCTGCCTAGTAATATTGCTTCCAAGTCTGTGATCAAAAAACCACGATTATTTAAAAGATCAGAGAAAAAGCTGATAAGTAACACTTCTGCATACAAATACAATTTAAAATTTCCATAGGAAGCCTCTCATGGTAGGAACCGCAAGACTCAGTTTGCTGTTGCTGGGGTTTCTGCATTTGTTTTATTTTTGTCCAAGACTGATTGTTAAATCTTAGCATGTCTGGTCATCAGGGACATATCTTAGTGGAGACAAACTAGAAAGGTTTTGGAATTGAATGCCACACGTTGGAGGCATGCTGAGGATAGTAGCCAGTGCCCGGATGAATTTCAATAAACCTTCCTACGAGACAAGCTTTCCTAGATACTAACAGCACTCACAGCTTGGGTTTTTCCTTATAGATATTTAATTGATCAAGCTTGCATAGGATGACAACCTGGATATTGATCCTCAAACTTACTACTGCAAACAGATTTAAAAGTAAGCGGCATTCAGTGACACATTTAAGTAAATTCAAATAGGTTTTAAATAATTGGTCTGTAAATAATAAATTATTTTCCAATCACTGCTTTCACATATCTTAAATCAATGTCCTGATTACCAAAATGTCAGATCAGGGTATTTTCAGTACATTTTCAAAAGTCTTAACTGACACAATGAGATAACCAACTCAGCTAACCAAATTTTGAGTTTGCATGTGTTGATCAGCATTCCCTAGTTGAAATGCAGTACTTAAAGCTGTTAAGTTTCTTGTTTCGTTATTTAAAGACTAGAGGCTTCTTACCAAAGGTTATTGCTATATATGTAGTACAAAACATCTCTACCCTTAGCTAGCTCTATTATAACAATTAATAAATAAGTTGGACACACCACAGTTCTCATTATTTGTAACTCACCTTTAAGCCAGCTATGTGTTTGTATGATAATACTCAATTCTTAATGGCTCTCCAGCATTCTGTCACATGGGATTTAGCCTCACACTTTATTCATGCCATAGGCAATGCAAAATATGTCCTTTCCCCCAGTCAGTCTAGCCAGAAGTGGTTCTGTAGCTTTGTATCCCCTCTTTAAATTCACTCTCCCTGACATTTCCGTGTCCTTTACTATAGTTGTCTCAGGAAAAAGTCCTCCCTGGAACATGGTCTGAAATTTATGTTATTTTATACCTTTTCATTAAAAGCTGATGGTAGATCTAGCATAATGTGGTATCCAAACATGACATATGCACGACAGTAGCAATTTGTATTCAAAAAATATCCAGTAATATTACAATTTTCAGTAGAAAAATTCCAAGGCTAGACAACATACTCTGTTAAACTACCTGATCAGCTCTTTCTCTTCCTAGATAAAAAGCCACATTCCCTTAGTCTGCAGAGTCTCCTTGTGAATGAAATTCAAATCTAACTGATCATTTTCTGATTCGGGACACACGAGGAAAAAGGAAATCCTCACAGTTCTCTCTAGTCTGCTCTGTCCCCACCCTGAGCCCCAGTCTTAGAGACACAGGGGGACACACACAGGTGGAGATGACAAATCCTGATTCACTGACACTAATGTTAAAATTCACTTTTTCCCAGGATCACAATCTGTAATGTGGAGGTTCTGCAGGACAGAAAGTAATTTTGCTAGAATGTTGTTCCTTCAAAGTACTTCTGCATCTTTCTCACTTGCCATCTTGCTCTCAGGAGAGCATCCCACCACCTCAACTTGACTACACACCTCTTCTATTTTAACTTCCCTTCTTTAGGCTAATCTATATCTCACTAAGTTACCCTCATCTGAAAAGGGACTTTTATGAGGAAAGGCTTACAAAAAGAACCCATACTGCACAAAGCTACCTAATCCTACCTCTTCTCACACAATGACACCTCACCTTTGCCACAAACAATCACATCCCTCCTTTCAGGTCTTCTGTATCTCACCACCACTTGCTTTGTGGATAACTTTGAATTCAGCTGTCTGAAGTTACCATGTTTGAAAATTCAATCTAGAAAGAAAACATTTCAGTTCAAGGTAATGTTTTTAATTTCCTTTTGGTGCAGGAAAATCATTAGAAAAGGGACATTTAAAATATCACTAATGAAATCTCAGAGATATCATACAAAAAGTAAAGTTCCATAATTGGATATTAGAATAACAATTCTTAATAAACTTACATACAGTTAGTCCATCAATGCTATTCTCTCTCAGTAGAGAGCAATTAAAATTCAGTGCTCTGCAAGATCCACTTAATGATTTGGCAAGGTTTCTTTTGGAACCATATGCGCAGTATTCATATCAGAACATTATACAGGAGCATATATATATTATACAAGATTCCTACTGCAGCAGGTTTGTGGGTCCTTCAAACAAAATGAGTCATCAAGAGACCCATCTATCAGATCTCAGATGTTAATAGTAAGTACGTCCAGCGGCTTCGAGGTCACTCCATATAAATGGCATAATGTGAACGAGATCATTAGAATATCCATCAACTGGATCATCAGTCTGACAGTATGGCTGTTGCGAGAAGTGTGGTTGTGAAATGTAAAATAAGCATGGGGTTTTTTGCATACAAATGCCTTCTCAGAGGTCACAGGACTGCAACATGCCCTTGTTCAATTCTTTATTAAAAGAGGACAAAATAATTCACAAACGTGCTTATTTTATCTGTACCTCCTACAGCTGCTGTACGTGTACAGCAATTACTTTTCAATATTAACGTGCTTACAGCAGGATTCATCAGTACACATCGGGCCTCTGAAAAGCAGGTTTGAAGATAAGAAGTTCTTGAAATTGATGTAAAGCCATAATTAAAAACAAACTTAAAGACTAAAGCAGTTTTAAAAAAGTATTTTTTAACTTTATTCTTGCCAGGATGTGTACTTGCATTTAGTCATTTGCTGTGACTAGATGATGATGATTATATTTTGTAATTCTGTTTACATTCATTTGCTGCCTATTATAAAAAGTATTCAGCAATTATTAAAAAAAAGTAGGCTTTATGTGAAGAACATCTTATCTGTCAGTTCAGCTCTCAGGAAGGCTGTAAAATTCTACAGTGATCTGTGATGAAGGACCACTTTTCTAGCAGCCTAAAGTCAAAAGACGTTATGGCAAAGGAAGCCTGAGCCTTCCCTCAAAATTTGTTCCTCACTCTCAGGAGGCCAGAACTACCAAGAAATTTTCTCCCTAACTAAATAATCTGAAAAACTGTAAAGGGCTTGAAAAGCAAAATCATCCCTTAATCCACCACTGGGAAAGATGCTGGATGACTAATTAAATATTGCCCATGCGCCAGTGCCACTGCAGCTCCTTCATTTCTGGTGTAGGGAACAAAGAGTGTCATGGTTATGAAGAACATTTATTTACCACTGAGAACGACGACTGAACTGAAAAATCAAGGTGTGAATTTAGAGATAGTTCAACTTCCTCCATAGTAATATACAGGGTTTTTTGTTTTTAGGGTTGTTATTAGATTTTGGTTTTTCTTTAAACAGAATGGTTGATGGTATCTGAAGGCTTTCTACAGTGTTGAAGGTCTACCATATTAAAGGCTGAGGTCTGTGGAGAATGCATTGTATCCCAGAATCCAATGGCTTCTAGATGCAAGGGAAGAAGGAGTCATTGGCTATTTCCTAGCAATAAATCATGGTAAAATATTTCAGCATTTAGTCTAACCTCAAGAGATAAGCACAAATGCTGATTTATTGATGCCTGACCCAAGACACAAGACATAGAAAGTATTTCAGAACTTTTGGTTCTGCAAAATAAGCTGGAGAATCACACATAATCATTTTGTGCTTTGTCAGACTCATTTGAGAAGTATTTTCATAAGGGCAGTGTTTTCCAAAGGGGCTGTTGTCCTAGTTCTACAATTAACTGAAAAATTCTTTTTGTCTAATGCTTATAGCCTAATTTAAATAGGGAGGCACTTTAGATCTATCAATTGAAAACAGAGAACGTAAGCAGATGCAACATTGTTAAACAGCAAGTCTATGGCAAAACTAGAAATCAATTCATAGTTTTGGAACCACAGGAAAACTGTCCCCCTTGTAAACAGATATGCCATCCAAACTGTCACTGTGAGAACTGGTTTTGTTAGAGTCTTCGAGCTTTGCCTCTTTAGCTGATTTAGATGCAAAGATCCACAGGTCCAGCTTCTCTTGTTTCATCTATACCATATCCACCTAATCCCTTGAGCACTCAGCCCATACTGTCTGTGTGATCCAGCACAAGCACTGTGATTTTGTAAGCTTTAAAGCTATGTGTTTTTCAGTAATACATAGTCTCTCGCCATGAAATAACAGTACAGGCAGACTTTCTTAGGATCCAACTCATAAAATCAAAGAAGATATTTTAAATAACAAAGATCTAAGATCGCTGTGCACACAGCTAGAATTCCTTCATAAAAGCACAATATATTGTAGTTTGATACGTGCACAGTCACAAAAAATAAACCACAGCCCAGTCACTGTTTTCCATTACATTCAAATCACTCTAACAGATATAAATTAAAACACATTTTGGAAGATCCTTAAAATGATAGAACATTTTTCTCCCTGTTTCAGGTAAAAGTGCGATCAATCTCTGCAATGAATCTTTACATTTTCCCTAGCTTTACTCAATGTGAAATAGGTGGCTATTTAACTTTGGAAAAGATCCCACCATTTGTCCCCTCTATTTAAAATGAACTCTTTAGGACAAGGATGTTTTCTTCTGGTTCTGTGATCAATGTCTAGCATAACAGACCCAAGATCTCTACATAAAAGTATTAGGTAAGAATACCAACACCACGTGAAACGGTTAGCATACAAGCCATACAAGCAGTAATAATTTATATGACCTTCTCTTCTGCTGATACTGTTAGCTCAGTTCTTGCCCTTCTCTCTCACTTCTCTGCAGGGAACTTCAGAAGTTATTCATCTCCTACAAGTTAAAAAACCTTGAGCTTCACTCAAATGCATCAGGGGATCTGTGAAAGTTTGTCACAGATTATGTGTCGATGTAGGCACTGTTACTTCGAGGGTACATTATTGATAAAAGCTAAATATTTCATCTTTCTTCAGTGTATCTAAACAAAACTGGCATTTACTTAACAGGAGGCTGAAAGTTCAGCCTTTTCGTATTATAACAAGGAGCCGTGCTGGTAATTTCTCTCAGAAGAAAACAGATACCATGGCCTCTCTGCAGCTGTAGCAGAGGAAAGCCACAGCGTTCGCTCCCTTCCCAAGCAGGGGTCTGGAAATCCAGCAGGGTGTGCCAGCAGCTGTGCCTTGCATCGTGCTCAGCACAGGCTGGGGTACACCCAAGTGGGAGGAGGGACCCTTTCAATTCTACATTTCTATCACTCTTGTAGGCCAAGTCCAACCCATCCTATTAGCTGCATGCAGGTGTTTCTGAGTGTGTTTGTGCTTTAATTATTCATAACATCAGCTTCATATTTTATGGATTATTCTGCATCAGTTCTGGTACTTGCCTCATGCATTATGCATGCACCTGAATCTGTTCTGATGGTAGGCATGAAAGACACAAAGCATGTCTCTCACCTGTGTGCTTCTGATTAGAAAAGAGTGTTTCTAACCCTGAGCTGAACTGAATCCCAAATGTGCCCTCCTTTGTCCCATAACTGCACATCCTTTAATGAACAACAGGGAGAATTTTTTTCTCTTCTCCCTCACCTAAACTCTCCTAATTTTACTTTTTGGCCAATGTCAGCTTATAACAAAATGATCTCCCTTATAAAATGCACTTTCATCTGAGTGCTGGTTCAGAAGTAAAGTCTACTAAGAACCATAGCAAAGACCTTTTTTAAAATAATATCTCTGAATGAATCAAAGTCATCAAGTCTAAAGTCTCAAAACACAGGCATCGCATAGTACATTGCTGTTTTACAGCATCATGTTTTACAGGCATCAGAGAAGACAAGGAGATACACTGTTTTCATCATGCTAACACAGCTTACTGTTTAAAAGATGTGACAAATTATTCATAACTTTGAGTAGAAATCCAAGTGAAACTTATTGGGGTTTTTTAATTGCTAAGTAGTTCATTGTGCCACACACCTCATTAGCGATGCTGCATTCCTTTCTTCTCTTTTTCAATGTAACTGAACAACAGACCTTCTTTCCCACAGGGTCTCAACTTTTCAAGAATCAAAGAAATTTTTCAAAGTTTTCCTGGTCAAGGAGGAAATTATTTTATAGAACAGATAACAGAATACTCGGGTTGGATGAGGGAGACACTGGTGCAGAGGGACACAGGCTGGCATTGCTCCTGCTCGGTCTGGTGGCCAGGGAAGGGCCATGCCACCTCCATTCACTTGCCTGACCTCCACCAGGGGGCGCGTTTTCTTCTTCCGTGAAAGCTAACTTTACGGTTAAATGGCCAAGATAGCTCTAGCAAAGGACAACCCAGGAAAGAGTTCTTCAATCACACAGAAATATTTTAAGAAAAACATAGCAAAATTATGTAAATATATTTAAATAGCAGCCTCCTTCATTCTTGGTAATTGTTTTGCCTCCTACACCCAGAGACTGAGTTCTGAGCATGGAGAAGAGCCTGAAGCTAATTATAACAACCCGACATCAGCTCTTGGTCCAAGCAGACACTAATCAGCATCCTGCATTCAAAATACTATGAGTATTCAACACGGAGAGACCACTCCTTGACTTGGGGTGTTATTCTTCCCCATTACCTTCAGCAGGACTGCCTGCATTGAGGTGCCTGACAGGTTTTCTCCACCATCCTAGCTGGTCTCCAAAGACCTGAGACAGTGCGTAGCTGTTATGTGTCTGCAAACCATAAGAAAATTATGTCACCCAGAAAATTTCAAACCTATTTTTAATCCAGTTTAAATAAAATAAAAATAACTTATCTGCCTTCTCTACTCATGCTCCCCTATTTGTCAGGTGGAAATGAACCTCAACGTGGTTTCACCAAGTGATAATTTTTTTCCAATTACACATAGAAGACAAAAAAAAACAATAAATCTGGTTTTTTTACTCATGGCAGACTAGACTGAATATCTTCCTATACCCCCTTGTCAGAGTACAGTTGTGTGCTGTCACACTTCTAGCTAAGGTGCGCAGTCTTGCTCTAAAGGTGGCAGTGGTTTACACCAGTCCCCACCAAAGATAACAGCTCTCTTCTCTGCGTAGCCACAGTTCAAGCTTACTATCAGCAACACCATGAGATGCAACCTGCCCTCCAGCCTTCCACAGCAACCTTGGTCTTCTCTTACTGAACTATGCTACATTTTTTTTCCATTCCTGTATTCTGCAGTGTTCAGATATTCCTGCCCTACCAGTTTTGACTTTGGGCCATGAGCCCAAATTCACAATTCTGAGCTGTAATCTTCCCTCCCACCGCTTTGGACTGTGCTTTGTCAGGCTTCAAGACATTCACCAACCCAGACAATTTCATGTCTGGAAACCCTACACAAATGGCCACTGTACTCTCATTAAGCAACCTCACCATGTGGAAAAAGTCCATTGCACACACAATTTGATATAGACTTCATCACTTTGACAGGCCTGTTTTAAAACACATCCATACCTTTTCAGCAGAAGTTTCAGAAGAATTGGAGGCATTTATGCATAAATTCCAAGATAAACATATTTTTCTGTATTTTGTAGTAGGTTTTGATACTTGTTTGCAAGTAGGGAAAGGTTTCTAAGCAGGAAGCTTTAGAGAGAACATGACCTCTTCTAGATGGCAAAATCTAGGATCCTACCAAATAAACTTCCCCCAGAATATATGGGTATTTTCTCCCCAAATTTTCTAATGGCTGAGAAAAGTGCTATGTGTCAGCAGATAACGGAGAATTATGTTGACAAAAACGACACCTAACAACTTTTACTATGCTTCATCTCTTAGTTAAACCTGAACAGTTCCTGTAACACACAGATACAGAAAGTAAAAGGAGCAAGCAAGATGCAGGAGAAAAAAACACTTTCCTTTTGAGGAGTTAATCTCACCCAGTGATTGCTTATGGCCAGACTCAGCGAAGTACTCATGTGCACAATCCTCTTTATCATTCAGCAAGTTTCATAAATTGCCCTGTAATCCTTGCTGACCTGTCCAAAAGAAACTCTCCAATAAAAAGGAGGAAGTTAAGGAAAGGTGACTGTGACTCACCCGCCACTTAAAAAGGGCCATAATGGTTTCTTTTAGCGATGCTAACAGGCAGGAAAAACTTGTGCTTGATTTGCTTCCTTCTTTTCTACAACCATCCTCTTTTCTCAGTCCCTCATTAGACAGTAAATCTTCATTTATATAATTGCATGAGGTAACAATGGTATCTGCAGCACCAATTATGGCATTTTAATTAGCTGGCCAAATGTTCCCAATCTTGGTTTTAACCTAATTAGTACATTTTGAGGTTTGAGCTGTATGCTCATAACAGAGTTCAGTGAGATTGGAGTGGGTATCTTACACCTTGTACCAGAAATATCAGGTAACTGCCCTTTCCAAATAACATGAACTGGTTCTCAGCCCTCCTGTCTCCAACTAAGATAAGGCAAGGAGTAAACATCCTACATTTAGATTTATAGAGCACTTTTAATCTCTCAACTGCTTTGCAGGTATTAACCACATATTCATTAAATATTGATATTTGCATGATTAATGCTTTGTTGTTACATTATATGAGAAGAAAGATACAAATGCTGGGAGAAGTAATCTGCCTTGGAAGCGAGCCATGAATTTGTACATAGAAACTCTGTAACTTGTGTTTCAGATGTACTCCTATTAAAAATCTGGCAGTTTTAGAAATAGAACTGTGGATGTAGTGATCCTGGTGCAATACCCTCAACTTAATTTCATCCTATATCAATAATTTGGCTGAAATTAAAACATTATGCCTAGAGGGGCCATTTCCCGCAACAAACATTTTTTGACAATTTATGCAGCACCGAGTTGGATGGATCTCAGGTCATCATGCTGGCTTGGGGGTTTTATGGCCCTCATCTGCATCACATCTGTAATATTTCCTTTTGTACAGTAATTGGAAAGGAGAACAACTGCCAACGAGACATTTTTCTTCTGAGTTTACTAATTTCTTGCATGTTCTATTTTGTGACTTTGGACATAAATTGTTTTTGGTTTTTTTTAGTCCAATGCTTACAGAAGGGAAGAAACATACATATCAAAAATACTCTTCATTTGACTAATAAGTTGCTTCCTTGTTGCTTAAAAAAGACAAAACTTAGTTGCATCAAGTAGGCAAAGTATAAAGAGCAAATCCTCAGGTGTTATAATTTAGCACAACTTTGACAGAGTTATACCAATTTCCCACAGCTGAGGAGAGGGCCCCAGAAGGTCTTCCTTGCTATTTATTTCTCTATTACACAGCTCTGCTAGGTGAGAAAGTTCCTGGTTTTCATTAATACAGTTCCTGCAAGAGTTACACAGAGGTAACAAATGAAACCCAAGAAGATTCTTTCTAATCTAGTTGACCTGCTTCTTTCCCCTCCTTCTACTATTCCTCCTAAGACTCAGGGTATGAAAAGCCCATTTCAGCTAATCACCACTCAAAGAGAAGCAATTGACAAGATTTTTTTTTTTTTTAATTTAGTTTTTAAAACTTGCAAAGATCGTTAATTGTGAAATACAAGTGATTGTGCTGGTATTTTTAATACTTGGCTAAAAAGAAAATTATTTCCTCTTCTTCTCAATGACTTTATAATAGATTCTGAAACTAGCAAGAACTACAGAATGCAGGAAAATTAAGAAAAAACACAAAATTAAAACTTATTTAGATACCAGGCCATTAAGCGTTCCTATCAGGAGCGACTAGCACTTTTTGCTACACTCAATCTGCAAATAGCTTGCTGCCTTACCCAACCCAGAGACTGCTCTCCTGGGGAAGCTCGGAGGTGCCTGGCTTAGGTTTGGGACTGCATAAATGGCAAACTACAGCTCCCAGGAGGCCCTGTTGCATGAGAAATACTTTTCATAACACAAAGATCTCCTTTGCATTGTAACTAACATGAACTCACTTGTTTCTGGTTTTTATCCATCATCCCTAAATATACCCTCCAAATTCTGGATAGAGGTAATAAACACATTTTTATGATTATGATAAACCATAAAAATGTGGCACAGCTACTAGAGGGCTAGGCACAGCCACTAAAATAATCCAGGAGAGGGATGGTAGCCAAAGTATACTAGGTGTGTGACGTACTATTCTTTAAATACCCTCTGACATAAAATTATTATGCTTTTTTCCTTTTTCTCTTAGCTTTTGACATGCAGGATGGCAAGTGGCTTATAAGTAAACCACAGGCTTCCATGTGCTGTTGGAGAGGCGTTAGCTGGTATAAATAACAGAGGTTTGAAGAGCAAAAGACTCTGCTCCGTGCCGTAAGGAGGCATGCAGCAAACACACCTGGCAAGTAGAAAGTCCAGTGAGTATTTTCCTGGTTTTCCAAGCACTATAGTGTAAAAAACTAGTGCTCAAGAAGAGTTATCTTAAGTCATCCACACTGAACAGTTGTACAGAATGAACTCGGGACTACATTGGAAGAGAAGCCCAGGTATGTAATATTCTTTGAGATACACAACAAATTAATAGCCAGTCTCCACTGACTGTTAAATCAATGCAGGCTGGTGAATGCATTCTTTCTACTTATGTCTTTTCAGGGCAGCAGAAGTACTTGCAATTATATTTTATATTTATATATTATATTATATATATTATATATTTTATATTTATATATTATTTTTAAGTAACAGGCAGGTTTTTCAGCCTCCACCGTCATACATGGAAACCTTACTCTAAACAAAGGCTGTTATCCGTGCCAGCTCTGCCAGCGTGATTTGATTTTGTGATGATGCCCATTGGGAACTGGCCTAGATTGTATTTACAAACACTTACACCAGTTTTGCATTTGATAAGGAGATTTCTAAATGCAAACCAACATCCCAAAAGTGACAAGCTAGTTATATACCCAGGGAGTTCTGAAGGACGCAGAGCAGTACTTCTCTACTGTGTAACCACCGCCAGCACCATCCAAACAATTATTATTATCATTCTTATTCAGAGTCACAGCATCAATTTCCCAACAAAACATATGTCATTATATCTTGCTACAATCTTGGCACCACTAGATTGTGCTCATGTTATTTTTAGGCTGATCACAAGGACCAAGGACATCTGTGGCACAATCCTGATCTCGCTGATATTGGAGACAGCACACCAGTCTGATGGGATGTGAGATGGAAGAAGCCTTTGCTACCCACAAGGAAACAGCAGAAACTGAAAAGGAACATAAAAGCCCATGCCATCAAATATTTTTGGTTTTTTTTTTGGCAGGATCAGTGGAATCAGATATGTATATTACAGTGTAACAGTTTAATGACAATAGAGAATTTGTAAGAATTTCCTAGTAAGAGTTATGGCAGACTCTCATTTATGCTCCTGGGAAAAGGACTAGTCAGCAGCATGTTCACACTGATACACTGTAAAGTGCTGCAGCCAGCAAAGGGTTGAGTACGACCCCGTTCACCATATGTTCAGGTTGAAATAGCCTGTAAAAGGAGTGTGAATCTGGTTTTGAGGGGAAACCGTCCTCTGCATAGATGAGATAACAGTGCTCTAGACAAACGTATATTCTTTAACCTTTGGTGGGGCTTTGTGATTTTTTATTTTTCTTTAATAGAGAGCAAGCAAGTTTTGAGGACAGTAAGCAAGACTGTGGCTTGAAGCACAGTTTCCCTTCCCAGAAAGAAGTGTAACAGGAGCAAGTACTAGTTTGTCAAATCTTGGGTGTTCAACCATTCCTTTATGCCTCGAAAGAAGGCATTTCCTCAGAATCCTACACAGGTCAATACTGCTGAACATATTTTTCTAACCCATCTCAGACACATTCAGCATGTAAGTCATCCCTAGAGCTCAGAGAATTAAGAAGGCAAGAGAAGGCAGGACAAAAATTACAATAACACTGCAAAGTTTAGCTGCCCAAGGAATATAATCTAAAATATGACTCATATTAATGCCAACACGCTCTACTTAAAATTTTGTTCTAAACTTTTAGAGGCTTGTTTTGATCTACAGTAATGAGCATTCATTCATTAAAATTCATTATTTACAAATATGTATGTTATGAAAGCAAGAAAGTTATGCACATAAAGGGAAATAAAATATATTATTATGGAAGAGTATTTGTATTGGTTACCTACATTTGACTTTATGGTACAACTTTATTCTGTTACCTTGTTTAAGCATAGCGTGAACATAATTTTTGCAGCATACCGTGGGAATGTTATATTCCTACAGATTTACCCTGTGGCTCCCCACAAAGACTTGGGAGTGTAAAGCCAGGATTTGTTCTACCCAACCGCTCTGTTTGACAAAGATGATACTCTTGTGACATGGGAGCCTAATAAAGGGATTTCAGCAAAAATATTATTTATTTAGCCTTGGATTGAAACATTGCTTTGGCGCCCAAATATTTTTAACAATTATTTTCATTCTGGTCACCGCATTTAGGCTTCGTTATGAGGAAATTAAAACTGGATACTATCTTTTACCTTTTGATATCTCAAAAAAATCCTCATTCACAATTTTCCTAGAAAAATATTGGCTGGCAAAATACATCCTAATTTACCTAAAACTATTAAAAACATGACAAATTTACCATCTCCACTGATTAGGTAAAGTTCTTTAAATCAAGTTTTATCTGGTTGCAACAGATTTGGTATCTTGTCTATTATCTAAACAGCATTTTAAACCATATTCCACAATCTATCATCCTTTTGCAATTTATAGATTTTTAAATGCTATTTTTCAAAAATATTTCTTCACAGCTTCTTTATGTTTGGCCTCTACTATAATGTTTACTGCTTGCTGAAAATAAAAAGTAACATCAAATAAAGGCGAGATAAAACCCTAATATTTAATATTTCTCATAAACTTACTTGAGATTAACACCTCTGTAGTCATAGTTAAAACAGTATATCATTAGGACCTCATTTTGAAGAACTTTGGTGTTTAATCTTTAAATCTCAGTACAATAAATTATGTTTATATATGTCAAAGCAATTATCCCATCAAATGAAGGGGCTTTCACGCAGCTTAAATATAAGTAACAGTGGTAGGCTTTTCATATTTTTAAAACAGTTGGAATAATTTATTTTAGTAGCTATTCAACAGGAAAGAAACACTTCCTGCTGCCATTTCCAACATCCTTAAAGTATTATTTTTAAAACCACCTAAAGAATTCAAAAGCAGGGGCACAATTCTCTGTTGATTACATTTTATAAGTTGTTATAAATTTTTTATAGAAAGGAATTGCTTGCTGTTAAATACTCCAGGGTTTTAAAGTTATTTCTATAGAGCTATTTTTAATTTATACACACACACAAAAATAGCTGCATTAAAGGACACAGCAAAGTCACCCAATTGAAAGTTAGCACATGCCAGAATTAGAGAGGCCCAAGAAATCTTCCCTCTATCTGTTTCTACATGCAACTTCTCTACTGGAAGTAGCACCACAAACACGGGATACCATTGCGGAGTTAGAGATTGGATCAGAAATACTGGGTGAAGAATTAAGGTTCAGTGGGAAGCCAGAAATCTAGCAATTTCTGACTTTTGAGGGCATGATGATAAATCTATTGGCTCCCAAATTACAATACTGTGATTTATTTTAAGTGAGAAATTAATAAATAATCAGATCATACTATTATATTTCCTCAGCTATTTCCTTCAGTTCAACTGTCCCCCCTGCCGCTGAGGGATCTCACAGGTGTCAGACTCGGCGGGAGCACATGCACTGAGAAGGAAGCATATGGGTGGGTGAGAGCCCAGCAGCATCCCCCCAAACTGGGATTGCTACTCCAGTTCTGCTCTGTGTGCTTTATGCAGCATGGAGCGTTACTGCTGCTACTTTGGCTAAATTAAGTTTTAGCTCTTCAGAGTGTTTCATATTCATATATTAATTAGACTAGATACCATAATTTTCTTGGGGAATACAAGAATGTGGAAGAGAAGCAGCAACTTGTAATAATTTATAACCCAGTTAACTGGAATACACATGAGAAGGAACTGTGGCTTTTCTGTAAACCCAAGGACTTCCAGTTAAATATCAAACACCTTCTATGAAAGTCAAAGACATTAGACATAGTTTATAAAAAATTTAAAGAGTCTTCTCTACTGCAAAAGGGCTGGTCAACCTCTGCCAGCAGGATGTTTTCTGCAGGTATTAACTTCACACCAAAAATTTCTGAGCAAGTTTCCACGTCCCACTCCAACTGTTGCATGCTCTTGCAGAAAAGTAAAAAAAGCCCAGACTGTGAAAATCAACTACGCAAGAACTATCTCCAGCTGAATTCCCCCACATGCAGAGCATGCCAAGACCTGGCACAGTAGTCAGGTTGCAGTTAACACGTACCATGACTGCAACTAGATTAAAATCAACATGAAGGAAAACTTAATTCAGCTGCAAATAGGTGAATCCTTAGCAAAGTGCCCGATATACTCTACACCAAGGAAGAACACAGTGCAGTCTTGAGAAAAGAGAAGTCAGACTCTTTTTTTTTTTATGAACAGGGGCATGTATAAGATTAAGATTCCAAAAAAAAAAAAAAATAGCCTTCTCCCCCTTCCTTTCCGTCCCTCTTTCCTTCTTTTGCCTTTGCTATTCTAATTTATGATTTTCTGCAGAAGACAAAAGCCCAGAAGAACTCAGTACACTGGCACCATGCCTGGGAAGGTGACATATTGCACATATATTTTTCATACATTTTCAAAAATACCCATGCGATGGTTTTTTTGCATGAATTACTGTATGTGTTTGGCAGAGCAACACCCCTCCCTTTATGCTGGGCAACTACACAAGGACATTCTGCCTTCAGTTCCTGCTGAAGCTTCCCACAGAAAGAAAAAGAGACTCCTTCAGAAAAGCATCCCTTACTCAGAGCAGCTCTAAACTATTCTTGTAACTGTCAGCAAGAGCTTGAAAAGAAGTGGGAATGTGCTGCCTTATAATAGATTGGGACCCTGATATGAAGCAAAAAACCAAGCATGGATTTCAAGGTATGGTTCAAACCACAAGCGGAGCGACCAAACAATACAGTCCATAGATACAGGGTTCCTTATCTGAGAATTATTTTATCTTATCCTTGTTCTTAATCTGCCTTGATGTGTTAGCATAAAAAAAGGCCTTGTATAATAGCTGCATCCAGCCTCTATCCCCCAGATAAAAGATTTTTAAGCAAGTGAAGTAAAATCCACCTGGACTTGAACATGAATCTAACTTTAAAACATGTCTGTGCAATATTTTTTTCAGAGCTCTGTATTTGTCCTACCTGCGCTCAAGTTATCTGAACTCCTGCCAAGCTTCATGCAAAGACATTGTGCTTTAGGGCAGCTTTGTGAGCTTGTTTGAGTGCGGCGCTGGCACATGACTGCATCTGCACGGACTCCACCTCAGAGCCGGCCAAGCTGCGCTGGGTCTCTGCAAGATGCTGCAGATAGGCTGAACCCTCATCACACAGATGCTCAGTTGAAGATTCATGGGAAGGTGTGAAATGCTCATTTATTCAACACAGTAATTCAGAACTTGCATTTTACACCTGCCATTTTGATGTAGTGAGTACAAAAATTAAGTAAAAAATCCAGCACTGAACATGGACATTTAGGAAATTCTAAGACTCAAGCTTCTTTTCTTTTAAAGTCCACAAGCACTTTCTCCTGGAAACAGGTTGTCTACAGTTTTCTTAGTTCAGTCCTCCTTCCATTCACATATAGATGCTAAAGATTTATACATATCCCTCTATATTTCCATTAAGACCCAAGACTGGTATTGTTAAGGATATTGCCCTATAATCTGATGGTGAAACTGAAAGCAGCCACTAGGGTGCCTGAAGGAGAAAAAGTCAGTGTTGTAGTAGGTTTCATGAAGACTTAGTGGAGTGTAAATTTCAGCCAATGTAATGCCAATGGCTTTTTCCCCGGTGTCCAGGATTTTTATCCATACATGCAATAAGATTTGAAAATTCTTGTATCAAACTACTAAGAACCAGTGTAATTTCCTTTTCAAAGTTCAGCTTTATGAATCACTGAGTTGTAGTTCTACTGTGCAATACCTGTAAGGCAGAAGGCATAGCAGACAAAAATACTACTTGTGTCTCCTCAGTGAACTAATAAGACATTTTTTCTCCTATGCATTGGAATTATTCTTCAAAATCAGCCCAGAAGCCTGTACGTCCATTTTTTTCTGAACATGGAAATCCCTTTTAATTGATAGCAAATATTTCCACCAGGGTCAGTCAATTTTCGATCAGACAGCACAGGCCTCAGCAGATACACCCTGAAGGCAAGAGATGGACAGCCAATGACTTACAGCAATGCTAGATCCTACCCCGTCCAAGCAATGAGGAAGAAGATGGCTGCAGGGTGTAGGACAGCAATCTGCAAGGTCTGAATGCTCCTACAGCTTGAGCACCAGAAGAGAGAGCTTAGCTCTGTACGAACCCAGGAAGGAGACTGAGAAGCAGAAGGATTTTAGTTAATGCACACACACACACAGATAAATCAAAGGTAAGGCTTCTTTCCCATGTGAAAACGCTTCCCATTTTCACATTTGCTCGCACTGAATTTCATCTGCCATTTTATTGCCCAGTCACTCAATTTTATTTGCTGTACCCTCATGAGCCAGGTCCTCTATACCAGGATCTGTATACCTGTTAGAACTGTCAGTATAACACTGGATAACTTAAGCCTCAGGAGAAAAATAAAAAAATGAAATAATGAAATAATTTAAAGTGTCTCTTTTCTGAGACAAGTTTTCCTAAGTGCACATGAGAATGATGGATAATATACAGGCAAACCTCTACCTGCTGTATCCAGTATCAAGGTCAGAGTGCTGAGGAACTAGCCCACAGCAGAAAATACTGCTCTGAGTTTTATTTCCTAGGACATTGCAGTTACTCTGTTGGTTGTATCTTGCTATACTTCCTTACTGTGCACTCTTTCTATTACTTTATTTAACCTCCTGCATACTGATAGCCATTTCCATAGCCATTAAATGTCAATATTAATTTTAAAAGCAATATTGTATGAAACCAGCCAATGAAATAAAGAAAATGTGTTATGTCACCTGCACAGCTCTGGATTTTAAACCGCTGGAAACAAAACCAAATTATTTTTTTCCCACCAAACCAGTACCTTTGGGTTCACTTGACATAACTACAGAAATCGCTCTTTTTCATTGTTGTTTTTGCTTTCTGTTGCAGCACTGACAAAGCCAAGGAAGTCCTTAATAATGAAAAATCCTTACTATTGCAAATATTGCTTCCTTGCCCACACCTCTTTTGAAATGAGTCTGCACTGTACAGTTTGCAGTCGCTGTTTCAGCAGCATCATACAGGTCTCTGAACACCCTGCCTTCCAGGAAGTAATTTATTTTCCTGAGTTTGCATGAAGTGGTTGTTAGATGAATCTACCACACAGCAAACAGAAGGAGGAAAATTGTGATCTCTTGTTTTGTTCGGTTGACATAACTTGTGTATAAAGACAACCAATTCAAGATCCCAAAGAGTTGAAAGACATGTCAAATATGTGTGTGTGTGTCTATATATACATTTATGTAGGGAGTGTTGGGCTTCCCTTGCCCTGCTCAAAACGCTGTATTAAAATAACTACTGGCATTGATCAGTAGAAGCCAAATCAGCCAAATTAATTATTACTGAGGCAAGAGCCAATCTTTGGTGAAGTATGAGAACAAAAGTGAAACAACTGGGCAAAGTGATGGGCAGAGAGCCAGTCTGCGCTTATTTTCTTTTTTTGTTTGGGACTCTTTTACAACTAGAGATGAATGAAAATAGTCTTTGTTCATGGATTTGCTGTGAACACCATGTGGCCATGCATATTTTTATATTTAATTATCATTAAGCACCTTAGATCCATCTTATCCTCATCCAGGTGCTACACCAGTTTTAAAGGATCTGTGCTAGAATCACTGAGGAAACGGATATTCATCCCTTCATATTGAGTCTTTCTTTTTATTTTCCATCACAGATACCACTAATCATATAAATTTGTGCAGTTCATAGTTGAAAAAATGGCTTCAAAGATGAAACCACAGACTTGGAAAATGTAAAGGAAATAAAACAGAAGTTCTTAAATGCTTTGTACTGACAGGTTATTGTTATTATTATTATTAATGGAAGAAGGGAGAATGGGAGAAGTACATCCTGTATCAATCCTGGACTATATCCCTAATAGGCAACTACTATAATTCTAAAAGTTTTAGCACAGGACATAGGGATACTGAGAGAGGCATATTGTTGATTAAAATATGACAAAAATTAGTGTCTCCACAGCAAATTCCTCAGTTGCCCAAGCCTACAACAGAACATCCACTTCCACAGACATGACACATGATGGTACGTGATAGACCGGGGTCACTAAAAACATGGGCAGAGTTCAGAAACAGATCTTACATGAATCTTGTCAAAAATTTATCACAGTTTCAGAGAGGTAATATATTCCTTATTCCTAGGGAAATTTATATTTCTTACTAGTGTCCCAGTATCTAAAATACCACTTGGTCTAGTGCAGCCAAAGCTCACGCCCTACTTTTTCCCAAACACACCTTGATAAAAAAAGCTGACTGGATGTGAGTAAAATCGATTCAGTAGCTGTGGATTACAAAAAGCAGCAATGACTGATTTTGCAGTGTCCTGAAAAGGCACTTTCTAATTTTTGCTGACTTCATTGGGATCTACCTGACAGAGAGTAGAGACTCTCAGTAAGTACAGCTCTACTTTTTCCTTACTGTCCACCTGAACACTGCTCTGGAAAACATCTTCCAGGTGCCTCCCATGGCTGGTCTTGCTCATAAGGCTGTGCAGTCCAGGTTTGCCCCATGGAGGGATAGTGGGGGCCATGGCAGTACCAACCCTCCCTGGGTTTGCGGTGCTGGGGTCCCACAGGATCTCAAACAACCACTCTGCTGAATCCTCCAGCACCCTCAGGGGGTTCATAAGTACAAAATATAGAAAATTTAGAACACAGGCAGAGAGAATTCATACCAATGTATTGGCTCCAGCTTGAGAACCAATTTATTCCCACTGCTGAAGTACCATAGATTAATGTTTCTAATAGAACTATGGTATAATTTCGTCCAAATTTCCCCTTCTTTCTAACACCTCCTTCACAAAGACCTCTTGTTCTTTGATCTAAGTAACTCAATTTCTTCATATGGAAAAATACAGGGAATACTGACTTAAATCCTCTGGGAACTACATCCTTCCACCACATACCTGAAATGCAGCCCAGGGTGTCAGTGTCATTATTTGAGAAATGTTAAGTTGGTTCTGACAAAATAATTCCTCCCTTCACTTCCTGCAGCATCCGGGATGCCTACTGGAGGTGAAGCAGAAGATGACTGGGTACAGAAGAAACAAAACCTGTATCAACAAGAACAGTGGACCTGGTAAAGCTCAGTTTGAATTTTTCAGTGATATGTCTTAGTCCCTAGAGATTTCACAATATCTATTTTTCCATTTCAATAGAGAGAGACAGAGACACTAATTTTCATAATATATTAACAGTCGCTTTCATATTAGGCTTATTACCAGCGTTTGTTATTCTTCACTGGCTTGCACAATATATGTTTATATACAAACAAATATAAGGAGCAGCCACATTTTGTAGTAACTGGCTTGATGATCTTAACATTTTGTTTTGTTTTCCTATAAGGAGGAACATACGGCACTAAGAAAATAAGCACACCATTGAAAATAACCTATGCATAGTAAAAGCAGTGATTTTAACTCATTCTGACAATTTAAAATCCTATTAGAGCATATAGAGCCAAAAATGCCCGTTTCAAACATTTAATTGTCCCAGAAGTAAATAAAGCAGATCTCATTCTCATCTCATGGCAATTTTCACAGGCGTAATTCTCCTTACTTAATTGAAGTCACTCCCGATTTATATTGATGTGAGTGAGAATTTGGGGCCATTATTCTTATAAGACAAATCTCCTGACTAGGTGACACTCTACTGTTACTATTCACACTGAGTACAGTCTATTAGTAACCTTGATGAAATACGAGTCAATCATATTGAAGTTAAGTTTAAGATTGAAGTCTTAAAACTTCAAGCTTTTGAAATTCAAGAGCAGCAACTGATTGCTAGGACAGAAATGCTCTAACAGATGCAAGATATTTTACATTTTATATATTTTTGTGTAGAAGTAAATTACATGCTAACGGACAAGCATACAGCTCTCCAAAATGCTCTCTTGTGTTCTTTAATCTTGCAGGACTCATAAAGCTCACTGTGGGCTATAATAAAGGGCTTCTGCATTTCCAGGTCAGTGGAGACCTTTCTCAAACACATTCAGTTATAGGACTGAATCAAAGGTAGAAACAGAACCACGAAACAGACCTCCTATCACAGCTTCTGGCACCACAGGGAATTATCACAGAAAAACAAAAAAAGCTGCTTTTTTTGTTGTGTTTTTTAAGACATATGGCACACTATGTGAGTCCCCATTTCCCAGTGCAGTGGAAAGGTCTCTAAATTATGCTTTTGTTTTCTGTAGAAAAAAATTAGGAAAACAAAAAGTTGCTTATGCCTCTGTCATCTCCAGTCAAGTAAGCAAGTCCTCTGTGGTAAGAGACACCAGCTGCTCTAGATGTTTTGAACAAGGGCTTCCTGAGAAGCAAAGAGGAAATGAGACAGGCCTTGGCTGTGAAGGGAAACGCAGGGCTTTTAGTCGCAGGCTCTGTTGCTAAGATGAACAAATGTTTCTGTCCACGATGCCAAGTATGAAGAAGTTTGAAAAAAATACAAAGTCCTAAAATATCCTATTTAAGCAGTTTAAGGAAATATTTCTATTAGTTCTAGATTTACTGTTTGAGATTTGGATTGTTTTTAATTTAGGAACCTCAAAAACGTGTCGAGTATTTGATACAGCTAATACGTGTCTTACGGCTCCCAGCCAGAGGAGCTGCTGCTTTTGCTCAATTTGTAAGGATTTCCACTTTCAGGGGAGTCTAGAGCTCTAGAATCAGTAGAAACAAACCAGAGCCCTCCACACAAGCAATTACAGAGATGTGAAGCAGGCAGTAACTGGGGGAAGAGCAGACTGGTGCATTGCTGCATTCCCCTTCCTCCTCTGGAACATTTCCTTTAGGGAAGCCTCATACTGCTTTTGCTTTTCTGCTTTTCAGCTTTTGTAGGCAGAAAACCAGACACAGCTACATGCAGGAGAAAACTGCACTGAGATGTATCATGCTTGATTTGTTGATGCTGTCATGGAGTTAAATACCCATTTACTGCTGTTGGCATCTGATTTGTTTGTCAAAAAATATAAATAAAGGGCTATCATTCTTCTAAAATAATAATCTATTTAATAGGAGACAGTGGAATAATTTTATTTTTTTCCTACAGATATATAAAAATATATCAATAGCTACACCTGCCCATACTAGCATATAATTTTCAATGATTAGAACCCTTTTTTCACACACTCAGCTTTCAGTGCACAGAGGGTAGAACTCTATTCCCAGGACAGGTGGTGGTATCCCAAAATTTCTAATTTGGGAGCTTCTGCTTTTCCTTATGCTTCATAATCTTCAAAGGGAGAAAATAAAACCCACAAGTCTGGAAGAACGCAATAGAGACGACTTACATGAATGAACTGAAAGTCCCTTGGTTTATAATCTTACGTAAATAAACAGGAGACACATTCTGCTTTTTCTGGCTTGTCTCCTGTCAGTAAATACATCACCCCCATCCCCACCAACACTCGGGCTACAGCAAAATTCTCTTTTCACATAATCAGTTTTCATTTTCATCAGAGTTGAACATTAAGCCTACAATATCGTAGGCTGTCTCTCAAAACCACCAGGAGCCAATTCTCCACTTCCTTTACCTGATGTACACACGGCCCTTTGGAGGGGCTCTGCAAAGTACAGGACACACATTGCTATACTGTTTCCAGCAATAGCTTGAGCACTAATATATGCGTATTTGTCTTTCCCTGTAATTCATTCTACATTCAGCCCCGTTTTGAAAGTGTATTTCTAGTTGAAGAACAAAGGGTTAGACTACTAGGCTTTCTGCTCTTGTGAGCTAAATGTGTTTTGGCTGTGAACCCCAAGCTGACATTTGCCTATGTCACACAAATGCTATGTATCTGTCAAGATGGGCACCAGATTGTATTTTGATAGCTACCGTGTCAGTGGAATACTCTCAGCCAAAAATATGGGTCTCTGGCAGCTTGTTTCTCCTGTGTCCAGTTCACAAAATCATCAGTTAGCACTTACCCATAAATCTCAAACTTTGATAACACATTTCAAAAGCAGAAATACCAGATTTTGGGTAATCATCAAACTAACACATTAGCAGTTTTCTGGACTGTAAAGCAGGCACAGAGAGAGCACCATTAAACCGGAACAACCAGACATGATTGGGACTGTTTTATCTGATGAGGGTCTCTCAGGTTGGCTATTTCTGTGTGTTGAGTTGGATGCAGGTTAACTTCAGGTATTTCCTTAATCTAATCTGTTTAACTTAAAATATTGATCCAGTAAATGGATTCCAGAAGTACACGCGAATGGGCTATGATTACTGTCAAATTTCCCAGAAGCAAAATTAGGCATGAGGAAAAACAGCTTTTTGTTATAATTGGCTCTTAAAACTTTTCACCAAGGATTAGCTGTCACAAAGGCTCAGAAATTTCTGGTTAGACCTAGAGCAAAGAAAACATGTCACACACTGAAGCCTTGAGATGATGCTGTTTTCCCTGTTAAAGTCCTCTGGTGATGGAAGAACAGTGACTCTCCCTGTAATTTGTCACCATGGTAATGGCAGCCTCCTGCTCCTTATATAACCATATACCAAAGATTTACAATGAGCCAATAATTTTGAAGGTGATCGATTCAACAACAACAAAAAAAGGCCAAAAATGCCCCCTTTGGTTTACATTTGCATTTTGCTTTTATTCAGTCTCAGTGCATATGGTGTTCTCCAGAGTAAGGCTATCTGTTAGTTCCTAATGTCTTGATTATAGAGTATATTATACCGAGGTACCCAGAAAAAATATTAAAATTAAGGTTAAAAACAAAGAAAAACAAAGTGCTATATTAAAGTGCATATCTTTTCATTATTTGTGATGGTTAGAAATTGTATTTACTGTTTCTGGGTGAGATTTTAAGTGATTTAGGAGAAGCAGACAATGTCAGTTGGATGCTAATTTTTAAAAATAGCCAAAATAACACTCCTCCTCTTCAGTCTCTTTCCTAGCCTGAGAAATCCTGCAGTTATCTACACTAAAATAAATTCAAATGGAAGAACTGAACTAATTTAATTTTTTCCCCAAGTACTGCTGTTCCTGTCTGAAAGTTCAAGCAGAGGCCAAAGCCATCAGGGATCCAGGAATATGCATCCACATATTTAGAAAGCTCAGTGCATGTTTCATAAAGTGGGGCTGAGTTACATACAAGAATGGAATAAGAAGCAGTAGTATGGCACTAACCCAAAGCAAGCTCATCTCCCCAGTATTTTTGCAATATTAATTACTACAACAAACCCATTTTCTTTGCAGAGGACACCAGCCTGTGCCTTTTGAACTGCTTGTGCCCATTAACAGCTCATGGGCAGCTCCTATGCCATGGTTACACCACTTGATGACTAGCAGGCAGCAGGGCTTCTGCTTAACATATAGCCTCAGCTGGAAAAGAAAATGACCCGGAGGGACTTACATTAGCAGGATTTCTTAAGAATTAGCTTTCTTACCGTTTTACCCAACCTAACCTCACATGAAGCAGCTGGTGCCCTGACAAGCTGCCACCTTTCCGCACCTATGAGTTATCCTTGTACTTCTTCAGCTGAATATGTGAAATGCAGAGCTCTTCCTCTGCAGGTTATAGAAACGTCCAAACCCATTTCACACCACATAACCTACCCAGGAAAATGGCAATTCCAAAACAAAAAAGCCAACCAGTGCTGACTCATAACATCCAACACAAAGAGATGAAAAAGCCAACAAGCTAAAGCTGTATAACCTCATGTCAGTTTAGTCCTGGTAAGGCAGATCAAACTCTTTTTGATTCAGCATCCCTAATCCAAGCCAGTGAGCACAGATGTTGTCTAATACGTCAGTAAATCAGACTTTGCAGTTCCTTCTCCAGGAGGCTGACACATGGCACCCCAGGGAAGAGTCTAAAAGAAGTAACTGTAAACTTTAATACACTACCACATTAAGCGGCATCTGTGCTCCCTGGCTGGGCTTGTTTATTTATTTATTTATTACAGGATTCTAATATTTGCAGAACTATGTGTTAAAAGAAATTCTTTTCTTTTAATCTAATTGAACTTAAATAGCACAGCTGCAATTGAAATGGGCAAAATTTGGGTAATTTCAATATTAAAGCTGCCATTTGTTTGTATTCCTACAGCTTGGTTTTCTGCTACTTGTTTATCTCAGAAAATTCAGCACTCACTTTTTCACAGACCATTTTATTTGCATTGTCTGGCTTTAGATTTTTTGTGGCATGGATGCAGCACAGTTTAAAACTGAGAATTTCAAGAGCTCTCTGGAGTCAGGGGCAATAGAGGATTCTGAAATTTAGCAGAGCACAGTTAGATCCATAGCTACTACTACTACTATATTTTTCAGCTCTAAATGACATATCATTAATGCTGAATACGTTTTCAGGCCCTTAAAGGCAGCATTCAAAGAGGAAGTTACTTAGCCAAGGCATCCTTGGGAGCACGGATGTGAAAAGCCAATATATCTTGTACTGTCCCATTGATCATTGTGCCTCTTCAACGGACTTTGAGACAGACCATAGTGTGCATGGAGATCATAGCAGCATTGCAGAGATTTTTACTCTTATTCCTCTTAGGCAACATCTCGGAGACTTTACTGCCTTGGAAACTGAACAATAATAGAGTAGTTCTTTATCACCTACTATGAAGTATCTTATGCCATCAGTGACTTCAGTGGTACTTTAAAACTTCACATTCAAAGACAGAATGATTCTGTTTCTCTTGCTGAAGAGAAATCACTCCTTGAACTACTACTCTATGAAAGGACAACTGGTCTGAAGATTACAACACCAATTATTTATATAGCACCAATATTACTTTTGAATTCTCTTCAGTACTGTGACTGACACCAAAAACAGTGCCATGTGTCATTTTAATTTGTGCATTCTTTTTTGCAAAGTGCAAAAAATCATATTATTTAAAAAAAAAAAACAACAAGATTTCCTGCTCTAATTTTTTTTTTTTAAACTGTTTCCAAGAAATTATTTATTTCTTTGTTACTTCCTGGTTATTTTTAAGTCCGATCAGTGCCTTTGAACCAGTGTATAAGCTTTAATGCTTACATTATGAGACAGCAATTACGACAACAAATCAGCATGTCTGGATGTGCAATAAGAATGGTGCAAGGGAAGAGCACTTCCACTGTCACCAAGGTGACTTGCATCAAAGCCTGATCCAATGAACCCAACATGCCCATATTTCAGGTACATCTTTCAGGACATTTTACATTTCAGCAGTATTTCAGAAGCACATGTGAAAGAAGAGCTTTGATGGAGACGATAGTGACAAAAGAAAGACAAAGTCTGCATTTCCATGGAATTTAGCTTTTAAAAAAATATTTACTTTCAAAAAGTTACTTTCAAAAACATGATCTTCAGTTAATGTTAGCTTGCACATTTCACAGTATGAACCAAAGCCTCTTTTAATAGAAAAATACACTTGAAGTTGATGAATGTTGCTTAGAATTTTTTTTAACATTAAACAGCAGAGAGGTTTGCAGAGGAAACTCTGTAAGTGGTTGTCAGACTAAAACACAACACAAAGCAACACAAAAAGAAGAGCTAGTACCATGGGTTTAGATTCCTGGTGTTTTCTCACATTAATTAGATGTTAATCTCGTAAATTATTCAGCACTTCTTCAAAAATATGTTATCCAAAGAGAAAAAGGCCCTGAAATTAAGTTAGAACACTAGTCATTGCAAACAATTAATATAAACTGTATGACCACGTACGATACTGCTGTTTTCTTGTGCACAGTGTGGTGAGTGCTTCTTTGATATGGTAATCTAGACAGCAACAAAAGCAAATGCCAAATAATCTACTTAATAAAACCTTTTCCAGGAAATCTAAAATAAAAGGTACCCTCCAAGTATATGATATAAAGCTAATTTTCTAGAACACAGTCATTACCATGGAAATGAAAGAGTTCTGTATCCACAGTTAGCTCATCCCTTTCAGTAGGACAAATAACTAACATCTGCCATCATCCTTCTCCAGGGGAAGGAATATGAATGGTCTTTTGGACGTTTTTTCTTACCACTCAAACATATGCACATATGGACACAAATATAGAGATACTGCTGTAGGTTCATCTAAAGGTTCATCTAAAGACTGGTCTAAAGACCAGTCAAAGAAATGCACTGTGGTCCTGACGGTGCTCAGTTCATATCTTCTGCAATGCTCACTTCCCAGAAAGGCTTGTCTCCTCCTAGATGGAGATGCCAGGGAGTGAAACATAACCTTTAGTCCAGAAATTCTGTGGCTTTTTGAAAGAGGACAAGTATGTATATAAAAAAAAAAAACAACTAAAAAGCATAGAACTGTCTAAATCAACAACAACCACATGAACAGGCTATTTAGTGAGACATATGCCTTATCAAGGGGAAAACAGGAAAACTGGTGACAGAAAAAACAAACATTTTTAGATGGTCCTAGAAGAAAAACTGTCATCAATTGTGCCCAATGAAATTCCACCTTCTGCACGAAGTTAGACAAATGGTAAATTTTCAGTGGTGGATTTACACTGCTTAATTTAATGCACTACCCATAGGCATTAAAGCTGGGGAACTAGCCTTCCTGGGCTTCTTACAGAGAGGAAGAAAGAGGGTTCTCCAAAGAATGATTAAAAGTGATATGCTGACATAGATTCCTACCTGCAGGTGGTGCAGCCTCAGAGGTCTTTTCCTTTTAACTGCAAAAATTTCACCTCCCACATCATTCAACATTCACTTACACACAACTTTCCAAAATCAATATTCCTCAATTTGGATGTAGCTGCCTGGTTTCTTAAGTTCTGTGCACCCCTTGATATGAAACCCGTTGTTCTTGTCACCACATCTGGCAGAGGTCTCAAAGCACTGAATTTCAACAAATATTGTCAAAGCACACGGCTAGGTACACAAGAACTTCAATGCTTGTTTCCAAAAAACTTCAGTCTTAGTGAACATAGACTTACTTGACAATAAAATGTCTCCCAGCTAACCTTAAAACTTGGAATGAGAGCTGACAGCTGCGATTTATTTTATATGGCAGTTCATCTTCAAAAAAAATAAAGGAAAGAAAATAAAATATGGAAAAGCTTGAAAAGAAATCACTCTTTTCCATATTACTCAGTTGAAAGAAGGAAACACACTATTTGGGTCTAAAGTAAAATTGTTTGTCTTCAGAATGGAGTGTTTCTGGTTGTGCGCGTGTTTGTGTTGTGAAAAAGGGTAAGACTAAAAGTTTACAATTTTATTTCATTATTTATCCATATTTCACTGAAAGATGCCACTTTAAAAGTGATAGTCAAAATCTGAGTTTAAAAAGCATGAAAATAAAGACTTTCTTCCTAAGGGAAGATTTCAACTTTTTTGAAATGAAACATTTAATTGGCATTTGTGCAGGAGGGAAGAGGCTTAATTTAATTCATCTGACCCTGGCCACGTGAATTAACATCATTCACCCCAAAGCCCTAAAAATTGCTAAATTTTCTCTTCCTTAAAAAAAAAAAAAAGTTTTATCCAACTCTATTTGGAACAAAACCATCTCCTCTCTTTATCAGTCTACAGAACAAGCCAACAATGCAGTAATGTAGCTGAACAAATTGAAGAAATTTTCTTAGGAGATTCAATTTTCAGTTAATATCTCTTCTCTCTACCCCACATACACTCAATAAGCAGTCGAGGGCAAAGAATATAATGGCTGTGTTTAGCTTCTTTTGCCTTTGTCTTAAGCTTCACTTCACTTTCTCTCTTGGCAGCATGTCCGCCTGCTTCTGTCATGACGACATCACCATTCGGAAAGGACACAGAAAAGCCATTTGTCATCCCAGAGGGGCTTATATCTGATATCTAGCACTGTTCTCTCAGTACGATTAGATCCCAGATTAAATGCAAGTTATCAGCTGCCACAGATGTTTTGGTGTTTTGTTTTGGTTTTGTTTTCATCGCAGCCTGTATCTTCCCAGAGCACAGCAAGAGGACAGGACTCCTTCTGCAGCCCTTCACTCCCAGGAGCTGTAAAAGGACTTAACATCAGGATGCTCAGAGGCCTTTATGGTTGGAGGCTTCTTCATTTCTACAAAGCTGTAAATGTTTTTACCCTCAGATTTCTACAGCAGCTCCTTATCATATTCTTTCCTGTCAGTATTGCTCAGTTTGTTGCTGTCTGGGGATGGGTGAATGCAAGAGCTTTCTACTACTTTTCAAAGTTTTCCTCCTGAGTGAAAGCAGATTCCCTTGTCTTCCTCTGACAGTTCAATAGCTTGAGTTGAATCTGGAAAGCCTCTGAAAAATCAGTTCATTCCAACTAATCACCCAAAAGATCGCAAACTTTTTGAGGATTATCCCAAACCACAGGATTTACCTTTTTCCCCCGTAAATAACTCTCCCCTTCTATCTCATCTGTTTTCTTTATCTGAGCTCTGCAGCAGAGACAAACCTACAACTTGCTTTGTTCCTATCTTTCATATTCATTTCCAGAAGAAACCCAGGTACTCTGATGTTTATTCTTAACACAACTTCATGTTCTTTGCCTTGGAAGGAAACAATACTGGTAAAACCTCATAATAGGCAGGATTTGATTTTTCAGCCACCCTCACAAAAGGCTGACCAAAACATTTAAACAGTAGCAATAATGCAAATAAAAGAAGCTGAATTAAATTGTTCACCTGCTGGGAAAGACTGGTGCCAACAGATACCTGGATTAACACATATGGCCAGAAGAGCAATGCGGTTACCCACCTGCTAACCCACAAGGGAGTAAATAGTGTTTTAGTTGCGTTTGACCCCATCAGGAGGTGAGGCATTTTGTGCTGCTAACACGAGACATACAAGATTTCTCAGAAGCACCTTGTCTGAAGGTGGAGCTGACCAGAGCAGAGATTAGATGAGTTGAAGAGCTGGCTTTTTTTTTTTTTTTTTTAAATTTTTCTGATCAGCAGAGTTCCCTCTGAACTGGATCCTCTCAGGCGCTCACAGCACACATTACCAGTGTGCTAGTAAACCTAATGTTAAATGGCAAAACATTGCTTGCTTTCTTTACCTAAGAAAATGCTCACTGAAGGGCAAAATGTCTGAATGATTATTGAGATTTTTCTATGCAAAGAATTCTGGATAAGCATGTATTACTAACCCCTTAAATCCATTATGAAAAATTATTACAATTTAAGTAGTTAGAGGCATAATTAAATTATCAATTTCTCTTAGCTGACATTCAATGTAGAGCCCTAAAAGAGCTGATAGAGAAAATACCAGTTCATGCTGCTCAGCATGCCCTGTTCTAGGTCTTTAATCAGGAATGATGGCTGTTATGTCCCTTTTTATAAGGGAGTCAATGTATGAGACTACCTGTGATTTAGGCTTTAGTCTTGCCACTGTGGGATGTCAGATCCAGCCACAAACAGCACACACATTCAGGAGAGAACAAGAAGGGAATCAGGGAGAAAATAGCTTAAATATAAAAGGAGCTAATATTCACCTCGTTTTCTGCCTCACTCACTTCACTGGTCTCAGAGGAACTAGACACACTTTTTTTAAAAAAAGAAAAAAGGATGATTAGGCACAATCCAGGTTAAACTAAAAAGGTTTATATTCTATTTTCCATATATGTGGTTTAGCAGAATCTTCCCTTCCCCCTCCTGACTACTATGCATTTACACAAGGGGATAAGACCCTTGATTTAACAGCAGGGCTAATGATTGAAAAAATGAGTTTTTTCTGTCAATGTTCCCAAAGAAAATGAGCTGGATCAGGAAACATGAACTCTACCCAAAACATCAAGATTTCAAAAGCTTTCAACATTTTTTTACTTAAAAGGAAAATAAGTCAGAGAGAAAAAGAGCAGGATCTGGAGATGATATTCAGGGCAGGGATCTGATTCTGTTTCCCCCATAGCTCAGTTTGAATATCCTGGGCTCAAAGCTAGCATCTGTTCTAAGATTTTCCTCCTCTCAGCTGATACGTTTCCACAAAAAGTTTTCATTTTGATGAATTTGCCAAGGAGACAGTTCTACTGAAAATGCCCTTACCAAGTTTGTATTCATCTCCATGGTAATTCACATGTTCCTAGTTTCCATGCTGGCATTTTCATTGTGTATCCATCACTAGTACCTGCTGCTGCAGAATCAGTTCCACCTGATCCCAAAGTTGTGATGCTCCTGAGTTACCATTTGTGCTTCAAAAGCCAGAGCTTTTCTCTCGCAGAAGAGTCTGAGGATGTTTTGCTAAAGCTGGAGGCCTGTGATCTATCACCCCTTCTGAGCCTGGTGTTGGGACATGCTTTCCTGCTGGGCTCTGTCAAGTGCCAGTGAGTGGACTGTATAAACTGAATTAGGAATCATAGCATGGGAAATGATAATAGTCAAGACTGTTCAGTTTTCCATCTGCTCCAAGGGCGCAGACAGAAGGTTATACTGCAGAAGCAGCATGCTGCATGCTATTCCACAGTGAGTGAACAGCAGCTGAAGACACCGTCTAAGCCTGTTACAAGAGCTAAAACAGAAAAGAGGTGTCAGAAACTAGGAAGGATAATGCCATTCTCTGGGCAGTTATCACATAGAAGGGAAAGGAAGGGATGAGGTCTGAGCAAGAGTGGCAAAAAGATCAAAAGACAAACTATTGCCAGCAAGAGAAAGCAACTAAATTCCACCTCAGCCAACCCAACTGCTTCACCAAGGTAGTGACAACCCTGGTTTTCCCCGTGTCCTTCCTCTCTTCCCTTTTCCATGCCCCATTGAAGTTTAGTTTGCATGTCCCTGTGCAAAGTTGCACCAAACACAGTACATCTGCCCATCACGCACCCGTGTACCTCTGTCAAAGGATCGAGTTCAACTGTCACGCAGAGCCCCCTCTTCCACACAACTTCCACTGGTATTCAGGACCAGTTAAACACTAGTTAGCAGCTCCAGGAGCTAGGCAAAGCAAATACATCAAGGCTAAGAAGCTTTCAAATGCAGTGAAGAAGTGCTAGAAAGCATCCAGAAAATCCAGTAAATTGAGCAAAAGGCACTGCCCCATCCCTTCAGTTCTGCGTGTTGATTCACAACTTCCCGGAGCCCCTTTCAGGCAAATTACACATTGTACCCAAAACTGTATTTGGAAGTTTTACAAGTGGATATTAATCAACATGTCAGCTACTGATGTTGAATCACTCACTTCAAATCAGAAAAAGTGCTGTGCTCAGCACTTTTAAAGGATAGTTACGAGAGCCTTAGATCAAGATTTAAAAAAAAGCTGGAAAAGTTTTAACTTATTTTTCACTGCTAGAAACTAAACTGAAAGTTTGGGGATATAGTAGGAAATTAAAATTATAAAAGCCAAGAAATAATAAAAAACAGGGAAATAGGTACCCATTTGAGAGTTCTGCCAAAATAAACTGCAAAGCCCTGAAATTACATTAAGATGCTTGCAACTAGCATAAGAATATAATGTATCTGCATGTGAAGTCAAGTTAATACATGGAGAGTGAGGGATCTTTCTCTTTAAGCTTCATACCAGTCTAAACAAAGATTTGAAATGAGTAGCAAGTAGTTGCATTTTTTGCTTTTAGCAATCCTCTTTCTCTCCCTCTAAACATCATTCTTCTAAACAAAAAACTCTTAAATTCCTTTGACTGGCAGATCACACACCACAGCAAGTCAGTAGAAATGTTTGCTTTCCTCTATTATCTTTCCTTCTACAAAGGGTAGTGCTAGGATGCCGAATTTGGTTATGAAAATAAATGCATCACTTATTTAAAAGTGTGACTAAAGCATAAGGAAGTTTAATACCAGACACCAACAAAATATACAGTGAGGATTTAGTCATGCACTTTGATACACATGAATCAAGAAGGCTCTTTCTACAGGCTATTATAACAAGCTGTGTGGTTATAAGTTGTCAGGCCTTAAAACACAGAATCAAGGCCTCAAAACTAAACAGAGATGATAGGAGTGGAGAGTAAGAGATGACGCAAGATATTTGCAGCAGGATCACATGAGGAAGTTGCACTGTGTTAGAAGTAGCCTCTGTTTCAAGACAAACATGTAACAATACCCAAAGAAACAAAAAAACCCACGAAAGGCCTGGCTTTTCTTCAGGTCCATTTTACTGCAAAAATGCCATTGGCACATGATTAAAGCCTCCAGACTTAGCATTCTGGCTAACACTGACACTAGTAGTAAGACTACTTTAAGCCAGACTGGAGAGTGCAGCAGTATGATGCATTTGCAAAGCTAATGAGCAATAGCAACCTACAAACTGGAACACTATTGGTTTTAACTCTAAGAAATGTACTCAGGGGAAACAGGCTGGTAGGTTAAATAAAGGAAATGGCATTCCCTTCCTCTGGATAACAGTGGTGATGACTATATGTAGCATTTCTTATTTAAATTATATACAACTTGCATCTATAAGGGATTTTGAAAGTAGGCCAGTAACAAATATTAAAGCATTAGGCTTACTTATTACACCTGATAACTGAACTGGCAGTAAACGGTACGGATGACTAAAGGCATACAGGTTACAGGAGCATTAAGGAGATACTGAAATTACATTTAATTTTATTAAGATTTTGCGAATACCAGCTTTATCAAGGAGACCAATTTTTGGCATGTCTTTTAGCATATGTCTGGACCAGATAAGAAGACAAACACCATAACCAGAGCAAATACAGCAGATTTTGCAGGGACACGTGAATTGTATTATTCTAAAGCCCTTGTGTCTCACTCAGCATTGGAGTTAAGAATACAAGGGCTGCAAATGAAACACACTGCAAAATTACTTTTCATGAGCATAGATATATAAATCCCTGGGTTATGATTGCCATCTCTGAAATCCGTGACCAGTCTGATACAGACACAGTATCTCAGCTAGCAGTTACTGAGCACAGTGACATACAGATCTGTGCCATTACTGCACGAGACACCCTGAGATCCCAGTGACTTCACACAGACTGTGACCCTCCCTTTCTTCCTTCCCCTGTGAGCACTTCTCAAGTCAGGATTTTCACAAAACAGACATAGCAGAAGTGAGCAGTGCTAGGAAATCAGTGTTTCTGTCACTCTTAATGCAAGTCCTGAAACTACATGCTCTTCTAAATGGCAGAGAAAAATAGATGGCAGCCCTTGTTCCCAGCCTGAACAGAGATGCAGGTGTCAGAACATCTATTCCAACCTGTGGGGCAGCAAACACTCTTCTGGTCACAGGCACCTACACCCAGGGGAGATACACACAAGTGAGCAAATAAAAATTAATCATTCATTAAAGGCAGAGAGTTCAGCTGATTTATATGTAAATAGAAGCACATACAATCATGATTTTCTGGTCAATCATGACCAGCAACATGCTTTTCGCATCTACATGCCTGCCTAGTGAAGGACTCAAAGCAAAAAAGCAGCATTCAGCACAAGAGCAAGATATCTTGGTGTCTGAGGGGGATGTTAGTATAGCATGCCCGCTACTCCAATTTAAACTGCTAGATTTATCTGACAAGACGTGTTCAAAGGAAGATCACACAGAGAACCACCCATGCCTGTTCCACTGAGCTAATAAAAAATAGGTCTGTGATTCCATGACCGTATTTGTTCCATCCAACCTCTTCCAGGTGTTGTGGCAAAATAGTGTGACATCTTTTCGGATAAAAAAGTGGCAATAATAAGAAATTAAGTGACATGCTCAAAACCCCATAAAGCACCAAACATCAGAAGCCAATAACAAACGCATAATACCTACCTCATAGTCCCACGCACTGCCTATCCCCCTTATCCTGCACTTCTCACTTCAAAGCAGCTTAAAATACCTCCCTGACTGAAAAGAATTTCCAGACTTTGCACAGAGATTATTTCACCCATCAGTAAAAGGCAGTCATTTCTGAAGTAGCATTTAACAGAGCACAGCAGCCTGGAACAAAAGGTGAAGAATAACTTATTTAAATGAAATGTGGGAGGAAATCTAGAAAAGCAGAACTTTCATTTCAAAATTAGCTCAGGATATTGGATTAAAAAAAAATTCTGCACATTGTGAAAATTACAACAAGCCGTTGAAAGAACAAGATCTGAGATGTTCCGTGAGTCGATCAGTCCCCACCATCCTGATACAGCACCCGCATATTAACTCCACTGCTGAAGGATTTTAGCTAGAAAGCCACCAACTGCAGCTCAAAAGCATTCCTTGGTGACCCCTCATCCAACACTGACTAGACTAATTCAAATAACCTATCAGGCAACAAGCAATGCAAAGAATAACTAACTATAAAGACTGTCATTTATATGGGAGTTCTTTCTACCAGCAAATTAAAGGATCATCTAACAGGTTTCCCCACCCTATCATGAGTTTGCTGACCTGAAGCAAAACCCCCCAGTTTCTTTTTAGGAAGCTATTTGTCATGTTGAAATGTGCCCTGGATTCTCTCTAACACATCCCTCTCAGTGTAGGTGTGGGAGCACACTGCGGACAGCTGTTTGGCCTGGGAATCCTTCCCTTAATAAACACACTGCACGCAAACAGCATTTCGGCAGCCTAGAGTCATTCCCATCTGTCTGGATGGCATTTTTCCCTGCATCCCTATTAACAGATTTTTGCTAAGTGATACAGCTACCAGGCTGTTGAGGGACTTTGCTAGGCATCCCATCACATAGAGAGTAAGACATTTCTATTAATGGCACTCTCTGTACCAGCAACCAGGGGTTGGCATCACATCCTCTGAGACTTGCTCACACCTGCTATCAAACACAAAAACCACCACAACTCAGTAGAGGAGAGGAAGGTACAGAGCTCGTGGCCACCACACACTGCCAACAAGACAGCTTGCGTTGCCTCACATAACTAGAAAAGCCACGAAGGTCAAGTCATCTAATCACCTGGAGAGCAACAACCGGAAGGAACATAGTATAAAAAGTTCTGATATGAAATTTCATTACATAACATCATAAAACAGAAGTGAGTTTTGGACATTAGAGTTAACTGCACAGATCTGATCCCACATAGGAAGACAAGTAAAGCTGCAGCAAATGGACAGTCATATGACATGAAAATAACACACACTTTTTTTTTTCCTATACAAAGTGTCTGCATTCTCAGTATTTGAATGGCAAAGTCAAGGAAGGGAAAGCTCTTCTTTGCAGTGGTAGTTTCTATGGCACCCAGACAATCATCCATGCTATCATTTTAGGAATTCTCTGTTGCTCTTCTATTACATTGAGATTTTGTGGAGCGATGAGGAGTTGCAGGGTACAAAGCCTCTGGCACGAGCTGTTCAACACCTCATGAGGTTTGCCCTTCTGAGCAGTAAGAGCTAAGAAGGTTGACCTGTTAATGATGGCTGCCGGCTTACACAGCTTCCCCCAGCTAGGGATCACCAACGGGATTGCTTGGGATCTTGTCCCATGAAAGCTGGAGCTACTTAAGTGGCAATTTTAGGGCAGAGTGAAAGGCAGATTAAGTTAACACTCTGTGTTAACAGAAATAGGTGTCTGTCTTAAAAATGTTCACAGACATCTAACGCTAGAAGTATTTTTGTACAAAAAAAACCCCACAAAACAAAACCCTGAAGCAGTAAAATTCTACTCACTCAATAATTCTTTGCTTATCTTGGATATTCTCAAAGATAATTATCCTTGAAAAAATGTCATTTATTGAGGTTTTCCCCTCCCAACTAATTTATCCTGACTGCTCTTGCAATGAAATTAAAACCTCTTTCTCTATTTAGGATTTAAAATAATCTATTGCCTGAAACCAGCCATCAGAAATCCACATTATAATTTTGCCTGAAGAGTAAAGAGCAGTAGATAAAGAGAGATAAGTTCCTTCTTTGGGATACAATTATCTTTCATAGCTTAAAAAAACCCACCAACAATGGTGGAAGAAATCACATATTATAAATTATTAAATACTGTAACATTAAGATAATCCTGTAACAAAATCCCACTCCAGAGAATATTCCTGAATACCAGTATCATCACCTTCTCATGTGATCAGAATTCAGGATTTGTGCATCCCTCTGCATTAAATGTTAACCATTCTAAGTAAAACTGATAATGTTTCTATCTTGCAGCAATAACAAGAAGGTAGATCACTCTGTTGGCAGCCTCAGGAAGGAACTACATCCCCAAGTTATGATGTTGCAAGTTAATTTCATGACTTCCATGGCTGGAATATAACAACATTATTTTATAATTAATACTGTTTGCTTTGTGTCAAAGCCTGGACTCTATTCCCATAAAAATAACAGGTGGAGAGTTGTTTAAAGGCTTTATTCTTACTGTTGATGGGAAAAGAATAAATCAATCAATCAAGTTCCAGCTGTCGAAGTAACATAAACCTTTAACATAGCACATAGCCAAAATAATTCTAACATCCTTGACTCAACTGTGATGAAGAGATAAACATCACAAATCACTTTTTATAAAATCCTTATCTGCATTAGAATAGTTCTTTATACTAGGTGTTTCCTGACCTTGTCTTGGCCTACATAATTCTCTTGGCCTCTATCAGAGAATCTTTTGACTTAACTTGAATGTGCCATTACAAAGTTCAATAGTAGGCATCAAAAAATGATTTACATGACTGGCTTTACTGTAAGTATGTGTTCAAGTAGACATCATTTAATAGCTTCACATAACAAAACTTCAACAGTTATGATATAAATACACATAACATTGACTTCATACTAAGAGAAAAAAATAAGCTTGAAGGAATCTTTAGAGGTCTCCAACCCACCCTCCTGCAGAAAACGTCCATCTGACTGGGATGGGAAATATTCCATTTCTTGTAGTTCACCAAATTCAGTTCTGGCCAACCAGGATTAAGTCCTCTAGGACAGAAAACCCATCATATTCAGCAATCTCCAATACTGACAAAACCAGTATAACTAATAAAAATAGCAACAAGTGTTTCTTCTATCAAAATTCATCAACAAAGTTAGAATTTAATTTGGGATCTTTCAGCTATTTTTACAACAAACAGAGTGGCTGTGACTCAGCTGTAGTACTGTAGCACGCTGTAGTACTCATGGCATACCACTGCCTTCCCTAATGGGACATGAGTCTCCTTAGATCTTGTGTCATATGTCCCAGCCCCACTGGGCGTCTCAGCTATTATATAGAATCTGATATGCCATTAATCTACTATATTAAGTCTGCATCACTCAACCCTGAATACACATAGCGTATTTGTTAACAACTTGCTTCTTGCTTGGACTAATGGGACAAATTCACCTAACATCCAACTCTGGGTATCTACAGTTTATATTAGCTCAAAAACATGAATTTCTGACCCAATATCAGGGACTTTCAGTATTTTATTTCATAATAATAAGGCAATGAAATCTTAAGTAGATCTTATGTGTAGTGTTCAAATTCTAATGTTTCACAGACATGATATTTAGTGCATAGTTGTGAATCTATTGCAATCCACAGACTCACTTCTGATGATACTGAAGGAGTTCTAAGTGCCCCAAGTCCTTTCCTTCCTCATTTTTTGCAAGTGAAAAGCAAAATTTTGTAATAGGCACTTCTCTGAAAGAGCTTCTGAAAATAGTATTTGTAAAATGGCCTTTGGTCGATTGCTGAGGTTAGGAGAGAAATAAATTCAACAACATGAAATAAAAACCCAAATAAGGGCTAGAAAAATGATTTCTATGTGTTTCTTAAATGCAGAACTGCCCGAAGTTATACATCACTCTGCAGTTTGTACGTAACTTCAAAAAATAAGCAGCAATGAGCTCGTGCCTATGTCTCTACCAGCTGCTTGGAGCCCTTAGCATTTTCACTTGATTTTCTTTCCACTTCATATTCTGGCCCTCAGCCCATTGCATATCCAAGTCCTCCAGTCCCCGAGCATCCCTGTCGCCCTTCTTTCACCTTCTTGGGGCTGCACTCAAAGGCATGTGCAACCATCAGCCAGAGTTTCACAGTTACATGAACCAGATGGAACCTCCTGTTAAGTTCTAGTAACACATGTGCATGACACATGCTAGCATCACACATAGTTCAAGTCAGAGCCCAGTAATTAGACTGTCTCCTGCTTCTGCCTGCATTTCTCGCTGTCAGAGATACAAAGGCATCATTATATAATATTTGGGCTGCCTCCCTAGAGGGTGTCCCTAGAGAAAAACTGCCAGTGTGTACACAGACACCAATAGCCTTATCATGTTCAGCACAACAATGCAAATTCATACTAGCAAAGGAACTGGTGAAATCACTTCAATCAGCTCGTGTCCACTTTAAAAACAGAAAGCAAACTTAATAACAAATTAACTCTCTGAACTGCCTTAACCTTCAGCCCCTTCCAGACACCATCTACTCTTTGCAAGAGCACTTACTGCTGTGGCTTCTTAGCATGGTTTTAAATTATTTGAAGACTGAAAATTATTTTGAAAAACATTTTGAAAAGGCAACATCTCTTCAAAGAAGTTTTTCTCTCCTCTTGGTAAAACTGCTACTAAATATAAGCAATGCTGTCTTTGGAAAACCTACAGATAGCTAGGAAATGAGACATGATTCCTTAAATATAGCTTCCTATTTCTGAAATGTACCTTTACCTAATACGTCCATAATGGCTAGAAAAGAATAGGACTGTGTAGGCACTTGAGCAGTGCTAGAAATGGGGAGGAGGAGGTGTTGCTTGCCTAGATTATTTCTAATAATGAAAAGGTTTTCATGCAGCCTTTAACCTACTAGAAATTTTATAATATATATTAAATCTCCTTTTTTCAGATCTTCATAATCCATCCATTGAAAGTAATGCTATTATCAACTGTCATTGGAGAGTTAATGATGAATTTTATGATTTCATGGATATTTTTTGAAAGATTATCTCTCATGAACATCATTACTTCCTTCTAACACCATTTGTGTTGGTTCCTTTTTTAAATTGCTGATTATCCCAGGAGCAGAGCCTAGTGCTGCTGGCCATACCCCACTGCTAACAATGACTGTCTCAGAAGTGCATCTCTTAGGACTTAGTACATCAAATTCAGACACACAGGATTCTGGTAGAAAATACAGGAAAAAAAAAAAAAAGTTTCTTTCATGACTAAATGCTTGCTTCCCCCCCAGTTTTCCTGTCCAGAAGTATTTCGATTCCTAAACACAATATTTCAATTTAGGTCAATTCTACCCAAACTGGACTTCATTATTTGCTATTTCTTGAAACAAACCACTATAAGGCTATGCTGCTCTTACCATGCCGTTAATGCACTTTGCATCATTATTTCCAGCAATCAAACAGGTGAGGAGTTGGAGCTGATGTGACCACAACCTACAAGTACCAATTTTGGTATGAATTACCAGGTGGGATTCCACTATGTGTGCAGTAAAGGGAATCTGGAGCGATCACAGGGGTGCCTTCTTGTCATTCATCTCTCTGACTCATCATGGGTTTATCACCCTCTTCCATTTGTGACCTTCATCTTGAAGACAACTTGACTCATCGCACCAAAAGCACCAAAGCCAGTTATCTCTCTCTTACTCCCTCTATCCTTCTCTTATTCTCAAACCTTGCTGCCTTCAGTGCAGTGATACTTACCTAAATTGCTATCACATCCTATTATGCTTCCTTCTCTTTTTCATTTCTCTTTGTTTGGTCCTTTACAGAAAAGTGATAGACTGCATTTTTTTATTTATGTATTTTGCCTGAAAGTCATAGGCATGCAAAGTTTGACTGCAGTCTGAATTTCAGATACAACTTTTGAAAATGGCTACAGCTTTTCTTCTCCTGTCCAAGTCAAACATCAAAGGCATTTGAAATGTATTGCCAATTATAAAACTGCGTACAAATGCCATATTAATGTATTCTGAAGCACATTATTCCAAATAACATCTGTAGTGGATTATATAAAAAGCAGCCATCGTTTTCTCCTTAGTTGTACAGGCAAATTCACCTGCTGTTCTCTGTATAGCAATGAAATTCATAGTGATAAACAAACAAAAACTCCCAAGTTGAGACAAGATGTCTCATTACCATGGTGATAACATGGCTGATGCTATTAGAATCTCAGTCTCTATCTACATCCAGTGACTTCTGGAGAAGGAACAAATTACTAGAATTCAAACAGCTCCACCATGGTCTATTGAGAGACAGTCACCAACAAAGACCAGATGAAAAATTTCAGCCCATTTTATAAGTGAAAGACAAAAAACCAGAGCTTGCTGTGTCACTCTGTGATGTCTTATCACAGACAATCTGCTTAGATAATACATACTTGGTTCAGATGGTGATTTCTACTCAGAGGAATCTTCCCAGACTTACAGACTTCTTATTTCAGGATTAAACGTCTATCTGGAAAGTGCTTGAGTGCACCTTTTGCACATTTCCTTGCTCACAGGGCTAGGAGACCCTGAACTCTGGGATGTGAATATGTACCACGTACTGTGTGCACCTTCTTCATCTTTCAGGGGAAATTTTTTCCCCCCTCGGTTGACAGAGTCAATGAATGCAACGTCTCAAAGAAAACCTGGAACTAAATTTCCATTCTAGACAAAGGGGAAAAGCGGAGCAATGGAGAAAACATGGATCAACACTCACGGACTTAAATATGACCTCCTAAGGTCCCTTCCAGCCAGAGTTATTGTATGATTCCCTAATCATCTCTAAATGCAAAAATCCAGGGTAAGAAAAGGCTTCTGTCTTGATTCTAATTTATAGCATGGTGGCTGTTTTACCAATTATGCTTTTTGATAGTTATATTTATAGTGGTAACTAATTTATGAACTGAAAAATCAGGAAAATATTTCTCTCCCTTCACTACCAATTCCACCTGGCTTCTTAATCTGCAGACACTGATTCACGCCTAGTCTCTAGTTTATAGTCTCTCACTCAGTCCTGTCTGCCTCCACTTGTGTTATCTCTCTGTATCTTCCAATTCGCAGAGTAGAGGAAAGAAACTTCCAATAGGAGAAAAGCCTAGTTATTTGTTTCTCAGTAGTCTGTCTTCAAGGAGCAGTAAAATCTTAGGCTAAAGACCGTCATAGCTTTCATCAAAATTGGTTTTAGTTAGGAAAACTGTGACAATAACAGTGGATTTACTACAACTCAGTTACTTCATTACCAAACAACTTGTTTTGTCTGTTGGCTGTCCTTCATTTCAAGGCACATCATTAAATTTAACCCAGAATACCCATATTCCAGAACGACCTGCTAGGATTCATGGAACTGATGCAAGATCTGTTTCTGCCAGTTAGAAACAACCCAATCCTGTAATATGTATGCTACATTCTAAAGTAATTCTTTTTAAAACTTTGATTTAGATCTGGTAAGACACAGACTCCCTTCTTATAGACCTTACCACGAAAAAGACACCAAACTGCATGTTGACGGCATCACATAACCTACTTCAAAGATTTAAGAAGCAATACATGGCACTCAAACTACTGCAACATGGTTTCCTTATGGTGTAACTGTGCTGCAGTCACTGCATTTCACACAGAAACATCGTTCTTTTCCCATTCACTCACCACAACACTCCTCTTGCCCACGTGCCTTTACAAAACACCAAGCAACCTCCCTGCTTCCAGCCTATTTCATTCTTTGCACCACCACAGGAGGATCGTGCAGCAAGAGTTCAGCTTTGAAACATCACAACCCTTTAAATTCAAGAGGTATCCCACTGTGAAATGCCACAGTGCTAAATCATGTGGTTCAAGTCAGAACGAGGAGTAACAGGTTTCTTTGCATCATACAACAGAACTCTGTTAAATCCAGACATGGGTCAGGGAAAAAAAATTGACTTTATGAATAGGTCCTCCTGAGGCAGCTCTGACCTCCCAGCCTGAGGCAGGAGGGCAGTGGGGCAGGGGGGCAGGGCCAGAGCATGCCTGGCTTGCGCCGCTCTGGGACAGATCCCTGGGTCACACGGTACCTCTCCAGTACAGGCAGCTCTGGGGATGGCATAGCAATGACACTGACCCCAGGATTGCCTTTGGGTGGCTTTCTACAGCTCCCGCACAATGTCAAGTCAGTCATCTATATACCTTATTACAAAGCTTTTTAAGCCTCTCCATTCTACTCTTAACCCACTTATATATGAACATGAGTATATCAAGCACACATTGAGAAATTCCCTCCCACTAAATAGGCAAATTTTGAATGATTCAAACTTGGGACAAAACTCTGTTCAGCCTGCCTGATAAATTACCTAGTGGGGACAAAATTTCTCCAAGCTATTTTATTTGTATGTGTTTTCTCCATTTCTTCATGTGTTTTATTTATAGGTTCTTCTTGATGACAAATGAGTAGCAAATCTATTTTTCCCATTTTATGTCATAAATATTTTAGAAAAATGGGTGTATATATCAATAACATAGGTATATAATAGAAGCTGTCTTTGGTATATTTATTATCATTTACCAATGCTTTAAAAATCCACATTCAGAATGCAATTACAGGTTGATTGTTTTCTTCATCATCTGCAATGACATTGATTCTATATTCAAGTCAAATCTTATTCATACTTGCATCACAGCCTGATTTATTTATGATGTATCAATTTACAGACACAGGAGCTGCATGCAAAGTTAAACAAAAATGCCCAGAAAGCAAAAAGTGATTGTACTAAAAATGACAACATAAGTACTGGGCAGAAAAATCACAAGCAAAATAGTGTGGAGAAAAGTAGGGGGAAAAAAATTACAAGCAAACAATAAAGAACAGCTGAGCAAAATACTGTACTGCAAAGTTTGCATCAGTCACCTTGAAAAGAAGGCTTTTAGGTGAGCTGGCTCCATAGAAAGGTGCCGTGAGCTGAGAAGACTCAGAAGAAATGCAAACTCAGATGGACTCCTGAGATGATGATTAAGAATTGCCACAAACTCAGTTGAAGGTACAAGACGATACAAGATTATTCAATGGTTTTAATTTTACCAGCAATTTCTAAGACCTAGATAAATATGTGTGTTTACATGGGGTTTTCCAACCATTCAGTTTAAGAATTTCAGAATCTGAAAGTAGGGCCGGCTGTTGTCATTTCACTTAAATTTGTATATACAATTGAAATAGTATTCAGAAATATTCTATTCACTAGATGCATATGGAGATGGATACATCAGGAGTTGGAACCGGAACTCACCTACCCCTGTACAGACTTAGTGCAGGATCTTGATCAAGAGCCTTCTGAATTCAGTAGGAATTAGAAACTTTAGTGCCTCCAAAAGACAGTGCTTTGGCTGTTCTAAGACTCAATGTAAATTTAGGTTTATGTGAAAATAACTTCCATAATTACAAGGTCATTGGGTAGATAAATTTCTTAAAACTGTGATTAGCTAAAATGTTGTGATTGCTAGGTATAGATTAGTTGTGAATAGGCTTCTGGATAGAATTTGCAGCTTCTGATTGGATCCTCAGCCCTTTTTCTTCAAATCAGATTCACAAACTTCACATCACCTTGGCTACTCCGAGGTGAATGTGGAGTAACTCTAGATCTTTAAGTTCCTGAAATCTTGTTCTTGTACCAAGTATAGACAACTATATCCAAGAGGACAGTAGAGTGCCTGTAACTGCTAAAGGAAAAGTTCCTAAATTATATGAAATAGGAAAAGATTCCAGATCTGAAGCCAAGCTAAGTTTTAGAGTCTTTCAGAAACTTTAGCTCTGAAATTACAAAACTAACATTAGATGCTGGAACCTATACAAGCTACACCAGGTTTTCTTTTATAGAGTTCATCAAAAGAAAAATCTGATGAGGATAAGTAAAATAATCCCTATTTAAAGATAACTTTACCAACTAACATAAGTTCTAACAACCTGTGAAAATTGTCTTATCTGCTTCACACTCAAACCCTCGAACCAAAAATCCTGCCATTGACAATTCTTTGATTGCTGTGACAAGATTTTCTCTAAGCACTAAGAAAGCACTTGACCACATGGACTAGCAGTCCATATTCCTCGTCAAAGAGCTTTGGGTGCAATTCTAAGCACACACATTTACTGTACTGAAACCACAGGAATCTGTCAGCAAAGGATGTGATGACACTAGAAGAGGGTAGATGAAAACTATTTCCATATATAAACCATTTCACTCTTGTCTTCAGGTAAATGCTGCCAAGTATTAATTACTGTAACACATTAACATTTCCCCCACTTTCATTACAGAGATATTAAAATTAAAAGTGCATTTTTGGCAATACATTTAACAATTACTGACATCAAACTGCAATGAAAAAAGCTCAGGACCATTCAAGGGATATACTCCATGGTTCAAACCCATCAAAGTTGATGCAAATTTTTCCAGTGAGTCAGATACTGAGTAATCAAGCTAGAACTACATGAACATGATTTATTCTTGTTCCCTTCAGGCTCAAACACATCTTTCAATGGGACTTATCTGTTCTCTCTGTCTTATAAAATAACGTATGAATTAGGATAAATCAGAAAATGTTCCCCTAAAAATATGTTATTTCCACAGTGCTTGATATACCATAAATATGTGCTTACTAGGAGTGAAAAAACCTTGCCATTTTTAGTATCAATCTCAAATCATAGCATGCTTCAATATCCAAATAGTATCTGACATGATAGATTTCAGTTATACATTTTGCATATTGTGTCAGTTAGAAGATGTGCATTTTATATACAATATACAATCATTGCACTTACAAGAATTCATATGAGCTAGGACCTCTTTCTCTTTGCTTATTATGATGTCCAGCTTAAGGTCTTACATACCTCTGGTTTATGCCAAACACGTTTCTCCTAAACTGATAAATACTCACTAGGCAGAAAAAGTAAAGTCATCAACTGTTCTTAGCACTGCTTTGAGGTTTTGCACATCACCATTACAAAGAGGAACAGGGAGCTTGGGGCTGAGGAAAAAAAAAAAAAAAAAAAGAATAAATCTGGTAGCATTGCCTGGTACCGCATGCTGATTAGCATAATGCCTTAATCCCTTCTTGCTTAGGAACAGTCTGACTCCCCGACCACTTGAGCATTTTCCTGTTTCACATGATCCCCTAAATTATTTCATCTTGGATGTTTCTGGACAGCAAACAACCATAAAAGTCCACTCTGGGAACCCTGAGATGCAATAATTACTCTGCCTCTGCTACACCGACCTATCTCACCAATTACTTTAGTGCATTAATACCTACTGTTGGCACTCTGCTTACAGAACAGCAAGATCAAGGTATCGTCTCACATGCAGGTTGCTAGTCCAACAAGGCAAAGTATTTCTTTTTTCAGTCTCGTCATCAATAGAAACCTCTAATTGCTAATCAATCAGCCAGCTCAGCCTAACACAACTACTAATCCCTCTTGCAGTCATTGTTTCAACAGGACCCTTTATAAAGTAGCTGTCATATAGTCAGATGCACAGTCTGCTGTTCACCCTGCAGTCATAGAGAAGGTTTTCACAATTCAGCCGTTACTTGTTCCAATTATAAATCTTTTCCTTTTTTTTTTTCCCTTTTTAAAAGCAGAATATAGGTCTTCCTCATTTCTGAATTGAGGCTGCCACTGGCATTGCCAGTCCTCTGACCCATGACACTTCCCCCTGAAGATTTCCGTCTCAGTCATGCATTCGAATCTGTATCTATCCATCCATCTTCATGGCACTTGTTCACTGCTCAGGGGAAAAGTGATTTTTATTTTTCATTTGATTGATGTTGTAATGTTCAGAATGAGAATACAGGATTAGAACTAATTATACAGTGGACAAGGATTCTCTCTCAGTTACCAGTTTCCTGAATACAAAGGAATAGCAACATTCATAGTTCCTTTTTATGGCGTATGTCTGCACCATTTCATCCTCTGCTGAAATGCACCCAAGAATTATATAGGATACACAGCACCTCAAAAAGCCTCTAGGGTGATATAATCTGCAAAGACACTTGCGCTTTTCAAAATGTTACACATTCCTTGCATGAAGAATCTATCAGAATCTTCATGATGAAAAGAAACCTCAGCACCAGCAGTCCTAAATGTGAATAATTTAATTTGAAAAACTGTTGGGGGGAGGGTGTGTGTTTGTTTCAAAATTTTAAAAGTCTTTAATTTGAAAAACTTCAATTTTGATACGGTCGGGATTGCCCCCTAAGAATCCATGAATTAAAGGTCTTTAGCCTGGAAATATTATCTCCACAAGACAGGCAAGGTTGAGCACCACATGTTTCTGTTACTACTCTGTGTCACACCCTCTCTTCATGGACTCTGAAGGTACTGTACTACTTTTCTGTGAGAGGACTGCTTTGCTATCAAACAGGGCTTTGCTGGCTGCGGTGGAGGAGCACTCTGCTACTTAGAGCTCATCAGCTAAGCTACACATCCTTTTTGAGAACATACACTCAAACAACAGAAATACAAATTCTTTTTTTTTTTCACTGGTTTAAAATATTCACGTAAAGAACTGTTTTGCAAAGCTTAGTGTTGAAAAATTAAAGCAAATTAACTGACTATAATTAACCAATCCTCTCCAACTCAGTATCACTAAATAACCTTCTACAATTCCAGATATGTCCATCTTGATAAAAACAACATACTCCCTCTTACATGAGCTCAAAGTAAGATGGGAAAAACAGAAATGAATACTTAGCTTTTCTAATTTTTCTTTTCTATGATGATCTCACCGCAGTTTGCAATGGAGAATGAACAGTATTTTGCAGAAGAGTAAACTGAGACAGAGCGTGCCTCGCTGGCAAAGCCCAGGGTCCCATAACGATCCATGACAGAGCTGAGACATTGCAGGTCTACTGCTTGCACCTTTCTACTTTCAGATCCAGGATTGTCTTAAGTGAATTCTGCAGGAGTAAAGTTCATAAACTAGCCAGACACACCAAAAAAATACACTTTTACCCTCTGAAGCTATGGGACTTTTATCTTCTGTTTAATAATAATAGTGATTAAGAAATGTTACTAATAGGCCTTCACCCTGGTTATGATCATTGCAACATAATTATATATGTAAAAAGCATGAAATATACATTTAAAAGAATGAAGATCCAGAACAATTAAAAACACCAGCACTGAAAACACCCACTAAAGCCACAATCAAATAATGAAGAATCCAACCATAAAAACAGAGAGCCAAGACAGCGGACTCACCATTCAATTTCCCCTGTTTCTTGTGTGCTGGCTGCTGCTATATGGGAATACTCAATCTACCACATTCTGGACTCCCCATATTTCCTGTGACGGGTGAGTGATCATTCACTGGAGGAAAACTGGACATGTCTAATGCTAAGAAGAGATTCAACACATACAGAGACTGGGTGGACTTTTTAATTGCTCCTTCCTCACCAAAACACTAAACTTAAAGCTGAGAACAAGCAAATGCAGAGGTTAGCAGGAGAAGCCCAATTATATGCTTCCAGTGCACCTATAATTCTTGGAAAATGGGTAAAAACAGGGATCATGGAAAGAACACCTTCCACCCAGCTGCCTAAGTTTCTGGAACACCATTAAACAACCTTTGACCTTCAAATGAAACTTCAGGTCTTTCCAGACAGCAGTAGGGAAGGTAAACACAGGCATACACCATCTCTGCTGGAACACCTGCAGACAACTCTGCTCAGGAGACTTCTGAACAGTTCTGCAGGGGAGGATGACTCAAGGAAATGTATTGCTGAAATAGTCTTTTGTCTTTCTTAACAGTCTGTTACTGCACACAGTAATATCAACCAACAGCTGTGATTATATTAGTTAATGCATGTGTCCATAACCAAGCAGATCTTAGCATTTACTATTCATTTCTTTTAATGTAGGATTCTAATTCACTGAAAGATAACTGGTTTTTACATCTGACAATGCCCCTTAGTCTGTGAGTGGAATACACAGATTACTCAAATCCAGAGTCATTCCATATTTTTTCCCTCCTACAGTGAAAAGTTGTCGCAACAACAAAAATATTTGGCCTCAAGGCTGTCTTCACAAAAGCGTGTTTAGTTTGTGCTTATGGTGACAGTAACTGCCTCAGTACCAGACGTTTCCAATAGACCAGCAACCTGCGAGTATTTAAGACCCCTTAGGATTCTGCCTATCAGCTCAGTTTGCCTGGAAATGCTTTTCAGTTTCACCTTCATTATATAAATATGCCTATAAGGAAAGGGATTATTTATTCTATTTCCTGGACCCTTTCTATTTCTCTCTGCTTTTAAAGTAAGTCAACAGGCTAAAGATACTTTTAAAAATAGATCTGCCCAAGGGAGTAATACTAGAGGCCATACAGATTTTTCAAAAGGCTTCAAAAACATCCACCTTTGAGACTAAATTTTCAAGTTTATTACTCTGTTGCATACTTAAATTCACCAATTTTAAAGCCAGGAGTGACTAATAACAGGATCTACCTCTTAGAAGGAACAGGCTGTAAAATTTCAACCAATAATTTCTGCACCAACTTTACAACTTTCCTTTTCATCATCTTATAGCCCTATTTTACACGCAGCATTTGATAAAATCCACTCCTATCCTTAAACGAATTATTTCAATGCTGAAATTCCCTCCCTGTTAAATATTAAAAGATTTTCTATAATGTTCAGCTTTTAGTGGCTATCATTGAACATTTACCCTATATTTGACTATGTATGAAACACAAACTTGAGTAGGCAAGCAACATTAAAAATAATTATGTTGACTTAAGGACAAACCTCTGCAATTTACATTTGACAAAGTCCGACTTAAAGTTTTACTAAATTCCAGGAAGAAATTTATTGAGGGGGAAAAAAGAATTTTTCCTTTATACATTCTGATTTTTGGTGTCTTGGTCACTAAAAAATATTATAAAAACACTATGCTATATCAACAGAAATAATAACTCTATTGCATCTATATAGCATAATTACGTTGTGAAACGCAGAGCAATATAGAGAACCAAAATAAAGCCAAAGCAGAAAAGGAACTAATTACCTCCATAGACCAGAGCACTGTTAAACACAGCAAGCAGCAAGCACATTGCGAAGTAGCTCAGGAATTCCCTCAGCAGCTCTTTGCTGAAAGCAGGGGAAGCGACACACTGGCCATGCCCTGTTCTAAACAAGCAGCTCTGGCTGCCCTTTGCGGGAACCATCCACAGGGCTGGGCCGATGCCTGCTCTGAGGCCACGTTGTATGTTTAGACAGAGAGATGATGGGGCAAGGCACCAGGATCTGACCTAATGCCTTGACTTCAAAGGACCTTGGCTAATACCATTGCCTCTTGTAAGCTAATAAAAATGATACATTAATACAATTCTTACTATTTATGTTAATAACAACTGTTATTAATATCAGCATATCTTAATATTATCATATGTGGATTCCTATCTCAAAAGATCAGCTGAATAAAGGGCAACCTAGAAGTAGTCATAATCTTTAGACAGATGCAGCTTGTTAAGCAAAACCATCTGCAGCAATCTGCTCCAATGGGTTCTGCTTATTAAAAATATTTTTGAAAACATTTCCCCAGAGATAAGGAAAAACAAAGGCCAGATAGCATTAATGATCCCTCTTTCTTTTCCAAAACATTTGTTCATTATAATCATCATGCAAAGACAACAGTTCAACTAATGCCAAGAGCGCTCCCTTATCAGTGTGACCAATATTAACTCCTTTGCTCTCCAGTTCTCCCTTTCCTACCTGTTTTCTCTTGATCTCTACAGACATTACAGTCTCCTGGGGGCATAGCCCGTCTTTTTGTTCTGTATTTGGATAGCACCTATCACATCAGGGTATCTAATCTCTTCTGTGAAATACAGCACAGGTACACTAAGAAACTTTGGTGAAGTAAAAATAACGAGCAATTAGCCCACACTAGGTACATCTGCAGCTCAGTGTCACAGATGAATGCCAGCCTTCTCTGTATGTGGAGATCTGAGATATGCTTAAACATAAGGAGAAGATCCTAGTACCTAACAATTGCAGGTAGCACAGCTGAAGCATCACTTTCAACAGTTTCAAGAGATGGAGAAACCAACATAGTGTTAGCTCAGGTATTGAATTAAGTTATCATATTCCCCATGTTGATTTGCAGTCTATCATAATAATTGGTTTCTTTCTGCTTTGCAGAAGTAACACCTGGATAGGCTTCTGCCTGAAAATTAACATCACCCTGGTGATGAGGAGAGGTCCAAACATGAATCCACATCCCTGAAAAACTCCTCCCAAGATGCTGACATTGAAAACTCTGACCTCTGCATCCTTGTCAAAGTATTTAAGGCAGAAGATGAAGGTGGGAATCAAGACACTAACAGCTTAACACTTAGAGATAACACATTCAGCTACACTCTGTGGGACTTGGAAACGTGCATTCTTCCCTATGAAATGCTGCGTAATTCTTCCAATCAAGGCCTAATTTAACACTGGTAAAGAGGGAACAGGTCTTTCACGTCCCCAAACTGTTTACAGTAGGAGATCAGTTTCATTTTTACACAACTGAAGTAAGAGCAGAGGTTAGCACTATTACAGAATTCATTCAAGATTTATTTAACTTTATTCAAGGAGGTCTAAACTATGTGATCAAGGAACAAGCACTGTTCTGGTCAGAGAAACGAAATCTCCAGTAATCACTCCCCCTCCACATCCCTCCCCATTTTTAACATTTGTTTTCTGCCCATGGTTAGATTTTACTGTAATTTTGTTTCCTCCATCTCTGAAAAAGGGATGATACTCATTACCAAGAAGAGTTTTCACAGTAATTGCTTCAGAGCATCTGGGGAAAAGAAAACGTTCTCTTGTGATAATATTGGCTCAATTTCTCAATGTTGGCAGATGACTGGAAGCATACCCACATTAGTGGAGTAGTTTCTTTTCCTTTAATACTGTGTTCATATTTGTCAAATGAAGAGCCCAAGTTTCTTCCAGATGACAGAAAATCTTAGCAAAATCAATAAGCAATTCCTAAATAAAAGAACCTGTGCACATAGTACCTTTTTAATATACAATTGCTTCATTTCAGCAAGGCACAGGCAGATTGATAGAAGATCCATACATCAGAATTTCACAGAATCACAGAATGATATGGGGTTGGAAGGGACCTCTGGAGATCATCTAGTCCAAGCCCCCTGCCAAAGCAGGTCCACCCAGAGCAGGCTGCACAGGAACGTGTCCAGGCAGGTTTTGAATGTTTCCAGAGACAGAGACTCCACCACCTCTATGAGGAGCCTGTTCCAGTGCTCCGCCACCCTCAAAGTAGAATCATAGAATCATTCAGGTTGGAAAAGACCCTTGGGATCATCGAGTCCAACCATCTTCCCTACCTCAGGTTTAGATGGAAATTATTTTCAAGTTTGTGCCCATTACCTCTTGTCCTGTCATTGGGCACCACTGAGAAAAGACTGGCCCCATCCTCTTGACACCCACTCTTTAGGTATTTATAGGCATGCCTGATCAGTTATGATAGTTCTTGAGATGTTATTCCAAAGGAGCATTTGAAACTAGAGATTAAAAGCATGTTAAGTTTAAACATCTAGGCCATTTCTCATTGACAAGTTAATGATTCTTTTGCCATAAACTTCTCCAATTTACTACATGCACAGTCAATATTGGCCAGCATAATGAAAAGGCCAAATCAGTTGATGCAGTTTTCAGCTAAACCTTCTAAGCAATCATCATAATTAAAAAGAAGGTTACCAAAACAAAAAGATCGTTATTTTAGAAGCGTATGTCTTATTCTCTTAATACCCTTTTCTTCTGCCTTGGTCTGGATTTGCCCCTGAAAAAGAAGCTGAGGAACAAGGAAAGGAGAACAAGGGAAAACAATGGGGGGGGGGGGGGTGCGTGCATTTATGGGGGAGAGAAAGAGGAAACATTTATGAAGACTTTTTTTGTTTGTTTGTTTCCCCCATCCCACCCCAGAACTCAGGATTATTCCTCACTTCTTTCCCATGTGTCTGCTTTTTCAAGTGGTTTTCTTATTTCTCCTTTTGTCAATAAGGGCATTTTAACACCGTGCTGAGACCATATTGCTGCCACAAGAATGCTTACAGAAGAAAAATGAGAGTCATAAATCCATTCAAAATGATTTAGCCACTGTCTCTAGAAAAAAAAGGAGAAAAACCTCTATTTCCTATAACAATGAAATACTGATAGGTATTCGTGTTATCGGAGTTCAGTTTCATACTGGTGTACCAGTGAACCACACACAAACAGAAGAATTTAGTTACAAAAGCCCATTTCTGCCACTGTAATTGTGTCCTTTTTAAGGAATTCTGTTGACAGAAGGCACAACATGACACCTCTGAAAAGTATCACTTTGCCAGCTAAAAGCTGCTGCAGAAGTACAGCCTTATTCAAACCTTTATTTAAACATAAAAGGAAGAAGCAGTAATTATTTTCCATTGATCCAGGTAGCCAGTTACATGATCTGAACAGAAAATACTCAAGTAAGAGTGGTTAAGTGAATAATACCCATGAAATCTATTAAGTGAAATTCATTTGCCATCAAATCAGTGTGATTAATGAATATGACAAAGTTTATCAGCAGACAGTTCAGGTGCAAAATCAGAAAAATTGTCTGTGGCAAATACCGTGCCCCATTCTCCTCTCTAGAAATTGTATCTCATCACGGTAATAGTAGAAATTAAACTGCTACTGAGATTTTGTCACAAGATTTACCCACTGTAGTCATCCTAAAACACAAAGGTCAAATCTCTCTTGGAGCCAAACTTTTAGAAGCTAATTGGAGGTTTTTTCCAACAAACAATAGCCAATTAACATACAGTGCTTCTACTTTTCACTGGCTGACAGAGACATAGCTCTTGGATGTTTCCTTCTTGTTAATATGAATTAGAACTTTTTTTTTTTTCAAGTGAGCAGGAAAATAGAAATAGAAACTGTATAGCTCAGAAGCAGTTATCAGCAGGAAGGAGAGAAACAGCCATAAGAGTAACAGACTAAAGATTTTCTGCAAATTCTATCATGGTGCAGGAGTTATAAGGTCATGTTGTTGCATTAACGTGTAAAGATCAAGCTTTGCTAGAAGAAAGCCCAGCTGCTTGCTGACAATGCTAAAGAGTTACCTCAACTCTCAGGAGGGCTACAACCCAAGAGATGTGGGTTACAGCATAAGCCACCTGCTGTTGTAGCATCCTGCCAGCCAGCAGGTAGGGACAACAAAAACAGTACCTGGAACACCTGCACACCTTGAGGCTAAGGGTATTTTTAACATACAAAGCAAGAAGTCACTTCAGACTACAAACCAATGTACAAGACAATTAACCAGTTTGAGTAGAACTGTGCATTTCAAAGGACCAGCGCTAAATCTGAACCACAGATTTAGAGCTGGGTGATAGCATCTAAGGCAAGATCTTCAAAACATTGAAGCACATTCTCATCTCTTCCATGTGAAATAGCAGTTACCCAGTAACAGATCTGATGAACTTCTTTCCCCGAGGTCTGTTCCCAAGCACTGAATCTTCTATGACCACAGAAGAACCCATTCAGATATTCCACACATACTCTGGTACTCCACACACTCTGTATGAAAGTTTCTCACTCTAAAAATCATTTATGTATGATGCACCCTGACTGGTAATACAGTTTCAGTGGCATGGACAAATAACCTACATATAGTAATTTACTTTTGAAATGGTGCAGGGAATTTTCATGGGCTCAATTTATCAAGACAGATCACAGAAAATACATGCAGGTGTCACTAGGCATGATGGACACCTTATGAATACACTTCCATGCATTAATGGCCATGTACCATCTCATTACTTCTTTTCAGAAGCAGTCTTGTTCTCTTTCCACGGAGAAATATTTCTTCAATAGAACAAGCTGCAGTGGCTAGATGAGAAAATCCTGTTCTGAATGACTGGCCACCCATTATTAATTATATCTTACATGCATATTAAATTCTGGTGGCCTTAAAAGGAGGCACCAAAACATGACTTATCCCAATGATTAGGCTTTCTTCATCATTAAAGACTTCTTTGCACACATTCAGAGGATGGCACAACCACTACAAGAGCAAAACAAACAAAATTGAGATGGATCTCAAGAGATCCATCAGAATAACCCTTTGGAGATTTGCAGCTACATCACATGAACTTCCTGAGCCAACTTGTCCTCGTTGTGACTAACACCCCCTTCCTGGAGAAATCCTAGAAGAGCTTAAACTGATAACTCCTAAAATACCTTCTAGCTTATTGATAGTTCCACAAGTTTCAGGACAATGCAATATTTCCTTCTGGTGGAAGCTCTCTGGTGCCTCAAGAAGGTGGGAAGGCCCAAGTGGTGTTTCCCCAAAATTCCTATGTAGAAGGAAGTTACAGCTAGGAAGCCTGGACAAAGGTCATCAACATGAGTGATTGTTAGCTGTGGGTAAAGGCTGGTGAAACCTCATGCAAATGGTTTGGAACAAAAAGACTTGGTGAGAAAAAAATTTAGTAAAGTAATGACTCTTCCTTTCTAGAGACAAAAATAAATATAATCAGAGGAAACATGAAATAACTGAGAATAAAAAAACTTGTTCTGAAGATATAATGGGCAAAATATTTTATCCCAAGGCCAAAGTTCATCAGTTTTCACTTTGATTTATTTATGCAGCACCACTTTGGGGTATGGTAACATTACAGAGCAACAGTCTTCTGAAATTTGACAAATTTGTCATGTCAACAGATGGGCTGTAAGAACAGAAGCTCTGAACTGGGATTAAGAATGATTTGGTCTTGAATTATTCCATCTAACTGCTAGTTACAGCTAAAACAGCTAGATATAAACTTAGATCATTATCCATCTATTATAAATCATTCTGTTCATGATGTTGCTTATTCAGAAAAACTACATATATCTCTCCTTGTAAACTTTCCCCTGCTGTTCTGATTCTTTGAAAAATTATGCTAGCCATCAGGTAGGGGAATTAATATTAGCTGACCAGAAAAACGGATGCCTTTCCCTCTTGACGTTTCAGTGATCACATTGAGTTATGTTGCTTAAATCTAATCATAGCATGCTACCTTGTACCATGCTGTTATACCTGATGCAATAAATCATTGAATCCTGTTACAATCAATCTATGCTCAGCTGCAGTACTGCTATCGTACCCCAGTGGTTTGTGCCGCGTTTAAGAGATCCAGCACCAAACTCACACTGCAGCAGAGTGCTCCATTTCACGAGTCCTGGAATTATATTTAATTTAAGGGCATGAATTCCAGTGATCAAGACTTCACTTCATTTGTATTTTTAGGATGAATTCCTGGAACTGCAGTCCTTGATTGCTCCAGGAAAAGTACGTAGTACTTGGGTGGAACGGGCGACTTTGGGATCCTCACTGGCTCTCATGTTTGTAAAATCTGTAATAGGTTTGACCTAAAGCTAAGTTTAGCCAAAGATGATATTCACGTACATTCATGTATCCAAATACACACACACCGCCCTCAGAAAATTATACTTTCTGCGGCATGAACCAGATCATAGCTGCAAGCAGACACATACATGAAGAAAGCTTCCCATACACCGTGTCATTAATTGATTTCTCCAGCTTCTTCATCCAGATCAATACAAGGTTGCTGTACACATGTAACATGCTTGTGTAACACTTCATAGGCTATTTCCTAGTTTGGTTTTCCAGAGTGCTTCTGTTGGAAATAAAGCGCCATATCTATGTGCGTATGTGCAAATGTTATATCAAATCTAGAAATCTCTAAGTACTAGAATGACCTAGGAAAGAAAAGTTGTTATTTACAGCAAGCCTAACCAATAATCACACATAACTGTGGGCTGAAGCATCAAAGAAAATAACTCCCTAGTCTGTGACCACAACTTCCATAAATAAACCTCCAAAACCAGGCAAGGTAATAAAACTATCACAGCTGGCATTGGGGATTATAATAAGAAAAATAACTCAAATGCTAACCTGTTACAGCACTTCATTTATTAGATCTTCCACTTGTAGAGCACGTTTTGCAGGAAATACTGTGCAGTTATGTACAGTAATTTACACAAAGACTGCCTGTCATAATCCATGTGTTTGGCTCAATATTCTTCTCCCCTGTCTTATTCACCCATTAAATGCTATAATAACTTCCAAGCATGAATCTACCATAGCTTTCAAACAATATTTGCACACCGTGATATACACAGACACTGCAAACTCTATGGTCAATACAAATCAACTTTATCATACATCAAAGCAAGGGAATAAAACCTAATCCCAGGCATCCTGAAGCCTGCCATTGAGAATCTTTCCCTAAAAAATAAGCAAACAAAAACCAGCAGGCCAGCCATTAGAAGGAGATAGGACAACTCACACCATCAAATATCAATAGCATTTATTGGACTCTCCTTCCTAGAGCTAACTTTGCCAGTACTCTTCCATGTTTTATTTTTCAATTTTCATAAGGGCAAGAAACATGCTAGACACCAAATTAGCATACTCGTCTCTCTGACAAGCCATGAACTCCATTCCTGGTCACGCTCATGTATCTGCAAGCTAGAACCATCAGTCAAATATGCATTACATACACTTCCATCCTCCAGGGTTTGTCCCACCCAAAGAGGATGGGTGTGACCAAAAACCCCACCTAGGGACCATGGATATTTAGCTCAGCTGTGAAGAGCTACAGCTTTCTCCTCCGGCAACTGCCACTGGTGAGCAATATTCTGCCTTGTGTGTTAGAGTGTTTCTAGCTACAGGCAAAACTGTAGGGATTCTGTGGCAGAATTAGGAACTAACTTCAGACACTTCTGGTGAATAAAAATTTCAATGAATATGTAGTTTTCACAGCTTTTTTGACACAGGTCTAATAGTAAACTATAAAGAACGTTTTAAAGCATGAGAGAGCCTAGCAACAACTGCCGCACTTCACAGGAAGAATACCATTGTGGTTTGCACAATGCTTTGCTTTACTGCCACCTTTAGCCTTTTCAAGAGTTACTTCGACAGAGATGGGAGCAGAATTTTGGCTTACAAGGCTCCCTGGAGGACTATCCTTTTCTGTCAGGCCACAGGTCAGTAGGCTTAAACAAAAACATGAAGGTCTTCAACAGTTAGATGGAGCCACAACACATGCAATCCTGTGTAAGCAAACCTCAAAGGGGGATAATGAGTGCAGAACTGCAAAATTTAAGCATGATTTTATGAGACTAGATGAAATGAGGGTTTGTTTTTGATGTATTATGGAGTGGAATGGAGAAGAGAGTCATTCTCTAAAACAAGCTATTTGTTCAGCTTTGGATAATCTATCCTCAAACAGGATGTTCCAAGTCCTAGTTCTTGAGCAAGTAAATGCACTTTCAGCCTTACGACACTCATGAGAATTGCTTGACCGAAGCTAGTAGAATTACTAACAGAAGCATCAGGAACAGAAAACTTTTTAAAAAGTTATCAGTAAGACCAATGAAAAGAAAACCTACTTCTATCCTATACCGATCAAGCTCAACTAACTGTTGTAATTACTTTTCCAAATTTAAACAGGAATGATTCAAGTTGCAGAAATTTAGTACACCTTTAGATAAGCATCATTGCAAGGAGATACTTTCCTTCCTTGCCTACACATGCCACTTTTCCAACTCATAGTGTTTATCACCAGTGTAGTGTCACCGACATCTGTAATTCCCATTTTAATCACACAGGACCCCAAAACTGTATTACATATGGCACCAGAGAGAGTTGACTGTATTCCCAATTAAGACTGAAGATTGACAGAGACGTATGTACTGCTTATTACAAAAATACATTACTCATCTAAATCTGTCGTGGAATGATTCATAAGCAATTCATTTATAAGCTATGCAAAAACTGTCCCTGTTCAGAGTTCCTTCCTAAATTTAGGTTCCACAGCAGTTCACTTTAAAAGAAATATTAAATCAGTGATGGGATGTGGAACATTATTCTTTTAGATAAAAATAAGAGGTTGTCTGGGGATTCTAATTAGTTCAATAAGCTATGAATGAGTATAACCAACTTTAAATACTAAGAATAATTTTGAGTCCCGGTTCCACTAATTAAGAAATACCTTTAGTTGTAGCTGAACTGAAGAGTCCTGATAACTGTAGCTAACAAGCCTAGGCTAGTTTCGATGACAATTTAGGCTAGATAAACACATTAGAACTTTTTTTCTGCCTTGGAAACAGTAAAGATTTAGCTTCACAGTCTTGCCTCCAGCAATGCTTTACATAACTGCATTTTATAAAATGTCATCAGCTCTTTCAGTGCCCGAGGACCTACTGTGAGGGAATGCCATAGTTCTATATATGTCACACATATTCTGACTACTTACCAAAATAATAGGAACATCACTAACTTGATTGACTGCATATGGATGAAGAAGGGTTAAACTGCTCTTTCCACAACTTGACCCCAGCAAAAACCTTTAGAGAACAACTTCAATTACATTCAAATTTCCAAATGCACCTCAGTTTTGCCTTTGGATGTGTTGCAGATTTTGCATAAACTTGCATTTGCAATTGAACGTCAAAGAATTTTATTGTTCCTTAAAATTAGTGTATGAACAAACATTTTCTTTCTTTCTGCGTATATAGACCCTAATTAAACATTCCCATTCAACATGGAAATTGCTTACATTCAGCCCGCTTTGTCAGCAATAGAAGTAAGTTATACTTTACATTCTGGGCATTTATACTCTCCAAAGTAGTAAGATTCCTAAAGATGTACCTGACACCACAGGAGTTTATTGGGCAGGTGATCAGAAATTCCCCAATGACGCTAGATCCCACAGAGCAGCTCTAGCATAAGACTGCAGACAGCATAAAATTATTTCTGTCCTAAGCTTCTAGGTTTCCAGTTAGAAAACAGGAGCCTTGGAAGATGCAGCTCAAAGCAGAACTCTCAGTACTTTTTTACTTTTAAGGTTAGTTCGGATGACTTTGCTGGGTACAGGATATAGCACATTCCAAAACATCTGACTTAGTCCCTCTAAAACAGATATTCTTCTGCTGCAAGAGGTATTACTTCACACTTTCAGAGGCTAATTTTATTATAACATTCTTAAGTACTTCGTGAAAATTTAAACACAAGTGCAAACTGGAGCAAAATTTTAACTATAAGTTGGTATTCTGGGAAAAATATGCAATGATTAATTAATAATTGCATTCTGACAACACTGTTAAGAAGGCCATGTAGGTAAACAGAGATATTATGATTCCATATTGCCAGCAGAGTGCAGAGGAAAATGAGAAAACAGGGAAATTACATCTGAGAAGGGAGCCAGAAAAGCATATTTATGTGGCCTTTCATCTCTGGCAGAAAACACAGTGATCACCTTAGCAATCTTATCATTAGCTCACAGCCTGCCTAAAATGCACAGCAGACTGTGGACAACAAAATGCATACAGCTTGCAGAGGACAGTGACATTAAAAACAGGAAGATGGCCGACAGCAGGCCCTATAGCAAGTTTACAGTAAGAGCTTGAAGGTATTTAAGCAGTAGAGAAATTCAGTAAGTAGCATCTGTTTCTTTGACTTTGTATTAGGCATTTTCTAGTAATAAGACAAATTAATCTGAAAGCCAACACAAATCACATCAACTCCATGTTTTTCCTCTTGGAAAAAAAATAATAGAAGTTACCAGGTTAGATATCTTAATCAATTGAGAATAAAATTGAGAACTATGTCAGGGAATAAAAAAAGAACTTCTCTGATCCTGAATAATCCTCTTCAAGTGCAATTCATAAAGCACATCTGCAATCTTCTATCCAAACTGCTTCCCAAGGCAAGGCGCCTCATGAATCCAATAGATAACTGTATGCAAAGAGCTGTTTATTCTCATTCTAAGTTGGTTTGTTTGGGGTTTTTTTTCCTTGCTTTTTTCCCATGTAATAGAAATGAGCACAGTGGTACACTAAGAGACCCAGAATATTGCTTTCTTTAAACATTTTATTTGTGAAGCTACATGTCCACTCAGGAGTCAAAAATAGCAGTCATTGTCTTTCACCTCACAGGGCACAGGTGAAATCCTCTCCTGTTTCATGCTTCAAACTCATTCAGAAATTGTGCCTGAAAAAAACTCCAATTTCTTTCATACTCAGCATTGCCCCTACCAGCACAAAAGAGTACCCAAGACACTGGAAAATAACATATTGGTGATATCGGAATCAAATATTATAAGCTATTCTTAAAATCAGGAAGAGCAACACCTAGTGACAGAGTACACTGTTATTGTGCATTACTCCAGGGCTGAAAGACAGACGTCGGAGGACACTTGGCAAGAAGAATCAATAACAGAAACTGCATGGCATTACAGGGCAACGAGATCTGCACAAAGGCCAAAAGGCCTTCAGCAACTCAGCTCAGCCAGCCACTCCCACTAATACTGTTTGTTTTCAAAACTCTATTAAAAGTATAGTCAAAAAGATTTTTAAAAAGGGAGCAGGGAGGGGAGGGAATAAACAGCCCAAGTTTATGGCATACGTAAATTGCCAGTCCCATGTCTTTAAGCAGCTACAAATATGAAAAAAATTAACCTAAGAGAGCTAAAATTAGTGCTGTGCCAAAGGAGAATATATCCATTGTCAAAGCCAAAGGGTTGATGAATGATGCAACTACAGCAGCTGAAATATAAATCCCTATTCCCCACTTGAAATCTTTTTTAACAAATAAACTAGTCATGTCATCAAACAGAGATACCTGTACTTCCATATTGCCTGATCTACAGGGATGATGGCAGATGATGTTAGCAGGATTCAAAACATCATGTTGTGTACAGTCATCAGGAAACTGAAGTGTTACTGCTCTTTCTGGTTTTGATGTTATGAAATCCCGAGGATTCACTGTTGCCTATTGACGGCCCTTTGCAATGGGTCCTGAGCAATTTTTACCCCTAAATTACGCTCCCATTTCTCTTTCATTCTTTTCATTCTGTTTTTTGCTACCTTGAGTGTAACAAGATAGGAGCAAAAATTTTTCACATTTATTTTCTTTCTGGACCCTATGAACCAAACACAGCACTAAGTTGCTACATGAAACAAGAGGCTGCTGCTTTCAGTTCCAGCCTCTCCTGCGAACAACATGCTCCTCAAAAAAAGTTAACCTGCCTTTAAAGAGCAGCCTTTTTCACGTAAAAGATGCAGATGTAAGTTCCTAGCACTGGATTTCAGTTCTTGATGCCAGTGGGTCTGCAACCAAGCTTGGTAGAAATGAAAGCCTGAAGGCCTGATCTTGAATTAACTGAAAGTTGGTAGCAAAACTTCCATTAATTTGAGGAACACAGCCCTTTAGCTGACTTGCTCAATCCATCCATCAATACCCACCTCACTCCTCGCTTCCTATGCTTGTAGGAGGAACTTTGCAGATTGGCTCCTCTGAACCCTTCAAGATCAAGTGAAACGTGTCGTACAACCTGTCTTATCCAACTGGGAGATTTGCTTAACCTGAAATTTATTCCTCAAGACAACATTATCCAAAGGAAGGCTTATTATCTTAATTGAAAAAGAGAAGAGAGAGCATAGGTGTGTTTCTAACGTCTCCTATATCCCCCAAAAGAGAAAATGTTACATCCAGATTAAGTGGCTTATAGCTTCCAGGCTCCATTTATCTAATGTGCTTCTGGAGATAATTCCCCATTCTCTGAATTGTTGTGCAGGAGTATAAATTCAGTTTTCATAAAAATTCACTCTGATTGCTAAAGCCATTCAAACTGTCTATGATATCAATGCTACTAATCACATTTCCCTTCCATGTCCCTCCCTCTCTTTTCCCTCTAAAATCGAAATAGATGCTTCTATATCAACATTAAATGAATTTGTTTGCTGCCCAGAAGCCAAATTAAATGTGTTCTTTTATACTCAGCGCTCACAGAATAGGGAGAAATAAGAATAAATGAGAGCCATTAATTAAATCTCACAGGGAACCACATTGCTGCAAATGGAAAAGAAAACCTATTTTTTCCGTAACTACTATTTTATGCTAAATGCTTCATAATTGCTATTCAAGACCAGATTAAGAGTTTGTTTTTCCAGCATGCACTTTCTTTTTATTTGTGATGCAGATCTTAGACTGCAGACTAAGTCTAACTGTTTGCATTCAAACCTAAACACGTTTTCTGAGCCACAGGTATGTCTGTGGTGCAAGTGTGATTGCAGAGAACCAAGCGAAAAGGCTAAGCAGTGTGGTGCCATATGAACCTCCCAGCACAGGCTCTCAATAGAGGATACCATTTGTTGGCATCATTCTGTGCTCCTAATAATAAGCCTTTCTAAATTCTTTGCCCCGTATTCCCCTTCCCCAATTGAGGATGGTAGAGTCTCTACAAGTCAATAACCTATAATTGCAGTACAGATGCACCCCGTGCTTTGTATGACTTTGGGCACATGGCTTCATAAACAAAGTCTAGGCCAACAGGGCTGTAAGCCTTAAAGTCTTTTCTAGGTCTGGCCATAGAAGGACCCTTTCCTTGCTAAAAGCCAGTCAAGTTCAAACATTGTTTTAATTTATCTAATTGCGAGGCTTTCCATTTCTAAGTTACAAAGGTGAATTTTGATGAAATACCAAAAATGTCAGGTTTGGTTTGTCTTCACTTAGGCATGTGTCCCCATAAACTTTCCCCCTCCCTGAGCTGATCAGAGAAAACATCCTAAACGTCTTAAAAATCATACCTTGTGTGAAACAGTTTGTTGGGTTGTTGGTTGGGTTTTTTTTTTAATTAAGAGATAAATTCATAAAATGTTCCAAGCTCATCTTCAAGCATTTTGTTACATTATGCATATATGAAAGCCTTTTTAAGCTTGCAACTCTTATGACAAATTACAGCAGGCCATATGAAATCAAATACAAGGCATCCTGGAAAGCACAAGGAATCACAAATTCTGAAACCACAGCCTGTGTTTAGAGCTAAATAGACATTTCTCAGCTTGCTTTGGGGCAGCAGAACCACTCCCGCTCCTTGTGTTGGTTAACATTTTATAATCAAAGCCCCATTAACAGCCTGGCATCACTGTGACCCCTCCATTTGTCAGACGGGAACTACAGCTCTCTGCAACCTGCACATGCTCGCTTTGCATCACGCAGGGATTACTAACAGGCAGCAGTTGAAGACAATCTTTCCCCCATAGCCATGCTCAGCCCTTTTAATACTCCTAATCCCTGAAAGGCTAAAGTCAAACTCAAATGAAATAAGAAAGGATCTTTAATAAAGGGGGAATCCAAGATCTCCATTCTCAAATTTGAGTACAGGAAACCAGCAGAGGGAATGCAATCCTCGCATGCTTGTAATCACAGAGAGGCCTGGCAGAGCCCGTGAATGTCCCAACAGCTGCACAGATGTTACTTCTAAATTGTACTTCCCATCTGAGCACATAGTTAAACAATATGATCCTATCCTCCAAAGCAAATAAATTCCAAAGCCAAGTTCTAACAGATGACAGCCCAAATGAGACAAAAGAAAATCTTTCACTGAATACACACTAGAAAGAGACCTCATAGTTTTAGAGTGACAATAACTGACAGGTATAAAACAGTCTGTAGCCTCTGGAAAATAATACCCAGAAATATGTAACTAGCAAAGCAAAGATGCTAAATATACGTGTTTGCCCCTAGCTATACCCATCTAAAGACAGAGCTCTCTTTCTGTACACATGCACACAAAAAATACAAAATCCTATCATGTAGTCTAACATGGTGTCTATGTGTGCACACACACATATGCATGCTATACCAAATATAATCTTAAGGGGTATTAAAAAAAAAAAGTGCAGAAAGAACATTTGTTGTCAAATGAAAATCAAAGTAATTCGTAATAACTTACTGATTTCAGGGTAATTTCTACTGAATTCTGTTGGGTTTATCCCTTACAATGTGATTCCAAGGGACGTTCCAACATGGGATGGTAACTGTTTTTTTTTTTTTTTACACCAACTGTTCTCATAAGTGATGATGCACAAAAATCTGCATTCATCAGCCAGTAATCCATGCATTTTCAAACATCACCAAAAGATCATAGAAAATTATATTGTAATGCATCCAACTCTCCTCAGTGAAACTGCCTTTTAAGCAGTAGTTTTATTTTTGGTTTTCTTATAAAGTAGGATTGATAGCACATTGCAGTGCAGCTCGAGCCAGTAGCCATCTCCTGGATCATGCATACTGCCACAGGAGCACAGATGAGCTTTTCAAGTGCTCGGCACTGACCTAGCCACAACGCAGTTTTAGTATCATTTTGAATGGAAGTAGCATTATTTTACTATCAGTTTGAATGGGAGTAGCATTAGACCAAGGGTATGTCAGACAAAATTAAGACATATAAGCTAGCTGCATCTGAGCACAGGAGTGCTGAAAACAGTGTGGATGCAGAGCCATGAAGTCTAATTAAAGTCTTAAGTACTAAAAGTCTGTTTTTGTTCACTAAGAATTATTTCATTCTCTTAAAATTCTCTGGATTTATTTTATTCTTTTTGCATTTAATTATAGTTTAAATATTTTTTCCAAGCCAAGAAAACTGCCACTTGCATGTTGAAAATGTTGAAATGAGATGCTCTCAGCAGTTGAAATCTGTTTCTTAAAGCTTTTTCCACAGAAAAAATGGATCAAATCAGCCCTTTCCCACACAATTCCGGTTTTGACAAATTGGCATTTCTAGATGAAGTATGTTCTTCTAAAACATCCTGTTCAGTTCTATTTAAATACATAAAAAATGTGAGCAGTGAAACTATGTGATGAAGTATATTTTATCTAGGGCTCAAATCATGAAATATTGAACATGGCTACAGGAACGTTATTCAGTAACAGCTCCAACGAAACAAAGCAGACCAAATTGGTTTTTGGAGCTGTGAGGAGAGATCACTCAGAGAAAGTACCTGTGTTGCAGACAAAATAATTTTCACGTCACAACTTCTCTCACAGAGGTGTTCACAATATCCAACTACTAGTTCAAGTAAAAGGGGGTTAAAATAGTCTGTTTTTAAATTTGATACAGTGAAGTTTACTGCCACGCAAATACAGTCAATTTAGGATGGTGTTACACACAGCTGGGACAATATAAACAATTATATTCACTTTTTACAGCTAATTTATACATTCATAGAATGGTTTAGGTTGGAAGGGACCTTAAAGATCATCTAGTTCCACCCCCCTGCCATGGGCAGGGACACCTCTCACTACAGCAGGTTGCTCAAAGCCCCATCCAGCCTGGTCTTGAACATTTCCACGGAAAGGGCATCCACAACTTCTCTGGGCAACCTGTTTCAGTCCCTCACCACCTTCATAGCAAAATAATTCTTCCTGATATCTAATCTAAATCTACCCTCTTCTAGTTTGAAGCCATTACCCCTCATCCTGGCACTACATGTCCTTGTAAAAAGTCCCTCTTCAGCTTTCCTATAGACCCCCTTTAGGTACTGGAAGGCCACTATAAGGTGTCCCCAAAGCATTCTCTTCCCCAACTCTCTCAGCCTGTCTTCATAGCAGAGGTGCTCCTGCCCTCTGATCATCTTCATGGACCTCCTCTGGCCTCACTCCAACAGGTCCATAGATCTTATCACATGTTGCACAAAATAACATTCACAATTAGCCTAAGACTGGTTATTGTACCTTAATATTTTTGGATGTGAATGCTTTCTCCAACATCCAATACTGGGGACTGCCATAAGCTAATCATATCCACGAGGCTTCACCAGACTACAGAACAGGCTGAAATTTTAATTCTTAAGCATTCTTATTTTTTTTCAGAAATGCATAATAGAGAACATAATTCAGTTTTTTAGATCTTCATAACTTGTTACCCTTCATTTAGTTTAATAATCATGTTATGAATTCATTTGTTTTACAAATTTACTTAATTTTATGCTCATTGTCACATGATATGATTAAAAAATTGTAGCAGGCCTCTGTACATTGATGAACAGATCTAAAAATAAGTAAAATGAGGAATGCAGAGCTTAAAATGTAAAATTAAAACATTAATTTAAATTCCTAATAATATAGGCGACCTATTATGTGACTTAAACAATGAGAGATAGATAAAAACATTGGCAAAAAAAAGTAAATCAAGTAACTAAGATTCTCAACCATGTCTCAAATAATAGACAATAATCAGTCTTCAACACAATCATTACAGCAATCAATTCTAAAGAAAGTCCTGGTAAAATCTAAGCTGCAGCAGCTGCTGACTAGACACCAGTTTGCAAGAGTTTGAAACCAGCAATAAACATTTTCTTAATATTTTTGAAGATTAAATGAAAAAGCAATCAACAGGAAAAACTCAAGCCCCATACCATAGCCACAATTAGTATGATAACAGGCTAAGATGGAGGAATAAATATGCAAATATAGAAGACAACTCTCTGAAATAATATGGAATAACAAGGTTCAGTGCACCTGTTCATTTTCTCTGTATGCAAATTGCTAAAGTTTGGTCCAGCTGTTAGATACCAAATCATTGCACATCCAAAATTAATCCACATGTCAAATTGAACCCAACCCAGGAAATGCATCTCCTGTCTCTAGAAGATTGCCCAGAATGAAGGAAAATTAGGAAGAGTCAACAGTGTAAAGACAATAGGTAGGAACTTGGCATAGAAATAGTTGCAGGGAAAATCGTAGGACATTATTCCAGTAAAACTAAATACATCACTTCTTGGTTGCTTCTAGATGGCTTCTCAGTGGTTGGTGATCTCTCTCAGATTACTCTTTCCCTGTTTTTCCCAGACTTTGGGCAACAGGAAGAAATCCAGACATATGGGGAAGAACTTTTACATGTCTGAAAAGTGCTATTGATTTGCAATTGCAAGCAATTGATTAACGATTTGTTGCAAAGGTCACAGCAATAAGCTGAGATAAGGAGTAATGATGCTTTGTATTGGCCCCCTGTTTCAAGGATGAACTCAGGGGAGGGCTCAGATAAAAGCAAATAATTAGCGTTAAGAGAATTCAGGTAATCGAGTCTGCTTGTGACAATGACAAAGATAAGATGACAAGAATGTTACTCCGCTCATGCTTGGTTGCCCTGCCCAAATCACAAAATGTTTTTGCTCCAGATTTGGGACTTGTAATGTCTCTGCTCTGATTAACAAATTGACTTGGGTTTCTTTGATGCATTAGCAAATATCCCCTATAAGTGCACGTATTCTCTATATACCTGTGTAAAATTGTATTTTCCTTGCACACGCAAAGCAGGATCCAAGAGCATAATGTAGAATAGACAATGTCTTTACTAAACAGAGCATGAGGAAGCAGCCTGCATTGCCACCTAAATGGATACAAAACTCACTGATGCTCATTTTCATGTCTGCTGTTGATTATAGTGGAAACGATTAAATTCTGCATCTTAATTCCTCAAGCAGTGTTGTCTGCATGGTTTGTCAAGGAAGTTGCATGGCATCATTTCAATCCACTTATTGCAGCACTTCTCTTTTTCCTGCTGCATGCATGATAGGGATTGACTGTGGTGGTAAAATTATTAATACTTAGGATTGAGAAGCGTGCCTGGGAAGTTAATGGAAGGAAGTTCCCCTTTGCCTAAAACCTAACAGTCTGCCACTGTTTCCAACTCCCCACTTCTCAGCTAAGATAATGCTGGGTGTGCCACTCCAGTCTCCACCAAGATCCATCTCTCCATATTGTCATGTTATATACTGTTAGCAAGCTACTTAAGGAGTCCATCCCCCCAGCAATGGATACCTGGCTTTGTTAACATTGAAATTATTGCTTTTCCTTGCTTCTTTCTCTGAGAGAGTATATAGATTGGGTCTGCAACCACTTGGTAGAGAACAGGGCAGCAGGGGGGAAGATGCTGTCCGACTGTTTTCTCATGATGATCATAGTTAACAAAGCTTCTGTCTGACCTGTCCTAAATTGTATTTGCTTTATTACACAGTTGGAGTCCCCAGATTCTCTGACAAGATGTAATCACTGCTTAGGAATGGTAATGCATGCAATGTTGAAATTCATACATAAATTATTTATACCACAACTGTTTGAGAAATTCACTCATGGTTCTTATTCTGTTGGCTCTAAATTTTTTGTGAATTATGTACCTCTGAGAACAGATTGCTTGTACTTGGGAAAGAGATCACTGAACCAGAATAATCTTTACTTGACATGTCAAGATATTGCAAGAGGTTTATACCAATTCTTGTATGATATAGGAGCGTATAACTAACTGACGATGCGAGTTTAATATTACCATTAATAAATATTTTGAAAAGTGCTTACAGGCCAGGATGAATAGAAGCACGTTGCAGTCTATGAGAAAGTCAGAAGTGGAAAACAGGCTATAAAATGTAACAATGAAAACAATTATATTCATGAGTGGAAATACCTGTCCGCATGTGCAATTCACCGATTTTATTAGTTTCCATATACCTGTAAAATAAGTTTGACCTTGTTCTGCCCCTCATGTTATAGTAGCTTGTGTTTGATCAATCATCCTTTTTATATGAATAATTTAGTTCCAGTAATAGCACATTACTCTGAAAAATAACTGCAGTGATGTCTCTCTGTACTTAAGTATCACAATAACTAATGTTATAAAAGCAAGCTTATTTTCACCTGCTAATGCTTTCAGAACAAGCAGAAGATAACAATATACCTAAATATATCTAAATTCAGATTTTCTTTTTTCCAAAATATTTTCATTTTAAGGGCAAAATTGTCTAAGCTTTGAGGAATTTTTTAAAAAAGACTTACATCTGTAAATATTCCTGGCGCAGAGGTGAAAAGAAAAGCTGGGCGAATCAGCAATATTCTAGTTTCCTGGAGAGCTAGAAAACAATAAAACACAAAAACCATTTATTTTGGATCAACCTGACTCAAACAGCACTTGACCCAGAATAAAACAGTAAGTTGCTCCCCATCAGCTTCCTTCAACATTTAATTAAGGAATGAGACCAAAGTACATAAAAACCAAGAATTAAAATACTTAGGAGACTTTTGTCATTAAAAGGAAAACCTATACAGCAAGGCATACAACCTTTCTCTGAAAATTCTCCAAAGAACAAAACACTTCATTTTCCTCATTCTTCTCCCCACCCTTTCGTGAATACTGCCAAAGATCGTCAAAACAGTATGGCATTTCCATGGCCACTGCATGAATTTCTTCTTCATTCACCCACTTGGTCTCCCTTTCAAAGGAACCGCCGTGCCAATTGCTTCAGAACTGGTGTGCTGTCATTCAGCAAACTACTTTGGTCTAAATTCAGCCATACTGTACTAAAATGGTCTTACGTGCCTGAAAGACATAGTTCTGGCTCAGTGTGAACCAAGTGTCCTGCCCTTTACAGTTTTGGTCTAATAGCACCCAAGACTATTTAGCATGGCACTCAAGAGGAACAGAGCTCTATCTATCACACATTCATTTATACTGCAGCCACAGAAACAATGTGGTTTAAAGTTAGCACAGGATTCTTAATACCCTTAAAGCAGAGGTTAGTCATCTGCTGAGCTCAGACTGCAACAGCAGACAGCAAGGTGGAGAATTAATATGATTCAATTCTTCGTATCAAGATAAAAAAGGTAACGAAACAAGTAGTATCATAGTAAATACACAAAAACACCTGCAGTGCTTTGTCTATTCTCTGCAAAGGACAATAGACTCATTTTAAATGAGTTGTTGCATCTAATGGGCACAGCCTGCAGGTACTACAGGAAAAACACTTCTAAATATATTCACCATTGATCATATTGGGGAAAAAATAAGAAATCTAGTAAAGCACAACATTCACACACAGCTTTATTTTTCCAGAGCAAATGCCTAACATTCTTAATGCATTCCTAATGCTGTATTACCAATTACCTGGCACAAAACCTGAAGGATTCCTTTTACCTGTGACTCTAGAAACACAAGTACTGAATCGTTTGGGGACTGTGCTAACAAACCCCAAACCTACCAGGCCTCTCCGCCGGCCCTGCCCCACAGGCTCTCCAGCAGCCTGACACACTTAGCTCCGTGTACATTCAGGCTGCTCCTTCACATCTCCTCCTCCTCATTTTTCCACTGCAGCACTCCAGCCACATGAGCTGGCCCGCCAGGTCTCAGTTATTCCAACAATGCTGCCTGCCTTTGTGCACATGCACTTGGGATGGGCCTCTCTCTGCCCTGGGTCACCATTCCTGAACTTTCCCCTGCTCCCGTCACCCTGCTTTCAATCCTGCCCACCGTTGCTTCACCTAACAGCAGCCTGTAACCTCCTTCCCATGGCTCCTAGTTTCAAGCTCTCCTCAGCAGGCTGCCAGCCAGCTAGCCAAGGTGCCTTCACCCCATATCCAGGTGGATCCCTTCAGGAGGAGGCCCCACCCGGGTCCCCTCCCCAGGCCTCCCTGGCCCTGCCACTGACACTCACAGGAATAAACCAGGCGGGGGACGGGGGGGCAGCCCCAGTAGCCCCTGTGCAGCCCCAGCAGCCTCTCCACAGCACCCTGGGCCCCCAACAAGCACCCACACCCCCCCTGGAGCAGGTCAGGCCCAGCACTCCACCCCCTCACTGCAGACCTGCTGTTGAGGCGTGGCTGGCTCTGAGGCCTCCACAGAGAGATTTCACCCCTCAGCAGCTGCCTCATGAGGGCCAAGCTTCCCCCATTTTGGGACGCTCCATACCAAGCACGGCTGCACGTAGCGAGGGGGGTTCAGGCTCCATTCTCCGGGGGGTTTCCATGAAGATCCTGTCAGCCTCTATCCCCCTGCTGCTGGACAGCCAGCTCCCTCAGCCGCTGGCTCCTCGCCCCGCACAGGGCGCCAGCCCATCGGCCCCACCAGCCTCAGCCCCTCAGCAGCCCTGGGCCCAGGCCACTGAGGTGGCTGTCCCAGCTGGCACCGGACAATTCCCGATGACACGTGAGGAAGTCCCCTTCTTGTTCCTATTGATTTCAGCAGTGCCGTATTAGACTTGGAGAAGCCATTGATTTAGGCAGGAGCTGGGGTATCGAACGCCTTGTAAGTCAGCCTCTTTCACTGCAAATCCGTTTTGAAGAGCTCGTCACGTTCTCCAACTTCGAATGTGCTGAGGTAGTTTCAGCAAGTTGGCCTGCATCTCATGACGGCATTTACGAGCCATCCCTGACCCAGGACTACCCAGCTAGATCTTCATCACCAGCTGCATACGCCAACGATATACCGGTCCAGAGATTTTTATTGATACAAATCCTCCTCCAAGGTAATTTGTCTGGATCAAACTTTGCCATGTCAATTTGTAAACTTAATTAACTGTAGTCTCAGTAAAAGCCAAGATTAGGAACATAATGATTAATTAGATCCTTTTAGGTAATGCAATGGTTGAATTAGCTAAATAAAAACAGTGGAGAAGCTGGCAAGATAACGCTTTACTGATGGATGTGGGTTTGTCCTACAAAGGCAATGCAAGAAGCGTTATGCATTAGCACAATAGAAATACTTCCAATGATTAATGCTGTAGTTATGTAAATTATACACAGCTCCTTTTTTTATGTAGGCATAGCTATTGCAATGATATCTTACCCCAGAAAAAAAGGAAGCTTCAGCCTCTCCATATGATGTCAGAATTTAAGAATTATCTTTAATTTCAGATAAGGAATCAGGGACCAGCCCTACTAACCTATATTTCTGAGATAAGATACTACATAGATGAAGTTAAATCACAGGTTTTTTTCTCTTATTAATGTGGGAGGTGGGAGTAGTAGGCCTTTAATTAACCAGTATTGCACATCAATACCAATTATTATTGTAATGTTTTAAAGCTGTTCTGAGACTGAGTTCTTTTTTCTGAATCCTGGAATTTTTTTTTGTTTATGTTATTATAATATGTTTATACACACACACACAATAGCAATTCCAAATGTTCTGGTCACTGGCGAGAGCTCTCAGAATAATGCAAACACTGACTGTTACAGCAGAAACCCTAGCGGGTCCTTACTTTCAAGAGTTTAGAATCGCACCAATGCGGATTTCTGTGAACCGGTATCCGACACACCAGTTTCTCCCATATTCCTTTTTAAGTTAAAACTTTATCCTCTATCTTTTGCAAATTTTGCTTTAAAAAAAAATAAAAATTTACTCTCTCCTCTGCTTGGAAAGCATTTTAAAAGCACAGGATATTACTATGTAGTTATTAGAAGAGCTTCTACACAACAGTCAGAATCTCACAGGTACATTAGGACTCCGGTTTACTGAAGTCAGGAAGAAACTTCTAAAGCTTAAATACTTCTGGAGGATTTAATCAAGTAATTGTAATCTATAAACCAGACTACATTCGCAAATTGGATGGAGAATATTTCTTTAGGTCTGCAAGTAATTGGTAGTAACCAAATGGATTTAGCAGTGGTTCCAATAGTCTATTCTAGTTCTGCAAAGACCTTGCAGGCATCATTATTCATTTGTCATTCTTTTCCCTTCCACCCTCTGTTCTCTGAACTTAGACAGTTAGCTTGGACTAAAAGCCTTTTCAATACGGGTACAATTAAACTAAGTGACTCCCAGCAAAATAAGACTTCAGCCTAACTTAAGTTTTCTTAATAGTTAAGTATAATACAAAACAGAAGATAAAAATGACTGATTACTTTGCTACATCCAGGTAAGGCAAGTTTAATCTCCTGAATTATTTCCCTATTTTCCACCACCGTTCTTCAGACTAAAAAGATATAGAGGATGGATATTTCTCATGAAGTTAATCCATGGTGGTACCTTTCTTACTTTGTTGAAGGAAGTCATAGCACTTGGTTTTTTTCTAACTCAACATCAGCATCATGGGAGTTACAGCGGGATAAATTTGGTTCCAGATGCTGGGGCTACTCATTGTCACAGGTGGTGTTATTTTTATTAGCCAGTACTGAAGTTTACTGGTATTATTGTTGTAGCATAACTAGGCCAAGTAAGTAGTTGTGCTTAATTGTTTCCCATACGCATTTAAATCTGCAATGGTGGTGATAACAGATAATAAGTTGTGAGACTGAATTTCATAGGTAAATTGTAAAAGTATTGCAGGTGAAACCATATGAAATGCATTGACCAAAAAAAACAAAACAAAAAAATCAAGGAAATCACAACTCTTTAAACATTCAACATTGTAGACCTTTTTGGGAAAAAAAAAAGTAAAACTATATACGCTAGCTCTTTTCTTTTATTCTCACTACAGAAACAGAATTGCAACTGAGGAGCTGACTAACTCGATCATTTGCAATGAGTCACAATTAAATGGAGGCTGCCAGACTCAATTATCGTATCAGTTTAGTGCAGATATCGTTTTGTCAAACTGAAGGGAGAATTGTTTTTTTTCAGGTCCCAGGATTTCATTGCTTCTTGCTTGTGAAAAAAAGCTTCCTTCATTCGAGCAGTTCCAACTCCTGTTGCTGCTGTCTAACAGTACAGAAACAAAAGGCTAAGAACTGCAGCCTATTTAGACTCCACACATTAAAAAATGTTGGCCAATAATTGGCATAATAAAACACTTGCATGTCTGTCCAAAATAAGTCATATCAATGTATTTTAAATTCATTGGCTGTTATGCTTTAAATCTGACTAGTGGGGCTTTTGCTTGTGTGTTCTGATGAGGTGCTTTTTTTTTTTAGAAAAACTATGATAAACAAATTAAGATAAACTATTAGACTAGCTCCTACAGGTGAGCATCTGAGCAGATTTTATTATGTCTAATAGGCATTGAATTACGAGTCAAATGCACTCTGTAGGCAACCATAGGGTTTTCCTCCTCCACCCAGCCACATTACGACAAAACTTAATGTCCTTTGCTGTCGTTCAAACTGGCCAGCAGCTTGAGCTTGCACTGAGACAAGGGGCCTCTAGGCAGACAAAACAAAAGCCCATAACCCTCATTCCCCTAAGGAACCAAGCTGCAACATAACAACGGGGAAGGGGGTCAAAAAGCAGACGACTGTGCAAGTGTGAGGCAACGGAGTCGGAAGACACCACAGCAATGGTTGTTATGAGGCTTTCTTTCATTCAAAGGCACATCACAGGACTATTTTCCAACAACCAATTTCCAGACCAGTCCATCCAGACAGCAGCCCTGCTCTTTCCAAAACAGAGAAGTCTGGTCCTCCAGAAAGTCAAAACCCACCTATTGTCTTCAGCTATAAAACACCCTAATTCTATTGCCATACATTGCTTTAACATCTACAAGCAGTTTGAGTATACTTATTCTCCTGAAATACAAGGGGAAAAATCCTTTACTTTCCTAGCCTCTTTTTTATTAAAAATGTTTTACAGAAGGCTCAGAAATATCACATAAAGAGAAGAGGAACTGCCAAACAATCAAGTCCTAGCATATTGAGAAGACAAACTTGCACTCATAACTCACCTCGTCAAGCATTTGGTTCCATACTCAGCCAGTTTTGTCAAGGAGAGAAAAATAAAGTAGAGAACATTATCCTCTCACCCAGGAAGGGGTGTGGCAAGACTCTAAAGGGGCAGAAAACCCAGCTGCTGCCAATATTTGTATTTAATTAAGTGCAGTTGAAACCCCCCTTAAAGGCAGCCACACACCTGTAAGACAAGTTGATAATTTAGCCACTTAGCACCACAATTTTGGTAAACCTGGCACAATCCCTACTCTTGAAGTGCTATGACTAGTGCCACAAAGTTCAGAAGAAAGCTCCCTCACCAAATGACTATAGGGATTTTTCTCTTTTTTTTTTTAATTTGTTTTTGGTTTTGTTTACTTTTAACTGGAGAATGAATAAGCGCGGTAGCTGATGGCATTATTCTGTTTACCCCCCTTTGGCAGAGGAGACACCAGCATTTCAGTGCCATTTACCCTGTCGCTTTTCATTCCCATTTCTTGCAGCCATACAGACTCCCACTGCTTTCTGCTTGCCTTGTAAATAAGTATTGTGACTCTCTGTAAATAAGTATTGTGTCTCCCAGCTAATGGTCAGGCTCCAAAGCTGACAGCCAATTAACCATCTTTTGGCGGCTCTTGGAGCCTCCGCCTTCTGCCAACATTTGAACCTGATCCATTAAAATCAGCTCTAGCTAAGCACAGATGTTTTCCTGATTGCTTTCTGCAGACACAAGAGGACAATGAACCTAGCTGCCTGAGTCCATATACGTTTCCCAAATGTGCACTGGTCTCTATATGTAAACATGAATTTCGTATGGGAACAGACATGAATTGCAAAGGTGCAATGTATTAGTATTCATTATCCAAGAAAATCTAGGGGAAAAAAGACCAAATCCACAAATAAAAATATTTTTAAAAGTCTTAAAAAACATTCTACACTGCTATTTTATAATTTATTAGACATTAGAAACTTCCGGTACATGGACCTCAAACACATTAGCCCTAGGGAATCTCCTAATATCTTTAATACTCTTTATTTCTCATTAAGAAACAGTAAACAATTCAGAACATTTTGATATTACCTTGTCACAGTTAGGAAAAGATTTTTACATTAACTATTTACATTTTATAGCACTGTCTGCAGTAGTTTCTTCTTTGCTACAACAACAGAATTAAAGGACAAAGGAAAAACGGTTCTTTCCAGCAGAACTGAATTCCAGACCACACTTTAAAGCAAATGTTATGCACTCAGGAAAAGATAATAAAATTCTTTAATAACTCCATGGAAATATGCCCTGAAGGAATGAAACTTAGAAGATATTAATAGGTCATCTAAGGGAATTTCTTACGTTTGAAATGAGAGAAATGTTGACAGCTGCAAAGGAGTAGTGACTATGCACATTACCCAATGATGTATTCACACAAAATACTTCAACGGCCCTGGGAACAAGGGCCAGAAGTTGGGAGTAAGCAGCCTCAGGATGCAACTTCTCATTTTCTAACTCTCTTTAGCAAGTTAACCTTGCATTCTTAAATGTGTGGCCTCAGATGTACCCTCATCTCACTGGCCTTGCACCTAGGACTAGCAAACTCCTCTTAGAAGCTTTAGCTGCTAAGTCCTACCTCAGCTGCATAGCATTTGCAAATCAGTTAGGTGCCAAGTTGCATGTTGCTCAGATAATATGGGAACACTGATACACATTCACACGTTGGTTTTAATGTTATTTTTCTTTTCCCTCCTCTGAGAGCACAACACATGTAGTATCACTGTTTTTCCTTTTTATTTTGGAAAAAAAAACTTAGAAAATGAGAAAGCAAAACCTCCTTTTCCTTAGGAAAATAATGTCTGAGCATTAGCTACTAGTAAAAGATTGAGCTAAGGTCCGGCACACAGTACCCCCTCACAGTATGGGCACACACAAAAGTGCTGTGGGAATGACTGGAAATGTGAACAGCACCTGGGTTTTTTTTCTCCTGCTGTGTCTACTCACATACAGTGATCCGCTGCCATGTTTTTACATAGTGACTATAACCAAAATCAATGAGCTTTCAATGTTTTCTTCTGATCTCCTAAAATCATACATATAACCACTAAGCAACACCATCAGTAACCAAATACACAGTATGTGCTCCACACACATTAAAGCCCTTTTCAGGTTTACAGAAATCCAGGGAATAACTCCACCTGAGAAGACCAACAAACTGATGAACACCAAGTCGTTTAAGCAACCTACACAGTCAAAAACTAAGAGGCATGTAAGGATGTTGCACTCGTTCAGATCAAAGGTCTATTTAGCTCAATCTGTCTTCAGCAGTGGGCACAAACAGACCTCCATGCACTTGCAGCTTCAAGTGCTTCATTCACAGTGTCTGGTATTTATTTTAATAAAGCCATGACATATTGGGCAGTTTATAAGAATTCAGTCTATTTTCTGGGCCTGACCACTATATGGGAGATGCTTTATAAAAGACAAATGTGCAGCAGTTGGCAGGGCATCCATCAGCTGCAGTCATATTTAGTCCCTCTTAGGCCTTGCCGAGTGTGCAAGAGCACCAGCACAAATATCTTACATGCGGCTCAGGTGTGGTGTAGGACACTTCTGCTCTTACTGCAGGCCTCAGCAGTCACAAGTGCTGGTGCCAAGGAAACCCACTCCATTTAATTTAATTTGCCAGAAACAAGTGCTATTTATGAGAAGTTTCTCTTCCTAGAATAAAGGAAATTTATTATCAGAATAGAGGCCAAATCCATTAAGACCTTGCTATCCAGATCTTCCCCCATGGTTCAATGTACCATGGAGTAATCAGCAGCATTTCCATTTTGCAGGATTTTATACATTAATTGATAAAAAGTTTTACTTCTTGCCAGAGAGTGAACAAACAAGATATCAGTCTGGAAACTTACTCAAAGAAAGTTTAAATTTCAAACAATACCTCTTCTATTACTGAGTCTTTTGTTGTGGAGCCCTTTCAGATGTAAATAATTCTTGGCACATAGTGAATTCCAAATTAAGCTTATAGCTTGAAATTATTTTTCCTTCAGTTATTGGTAACAGAGGTTCCAACAGCTTGCTAGTCAAAGTGTAAGTTAAGTAGTACTCATATGTAAACACTAGCACTACTAATTTCAAATGCACACATTGAAAAATATGAATAAATGACTTACTACTGCAGAGAAATTGATAGTACAGCATTAAGAACAGGTGCGCTGGTTCCAAAGGGTTCTCAGTGTAAAAAGCAAAAGCTTCAACTGAAAAGAAAAGGCACATTCTGAAGTGCAGAACACTATTGCATGTGAGGTACATAAGGGAATCAAATGAACAGATACATCTTATTGAATCAATACCGTTCATCAGTGAATTTGTCAGAGTATATTCTCACATATCATTAAAAAGCATTTGCAAATGTATCCAACAGAACAAAAAGTTTCCTGCTTTTTAACTAATTTTTCAGATTTGTCCTGCCACATTTGGCAAACAATGAAATTCAAACAAGGGCCTGTCTTTATATACCATATTCATTTACATTCATGTTTGAACAGGGTGCCATAAAAATCAGGCTATGATGTTAATCAAATAGGCACCTGAGCATTTACAATCACCAGCATTTTATCATCATATATTTCACATTTTTTCATAATTTTGTGTTCAAATGGAAACACTTCAAACTATCTTCTTTTGAAGTGTATCAACATGGCATATAACCAAACATACATTATTCCATTTACAACAGGCTTAGTGCCAAGTGTTACTGACAGGTATGATATGGACCATTGTCTCTTTTTGGCCAGAAAGTTGTTAGAAATTAGAAACAAAGAGAAAAATGGAATTAGTTGCAGAGAGAAAAAGCAGACTAGAGTTATGGTGCACTTGGAAAACTGCATGCTTGTACAAATAGTATCCCAGAAAAGCCTGAGACTGTGAGAGGATGCAGTATGTTCTGGAGAGAAAAATTCACAGACCTACACAGGCAGAGGCTCCTTGGAGGTGTCAGGCATGTAGAAGTCAATAGTTTGAGACTCTTGCAGCGGTAAAGCCCAAATAAGCAGTCATGTAGAGCTTTCCTTCATTTCACCTGATGACTTAAAAAATTCTTTAGCATTTCTGGAAGAGGAAAATTCAAATCTGAGTGGAACATCAGATGCTGTTTACATATATTAATAATAAAAAATATGTATTTCCCTTGAAGACAACACTCTTTCTCTTCTTCCTTCTCCCCAACATCTTGATAGCTAAATGTAAAAAAAATCAAGTTTGAAAAAAGAAAAAAAAGACATTGAAAGGGCTCATAATGTGATTTAGCACAGCCAATCTGGCTCTATTACTATGAGCGAGTAGAATTTGTTATCAGAAATACTCACTTTTCCCTTAATCTTCATTGATTCCTAAGGCTTTTCTACATGGTCGCATCAAAGAGTATCAACATTTAAAGACATTTGTATGATAATATTAATTCACACACAATTCACACCATCTTTTGATCAGGATTACTTTGATTATTATAGACAAGTTGGGTTATATTAAATTTTTCACACCCTCAACATCATACTGTGTAATTGTTTGCTCACCTAATTGCCATGAAAAATCATATCATCTGGAAATAGCACTAGTAAAAATATCTTAAATCTGATTTTAAAAAATTGCTCTTCCTATAGAGTAGGACTGAAAGCAGATAGACCAAGATAAACCAGGAATGTTCATAAATAATTCCAGTGATGACACTAATGAGATAAATGCTGTGGGCTTCTCCTGGCATGTGCCAAGTTGTTAGATTACAGTGAACCGTCGAAGGACACTACAACCTCCAAAAACACTATTTTACAAGGCAGAGCTTCATCATGTTTTTAGGATATCAGTCACCATATCCTTAGGATTTGGTTCAGTGTATGTTTTGTGTGCAGGTGAAGCCCTGCAGCCTAGTAAATGCAGCATAGGACCAGGACTTAAAACACAGGTTTTTTGCTCTTTAATGCATTTGATAGGTGACCTTATGAAAAGTCTTTACAATCAGTTTGCAACATGGGGACAGTGATACTAACTCTGTTATAAATGTCTTTGAGATCGACTGACTGAGAAATGCTCCAAAAATACCATTGTGAGGGGCACACAGCAGCAGCAATGAGCAGATTTTGTAGTGCCAGGATGGCATCTGTCAAGGTACAGCATGACAGTGTGACCTTCTGGTTGGAGGCAGGATGGGAATAGAGAGTCACTGTTGACCCGTCTGGTTCACAGGAGGCTGTAACTATGCGTGCAGGGTCTCCACAGAAAATCTAAGCAAGAATAAGGTGCTCTACCAATTTATAAATGTACCATTTTCCTACTCTGCACACACATGTTCTCATATTCTGGGAGCAGAGGAAAAATGGCCTGAAGAAAAGCTTTTGGCTTCTGGGTGTTCACTTTCCTGCATGCAAACCTCCGAGATTCATGGATTTGGAAGGCTCAGACTCCAGACACTTGCTCTGCAGACCTGGCTCTCAACCAGTAATGGCTGCGGACACCACTGACCCCAGCCAGGCCTGTAAAAGGTTGACTGTCCACAGGCTAACCTTCATTCACCATCAGAGATGGGCAACACCTCTCCTGTAGTGCCACCGCCACCTGGCAACTCAGAGGTCACACACCAAAGCCACCATCTTCTGTGTGAACCAAAGCCAGGGTTGCTGCAGGGTACTCACTTATGCCAGTGCAAAATCCTAGTGAACCAAACCTGTGCAATACAGTCAACCACAGGGATTTCAAGCCTTACCTCAACAGAAAGCATATGGGCAAATGCAATCACAGATCCGTTTTCACATGCCCACATTAAAAGCACCAGTAACACCCAGCAGCTTCACCAGTTGCAGTGCATCAAGGAAAGGCAAACAGCCAGCAGATGGTCCACCTCGAGGCCTTGCTCTGAATCAGAGACCGTACATCATCAGGAGCTGACTTCATTTGCTGTGGCAAGCACTCAGCACCACTGGAGAACAACTCAAGCAATTGTATAAAAAGTACCAACAAGAAATCCCATCTGAACAGAGCAAGCAATGTTCATGTGCAGCTCTCAAAGAGCTGGAGCACATAGCATCCCACAGCAAGGGGGATACCCGTCCTGTCACCTCCCAGCATCACGTGCAGACAATTACCTGTGTCTGCAGCCTGGCACGATCTGTGGAAGTTCTCCAGAGGCAGAATGGACGTACGTTGTTACTAAACAAATTAAGGAATAGACATATTTAAGACTATCCTTTAATTTTTCTTCTGAAAATCCATAATAAGTAGCAAAGGATTAAGATTTGGTGATTAGCACCTGAATAATAACAAGTAATTATTTTTGAGCCAAACAAGGTTAGAGTATCCTGGGTAATTTATACTGGGTAATTAAGGTAATGAATACTTGAGAGTCTATCAAACAAATAGTCCCTAAAAGTGTCATTTTAATAGGGACATGATTATAGGCAGCACTAAGGAGGTTTGAAAGAGATACAACATACCTGCTTCAGACACGTATTTTAAAAAAGCGTAAACCTTATCACTGAAGCTAAAATCATCACTGAATAGGGCCTGTTCCTCTAAGCTCGTTTATCATCAAATTAACAGGTACAATGATACCAATATCACCACCTGTGTGAACACACTTTAGATGCTTTTTTGTTTGGCCTATTTTGCACCAATCGGTACACGACACAAGTGGATGAAGAACGGGCTCCTATAGTGTTTCCACCCACGGACAGGTGAGCAGACGGAGGGATCCCAGATTAAAAGTTTGTCTAATTTTCTATTCCTCTTGGGACACAAAGGTAATATTCCACCTTTCAGTACAGCAACAGGAGAAGAGTGCAAAACATGGACTAATGTTTTCAACACTGCACCTCAGCAGGATAATAAAACAGGTAAAGGCTATTAAAAAAGTGTATCCTGCCACAGAGCCGTTGTGTACTGAACTGAATCAACCCAGTTGTATTTCTTATGTCCTCCAAATCAGTAGGAGTTGCTTCAGCAGCACTCTTTAATGCTCTAACACCCAGAATGGGCAGTGACTCATCCTCTGAAACCATTTGGGTGCCTTGTCCAGAGAAATGAAGCTGCAGTAATGGTGTGAGCTCTTGCTGACCAGCTCAGCAAGCCCAAACATTATTATGTTTTATAGCTCTCCTCAGCCAAATTATGGCCATTTCTTAGCACATCTTGAAAAGGGATTCACTCTTCCTCAACATAGAATGAAGGGAAGAATGTCTTAACATAGACACAACTACAGAGGGTTAGGGAGTCAACTTGCATGGCCAGGACCCATCCTTGTATCTGGGTCAAGGACAGGCACGTCCCCAAGTCACTATGGCCTGGCAACAGCATGAGTCACATTACCTAGCTCAGAGAAATAACAAGTTGTTGTATTTGATATGTTCCTCCTGCTGAATTATAAAGTTGAAAGGACAGACTACGTTGAGATTTCCTTAATGGAAATCTAACTGCTCATATGACCTCCTTTACCAGAAGGGTCTTATGTCCTGATTAATGAGAAAGCATTGATCTCATTGATTTTCACAGATAAGATGAATCTTTAACATATAATCAAATTTTTTAACAAACATTAGAAGAAAACTCTAAGAAGCAACAGAATATCCACTTGCACATTTGAATGATAGTATCTACTGACCAAGTGACCAGTTTGAGTAGCTTGCACTGAGCAACAGCCTTACAAAATGGGGGAGAAGGGGCTGACATGGTTCAGAAGCCGATCTTTGGATTAATTGAAGTTTTATGCTATTCTGATTCACTTCTTCATTCATCTTTGTGTGTCAGTTTTATATGACTTCTTGGTATGATGTCCAGCTAGGAGTTCGGTCATGACTGATGTTTCGGAAGGTTTCGTACATGGACATCCATCTCTGCTTTAATATAATGCTGAGTGTTTTGGAAAATTAATTCACTAAGCCCCTTCCATCTTTCCTCAAAGACAACATAATCCTGGCTTTTTATTACATTTTGTTGATCAATCAGAAAATTTGTGCTCCTCACAAAATTTGTCCCTACATTTGCACACTTCTCTGATTGTAAGGGTCTGGTTCAAAATTTTGCATGCCTGTTCGAAAGCATAATGAAGTCTCTGATTATCTATTTTCTTCCAGACAGTCACAAGTGTTGATGGATCCTCACTATTACTTACCATAGAAATACAGGAGAAAATAATTCTGCTGGCTTAGAAAATACCTTATTTTTTCCTCACATAAGCACAAGCTATAATACTGAAAGTAATTTATGTCTGTGAAAAAAATCATATGCTAGGAAAGTAATTTAATAAGCTAAACAATTAATCACTACAGCAACTCTACCAATATTCTGTTCTAACTGGTAATTAATATATTGCTGAATGTTTTTCAGTTTGTTTCTGGAGGTTCCACTATTTGCAGTCAGTAGCAGCATTATGCTTTAGGTGTTCATCTCAATGCAGCCAGTGGTCTCTTCATCTCCTTGCTGCGCACTACACTGCGCAGCACTTGCCGTTCCACTCACCATGAGTTCGATTCCCAGCACTTTCTGGTCAGCTGCTAAAATCCTTGGGTCACATCAAAGATGAAGCTGGCAAGGATAAGTCTTCTTAAGGAAAAAATGGTGATATTTTATTTTCCTCTTTAAAGGAAAGTATAAAGTAGCCTAAAGTAGGAAATATTCCTGTAATTTCATGTTATGCTTTACATAAAGTGACTGTAATTTTGGCAAAACAACAAGATGAAACGAACCGTACATAAAACCTGCACTTAGGTTAAATGGCTCTAATCCAATAGGAGCAAGAAGAAACCAGCAGTTTGCATTTGGGAAAGAAAGCATGAGGATTCATGTGACAGTGATCTTTCAACAACTTCATCATGAATTATCCCAGTGTTAAATGTTAGCTGTTTTTGCAGCAAAGCGTGGAAAGTGTTCCTGAGTTAAACAGCAGATTTTTTTGTTTCTTCATTTAATAACAAATAAATTAGGAGGAAGCTTTTGTTTTTCATCAGCTTGACAATTATATCACTGTATTTTGCTGGAAATAAGAGCAATTGGCATTTTCTTCATGCCAGCATATGCACGTGTGAGTTGAATTGTCTCTGAACTACAAGGAATAATAAGATACTCCTCGTGCCAGAAAGCAATTAATTATTGCACTACAGCCAGGTTAATCTCACAAGTAGAAGCCCCTTGTTGCACAGCCACGTGGCAGCCACAGCTTCTGAACTAAGGAAGGTCCTCTCTGGGGTAACCGCTTAGTCACTTTAAGGAGTAGAGACCTGCCCTCTTGGAAGTACACCACCTAATTTTATTTGAAAAGAATTGTCTTTCTAACCATATGGAAAAAAAAAACAGAAAAAAAGGGTGTAATCAGTAAACTGTGAATGGATTATTTGATTTTCCTAATGTTCTAAATGATTTAAGGGCTAAGGCAACTTACCACTATCATACAAATTACTTTTTGGCAGCTTTTTCTGTGTGTCAGAGACTCCAAAATCTGCTGTAAATTAGGATTTACAAGACCCGCACAAAACTAACTTTTCCTAGAAGAGCAAAACCTATTGAGGTACCAGAGAAAATCATTGCAAATGCTCCCAGTGACGAGGCAGGAAGCTCCGAGTCCCGCAGGAAACATTGCACCATCAAAGCAGCAGGCAGAGTGAGGAGGACAGCGAAAGCCTTGAAAAAACATTCCTGTTTTCACTAACAGAGTACCAAATGTTGATAAACTGTCCAATTAACTATGAGGATGAAAGCTTTTCTTTTGAAGCCTGCTAGCAAGAAGCCCTCCATAACTGCACCCAAATGTCCGACTATCATCTTCTCCTACCTCTATAGCAATGTCACTCTGGTTACATAAACATACTGTGCACATTGAATTTCACATCACTGGTGCTGCTTGAAGCATGCCATAACATTTCCCAGCCAAATATATACACCACTCCAACGAATATGCATATACATATATCTCCAGTAAGCAGTTAATGAGATGAAATTATTCACAGCTGATAAGACTCTTGTTCTAAAAACCCTCTACATGAAAGCAAGAAGAATTTCAGTTGCAGGGAGACTTCTCCCTTTCATTGGTACTGTCAATTATAATTCCAATATTATGTAAGAAACAGGAGAAATTGGCTCTGATCTGACTAAAGGTTAATAAATGCAGTGGTTCAGGGAACTAGAGCGGAAGAATACTAATGGCTCCTGCACCTGGGATGCAGCTTCCCTCTTCATGCTAATTAGCTTTTCCCACATCAGTGCATTTACAATGCATTTGTGCCCAATGCATTTATGAAATAATGCAGGTCTTTGGCTTCAGTAAGTCAATTTCAAGTCAAACAGAAGAAACAGGGTGTTAACAAAAGACTGACCCTGTTATCACTACTTACATAGCATAAAATAATATTGACACCTCTTCTGCTCCTCTATCCCCATTCTAAATAAAAACAAGTATTTTTCTCTGTATTAATTCACAATGCATTAGTTTGTTTTCCTCTGTTAATATTTTTAGATTTGTAAATATTCTAGCTTCTTCCCATGCACCAAATGGTAATGAAAGATTTGCAGCAATACTGCATTTCTTGTGAAACAATGTTCTCAACAAAACGTGAAAAAACTAAATTCAATCAAAATGCTTTAGCAAGAGATTTCCGGGCATCAAAGCAGTCAGGAATGCACACCATACATTACATCAAATGTCTGAGGGCAAAGGCAAGGGAGGAGTTGATGAACTGCTCATCTCTCACAGTGCTGTCAGCAAGTGCAACAAATTACATGCAAGACATGCACAGGATGACACATGGCTCCTTCTCCCTGTCAAAGTGTCCTCCTCTGCGGTGGCCTGGGGTTGCTGCCACCCAGCATCACGAGCTGACAGTTGGCCCTTGGACCCGTGAGATGAATGATCTCACCTAGACTCTGCTCACCAAATGACACTTAATCAACCACCTGCTTTTTGTCAAATTAGTACCTCATCAGAGAGTGGCAAAGTAAACTGGTCAGAGAAGTTCAGACAACATTTTTGTCATGAGATATGCCACATTTCTTAATTCTTATTTTGGGTCTTTAGCTCTATAAATAATGACTCCCCAGAGCAGGAGTGCAAATTCAGCTCTCCTGGCTGACCACCAGGTTTGGGAGACGCAGCCTTCACCACCAGCCAAATATTTTGTGATTCATGAAAAGTGTTCAAGGGTAGAGACACTGCTGGTGTAACGAGAAGCAGTTAAGGTCACAAATGGCACATGACATTAGGTATCAGAGGGAAAGTCAGTGGGAAGTTCCTGGGTTTGGTAAACTGCTTGTCTCCCAGAACCGTCAAAGTCCTTGAGTTGGTGCCCTTCAAACCAGGCAACCCTGGGAGATGGGAGACCTCCCTCCCTGCTTGCTGGGGCTGCCTTGCACCAGGCAGTGACCTGACCATGGTGGGTTATGGCCAAGGTTGAGGCATCACCCTCCAGCCCTCCAAACCCCCACCAAAATGCCTGCACTATAGGCAGGACTGTTAATTTCTTGATCTGCTTTCTTTTTCCAGGACAGGGAATCCATTCATTCAGCAATGGGAAAGTGTTTTTTGTGGGGTTTGTTTTTTTTTTTTTTGTAGGCAAGACGCAGAGAGCATCGGCTGCTATCAGAAGGAAATCACAGGGAGAAAACCTGCAGCAGCAGCTGGTACAGCTGCCAGCATCCCCTGTCTGCTCACCTCTCGGAAGAAAGTCTCCTTCTTCAGGACTGAGGAGCTGCCTCCTCCTGTAAAGACTGCTCCTGCCAGCACTGCAAGCCGATTCCAGAGGCAGAGGTACATAAAGCAGTGAATTCAGTGAATCCCAGGCACATTCGCTACGGGCAGGATGTCTGAAAGTGGGGTAGCAAATAGGATCATGGCTGAAGGAAACGCAGACCTTCAGCCCATTCCCAGACATAGGCATAAATCTACTGAGCAAACAAATATTTACCTCTATAGTAACATAGAAATATGTTACAGTAATTGCTTCCATGTCACAGTTATATATAAACCAGCTACTGTGGGTAGGGGCTACTTTGGGAGGAACTTCTGACTGTTGTGAGCATGTAATAGGTATTCTTGCCCTCCAAATGGTTGTGTTAAACCTCTGGATGTGTTTCTTTTGGTAAAATGTGAGATATAAAGCTTTAACTCTATATACCTAGTGTTCCTGAAGCATTTGGCCAGGTATTTTCAAGGGCTTGCAAGCTTGTGGCCAGTGCTTTACCAGTATTTTGGTAACCAAGCTTTACCAGTGACTTCAATCACACCCTAAACCAGTGACAAACCGTTAGTATGCAGATGTGTTTCAAACATGCACTAAGAATGTTTTCCTTTACTTCTTGACTAAAAAAAACAAACACTTTCTACTTATATTTACCTGATGACATCAGCTTCAGACCTGCCCCATCCAGCAGCTGGTTTCTGCTATCTCTGTGCTTGACGTCCTCAGTTGTTGTCCCTCTGTACCTTCTTCCAGGCACATGGTGAGATACAATCACACACAAAAGCTCACCCCTTGCTATGAAATTAGTCACTGCTGCCCTTGACACAGATTCTTCCCTGCATCATAATGTTTAATACCAAGGAAAGATTAATTAAATTTTGTGGAACTATGGCTCAGGTAGCTCATTAGGGACTTGTTTGCTTCTTTTTATTTAAATTTTCATTAGTTCACAGTAAGCTACATTACAGGTTGCAGCCACTTTCCCCTTCTTGCACTCAGCAGATCAACTCTAGATGCTTCCAGGGTTGTAAACAATGCAAGGTAATTAGCCCAAGTAACACTTTCTCCCTCTGGGAGTGACTTTTTCCATTGGCACACCTCCTGCCAAAGGAAACCAGAAGCCCGGTGAGCTCCAAGGAGGAGGGCCGGGCTGTGAAATTCCACTTGGAGGCACATAATCACTCTACAGAGTCAGTAAAACACGCATCCCTCTGAGTGAGAAATCCCACCTCTCCCGTTGTGGGAGGTGGTGAAAATTACACATACCACAACTTAAATGTTTTAGAAGACACAAACTCTGGAGATGCTTTTTCATGCAGCTGGATGCAGTCATTGGCGTTTGGGCTCTGTGTAATACCACAGTGTCTTTCAGGCTGAGAAAAAAAGAAGATCCAGTGCTTATAACTCTGCCTCCCCCATGGCCACCTGATGGGAGCACCCATCGCCGTGCCCAAGAACCTCCCTTGCCCAACCCACTGCTTGCGCTGCTCTGTTCCCAACACGTGTGCTGCCGAGCAGTGACCTGAGCAACTAGAACTGGTTGGGCTGAGAAATGGCTGAAGAAAAAGTTAATGTAAAGAAATACTTCATTTTTAGCCTGAGAACGGCACATCTGGTTCATGCCAGAGTGCTTCTGCACAAGGGCAGGTCAAACAGAAAATCTCCTCAGTCAAAACACGGCAGAAATACAACTGTTCAGTCATGAGTGTGACAGACCCACTGTGTTGCTCTTACAGACTTGATTGAATGTCTCACAGTCCTTCCGGCTTTTCCCGCAACTGGAGGTCTCAATGGCAGATGCATTTTCCATCCGACATCCCCAGTGATGAACAGCCCCAGATGTGGCCTTTTGCACAAACAGCTCTCCACCTTGCAAGTGCAGGGCAAACCTGGCTAAAAGAAATAAGCAGTTTTATTTAGTTTTTGTTTCCTTTGTGAAGCCCATCACCTGCATACCCAGTTCTCTGATGGTCTGCACAAGCGTTAGTGCCAGAAGAACAGGAGCTGAACTTCCCCACATCACAGGAGAGCCTCTTCTCATGCTGCTGCTCCATATCAGGGTCATCTGAACTCATGCTGCATGTCCTGGTTTGCAGTTCCCCACATTGTCTGCCCTAGTTTCTTCACTTTCTCTGAAATCCTCCCAGTTTCTCCCATATCTTCTATTTCGGACACGGTGAGCTACTACAGGGGTATATGACTCCTTCCCTCTTTGGATACTTCATCTGTCTCTTGCTGTGCACTCCAGCCAGCCTCCCCAAGCTGGTCCCATCAGTGCTTGTCATGGCCAACTGGACATCTCTAAAGATGCATTTTGAGTCCCAGCACTGTCTGGAAGGTTTCAGCTGAGAAGGCCTGGCCATAGGGCAAGTGTTGAGAAGAAGGATCAAAATGAGTGCTTCGGCTCAGTAAGACCTTCTGTCAATTTTCATTTTGGTGGATGAGTTTATGTTATCTAAAATAACTGAACAGATGGTTTTCAATATGAGAAATCCATCAAATCTACCTGGTGATATGCAGGGAGCACAGATGAATGAGAGAAAGAAACATTATTTAGAAAAACAAAAAAGGAGTCTGTAATGCCAGAGAACAATGGAGAAATGCATTTTCCAGGATGGGGTGTTAATGAAGAGTTGCTATGAAAAATGATTAAAAGCTGGTAGAAAATATGAGCTGCACAAAACTGATGTTATCACGTTCAATTTCATTTTAGTCATTGAAGGTATTGAATCAGAGTTATTAGCAACCAGTCAATGGTCTCAATAGTTTTCCCTGCCTGCATGTTTATTATCAGTTTTTTTCAGATTAAGGCAAGAACAGTGAACAACTCATGTTAAAATGCAAGGTTATGAACACATTTTTCATAGGTTATAAAAACTGTATTTGCCAAGCTGCAAGTTGCCACATTGCAAGGGAAGGAAATCAGAGAGTGTAAACCCATCTGCAGCTGCACTTTATTCCAAAAGTAATCATGTGGGAAAATACAAGGATTTTAAAACATTACTACATCGTACACTCAACAGATAAGACATTCTCACTGAGGAAAACAGATTTTCAAAGTTTTTCAGTCTGACAAAGAAGTCAGTGGAGTCAATGGCATCCTCAGTACCTGCCTGTGCAATACACACACTTTAGCTTTTTCCTTACACTGCACACACCAGCTGAACATAGAATCTGACAAGGCCTTTCATACCCACCACGTACAACCTACCCTGGCACTGTCTGAACTGAAAGTTTTTGTTCCCTGTGCAACTTGTCCTATTTTTATTTTTTTTTCCAGATCTGAATTTAGTGTTAGAATAAAGAAAGTAGTTCATTGTTCACAGCTTAACTGATGTATTTCCGCACCAGCACCTGCGTAGACAGTTTCTCTCATAGGTATGAAAGGGCACAACATCAAGGATGGCTGAATAGAAACCAATCCCTCTGATGCTCCACCGCAACTAGGACAAACCTGATGCCACCAAGACAACCACAGGTGAGAGGACGCGTCCCCTTGCACAAGGCTGAAATTCAGTGTCACGTCACCTGAGGATAAACCCTGAGGGAGCCCTGCCACTTCCACATGCTGGTTTTCACCAGATCTTCGTTTCGTTAATTGTTGGAGATTCAACATAGAAGAAATACGTATTTGAAGATGGATGCCAACATTTTCAGGTCATTTAAAGGACTGTGATGTACCTGGAGACAACATTGCCAGAGTCCACTGAATACTTGTGGCTCCACAGTGCGTATTCCCAGAAGGAGGTAAGGTATCACAGGAGAAAGGGTACTGGGGCAAATGAAAAAAAAAACTGAAAGAGAAATTGTTATTTATTCTAAAAACTTGGTTCTTCAAAAGAAAAACACTTAATTTTGTTGGGAGCTTAACTTCTTGCTAAGAAATTTACTACGTGTCTTTTTCTTCCGCTCTATACATTTGAGGCCAGCAGGGTGCCATCTGTTGAAACAACTTACTCAGGCCTCATTGTATTTTACTTGAAACTATCTTTCACAGAGCTGGGAAGGTTGAAGAGAATTTCCAAAATGAGTTAGGCTGCACTGAACCAGCTTCATTAATGTGATAAAACTTCAAAGTAGAGAATTATTCCAACTGTAGCAATCAAAATGTAAATAAATACAAGAATTCAAATAAATCATCCAAATATTTGGGGGTATTATATCACTTCTGGGAGGTGTAACACTTACACCGGCACAACAGGGAGTGGAAAACTGGCTCACGCATACACAGGAGATTTATCCGAATCAGATGGCAACAATATTGAATTAATATAAGCATTACTTAGCAACAACTGAAACAATATGTGTTATCAAAATTATTCTCATATTAAATCCAAACCATAGCAGCAACTATGAAGAAAACGAACTCTACCCCAGCTGAAACCAGGACAATGGTGCGTAGCAGGACAGCACTACACTAAATCACACCCTAAATCAATATTGCTGTTGTATAACAAGTTCTGCAGCATCTCTTATTCAAAATACAATATTTTTATTCAGCAGTTGGAAGCATTTATCAGTGTAAGGAAGACTTTCTTCTGCTAGATGTATGGGCTGAATACTGACTATTTTCCATGTTTAGCGGAGAAATTTGAGTGGGGCACTGCCAGGTCAGATGCTGCACTACTAGCAGCTGCTGTGTAGCTTCTCCATCCCATCCCCAACACTGTCACTCCTCTTTTTGCTCTGGGAAATAAATCTCAGCAGCAAATACAACTTCTTACCCACAGTTGCAGTACTCCTGAATCAGAGTTTCTGCCAGGGATTTTTTTTTCTTTGAAACAGCCATTCAGTACTGTATTTTTGCCAGTGGATGGACAGCTTGTGTCAACCTATTGAGTTACCCAGTGACAAGTGTTCTGCCTGCACCTCCCTCTCACCTGCCAGTTCATCAAAGGGCTCCATGAAAAAATGCATTGGGTTTTTTGGCACAGGCTGTGCAGGGGAGGCAATTAAAAGACATCACAATATTAAAATAGGACTGTCACCATCTTACATCCACAAAGAGATCTATAGTTTGATTGGTGGACCATTAAAATGCAGGCCCTTAATAAAGATGTAACTCTGGCACAAAGATCGTTTTTGGAATATGAATCAACTCTTCTGATTAAATCTCAGAAACCATTATTACAGGACTTTTCTTTTTATAACCTATCTCATTAAAAAAATATTTGGATCCCTCTTGTTATAGTTAACTCAAATTCTCTCATTAAATTCTCTTTACAATCATTTTTCTCATGCTGAAGCTCTTAAGGGGAAACAAAGCTGTTTCCTCCAAAGGGCTTTTCCTTTGTGCCCCTTGTAAGGAGGACAGAGTGATAACATTCAGCAGCGGCTCTGCACTGTACACAACCAACCAGCCAGCAAAACCAATGGAAAAGGAAGCCAAAAAAGGAAACACTTTCATATTCATGGGTCCCTGAGGACACTTCAACCAGCTCGCGGGGTCCTAATGCACAGCAAATGACATAAGTGTGGTCCACTGAAAACATGAGAAGTCTTTAAACAGAAATGATCTAACAACGTAACTTATACAAGGTTAAAAGAAAGTGAAGTTTCTGTGTACAAACAGTGCAACAAAGGTCAAAAAGACTTGCATTCTCCATGTGTTGCTCTTGGTTTCAGGTCTGCATCTTTAAAAATGGTACTTCCTCTGTGTGCTCACATCTTGTCAGTATGAGAGAGTAACGTGGTGTCCGTCCTGTCAAGGATTTGCAGTTCGTCTTGCAGGTAGTTGTGGAATGAGACCAATTTGGAGGCTTATCTTTGTTGTTATATTTCATCCTCAATGTTGGTGGCTCCAGAGATGTGCTCTGGTTTGTTACACCTCTCTGTACATTAGGCTTCTGCTGACAAATGGTCAGATACACTGAGGTTATGCCAATAGCCTTCAAGGTAGGAAAAAAATTATTGAGTATTTTTAACAATTTTATTGCTGCCAAGCCAATTTGCCTCTGCTATGACTGAGAGCATCTTACTTTAGTGTCTGCTCCATACAAGAAAGTGGCAAGAGACATTAACCCCAGCAAAGACCTGACTTGCAGGCTGAAGAGGAGCTGGAGGGAAACAAAAGAGGTGAAGTAACTCACAAGAGCCCTTGACATGGTAGTGCCAGAAACCAGTCTCTGGGATTGCCAGTCCAGCAATCTGTTCTGCTCCCAACCGAAAATGAAGCAGCATTTCTTTAAAATCCTACTGCCAGGAAGGTGCAAGATTTGATAGCTTCATCCAGGACACACTAGCAGCACACAAACTGGCCAGCTGCCCCTGGCACTGGGTGCTGCTAGGGTCTGCTCCGCACACACAGGCAACATCCTCTGGCCTTACTGACCACTGAGCCATCTGTCCCCCTAAAAATCATTCGTATGATTGCTGCTAAAATCAACAAATAAGGGTCTGTATTGGGAGTGTTGCATTCACATTAGAGAGGATTTGAGAAGCCGCTTCTCTAAAATACAGACAAGTGTGTGCACACACACAGAACCAGTCACTTGAAATATTGGCAGCCCTGACTTAGTAACAGTCACATTTCTAGACTGCTCAAGCCCTGCAGTGCCTGGTAAAGGCTAAGAATCCGGGACCAAGTTTTCCCTGGGTTACACTGGGGATGAAGCCAGTAGGGAACACTTTGCAATTAGGAGGATCAAAGCATTGCCAGGTTGTAATTGGTCTTTGTGCAAACCAGCACAGCCGTTCGTGCACAGGCTGCCGAGCCAGAGTTACTCTGCATGCTCACTGGGGTAACAGACTGCAGTTCACTCTGGGTTAATTTGTATTTAATTCATTGTGGGTTGCCTGCATGTAAATAGCTACATCTCAAATTCCTGCCTAAAATCATGGGATTTTGTTGTTACAGCATTGAGGCAAATATGATATAGCATTGCAATCAGACAGCAAGAGGGTACAAGCATCACACTGCAGATAACCTCACATCCTACTTTCCCTCTCAGCCTCAGGAAGAAGAAATGTTTCCACAGAAGTTTGCAGAACCAGCTGGGGAATACACTGATATGAACTGGTAACTCTGGTTCATAAACACCCCAAATCTATCCACCCACCACTCCGAGAAATATGTAAAAATACCATGATCAGATAGGACTACTTTCATCATTGACTCAGCTTCTCCCTGTAGGACTGGTTCTGCTACCTGCATGCAGCTCCCCGAAGAAGTAAACTTTTTTCAGACTGCAGTGTGAAAGAATTGAAGATGTGTGCCATTTTCTCAAGGCATCAATATTTAATAACTTTCTTGATAATCTAAACTGTGGCTTTCTCATTCTCTGACTTCAAAGCATTTAGTGGTTTAACCCAGTACATCACATTATATAATCGACCTTTTTTTTTTTTGTGCTGAACATTAACTCAGAAACTCCTCAGCACATGGAATGCAATACCCCGGCACGTAGGCATTCAGGCCACGGAAACATGTAAATCTATCCAGGATCCCTTAAAACACACAAGTCCCACCCCTAAACCCTGGTCTGTAGATGACCTGTCATTTCTTTGCTATTCCAAATTTGCTAGATTGATTTGAAGGAGATTTAAAATGACCTATCAGACTTTCCTTTATTAAGGAAAAAATGTTAGTGTTTAGAAATACCAGAAAATAAATACACACAAGGAGAAATAATTTAAGCTATCCAAATGTTTTGAGTGCAAAAATAACATCTGAAAAAAAAAAAAAAAAGGTTATGGATGTCATTATGCTCTGAATACTGAAATCATCTTCTCTTTGCAGAGTGGCAGTGCAGAAGTAAATGAAACGTTAGTTTTTATAGAGACAGAAATAGAATGGAACACGGAGATTACAATGCTTTTAACTAACACAGGGAAATGTGCTGACCGTGCAGGTCTGGTTCAAGGTGGAGCTCACACTTCCATGATGTTCTAGCAGGGACAGAAATGGAGAAAACTGTTAGGAATAGACGGAGGGAATGGGAAATAAGAAGGAAGGTGATAATATCAGAGCTGTTCAGTTCAGAGAAGAGATATGTGAAAGCAAACAGAAGTACAAATATAGTTCAGGTCACATTGGATGCTCCCATTTGCTAAGATAATAGTGCATCCGTGGACAGGAACAGCAGTGGATTTAAAACTGAGCGAAACGGGTCCTGATTATCATTCCAGCATTTCTATTTAGGGTAAAAATCTAAATGGAGTAAAAATTTGAGACTTGATTTTTCATTAATTATTTTCTTGGTTGGTTAAGACCTACTGCAAGCTGTTCTTGCAGCTGAGAGATATGTTCAAAGAAATTTGTGCCATTTTTTGCAGGATGCTTAGAGTTGCCTAGTCCTACTCAAAAGTTTCTCCCATAGCAAACCCCCTCAGCATTATCCCCACCCCTATTTTTAAACCTAAGCTCTTCACACGCATTTACGTATAAAATAAAAAGGGTAACAGAAATTAACATGCACTGCAGTTTTCAAGACCCATATTAGGAAACACTCACTGTGGCCAAATCAATGCAGCAGCAGTTTTGTTCTCAGAGGACAATCAAAGTTATTCTAGTCATCCTCATTCCTACTGCTTTTGTCCTCTCCAAGGTATACAAACGGATCTTCTTTTATAACTGCACTGAAGGAACTCGGAGGCATTTCAGCTACCAGGAGAATTACACAATTTGCCGTATTTCTTTTGCTGGGAAAGAGAAGGGTAAAAATCAGCATCATGATATTGTGATACCACTGCAGAAGCTTTTTCTTCATTTGGCACCTCTTAACTGATAAAACTATACCGTCTCTGCAACTGGGAGTAAAACCTGTCCAAGTTCTCTTGTTTTCTCTCGAGCACAGAGAAATCCTCTTCTGGTTCCTACTTGATTCCTTTTCCCTATGCAGGACGGAGGGAGAGAGCTGCTGATAACCAAGCCTCTGAAGTGTCAAACATCGTCAGTCCTCAAAGTAATTAGTGGAACTACACACTTCTATAATGAGAGGGTCTTACGCTTTCAAACCTGGTTAATATTGTATTTTTTCTCTCTAGAGTCCTGTGCTCAGATTTTCTGCTCTTTGTGTCTTACATAGCTCTTTACATACAGCGTGAAGTGTTGCCGCCGGTGTGCTGCACTCCGGGTCTTTGAGAAGGTTCAGTGGTCTCACCAGATGTGTCACATCTAACTGGCAGGCTGAGGTCCACTCCAAAAAGAGAGAAAGAAACTGCCAGACCTTGTGCTTTTGCAACAAAAAGGGGTTTTTCAGGATTATTGCCGTTACATTACAGCTGAAGCTGGATGGAGACCACGGAAAATGTCTTTGACCTTGAAGTAACCTTGTGTAAACAACGTTAATCATGTTTGTCTTCTGTATTACTACCGCTGTGGCCTACTGCAATGCTAAGAAACTTCATTGCATTAAAATAGTTATTGCCATACTTAAGGAACCATCATCACTTACATTATAAACATAGATTAATAAGTAAGACTTGAGCATACTGATTTTAGCAGAATGCAGTCAACCCCTGTAACGGTCATTCTCTGTAAGCTAACTAGTGGCAAATAAATAGTCAATAAATTACCTCACAGAAAGCTTTTTGGGGACCATCTAGAATGAAAATATAGAAATCAATGCAGAGACCTTCAGTGTGGAATTTTCTTTCTTCAGTGGAAAGAAGGGCCCAGTTACAAGCTGTGTAACACGGGGAGGTGCCTGCTGAAGTGGCCAGCCACTTGGGAGAGGAACAGCAGTGGCAGAGCATCACACGATAGATCTCATGCAGCTTGTGGAAGCCACAGTTTGGTTTTTATGCTGCAACAAATCTGCACAGGGGAGCTAATGCTGTTGGTAAACTGCTGGAAGAAGCAGAGACGGGTGGCTGGTGTGATCAGTGGGAAACACTCACTGTGACAAGTAGGGTGGGTAGTGTTTCTCTATATAGAGATGAGCAGACCTCAGCAATTGGCCTTAAAAGAGGTGGGTTTGGGTCCAAATTACAGGAAGACACTTGTGTTCATACTGGGTGAACTGCTCACTTTGCTACAAATGCTGCTAGCAGTGCTGTGCACAATATGTCAGATTTTAAAAGCTTCCATTTCCCAGTCACCACTTAAATTTTGGGTTTTTTTAGTAAGCAAAGTCTTAGAGGACTGATAGTTGCCATAGACACATCAGCAAAGACTCCAAGGAATGATCTGGGAGAATATGTCTACCTTTGAACCAGATCCCAAAGGGAATCAGAGTCGAAGCTGCGATGACTCGCGGGCGCACGGAGAGAAATCAGCTTCGCTGGCAGGTATCGCCGGGAGGAGCAGCCTGGACACAAACACCAGCCCAGGACAGGTGTCAAGCAGTGTTTCCAAATGGAGTCACGGGGTCTGTGTCCTGCATCACCCGTTTCCTACAGAGAGAGACTCCTGGGGCTTTTACATGCCTGAAGGACGTGAATTGTCCTTCGGGTGAACCAAAGCCATGGGGATCACTGTGTGTCATTGTGCAGAACAGAGTAGCCTGTCCATTGGATAAAGATGAAGATTCAAGATCAGGTAAAGATTCAATAACCTGGGCACACTTCATTTTATTTCATGAAATGGGGATGTTTAGATAAAAATAAAGTGGGGTCCCTTTAAAATGGCTTTCGAGCAGAGGACAATAAGCCCAGCAGTCTTTACTCATTAAAAACCTCATTAAGGACAGAATTCCAGTTTTGTATCTCTCACATTATCCGTGCAGTCATGTTTATCATGGGAAAAAATAGATGGGACTGTTCTGCTGTGAGACATCTGTGAGCAACCTTTCACCTCCTGTCTGTTATTTTTATATTCAACACAAAGCACATTTATCAAAAAGATGCTGTGGATTTATATAATGACTTTCATCTCACTGCCTCGAAGAACATTATTGTAATTGCCAAGGGTTTGTTTATGCCCATTTTGTGGAATACAGGAAGACTTTCATTAGCTGATTAGACATCCTGGAATGTGGGGTCCTACAGAACCACTTAGCAGCACCACGTGAGCCTTGCTCCTTTCGCTCCCCTGGCCGGGCACAAGGCCAGATCTTAGAAAAAGATTTTGATTGCTCCACTAGAATCTCTACTTTGATTTAGGTCATTATTAACGAGACCATGAAACAAGGCTGCTGGTATCAAAGTCATAAAAGACATGTCACATGTCTGCCATTTTTTCACCCCCTGGTATGCTGTCTCCCATTCTCACCTGGTCGACCTCCAAGAATGGGGCCGTGCCAGGAGCACTCCACACCCCCAGCTCTCCAGCTCTTCTCAGGGATGGCTTTGTTCTTGGCAGGACACCTCCTCCTCCTCAGGCTGGATGCTGCCTTCACAATCGCCCAAAGAGCTCCTGCCCTTCTGCAGCTGGGACCGACTCTTCATGCGGGCCCACCAGGGTTTGTATGTATTTCAGAATACAGGAAAACGGTGCTGCAGGTTGACAGGCCATCCTTAACTTAGCTCCTACTGCTCCTCTGCCGAGGGAGCACCATTCAAAGTAGACGTCTCACACAATGAATTTTTCGTAAGTTAATTGTCTCCGTCCTTTTCGTGAATTAAATTAAACTGGGAACATCAAGCATGTACTGTCAGCTTTAGCTTCGGGCATCTTCACCTTTAGATAATTTCTAACAGCGAAGGATGGCTCAAAACATGTGGCTGTTAACACCTTTCAAATCAAATCAACCACTAACGAAGAAACAAAGTTAAGCCATATTCACAGCTGACGCTTCATCTTGTACCGCTTAACAAGGAAGACAGACAAGAATGATACCATTGTTCGTTTTCATATCAATTGGCAGAAATTATCTTTATTAGAAAAATGAATTTTCATATATTTACAATTTTTACATCATGTTATACTTGGCACGTGTGTTTTCCCCAAATAGTTATATACATTTCGGTACACACAGACATTCGAGTCCCCCATTCCCTTAATGTTTTTCTACATATTTAACAAAAATGAAGAACACAATACAATTTGTAAGACAACCATAATAATTATATATTTCTCTATCGTAAAAAGTTTGAAGCAAACATTATTTTTTTTTAGATATGTTTCAAAATATTTATACAGTATTAGCACTCAGTCATGCACTGGGTTAAAATACGGTCGGGGTGAACTGCTGTGAGACAGTTTGCGTAACGCGGGAGAGAAGTGTGTGGCTCTCGGGGTGGGGTAGATCCAACCACCACCAGGATTTCGGGGGGGGGGGGGGGGGGGGGGGGCAGATGGGTGCAGGGGCAGCCGGGTGTACGCGTATCTCCGTAACACAGCAGTTAAAACTGCGTGTGTACAGACACTTGTGTTAAAAATTCATTTCATTTTGCTAAACCTATCTAATCAAACAGGCAGTAATTGGAATGTCAAGACTCGTTTTTAATTATTTTCTTTTTCCCCAAACCCTTTCTTTTGAAGAATCCATTAGACTGTGAATTTTATAATGAAATTCTGGATTCTCTTAAAAATTATTTTATGCTCGATTCCATTTCACCAATACTCTTTTATTTCTACTCTAACATCCTGACTTATTTCCCCAGGTGTTAAGAGGTCTTCAAACCTTTACTATTCTTTGCTAACAATTGGAAATTTATGACTTACCCTTTGGTTTGAAATATTACACTCTTGAGAGTTTTACAGTAAATTGCACTAGCAAATAACAGAAGCGATGGGCTTTTTAATTCACTGTGTGTGGACTCAAATGGTTCCAAGATTTCTGGTAGGATGTTATTTATGGAATGCAAATTTCTTCTACCGCAAGGTAGATTCGTGCTCCGTGTAACCAGTACAAATTAGTACACTTGGAGTTTTTTTCCAAGAATACTTCTCCAACTGTACTAACAACTGTACTAACAACTTATAATTTTCTTTCTGAGCAAAATTCTAAGTTAATATTGTGAATTTTTATTTTCTCAAGAAACTAAACCGGTCTTAGGATGACAACTGATGATCCGATACTAATTTTCAGTTACATCTCATTTTTCAGAGTTCAACTGCAAATAACTTCTAATCATACTCAAACCAGCAATACATTACTTGGAACTGTTAATAAGTGTTTGTAGAATCTTTGTCACAATGCTGAATTTTTATCTTGCCCCTCATTCTCCCCAAAAACTTTATACATACACACATATATAAAGCTTATACATATATAGCTTACATATATATGTGTATGTATACAAAGACTAATCAGGACAACACATTAAATTTACATTATTCAAGTAAGCAGGTAAAAATGTTTTTAAGAGTGTAATTTGAGATTTTAAAATATTTCTGATGTTTTTTGTTTAGCAGCACAGAAATATTAAGTGTTTCATCTAAGCCAGCAAAAATTATTAAACAGAATGAAAGGAAGCACTAAATGCCCTTCAGGTTTAGTGTAAATTTGAATCTGATGAATTAAAATGAACATTATTAACTCACAGGTGAAATGCTTCTGAGAGACCCTGAAATGCATGGATGCAAATTTTGTATAAAAATAGCATATTTAGTTAAGGATCAGGTAGGAGTTTGCCTAAGACATTAATGAATTCTGTTTGTACCTTCTGGTTTCAGCAGGGAAGACACGAGATACCCTGTGCATGTGCATGTGGGTGTGAGGTGTGAAGACAGAGAGATCGAGCTGTTCTTCATCAGTGCAAAATGGACGTTCTGAAGTGAGTAAGACTATTTCAAAATATTATAGCTGATATCAAGTATAAATTGTAAACTCTTCTTACTAAAAATTGCACTAGTTTCCTTCCTAGCTGCACACAATTTTTCATGATGCAACTTCCATACCTTTGCAACATGAGGTTTTGGTTTGTTTCTTTTTTTTTTAATTCTGAGCAGGGACTGCACTAAGGATCTGCTCTCCCATCACTCACTCACACATCCCTATTTAAGTCAAAAGGTGTTTGGCCTAAGCTTGGAATCCAGACCCAGGCCATGTAAAAATGAGTTAGCCAAAAATTTTCTTCTTGCAGACAAAGGACTTAGAACCGAGTTCCTCTCTAAGACACACTTGCAATGAACTGTAGACAAAAATTGACCCTACAGAATTTTCTGTTTCCAGGTTAAGGTGGAAAAATTAATAACTATCCAACCCTCCCTTTGCAAAAAAACTCAGGAATTACTTCAAACAAATGATTTCCAAGGTATTTTTTTCATCAGAAGTTTCGGTTAGAGCACTGTAAATTTAGAAAAGAAGCCAAATACCACAATCATCTCGGTCAAAAAATCTCCACACCATCAGTTATAGCAAGCTCAAAAGCCTGCTCGCTGAGAAGTGATTCTGACTCAACCCCACCGCTAAATACGATTTTGAAGACTGCTCAGTCTGCATGAAGAATACACGGGCGGCCACTGGTGCACACACCAGCTGAGCTTTCCTGGGAATTTTTGTTTTTTAGGTGTCCTTCCTCAGCTACTTCAAGTAATGTGTTTAACGACCAGGTGTGGATTGTGTAAGCTGACACAGATTTTAAAAATCAGGCCAATAGACCCTCTCTGGCCATGAATTTTCAAAACAGCACTAGAAGACACCCTTTTCCTATGGCTTTGTTATTTCTAGTGAGTACCATTTCCAGTTCTTTCAGACAGGAACTGTCCTCTGACGTGTTTTCACGTGTCCTAGCACAAAGCAATCCCGATCCCAGCAAGTCCTTCAGCCTCTTCCGTAATGGGTATCATCAACACTACAACAAATGCTGCTAGAGGCTCAGTGGATCTGGGAGGTTTGGAAAGGAGAGAGAAGAATCACTTAAAATAAAGCACTGCTGGAATGTGTCCCACGGCTTTGGGAGATTACTCACACATGACTAAGTTAGGAAGTGTATGCACGCACGCATGTCTATACTGTATATATATTTAGGTTAACAAGTTCAAAGTATTAATAAACAGCTTCTTATGGTATTTGGTAATTAAAATATCAGGCTTGTGTCATTCAAAATAGTGCAACCTACATAGCAATATACAGGAAAATTACACACATTGTTCCTATTACCATTAATATGCTTGTGCATATCACGATGATAGGATACCCTTTTCCATAGGATTAACCTTTTGCATATTTAATTGTATTCTTTGGCCCATTTTCCTGTGAAACCTCGTATGACAACATAAAGACTTTGGCTTTTAAAAAAAGAAAAAAGAAAACTCCTGGTTTTTCAATGACTTTCAGAAACTTAAGTAGATTGAAATCACTTTAGTTAAAAATTATCATTTCCTCCAGAAACCACACACCCTGCAGCCTGTCACAGACCACCCGCTAGTGTGGATAACTGTGAACCTCCAATTTATTATTTTTTTTCACTGTTGAAGATCATTTACACTTCAAATGTTGCACAAGACATCCTCCAAAATTTTTCTCAACTCCTCTAACAACGAGCAAGGAAGGTCTCCTTCCCCAGCAGCACGGGAAGGCACAGCAACCTCATGAGGGCTTCAACTGCATCACTATGTCCAAACACAGGGTTTGCAACGTGAAACAGAAGCCAAAATATATTTCCAAAAGGTTTTTGCCATTAAACACCATTATTAAATGGGCTCAATAAAAAATTATCAGACTAAAGAATCCTGTAGTAATGATGTAACACAAATCTCTTCAAAACAGCTATTCTTACGTACCGCAAAGCACAAAACAAGTTAAAAAATGTATTCTTATAATGCATTTGCTGAGAAAAACATATCATTTCTTCTAATAGTACTAGAAGTGCAAAACAAGACATTCTCCATTAAAATTTAATGTCACTGTAAATATTACCATTTGCCCACATTAAAGCTCAGTACCATTTATGAGAAGTGAGGAAACCTTCATCAATTCCCAAGCAAAGTATCATCTCACTTGGAACTTTACAGTGCACTGAATAAGTATCACAATATTTATTGGTATTTATTTTCACAGTTTTCTAACGTGCACATAGAAATATAATTTTTGAAATATATTAGTGAAAACAAATACTAATACAAAAGGGAAAGGACAAAACATCTAGGAGTATAACTGCTTATCACCACTACTTTTTAAGAGTTGGAGAGTCAAAACCATCTCTCTTTTAAATATGTAATACTATACTTAGTGTGGTTATCTACTAATAAAGGTATTGCATGACAATGTTACAGCATGGTTATATTCTCTACTAATTTAGCATTGTTTTCAATACAGGTAAAGAATTAAGCAAAAGGAGTAAAAAGTGTCATTTAAGTGCAAAACAACAAAAACCTGGTAAATAGTGAGGTAACTTAATTTTACTTATATTATTTCTGGTTCTTAAATTATAGATATGACAAAATCATCACATAATCAGCAGTGGATTCTTACAGTTGTTAGACTGGCATTCATTAAAAAAACCCCCAGTTTCACCCGCAGCAGATATATTCTGCAGTATGTAACAAAAAAAGCTCGTGAACCTGCAAGAACTAAGTGCATTTTCACTGCATTGCAGGGCGATGCACACTTGTACTCCTGACTTCCAAAGCTGCAGGACATTGGAAGAGCGCATGTTTGTAGAGAGCATACTCTGTACACAGGTTGAGAGAAGCAGGGCAAAAAAAAAAATAAAAAATTAAAAGCTTGACTGAGGTGAAATAAAGGAGGAGCTTATTTACAAGGAGTGCAGTAACCCTTCCCAGCAGGGCGGGATTTCTGCTCCCATTTAACAGGGCAACAGACACCAGACAGCACAAACAACCCCCTCTCCATCCCACGAACATCACTGTGACAGTGTAATGAAGGTGAACATGGGATTAATTCCACAATGAAAGCTGAGCATCAACAAGAATTTTACACTATGTACAATATGTGCACATCAGACACGAGAGCCTGCATGACCAGAGCGATGTAAGGGACGTGACGGTCTTGAGGCTACTCCCATTTAACCACAGCTTCACGGGTGACTCCAGCCAGAGCAGGTTGAGCCTGTCCTTAACACATCAAATACCTGTCTGTACTTGCATTTACGTCCACAAATAAATACACAGCTATGATCAAACTGTGCTCCCTCCTCGTGATAGTAAATACTAACATATTGCTAATACATTTAAATAAGATGGTACAGGTGAGTTTGGGCGGGGAAACGGCTCATATCATAAAACTCGTACTTCGAAAGGCGCTTTTGCTCTTTCAGAAGTTCCCCCAGCACTGTTATACTTTGAAGGCTCAGCTCTCAATAGGAAGGACGTTTAGATTAAAAGAATAGCGTTGGTAAAACAAACAATTTAAGCGTATCACTGAAAAATTGTTTTTACATTGCAAACCAGATTGCTCTATACAGGAAAGATACCTACTTTAAAAAGACTTTTGAGCTAAAACAGGACTAGAGCTGGGAAAGGGAAGGTTTAGCAAGGGAATGTATGACACTCCATCTTGAAAAAGCACACAATGTGATGATTAACACAACGCAACCTAGTCAAGCCACAGGATAGTTACTGTTCTATATTAACCAAGAGAGGATTTTGGCATAAAAGATCTGTTTTCACTAGGTTTTATATATCAAACATCTTAAATGCAATGTAAAAGAACAAAAGATTCACCTCTTGAGTTCTTCCTAAATCCAAGCTGGTTCTTATACCCTTAAATTGGTACCACAATTCCTGTTCTCCATTGATGAACCCAGCAAGGGAAGGAATAGTACCAAAATCTTGCCCTTCACTAGGATGCATATGCTACACTGCAGAAATGTGAAAATAGCAAGTTATTCTACAAGGAATAGATTCTGACACTTTTATTTCATGCTGGACAGCCATGTGGTACAAAGAAAACGATGATGGGGACTAGGCTGGGAGAACTGCAAAACCCACACGTGCCAGGTGCTACCTCAGTAACAACTTGCATAAGCACAGGAACCTCCATGCATCTGCAAGATTTAACTTGGAACTCACTTGCAGATTTAACTAGCAAATTTTGAGGCTGGGAATAAGTAGACCATTACTTTTCTAAGCCCACCTATCTCAGATGTCTTCGTTGGGAGCCTATACTTTCTAAAAAAATCAACAGAGAGAGGTAAAATCTCCAGGATGCATCACACCCAGAACTGCTCCCAAACCTTGTGCTCTGAACTACCGTCCAGAGGGAGCTTCCTCTCTCTCTCCCCCCACTGGCAACAGAGAGAGCTGAGCCTTCCAGCACAGACACCCAACGCTACACACACAGCTATAGCTTTTCTTTCTTTAAAACGATGTAAAAAGATTAATTTTCACCAGGAAAAAACCCACCACTTCTAATTTCCTTTGTGAGCCTTACTTCATCTCCTAAGTATTCTTCAAAGATCACAGAGAAAGAGACATGTATTTATGAGATGCTGCTAAAACACGGTGATTTGGGTTCTGTTTGTCCACAGCACTCTTTCTCCTCACCAAGCTTCTTACATAGCAGAATAATGAATTCTGAGCAAAAGCTGAAAAAACATTAAATGAAATTTTCTAGAAATACAAAAACTCTTAATTCTCCTTAATTTTATCTTATATATTAAAATATCTTATTTCCATGCGTTTAAGTTAGTGGGTGGCTACACTGCTCTAAGGAACACAAGCAGAACACAAAATCCATTTGAAAGGAAAAAGGAAAATTTACTGTGGTGAAAAGGGAAAGACAAAAACATGAAGAAATTCTACAATGTCTTTAAAAGAGGAAAAAAGCGAGAGGCAGGTATGTCTATGTAGCTGTTTTTACCTCCGTGTACCTACTGCATTCCTCAGCAATTCAATATCCTGCCTCCATAAAAGTTGTCGTCCAGGAGCAGTGTAACACTACAGGACATGCTACCAAGAATGGCCCATATCATTTACAGCCTGATTCAGTTCCAGCTGGAGTCACGGGAAATCTTGGTGATAGGAAAGACCAACAAACTGCTAGAGCTGTAATCAGGAAAATGTAACAAGTCACCAGCACCATCCAGAAAGGTACAGAAAGGATGGCCACTTATGCAGGAAGATTCTTTTCTCCTCTTCAAGAATAGCAGCAGCTAGAGTGAGAGAGAGGGAAATACAGAAAGTCTTGATCTCGGTTTACTGAAAGTCAGTGCAAATATATCAACAAAGCTCAGGCAATATGCAGAATTCCACGCGCTCTACGGCTGAGCCTCACAAGCTGTGGCTTGTGGCTCTACTGTTGAAGACTTTTCTTCAACTTCCCAGCTTCTTCTTCTTTACACGTATACATCTGCAACCACACCAGCTACTCGCCTACAACCCTACTCTTTAGCCTTTTCTTCCCCCTTTATTCACGCATATTATATGCCAAGGTCAAAACAACAAATGCATGCAGATTCTTATTCCCTCTACTTTCAGTATCTGGGTTTGTTGGGTTTTTTTCCTCCTTTAAGGCAGCACCTTTTAATTCCATGTGAACAACTGCTGTGCAACATTATCAAGTCTTCCCTCTGTCTCTTAAATTTGTTTTGGTTTAGGGGAGGTGGTTCTATTGCATATTTGCAGCTAATAGTAACAAATCTCTACAGCCAGCAGAAATCTGCTCAAAATCAGAAAAAGCAAACACTGCAATGTATTTCTTTACAGCTAATTTGCTTTTACATTTCACAGAAGGATAAATCCACCTGGGTTTAGGATGTTTACATTTGGATCTCAACAGTTTACTTAGAAGAGGTTGTAAACGGGAGTTTTTCTTTCCCAGAACTTCACATACAGTACTTGCCTATATATTGAGTTACGCGTGTCTAGTGATGATACAAAAGACTTGGAGCGATCAGCAAATATTTTGAGAGCTTTAAGATCATGTGAAAGACGAGAGTCACCACTGAGTTTCATGATTCACTTGGTAAAATTCCCAGTGACTTGCATGGCAGGTTTTGGTATGATACCAGCAGATACCATATCTGCTGAAACACACCAGGTAGTTCAAAATACTTTAGATTTTACTTAATATACTATGATTTGGATTGGAAATTAAAATTTGCCTGAAATATTTTTATTAAACTCGTTACAACAATGTATATGCCTTTAGTGCATTTGCCTTCCCGTAGCCCTAAGAGAAAGAGTATACCTATGTCTTTGGGAAAAGGTTTTGGTTGATGAAAAGTAACGTTCATCCCATAAACACCCGAGTCCTGCTTCGCTCATATGGCTGTTCCTAAGAAATGTGAATCTCTCTGAGGGCAGGTGAGGATCTTCTGTACATCCAGTGAGGAACCAGAAAGCATACCGGGTGAACTGGGGCCAAAAATTGTGACCAAATGTTGAATAAAGAAAACTCGACACATATTTGCTCTGGACAGCATACAGATACCCATAGATATGCTTTCTGAACATACTTATAATAAAGTATAACAAGATTTTTGGAAGCTGGAAAGGGGCCCGGAAGCCCAAACCTCATTATATCCCATTCCTTCAAAAAATATCCTTCACCATTATGGTGAACATACAAATACATCTGTAAATACCGAAAACTCATTCTGGACTATTTGGTAGTTAATGTCAGCTTAAATCTGTTTAATAAAAAAATTGCAATCAGAATTGAAGAAGCTATATTTTGTCTATCCCTATACATCATTTATATTATCTCCAGTTTGCAGCTCTGCTTTGCAGTATGCTATTCCAAATTAAACAGCTTGCATACCGTGCCTCTGGCATGCAGATACTGCAGTTACAGCTGACAGGCACGATTCTATTGAAAAGAGTTTAAATTCAGAGAAAAGTTAGGGTAATATTCACATTTTCCAATTCACAGTGTAATGGTTTCCCTGCTCACTGTTCTTCAGTGAAATGTAAGGATGATGCTTGAATAATCTAAATTTCCTCTACACAAAAAAACCTAAGGCCATTCTCAGAGTAGCAGGAGAACAGGAGAGCAGCACCTGTCGAATGCTTTTTGTATTTAAGTATATTAGCAATTATATTTACTTCTTTAGTTTAAATTTAAATGTACAGCTCTACATTCTACTCATGAAAGGCTTCCTCTCTTCCCTTCCACACTCCCATACCATTAAAATCTAGTGGTTTCTTTTTTTCCAGTGGGGGTGAGGAGGGGTGTGTAGCAGATGGTTTATTTGTGAAATAATCTGATTGATCTTTACGAGAGGTAAACTCATATAACAACGCATCCCTGTTATGTGAATATCTTTGTATACCAGTAAGTGATAAGAAAGATACTGTTTCTTAGTTATGTGTGCATATATTCAATTTACATAACAGACTTGATTGGAGAAATTTTAAAAAATGGTCTGATGTTCAACAAATATGCACGATGTTCTGGAAGGAAGAAGTCCCTCAAAAGGTGTTAATCCTTCACTGTGCATTGAGATAAATAGTATTGCGCTCCTCACTGATTACACTGAATATATGGCTGTCGGTGTTTGATACTGTATTAACGGCTTTAATACTATTAATGTACAATTAATTAGATGTCACTAATACACTATGAACAAAGAATTACAGTGGGTTGGGATTTGGTTTGGGAAGTGAAGGAATAAAAGAAATACTATACAGCCCTGAGTAATCACCAGTAAGGGGCAAATGCAAACTTGCGTACACATTAGGCCTCAAGGTTACTAATAAAGTCCACAGCTCCACGGTAAGTGTCATATAGTGATATCTAAAAATATATACTCTGGATTAGGCAGCTGTGAAATTTCTTACAAGATGACTGCAGACTTTTCAATGAACTTAGTTTGTAATGGTAAGTGCATGTGAAATGTAAGAAAAACATTTGTACAATATCATTAACCAGTATCCATGGGGCTGCCTTTTGGTACACAGCAGTTCACATGTTTGGGCCTACAGCCTTTCCCTTTATTTTCTGTCAGTCTAGAACGAACATACTAATTTTGTGCTAACACGCTGTATTTTATTTATTAAGGTCCCAGGGGTTGGGGGTTTTTTTATTATTATTTGGCTTTGAAAATGCTTATAAAGCTAAAATATATATTTGAAAGTCTAGCTTTCTGTTCTCTTTTAGAGTCTTACTTTTGAAACTGTGCAAATGCATTCCTAATTCTTTTTGTCTGTGTCACACTCCATGCACACCATATTGCTTATCCGGTACTAGGAAATCATGAAACATTTCTAAGGACAAAAGTACAGTGAATGATACTTAGCAACATAAATTAGAATAACCGAAATAGTAAAATAATTAGATACAAAACAGCATAGTTGCCAACATATATTGGGGCTATTTCCGTACAGCTTGCCATTTATATATAAAGCATACATAAATGGCTATTTTTTATCCTTTTCAACAAGACATATTTTAAAAGGATGGTGAAGAGCATACTAGTTTACCTATTCATGTACAGAAGTACACTGGGAAAGGGAGAGGTTTACATATCATTTACCATAGCAGGATACTGTTAAAGGATAAATTCTCCCTCTAAGATGGTGGCAACTATTTTTTCCCTATAGATAAGTGTTCATGGAAAATTTAAACATCTGATTCGATGCTAGGCATTTTCTTATACACACGTCTATTGCTACAGGAATTTAAAACCCTTGGAGCTGAGTACAAGCTATTCCTATTTGCAACGTAAGGCAAAACATGCTCTGAAATGTACATGTCATTATGGATCCGACCATCCCTGGAAGTGTATGATGCTGTAGACTGTATGGATGACCTTAAATAATTATCATTTCTTCCTCTTGTTGGCAATGAATGTTTATAAAGATCAGCCGGACTTCGCCTAAGAGATAAGTGCTGGTCATCACGATAGGAGTGCAGGAAGGGATTATCATCTGAGTGAACAGGATACAGGGACTTGCTCCGCTTACTGTCCTCTAGAGCATGAGTTAAAAGTGAGGCCTTGTTGCTCAACAGTTTGCTTGAGGGAACACTAAACATGCTTGCATATGGACTACTTTGTAGAAATTTCTCTCTTTCTTTCAAGCTTATACTACGGGAAGGTCTTCCAATATCCATTTCCCTGGACTTATCAGCGATATTATCAAAAGAATGTTGCCTGCTAATCCTCAACTTATTTTTTTTGTGATATTGCAGAGCATTGTTTTGTGACCAACTATGATCATAGACTTCTTCAGGAAGTGATAAGTTCGTTGTATCCTGCAGCATCTGATCTTCTTCAATATCATAGAGGTTCCCCATCCGCAAGCACGCGTCGCATTTATAGGGAGATCTGCCTGAATAGTGTCCCGCGTAAGTGGGCAAATTGGAAAGACAGCTCCTGCAGTGGGTGGAATTCTGTCTGTATCTATCATTCATGTCAACTAGGGAAGCATTTTTATCTTTTAAAGTGTAGTGCTTTGCATAAAGTTTATACTGGTCATTATTTGGAAGACTGTCTTCATTATGCAAGGGAGTCCTGTTTGCGTGTTCTGCTTTCCTGTAGTTGTCATTGTGATCTTGATAAACATCAGGAAACTCTATAGTATCTGGAAGGACGATGTTTTCGATGTACTGAGGTGTGTCCAAGCGGAATCCTGGCTCCTTGTCAGCATCAATCGTGTAGATTTTATCCCGTGGAGAGCTCGGTTTGGTTTTCAGATATGTCAGTTCCACTTCACTACAGTCTTTTGGGTATTTTGATGCTACTGCCCTTTTTTTAAAATTGTCCTTGGTTTTGTGATGCTTGTTGTTGTTCTCAGGTTCCATATGGCAAGTAGCTCGGCTTGATGCCTCTGATACATCTGAATGGGCAATCTCTTCAGGAAGGTATCTTTGGCTTTTCACTGAAAGCTGCCTGTTTTCATCGGACCCGTTTTCTCTCTGGGAACCTTGGCCCTGACGTACAGAATCTTGACGTAAAGATTCAACAGATTTCCTCCAAAGCTGCCTGGGTCTGGAGTTCGCCTTTGCTTCTGCTGTTACTGCAACCTCTACTGTATTTGGATTGGACTCATTCAGTGTGAGAGGATGCTGACCTTGGAAAACATAGTTGTTGAGATTGTCCTTATGTCGATTGCCAGGAAGTGTCTGCAGTTCACTCATGTTGTCACCAAAAAAGTTATCCTTCGTCTGAAAGGATCTGTTATCAGAAAACATCAAGTTTCCCTTATCCATGACCATATCCATAATCAAGGAACCCCTCTGAATAAAATCAGCTGTTCTTTTGGGGGAGTTAATTCTTGAAGGATTGATATTGGTCATATTTTTCGCTGTTTGCAGTAGTTTTAACATGTTGGTTTGGGAATTGGTCAAAGTAAAGTCAGGAGACTTCTTTTTTTCTTCAATGTGTACTCCATGAATGCAGCTGTAAATACCCTGTAATATGAGTAATATAAAACAGATCATTAGGTGTCAATTTTAAATACTTTCTTTTTTTTTTTTTTTTAAACCATGAAGAACAATTATACATTGCTTGTCTAATGACTGGAAAGATTAAAAGTACATATCTATTCTTTTAACATTTCCTTATGTTGATATGGGAGAATAATTTCTGCCATATTTGCCAGCACTGTAAAGGAGAAAAATTGCCAGTGTTTTACAAACCAATGGTCTGTGTTGGCATCCCCTGCTTGTTCTAGAAAACAAGGTTAGAAGGTACCCGAAAAAGTTCCCTACTCCCATCACAAAATGTAACTAACCTTCAGTAAGGGACACTATTCTTTTAAACCAGTGATTAAGTAACGCCCCTAAACCTTCTTGGAGGTTAAGGTACTCTTCGCTTTCACTGAAATAAAAAAGCTTCTAGTCATGGTATTTTAGCTTTTCTGTTTCCTATCCTAGGACCTATGAAAAAATCCCATCTCTTCTGAAGTCTGAATTTGAGTTCATTTTGAGTGAAAAGCTGAAGCCTGTCTTTTAACTCCAACCCCGTCTGTCACTCCTGTGAGCTCAACTGACATTTCCGACCCTGTGAACTCGTAATTCTTAGAAATTTGCCTTTGAAATAAGTACTCCCCCCCCCCGATTGGTTAGGAGAATTTCAAATGTAAAAGGCCAAAAGTATAAAGTTCAAATGTAAAACGGGCAGATTAAAGCGTATCTGCTTTTCTAGACAATCCCCGACAGGGTAGGGCAGGGTATTTTTAATGCAGTTCCAATACAGTCCAATTTACTCAACAGGGTAATTTCAGCACATTTTAAAGCAATTAGGCATTTTAGTATCATTTTCAATTCTCTTCAGCTTTATAAAAAAAATCCAGCAAAATCAATTACCTAATGCAAGTAGTGTGTTTAAAAAAACCCCAAAAGACAAAAACCCAACTAATTTGTCAAAAATCTAAGAAAACCATATACTTCCTTATTTTATGACAAGTACCAGTTATTTGGATATGTAAATCCACTTTGGGTCTGGTAAAGTCATCATTAAAACATGTCTTAGTGTCTAACCAAACATCAATGACACTTGCGTTTGGCCTTTTCTCACATGCTTTATTCAAGTTTGCCATCAAGAAAAGCTTATTAAAACATTGACGTATATTTTTATTGCTTAAAATCGACTTAAGAAATCCACAAAACCGAGAACTAATGTCTCTCATTAATTTAGCATTTATTTTGTTTGGATTTTTTTATGGAAATTAATCCATTTTCTGTATCTGAGCAGCTCCACCATTTCTTCGTCAAAATTTCCCCTAAATGTATTAGTTTTCAGCACTTGATTACTGATTATCCTGGCATATGATAATTCATACCTTAGAATAATGCAATGAAGAAAAGGCTTCCCGTGGAGCGCAAGTACATCCTAAGCCCATTGACAGCTCTGGAGCATCACGCTGATGCTCTAAAATGTATTTCAAATGTCCAAGTGGTAATAAAAGGAAAGATAATGTTTTAGGGAGGTAGAGTTTATTCTCTCTGTTGCCTGAAGGGGAAAAATGAAAGTACTACTCACCCTGCTGATTGAGAACAACAATCCTGGCCTATCTGAGCAGACTCCAGTGAAGCAGAATCTAAGTTTCCAGTAAAATAAGTGCTCCCAGACAAAGGTTATTAAACTGAGTGCCATGGCTGCTGCAAGCATGTAAAACACTCCTGCCATGTTGTCAATGTCCAGCTGGCTGCTCATGACTTCATTCTTCTCGTTGTGGCAAATACCAGTCAGCCACAGGGTTTCTAACTCTTCCATTTCCCCTAGGGAGAGCAGGGAGTCAGACCAGTTAGAATGCAGAAAGTTACTACCCACAGTGTTCGAAAATCTTTGCAAGTTTAAAAATACAGCACCATTTAATGCTTCATTTGTGGAGCACTTTAGTCTTATCTACTAAGGATTTGCAAATACAGCAGATTTCAACTCACAGCACCCTAGTTTCAGATGTCCTCAGATTTCATAAATTACGTGGGAGGCTGGCTGCTCTAGAAAGTAGCATCTGCGATTTGGGTAAAACTTTCTTCTGCGTGCTCTAACTAGTACCCCTTCTTACAGAGAGAGGAACTGGAGGGTTCCCGTCCCAGGGGATTCCTGCCTCCCTACCCCCCCATCCACGAGAGCTGTGTTTGGTGCACCCTCAGGCCCAGGAGGCTCCTCCTGTGCCACCAGTGCTGCTCCCGCCTCCAGGTCCAGCTGGCAGTAAGCTGGCACGTGTACTCCAGAGGTGAGGATGGACGCACGGACCCTCACAGAGAGTGGTGTCGGTAGTGGCACCCACAAACACAAATAAAGACGGCCTGGTCCTCCTCCTCGTGCCCAGCTGCTGAGGACTGAAATTTGCTAGTGAAACACACACACACGATCACTCGTGTGATTCACCAACACACCAGTCAAACACAGTCCCCTCAAACACTGCCACAGGCTACGTCTGTGCAATATCTGTGCCCAGACCCCGGACGCCCCTTATCCAGGCACCGGCTTGGACCTCGGGTCTTTCCGGAAGTTCCCTAACAAATCACATATGCCCCCACGGTCCTAAACGCTGAACAGAAAGCAAGATCACATCAAAACCAGCTAGGAACTGAGATTCGTGAAAAGATGGGACAGGCTGTAGTGACCAGACACAGGGCTCAGTCAGACAAGCCTCCTGACACACAACCAGAGCCTTTTATGCCCTCCCATCTCCATTGTCCTACACTTGTTCCTCCCTGATTCACTCTGACACTGCCTTTGGCCCTTCCCTTAAACATCGCAAAATAAATTTCACATGTTCCCACAATCTCTTTAAAGCATGCTGGAAGTTCTCTCCCGTGACACCAATGATAACCTTATTTCCCCTTTTTGTGTAAGTCGCAATGTTCTGGCTGAACCTCTCCTGACAGGTCTGCTCTCTGCTGTCGTCTCTGGTGTCACTTGTTCCCTGGGGTCTGGGTATCTGGGGATTTCATTTATTAGTGTTCTTATTTTATCTTTTTTAGTTGACCCAGATAACCTCATGAACAACCTCCAAATCCAGGGATCTGCATGTCCTTTACATCCACATATCCCTTCCATAACACATTTTTACTCCAGCCTTCCAGCCCAAGAAGATCTTTTTGAGTGTTAAAAGACAGACCATCCAAATAACAAAAATTAAATGGCAAGCGTAAAAATTCAGCACGAGCAGCAGCAAGCAGGCCCAGCAGTTGGCACCCCTAGTCATTAGTCACATTTCCTCTGATAGTTGGCTGCATCTCACTAATAGGTGAACTGATTCAGAGATGCGGTTTTAAACCACCTTCTCATCTACAAAGCACTTCAGAAGGAAAATACATTATTTATCAAAACTTTCTGTTTTCTTCCCAGTAAAACCTTTATTTATTGCAAAGTAATGACAATCACCAACACTGGATGTAAAATCCCCCAAATCATTATATCTGCAGGCTACAGTAATGTTATATGGGAAATAGAAAGCTTGGCTAGCTTTACCCATACAGCACATGCAGCAAGTGAGGAAAAATAGTTGTATATGATGCAGTCTGTATTAAGAAAGTCTATTGTCTTTCATACATAATCTGCTTTTCTGTAGAAAATAACGGACACAATGCCTGGGATACTTGCAGTATGCCCCTTTTCCTGTTTAAGCTTCTGTTTCTAAATTTTTATCATAATTAGCAGTACCTTTCAAATACAGCTCTTCTCCTGCCGTTCTGTGTTTTCACTTTCTGTTTTCCCCCAGAGGCCTGGGGATGCAGTAACTGCAAGCCCTTCCCATGTCACCTACTCTCTTGTGGTGCCCTGGACACCTCCCTCTGCTCCCTCCTGCCCCGATCACCTGCCCTTTCTTCTTCCAGTCTCCTCTGGCTTCTGCTGCTGCCACATTTGCCTCCCTGGCAGCGGCAGAAAAATAAATGGCATCATCACGTGCCTGAAATCCTGGTTTCTGGTTCTGGCTTTGCCACATCCTCACTGCCATGAAAACAATTCATTTACTTAAAGGAAGCAGATCTGCTCTTTCCCTCTGTTGCATATTCTTAGTCTTAGAATCCACATTTCACCAATGAGATCTGGCCCCCGAGGAAGGACACTGTCACTTAGCAGTGGTTGCTGCTGCCAACATGGACAGAGGGGCGCAAGAAACTGCAATTGTTCCTGCCAAGATTGTTTTTTATATTGCATGATATGATTAATTTTCAAATGTTTAGTGTTGTTCTTGCTGAAGCATTGCATGTGCATACATGCCTTTTTTCACTCTTGAGGATATACTCAGCTGAGTAATTCTATTATTTTTAATGACATAAACTTCACTGTTTCTAGAAAATACAGCAGGCAATACAGAGGGCCAGAAAATACAGTATTAGCTGGTTTGGTGTGTTTCCCAATTTAGGATATGGCTTCAATTTGAGGGAAAAATTCCCATGCTACAGATCCCTAATCCTTACCCAAGAATTAGGGAATACATTTTCAATGTTGTAATCCATACATCATTGGAGTAAAGATCAGGAAAAAACCAGCTAGAACCTATATTGGCATTTCAGCTACCTTCAAGCTAGACTAGAAGATCAATGACCTGCTGTGCCAAAGCGTTTTGCAAGGCACTAGGAAAGCTGCAGCTGACGGATAATTTGGACGTGTGAGCTGGAACACAGGACTCGGATGGAGAAATTGCTTCTCATAGAATGTGAAGGAAAAAATGAAGAAGGAAGGACAAGTATCGAGGCATTTTAGTAAAGGCATTTCACAAATTTGTAAGAGGGATTATTCAGTTCCTAGTTAATTCTGAGTTTAGTTCTGTGCTTGAAGAATGAATTGAACCTCTACATCTGAAAAAGGCAGTGTATCTTCTCCCAAATTACAGTGTTCAATCTTCAAAATACCTAAGAGCATGCCCAAAGAAGAAAGTCAATCCTAATGAATCTTTAAAAGTCTTCTAATCCAGGACATTGGGACAATAAATTATTAATTGTAACAGTATAGAGATTGCACACTGTCACTACATGGATAATTGGAGTTCGTTATTGCATTTCCATCTCTTTTTGGATTTCTTTTGTTCTGCTAAACCTCAGTGGACTCTTCCCCTCATCTCCCTTTCAAGTCCTCCCCAAGGTCTATGAATAAAACTCACAGAGGCAATAGAAAAGAACCCAAGTCCAGAGAGAGCACAGCATTTCTGGGTTTTGCATTAGTAGCCGAAGCTCTGACAATCAGCTCTCATTACTTCCCACAGGAAAATTCACATCTCCCAGGATTGTCAAACATCAACTTGATTTGACTGCTGTGCCCTTTTACAATTCATAACAAAATTCACAAAGGAATTTAAACCTGTTTTTTATTTCTGTCTCCTCTGTGTTTCTTTCCCTTTGGCATGTACCTCTAAAGTAACTATTGATAATCCACTAACCTTTCCAAAAACGTCACTACAGAGACCCAACCAAGCTTGTTTTGACTCGAGATAAATGACAGTGCCCTGGCAAGCTACAAAGAACAAAGCATCCCAGAGTCTCGCAGATCCTGCTCTTGCATTATCCCTTCCATCGTATCTGGCAATGACAGAAATCACTGTTGATTAAGACCCAAAAGCAATCCACAACTTCATAGATTGCAAAGCACCGTGAATCATCGGATTGTCATATTTGTGAAATATTATCTGGGAATGGATAGATTAGGCTATTAATTCTAGTCTACCTATATAAATCAGTTACCATTTACAGAATGTATTTATATACATGTGTGTATATACACAGAAACACAGACAAAACAGTTACTAATTCAACTGTAATAACACTTCAGCATAGCTGATCCTATAAAACTGGCAAAAAATGCCCGAATTATTAATTGCTCCTCCTGCCCATTACATTTTACCCAAGCTATTTACAGAAGACATAACATTTTTATTATAAAATCCTCAGGTAGGAGGAGTTTTTTAACTAGGGTGTCAATTCATTCCATATAAAAATCAGCCACTTCCAAACTTGGCCCGAAGTTGGAATTCAAAACATTGAACTTTGAGGGTAGTTAAACTTTGCTTCAGAAAAAAAAATATTTAAAAGAATCAAGTCCTTTTGGAGGAATGTTATAGTCTTTCAAATCCTTTTGGGCGGTCTAACTTGTGAGGTGAAAGTGCAGGGTGATGACACCTACAGCAATATACTAGTCTTGGCACTTGAAAGGCCAGAAAATTGTAATTAATAGGCATTGGAGGGTTCAGTCAGCTCAATGTGTGCATAATTCTAATTAGCAAGGAAGAGCTCCAAATATTCCATAACAAAGACCTTGGAAATCTAAGTCAGCAACCTCAATATACACAAATGCCAGGCCTCAATGAACCAAGTGTTAATGGAGTTCAAGTCTGCATCTAATAGGGGGAGTGTGTCTCAACTTACTTATAAATATTTATCAGACTTATTTTAAGGTTTTTTGTTTTCATTTCAAGCACTTACTAAAAGTAACGTAATGTCACAATCATTTTCTACATCCGTCCACGTGTGGATGAGATTAATGATTAAATGAATAGTTCTAGACTTCAGCAAAAAGTACATCGTAACACTAGCACAAGATTAGAAAATTAACAGTCCCAATATATTTAACCAAAAATATAGTGTTTCTTTTCCGTTTAATATGCTCACAGTATATTTAACCTGCAAAATTCACAAGTAACTGTATGATGCCTACAGTGAGATATTTTTAAAATTTCTGTAGTGCTGTATCATAAAAAGTCTGCCTCGTTTATAGTGTAAGAATCAGTAAAAGCAAGTATTTTAAAGATCCATATTTCAAGCAGTGTTGAGACTCTACAATATTTACTTGAAACACAGCATAGTCTTCTCTAATAAATCGCAAAATTCCAGCTCTCTCAGTGGTAATTCAAGACTATTTACAATGTTTTTAGGTTAAAGCGCAAACAGTACTCCAATGCCTTTGCATTTCTGTTGGGTTTGTTCCTGTGGCTACGGTATGCTCTGCTCTGACTGCTGTTTGCACAGAAATGCCCCAGTTGGCCATTCTGACTCTGAATATGTCACAAATACCCTCATTTCTAAATTCTGTGCAGCACCTCTAGTGTATTTGACACTTTATCATTCTGGGAAGGAGCGATAAACTGTCCAGTGTGCCCTCTGACAAATCTTTTCACAATAAAAACATCATTATCCCGACACAGAAAAGATACAGATCAAAGGGCAGAATTACACACTTTTCCTCATCCTAGCCCTTAGCGGTTTTTGCAGGCTGTGGTAAGCATCATCTATCCCTGCCGTCATCCTCTCGCAGCTGAAAAACATGCTGTCCCTTTCAGTCCCTGTCATTGTCTCTCTTGGAGACGTGTCAGCTCTCAGCGGTCCTTTTAGGGGGGTCACTGGTACCCCCAGATTCCCATCATTCCCTGGGCCCAGCATCTTGTAAGGGTCTGGCATCCTCCCTGGGTTCTCAGCTTTGCTCAGAAAACCACCTTCCAGAAAAAGGTAGCGACTTCCCAAACGATGGGCAGCCACAAGATGCCGACGGTTAAAGTTGTGTAACTTTTGGGTCATTTTACTGATGTTATTGTGTTTTCTGAGGGCTCTTTCCTCTACATCTACACACGTGTTCAAGAAGATGCACACATACTGAAAACAACACGTTATTTATAAAAAAGAGAAACCCCAAACCCACATAATCCATCATTCTCCACATGTACTTCTAGAGAAACAGTTCAGAGTAAGATTTTTTTTTTTTGAGAGGGAATAACAATTTTTCAATACTTTTCTGATGCCTTCCTCATGATTAGTAAAAAAACTAAAATCTTTCATTATTACCCAAGTATGTACCTAGTTACAAACTTCCCAGAAATAAAGAAGCACAAACATTTACATCCAAAATGAGAACAAATAGACTAGGATAACCTTCTTTGCTGCTTATTTAAATAGCAAATAACAAAATCAACTTGCTGTTCCATTCCAGGAAAGAAAGGAAGACCTCTGAGGCTTGGGTGGCACCTGAGCATCTTCTCCCCCTCTCCCTGAGGATAAAAACATGGAAAAAAGGGACAGAGACGCAGAATCTAACCCTGAATGTTCCTGATGGCAAAACCATGAGTGTACAACACCAGTCAGTAAGTAACAAGCACCTGAAGTGCTGTGTGCCTGGGAGTGTCACCCAGTGCAGCTGTGGGTCAAGCTCCATCCTGGTAGAAAATCATCCCAAAAATCAAACATAACCCACGATATACCTCCTTTGATCTTCACTCCTGGGAGGTCAGCCAAGCCTGGCCTGGGCTTCAGTGTGACTTGGAAACACAGGCAGATTGAGCACAGACTCATGACAGTCCAAAATAGCAGTCAGAAGTCCGGGACGCTGTTTGCTTTTAAAAGGTGTGCTGCGTTCAGCCACCCCCGGAGGAAACACCACCAGCAGAGGTTTGGAGAGAGTGTTCAATGGAGGGAAATTGAAGAAATAATAACCGAGATATGACTTTGGAATTAGCTCTACACATGAGAAATGCTTGTCAAGAAGCCATTAAATAAAACTTACAGGAGGAAAGAACAAGCAGCAACATATAAACGGTGATTACAGTCAAAGCATTGACCAAGCGCTAAAGGAAACAGAAATGGCCCTTGGGAAGAATCTACTATTTACTTCTGTTTCACATATATACATTCTCTGCAAGAACAGTTATGCTATCAGATGAGTAATTACATTAATTTTACAAGATTTGTAATTGGAAAATCGACTTTTTAGTTTTGATTCCCTTATTATCCTCCAAATGATCAAAGTAAATTGCTGAATAATTTGTTTTAATATTTCTATAAGCACTAAAGTCTACAATTTACTGAGTCCTTATTTTTCTTCTTTAATAGACAGGTGTTTTTCTGCCCTACTTTAACCATGTAGGTTAAAGCCATAGGTTCCTGGCTATAATCACTGATGGTTCATGGGCTGCCTCAACTACTTCCTGAGGTACTCTGGAGGGGTATTTTCATCAAGTTCTTGCCTTAATTTTAACCTATTTAATTATTCTCACACACGAAGGGAGAAGAAATCTATTTTATATGTCCCTTCTGAATCCAGAGAAGGATTTTTAACACTTCACTTGCTGTTCACAAATGACAACTTCAGGGTGGTTCAGAATGCCAGCCTGTACCTTCACCTTATCGCAAACCAAAACCTGGCATCAAGGTGCCAACACAACATAAGAGAAACAGCAAATCTAAAACAAACTGAGGAAAAAATAATCTAATGGCAGTTTCTCTGGCAGTGGCAGTTCTAAAATGGGCCACTGCTCTCGACCATGGGTGAGAGATCAGGTTCACACAGTGAGATCCATTGCCCAAAGGCATCTGCAACCGCCTGAGCTGTGGAAACCTCCAGCGCTGGATATGTCTGCACCAATGCCAGGTCCCGCAGCAGGCGTATCAGGCAACTAACTGCAACTCTGCATGGAAAGTCACCCTCCTCTGACCCCAAAAAACATTGCCTTGCATGAATGAGAGTTGTCTGGAAAAATTAACTCTCCCCTAAATTGTGTTGCTTCACGCACTGCAACCGTCCCTCCGGAAGTGTAGCCTGCACGCTCTGCAGCAGTGTGCCTAGGGCAAGCAAGGAAAGGATGCTCCGTCCAAGTAGAGAAAGCCAAGCTGCAGCCCGACGTCTTTGTTGTTTTATCGGTTGAGTACAACAGACCTCTAAGTGTCAGCAGATCCCCTAGACTTGTATAAGGTGCAGGGCAGGAGGAGGCCACCCCAGCAGGAGATCACAGCGCATGTGATAGAGCAGAAGGTGCAAAAAGAAACAGGCTGGTATTGACGGTATAAGGGTGGTGACTCTTGCGCAAAGCGCTAACCTGAGGTTCAGCCTGAGGAACCAGCATGCAAGTAAAGAAAACTGACATAGAACAATTATAGATCTTGAATAAAAGGGTTAAATATGTACTTTCACATTGGTCGGATGTAGGGCATCACCTTCAAAAGACTGTGGCGGCACTAGCAAAATCATCCGCTTATTCAGACTGGACAAAAGGCAGTTTTCAAATTTAGGGACTGGTAGTTTCACACTTACTCTGGTAAGAGCTCCCAGTAAATGATGGAGGAGGAACGTAGCACCCCATCACCCCATCACTTGCAGCCCCGAACATAAGAGGGTCTTTACCCTGAGTAGAGGAGTCAGAAGTCAAATGGGTTGATGTGTGTTTGGTTCAATAAGCTCATCAATTTCAATTTGACCTAGTTATATGATCCATACAGTACGTTTCATAGAAAAGATTATATAAAAGCACAGCAACTTTTTTTGTCTGGATCCCCCAAAAGACTCTCTCTTATTCTCATTTTCTGAGTTATTTCCCCCCGTAAAAATAGCAAGAGGAACACAGATGACTGACAGCAATAAACTTATTGTGAGCTAATGACTGCACTCTGCGTGCCCCCATTAGGCAGGGATGAATTAACAGAACTGCTAAGCACGACTTTCAATATTACAATCCCTCTGACTCTTGTTCAGCCACACAAACACCCTCCACTTATACACTCACACTCTCCAGTCACATTTGTTCCACCCACTGCTTAAGGAGGACACTAAATATATAAACAGAAAATCACTGGGATTGGGGGTGTGCTCTGCCTGAGCAGCACGCACTGAAAATATGTCCTTATAATCACATACGTATTTCCTTCTTGGTCTTTAACAGCCCGCGTGAGTCACACTGCTACACTTGCCTATAATCTAGACAGCGATTTGGAAGGCTTATGCTAAAATATGAAAAAAATAGCAAAGAGCTTTCCTCTTCTAGATGTAAGGGGGCAAATCTTATTTCCACAGTTACCTATTACCCCTAAGGAGTGAGAAGCAATCATCCACCCAGGAAAATAATTCGTAGTGCACTAAGCCACCCTAAAAGCGCATAAAGATTAACCAGAACTGAAAGTTATTAGGAAGCGGATAACAGACTCCCTGTGGAAACTCAAACCAAAACCAGTTTTCTTCTTTACATCCCTGTGTCTCTAATTGCTTCAAAGGTTGCAGCCTTAAGGGTTAAGGGATTAATACAGCTATACCATCTGCCCCTCGTTTCCTGGAGATCTCTTCCCAGACCTTCATTTGAACTGAGCCCGTAACCTGCAGGTAGCGCAGGAGGTTACAAACACCTCACACGTAGCAGATGCTTGACCTGGCCAGCTGGCTGGTATTCTCCCACTCCTCCCCATACTTGCCCTCTTTACCGAGCACTTTTCTGTTCCTTGTTTCCATCCCTTTCTGCTGTCATGCGTCTTTTATCCCTCTATTTCTGCAGCATCCCCCACTGCTAAAGGCCCCTTGCTGTCTTCCTCTCCATCCCATGCAGACTCTGAAGCCCTCTTACTCTCTTAATCCCGAAGCAGCTTTGTCATTTGCAATTCAATAATCTCATTTGCTCACAAATGAAAAAAAAAAATAAATAGAAACACAGAGAGAAAGAGAAAGAAAAGTTCTCCTCACCTACTAGGCACCAGTGATTCTGTTCCAGATCCCAAAGACCTGATGCTACAGGTTTCAGGAGCAACATGTTTCAAAGTACTTTGCAGGATATTTTTAGAAAAGTACGACTCTGCTTTAAATGGCACCCTGCAGCCCATGCCAGAGGAGAATTAGCAATACCTGGGCCTTCAGACAGCTGGCCAGAAGTTCCTGCTATTGAAGGCTGGAGGAACATGGGTGCCTTCACAAATGTCGCAGTCCAGCAGTTATAGACTTGCGAAATTAGGCAGGCTGTGTGCCTGAGCCTCTACTGCGCTTCTCACATGGCAAGCTGGCACCAAAACTCAGTTGACAGCTGCTGGGGTAACATGCCGGATTCTGGGTATGCCAGCCTGCCCAGCTGCTCTCTACAGAGGTTTTTAAAAGAAATCAAAGCACGTATCATGCAATTCTTCGGTGCACAACATTTCTGTTCTGACACATTCCTGTGGCTGTGGGCGGAAGATCCAAACAAAATGATGGTGCTGCTTCTCAGCAGCCACATCATTTTAGTTGCTTTCAAACTCCTGGATGCTTCTATTTCCCCACAGAAGATTGAGAAATAGTCTTCTATGTCTCAGTAGAAATATTTTTATTTCTCTGTTAAAAAACACTGAAAGTTTCGTCTTGTGACCACAGCAAGCCAAATAAAAGCACAACCACCACTGAGCTTTAGAGGATTACCCTGATGATCAACTATTTTAAACAAAACTGCAGGTACTAATCATCAACTGAAAGTTTTTGCAGATAATGAGATGTGATGGACACAGCCAGGAATTCACTAGTAATACACTTCACTCCTATCCTTTATACAAGAAAAAGAAACTCTGAACATTTAATATTAAAAAGATTCAGTGTTCCAAAGCAATGAATCTTATACTAACATGCACATTTATCTCATCTTCCTATGAACTGGGCTACGTATATGAACCTACACAGACCCAGTGATAAAACATTTTGGGGATAATTTGATTTTTGAGACAACTAGGTAGCTATTCTTTAAATTTCTCAGCAACTCCTTCCCATCCTCCTTCCCTCTGTCTCTTTTCCTCTTTGTTAGATTAATAAATTGGGTGTCTTGTAGCCTGTTTCCTTCCACTGAGACTTCAGAGTTGATCTCACAGTGTAATTGTTAATTGTCAGTATAATTTGTCCACACAGTAGAACTACCCTCAGGATCAGAACACTACTCATGTAGATACATATAAACCACCCACTCTAAGCTTAAAGTTATCTCTAACACAAACCTACATCCCTCTGTGTTTACCTTAATTTTTTTCCAGTGACAAAAAGATAAAAAAAAGGGTTCAAAGCCATTACTTTAATGCAGAAAAAGCACCGTGCTTTGGAAAGTATGAAGAGATGCTCATTAATACTTCAGTTATATCAGCAAGGAAGAGGGAAAAGGTTCCCATCCACTGGGCAAAAATTTCATTTCAATCTGTAAGTGAACTGCCTTGGACAGGAGAACAATATAGAAAAAGCAAGGAAAAAATCAAATGAGAAAATCCGAGGAGAAAGATACATGCAGAGGAAATGGAAAGCTTCACAACACATTTCAAAAGGCTATCTCAGAACTGTGTAAATGTAAAAGAGAGATGAGATCATGGGGTTTTTTAGATGCAATCAGATATCGTCTTAAACAAATTGCTTGGTCTTATCCAAATATCTAGCACCATCCAAAAGGTTCTCGCCTCTTATTAACATAACATTCACATCAAGAAATTATGTTTGTTCAACTCATTAGGATTTTTTCCTTACAGTTATGAAACTCATTAGATTTATAATCATTCATTGAAATTATTCCATAATGTGATGAATGTTCTATTACATATACTGAATAATAATTCAATACTACTAGGCGCTTTGCTGTTTTATATCTTAGTCTTAGAGAATAATAAATTCTGTAGAAGCTGTACGTGTGAAAGAAGTATTTCTGTCTTCATTTGTGTTTGCCTCTTTACTTAAACAACCTCATTCAGGCTCCGGAGGCTTTCCCAGGAGTATCATTTTTAGATGAAACTCTCCCCCCAACCATACTTGCTTTTAGTCTTGATAACCTCAAAGAGATTTTTACTGATACAGCGGAGCGATGTTGGTATGAACTCTGGGTTCATCCCTCCTAATTAACCAAAACAGAGTTCCATAAGTTCATAGCTAAACTCATCGAACTACCGAAGTTAGATGCAGATTACAAAAACAGGTCATGCTAGTTCCAGGCAATCAGTCGTTACCTTTAATTTCTTGGTGTTTTGTTCCAGTTCACCTGCTATAAATCAGTAGAAGAAATTTCAACCTCAATATCATTCTTAGGGGTTTTTCGGTTGGTTCCCCCCCACTCCCCGCCCCCGTTTGTTTGGTTGGGGTTTTTCTTCTGAAAATTATCATCTAGACCAGTGACACAATGAAGTGAGACAAGGTAGCAAACATTTCTGGGACTAAAGGAAACTTACCTACAATAATTGCTACGCATCATATATGTCCAGCTGCTATTCTCTTTAATAGTGCCCACACCATTTTCTGAATAAATTTAGGGATACTTTACAAGAGAAAATGAACATTTTAGCATTCATGGGTTGTTCAGAGTACCTTCTAAAGGTATAGAAAAATATGACTAAAAAGATGCCATAAACACATTCACAATTCCCATGATTTGCCCATTCAAAACTTGCTTGTCTTCTGAAGTAATACCTGAGCAAGATGAACATGGGAGCAGCCATTTCATGACAAGGTTTCATTCACCCGAGTGCCATCTGTGTCTACTGCAATGCTATAAACTGTTCACATGGAAGTTTTAATACTGAGTTTCATAGACAATTAATTTGTATTATTTTCAGCTACTGAAAATAGGTTAAAGATATAAGCATTCATATGCCATGTAAATCCAAAGCTCAAAGTGTAAATACGTGATAAGATTTTTTTCCTCTGTCCTCTCATCCATTTTGTTTTCTCCCTGATATTCAGAGACAAAGTGATGCATAAAAATGCAGTACCTTTGGTATTTTGACAAGCTTTTTCTTTAATAGCTTTCCCTTCTATTTAGTTTATTTTCTTTCCCTGTGATTTCATTGCTTTTTGTTGGATGAGAAGTATCAAAAATGATGAAAGAGTGAGCATGAAGAAGTGCATGGTGAAAAGAATGAAAACCTCAGTGATGCTCTGGCAATATCAGGAGGGGTTAAGCCCACAACTGAGAAAGACACTTCAGATCTTTCTTCAGGCTACAGAAGCATTTTCTTCTTTAGTATGGGACAAATAATTCAATTTCTCTGATTCAAATTTCGCATCTAAAAATGCGTCAGAATCACAGCACCTAACACTTTTTAGTAGTATTACACACATTAAAAAATATTCTATTCAAAAAATATTCACAAATAGAAAAATAAAGCAAATATTTTAGTCAATTAATTGCAACTGTTTAAACCAGGAATATGTAATTGCTTGAAACCTAGCTATTATGTATCATATATTCATTCCTTAGCAGAAGCACGCGATGTTTCTTCCATAAGCCTCTCTAAACCCAACAGATCAATAATGATGACACTGGTATCTCTACATGTACACCAGACAAAACGCATCAGTCACAATGATTGCATCTCCTCCGGTCGTTTAGTATTATAATAGGAATATAATCCATGTACTGGAAGACTAACACACTCGCTGTCTCCAGTATGAAAATTAATGTCTTGTTCTTTATGGAACAGGAGGCCACTATGCTAAAGTCCTGCACTTTGCCATTTAAACTGTCACATTAATACAGAAATTTACCCTTCTTTGTCTCAATGGCAAGCTATTGGTGATCTTAAGCACATCTTTATTTTTCAATAAAGCCCTCTTGACAGAGAAAAACAAAATTAAAACATGCATCTAGGTAATAGAGAATATCCCAATGACTATGTAACACACACCATATTCCAATCTGATGGAGGATTTTAGTCAGTTGTAACACAGAAATTTTTTAAACCATACTTTTATTTGCACGCACACGTGAAAGGCTTGAAGTTTCACTGTGGCAAAGACATTTCTACAATCAAAATGTAGTTGAAGACCTATGTGGAGATCGAGTCATTATTACGGTCTACAAATATATCAAATATGTGCAGTATGTTTTCTTCTTCTGCAGGGCAGAACTGCCAAGAGGACCTAAATTCTTCTATTTTTGTGTTAGAATGAAAAATAGCAGTTTGAAAGCCAATAAAACTATTCACCGTACTTCAATTCCATAACATTCATTTACCAGAAGTTTAAATTAATCGACCCTAGATTTGGGATCACTCACACCAGTTCAGAACTGAGAGAAATACTGGGATAAATAAATTTAGAAATGCTCTTTAACATTGAGGCCAGCATTACTTTGTGATGTGTATGAAAACACTTTCTGAAAATAGATGCAAACCTCTTGGTGGTGAGGTGAGTTAGAACAGAATGGAAGAGAATTCCTGTCTCAGCATCGAGAAATAATGTTACTCATTTGTATTGTGTTTGTTTGGTTTTTTTAAAGACTGTAAGAGAACAGTAGTAAAAGGCTCAGAGTACTAAAACTGCATTAACTGTGCACACAAAGAGAAAGAAAAGAGAGGAAAAAGGTTGGTCCCTACCATCTCCAACAAACTGAAGGAGGGCTAGGTCAATTTGTCTCTTCCAAGGTGATCCTTTCTGAAGTGCTATTCCGTAGCCCGTAGTGGCAAAGATGTACCCACTCCCAATTGTGACTAGTTTGCAGCCTTCATCTCTTCCAGCCTTGTAATTCAGCACTGCTGCATCATAGATGAAAGCATCCAACTTCCTGAAATAAAAGAAAACATTTTACAAACCAAATCATTAGGGACAGCTGTTGTCAGACTTCTTTTGTCCTTGATGTTAGGACCCTGTTGAATATCATATGGATTCTTTGATATCATTAATTACATATCCTGCTCTGCTGTATCTAAAATTAACAAAAGGCATCTATTTTAGTGAGGGGAAAGTAGGACACATAGTTTTGCATTTCTATTTTAAGAGATGCTGTTAAAAAATACTGAGCAGGAGAAACCAAGCTACAAAACGTCTTGCCCTGTTATCTTTGTATCTTTTCTCTCAAAATCTCAAAATAAATATCTTGAGATGGAAAATGATCTCCAAAAGCAACACAAATGACAACAGAGAATTTAGAATTGAAACAACAATAACAAATTAGCTTATTTAAAATATTGAATGAGACTGAAAACGTGATTTCACCAGTTTTCCACACACACTATTATTTTATGTCTTTTTCCAAAAATAAACAATGAAGATGGAGGTTAAGTCCTTGCTAAGACAGAGGAAGGTATTGGAGCATATCTGATATTACTATCTAAATCCTGCTTTAAAATTATAGAAAATATTTCTTTATGAATTGCAGTTCTAAACATATTATTTTTGTACCTGGAGCACAGCAGGAATAAAGGAACTTGTGGAAAATTTCAAGCCTTGCAGCCCACCTACCTAAAAATGTAAGAATGGGATAATCCCATTCTCTAAGGTATACAGGGAACACAACAAAATAGAGGAAAAGGAAACCAGTAAGGAAAGGAAAAGAGACAGTGTTCTTCAGGGATAATTTTTTTAAAGACTGTAAAGCAAGTGTTAGAAGAGACAGGTGCATGGATATTTCACAAAATAAAGTGCATCTAATATAAGCCAATAAAAGTGCATATACAAGTAGAGGAGGCCATTTGGAAGGACAATCACTTGCCAGACCTCAAAGAAAGAAAAGACATTCTTATACCTACAGAAATACATACTCAATCTTTAAATGGAAAAAGATAAAACTTAAGTACATTTTGTATCGCTGCCCTCTTCTACAGCCAAACCCTTTAAGATTTCTACCACTTGCACAAGATTAGCAGAATATAGAGGTAATAGGAAAAAACTATCCTCTCAGCCCAAACCCCACCTAAATGACACTCTTAAACAAAATTATTACCTCCCCCAGTAACATATTCTCCCGTTTCAACCTCTTTGCCCATCCCATAGGAGTCAGAGCAATGGGGAGGACACAGCCACACCATGGACTTCACAGGTTGGCGCAGGAGGAGTCTCGCCCTGCCACCCTCGCTGGCACTGCCTGCCCTGCCTTTGAAGAGCTGGAATGCATTACTATGGAGCTCTGCTAACATTTTCTGATGGGATGCAAATGACAGAGGCTGGCAAAATGCTGTTCATAAACAGTTGGGACCTGTCGTCATGGAAAGGGAATTAGAAAAATAAATTAATTGCGGCACAAACAGGTATAAGAGCACCAATTTCAATTATATTGTATCAGTATGTACCAGTTGTGAACTCTGTTACTGTTGAAGTTTTGGAATCATACTTGCCATTAGCTTAAATCAGTTTATGTTGATTAATCTTTTCATTTCTATCCTCAGAACAGAGCAAGACCTAGGTATATCAGATTTTGGCTGCTGACAGAAAAAAGATATACTTCCATTCATGACATAATTCAATGTTTGTTCTTAAATAATCGATCAACAGATTCATACAGAACTCTAACGTTTTTGGAACTCTAGACCAGATAGCAAAAATGTGGCACTAGGAAATACTCCTATCCATCTCACATTAAACCAAGAAAAATACCAAGAGAAGGTGAGGTTGTTGGATTTTGTCTGCTGCTGTGAAAAAGTGAAGTTCCTGTCACTACTTCCTGTACTTTATTGCTTCACTTCAAGGATACTTACCCAAACGGTCACCGTTCGAGCCAGCAAACCAGAATTTAGGGAAGTAGTTAATTTAGGGAATGTACAGGTGGCTCATGCAACTGTTAAAAGAAATAGCTGGGCCATCATTTTTTTTGTTTTTTCCACTCTTCCCTAGAACTCCGTTGGTGCAATCCTCAGCTTAAAAGTCAGCTTAGCTCCATCAATGCTAGGAGTCTGACTCTCTCCTTCCTTTAAACAGGGAATTGAACACAGAGAAAAAAAAAAATTGCTAAAGAGCTGGAAGGTGATGTGTCACAAATTCACCCCAGAAATAAGATATGGCTACCCAGCAATGAGGGTAACTAAACTGGAAATAGCCAAGAGGCAGTTCTGAAGGTTGGGATACTGCCCAAGCCGGTAGCCTTCAGCACAAGGCCAGACAGTCTTCTAAATGCTGTGCTTTGATTCAGCACTTCGGAGGCAATCTTTGGTTTGTGTAGAGAAAAAGAACAAAAATCCACGTCCTTTGGGTAGACACACAAGGGGAAAAAAAAAAGAAGAAAAACAGTTTGCCTTACCCTCAAAATACTTGTAGCAATTCTGATCTACAGCAGACAGTTTCCATAATCAATACAATCCAATCTCATGCTTTTATCTGTGGGGAAGGAAGGATCTTCCCCCTCTCAGTGGAATCCTTTGGCTCAAGCAAGGGGTTGGAAGGTAATGCTCCTCTCTGTGGGTACTGACGCTGTTGCAACAAACTGGCCTAAGTTAAATACACTCTTGAATTTGGCATCTGTTTATTCTGTGATTTATAGTTTTGCAATGTAGGCATATAAAACACATGCTGGTAAACATAGAGAAAATGGAAAGAGTCAGCTCTTCTTCTGTCAAAACAGACTCAGTCAGAAACACGGAGGAAAAAGGTATCTTTGCTAAAGACTCAAGGGCAGAAGTCTTGTGCTACCTCAGAAATCACACTCTACACATGCAGCTCACCTCCTCAGCTATTTGGCAGTTCAGGAAAACCTTGGGACAGAAAGACAAGGAACAACCACAGTTTCACTCATTCACTGTGGCCCCCCCTCCCCAGCTTCCCTTTAGAGAGGCTGGTATCAGCTGCAGTGGATACGCACAAGGAAAGCAGGTCCTGAGCACACAGAAGGCTTTACTTGAGGGTTTTCTCTATACTATTCTATAAGGTCATAATAAATCTTATTATGCAAATCAATTTAAAAACATGATGCTGAGTGCTGAAAGGTTCTGCTATCAGTTGCTGCCCAGTGCCTGAACTGTAAACCAAAAAGTTGATTGCCCTGAAAAAGTCTTTCTCTCTACAAATGCAAACTCATATTCAGAATATATTTTCTCCATTTCCAACACAAATCTTATAACCTCTTAAGGCTTAATTATCTCTTCACCATGTGCTGATTACAGAAGTACTATTCCTTGCAAAGCAAAGCTTCAGAACATGATGTACCCCTGCAGCGTGGGCAGGGAGTAACAAGCCACAAATGAAGCTCTCAGATGTTAGGGCACCCAACTCTTCCCTCACTAGGAGGTGAATTTCCTCACACTCTGACTTTTTAAGAACTTTCAGGCAACTTCAAACATTCCTCAATAATAGTTTCCAAAAACTGAGACAGCATAATCTGGGCAAGTCTGAAAATTTGACCCTTTCCCAGTTGTTTGCAGGGATGGCAGTGAGCATCATCTCTGGAGGAAGACATAAGCAGCATTTGTGCAGGCCAGCAGGCTGCCGGGGCCCCAGAGGACCTTCCTTCCTGCTATGTCTACATGGGGAAAGCCACATCTGCTGTTTGGCTTGGCACTGCCAGAAGAGCCAGGCTGTGTGCATGACAGTGACAGCTGAAGGCAGTAGCCCATCCTTGCCTTGCCATTCTCAAGGCAGGACTGGGAAGCCTGGAGCTGTGCTCTACACCTCACCCTTTTCCTCTTTCTCTTCTTTTTCTACAGAAGGACTGTCAAGCCCCAGGATCTCTGTTCTTGTGGCACACACAGAGCTGAGAAGCTTTGTATTGCTCCGAGTGCTGACCACTGCCATTTAAATTACATATTCACTGTAAAGCAGCTTAAATGCACTGAGTACAGCACCTCACATCAAGAAAGGCTCAAAGCCTTCTGCAATCCTTAGTCATGTAAAAATGAATCAATTAACTTGTCATTTCAGTGCAGCCACTTCAGGGGGCGAAAAGCTTTATCACATTGTGTAGGTTTAAAAAAACTGTTAAGAATTATTAGAAAGACAAAAGAGAACTACAGAAAGTGGAATGCAGCAAGAAACAAGATTTATAACTGCCACAAACTAGCCAAACACACCAGGGCTCTTCAATGAATGCAGAGGAAGAAGACTTCAGTGCTGTGATTCATCTGAGCAACGGGCAGGTTTGTAAACTTCCTCTGAACTACTGCAATAATCCCAGGTAGGACAGAAAATAAACATTTGGGGATATTTATATAAGAAAGTCTACAAAGGCAAATGTCCTTCATTACCTAGCAAGCACAAAGAGAAAAGGTTGTGGGGAGAATTCCAGCTCACACAGCATAGGAGAACATCAGGTGTTACAAAATTATGAACTGGAATAGTTCTAAAATAACCCAAAAGAGCATTAAAGAATGTAATAATTTGAAGTGGGAGATCTGTGAAAACCGAATGTGGACAGCCTTGTACCTAAACATTTATGAGTCACCGAGAAGTATAACAGTTAAAAAATCAGAATAGCTATTGCAAAAACCCATTCTCTAAAGTGTTGCTGTACACATTCAGAAAATGCCTGTGTAAAGAAAATTAAAGTTAGAGGAAAAGGTACAGAAAAGTAATTTCAGAAAAGCTGAAACTACTTCCCTATATTTTTTCCCATCTTTATTATTGGCACATCCTTTTCACCAAATTCCTATGATAAAAATTGAAAAGCAGGATTAGGAAAATGTCCCTTTACTAGTCATTGCTTCTTCCTCAGTATAGCTCACTTGGAAAATCTTACTTTGCTTCCTTAAGCAAATACATGATCCTTCAGGGATTTTGTTTTCTTGATGGAAAGAAGAGGGAAAAATCTCAACTGGCAATCTGCTCCGTAGTTCTGGAGACACAAACAGTAATCTAGCACGCTAGAAATCAATCTCTTTCAATTACTTTGTGTACTGTTATGACCTGTGTCATAGTATACAGAAAATGAGAGGGATGCTTTAATGCAGTCCTGTTTATTCACATTCATCTATTCTACTGTCAAGCACTGGAGTCTATGGAACAAATAATATTGTGTTTCCATTGAGGATCAGAGAAACTGAAGCATGACTGAAGTCACTTTCCAGTTTTCAACTACTCAGTAAATCCAAACATACAATATCTACAGCAGAATTAATTTCTTGGTAAAGGGGGCACCATTCAGTGCAGCGTTCATCTCTCAGATCCAGGACATGCATTAACTTCAGAACCAATTTTTCTCACTCTCTTTTCTTTATGTTTTCTTACACCTCAAATACATTCTTTTCATGGCCAGACAGAAGCTGTGTATTACTATTAACACAGATTTGACTTACACAAAACCAGAATGCATGTAATATATGAAGTGTACCATCATAGCAATTTGCTTCCACTGCATTTTACAGTAAACAGCAGTATCACAATGATTTTTCTACACTATTGTTAACAAAGGTACCTTATAACTCAAATACGCACCTTCTGGGGTTTGTTCTGAAAAATTAAAGGTCAATTACATATTTAAGAATAATTATTCATTATAAATTATATAAATTTTATTCTGAGGAAAGATAGTTAATGAAATCAGATCTATTTTTTAGATTTGCCTAGGTGAATTAAAAAACTAAGAGATCTTATTCCTCAACTTCAGTTCTAAATAAATGCAAAAGAGACTACAAGGATTATTACATAGCAAGTGTCATACCTGTTTACTAAGGTTCCAGTAGTGTCTTTTGAAAGCACGATATTTGAAATTACTGTCTTACTACAAATATCAAACTGTAGTCCAGCGCATTCTCAAACAGTACTTTTAACACCACCTTTGCCCTCCCCCTCTTCACCCCCACCCACATCATCAAGAATACTTTTTGTCTTCTAAACATAATTTTGGAGAGAGACAGCTCATATTCAAAACATTCTGCAAAAAACCACTACTTCTCAGCTTTTTTGCTTTTAAAAATAAATTGCATAGTCTGCAGAATAGATGCCTTACACGACCCTTAAAGAAACATTCATAATTTGATATTAGGCAAAATACTGTTATCCACTTAAGGCTGGATTAAACATGAGCATATATTTTAGAGATCATCAATACCATTGTTGGTAAGGCAGCAAGTGCAAAAATACTGGCTTCAAACTATGATGGATTTACTGACATATTACAAATTTAATCATTTACATTTTATCCCTTCTTTATTCACAGAAGGGATAAAAGAATGTATGTCAAGAGTGCATAATGAGAGACACGACGTCATTTGTGCATCTCTCAAACTATGTCCAGGGGATCTAATGCCAAAAGGTCACTATGGAATGACGCAGCAACCAAAGGGAAAGAAGGCTGCTCTGAAGACGAGGCTTCAATGAAACTGCTCTAAAGTGACACTTTGATATTGCTGGAACAAGAGAAACAGATATTTAACCTTTAGCATGAAGAACTGATGATTTCTTTTACCCAGTTTTGACTAAAATGCATTTCAGCTTATCTGATGGCACCTCATTACCAGCACTGACTTGATCTTTTAGCACATATTCAAACAGCTCCACGCAGATCTTAAGTTCACATATACTGGATGGATTTCTTGACATCTTGACATTGCTAATTCATTAGGGGAAAATTTAACAACCACCCCCCTGCAACAACGCAGGTTAGCAAAATTTAACCCAGTTAAATGATGAACTCATAGGCAGGGAATGAGCCTTCAACTTTTCTCCCAGCTCAAACTGTCCTCACTTCAATCTTCACCCAGAAAATGCAGACACAAAATTCGAAAGAGCAAGCTCTGACAGACATTAACACCATCATGAGAAATTGTGGAGGTTTCACCTCACCTGTCAGGGCAATCTCAGGCTGCCAGAAAAGCCTCTGCAAACCTTCCTGCATCACTTGGCTGAGGGTACCTGACCAGGCATAGTCACCCCCTCACTCACAGGAGCTCCCCTTCACCGCCCCTCTGCCCACCCGCCTTCCCAGGCCCTACAGCATTTCCCTTAGCAACAACAGAATGGAAAATTTAGCGTGCCTTTATGATTAATTTATGCAATAGAATAGTGTCCCACTTCAAGTCTCAGAAGCCAAGCAATGAAGTACTTGCAAAGCGTCAGTTTATCAAAACACAAAATTTGAAAAGTTGAGTAGGGGGAATATATTTTTAGATTAAAGGTTTTGTCCCAGTTACAATAGCATAATGAAGGATAAATTCAGCACATTTCACCAAGCACCTGATCTTGTCCCCAAATCAAATGAATACTAAAAGTTAGAATAGCTTCTTCTCAAAAGAAGAGGGATTAGATGGGATATAACTACTTTCACCTGTTCATTTTGTTTCCAGGTACTTTATAATATTTAAAGACATTACATAGATAACTGCAAAAATGGCAATATAGACACAGGAGATAACCTTTTTTAAAAAAAAAAATAAAAATCAGAAGAGCATTCAGGTACTGAGTAAAGGAATTAGAAATAAATTACTATAAATTATTTTTTTTCTTAGAGGCATGTTGCCATGGATCAGCTGAACAGGAGAGACAGGCTGGTTTTCTTTTTTTTTTTTTTAAAAAAAAAAAGAAAGGCAGCACATTTATCTTATGGCCATGAAGAAATTGCTGAGAACGTATCTTAGCTTAAAAGGACATGATGATGTCTGCTTCTGTTTATGGATAATTTGAAACTATGGAGGTATGAACTTCCCCAGACATTTCAATGAGTGCCTTCTCAGATCCCAATAATCCCTTAAATGCCAATATTAGTATTTCCCTGTTCTTCAAAGCCTGTAAAAAATCCATCTCCCCTAGAAAGTCCCCTGAACACCACATTCGATTCTACCCAGTCCGTTATTTATTTAGACTTTTCAATACATGTAGAAGAAATACAAGAATGTGAGAATAACTGCATTTCCTGAAAGGACGACAAGTGATGGGAAAACAGGGATCAGCCATCAGAAAAACTGGTGCCAAAAAATCTTGCCACAAGTGGAAATGCCATAGGAAGTCTTTATCTCTGTGCTGCCAGCGCGGTGGTGTTTTGTAGTCCAAACCCTGCACCCTGCTCACTTTAGCAGTAAAAGCAGGAAAGCTATGCTGGTTCAGGCACACATTTCCTTTAAGCTATTACATTTCAGAATCGATACTTTAGTGAACAGATTCTCTGAAGAATGTGCCTCGATGGAACAGCAAATCTAAATGTCTTGAAATCTCTGCAGTCTTTTGGCACACATAGCAGTTGTCCAGTTGCAAACCAACTTTCCAGTTCCTAGCTTAGGTGACTACGGTTGTAACTTCCATCGAAAATCATTCCCCTCAGAATGTAATACCAAAATGAATATTAGAATGAACACTGAAACAAATATAGGATTGAAGTCCAAAAGGAAGCATCACAATGTAAATTGAAATTAAGATACCCAAACCATCTGATGCCAAACTAAATTAAGCTAATGATTGTGGAAGTTGCCTGAACCTGGCCAACCAGGAAAAAATACTGAATGCACCAAACTGTTTAGCAGAGACTCTTCTTTTTCTTTTTCTTTTTTTTTTTTTTTTTAACAGAATGTCAGGAAGAAAATAATTATTCACATTATTAGCTTCTTCAGATGGTTTTAAGGAAAGTGTATTTGTATTTGTACAATAATCTAGTACTTACTGTGAAAACTGATAGGGATAAATAGACATTCTGGAGCATGGCAAACATGGTGCTCTCTCAGGTAGCTTTGAATCTTTGTTCAATGCTGTTTGACTTACAGGTTTCCCCAGAGATATATATGGTTTAGGAATCCCTATACATGGGCAGTAGGTCGTCACTGGCTTAGACCTGGGTCCCAGTACTCTATGATACTAGCAAAAAATAGATGCTTAAGGAGGAATAAAAGAAACTAGGCAAGTATGGATGCTGTTGTACCTGAATACATATTCTTGGCTTCTGATGAATGGCTATTTCATGAGATATGAGGTTGTATTAAGAGCCATCATGTGTTCTGCGGTTGTGATTCTTTCAACTTGTCAGCACTAAAGAGTACTAAAGAACAACAAATTCTGAAAGTTTTTTACATCTCTATTTCCACTCCGGTTAGGAGGGAGAAAGTTTGCAGAAATAAAGTATGATACGCCATATAGGATTTATGGCATAAGCTGCCTGAACTCATCAGTGCTTCAGATGTGGTCTAGCTCAGTTTCAGATTTCATTTGATAGAGAAAATTAAAGTTCAGTTCAGCTTTTTTCTAAGGAGTTCCCATGGTCCTGTCTCAGCTCTATTGATTGTTTTGTCTTTCAGACCAGCTGCAGAAATGGATGCTTCTATGTGTCAGTGTCCAAAAATGTCCAAAAGTTATATCCAGAAAAATGGTCTAGCAGGTGCCCTTGCAGAGAAGCCGAGCAATCCAGGAGCTGGTTAAATCATACTCTAAGCTATTCTATATTCCTGACCATTAGTTATAAGTACCATTGACAGTGAATTATCTGAAATATTAATTCCTCATTGCATGTCACACATTCACATTTTGGATTTATCACCCCCTTAAAGGAATGATCCCCTGGAACAATAATTTGCCCTTTCAGCGTCTGACAAAAATCTTTTAAATTAATATCCTATAGATCTGGTGAAAATATGGACAGTAATTTTCTTAAACATTTCTCCTTAATGAAACAACATTTGGAGATACCACTTGGATTCATCACTCAGTACTTTCCTTTAAAAAAAAAAAAAAAAAAAAAGGCTAATTCCTGCCTTAGATTATAAATTTTCTTGTAAGAACAGCAGACGCAGACTCAGGAAAATAATTTTCCAATCACATGTGAATAAACGAGTTTCAGATTCAGCAGTTTAAACTGGTGAATTTTGAGTATCCCAAAAGATCTCTAAGGCTTCCATGCTTTATAAGACACTTTGAAAGAGGAGAACAACATTCCCTCTTTATTAAGATCAGTACATGCTTCAACTACCGGCTGCTGTTTCAGTGACATGTTAAAAATGTGACTGGAGCAAGGATCACCCACCTAAAAACTCGTTATTCCAGTCGCTGTATTTGATTTTTTTAATCCTGTTTTTGAAGCTTGTGAAAAACACAAAAGCCAAGCAGGCTCAGAATAGAGATTTTTGACAAGTAGGCCGTGAGAAAGCAGGAAAACACCATGTTCTTAGAATGATAGCTGGATATTAAGGATTTGATACATTATTTTTAAATTCAGTTGCATAAAGTAGTGCTTGTGCTAAAGCTGTCTTCGGCACAGCTTCTCTCTTCGTGTATCGTAACAGGCATCCAGTAGGGTTGCCAGCAGTAAACTACGACAGACTACAGATACCTCATGCTGCCTCGCTGACCTTTCCCTTTCTCCCTCAAACACGCTTCGGTCAACCATCTTCGGCAATGTCTGAAAAACTTGGTAAAAGAATTGCTATATGTGCTCTAACAGACATCTAAGAAAAGAATGAATATTCTCAATTACAAATACTGTAAGCTGTTGTCAATCAGAAACAGTCAAAATATATCACGCCACTAGATTAAAAGTTTAAAAATTTATGTCTGCTGAACATTTCTTTGAGTTCCAGTTGCAAGCTGTTATTATCTGCTCACAAGAATGATGAAGAACTTGTGCTTTTTATGAAAAATTAAAATGTATAATTTTTCTCTCAAACAGGTAATTTCTCTCATAGCTTCCTTCCTTTTTTTTAGGTGAAAAGGTATGAACCACAGAAAGAATAAAAACTAGCAAGTTTTTCCCTTGATGAAAATTTTGATAACCTTTTTCTGTAAAAATAAATTTAAAATACCGCAAAAAATATTGAAATTGGTTTTGCATTGAAGTGGAGATGTCAGCTGGCTGCCTAAAAGACAAGTTTGGTTTTCTTTTAATTTTAAGTACACCACCACTTTAATTGACAGACCTAATTAACAGAAGGACCTGCTGGGCACAATCTGAACTGCGTTCCAGCTGACAGAAACGGAGACGTTTGCCTCGCGGTTATGCCCGAGCCGCGCTGCCGGAGCTGCCGGCACAGCCTCTGACCAGCTTGTAGCTGCTCAGCCAGTAACAGAGTGTGCAAAGCTGTGAATTGGACACAATTTACAAGCACTGTAAGCACAACAAAAATCCAATTCAGGCCAATAAACATAGAGATTGAGGGTTAAAAGGGCATCAGAGCCTTCTAGGGTCTCTGCTTGCACTTTCTCTGCTTAGTACCACTGGATTCTAAAAAAAAGTATTAATAATCATATTGTTGCTTTCACATGGGATAGTGTGCTGGCAGAGAGGAAATAACTTCTCATGCCATCCACACTGTTCAGTTAGATACTTTCAGGTGTTTCTTCCAGCATTATTATTCATCATTAAAAAATGCTGAGGAATAGAATTATCACGTTTCTACCAAAGCGACTAGCAGCTCAGGACATGCCTGCAGGCCGGTAGCATCTTCTCGGGGGACAACTCAAATCAACATTCTTCCCAAGCAGCTTCATATTTCTGCCAGTTTGCCACAGATGACTGGGGAACAAGGTATTAAATTTGATGTGTATAAACTACCAAGCATAGCAATCTTTAACAGGAAGGCAGATGGAGTCCCAAGTAAACTTTACCCTCAAATCCCTGAATATATAGCCACAGCTGTGGCTGTAAATAAAAGCTGAAAACTGCTCATGACAGCGAGAGGGTCTGCAGCTGTACAAGGGGCTGCTTGCCTGTGGAACACAAGGGATTCATTACTGCAGTTTCCTTGAAACGAGCTGTATTCTCAGCTTTTTTGCAATGAAACTGAAATCAAGTCCTCACATCAATATGCTGCACAGCATCAGTTAGAACATCTCTTTTCTTAAACAAGATATACACTGTGTGATACTCAGCTGCAGTCCTCATATCTAGGAAAATTAAGTGAAGAAAAAAATCAGATGGATTCAGTAGTGATGGGCAACAGGCAAGTGAAAGTTTCCCATTTTATCTCTATAGTAAGAAGAGACTCTCCCAATTAAATTTCCTGATTTCAGCCATTAGCAGTTAAATCCCAGACAATATTCCAGCGTATATGTGCTGGGGCAAAGGTGAGAACATGAAATACATTTCCAGTTTATTGCCATTGCATTTTCTACTCCTGACAGTTTTACAGCAGCAGAAGATTCATACACGGAGAAACACCACATGGAAACTCAACAGCTACGAGCCGATTCAACCCACACCAAAGAATTACAACAGGGAAGGCTGTTTTGCTTGGGAAAAGATAGCATTCTTTAACTATAATCTCTTCTGGAAAAGTATAGCATGGCAAACAGAAGCAAACAAACCCAAACAGCCACTGTAAACATAACACAATAATTAGCTACTTCCTAGTCAAAGACTTATTCTCTCTTAAAGAAGCAAAATCAATAGGATCTGTCTCTCTGATAGAGAGGATTCTAGAAATGTAGATTAATCGAACACAGCATAGACAGAAATGCTTGCAATGCGTTTTTAGAACTTTATTTGATCAATAAACGTCTAAAAAACACAGAGGAGCCACCACGGCTCTACCAGAGCCGGACTTCACCTGCCAAGAATACATTAGCTAATGTCTTACAGACTTTACTCTTCCGAATAATGCTCAGGAAAATAACAGCCATTTTTGTTTTCATTAAGGAAAAGGAAAAAAAAAACTTCTGGAGAATTTCTGAGCTGCTCACTCCTGCCTAAAGAGCAATCCGAAGCTCCCCAGGTAGCACAGCACATGTGGTTCAGCTGATCCCTTCAATGCATGAAATTTAGGGAAAAACACTGGTACTTTTTTTTGACAAGCTCATAAGATTGTGATTACTTTCAGTACTAAATTGCATTAAAGCAGGTACAATAATTTGTTATTTTGAAAAACAGTAAGCAGTACTTCAATATCAAGATGCATGAATTTTGCTCCTTTTTAACAGGCCTGGTTGCAAACCGATACTTTTAATCAATAAATGGAGTACAGCAAGTTCTGCTGTTTGTTCAAATGGTGTTTCAGCAGCTGAGAACTGTATCTGTGAATCACAGAAATAAGACACTAATAACAAGAGGTAGATATTACTGAGACTTTATAGATTTTTTTTTTTTAATATTTTCAGAAACAAAGGTTGATTTCTTAACGAAGGGGAAAAGCCAATATAGCTGATAAATTTGCCTTCACCATTGATAGCACCAAACCTTCATGAGTAAGCTGCAATGAACCCCCCCAAGGGGATTCACTTGAAGGAGGAGGTATAATGTCAATGCCAGTCTAAAGCAAAAATCTCATTTCCATTTTGATTTGCAGCATTTCCCAGTTGATTCCTTTCTAGAATGATCTTAAACACTTCCGACGCTAACTGAACAAGACAGGTCCAAGCCTACTGCCCATGTAGTGAAGTTGTTCTATTTAAAAAAACCAAATGCAGATGCTTTCATTGTAAGCTAATTTTTGAAATGCTATTAGCTTCACCTCTCCAACATGAGCTAGGGCTAGGTATTTTGTTCAAGGCTTCTTGGACACAAATGTGTGCACACTCATCTCTGCTCCAACAAAAGACCTATCTAACCCCTACACCAGACAGGAAATAAAGGCAGGAACATAATTTATTTTATACACATTCCTATAGGTATATCTGCCTTTGAGGTTTTCCCTGGCTGTGTTAGGGACTGGACTCAGGCAGCTGATTTTTCACGTCTTGTGAGAAAGCAAGATAAAAAAATCCAGTTTATTTTTTAATTTGTTTTCAGAATGAGGAAAGGAACACAAGCACATCTCCAACAAAAAATAAATTTTAGAGAAATCTGTGCATCTGTAGCTTTATGCTTTGTCTCCTTCCCGCTTTCTCCTTCCAGTTCAATTCAGTAACATTATGTATTAAACACAATGGTCTCAAAGACCAAGATATTCCCAATACATGCCAATAGGCTAATACTAATTAAAGCTGAGCAAAAGACTTAAAGAGTTTGCGATACAATAAAACCAGACTGAACTGTGACAGGAGCTACTTGATGGTTTGATTCTATGTAGACCAGATGCCACATGTGTAGCATTATTCAGTTATTAAGTATTGCCTGATTGCTGGTATTTTTTGCTCCTACTTAAAATTAGAGTCGAACAATATACATAAGGAATTAAAGGGGACTAAATCTTATGTCTTCAATTAAGCAAAATTTACTTTAAAAGTGAGATTAGAAATACATACAGGTTATGCAAACATTCTTCAGGAATAACACAGGTACTATTTATTTTGACTCACAGCAGCAGTATCAACCAGACAATCTTTTCAAGTCCTTCCCAGCTCTATAGTCTATGACTCTATAATTACCAAGTAGTTCATCTTCAAAAAGCTGTGCAGAAGCAGCAAGCTTTATGATATGTAAGGAAAATTGCTTGTTGCATGCTACCAATGATGAAGATGAAAAAATAAAAAAGATAAAAGTATAGGAATAGCTTTGACAAGAAATGAAGATGAAAACAGACAAAATAGCTGTAATAAGGTAAGCAGAACACACACATGCTGAAGAGGAAAACAGAAGCAAGATGCAGTTTGAGGAAGGAGAGACAGGTCATCCCGAAAAAAGCAGCGACAACATGGGCTCCATGGGGCAAGATGTATTAAAAATCATGGGATCGAGCAAAGTAGGGAAAGTGAAAGCTTGACCAAGTCTAGATAAGGATGAAAGAGCAAACTACATGGAAGAGAGAAACAATCTGGTTAAATAATTCACAAGGGAGAAACGAAGAAGATAGAGAGCAGGTATATAAAAAATGAGGAAACAGTTACATATACTGAGGAACAGAACAGAAAATTTCGTAGAATTGAAAAATGATGTTTTGAAGAATATGAGTCCGGAGAAAAAGAGGCAAGCAATTGTAATACATGACCAAATACCTATTATTGCTTTTCTACTGTCTTCTCTACAGGGAATGCAAGTTATTACAGTCCCACAGTTTACAGTCTCATCTCTTTCATTCAGAACACTTTTATCAGATCCTTAAAGTGTCCCCCACGGGAACTTCCATCACATCCTCACCGAAGGTCTTAGCAAAAAGGAAAATCTGGGCGGGCTCAAGGTGACAGTGGCGGGTGAGGATGACAGAGCCCGATCAGTTTTGTCAGCTAAATGAAATCACCTTTCCAGAAAGAAACTGCTCTGAGGCAAAAAGAAGGTACAATCATGCTGCCTGGTCTGTAACTGAATTTACTGCCCACAATTACCACACTGATTGGGTCTTTGCACAGTTCTTGCTCTACAGAAACTGAAGGCAGAGAATATGTAAGCCCGCTTGACACTACTCTCCTGCTGGAATGTCCAAACCTGCCACATAAGCAAACACAAAGTGACACTTCTATTGTGAGAAACTTCAGCAGCTGACGGCATGCTGTTTAATCCTTCTGTAGGTGCCATCAGACAAAATACTGAGGAGCACAGGTGTATGTAGCAGTTACTTATATTGATCTGGAAAACACTGTACGTGGTAGCTTATTTGCACCATCTGCTACAGAAATGTCAGTCATGGGGAGCACAGTAGACACCTGGGGTGTCCACACTGAGAAATCACTTAGAAGAGGAAAGAAATTCCAACAGGGAAAAAAAAAAATAATCTATCTATAAAAAAATGAATAGCTTATGCTGTCAAAAAGGACTAAAGCTTCTGAGGAAAGCAGCAGCTGGCACAAGAGCAGCCAGCCCGAGTTTTAGCGAATGTCCTGAACTCCCCTGCAGTCAGGTAGCCCCCCCTTTTCATGCTTATGTGTCTGACAGGTGTCCTGATTTTAAAGCTAACTGCAGTTTTTAAGGGCTTTCAGTAACACAAACGGTTGGTAAAAAGTACAAGGAATATACACCCCCTAAATAAACTATCAACCCAACTGAACAAGCCCTAGCACTGCCTGAAATTAAGGATAGCTTCTTCTTTACAAATTCACAGCAGGAACAGCAGCATTCAGCTGACTATCTACAATGCATAATTTAGCTGTCACCCAGGAAATACAACTTCCACAGGCTCGGTCAGAGCAGGAGCTCTGCCTCTGGTTTGGAAGACCTTGGGCGAGGTTCATCTCACATTATGTTACGTGTCTATCATAGGATGGGACAAACCATGCTTAGAAATGCCAGCTGAGAATGCCTTGAGAAGTTATGACAAAGGGACTCTAGACAGCAACATGGAGACAGCAGAGAAGGAAAAGGAAGGAAGGATAACATTTTAAAGATGGGAACCTGCACTCTAAGGGAAGATTTGGGGACTTCAGGTTTTTTTGGGTAAGAAATATGTTACAATCCCCTACATGTCTGGGAGAAGGAGACTAAAAATTAAAAGGAGAAGCGGTTCCCAAAAAAGCACTAAAATTGACATCTTAAATTACTACTGGAAGAAATGTGTCCGTGTTCACCATAAACAATAGCAGGCAAGATGTGCCTTGAAACAGCCACTAGAGTAGATGTACTCAAATCCACTATGGGTAACTTAGCCTTCTCACTTCAAAACAGAACAAACCTAAACAAACTGTATTGATAAGTTATGATTATTATAATCCAGTGTTATTAACAAAAATACACATGCTATTATCAAGCCTATATGTTTAGAAAAGATTACTACAGCTAACACATTCCTGTCCCCAGATGAATACTAATACAAGTAGTGAGGAACTCTTGTGCCTTTTGAGGATTAAGAATGAGAATTTAGTCTCTTTGTCCAACCAGGCAGAATGAGCTACTTCAGAGAGAGAAAAGGATGGATGGCACTGAAGTCTAAATCTCAGATCTTGAGGAAGAAGGACAAGAATATTTGCCACAATATTTACGAAGATCTCCAGAAGCAGGATTAGATAGTGCATTTGAGACTATTTCATCTGTACAGATTTTATGAACATCAAAGTCATCAATACTTCAGATGCCACAGTAAATGTACGGGGCCATGCTAATTAGAGGAGGGAAGAAAACGTAAGAGTAGACCTAAAAGCATACCAAAGGGATGGGAGATTGAAAAGAAATAACAAGTAGTTGCACACTGGCCAGGAAAACAAGCTTTGTCAGAAATTCACTCTGTGAAAGCACATTCCTATGAGAGAGAGTTCTGCAAAGATAATGAGGAACTGGACAAAATATATTCTGTGTTGAGCCCCCACCCAAATCGAGGTCCATCTGTATCATCTCTCTTTAAATTTGAGAAATACTAATTCTGCCCTTTGAATCTATTTTATATAGGACATTAAAGCTTTCATGCAATTTTAAAAGTCATACAAATCCCAGACAATCCTTTTCCTTTCTGTACAGTGCAGTTGGAAAAAAAAAAGAGCCATGTAGTACACAGCATGCCTAACATCAGTCTGTTCAGTATCACAGTAAGTACAGATCAATATTTCTCAGTTTCTGCAAAGTCTACAGTATTCTTTAAAACTAACGGGAAAAGCTTACCCAGTTTTCAAGCTGACCAAGGCATCTTCAACTCCCTTCTGATTATACTTCGTCATGTAAAGGTGCATATCAGGGTAGTTGTTTCTGATATTCCTCTCCGTGCTTCCATTTGGGACTGTTCCAAATCGAAAAGGAGGTGAATAATCATACGGCCTTTGGAACTAGAGAGAAACGGGAAAAGTGAAGTGTTTAAGGCATTCAAAATGTGAAGAAGGGCAATTTCAGGTTAAAAAATCCAGAAGTTGTATGAGCTGCCTCAAATTTCTTCTAGGCAAATGCTGTGAGTCAATTCAGCTCTATTATACCAGAATCTGTGTCTTCACACTGGCTGAACTTACAGAAACATCTACATCCAAAGTAAAACCAGCTCAGTTTCACCACTCTAATGTGACTTTCTCCCGTGCATTGAAATATATAGCAGGACTGCAGAAACTGCAGCAGAGAGATACTGGAAGATGTTCCTCATCTACCAACATCTCTCTAGAGAACCCAAACTACAAGCAGACACACTGGTAAACAGCAGCCAAAAGAAAAGAGTATTTTGTTGGTCGTCGTTTCACACCTTCATCTCAGTTAAGACATTGTGGGTCCCCACACAAAGAAGGCAAAAGGATCATTTTTGCTACTTGAGCGGAGCCTAACGTGCTGCTCCTGGAGGGACAGGGTGAGGGCTGGCTTTCCTTCCACCGCCATGATTCAAGGGGAAAAAAAGTTCTTGCATCTTCCCCAGGGACTCAGCAGCTACATCACTTGACATGAAAAGTGTTTCTTGAGCTCTGACACCTATAATCCTAGTCCCTATTTATCCCTACAATTTAAAACTACAAACCATTTGCTTGATGGCATATAGGTTTATTCTACCATTTTACCCTCTATATCGCTATTGCATCAGCAGAGACAAACAAGCCAGGGAATATCTGCAAAGGAATAGCAATAGCTCAGAGCACCCTCAGGTTTCAGATTTGGAAATCATTCAAATAATTGCACATAAACTTTTCTTAACAGACCCAAAACTTTTATATGCGCCTTTTCAATATCTCCCTTTAAATACCAAGTGATACTTCAGGATTAAGTTAAAATGCTTCTTTAAGAAATAAATGAAAAAGGCCACTCAAATTAGAGGAACTATTGGCTAATGAGGAGATTCAATTGAGCATTGATAAAAGCAGTCACCCATAAACTCCATGGTAAAATGCACTCTGTTTTTACTATTGAAGTTAGAAGAGCAAGGTATATATTCTGCGCTGCAAGAGACAGCTAATATTTATACAGTTGCTGCTTCTTTTGGGCTACATATGTAATGCTTCTCTTTTTAAAGTTTGGTCTCAGTGCATCAAGAATTCCCAGGATACAGTGCCAATTTGCAAAGAGAATATAAATAAGCTTATACAACAACTGGGAGTATTTTCAATTCCATCAAACCTTGACTGTGAAATTATTGCTGCAACAATATTTTCATGTTACAGTACTACAATTAAATGCTTCATTTTAATTAAGCATATTTTGACAAAGCATAATGAACTGTTTTTCTCTATTTGTTTAGCTAACAGATGTCTTTTCTCATTTCCCCTTTTCATAGCTTAACTGTTTAAATTATTACTTTGCTACTACTTTACACATACTAATTGACCCATGCACTAAAATTACACTGTATACTAGTCATGGTTCTTAGTCTATATTTGCTATCTTCTTTAATGTTTATTATGCAACACTGAGACAAACCCAGCACTTAAATATATGTCTAGAGATTCTACTCATATAGATGTAGCTTGTTATTAACTTTACTTAAATCTACAGATCCCTGAAGTAGTGAGATGACTTCCATTATCTCCTAATGTCTGTATCAAATTTTCCAATCAACAGAACTGAAAAAAAAATTAAAGAAACAACACGAATTTCAAGACCTGTAAAAATTGCTGCTGTTCCTATAGCTGACGTTTTTTGGAAATTCAGCTGTGGTGAGTATTCTGCAAGCTCAATTCCTAATCCTGGGGCATGGCAGGGGAATTGAGGGAACAGGAAGGTTATGGTGGAGTGTCCTGGTAATTCAGAAACAGAGTTTGGTTCTGATTATTCTCACTTTTCAAGAACATGCATATGAGTTTGAGTTTTTGGGAGGAGTTTCCTCCCATAGGAATGGTTGAAGAAATTGAGGTATCTGTCCCAAACTGAACATTCATGGAACACAAAAATATTTCTGCAGGAGAGCAAAGATTAATAAAAAGTACTAGTTCATTCAAAGATCTTGGGGATGACACTCAATCCAAGGGATGAAATAATTAATACAGGAATTCAAATACAGAAAATTCGGACAGATAAATGGTTCCAAACACCATCCATTGACTAGAATTTCCCAGCACAAGGCACCTAACCAACAAATACAAGAGTCATAAGGAGACAATTTTTTGAAAGCGATTGTCTGCTACTACTGCCTGCTCACAGACTACTTGTAAAAAAGAAAGAAAGAGTTTAAAGTCTTTTTACTAATGGTGCACTCACATTTAAAGTGTATAAAGTTCTTGTCAATAATTGTAAACTTATATTCTGTGAACTGACGTGTCCTGGAGAAGCAAATAAGCTCTGAGACTGCAGCAAAGATCTATGTGGCAGGCATGAGACAAGAAAGAAAAAAGTATCAAGTGTCTACATGGACTCATTTTCCCTGAAGCCCCATGGTGAGAAATAAAATATACCATGTCTGCTAGGAAGCAATTTTCTCCCTAGACATTTTCCGAAATATTAATTTTTTTTAATCGCTAATAAAATCCCTAAATTGAATGAACGAGCCCCCTGCTTGAATCATAACTGTGGAGAGATCTACTATTATTCAGAAGACTAATCAATTAGTTCTTGTTCCCCCATGCTCTGCCAGCTGCTAGAACTGTGGCACATGGTAACAAAACTCAAATCCTACTCATCTAGGAATCCCAAACAGGATGGCTGAGCTGAAGAAACAGTCCTATTAGTTTTCTTGTATTTTACCTATATGCCTTAATACAACTGAAAATTTCATTAAAGTCAGTAAAGAGATCTTTCACAAACATTAAATATTGACTTAATCTGAAGATTTGCATGCTTGTCTGAAAAGGTGGTATTCAGAGCAGTTGTTTGTTATTGTTCTGGAGTATTTTAAGGAACTGTGGAAAACATTACTAAAACAGTAAAAAATAATAAATATTCTCCCTCAGATTTTAATGGGAATTACGGCTGGTTTGGAGTGATAGAAAAACCCCCATAATTGAACTCTCTGCTTTCTTATTTTATCAGATGGAAAACACTGACAATCTGATTTCTGATCTTTGTAAAATATAGCTACTGTGTTCAGCAATTCCAAGACTATTATTATAATCACCAGTTACTGAAATGCAGTCAGTATCTGTCTGACAGCTCTCAAAAAGCACTGTAAAGGTCTAATATTGAAGTGGAAAGATGGACTGGGGTAAGAGGGTCACCCTAACTGCCCCATCATCCACGCTGCCTTTTGACCTGTCTGCTCTCTTTTGACACAGACAGATCTCTAAGTAACTATAGAACTTGTAACATCTTATTGCACAAAAATAGAAAGCCAACACTGCAAGAATACTGTGAATCTTGCAAAAATAAGGAACCTGTAAATGGCATAACTAAGGCTTCTTTTGGAGGTTGAAGAGAATCCCCTAGACCACATGCACACGGGGCATTTTTCAAAACGTGACGGTGTGGAGGAATCACAGCAGATAAATGCTTTGCAAGACAATTCTGTCCACTGCTATATATTGTCCCTCAGTAATGTCGTCTCTTTCATTACATGAAAAAGGCATAAATGGTATCAAAAGGAACAACTGCTACAAGTGGCAGCTGTGCTGGATACTTTTGGACTCATTTTCTGTAACTTTTTATGAACACAAAGCTTTTAAAATTCTTTTACATACACAAGGATGTCAAAATATAATTTTCTCCTCATCTTCTGAATCATTTGAGTTTATGAACACCCACCCCTAATAACTCCAGTACATGCTGTGCCATATATTTCTGGGTGACACATAGATGACATGGCATTCAGAAATTCATTAGCAACATTATGAAGGCTGAGGAAACTATCAAGAGGTCTCAAAGCATAGAAGGGTAAAGAGGGCGTTATCACATGTTGAGCAAACCTAGTGAACCAGGTGCTAGAGCATAACACGTTTCCTGAACGGGAAGGTATCAAACGCTGAGGGTCACGGATGACTCCTCAGAGAGAGAAGGGGTTTTTCCCGGCTTCTCTGCTCTATAGTCTGTCACATACGGAGCCGGACTGAGAAACCTCGGTACCTCTAATTGGGAATACTTTATTGCATTGACAATAGAGCGTTGACAAAGAGCTCGACTCTTCAGTTATGGCAGTAGGAAAAAGGGGAGAGGAGGGAACCATAAACTGCTTTACCAGCCCAGAAGTTTTTTCAAAAATTTATTGAACTTCTAGATATTACTTACTTAAAATTAATTTTACCCATACTTCAGTCCCTTCTCACTGGCCTTTGCCTATTACCACGTTGCTTGCAGCAAGGATCAGAGTTCTCTACTGAACAACAGTAAAATCAAATTCCTGAACTGCTCCCCTACTAACAATGTTGCATCAACAAGGCAGAGGGGAAAAAAATAATTTAATTATATCCCTATAAATTATCCTAAATTATTTGAATTTTTAAAATCTGAGAAGCCTCAGGATTGTAGCAAAAACTGTGCATGACACGGAATATTTTGGAATAAATCATCATTGCTTTTCTGGACTTCTAGCGTATTTAATTTAATCAGAAAAGGCATGGCTCCCCTGATTTACATCTATATGCTTCAGGCAAAATTTAAAGAACTGTAAAATAAAAACAAAGGTGGCAGATCAAATAAATAATCAGAAGACTACACAAAAGCAGATGGCATTTTCTGATTCAAGTATTTTTCTATTTTTATTTTGCTTTTTGTGCAAATAAAATCCTACTTAGCAGAGAGAATAGAAAAATAACAAAAATAAGGAAGTTATTAGCCAAAAGCTACAGAATAAATACTGACATTTTCCCAGCCCATAGGTGAGAGTGGCAAACAGCCAGCAGAGAGGAAAATAAGGGTGCACTGCCAGACCCGAACACTAGCGCTGTGCCAGGTGCAAGCCAAATCCTGCCAAAACCAAGACTTCCCAGGAAAACACTCTGTACTTTCTCACAAACAGCAGAAAGACATTTCTCAAATCCTTTTTTTTTTTTATCCTCAAGAGAAGAATGCCTTTTATCTGTCTCTTACTAAGAATATTATCTTAAAATAGAGGTATATTTAACAGTCTTCATAGTCTTTCAAAGGTTTTGCGACAGCGCACCTTAATGAAAACAAAACTACTATCATTTTTTGTTTCTTTTTATCTGTCTTTCCCCCAGCCACGCTTGCAATTCATGCTTTGATACTTCAGGAGATCAATCAAAGATGGGTCATAAAAAGCAGTTAAAACAAAAACCAGACACAAGGCTATCTGAGCTCTTGCCTTCTTCTGAATAACGATTTCCTGTATTTTCTGTCCTTTGAGATAAATCCCTTGTGAAGTTCTCCCCTGTGCTATGTAATATTTAAATATTACTTCTTAATGTCAATATTTAGTTTCATTTTGAAACAACTGGGCACAAACTTGAAAACAGCATGGCCTTCGTGTATTTTGTGCATATCCACCTCAACAACCATTTTACAAATGGGCTTCAGTCCCTCCATGCAATACCACTGTTACGAAGCAGACACACAAATGAAATAAAAAAAAGAAGTAATTGCCAGGTTTCTGATTTATAAGGCTATCGATTAAACTTCACAAGTACAAACACCTGGGAAGTATACTTTCAGAAGAAAGTTCAGTCAAGCTACAACAATATGAAAAATAAACATATTTATTATTTGTCAATTTGTGTGAAACGAGCAGGGTTGAAGTGAATTGTCAGAGTCTACTGCTCAAAGTGCAATTCTCACAAAAGTTTTTGAATTAGGAAAGTGTATTCCACAAACACATCAAAATTCTGCGCCTTATCCTATGTAATTTACATCTCACTTCAATATGATAACACAAACCCCAAAATTTTCTGTTCATTTTTCCTATTTACTCTTGCCATTTCATACAAGGAAAACATTCAAACATACACAGACAACTATCACTTTTTATCATTTCTCTTTGCTTATTTGTGCTGGCACCACTTTAAATCTGAACTCTTTCTAGAACTTCCTTGCACACTACATAGAAAGCAAAATGACACTTTTTCAGGAGCCTTAACTGGCTTCCAATAATTACTGGATAATTGCTGGGTTTATGAATATTTTTCCTATTAATATATTATTAATATTCCACACAGTGATGTCCAAATAATGTCCCTGCACTCAAGCTTTTTTATTTTTCAAACTTTTTATATTGGTGAGGCATTCCTCTTAATCAAACAGGAATTTATTTTCATCACAAAATGATGTGACAAAAAGGTACTTTTAAATTAATGCAGAAACTTCTGAAAAGGCTAGTCAAAGACTTTGAAAACAGTCTGATATTTTCGTGCTTTGGGTCTCAGGTTTGTTAGAAAAAGGCTTACACTCAGAATCCATTCACCCAGTTTTAGCTTATTATCTTGCTCAGAGTACTTTTAGCACAAAGTACACATTTGTAGAAGGATTATGAAGAATGGACACTGACCTCTTTTGAGCTGAAGACCTACCTTTTTATCACTCAGTCCAGTCACTTGGTCAACAAATTCCTCTTGAATCATAAATGCAGCTAAGTTGGCAGTATAACTAGCCAGGAAGATGACAGCAAAGAAAGCCCAAACCGACACCATGATTTTACTTGTCGTCCCCTTGGGGTTTTGCACAGGCACAGAGTTGTTGAATACCAAGCCCCAGAGTAACCACACTGCCTTTCCAATGGTAAACGATGGTCCATGGGGATCTGTAATTGCAAAGAGCAGCTATTTTTGTTGCAATTAAATTAAACCTTGGCAAGCTACCCTACATAATAATAAAAAAGTACTCACAAAGATATAGTTAAAAAATATCGCAGAACATATTCACTGTACTCCCAACAGAACCACAGGATTTACCATAGGTACTCTCTATTGTAATGACATTTATTTCTGTATTTGTAAAAAATATTTGAACATTTTTCTATGTGGCATTTACTTCAAAAGTTTTAAAATTAACATGGAAAGCACAGGTTTGGAGGAGAAGCAAAGTGATACGGCTCTTGTAGTAAGGTACGTGCCACTGTATTGCCCCTTTCAGTCGTCAGTGCCAGCGGATATGTAAAATGGAAAACTGGGGGTTTAGGTCTTAATAGTTCAATTCTAGTACCTTTCTCACACAAATTATTTTGTATCCTCTCCAGTCTTCCAACATCATGCTTTTTGAACTTTATGTAAGCATGTTTAAGATCAAAATGCGTGAATACGTCACCTACTTCTAAGCAACCTTGCACTCAGAGGATAAATCAGCAGGGCAACACAAAGCACCTACCTGTACAGGCACGTGACCTACAGCGACCCAGGCTCTGGCTACCTCACACCTTCAGAGTCAGCTCCTGTTGGCATTACAGGTAAAAACCTGACCCAGCTAATCCATTCTGTAATTTTTCTTATTCCTGTTTTTAGTCCATTCTAAATTCATCCCAAAGCAAGAAGAAGTGGTCAGCATGACGCCCTCATGCCCACATAGGGGTTAGCAACGCTCTTATCCACTTAAAAGGCCTTATTTGTCGAGCGCTATGAAAATAAAGGGAAGTTTGTTCTTACCCAGCTCTAGGTAAGCACAGTGCAGTCATCACATACTGCTCATCATCTAGACTCCCTACATCCTCAAAAGAAACAGGCCTCCCCTGACTGTGACTCATTTGACCTTTATGTAAGTATTTTTTAATTAAATAGCAATTCAGACAATAAGGTCTGATGCAGATACCTGTAATATTACCTCCTTCCCTGCCCCTTTATCAAAGGGGATGCACATTACAAATTCTGATTTAGTTATTAATGTAATTATAATTTATTTTAATAATAATTTAATTACTATTAAAAGAATGAAACCCAAAGTGGGTGTACTCAGTGCATATTCTCATTTCAGTGGAAATGCTCTCTAATACGCTGCAAATTTTTCACAATGTAATCAAGGACAACATCTTAGATTATTGTCTTATATTTTGCAAAAGTGCTAAAAAGATAGAGTGCAGTAAAATGCAGCTGACTTTTGGTTTATAAAACCACCTTCTAGAGGCATTTAAGATCGGGCTGATGCCGAGACAATATGCATTTTCTGAGCAACAATAAGGAAAGCATATGCCAAGAAAGCAGTCTAAAGTTCTGTTTATGCTGCTGGAGATTGTACGACCATTGAGCTTCATCCTGCCAAAAATGCTTAGGGAAAGGAGTAATCTGCATAAAGATTCCCGTTTATTTTAAGCTTCCCACGTTTCAAATGTATGGCAGCTGGATACATGGCAAGCTTCCTGACCTAAGTTAGCTTGGTCTAGTACCATAATACGTCTTTGTAGCCATAAGTACACAAAATAATCAATTCCGGCACATGAGGTGGCACAGAAGAGAACAGCCTAGCCCTTGGATCCCCTGTCTCTTTATTCACCTTTGATTTCCCCTTCATAAACACAGTGTTTGCTTTGGACAGAGGTTATACAATTATCATCTTACCAAATTGATAACATCGTCCGAACATTACAATAGTCTCCTTTTTCAGTGCACAAACCAATCATAATCTAGAAGAAACCATTAGCTTGTAATAGTCCCTAGAACTGTGTTCAACAAACTGGAAGATCTCTTCTTAGAAAATGAGGCAAGTATGATTTAGAAATTAAAAACAAACTGCACTCTGAACTGTAAGTAAAGAAAGGAAAGGATGAGGGCACCACAATACATGGAATCCTCATTTTCGGGTCAAAGTGCTAATAATATATAACTGCAGCTTTCACTGAGAAAGGCAAGTGCTGTATTGAATTTGTTGTGCTGGTATATTTTAAAAACAAAGTGTCTATAACCATGGATGCCACACAGAAAGAAGCGATGCCCTTCTGCCACTGGCCTCATTTCAAGGCTGAGTTAATCACTTTTTATAGCGACTATATAAAACTAAATACAACATAACTGCTATTTTTCCATATTATCCACCAAACCACACCAGTTTAGGTCATTATCTCTGAGCTAAGCGTGAATTCATAAGAGTCAGGAGCCTGTCAAACTTACTCCAATGCTTTTTTAAGTTGACACTTTACAACTGATACAGTATACTAACCAAACACTGCCTGAATACAGCTCTCTCTGATATCACTTACCTTTCTATATGTCTTTATTCCAGTGAATTAGAATACAAACGTAAGCACATAAGGCCTCAAGAAATCACATTTTAAATTAAGAGCAAACATTATTTCATAGCTGCTTTTACTGTTTTATTCCTATGTTATGTTTATTTTAAAAGATAGAGGGCAAAGGATGGGAAATACATGATTTTTTAATAGCTTTAGGGTTGTGTAAAATGCAAAGCTTACCTCTCCCTTGTGCTAAGTTCCTGTTATATCCCACAGGACTGAAGTACTCAAATATAAAGACAGCCATGGCAGACACAATGAGAAGCATCACAAACATCATCACCCAGACAGAAGCACTAAAAGGCTCTGCAGCAAAACAGACAAGAGAAACAGAAACACAGTTCATTAAACCAGTTGCAGCACAAGAATTCTAATGTCTTTGGCTAGGCAAGCCCAGCGGCCTGCTTTAAATTAGCTTTTACCAACCAAAGTGCTAGCAAATAACTAAGTAGCAATATATGAAGAACTGCTATACACACAACTCATGCAGTCAAAATCTTAATGTAAGCTACAATTCAAAAAAGAAGGGCTGTACACTTTTCTTCGACAAAGCCTTAACTGACACCGAGTGGCAAATTGGTTTGACTTGTTGCTTATTCGGTTTACAATCAGGTGACCCATTTCTATTTATCCTATACTATATATATGTATCAACAGAACGATCTTACCATTATGACTGTATTTATGCAGAGCAAAAGCAATTAAGCATATGCTTAATACATTTAGTAACTCAGTGAATTCTCTCTCATTTTCAAGCCAACAAAAAGTGTTATGGGAAAAAGCTAAATACTTGCATTCAACTAATTCTTTTCATTTCAGAATTCTTTTCTGTGTTCACTTTCATCTACCTGAAATGAAGATATTGTTTTTTACCAATTGCAAACACATCCTTTTGAAAGTCTCTTTCTCATCTGGGAGTAAATTTCTGAAATCAAAAGGTTTTCATGGAAAACTGAATGTCAGTTTGAAAGACAGAAAAAAACATGATTAAGTAAAAGGAGTAGGTTGGAACAGAAAACTAAAAGCAGTTTCAAATACCAGACTAAGCAGCAACTTTTTGAAAGTACTGGATATAGTAATACTATGTGATAACACAAAGTTCTTAAATAACACCTTTGCCCAATCACAAATTCTCTGTTATTTCAGGAATCCCTGTGGTGGCTGTCATGGTACAAGGATATACATAACAAAGGTTTTGTTTGGCAAAGTAATATCTCTTCATTAGGTCAGGTTATTTGGGGGCATTTTATATTCTCATTTTGATAGATAATGCAAGTGTGAGTGGGCTCTGAAGTGTGAGGAAGAAAAACTTAGTATACTATTGCAAATTAGGACAGAATCAAGAAGCCCTTGAAATGACAAGTTAGTATGTTCCAATGCTTTGCCTGTTTTTGAAAGCCCAAAAGGTTCCTCCATTCTGACTTCTTCATTCTTTGTACTTAAGATTTGAACCATTATTCCATCATTTTCCATCATTGCAGGAAACAATAATGAGTGAGACTTAAAGTGTGTTAAACCCAATAGCCCAGTCTGAACCTTGCCTGAGTTACCATGAACGGTTCACCCAGAACCAGAATGAAGTGTAACAATTTGGGTCCAAGCATGGAAATCTCATGAGATCATTTGCCTTTGCTACAATTTCTTCAGAAATTTGGAACCAAGAAAAGAACAAATTCCAAATAGCCCCACTGGTGATTCTGGATGTGAACTAAAAAGGCAAGGCAGCGAAATTTTAAGTCAAACTGCTCTCTTTCTGCTTTTAAGATAAGGGTAAGAAACAGTATTATTTAAAAAATATTTTTTAAAAAATTATTTTATTTTTGAGAGAGGTTATGAAGTTACTTCAATCACTATAATTATTTGTTTGGAAGAGAATAGTAAGTTGGCAAAAAATGAGAATTCTTCAAAGGCAGAGAAAGATCCATTGAGGTGCAGGCAGGTAAAAGGACATTCTGTAGCCAAATGCAGTTAATAACAAATATTCTATGAATTCATATATTAACTGGAATAAATTGGAATTCACATAAAACCATCATACAATTTTGAGAGCATTTTCATAGAAGAAAGCAAGCCTGATAAGAGTTTTATCAAAAGCAACAGTGTATAAACAGCAATATTAATTTGTCAAAATCTAAAAAGGCAAAGGGCAAAACAAGCTGATGTGAAAAAGTGAGCTATAAACAACAGCAGTTTAAGCAGAATGGTCTTTAATAATTTAAGCAGTCTGGTAATGAGGTGGAGGATTAAAGAAGCAATAGGAAAATAGAAAGCTATTTAGAATAGCAAGCAGTAAGACTGAACAACTACAAAATCAATTGAATAGCAAAGTCAATCTTCCTGTCATATTAGAGCTCAAATTACACATTCAGCACCATTCTTTGATTCTCAAAGGACAGAAAGAGAACTTCCCTCAGGCAAGCAGCAGGTTTTATAAGAATTTTCAGAAAAGCTATGATATGGCAGAAAAATACTAATATATGACTTGCCAGTGTGCGTTTCAAATGATTGGCAGTGGAGAATATTGGGCAATGAAAAAGATGCAGTACTCCACTAACTTCGAGTTTTACCTCCCACCACCCAAACAATGCTTAAACAATACATAAACTAAACAGGGGCACAGATTTCCTATTCCACCAATGCTTCCAAAAGGGAAAAATGACCTCACCTATGAACTCTCTCCCTCTTAAAAATATAGAAATATGGATTTGAGGTTTCCCTTTGCTTGTTTGTTTAAATTAAGTAGAACAAAATATCCACAGAATCCTTAAAAACATTATTTGTGGGTCTACTATATATAATTTCTAGTACGATATGAAAATGTTTTAATGTGGATAAAATTCTCCTTTGAAGGAGACACCCACATCAGAAACAGAACACAGCAGATAATGAGGAAGAGGCTGTCAGCCCATCAGTTACTTAGATCTATTGGACACAACCACTGAATGGAAAACCTAGTTCAGACAAAATCCTGCACTTGTCTACATTTATAATAACAGATCACAAAAAAATTGATATTTCATGAACTGTAATCAAGTGCCAATTAAAAAAAAATAATATTGTATTTTACATATTTTTAAAAATCTTTTAAAATAATTATGTAAGATGGCTCTGTTCTTAGACATTCACTTAATTGAAACAAATTCCGCCTGTGAATAAACTCAGTTATCTACCTGCTAGCATTTTGCTGGGCAAAGCACTTTACTGCTATGCACACCTCATCGAAACACACAGTCAATTCCAGTAAAGTGACAGTTTCATCTACGTCTAAAAAACCAGAACATACTTCTGAGAGCACAGACTTGATTTATCGGTGCAGTAAATCAGATCTCTTCCAAAACAATGCTATTCTATAGAGCTTTACAAGAAGGGGTTATTTTTACTTTTTGAATTATATGTATGTCCAACTAAACCAATAATATTAAATGTCTTTTAGAAAACTAATAACTACGTTGTTGTGAAAAATGCAAAAGCAGCACCTCTTTTGATGGCAGCTGTAAGCAGGTTTTTACGAGGTAAGCAAAGTCCACAATAAAAATCAACTGCACTTGCAGCACATTTAGAAAACACCCCAGTACTTCTATTTCAAATGATAATTTCAACATGCTGCAACTGCAATTTTAAAAATGAATTAACTTTACAAGTTATAGAAATGAAAAGCCACTATCTGAATATTTTCATTAAAAGTACAGCCTGTTGTAATTTCATTAAAAAGTCTTTCATTCATTAAGCAAAATAATAACCACCACCAAAATCTGGTCACCGGGTTTGGGAGTTATTTGATTACTCACTGGGTTATATTTATTTGCGTCATCTCTGTAATGTGCCTTTATGGAACAGGTATGAGAAAAAAGCTCTGTGGCTAAATGATGATTTTTGTGCAAGAAAACTGGATTATTTGCCTCCTTGTAGCTGAAACTACTCCAACAATCTGTTCCTCAATGGCTACATGCGATTTCAGTGGAAGTGAAGAACTTTCACACTTAGCAATCTAAGAAGGAACCATCCAGTCAGTGCTGCAAAATTGGCATCACTGCTGACCCAATGGACTTGAACATACTAAACTGTTCAATAAGATATCTGGAATATACTGATATTTTTGTTCAATTTCACTTAAAGGATTTTAGTGTCACTAGCCCTGTTTTCCTGTGCAAAATAGCTTTATAAATACTCGGCTCAAATACACTATGAGGAGCATAGCATTCCAGGCACTTTTGATCCATCTGGTGGCTCATTCTCTTTTCAGCTTCAGATAAATTCAGGCTAACCACCAAATATTGAAGTAAACAATAAGCACTAAAAGAGAAGGAGAGGGAAATAATAAAAGGAGAAATGAACAATTGAAACAAGAAGCAAACAGAAAGAAAACCAACATCTTTGTTTCTCTGTATCCATCATCTTTCTGTCCAGCCTTTGATTTCTCTGCTGTATTGCCACTTTTCAACTGCATCAATGGAGAAAACGCTCAGAAGCTCTCCAGTGCAGTAGTATGGTGTTCAGAAGCCAGAAGTAACTGTTATCAAAGTAGCTGTCAGACCTCTAGAATCATAAGGAAGTCTCTTTTTCTTAACTGTTCTACAAGGGGTTTTAAAATTATTTTGTGAATGCGAGTGTAAAAGATATTAAACCATTTATAATGGCTAAAGAAGCATAAAATAGTTTGTAAAGAAGTAGCTTTTGAGGAAGTAATTTTCCCAACCGATGATTTTGGGGGATTCTTTTTCATACTGAAAGCACTGTCATTGGTTTTCACTTACTGCATTTGAAACCAACAGTACCAATGTGCTAATAATCACGTTAATCAGCATGTTGACATGGTACAAGCTTCCAAATGTAAAATTCAAAACTCAACAGAAACACGTCAATGAGAAACCTACCCAACTCTACAGGAATGCAATTAAATGATCTGGAGGAGTTGGAGAATCATACCTAGAAAAGCAGATGGTGAAACTGTGCCATTGCTCCGTGACACCATGACACTAATCCCAGTCTCAACAAATGGCACTGAAAAGTCAACCACTTCAGAGCGCTCTTCATTAATAGTGAGAGACCCCACAGCCATAACTGCACGATGATATACCACCTGAGCCACAAAGAAAAGACACCACTCAGTAGAGAATACCTCATTTCTCCAAAAGAATTAAAAACAAACATTGCTAAGTTCTTACTTAAGAGCTCTTTTACCTAACAGAACTTACTTCACCAATCATTCCATTCCACACATTATTGACTTTTTTGCCATGTTTCCCATTAGTCACCAAATACAGGTCGTATGTGAACTTGACAGTTTTAGACAACTTCTTCAAGATATCGATGCAGAATCCTTTGCAGCACTTCTTTACATTAGTTCCCTCATTAGTTGAGTTGCTGTCAACAGAAAGGAGAGACATAAACATTCCTACTGGGAAAAACAGAGGAACCATAACAGCAAGATTTAGAATACTGTGAAACAATATTTTGTCATGCTTGTGAGTGACCATGCTTTTCTGAATAACCCAGAGGATGCTTTACATGGTGTTTGTAGCTCTTACTAATCATAACGCAGGGAGATAAATAGAAGATAATGGTAGACCTTGTATGACACGCTTTCTGCTGCAGTATCCAGCCGACTGCACTTCACTCCTCCATCAAGACGTACAGTCTCCTCTTACTAATCTCTCTCTTAGGCTTAGATTAAATATTCATTACTTTTACTCTCAAGACATAAGACTACACGCCATTTAGTAAGCAGAGAACTCCCCAACATGTAAGCTATATAAAGGCACAGCAGTTGACCATAATGAGAATGGATGCTGCACCTTTTTCTACGCTTTGAGAAGGTGAACTTCAGGCCACCTTTGAATGCAAAGATGAGGACTTTCTCTGTATTTTTTTTCTGAAATGCTCATTTCATGACCTCTAGAAGTTTCCAGCATAAGCATCTTCATAAGCTAATGCAATATTTTGCAGACTTTGAAAGAATTCAAAATTGAAATAGAAAATAGTTTAGGACTTGACTGAGTACAGCTATGTTAAAAAAAAAAAAGTTTCTCTGGACTGAGGAAGCACGCGCACAACCAGTCTCTGCAAACATTCAGAAGCATTCATTATATTCCCTAACATCTGCTCAGTAAAAAAATGTTATTATTATATTCCATTCAGAAACATATAGACTGAAGCACAGAACAGGTGAAACAATACTGATAAACGCACAATGAGAAATTTTCCACTGATTTCTAATGACTACTCCAAAGTTATAGAGCAATCAAAGCAGGGGACTTTTCAAACTTTACCAAACTTCAGCATAAACATGCATTTTCAATAGGAGACATTCTCCAATTGTTAAAGACTAATTAAAACAGGCATATTTCAACATAACTGGAAACAATTCAAAGAGGACTCATTAAAACAATCCAATTTTAGAACACGATCTTCTTCCATGTGACTGAAAAGGGCTAATTCTAGTTGACTTTGAATTTTCTATAAACCTACTATCTTGTCATTAATTCAATGTGACTTACATGCATATAACCAGAACATTTCAACTTATTAAAAAGGCAGATGTGTAAACAAGAGCATACCGCGTGGGAAAGGGAAAAAGAAAGAGGAAATGAAATGGAGAAGGAAAAGCAAATATAGGAAGCAAGAGGAAAAGAACAGCAAAGTATCAGAATACAATTATATAATTGAAGAAGCAAGGGAGTGAATTAATGAAAAAATAGGGGAATATATTTTGCACTCAAAAAAAAGAAAAAGGAATGCTGTATGTTTACTTACTTAATTTTGACAAATTTACGACATGGCACGGTGTTTTTTTGGCAACTTTCCATCAAAGGATCCACATCCTCAACAATGACAAAGGGAGCCTCCTCCAGGGTGACAATACTCAAATGGTTATCGTCTGGGTCGCTGTCTGCAAAGGAGCTGTACCTTGGCCAGACAGAGTACTTCAGGCTCAGGGAGTTGTTCTCCCATTTCCCCACCTGAAATGCCAAGATACATAGGCTGCTGATATCTGCTTGCTCGTTTTTGACAAATGACACCTAATATTAAATGTGCTGGGATACAGGTACAGGAAATTACATTCAAAGACAGTTGTCTTGGTTTTGTTTTAATCAAAGTTACTTTAGAACTTTTTAGTAATTGCACGAAGTGAGAAAATGAGCTGTAGTAAAGACAAGTAAGGTAATGTTGCTTTAAGACGTAACAGCTTTATAGAGACTGGATGGCATCAGTTAACCATCAGTTAACACTGTCTATCACCTGGCTATAGCTGCACTGAAATTTGGCATGTATCATTTCTATTTGAGCCAGAACAGCAACGAGGCACTCCATTTGTAATCAGGACCAATTGCAGTAATAAGAAAACAGCTCTCAAAAAAAAAAAAAAAAAAAGAAAAAGAGAATTAATCCCTACACACACACATCAGACTGATAACCGAAGTATCATAATACCATTTCTGTATCTTCTCAAAACGGAAGAGTCCTCTGTTCTTATAGTTTGAAAAGCCATTGTGAAAGCTTTTACCTTGGGTTCCATCACACCTGAGCCAGGGCAAACCATGTTTTTATTAAACACAAGTTCAATTGTGCATGATTTAGTTCTTATTAGAAAGAACATCTTTTATTCTGCTTTAGTTAAGGCCAACTATTGAGGAAGTTTAAGAAACCATATTGCACTTTACATTAAAATTGTTTATTTATTTACTATTATAAATTATCCCTTCTAAATTAACCTACATTTACTTCCACTTCCAGAACACCAGAAAGGGGCATATATTTTAAGTATTTTGAAAACTCTTGCATTTTCTTCCTCAGATTGCGTTTGGCTACTTTGTATCCATAAATCTAATTGCATGTTTTATCCAAATAGCGACGATACAAATGAGCTAGCAATCCACAAAATTTATAACCTAATGCATTTTAATAATTCTTCAGTTGCTTAGGCTAAATAAATTATAACATAATCAAGAGACTGCTAAAATAGTTGTTTTACAAGGAAAATGGTGGGAATTACAGTACAATGAGATACTCAGGTCCACCCCAAAAATGTAAAGAAATTGTCATTCTTCTGTCCTGTACCTTCTGTCTTCTAAAGATCTTAAAATTAATCACAAAAATTCCCAAAGAACATGATTTATACCCATTACTATTTAAGGAATCCTATAAGTACATGCCTTTCGCCATTTCCTTTCCATCCTGTGCGTAAGTCAAGATGTTTTGCTGAACTTTAACGTAGGAGGCAGAAATGCCAAATCTCTATACACTTAAATTAGGAAATTCAAAATTTCTCAAGGGAATTAGGAATTCACACCTAAATCAATGGCAACTGGGCACAGGATTTATACTACCTACAGTTCTAGTATGAAATTTAACCAAAATACAATGGATGAAGCCTTTGGGAGAAAAACAATTTCATAAACAGGGAAACATCTCTTTTTAACACCGTATGAGACAGTTATATTGCAAATAGTTTAATCATCAAGTTATGGTATGTAAGCACAGTCACAGCAGAGTCTGTGCTGGTTTACGTTAGCTTACACAGTGTTGTTTATATCTATGCCCTAAGTACACCATGAAGTTGGCCATCTGGAACAGGGAGAATTCCAGCCAGTTCAGTTCTTCAGTCAAACACCAAACGTGCCAAGTACTACGATGAATTTCAGAAGTGGAAAATGTGCCCTACTGTCTGCCTGTTCCAACCAGCAAGAAGAAAAGAAACGTGACTAAGGGTCAGTTGCATTTGCACGTCGAGGACCTGCCTTTACATCACTCGCTCCAGGATTCTGCGAGGAGGCAGCTCTGCCTGACCCTGAAGCACTTCCCTCTCCAGCCCCCCTGCACCTGCAGCACAGTCCCAACAACTGTCCCATGGACCAACCGCAATACCGGCTGCCCATGACAATATGAGTACTCTAAGCCCACCAATAATGTAACAACTGGTTTGATGCTGTTACAAAAATGAATCATGATTCTCTTTCATACTTAAACTGGAGTAACTGCCATTTTATTGTTCTGAGAAAGATAAACCCATGATATTTTTAAATGGTTGAATTTAGGAAACGCTAATTTCTTTTGACAGTTGCATCTGTATTGAAGTGTTATGTGCTGAGTGAGTCTGTAACATTAGGTCAATTTTTTTTCATCTGTTGCATTCTATGGATTTATCTCAATATTCACTCCTTGTAATCTCATAATCTCCTTTATCTCAATATTCACTGCTCAATTTTTTTTTTAAATTTTTTAAAAATAATTAAAAATTAAGATGACATCTTGGGTCTTCGGGGCATCCCTACTTCTCTGTCCAAAGAGGTCTACTGCTGCAGTCCCAGGGAGTCACACTAACTTCATCTGGGCTTTACATGGTGCACACATTGCCTGTCCACTGCAGGTCAGCCCTACTACCACCCGTACGCTCAGCAACCCACAGGGTCGGAAAGCACAACAAAAAAAAAGTACAGGAGAAAGCTATCAATGTCATGAAGAATGGCAGAAAAGCTCTGAAAATCCTCACTAGTGGGCTAAGAATGGCAAATGAGGAAGGGTAGTAATTAGCCAGAGCCTGTAGGTTACTCCTTTTGTTTAGGAAATGTTTCTGTTGGATTTGCTTGTTCTAATTAATAAATGGTTAGCACCGGCATTGGATTTGCTCTGCTGCTGATGCTGAACTCACAAGTGAACAGTTTCCGTGTTTATTTGGTATTTTGTTTTTGAAAAGTTACACTGTTGAAGATTACATGCTGCACTTCTATCATTCTGCTACAGGTTTGAATGACCAAAACACTTTTTTCTTTCTCTTTTAAGTGGATTATAAGAATTTAGTTTTATACAATTAAAGCACATAGTCAAAATATGGGAGGATTTTTGTAATTGTATTAGAAGCCTTTTAGTTTGTGCAGAACTAATCACAGCATTGTTATCAAAAATATGAATTATATTAATTATTTACACAATGTTTTGTATCTTCAAATATTTCATTTTTCTGACATCCTTGTGCAATTGATAGTATCCCTTTTTTACAGGATGAAGGTTGAAATGACACAGAAAAGCTGTAGAATATGCAAAACTGAAACATGAGCAGGTTCTCATCGAAATAAAGAGAATTTATGAAATTGCATCCCTTTGTAGCTGTCCTGCAGGATGGCATTTATGTCACTTATGGACATCATATCTATTATTACATGCAGTAAATATCCATTTTGAATGTCTTTAAAACCTTCAAATGCTTAGGAAAAAACCCAACAGCTTATAACAATTACACATGCTCATTTTATTTCAGAACACTGTAAACAGGTGTGCTTATAAAGTGTAAGAATTCGTGTGCAAACCCAAATGTTAAGTCCTTATTCAACACTGATTCTTAAAGTGGTTTACCTATTACAGCAAAGCAAAATATCCGAGTTAAAAAAAGCATGCATGACCTGTGAAGGTCATTATAA